>NC_083354.1:73974385-75184385 GCF_030254825.1 Meriones unguiculatus | reverse complement strand
GTGTCTAATTTTGCTTTGATTTTAGTTCAGAAAAAAAGAGATTTAATGTTATGCTAAGGACTGCAGTTGAGTACAAGACTGAGCTTTACCTAGTCTCATTGGTTATGTTTTTTTTAAGGTTAAGCCTAGGATGGGTAATTATCAAGATTAACTATGTATATCTACTTGAAATATAGTCCTAAAACCTGTATCTAAGGAATATGCCAGAATTAGAGATTATAGCATTCTGTTTCATAGGATGCAATTTAGAGCAGATGATAAAGATAAAGAGTAACACAGATATGCTGGTCCTTAAGCTTGTCAGAGATCTGATGAATATGACACTTTAATATGTGTAAGCTTATTGTGACAGAAGATCCCCAAATCCAGGCAGAAGGGACCCCACGGTCTGTGGGAAGATTTGAGCACAAGGACAGGTGACTGCTACTCTGGATTGTGGTATGCTAACCACTGGACAAGACTTCCCCAACTAGCCCACTGCTAGGGCCCAGCCTAAACTGTGGACAGAGCTGTGGACACCTGGAGAGTCATTGTTTCATTTTGTTGAGGACGAGGTGAGCTCAATCTCTTACTCCACAGATATAGTCTCATCCTCTGTCCCTGATGGCTGGACTGCCTCTGCTCATGGTGCCATGAGACCTCGGGAGACAGGGACATCGCCGAGGTGATGGATTAACTAGTCATCTCTGTCATTTTGGTTGGTACATGGATTGGTACATTTATTTAGCTTATAATTTATCCTTCTCAAGTCTGTGATCACACTGACAGCTAAGCTAAGGTAATGGTAGCTTTGCAGCTAAAGAACACTTAGATCCACTGCTAGCTCATTGGTCAGTTCGTTAGCTAGTTAGAACTAGTAGGTACTACATCCTTTATTTAGAAAGGCAAACAGGTTTGCCTTGCTCACAGGCTTTATGTTATTTGTCTGTGTCTTATTGTGAATAGCTGGATAGAAAGATATGGAATTTATGTAGGGTCTGAGGATATAGGAGTTTCAGTTGTGAGAATCTAGAGAGTGATGTTTGATGGTCTGGAAAAATGTTTCCAAATTGGTAAATGCAAGAAAGATTGGTAGGCTTAGGTAGGTGTCTTAAGGTATGTGACTGTTAGTTATAATCATATAGAATGTGTTTTATGACACATTAAAAATGGGAGATATTTCAGATTTCTACCTTCTCTCTGCTATTGCTGTGCTTGTGTTGCTGTAAGACTTCAGAAGTTCAGAGTTTTCCCATTGATCAACAGAGTTCTGATAAGTTGTTGGAACTTATTCTCCAGTCATAAGCTTGAGATTTTAATTTCCTTTGGTTGTCCTCTGAGATAGGCTTAAAGGTGCATCTCATCATGCTAAAAACATCTGTCTAACGTGTATTTGTGACCCCAAAGCCATAGTGTTTACTATGGTATTTCTCATATCTGACATTTCTGAGGTAGACTTTGACATAGTATTTAGGAATATCTTAAGCCTATTCTTTCTAGTTGCTTTGTTAAGGAAAGTCCAAGCATCCAGTTTTAGCATCAAAACCATTAATGTATTTCTGCCTAACTTTTCAGTGTGACATGGAGGTAGGGGCTAAAAGTAGATGCTGAGTGTACAGAAAGTTGTGGCTGATTACCAACATCTGTGCCCACAGAAAAAGTGTTAGTTTCAGACCTTGGACACACTTTGTTTATAAAGATTACAAAACAAATAGCTAAGAAGGACTGATACTCATTCTATTGGATACAGTTTTACCTATTACTCTCAGAATACTGTTATATTAAATTTGCTGATATTTTACTTTTCTGAGGTTTTAAAAAAATTATTTTGAAAACTAAAATTTCATATGAGTTTCAGGTAATCAAAAAATATGAGACCTGGATCTGCCACTGTTCAAACGGACCCCAGATGAGTTTTCTCCCTGGTATTGGGATTCTTTACTTTTACCATTTAATAGAAAAATTTTAACTTCTATTTCTAGTCTGAATTTATCCCAGCAGATTCTTACCTGATTGACTCTATTTCCGGATCAGCTATGGACTGCCAGCTGAAATATGGACTTGCTGGAAGCTGAAGTAAACCAGTCCAGCCGATGTGAAGGCTCCATGTCTCTTCATATGGATCAACTAACCAGATGCTTCTGACGACTGCACCATTGCCCAGCCATTGACTGGCATTTCAGCCTTCCTAGACCTTGATGGTCATGGTCTTATTGTCAGCACTGAAGCAATTTCCGAAGAAGAGTCTTTAGTCCAAAATCATACATAACAGGCTGAAATGCTAAGTCAAAAGGGGCTCCCTGGCTTTAGCTATCATCTTGGGAACCTGCTTAGCTGGAGTAGGAACTAGTATTGCAGCCTGGAGAGACACTAGAGAGAAAAGATTCCAGAGGACGGTTTAAATTCTGGTATAAGAGTTCTGCTTGGCTTCCTTCCTCTATATTCACCCTGAAGAGACCCCCTACACATTTTGACTTTTATCTTTGGGTCTTGTATTTTAAATCACTTGAAGGCTTTAATAAAGTAATGTTTGGAAGCAATGTAGTAATGGTATTGAGGTCCCATTGTGGAAAGGTAAATCTGAAGAACCCTAGGTGTCATATCTATAAGACCCAAGACTGGGTCTTCAAACGATCATGGGAAGGAGGGAATGAGAGACCAAAGAATTAAGAATCAGTGGATATTGTTTTAAAGTTTAAAGCTCCAGCCACCTGGAAAATAAAACCCACAACAGAAAACAAAAATGAAAACAAAAATAAGTAGATTTAATGCATTTTCCCCCTCCCACTAATTATACAGTTGCTAGGAAACCAGCCCATGTGACTGGGCCACAATTGTCTGTGGTCTTGGAGCCTAACGTGGGCCAATCATTTCAAAAGTCAATTTCCCTTACCAATCATGTAATGCCAAAGCATGTAATTCCCTGCTTGTAATTTGGCCCTATAAAAATCTTGTTCCCCTAGATTGTGGTGCCACATTTCTATCCTACTTCCATGGGGGGTTTGTGTCCCATGTTGGAACACATAAACAATTAAAAATCCTTATGTATTTTCAGTGGAGTCTATTCCTGGTGTTTGGGAGTTTAAGAAACTGGGCACAACATGCTTACCACCTGGGATTTACCTACCATCCAAACAACTCTGACTTTCTGCTCCCAACCTCACACTGTGTCTGACAGGTAGGGCTCAGTGAAGGGTTGTCATCCAGTCATCCATAATGTCCTTTCCAGACCAGAGCTCAGCATCAGCCAGGCCTGAATCCCTGTGTGAAGCTCACAAACCAAACCTGAATTTGATCAACAGAGGCTGGGCTACAGCTGCTACTTCTGCCATGGCAGCTGAGGGAACAGAGGAAAAGGAGGAGGGTCCCTGCTGTCACCTTCTTGTTAGGCAATGTGAAAGGAACACACCAACCCTGCTTAGGCCACTCCTCATACCTCATCCTAAAGCCAAGCTCCAAAGACACTGGCTCAGAGTGACTTCCCACTCCTTGGCTAATGACAGGATGCTTGAGCCCATACCCTACACACTAATGAGGCCTGATGGAGCTTTGGTGTGTCTGCAGATGTCGCCACCTGACATCAAGGTGCTGTAAAGCACTTGCACTAGAGATGTGGTCAGTGACAGGCTTCACCCTAGGGCAAGGATGGAAGTGAGGCTGTACTCTGAAACTGGACCAGTTATGTATGATATGTTCATTCTCACCACATCTCTGTGAATCACAGAGCAGGCTCTGTGAAGGTTACAGTCAAAAGAGATATGACTGGCCCAGTTTTCCATTGGGGATGGCCCACCTTGGAGGCCAATCCCCTGACTCAAATCTTCTTGGTGGCCCACTGTTGTGGCTCTAAACAAGTTTTTGATTTGATCCCAGGAGTGAGATATGGGACTCTTTCAGGCTGTACACAGCAGCAAAGTATTTTCCTGGTGCAGGCTGAGAGGTCTTTTTTCTACCTGTAGACAGTTTAAATCTGAGGGCTCTGGAGATGGAATAAATGCCAGGGCCTAGAGAGAGAAGAGAGCTCAGAGAAAGAAGAAGGCTCCTGGTTCTCTCCCCTGCTACTACTGGTTGCTGTGAATGCAGTTGGATGAGAAGAATTTGAAGAGATCCTGAAACAATGCTTGGAATGCCCTAAGAAACCCAATGACCCTAACCAGCTGGAAATAGCTAAAGAGGGCTCCACCCTCTCTCCCCATTATCACTCCTTCTCTTTTACCTGTTGTTGGGGTGTTGGAAGAGATTGGGGTGAAGGGAGGACGAGTCATAAGAAACCAAAATAAAATAGTATAAAAAGTAATGCTAAGACCCCTCCTCTTAAATGCTAGTAAGAATCACCTCAAAGCTTCTGAGCAGGTGCTGTCCATTTTGGGCAGAACCTGGGATCTGTTTGCCAGACCCAAACAGCAGTGACCATCTGGACAAAGAGGCCTGCGCTAACTCTGCTGTAGATTGTGATCTGCTTCCTGTAGTCTTTGGCTACTATTCTACTCTAACAAACAAGTACATGTAGCTGAGCAGGGCCTTTAAGCACAGCACTAAGGAGGCAGGCATATCTATGTGAGTTCAAGGCCAGCCTGCTCTACAGAGAAAGTCCAGAGCAGCTGGGCTCTTACACAGAGAAACCCTGTCTTGAAACAACAAAAACAAAAAGAAAGAAAGAAAAGAAGAAAAAAAGAAAGAAGGAAAGAAAGAAAGAAAAGCAAGTTCATGTGACTTTGAATAAAACACTCCCCAGAAGTGATGGAGGCTAAGATATAGGCTGAGATAGAAGCCAGTATCCTCCCACAGCCTTGTCCCCTAAGGGCTGCTCCAAATAGCCACTATTGAAGATACATTTATTTGACTCACATTTTCTTTTTATGTCAGGGCCCCCGGGAACAGCCAACCTGGATGTTCACTTCTCTGCACTCCTATGTAGCCATGATGTGTGTGTTGTGTCTGGTAGGGTTTCCCTCCTGCTTCTACCAACTCCAATATGCAAGGACCAGAGGCCTTGACCATCAATTATGGATCCAGGGAGTCAGCCCACAACCTAACTCAACCTAGCTAACCCATGTGTACTCTCCCCTTGCACACAATCTCCTATCACAACCCCCACAATCTCCACCATTTGTTTCATCAGCCTGTTGACAACTGTCTTCTGGAGAGCTGGGATCCCAGCCCTGTGCTGGACTCAATAGGGGGTGAAGAAGAAATGACAGCCCCTTGCCCTCAAGGAGCTCACAGTCTAGTTTGGGACCTCAAGGTGCACATGAGTACACACAGCACATAAACACACACATACAGAAGACACAAGCACAGGACTAAAGAGCACATAACACTTTAGGGAGACACTATGTGTCAACTTTAGTACTCTTACAAAGGAGCCTGGGCTGGGAGCCTAGACCTGGTGAATAATGGAAGGTTGAGGGTTAGGGTTAGGGTTAGGGTTATGGTTAGAGTTTGGGTTAGGTTAGCATTGCAGAAGACACTAATGGGAAAATACAACCTAAGAAAACTTGCTACTTTCAAATAAACACAGGAAATAATTAACCTCACTACAGTAAAAGAAAAAGCAACCAAACACACAACCTTATGACCACAGTCAACATCAAAATCAAAGGATCTAACAACCAGTGGTCATTAATCTCTCTCAATATCAATGGACTCAATTCTCCAATAAAAAGACACAGACTAACAGAATGGATGTGTAAACAAAACCCAGCAATCTGTTGCATACAAGAAACACACCTAAGTCACAAAGATAGACATTACCTGACGGTAAAGGGTGGGAAGACAGCTTTCCAAGCAAATGGTCCAAGAAGCAAATAAGAGTAGCCATTCTAATAGCTGATAAAATATACTTTCAACTAAAATTAATCAAAAGACATGGGGAAGGACACTTCATACTCATCAAGGGAAAATTCCAACAAGAGGACATCATCACAATCCTGAACATCTATGCCCCAAAGACAAGGACACCCACATTTTTTTTTATAACAGGAGCCCCAGGAACAGCCAACCTGAATGTCCACTTGTCTGCACTCCTGTGTAGCCATGATGTGTGTTTTGTGTGGGATGCTGTTCCTCCTGCTCCTACCAACTCCAATATGCAAGGACCAGAGGCCTTGAGCATCCATTATGGATCCAAGGAGTCAGCACACAAACCAACTCAACCTTGCACTCCCCTTGTACTCTCCTCTTTCACACAATCTCCACCTCCTACCCCTGACAACCTCCAGCATTTGTTTCATCAGCCTGTTGACAACTGTCTTCTGGAGAGCTGGGATCCCAGCCCTGTGCTGGACTCAATAGGGGGTGAAGAAGAAATGACAGCCCCTTGCCCTCAGGGAGCTCACAGTCTAGTTGGGGACTCAAGGTGCACATGAGTACACACAGCACATATACACACACATACAGAAGACACAATCACAGGACTAAAGAGCACCTAATACTCTAGGGAGGCACTATGTGTCAACTTGAGTACTCTTACAAAGGACTCTGGACTGGGAGCCTAACCCTGGTAATGAGGGTAGGGAAGAACATTTTAGAGCAGTACAGGGGAAGGCATGGTCCAGTTACAGCAGGGAAGAGGCAAGCTGGGCAATTAGCTGAGGGCCATGGTATGGGTTCCTCTAAGTTAGCCAAGGAAAGGAGGAGTATGGAAGCTCCTGGGGTTGGGGAGTGCCTCCCTTTCTTAGATCACTTTGAGTACTCGATGACCCCAGTATAAAGCATAGGGGTTCAGTAAGAATCAATAACCCAAACTGCATGAGGGATACAGACAGTAAGACCCCAGGTCAGGAATCCACAGGTTCCTATGAAGCCCTGGTAGGGGAGAGCACTCTTTTTTCCTAACCAGCATTTCACTCTAGGAAAGGAGGGAAACATTTGTGGTCTCCCAAATGACCTGCTTACATGTGAAGATATGAGTCCTTGATCAGCATTTTGCAAGACTCACACTCGATTCTTGTACCCCTGCTCATTTAGGGACACACACAACTCCTCCACTGGCATCTACCACTGCCTAGACCCACAGACACCATGTTCTGGTCTCCGGTGACTCTCTACCTTCACTGTCCCAGGTAACACCTGCCTGGAGCTGATCACCTGGCCAGCATGTGGCTAATGGAAGCAGAATTCTTTCTCCTTGGGATAGACAGAGAAAATGATTTACCATCCATTCAGCAGTCCAACCTCCCCTTGAGACACAACAATGAAGTAGAGCCATGACTAAGCTGAGGGCTCCATTGTAAAGTGTCACAGCCTGGCAGACACAAAAAGGAAATAATGAACCAAGCTCAGGAGCCTTGGAAATGTCTGGGGAGGGAAGCCAGGTTCCACATGTCTGGTAAGACTTCGAAAAAGGAATGGATGGACTGAAAGGGGCTCAGCCTCAGCATTCTTTATTCCCAAAAAAGGGGAGACCAGGAGGAAAGAGACACACTTGTATGGAGGAAGGACAGGATGGCACATAAAATCCTATGGCTGAGGCTTTTAATCTGGAGTCTGGAGGCTCCTGAAACTGCTTGGCATTGTGAGAGCTACATGGCTATGTGCATTCTTCTAGGAGAAAGTCCATACCCTCCATCAGGTTGTAAAGGGACACTTGCCCCTCAAGTGCTAAACTTTCTAGTTCAGAAAGGGCACGGTGCCCTGGCTTCTGGGGAGAGTGTGGGAGAACCAGACTTAGGTTTTTCTCACCTGGATAGGCCTTGTCTCCAAAGAACCCATGGAGCTACCTAGCCAAACAATGTTAAGACTTAGGCAAAGCCACAGCACTTAGTGGAACATGGGTGCCCTCTGCCTCTGAATGCTGCCCTGCTAGGCTCAGGACTGGGAGGTGAGAGCCAGGTCTCCTCACTGAAGAGCCCTTCAGGTGCCCCATGTACTTGTGTGCTTAACTTCAGGTAATTATTTTTATTCTTTTGTTTTTATTTTCTCTGAGTGTTTTGCCTTCATGTGTGGATGTACCCATGCCCATGCCTGGGGCTTGGAGAAGCCAGGAGAGGTTGCTGGATCCCCTGGAACTGGGGGTATGACAGTGGCAAGGCTCTTTTAACTTTTGAGCCAGCCTTCCAGTCCCAAGTTCAGATGCCTTTTACAATGAAAGCCTAAGCAGAAAACTGGGGTATGAATGACACCCCTCTCTCCCTGAGACTGTGGATGAGTGTGGAGACCAGAGCAGTTCCTGTGCACTAACACACACAAGAAACAGTTTGCAGAGAAAGTCAGGCCTGATATCTATAAATATTCCATATTATACCTTTAATTTTTAAGATGATAGTGGCTATTATGTTGAGTGAGGTAGTGGCTTTGAACCAAGAGAAGACATCTTCCCTTTTAGATGCAAACCATGTTCTAGTCTCTTATTTTTTAAATTTATTTATAATTTTATAAATTACAGTTTATTCACTTTGTATCCCTCCTGTAGCCACCTCCCTCATCTCTTCCTATGCCCATCCCAGAGTCCACTGATAGGGGATGTCCTCCTCCCCTTCCTTTTGACCCTAGCCTATCAAGTCTCATCAGGAATGGCTACACTGTCATCCTCTGTGGCCTGGTAAGGCTACTCCCTCATCAGGGGTAGGTGATCAAAGAGTCAGCCACTGAGTTCATGTCAGAGACAGTTCCTATTCCCATTACTAGGGAACCCACTTGGAGACTTAGCTGCCATGGGCTACATCTGTGCAGATACTACATGTTCTAGGATATCTCCATGCATGATCCTTGGCAGGATTATCTGTCTCAGAAAAGACCCCTGTGCCCAGAATTTTTTGATCTTTTGCGCTCTTTGTAGAGCTCCAGTCCCCTCCAGGTCTTCCTATCTCCTGTTCCTTCATAAGATTCGTTGAACTCTGCCCAAAGTCTGCCTATTAATCTCAGCAAATTCAACTGAGAACATATACTGGAGAGGACGTGGATAAAAGGGAATCCTCCTTCATTGCTGTTGGGAATGTAAACTTGTACAACCACGATGGAAATCAATCTGGTGCTTTCTCAGACAATTAGGAATTTTGATTCCTAAAGATCCAGTTATAGCTCTCTTAGGCATATATCCAAAACATGCTCAAGTATACAACAAGGACATTTGTAGGTAAAAGGTGGGAATTGGAAAGGATCATCCTGAGTGAGGTATCCCAGAAGCAGAAAGACACACAAGGTATATACTCACTCATCAATGAATATTAGACATATAATAAAGGATAAACCTACTATATTCTGTACATCTAAAGAAACTAATCAAGAAGGAGGACTCTGTTTAAAATGCTCAATCCCCACTCAGAAAGGCAAAGAGGATGGACATAAGAAAAAAGAGAAAACAGGACAGGAGCCTGCCACAGAGGGCCTCTGAAAGGCTCTACCCTGCAGGGTATCAAAGCAGATGCTGAGACTTATGACCAACCTTTGGGCAGAGTGCAGGGGATCTTATGAAAGAAGTGGAAAATAGTAAGACCTAGGGAGATAGTCCACATTTCAACGTTTCCTGGGAATTATGAGAAGTTTTCTAAATGCTACGAAAGAAATTTGTATCAAAGGCTCTTTGCCACACATTGGAAATTTGAGTATGAAATGGATTGTGAAAAAACTTTACTTTTTATAGCAATTTACGCTCACAGCAAAGTTGAGAACAAAGTGTACAGTTTATTTTTTCTTTTAATATTCTGCCAGACTTGCTCTAGCCTCCCTGTTATAGCATCCCCACCAATCTGGTCCATGGGTCTTCATGTCAGAGATCTACATCAGAGTTCACTCTTGGTGTTGGATGTTCTGTGGGTTTTGACAGAGGCACCATGTGCTCACCTGGGCAACTGCCCTGAAAATCCTTCATGCTCCACTTAGTCACTCCTCTTCCCCCCATGCAGCACACTGCTGATATTTTTTCCTGTTTTCATAGTTTTGTCCTTTCCAAGCTCAGGACTTGAAGTCCAACCAATCCACACTCTAAACAGCCCTCCCTTAGGAAGCCACACTCCTGAAGGAATCCTATGTAAGGACTGTGTCTGCCCAGTTCTCAGCTGCCTTCCTACGGGAGCAGAGGCAGGCACTGCTGGTCTCATCCCTCCAATAAATTTCTTTTAAGACATGTAATACTGTGTCTCATTTATTGGAAGAAGATTTGAAGAATAAAGAAACAAAACGGAGCAGCACTCAGCTCATCAGAGTAGGGGCATCCTATCCTGTGAGCTGCATAGTCTCTGTTGAGGAGGCCTCCTCTCAGACTGGTTCCTGGAATCTCGTGCCTCAGGATGTCCTTGGGATACTGTCCTACCTCATATCTGGGATATCTTCCCAGGCCTCTGAGTTGTGAGTGTCCTGGACAGCCCTACCTTTTGAGTATGAGCCAGGCAGGCCACCACTACCACCACCACTAACATTTTCCCTCTCAAACCCAGAGTCATGGACATGCTAGGCAAGCAATAGCTAAAAACTCACAGCCTAACTAAAGTTGAGATTAATGGTGCACAGAGGTGATTTAGGAAACAAGATATGGTTACTGATGGATCCAGATACAAGGGGGAGATGATGGCATTCTGTAGGCTAAGGGGCAGCAATAAACCACAATGGCAACAGAGAATCTGAGATGGTGAGGCAGAGAGTGAGGTTCAGACATTTGAGCTGAGGAAGAAGCATGTCCCCCGTGTTCTTCCACTCAAGGATGAATGCATCTATGGGAAGGACGGGATGGGGTGGGGCTGACAGGAGATACATGATTCCTGGGAGGTGTCTTTGAGAAACACTTCTAGCTACTGTTTCTTATTTTTTTAAAATAATTATTTATTTATTTATTTATTTATTTATTTATTTATTTATTTTCAATGCAGTTTATTCAGGAACCTTGAACAATCATCTGACCCTGGGGAAAGCCAGCCCACAGCTTAAATAGCCTCTGGGTAGCCAACCCCAGCATGCCACGTGGGCAATGCAGATAGGTCCACATCCATGGAAGCAGGCCAGATCCTCAGCCTTAGCCAAATGTGGAATTGTTCGTGACAGAGAGCACTCACCATCGGGAAGGTGGAAGGCGGAAACCAGCTCCATCTTTAAGGCACAGCATTTCGCAGCTCTCTACAGTTCCCCCTTTTTGTTTTAGACGCATCAGGCAAGTGTAGAGGTCTGATTTCTGATATTAGAAATAAATTGGGACTTTGTACTGATGTTCATTTAGGTGTCATCCACCCAAAGTCTGATACCTTTTTCTCAGAGGCGGGACCTGGGGCATCAACCCGCATGCAATCAGACATGCTCTTCTCTGGGTCCAAAGCGGCTGACCCTGAGTGCAGTGCTTAGCCTCGCATCCTGAGCGTAACATTTTAGCTTTTTATGGTATCCAACCATGCTTGGGGAGACTGTCCTGCTTCAATGGCTGTAAAGGCCTGAATGATCATGGCAGCATTACGCTGTTGTGAGACTCTAATCTTGCATATACACCACAGGCAAACCAAGGAGACCAACACCAGAAGGCTTGCTAACGCTCCCATGCCCGCCCATTCCTTCAGATGATTCATGGCCGCAGCAATCCATGATGATAATCCTGTGGCTAGTCCTGCGTCCACTCTGGTAGAATTTGCCGTAACAATAGCCACTCTCAGCTGCTCCATCATAGTATCGAATTCTTCAGTCCAATTACCTAAAATATAACTAGACAATTGTTTAGATAGATTTGCAGCACGGGAAAAATTCTCATATTGTATGCTAGTGACACGAAGTCCAGCATACTTCCTTTGACAGCCAAGTTGAGCGATTGCCATAGGGTATCAATTTGCTCCTGCATGAGGTCAATCCTCTGATTGAACACCATCAAGCTTCCTTTTACTTGAGCATTAATTCCTTTTTGTACAACTAAGGCATGGGCTACATTGGCTAAATGATTATTCAGGGTCTGAGCAGTCTGCCCAGGATGACTCATGGCTAATGCCGTGGTGGTAGCTCCAACAGCCGCCAATGAGATGGCAGTAACAATGGTGGCTGTAGTTCCAAGATCCCTTTTCTGTCTGAAGAGAGTCATAGTGTGAGGGGCATCAACGGGCACAGGCACCCAGCGAGGCATGCGAGTAACCAGGGCATACCTAAATTTACTAGCATTCCAGCATTGGGCAAAAAAGCAAGTATCATTACCACAATTACTTGGCTCTATCTGGCTAATAATGAATAAAAATGGGGGATATAAACAAACAAGTGTGGGCTTATAGGAAATATTATGAGAAGCCTTAACCCCCTCGTTGGAACATCCTGCATCAGTTATGGAACTAGCAGTGGTGGTGTCCGAGGTCTGAGTAGGTTCAGGAGACCATTGCCCCCAGGGGTGAGACGTGCTCCATGCCAATTGACTAACTCCATGTTTTCCTCCACTTTTGAAAGTCATTTAAGGTTCTTAAATTATTTTTTTCCCTTTTTTTAAAAATTTTTCATCAATTACACTTTATTCATTCTGCATTCCCCCATAAGCCCCTCCCTCCTCCCCTTCCAATCCCACCCTCCCTCCTCCCTCTGCTTGCATGCCACTCCCCAAGTCCACTGATAGGGGAGGTTTTCCTCTCCTTTCTGATCTTAGTCTATCAGTTCAAAATCAAAAGTGGCTGCATTGTCCTCTACTATGGCCTGGTAATGCTGCTCCCCCCCAGGGGGAGGTGATCAAAGAGCAGGCCAATCAGATTATGTCAGAGGCAGTCCCTCTTTCCATTACTATGCAACCCAATTGGACTCTGAACTGCCCTGGGCTACATCTGTGCAGGGGATCTGGGTTATCTCTATGAATAGTCCTTGGTTGGAGTATGAGTCTCTGGAAAGTTCCCTGTGTTCAAATGGAGACCCTGTCCTCTCCAGCTCTTACTATTTCCCAGTTCTTACCTAAAATTCCATTCACTCTGCCCAATAGTTGCCCATCAGGCTCAGCATCTGCTTTGATAGTCTGAAGGGCAGAGGCTTTCAAAGGCCCTCTGTGGTAGGTTCCTAGGTTGTTTCCTGTTTTCTTCTTCTTCTGATGTCCATCCTCATTGCCTTTCTGGATGGGGATTGGACATTTTTGTTAGGATCCTCTCTCTTGCTTAGTTTCTTTAGATGCACAGGTTTTAGTGGGTTTGTCCTATGTTGTATGTCTATATGAGTGAGTATATACCATGTGTGTCTTTTTGCTTCTGGGACAACTCACTCAGGATGATCCTTCCCAGATCCCACCATTTACCTGCAAATGTCATGATTTCCTTATTTTTCATTGCTGAGTAATATTCCATTGTGTAGATGTACCACAATTTCTGCATCCATTCTTCAGTTGAGGGGCATCTGGGTTGTTTCCAGCTTCTGGCTATTACAAATAAAGCTGCTACAAACATGGTTGAGCAAATGTCCTTTTTGTGTACTTGAGCCTCTTTTGGATATATGCCCAGTAGTGGTATGGCTGGATCTTGAGGAAGCACTATTTCTAGTTGTCTGAGAATGCACCAGATTGATTTCCAGAGTGGTTGTACAAGTTTACATTCCCACCAGCAGTGGAGAAGGGTTCCCCTTTCTCCACAACCTCTCCAGCATGTGTTGTCACTTGAGTTTTTGATCTTGGCCATTCTCATGGGTGTAAGGTGAAATTTCAGGGTTGTTTTGATTTGCATTTCCCTAATGGCTAGTGAGATTGAGCATTTCTTTAAGTGCTTCTCTGACATTCGGTATTCCTCTACAGAGAATTCTCTGTTTAGCTCTGTTCCCCATTTTTTAAGTGGATTACTTGGTTTGCTGCTTTTCAGCTTCTTTAGTTCTTTAGTTCTTTATATATACTGGATATGAGTCCTCTGTCAGATAAAGGGTTGGTGAAGATTCTTTCCCAATCTGTAGGCGGTCGCTTTGTTTTGATGACGGTGTCCTTTGCTTTACAGAAACTTTTCAGTTTCATGAGGTCCCATTTATTGATTGTTGCTCTTAGAGCCTGTGCTGTTGGTGTTCTGTTCAGGAAGTTTTCCCCTGTACCTATGAGTTCTAGGGTATTTCCCACTTTTTTTTCAAGCCGATTTAATGTGTCTGGTTTTATGTTGAGGTCTTTGATCCATTTGGACTTCAGTTTTGTACAGGGTGACAAGTATGGATCTATTTTCATTTTTCTACATGTAGACATCCAGTTAGACCAGCACCATTTGTTGAAGATGCTATCTTTTTTCCATTATATGGTTTTGGCGTCTTTGTCAAAGATCAGGTGACCATAAGTGTGTGGGTTTATTTCTGGGTCCTCTGTTCGGTTCCATTGATCCACCATTCTGTTTCTATGCCAGTACCATGCAGTTTTTAAAACTGTTGCTCTATAGTACAACTTAAGATCAGGGATGGAGATACCTCCGGAAGATATTTATTGTAGAGGATTGTTTTAGCAATTCTGGGTTTCTTGTTATTCCATATGAAGTTGAGAATTTTTCTTTCCAGGTCTGTAAAGAATTGTGTTGGTAATTTGATGGGCATTGCATTGAATCTGTAGATTGCTTTTGGTAAGATGGCCATTTTTACTATGTTAATCTTGCCAAGCCATGAGCATGGGAGATCTTTCCATCTTCTCATATCTTCTTCTAGTTCTTTCTTCAGAGATTTGAAATTTTTTTCATACAAGTCTTTGACTTCCTTGGTTAGGGTTACTCCGAGGTACCTTATGTCATTTGTGGCTATTGTGAAGGGTGTTGTTTCCCTAATTTCTTTCTCAGCCCTTTTGTCTTTTGTATACAGGAGGGCTACTGATTTTTTTGAGTTAATTTTGTATCCGGCCACTTTGCTGAAGGTGTTTATCAGCTGTAGGAGTTCCCTGGTAGAGTTTTTGGGGTCACTCACGTATACTATCATATCATCTGCAAATAGTGATAATTTGACTTCTTCCTTTCCAATTTGTATCCCCTTGATCTCCTTCAACTGTCTTATTGCTCTAGCAAGGACTTCCAGCACTATGTTGAAGAGATATGGAGAGAGTGGGCAGCCTTGTCTTGTCCCTGATTTCAGTGGGATTGCTTTAAGTTTCTCTCCGTTCAGTTTGATGTTGGCTATAGGCTTGCTGTATATCGCCTTTACTATGTTTAGATATGTGCCTTGTATCCCTGATCTCTCCAATACTTTGAACATGAATGGATGTTGGATTTTGTCAAATGCTTTTTCAGCATCTAGGGAGATTATCATGTGATTTTTTTTCTTTCAGTTTGTTAATATGGTGGATCACATTGATGGATTTTCATATATTGAACCACCCCTGCATACCTGGGATGAAGCCTACTTGGTCATAGTGGATAATATCTTTGATGTGTTCTTGGATTCGGTTTGCAAGTATTTTATTAAGTATTTTTGCATCAATATTCATAAGGGAGATTGGCCTGAAATTCTCTTTCTTTGTTGAGTCTTTGTGAGGTTTAGGTACCAAGGTGACTGTGGCTTCATAGAATGAATTTGGTAATATTCCTTCTGTTTCTATTTTGTGGAATAGTTTGAAGAGAATTGGTGTTAGCTCTTCTTTGAAGGTCTGGTAGAATTCTGCGCTGAAGCCATCTGGTCCTGGGCTTTTTTTGGATGGGAGACTTTTGATGACTGCTTCTATTTCTTTGGGGGATATAGGACTATTTAGTTGATTTATCTGGTCCTGATTCAGCTTTGGTAAGTCAAATCGATCAAGAAAATTGTCCATTTCATTTAGATTTTCAAATTTTGTGGCATATAGACTTTTGAAGTAAGTCCTAATGATTGTTTGTATTTCCTCAGTGTCTGTAGTTATATCCCCCTTTTCATTTCTGATTTTGTTGATTTGGGTGGTGTCTCTCTGCCTTTTAGTTAGTTTGGCTAAGGGTTTGTCGATCTTGTTGATTTTCTCAAAGAACCAGCTCTTGGTTTCATTGATTCTTTGAATTGTTTTATTTGTTTCCAATTGATTGATTTCAGCCCTGAGTTTGATTATTTCCAGCCGTCTACTCCTTTTTGGTGTGTCTGCTTCTTCTTTTTCTATGGTTTTTAAGTGAGCCATTAGGGTGCTTGAATGAGCTGTCTCGAATTTCTTCTTGAAGGCACTTAGTGCTATGAACTTTCCTCTTAGCACTGCTTTCATTGTGTCCCACAAGTTCGGGTATGTTGTGTCTTCATTTTCATTGATTTCTAGAAAGACTTTAATTTCTTTCTTTATTTCTTCCCTGACCCAGCTGTCATTTAGTAACAAGTTGTTCAGTTTCCATGTGTGTGTAGGCTTTTTGTTATTTCTGTTATTGTTGAGGTCCAGCTTTATTCCATGGTGATCAGACAAGATACATGGGATTATTTCAATCTTCTTGTATCTGTTGAGGCTTGCTTTGTGACCCACTGTATGGTCTATTTTGGAGAAGGTTCCATGAGGTGCTGAGAAGAAGGTAAATTCTTTTGTGTTTGGGTGTAAAGTTCTGTAAATGTCTGTTAGGTCCATTTGATTCATGACCTCTGTCAGAGACATTGTTTCTTTGTTTAATTTCTGTTTTGTTGACCTGTCCTTTGTTGAGAGTGGGGTGTTGAAGTCTCCCACTATTAATGTGTGGGGATCTATATGTGCTTTAAATTTTATCAATGTTTCTTTCACAAATGTGGGTGCCCTTGTATTTGGGGCATAGATGTTCAGGATTGTGATGTCTTCCTGGTGGAATTTTCCCTTGATGAGTATGAAGTGTCCTTCCCCATCTCTTTTGATTAATTTTGGTTGAAAGTCTATTTTATCAGATATTAGAATGGCTACTCCTGCTTGCTTCTTGGGTCCGTTTGCTTGGAAAGTTGTCTTCCAACCCTTAACCCTCAGGTAATGTCTATTTTTGTGTCTTAGGTGTGTTTCTTGTATGCAACAGATTGCTGGGTTTTGTTTACGTATCCATTCTGTTAATCTGTGTCTTTTTATTGGAGAGTTGAGTCCATTGATGTTGAGAGAGATTAATGACCAGTGGCTGTTAGATCTCTTGATTTTGATGTTGGTTGTGGTCATAAGGTTGTGTGCTTGGTTGCTTTTTGTTTTACTGAAGTGAGGTTATTTATTTCCTGTGTTTTCTTGAATGTAGCTAGCTTTCTTGGGTTGTATTTTCCCTTCCAGTGTCTTCCGTAATGCTGGATTTGTTTGTAGGTATTGTTGAAATTTGTTTTTGTCATTGAATATCTTGTTTTCTCCATCTATGAGGACTGAGAGTTTTGTGGGGTATAGTAGCCTGGGCTGACATCTGTGTTCTCTTAGGGTCTGCATGATATCCGTCCAGGCCCTTCTGGCTTTCATAGTCTCTGTTGAAAAGTCAGGTGTGACTTGGGTTTGCCATTATATGTTACTTGGCCTTTTTCCCTTGCAGCTTTTAGTATTTTTCTTTGTTCTGTATACTTACGGTTTTGATTATTATGTGGCGGGAGGATTTTCTTTTCTGGTCAAATTTGTTGGGTGTTCTGTAGGCCTCATGTATTCTAATTGGCCTCTCCTTTAGCTTGGGGAAATTTTCTTCAATGATTTTGTTGAAAATATTTTCTGGGCCTTGGAGAAGGGAGTCTTCTTTTTCCTCTATACCTATTATTCTTAGGTTTTGTCTTTTCATATTGTCTTGGATTTCTTGGACGGTCTGTGTCAGGAATTTTTCGGATTTAACATTTTCTTTGACAGATACATCGATTTCTTCCATTGTATCTTCTACACCTGAGATTCTTTCTTCCATCTCTTGTAGTCTGTTGGTTATGCTTACCTCTGTAGTTCCTGTTTTCTTCCCTAGATTCTTCCTTTCCATTATTTCTTCCATTTGTGTTTTCTTTAATTTTTCCAATTCTATCTTCAGGTTTTGAGTTGTTTTGTTTACTTCCTTCACCTGATTGTACTTTCCTGTTTTTCTTTTAGTTCCTTCAACTCTATTTCTTTTATTTCATTCAGTGTTTTAAGCATTTCCTTTCTAAGGGTCATAAACTGTTTGGCTGTAGCTTCCTCTATTTCTTTACGGATGGCAATATTCTGTTTGAGTTTATCTTCCTCTATGTCTTTACGAATCTTATTTGTTTCCTCTGTTATCATCTTCATGAGCATACTTGTTAGGTCATCTTCTTGGATTTCAGTTATGCTGGGGTGTCCAGGGCTACTTGCCCCTGGGTAACTGGGTTCTGGAGATGCCATATTGCTCTGTCTTTTGTTGCTTGAGCTTTTACGCTGGCCTCTACCCATTGTGCTATCTTAGGTGTTTGGGGTTATTTTCTGGTGGTTCCTGGGGATCCTGTGGTAGAGAGAATCCCCTTTGCAGAAAGCTGGTTTTTCCTGAAGGATGTCTTCTCAGCTTTTTGGGTATAGTCCCTGGATGGCTGGTGTTTTTTCAGGAGTTGCTCACCTCAGGGATATAGACCTGAGTGGTAACTGCGGTCTTTGTTAGTCGAGAGGGTTCTCCTCTCACCCAGGGAAGTCCTGAGGGCAGCTGCCCTGTTTCTGGGTTTCTTGTTGTAAATTTAATGATCAGCTGCTGTGACCCAGTTGGACATCAGGCGCGCATCAACTGTTTGTGCCTGTGTCTGGAGCACAACTGAGTGCTGGCGCCTCGGCCCCACTAGTCTGCTAGACTTTTTCTAGGGAAGGATTGGGTGATTTAAGTCAGTACAGTTTCCTTCCTTCCCTGTGGATTCTCTGGAGACACGGACTCCCAGTGTCTTTTTTTGCCCTGGTGCACACTGCTCAGTGTCCGCCAGCTGGCTGGCCGCAGAAACTGCCTGTGCCTGGAGCACAGCTGTGTGATGGTGGCTCAGTCTCTGCCAGCTGTCTGGTGCGCAGAAATTGCCTGTGTCTGCCTTTGCAGCCTTTGGGAGCCTGGGTGCCTCCCTAAGCTGGGTAATTTTCCGGGGACCTTTTCAGGTTGGGGGTGTCAGCTGAGTGCTCTGAGATCAGACCAGCCGTTTCCCTCCCTGTGTGTTTGCACCGGACAGTGAAACTCATTTGCTGGTGCCCTGGTGCCCACAGTTCTATCTCAGGTGGCGAGTCAGGCGCGCAGGCAGGCAGGGCTCAGTGCCGGAGCCTGGGTCCCCGGCTCTGGCTCCGGGCTGGCTCCTGGGGTGCCCGTGGACCCCAAGTCTTTTCCAGGGGATGTCTGGGTGACCTAAGGCCGGTCCCAGTCGTTTCCTGTACCCTGGGGTTATCTCTCGACTGAAAATTCCAGTCTCTGATAGTGTGGTGCGCACAGTTCAGTCTGGGACCGTGACCAGAGACACTGGCTTGTGGCTCTGGGCTGGGGCTGGGGCTGGCAGCCGGCAGCTGGCAGCCAAGCGTCTGGCGGAACCGGGATCTCTTCCGCAGTTTAGCCGGGTGAGTTAAAAGCTGATTGAATCCCCCACCGTGGGGTATCCTCTCACCTGGGAAACACAATGACCGTGTTTTATGTCCGCGAGTTCTGATTACTGGTCACTGTGCTGATCCTGCTGCTGCTGCTCAGAATGAGAGTCCTCCCGGTGCCGCCTTATTTATTCATTTTTAAATTTTATTTTTTCTTATAAATTTCATTTTATTAACTCTGTATCCCAGCCGTGTCCCAATCCCTCATTCCCTCCCAGCCCCTTCCTCCCTCCCTCCCTCATCTCCACCGTGCCCCTTTCCAAGTCCACTGATGGGGGGGACCTCCTCCCCATTCATCTGATCCTATTTTATCAGGTATCTTCAGGACTGGCTGCAAAGCCCTCCTCTGTGGCCTAACAGGACTGTTCCTCCCTTGGGGGGGTGGGGAGGCCAAAGAGCAGTCATTGAGTTCCTGTTAGAAATAGTCCTTGTTCCCCTCACTTTGGGAAACCAATTGGTTACTGAGCTACCACAGGCTACATCTGAGCAGAGGTTCTAGGTTATATCCATACATGGTCCTTGGTTGAATGTCAGTCTCAGAAAAGACCCTGTGCCCAGATATATTTGGTCCTTGTGGAGCTCCTATCCTTTCTGTACCAGACTAACTCCCAATCTTTCTTATGATTTCCTGTACTCTGCAAAAGGTTTGGTCATGAGTCTTTGCTTTGAAAACACTGCTAGTTAGAGTCTTTCAGATGCACTCAGTAGACTCCTGTCATACATTCAATGCACATCCGATCTATCTTTCTAAATGAGGATTGATCATCTTACCCCATGTCTGCTCTCTTGATTATCTTTTTTAGGTGTATAGATTTCCTTATGTTTATCATATCTTATAGGTCTATATAAGTGAGTATATACCATGTTTGTCTTTCTCCTTCTGGGATATTTCACTCAGAATGATTTCTTCTAGATCCCACCATTTGCCTGCAAATTTCATGATTTCCTCTTTTTTGATTGCTGAGTAATATTCCATTGTGTAGAAATACCACAATTTCTGTACCCATTCTTCCGTTGATGGACATCTGGGTTGTTTCCAGGTTCTGGCTATTACAAATAAAGCTGCTATAAACATGGTTGAGCAAGTATCTCTTTTGTGTACTTGAGCAAACTTTGGGTATATACCTAGCAGTGGTATAGCTGGGTCTTGAGGAAGCACTATTCCTAATTGTCTTAGAAAGCGCCAGATAGCTTTCCAGAGTGGTTGTACCAGTTTACATTCCCACCAGCAGTGGAGGAGGGTTCCCCTTTCTCCACAACCTCTCCAGCATGTGTTGTCGCTTGAGTTTTTCATCTTGGCCATTCTGATGGGTGTAAGGTGATATCTCAGGGTAGTTTTGATTTGCATTTCTCTAATGGCTAATGAGGTTGAGCATTTCTTTCTTTCTTTTTTTTTTCAATTTTTCATCAATTACACTTTATTCATTCTGCATCCCCCCATAAGCCCCTCCCTCCTCCCCTTCCAATCTCACTCTCCCTCCTCCCTCTGCTTGCATGCCACTCCCCAAGTCCACTCCTTTCCTTTCTATCTTAGTCTGTCAGTTCACATCAAAAGTGGCTGTATTGTCCTCTACTATGGCCTGGTAAGGCTGCTCCCCCCCAGAGGGAGGTGATCAAAGAGCAGGCCAATCAGATTATGTCAGAGGCAGTCCCTCTTCACATTACTATTTAACCCAATTGGACTCTGAACTGCCCTGGGCTATATCTGTGCAGGGGTTCTGGGTTATCTCCATGAATAGTCCTTGGTTGGAGTATGAGTCTCTTGGAAGTTCCCTGTGTTCAAATTTTCTTGTTCTGTTGCTCTCCTTGTGGAGACCCTGTCCTCTCCAGCTCTTACTATTTCCCAGTTCTTACCTAAAATTCCGTTCACCTGCCCAACAGTTGCCCATCCGGCTCAGCATCTGCTTTGATAGTCTGAAGGGCAGAGGCTTTCAGAGGCCCTCTGTGGTAGGTTCCTCGGTTGTTTCCTGTTTTCTTCTTCTTCTGATGTGCATCCTCTTTGCCTTTCCGGATGGAGATTGGACATTTTAGTTAGGGTCCTCTCTCTTGCTTAGTTTCTTTAGATGCACAGGTTTTAGTGGGTTTGTCCTATGTTGTATGTCTATATGAGTGAGTATATACCATTTGTGTCTTTTTGCTTCTGGGACACCTCACTCAGGATGATCCTTTCCAGATCCCACCATTTACCTGCAAATGTCATGATTTCCTTATTTTTCATTGCTGAGTAATATTCCATTGTGTAGATGTACCACAATTTCTGCATCCATTCTTCAGTTGAGGGGCATCTGGGTTGTTTCCAGCTTCTGGTTATTACAAATAAAGCTGCTACAAACATGGTTGAGCAAATGTCCTTTTTGTGTACTTGAGCCTCTTTTGGATATATGCCCAGTAGTGATATGGCTGGATCTTGAGGAAGTGCTATTCCTAGTTGTCTGAGAAAGCGCCAGATTGATTTCCAGCGTGGTTGTACAAGTTTCCATTCCCACCAGCAGTGGAGAAGGGTTCCCCTTTCTCCACAACCTCTCCAGCATGTGTTGTCACTTGAGTTTTTGATCTTGGCCATTCTCATGGGTGTAAGGTGAAATTTCAGGGTCGTTTTTATTTGCATTTCCCTAATGGCTTCCATTAGGGAATGCTAGTGAGGTTGAGCATTTCTTTAAGTGCTTCTCTGACATTCGATATTCCTCTGTCGAGAGTTTTCTGTTTAGCTCTGTTCCCCATTTTTTAATTGGATTACTTGGTTTGCTGCTTTTCAACTTCTTTAGTTCTTTGTATATACTGGATATTAGTCCTCTGTCAGATAAAGGGTTAGTGAAGATTCTTTCCCAATTTGTAGGCAATCGTTTTGTTTTGATGACGGTGTCCTTTGCTTTACAGAAGCTTTTCAGTTTCATGAGGTCCCATTTATTGATTGTTGCTCTTAGAGCCTGTGCTGTTTTTGTTCTGTTCAGGAAGTTGTCTCCTGTGCCAATGAATTCTAGGCTGTTCCCCACTTTATTTCCCAATTGATTTAGAGTAGGTTTTATGTTGAGGTCCTTGATCCACTTTGACTTTAGTTTTGTGCAGGGTGATAAATATGGATCTATTTTCATTTTTCTGCATGTAGACATCCAGTTGGTCCAGCACCATTTGTTGAAGATGCTGTCTTTTTTCCATTGAATGGATTTGGCTTCTTTGTCAAATATTGAGTATTCATAGGTGTGTGGGTTTATTTCTGGGTCTTCTATGTGGTTCCATTGATCCTCCTTTCTGTTTCTACGCCAATACCATGCAGTTTTTATTACTGTTGCCCTGTAGTACAGCTTGATATCAGGGATGGAGATAGGTCCAGATGATCTGTTGTTGTACAGGATCATTTTGGAGATTCTGGGTTTTTTGTTTCTCCATATGAAGCTGAGAATCTTTTTTCAAGGTCTGTAAAGAATTGAGTTGGTATTTTGGTGGGAATTGCATTGAATCTGTAGATTGCTTTTGGCAGGATGGCCATTTTCACAATGTTAATCCTCTGAGAAAAAGGTATCGGATGGGTCTGATGCTCTTTGGGTGGATGACACCTAAATGAACATTGGTACAAAGTCCCAATTTATTTCTAATATCAGAGATCAGACCTCTACTCTTGCCTGATGCGTCTAAAACAAAAAGGGGGAACTGTAGAAAGCTGCGGAATGCTGTGCCTTAAAGATGGAGCTGGTTTCCGCCTTCCACCTTCCCGATAGTGAGTGCTCTCTGTCACGAATAACTCCACATTTGGCTAAGGCTGAGGATCTGGCTTGCTTCCATGTATGTGGACCTATCTGCATTGTCCACATGGCACGCCTGGGTTAGCTACCCAGAGGCTATTTAAGCTGTGGGCTGGCTTTCCCCAGGGTCAGATGATTGTTCAAGGTTCCTGAATAAACTGCATTGAAAAAAAAATTTTTTTATTAATTACACTTTATTCATTTTGTATCCCCCCATAAACCCCTCCCACCTCCCCTGCTGATCCCACCCTCCCTCCCTTTTCTGCATGCATGCCACTCCCCAAGTCCACTGATAGGAGAGGCTCTCCTCTCCTTTCTAATCTTAGTCTATCAGTTCTCATCAAAAGTGACTGCATTGTCCTCTACTGTGGCCTGGTAAGGCTGCTCCCCCCCAGGGGGTGGTGATCAAAGAGCAGGCCAATCAGATTATGTCAGAGGCAGTTCCTCTTCCCATTACTATGTAACCCACTTGGACACTGAACTGCCATGGGCTACATCTGTGCAGGGGTTCTAGGTTATCTCCACGAATAGTCCTTGGTTGGAGTAAGAGTCTCTGGGAAGTTCCCTGTGTTCAAATTTTCTTGTTCTGTTGCTCTCCTTGTGGAGACCCTGTCCTCTCCAGCTCTTAATATTTCCCAGTTCTTACAAAAAATTCCATTCACTCTGCCCAACAGTTGGCCATCAGGTTCAGCATCTGCTTTGATAGTCTGCAGGGCAGAGACTTTCATCGGCCCTCTGTGGTAGGTTCGTAGTTTGTTTCCTGTTTTCTTCTTTTGGCTTTCAGAAGCCCTCTGTAGAAGGTTCTTAGATTGTTTCCTGTTTTCTTCTTCTTCTGATGTCCATCCTCTTTGCCTTTCAGGATGGGGATTGACCATTTTAGTTAGGGTCCTCTCTCTTACTTAGTTTCTTTAGATGCACAGATTTTAGTGGGTTTATCCTATTTTGTATGTCTATATGAGTGAGTATGTACCGTGTGTCTTTTTGCTTCTGGGACAACTCACTCAGGATGATCCTTTCCAGGTCCCACCGTTTACCTGCAAATTTCATGATTTCCTTATTTTTCATTGCTGAGTAATATTCCATTTTATAGATGTACCAAAATTTCTGCATCCATTCTTCAGTTGGGGGCATCTGGGCTGTTTCCAGTTTCTGGCTATTACAAATAAAGCTGCTACAAATATGGTTGAGCAAATGTCCTTTTTGTGTACTTGAGCCTCTTTTGGATATATCCCTAGGAGTGGTATGGCTGGATCTTGGGGAAGCGCTATTCCTAGTTGTCTGAGAAAGTGCCAGATTGATTTCTAGAGTGGTTGTACAAGTTGACATTCCCACCAGCAGTGGAGGAGTGTTCCCCTTTCTCCACAACCTCTCCAGCATGTGTTGGCACTTGAGTTTTTTATCTTGGCCATTCTCATGGGTGTAAGGCGAAATCTCAGGGTTGTTTTGATTTGCATTTCCCTAATGGCTAATGAGATTGAGCATTTCTTTAAGTGCTTCTCTGCCATTCGATATTCCTCTACAGAGAATTCTCTGTTTAGCTCTGTTCCCCATTTTTTAAGTGGATTACTTGTTTTGCTGCTTTTCAGCTTCTTTAGTTCTTTATATATTCTGGATATCAGAAGAAGAAGAAAACAAGAAACAACCTAGGAACTTCCTACAGAGGGCCTCTGAAAGCCAGAAGAAGAAAACAGGAAACAACCTAGGAACCTGCCACAGAGGGCCTCTGAAAGCCTCTGCCCTGCAGACTATCAAAGCAGATGCTGAGCCTGATGGCCAACTGTCGGCAGAGTCAATGGAATTTTATGTAAGAAGTGGGAAATAGCAAATGCTGGAGAGGATAGGAACTCCACAAGGAGAGCAACAGAACAAGAAAATTTAAACACAGGGAACTCCATAGAGACTCATACTCCAAACAAGGACTATTCATAGAGATAACCCAGACCACTGCAGAAATTTAGCCCATGGCAGTTCAGTTTCCAAGTGGGTTACATAGTAATGGGAAGAAGAACTGACTCTGACATAATCTGATTGGCCTGCTCTTTGATCACCTCGCCCTGTGGGGCAAGCAGCCTTACCAGGCCACAGAAGATGACAATGCAGCCACTTCTGATGAGAACTGATAGTCTAAGGTCAGAAATAGGGAGAGGAAGACCTCCCTATCAGTGGACTTGGGAAGGGGCATACATGCAGAAAAGGGAGGAAGGGTGGGATCGGGTTAGGGAGGAGAGAGGGGTTTATGGGGGATACAAAATGAATAAAGTGTAATTAATAATAATAATAAAATAAAAAATGAAAAAAAGAAAATTCTGCCATTTTGAGCTTTGAAGCTTCTAGCTTAATAATTTCCTTGGAAATTATTAAATGAGGTGGTTCTTTTACCAGGCTCCTCAACCTAATGCCATGCTCTTAATGCTGCAACACAACACTGCTCAATCACTACCTCATCAGATGTGATTTGTTCTCACAAGTCAGCATAATGCCCTTCACCAAGCTGTTGATCTTTGCCAACATTTATGCCCCTGGTTATATTTTGTTGTTATATTTTCATGGCATTATTCTTTCACCATAATAATGATTTTAATTGCTGACCAGCTTCTAACACAGCTGACACAAACCTTTTCCATTCTTGGGGAATAAATTTATATTTCATAGTCTCATTATTTAACATAAGTTTAACCAAATTTGAATGCATTCCATACCATATGATAGACTTTTTAAATTGTTTTCGATCTAACATTTCTACTGGACTCCATGTCATCTCATTGTCAGCCTCACCATCATCATTAGCAGGCGTATGTTGCACAAAACCTGGGAAAGCTCACGCTACCTGTGTAGTCACAGGCACTTCCGCTAGTGGAGCCCTTGGCTCCAGAGCTGTTTTGGCCTGCTGGGCTTCCTGTTCTTACCAGACTCTTGCCCCCTTGCAGGTACTCTGAACACCTGGCTCATGGAGCAGTGCAGAGTAGCAAGAGAGGGTAAACTCCCATTTTTCAGTAGCACTTTTTGCTTTCCAAGAGCTTCAGTCTCTACCCATAAACTTTCCCGTTGAACAACCAGCTCTGTAATCCTTTCCATAACAACAGAATTGAGTGACACCTCTAGTCTTCCTCTCTCATCTGTCATTCTTTAAATCTTTTAAAAAACAAAATATAGGAAGAAAACAAAGCAGCAACAGAAAATTCTGTCTGGGGGCATTTTAGGAAAGAACTACACAACAGCCACTGCTATAAACCTTTTAGTGACATCTTGAAACCTCACATTCACTCTTTCAGAACTTGCCATCTCCTGTTTACAGCTCCACAACCAAGTTCCCCATCATTGTTAAGCCATGTCTGGGTGTCACTTGTCAGCCCTTTTTATCCTAAATGATGTTGGGCACCACCTGTGGCAGAATGCCCCCTGCAGCAGTCTTTAAAAACTCTCCTTTATGTGTGTGCTTAGACATCTACCTCCCTTCCACTAACTCCCCCAAAGAGAAAAAAGAGGTGAGTAAGGAGAGGGGGTCCAGACCCCTTTACTTCTCCCTGATAGTTAGAGTCAAGGGGTTCTTTTAGGGTTCTATAGAAATCTTTGTCACCTGCAGTCACAGCTAACAGTCTCCTTCATGCTGCTGTACCCCGAAGCATTTCTCTCAGTCTGTCTGCTCCAAATTGCGACACTGTCTCTGGTCTCTTGTCTCACCAAATGGCTACAAGCCACATGCCAATACCAAACATCACACTATCTATTTTTTGACCTTGTGTATACTCAGAGTCCTATATCACACTCCTGTCTGTGCCCCACAAGGAAGGCTATTAGCAACTGCCAAAGATGATGCCCCACACATGACAATTAAAAAGTTTGGACAAACTATAGCCCAACTGAAATCTCACACTTCAGATTAAAACAAAAGCATAGTAACATAACATACAAAGACACCAAAACTTCCATTACATCTACTGTTTCTCTTTCTTTTTTATCCAAAACCTGGGCCCAAGGAAGAAAGGATGTATGCCTTGGACTATCTCTAACCCTAAAGAGGCTTGTGCCCAAAAAAGAAGAGTTTTGGCAAGGGTCTTTCCTTAACCCTGAAGTGGCCTATCCCCAACACTGAGGAGGCTTGGGACCAAAGAAGAAGTGGTGAGGCCTTGGGCCAATCCTTAACCCTGAAGAGACCTGGACCTAATGAAGAAGAGATGTGGGCCTAGACCAATCCCTAAACCTGGAGACGGCTGGGCCCAAAGACGAAGAGGTGTGGAACTGAGCCAATCCCTATGTTGAGACCTGGGCCCAGAGAAGGTATGGGGGCATGGGCATGTCTCTAATTCTGAAGAAATAAGTGCCCAAAAGAGAGATATATGCCTGGGCCCAAAGAATAAGAGGTGTGGATCTGGGCCAATCTGTAACCCTGAAGAGTCATGGGCTCAAGGAGCAAGATATGTGTGCCTGGGCCTATCCCTAACACTGTATAGGCCTAGGCCCAAAGAAGAAGTTTGGGCCTGGGCCCATCACTAACCCTGAAGAGTCCTGGGCACAAAAAAGCAATAGTGAACTTGGCCTGTCCCTAAACCTGAATGAACCCAGACATAAAGAAGAAGTGATGTGGACCTGGGCCTCTGCAATAAGAAATGTGGGCCCTGGCCTATCCCTAATCCTGAAGAAGCCTGTTCTCAAAGAAGAAGAGGTTTGGCAAGGGCCTATTTCTAACCCTGAAGTGGCCTATCCCTAACACTGAGGAGGCTTGGGGCCAAAGAAGAAGAGGTGAAGCCTTAAGCCAGTCTCTAACCCCGAAGAGACCCAGACCTAAGGAAGAAGAGATGTGTGCCTGGACCATTCCCTAAACCTGAAGAGGCCTGGGCCAAAAGAAGAAGAGGTGTGGAACTGAGCCAATACCTAACTATGTTGAGACCTGGGCCCAGAGAAGGGATGGGGGCATGGGCATGTCCCTAAACTTGAAGAAATTTGTGTTCAAAAGAGAGATATATGCCTGGGCCTATCCTATTTCTGAAAAGAGCTGGGCCCAAGGAAGTAGAGATGTGGTATTGGCCCTGCCGCTAACTGAAAAGTGGCATGGGACCAAAGATTAAGAGATGTGAGTCTGGGCCAATCTCTAACCCTGAAGAGTCATAGGCCCAAGGAAGAAGATATGTGTGCCTGGGCCTATCCATAACACTGTATAGGCCTGGGCCCGAAGAAGAATTCTGGGCCTGGACCTATCACTAACCCTGAGGAGTCCTGGACACAAAAAAGAAGAGGTTTGGGCCTGGGCCTATCCTTAACCACAAAGTGGCCTGGGCCCAAAGATGAAGAGGGATGGGGCTGGGACAATCCGTAACACTGAAGAAGCCTGGGCCTAAAGAAGAAGTATGGGCTTGGGCCAATTCTTAACCCTGAAGAGACCTGGTCCCTAGAAAGAGGAGATGTGGGCCTTGGCCTACCCCTAACCCTAAAGATACCTGGATCAAAATAATATGTGTGGGCCTGAGCCTATCCCTAATCCTAAACAGGCCTGAGCCCAAAGCAGAGATGAGGGTCTGGGCCAGTTCCAGACTCTGAATTGGCCTGGGCCCAAAGAAGAAGAGTTGTTGGCCTTGACCAATCAACAACCCTGAAGAACCCTAGGCCTAAAGAAGAAGAGATGTGGACCTGGGCCTATTTCTTACCCTGAACAAGCCTGGGCCCAAAGAAGAAGTGATATAGGCGAGGCCTATCCCGAACACTGAAAAGGCCTGGGCCTGTCCATAACATTTAGGGGCCCAGGCCTCATGTTTAAGAGATGTGGGCCTGGGCCTGCCCCTATCCCTGAAGAGGATTGAGCCTAAGGAAGAAGAGATGTAGGCATAGGTCTATCTCTAAGAATAACGAGGCCTGAGCCAAAGAAGACATGTGGGCCTAGGCCTATTCTATCCCTGAAGATGCCTGGGCCCAAAGAAAAATGGGTGCCTAGGCTTGTCCTTAAACCTGAAGAAGTCTGTGCCCAAAAGAAAGATATATGCCTGGCGCTATTCTACCCTTGAAGAAGTCTGGGACCAACAAAGTGATGTAGGCCTAAGCCTATGACTAAACCTGAAGAGGTCTGGGGGCAAGGAAGAGGTATTGGCCTCAGCTTATCCATAACACTGAAGAGGCCTGGCCACAAAGGAGAGATTTGGGCCTCAGCCTCTCTCTAAACTGAGGAGCCTAGGCCTAAAGAAAAAAAGATGTGATCCTGGGACAATCCCCAACCATAAAGTGGCCTGTGCCCAAAGAAGAAGAGGTGTGGGCCTTGGCCTATCCCTATACCTGAAGAGTCTGAAGCCTAAAGAAGAAAAAAGGTTGAGAATGATAAAGACCTTGGTAAAAGCCATATAGTCAATGGGACCATGGCCTGACCTCCAAACTCAACTTGCAGCCCTTGTTTCCAGGTGAGAGGAACTTCTGTGCCTCCACTGGGGGTTACCCAGCAATCATTTGGATCCCTTCACCAATGATCACACATATGACCTATGAACCTGCTGACAGTTCCTCACTGAACAACCACGGGTGACCAGTATCACACAGATCTAGCCATCTTCTGTGGACAAGAGCTTGGGTTCTACTCTCCAGAGACCTTGTCCCACACAATGAGGCTTCCAGGAAGC
Source organism: Meriones unguiculatus (assembly GCF_030254825.1). Lineage (NCBI taxonomy): Eukaryota > Metazoa > Chordata > Mammalia > Rodentia > Muridae > Meriones > Meriones unguiculatus. The sequence goes on along the minus strand of NC_083354.1, from coordinate 75,154,794 downwards.
AGAGCCTGAAATGGCTCTCACTTGACAGCATGACAGTTATTAGGAAGGTTGCAGAGAAAGAGAGTATCTGCAAACAGCCCAGGACAGAGCCAGGAGGACTCAGTATGTATCATGGTAGAGCCACTTCCACTCAGTTCCCTGGAAACTCTGAGCACAAGATACAGCACAGAGCTCCTAGCCTCCCCACTCAGCTTCTGGTTACCATGCAGGGAATGGTTGGGGGGACCCCCAGGTGTTGGAGATTGGTCTGATGCTAGTTACTGGCCCTCTGTGTCAAAGTGCCCATAGTCATTATTCCTGATGGGCTAATTAAACGGCCTATACCTGGACATTGCAGAAAGGGTTAGGTATGGCTCCATTTCCCCTGTTTGGAGACTCCCACAAGGAATCACAAGAAAGACAGAGGGACAGGAAGAGAAGAAGGGGGAGCATGCCAGGATGGGTTAGCCTATTTACAAGCAAAGGATCACATATCAAACCCCCTGAAAAAAATGATTATTGTTACATTCAAAAGTTGACTTGTCGGGTCGAGCCAAGACTGCAGCGCCGGGAGAGCACTGTGTCTGAGAAGCTGGACGGCACTCTCGGTGCAGCGACCAGGAGACTGAACTCTGGGCCCTAAAACTACAGTGATTGTGTTTCCCAGGTGAGGGGAGGCTCCCACGGCGTGGGAATCAGTCTGGTCCACTCTTGGCTGCCCAGACAGAACCTGGAAGAAATCCCGGGTAACGCAGGCTTTGGGTCTCCGGGCTGGTTCCACAGCCTGCGTGTCCCGATCACTCTCCCAGGCTGATCAGTGGGCACAAGAGTGCCTGAGACTGGGAGTCCCAGTCGCAAGAAAACCCCACGGGGAAACAAAGTTGCGAGTCTGATCACAGGTCACCCAGTCTTTCCCTGGAAGGTCTCATAGACTGCGGGCACCCCCCCTCCCGCCATCACAACTGACCTCCTGCCACGTGGATTGCTGTGCTCCCAGCTCACCTGTACAGACGAGCTGCGCACGCCAGTGCAAAAGAGACTGAGAATCCCCGTCTGGTGTTCCTTATATAACACAACAAGAGAAATAGGAAGAAGCTGAAACCTCAGTGGGCACAAGCAAGTCTGCAGAGTGTCATGTATGTACTGTCTCGGGGTGAGGCCACCATACACAATCCAACAGAGTCCTCTGGAAGAAACTGTCAAGTGAGTACCTGGTCTAAGACTCAAAGCTGGAGCCCAAAGAAAGTTCAAGACCAACTACTTCCACCACCCACACTCAGCCAAAAACTGCAGCTCAAGGTGGGAGGGAAGTGCTTTCTGGTACCTTCTCCCAGGCTGCCCTACACATGAACTTTCCTGGAAACAGCCATCTTGACATTCAGCTCACAGACCCTACCCTGCACAGCTACAGACACTGATTTCGCTCTCTCTTCATCTAACTTCATCCTCATAACTTCATTAGGAAACAAGCATTAATGTATTTGTGGATGAACCTGTGTGTTCATGTGTGGGAGAGAAATTGTGTCAGGTGTGTTTTTCTAGTAGTCTCCACCTGTACTTGTGAGAATAGGTGACAGCAGCTGAGGCAGAGCCAGCATCTATCACAGGACTCCAGTTCCCAAAGTGGGACAGGATGAAGCTCTCTGTCATGCTGTTCTCCAGGGAATGACATCCTCAGAAGTCACAGGCTACCTCTGTAGGGTCAGGGAGGGAAACTTCATGACATCCTGCTACCTGGGCAAGCCTACTTCAAGCTGTGTTAATGGTGGTGAGTGGACAGTGTGCAGACCAAATTTTCAATCATTTTGGTACCCAGAATGCTGCAGATAGTATACTTTATGTCTCATGACAAGAGAAAGTTGCTGATAAACTGAAGAGCAGAAATGACAGATCAAGTCTTAAGTGTTGCTCACTAGAGTAAGGATGACCCATCCCTCTGACCTTGCTCGACCCAAAAGTAAAGTTCCTAGGAGGAACAAGAGGACTGGGTGTGAGTCTGTTAATAGGAAATGATCATAAGAGAAGCCTTCAGCTATTGCCCCAAATACCAGTCCAAAAGACACTGTGTGCCTGGACAGCCTTTCAGCATTCCCAAATAGAGAGAGCCTTGGCCTCTGTGACCTCACATGAAAGTCATTGTCATGATTGTGGGTGTGTCCCAGGTCTGTAAGCATCAGAGCCTACTAGAGTGGGCTAGGGCTAGGGGTGAAAGCAGGACAAGGTCGGCAGGGATGCCTTTCAGGTAAGTCAGTGCAGAAAATTCTGTGGGTGAAGAAGTGACTCAAATCAGTGTATGAACTTGTCAAACATCTTTAAAGAAGGGTGAGAACAGCATAGATCAAGGTCTGAGGGTTTCTAATATACAGGACAGATGTGAACCTGAGAAGAGTGTCAGTAGCAAGGAAGACAGGGACTCCCTCCCAGAGCATGGCCACGCATAACTGAAGAGATGGGACAGCATCCCCACACAGCAGAAAGAGGTCATGTGAAGATGGACACAGCCTCCAGTTCTTTAGCAAGGCATCCTCTAGACATTGGAGGACTAACATGTATTGTTTCTCTAACTAGCTGTGATATTCCATTATGGGATCTCACCACAGAAGGAAGGAAATGCCTCATGGTGCTGCCTTGCTGAGTCCCTCTTGTGGGTCTCACAACTTAGAATCATCAGTCTTTACTGATGTGCTCCAGGGCCCAACCATCCCATGTACAGTCACATGAGGAATGAGAGGATCTTTCCCAACTTTCTCTCCCCTAAATATTGGATGTATGACTTTTTTCTTCTGGACTCTCAGTAGTAAGTGTCTGTGATGCTCTGAGAACATTTGAGATGCCAGAAAAGGACAGCCAAGGTTTTCCTGTATACACAGCCACAGGTCTAAATGTAGTGGAATGCCACCTGTGGTGCTCTTTCTTAAAACTCTACTTTATTTGGGTTGTTAGGCTTCTTCCTTCCTTCTATCAACCACCCAAACTTAAGTAGGAGAGAGAAATGGTTGGTGTGGAGAGGAGGCCTAGACTGCTTATTTTCTCTCAGCTATTTAGGGTAAAGGGGTTCATTAAGGGTTATGTACCAATCTCTGCCAACCACAGGCACAGCAGTCCTCTTCACGCTGCTGCACCCTGAAGGGTTTCTCTCTCTCTCTGCTTCAAACCGCCACAGCATGTCTGGTCTCCAGTTGCTGGTTTCCAGTCTCTGGTCTCTCCAAACTGCTACACTGCACACACCAACACTCAATGCCACACAATGCCACACCCTGTGTTTCTCTGCTGCATATTTATACTCCCAGAGTTCTAGACCTTTAAGTCTTACCGTTAACATGGCTCTTTTTTTCCAGGAAATTTTGAAGCTTCTGATACATTTCCTATTAGTAACTGGTCAATTTCTTACTTTCCTTGTACTAATGGACATGGCAAACCTGTTAAACACCAAATATGAGTAATCAATATTGGATAGTTTCTCCTGATGGCTTGTGGCAATTGCATAAATAACAAAGTTAACTCTGAGTTAGCAGGAACAAATTCATCTGTTTCTATATGCAAAACAACTCTGCATATTAAGAGACTGTAATTATATTAAGAGGTTTAGGAAAATCTAATAATACCATTATATTACATACAATTCTGAATTTTGAACTGAAGAATATGGGATTTTGATTACCTTGCTTATTTTGTTTGATTTATAACCTGCCATTCCTATCTTGTTTGCATCAGTACAGAATGTTGGTGGCTCTGGAATTGGTGTTCCCTTTACAATACATGGAAGAATCCAATTAGTTGTTTTCAAAGACTGTATATGTTTGCTTTTAGGATATTTGTTATTAATTTCGAACACCTTTACAATATATGGAAGAATCCAATTAGTTGTTTTTATAAACTGTATGTTTGCTTTTAGGCTTCAAGCTGACAGGCCCCTCTGACTGTTGAATGTTGGCAATTGGGATGACTTTCTGAATCCCACTCATTACTCCAGTGCTTTCCATTCTTACAATGCCAACATATTCTGCAACTCTGGGCATTGAACATTGCAGCCAGAAGCAGCTTGTTTGCTCTGTGTTAAAAGTCTTGCTTTTTTGAGCTTTGAATCTTTTAGCCTCATAATTTTCTTGGAACTTAACCAAATTTACCACAATTAAAGTACCTGGCATTTTGATCTTTGAGACTTTTAGGTTCTGCTTCTCCTGTGATATTGGCCTGATGTTCCTGAGAGGCAATGCCAGTGGTCTCTCTTATCCATTTGTCTATTTGGGCTCCTCATGTTTTTATTGTCTAAGTACTCTGTTACATTTAGTATTTGTATTCTCATAAGCAATGATCTTGTCAACACCTGTCTGTTCTCAGCATCTGGTATGCTCAATTCAGAGCTGAACCCAATCTCTGTAAGAAGTTGGTGAAGGCTTCTGCAGGGCCTTGAATTACCTTAGAAAATGAAGTGGTTCTTTTACCAGGTTCCTCATCCATATCTCATGCTCTTAACGCTGCAACACAACAGTGTTCAATCACTACATCATCAAATGGGATTTGGTCTCATAAGTCAGCATAACGCTCTTCACCAAACAGTTGGTCTTTACCAACATTTATCCCCCTTGCTCTGCTTTGTTGCTCTATTTTATGGCTTCTTTCCTCCACCACTGCTGACCAGCTTCTAACACAGCTGACACCAACCTTTTCCAGTCTTGGGGAATAAGTTTATATTTAGTAGTCTAGTTATTTAATATTTGTTTAACCAAATCGAATGCATTCCATACCATATGATAGACTTTTTAAATTGCTTTCGATCTAGCATTTCTACTGGACTCCATGTCATCTCATTGTCAGCCTCACCACCGTCATTAGCAGGCATATGTTGCACAAAGACTGGGAAAGCTGATGTTGCCTGTGTAGCCTCAGGAAGTTCCTGTAGTGGAGTACTTGGCTCCAGAGCTCTTTTGGCCTGTTGGGCTCCCTTTCCTCCCTGCCCCCTTGGAGTACTCAGAACACTTGGCTCATGGAGTATGGCAAGGCAGCAAGAGAGGATAAACTCCCATTTTTCAGTGGAGCTTTTTGCTTTCCAAGAGCTTCAATTTCTACCCATAAGCTTTCCCGTTGAACTACCAACTCTGTAATCCTTTCCAGAACTACGGAATTGAGTGACACCTCTGGTCTTCCTATCTCATCCATCATTCTTAAAAGTTAAAAAAAAAAAAAGAATATAGGAAGAAAGCAAAGCAAAACATAAAATTCTGTCTGGGAACATTTCAGGAGAGAAGCTGGCAGCAGCTGATGCTATAACCATTTTAGTGACATCTTGAAACATCACATTCACTCTTTCAGAACTTGCCGTCTCCTATGTAGAGCTCCTAAAACCAAGTTCCCCATCATTGTTAAGCCATGTCTGCATGTCACTTGTTAGCCCTTTTTATCCTAAACCATGTTGGGCACCACCTGTAGCAGAATGCCACCTGTAGCAGTCTTTTCAAAATTCTACTTTATTTGGGTGCTTAGGCCTCCCTTCCACGAATACCCCAAACCACATGTAAGAAGATTAGGTTAGTGGGGAGTGGGGATCCAGTCCCCTTTTACTCCTTCCTGATAGTTAGGGTCAAGGGGTTCTTTTCGGGCACTCCCTGAATCTTTCTCACCTGCAGACAGCTAGCAGGCTCCTCCATGCCCCTGTGTGCTGCAGCATTTCTCTGTCTATCTGCTCCAAACTGTGAAACATTTTCTGGTCTCTCCTAATTGCTACACACCTCATGCCAACAATGAATGTCACACTGTTTCTCTTTTGGCCTCGTTTATACTCAGAGTCTTAGAACACACCAGTGTCTGTGCCCCATAAGGAAAGCTATTACTAGCTGGCAAAGATCATGCCCCACACATGACAATTAACAGGTGTGGACAAACTATAGCCCAATGGAAATCTCACACTTCCAATCAAAACAAAAGCATAGTTACACAACATACAAGGAAAACAAAGCTTCTGATCATCTAATGTCTCTTTCTTTTCTTTTTTCCCCCAAATATAGACAATACATGAAGGTGAAATATGTTTACATCTATGAGGACTCTCAAGAATTAAGTACCTCAATCATTAGGAAAAACAAGTACTCTGGCTGAAAGGATGAAAGGATGCAAAAATACAAATATAAGGGGCTACATGGGTGCCTCTATGTAAAGACACGAGTTAGGAAAATTTAGAAAAGGGCATGCATAAAAAAATTTGTGACTTTAAAAAGTGAAGAGAAAAAAAATGTGGGCATGAACTTATCCACAAAGCTGAAAAACACAGGGCCCAACCAAAAAGAGACGTGGGCTTGGCTTTATCAATAATACTAATGAGGCATGGGCTAAGAAGGAAAGATGTGGGACTGGGCCTTTCCCTAACCCTGAAGAGGCCTGGGCCCAAAGGAGAAGAGCAGTGGGCCTGGGCCTATCCCTAACCCTGAGGAGGCCTGGGCCCAAAGGAGAAGAGACAAGGGCCTGGGCCTATCCCTAACCTGGAAATGTCTTACGCCTTTTCATAACTCTGAAGAACCATGGGCTCATACTTGTTCTTGTTCCAATGAACTGACATCTGGAAACATTTTATCCTCCAAGAAGCAGACCTTGATAATGACCTGATTATGAACACATGTGTAGTACCAAGCATGACCTCCAAGGAAACCTGGCAGCTCCTTGAACACCAAGTAGCCCAGGTCTATATTGTCAACAAGGGTGTGCGGGCTGACCATTTCTATCCTACCCAGGATGCATTTCACCACCAAGGAGCCAGGCCTTAAAGAAACCACCCTCATCTGAATGACCAGTTGAAATGGACAAAACCATGACCCTGACCTGGTGTAAAGCCAGGCATTATCTTTATGTTAATTGATTTTCTTAAACCAACCACAGCCTAATTAATGACCAATTTCATGCAATGTTAACAGAAATCTGGACTCACCATTGATGAGTGCCATCAGACCATGGCCATGAACGCCAATCATTAGTAACCTTGACGATCCTTTTGGTACAGTGTGTTTTCTGGGCTGTACCTGCCATTCTAACAACACAGGCAACATTCTCACCTCAAGTGTGTCAAGACAACAGCTTGGCTTTTAAGTAATCTGGACCACATATAAACATCACAGAGCATGGGACACTGTGGGAGCAAGGGTGTGTGGGCCGCACCCAGGGAACACTCTGTGTCCTGTTCTTATCTGGAACACTACAAATGAAGGACAACAAATTGACCTCAACTCTGACTTCGGTAACACAGCACTCCGGAGAGGATGGACACACTTTAACACCATGAGGTGGATATCTGAAGAATGACACAATTACAAAGGCCACAAAATGACATCAAATGAGTCCTGCCCACTCCTTGTTTACCGAGTCCACAAGGTCCAGCTTAACTTCAAGGGTTCTCTTCATCCAACGCAGGAGTTGTGCTCCAGTTTAGAACCACAAGCAGAATACATGGCCTTCATCATGTCTGGACCACAGCAGAGAAACCATCTGGGCAAATTTGGCATGCTGGGTGTGTGGACCCCACCCAGATATGTTATAGGTTCCAGCTGTTTTCAAGAGATCCAAGACAAGAGATCTTCTCTGTGTTAGTTAACAACGAGATCTCAAAGGAAATTGTAGACAGAACAACCAAATCTGGTGTTTGATGTGTGACATCACCCTCACAGGCTTCCAGACTATGGTTCAATCTCTCATGTCCTGACACCTTGGGTACTCATTGTTGACTTTGGTCCTCAACCTGACCTGACCAGAAACATCAAGTCATCTGTGGATTAACAAAGTGATGACACAGACACAACTTCAGTGCAGATGTGTAATGAACAACCCTGAAATCTTCCTCTGAAGCCATGTTTGTGGACATGCTCACTGACAGAATTGCCAAAGATTCCTTAAGCCCTTGCAGGGCCTACCTAGAAGTGTCCAAATTTATATATCGATTTCTATGCCACTCTTAAAATTTCTGAAGACTTGTAATCTTATATCATTCTTTCTTGGAAATGTCCTAGCACTGTGTATATAATATAAATATAAGTTTCATATGCTAACATGATCATCCTGAAATGTTTAATTTGGCTCTTTCCCTATGTTTCTAAATGATCCTTTCAATCTTTGAGTTACTTAAGAACAGGCTGAGATGGTTGCTCACAAATATAGGAGGATCCACGAGTAAGACAAATATCTGTATGCTCAGACCTCATTCTCAAGATCAATGTATCTGCTTGGGGGTTTTATCTTTGCCCTTCTTAAGAAACAACAACAACCAATAATGCAAAGGGTGAAATAGGCAGGAATCCTCATCTACTCTTACATTCACCGAGATAAGATTTCATTGTTGGATGGGCTGCAGCCACTTTTGATGTGAACTGATGGACTAAGATCAGAAAGGAGAGGAGAACCTCCCCTATCAGTGGACTTGGGGAGTTGCATGCATGCAGAGGGAGGAGGGAGGAGGGAGGGTGGGATTGGGAGGGGAGGGAGGGACTTATGGGGGGATGCAGAATGTAGAATGTGTAATTGATGAAAAACTTTAAAAAAAAAGGGAAAAGAAAATAATTTAAGAACCTTAAATGACTTTCAAAAGTGGAGGAAAACATGGAGGTAGTCAATTTACATGGAGCACGTCTCGCCCCTGGGGGCAATGGTCCCCTGAACCTACTCAGACCTCGGACACCACCACTGCTATTTCTATAACTGATGCAGGATGTTCCAACGAAGGGGTTAAGGCTTCTCATAATATTTCCTATAAGCCCACACCTGTTTGTTTATATCCCCCATTTTTATTCATTATTAGCCAGATAGAGCCAAGTAATTGTGATAATGATACTTGCTTTTTTGCCCAATGCTGGAATGCTAGTAAATTTACTAGCTGGTTACTCGCATGCCTCGCTGGGTGCCTGTGCCCGTTGATGCCCCTCACGCTATGACTCTCTTCAGACAGAAAAGGGATCTTGGAATTACAGCTGCCATTATTACTGCCATCTCATTGTCGGCTGTTGGAGCTACCACCGAGGCATTAGCCAGGAGTCATACTGTGCAGACTGCTCAGACCCCGAATAACCTTTTAGCCAATGTAGCTCATGCCTTAGATGTACAAAAAGGAATTAATGCTCAACTAAAAGGAGACTTGATGGTGTTCAATCAGAGGATTGACCTCATGCAGGAGCAAATTGATACCCTATGGCAAATCGCTCAACTTGGCTGTCAATGAAAGTATGCTGGACTTTGAGTCACTAGCATACAACATGAGAATTTTCCCTGTGCTGCAAATCTGTCTAAACAATTGTCTAGCTATATTTTAGGTAATTGGACTGGAGAATTCGATACTACGATGGAGCAGCTGAGAGTGGCCATTGTCATGGTAAATTCTACCAGAGTGGACGCAGGACTAGCCACAGGATTATCATCATGGATTGCTGCAGTCATGAATCATCTGAAGGAATGGGCGGGCATGAGAGCGTTAGCAGGCCTTCTGGTGTTGGTCTCCTTGGTTTGCCTGTGGTATATATGCAAGATTTGAGTCTCACAACAGCGTAATGCAGCCATGACCATTCAGGCCTTTACAGCCATTGAAGCAGAACAGTCTCCCCAAGCATGGTTGGCTATCATAAAAAGCTAAAATGTTATGCTCAGGATGCGAGGCTAAGCACTGCACTCAGGGTCAGCAGCTTTCGTCCCAGAGAAGAGCATGTCTGATTGCATGCGGGTTGATGCCCCAGGTCCCGCCTCTGAGAAAAAGGTATCAGACGGGTCTGATGCTTTTTGGGTGGATGACACCTAAATGAACATCAGTACAAAGTCCCAATTTATTTCTAATATCAGAGATCAGACCTCTACTCTTGCCTGATGCGTCTAAAACAAAAAGGGGGAACTGTAGAGAGCTGCATAATGCCGTGCCTTAAAGATGGAGCTGGTTCCCGCCTTCCACCTTCCCAATGGTGAGTGCTCTCTGACAGGAACAACTCCACATTTGGCTAAGGCCAAGGATCTGGCTTGCTTCCATGTATGTGGACCTATCTGCATTGCCCACGTGGCATGCTGGAGTTGGCTACCCAGAGGCTATTTAAGCTGTGGGCTGGCTTTCCCCAGGGTCAAATGATTGTTCAAGGTTCCTGAATAAACTGCATTGAAAAAAAATAAAAAAATAAAAATAAAAAAATAAAAATAAAAATGAAAAGAAAAAAAAAAAAAGATTTCCTTGTTGGATGGGCTGCTAGCTACCCCTTCCAGTGCCGATATCAGATGAGCACCAACTGTTAAAGAATGCTGATGAAGGGCTTGGGAGGTAGAAGTAGGTTCAGTGCAGGTCACAGGGCACTGCCTCCACTCCTGGAAAGCAGCTTGCAGACCCTGAAAGCTATGCACTTGGGCCAGCATCAGAGGGCTGTTGTTTTAAAAACAAGAGTCCCAAATCATTAGATTCTACCCCTAAAGACTCAGGAGCCAGATGCTGAGGTAAAAGCCAACTAGCCCTATGAAAGCACCCCGCTGACCTTCCTGACTAGTCGCTATCCCAGAAGGAAGAAGCCTTTTTACTCAGCTCATGTTCCAGAGGAAAAAGCCAAAAGCCAAAAGCACCTTCTCCACCTTTTTCTCCATACTGCTTTAAACACCCTTGAAATCAAAAGTCCCTTCTTTCTGTCAGTCCCCATCAGCTGGTTCTTTTAAAGGAAGTTTTGATTTCTTTGCAATCTGAAAATCACAAAGGGCATCCAGGCCTCTGCTATCCCACACCTTGGTCCAGCATTGTTGTCTACCAGCCTGTTACAAGCATCATTAGAAACAGTAGTTAGAAGTGTTTCTCAGAGAAACCTCCCAGAAATGATGCATCTCCTGTCAGTCCCACCCCATCCCCATCTTCCCATAGGTACATTCATCCTTGAGAGGAGGAACACGGGGGACATGCTTCTTCCTCAGCTCAAATGTCTGAACCTCACACTCTGCCTCACCATCTCAGATTCTCTGTTGCCATTGTGGTTTACTGCTGCCCCTTAGCCTGCAGGATGCCATAATCTCCCCCTGTATATGACTCCAATAGTAACCATATCTTGATTCCTACCTCACCTCTGTGCACCATTAATATCAACTTGTGTTAGGCTGTGGGTTATTAGCTATTCCTTACCTGGCATGTCCAGGACCCTGGGTATTAGAGGGAAAAGTGTTGGTGGTGGCTGTAGTGGTGGCCTGCCTGGACAGTACTCAGATGGACAGGTGTCCAGGACACTCACAACTCAGAGTCCTGGGAAGGTATCCCAGCTCTGAGGTAGGACAGTATCCCAAGGGCATCCTGAGGCACAGGAACTCAGGAACCTCTCTGAGAGGAGGAATCCTCAGCAGAGAGGATTCATCTCCCAGGAGAGGGTTGCCCCAACCCTTATGAGCTGAGGAGTTTTGTAGCCTGAGTGCTGCTCCTTTTCTGATTTTTTTCTTCTCTTCTTCCTACAAGACAGTCACAGCAGCACCTGTCTTAAAAGAAATTTATTGGAGAGATGAGACCAGCAGTGGCTGCCTTTGCTCCTGTGAGAAGGCAGAAAGGAACTGGGCAGACATAGTCTGTGTGTAGGATTCATTCAGGGATGGGGCTTTCTAGGGCAGGGCTGTCTAGACTATGGATTTGTTGGACTTCACGTCCTGAGATTGGAAAGGACAAAACTATGAAAACAGAAAAAAAGATCAGCTGTGGGCTCGGTTAATGGGAAGGGGAGTGGCTAAAGGGAGCATAGAAGATTTTCAGGGCAGTCACCGTGGTGAGCACCTGGTGCCTCTGTCAAAACATCCAACACCAAGTGTGAACTCTGTTGTAGATCTCTGCCATGAAGATCCATGGACCAGATTGGTGGGGATGCTATCACAGGGCAGGTAGAGAGTGTACAGGGGGAAAGAATACACACTTTTCAACTTTGCTGTTAGCATAAATTGCTATGAAAAGTAAAGGCTATTTTTTAACAATCTATTTCATGCTCAACTGTCCAATGTGCAGCAAAGAGTCTTTGATATAAATTTTTTGGTAGTATTTAGAAAATTTCTCATAATTCCCGAGTTCTTTCATAAGATCACCTGCTCTCTGCCCAAAGGTTGGGCATAAGTCTCAGCATCTGCTTTGATACCCTGCAGGGTAGAGCCTTTCAGAGGCCCTCTGTGGCAGGCTCTTGTGCTGTTTTCTCTTTCTTCTGATGTCCATCCTCTTTGCTTTTCTGAGTGGGGATTGAACATTTTAGCCAGAGTCCTCCCTTTGAATAAGTTTCTTTAGGAATGCAGAATTTATTAGGTTTATCCTATTTCATATGTCTAATATTCATTGATGAGTGAGTATATATCTTGTGTGTCTTTCTGCTTCTGGAATACCTCACTAAGGGTGATGATTTCCAGTTCCCACTATTTACTTACAAATGTCCTTGCCCTATACATGAGCATGTTTTGGATATGCACCTAGGAGAGCTATAGCTGGATCTTTAGAAAGCAAAATTCCTAATTGTCTAAGAAAGCACCAGATTGATTTCCAAAGTTGTTGTACAAGTTTACATTCCCACCAGCAATGAAGGAAGATTCCCTTTTCTCCACATCCTTTCCAGAATGTGTTTTCACTTGAGATTGCTGAGACTCAGCCAAAATTTGGGCAGAGTTCAGGGAATCTTCTTAAAGAACTGGAAAATAACAAGGCTTGGAGGGGACTGGAGCTCTACAAGGAGAGCAAAATATCAAAACATTCTGGGCACAGGGGTCTTTTCTGAGACTGATAATCCAACCTAGGACCATGAATGGAGATAACATCTGCACAGATGTAGCCAATGGCAGCTCAGTCTCCAAGTGGGTTCCCTACTGATGGGAATAGGAACTCTCTTTGACATGAACTCAGTGGCTGACTCTTTGATCACCTACCCCTGATGAGGGATTAGCCTTACCAGGCCACAGAGGATGACAGTGCAGCCATTCCTGATGAGACTTGATAGGCTAGGGTCAGAAGGAAGGGGAGGAGGACCTCCCCTATCAGTGGACTTGGAGAGGGGGAAGGAAGGAGATGAGGGAGTTGGCTACAGCAGGGGTACAAAGTGAATATAGTGTAATTTATAAAAATATAAATAAATTTAAAAAAATAAGAGACTAGAACATGGTTTGCATCTAAAAGGAGAGATTTCTTCTCTTGGTTCAAAGCTACTACCTCACTCAACATAATAGCCACTATCATCTTAATAGTTAAAGTTGTAATATGGATGATTTATGGACAACAGGCCTTACTTTCCCTGCAAACTGTTACTTTTGTGTGTTAGTGCACAGGAACTGCTCTGGTCTCCACACTCATCCACAGTCTCCGGCAGAGAGGGTGTCACTCATACCCCAGTTTACTGCTTGGGCTTTCATTGTAAAAGGCATCTGAACTTGGGACTGGACGGATGGATCAGTAGTTAGCTGAGCCTTAAAACTGTCATAGCTCCAGTTCCAGGGGATTCAGCAACCTCTCCTGCTTATGCAAGCCCATGGGATGGGCATAGGGCACATCCACACATGAGGGCAAAACACTCACAGAGAAAATAAAAACAAATTAATAAAAAGTATTAACTGAAGTCAAGCACAGGAGTACATGGGGCACCTGAAGGGCTCTTCAGTGAGGAGAACTGGCACATCTATCCAAATCCAGAGCCCAGCAGGGCAGCATTCAGAGGCAGAGGGTACTCAGGTTCCACTGAGTGCTGTCACTTTGCCTAAGACTTAACATTGTTTGGCTAGCTAGCTCCATGGGTTCTGTGGAGACAAGGTCTACCCAGGTGAGAAAAACCTAAGCCTGGTTCTCCCACACTCTCCCCAGAGCCAGGGCACCGTGCCCTTTCTGAACTAGAAAGGTTAACACTTGAGGGGCAAGTGTCCCTTTACAACCTGATGGAGGCTATGGACCTTCTCCTTGGAGAACACACATACCCATGTAGCTCTCACAATGCCAAGCAGTTTCAGGAGCCTCCAGACTAAAGACCTCCAGATTAAAGACCTCAACCCTGGGATTTCATGTGCCATCCTGTCCTTATTCCATACAAGTGTGTCTCTCTCCTCCTGGCATCCTCTTGTTTGTGATAAAAAATGCTGAGGCTGAGCCCCTTTTGGTCCATCCATCCCTTCTTCCCAGTCTTAAAGGTATACCTGAATTGTGGAACCTGGCTTCCCTTCCCAGACATTTCCAAGGCTCTGAGCTTGGTTCCTTTTTTCCTTTTTGTGTCTGCCAGGCTGTGACATTTTATAATGGAGCCCTCAGCTTAGTCATGGCTCTACTTCACTGTGACAGTGTCAAGGAGAGGTTGGACTGCTGAAGAGAAGGTAAATCATTTTCTCTGTCTATCACAGGAAGAAAGAATCCTGCATCCATTAGCCACATGCTGGCCAGGTGATCAACTACTGGCAGCTGTCACCTGGGACAGTGGGGGTGTAGAGGCAACAGAGCCCAGCACATTGTGCCTGTGGGTCCTGGCAGTGGGAGACGACAGCAGAGGAGTTGTGTGTGTCCCTAAATGACCAAGGGTACAAGCAGGGGTGTGGGTCTTGGCCCATTGCTAATCAAGGACTCAAATCTTCACATGTGAGCAGGTCATTTGGAAGCCCACAAATGTTTCCCTCCTTCCCTAGAGGGAACCACTGATTAGGCATAGAGAGTGCTCTTCCCTACCTGGGCTTTGTAGGAACATGTGGATTCCTGACCTGAGGTCTTACTGTCTGTATCCCCCATGCAGTTGGGGTTATTGATTCTTACCCAACCCCTATACTTTATTCTGGTGTCACCGAGTACTCAAAGAGATCTGAGAAAGGGGAGGTGCTCCCCATCTCCATGAGCTTCCATGCTCCTCCTTTCCTTGGCTAACTTACTGAAGCCCTTACCATGGCCCTCAGGTAATTGCCCAGCTTGTCCCTTCCCTGATGTAACTGGACCATGCCTTCCCCTGTACTGCTCTGAAATGTTCTTCCCCACCCTCAACCCTCCCTTATTCACCAGGGCTAGGCTCCCCGCCCAGGCTCCTTTGCAGGAGTGGTCAAGTTAAAACACGGTATCTCCCTAGAGTGTTATGTTTTTTAGTCCTGTGCTGGTTTCTTCTGTTTGTGTGTGTATCTGTGCTATGTGTATTCATGTGCACCTTGAGTCCCCAACTAGACTGTGAGCTCCATGAAGGCAAGGGGCTGTCATTTCTTCTTCACCCCCTATTGAGTACAGCACAGGGCTGTGATACCAGCTCTCAAGAAGACAGTTGTCAACAGGCTGATGAAACAAATGCTGGAGGTTGTCAGGGGTGGGGGGATGGTAGGAGATTGTGTGCAAGGGGAGAGTACACATGGGTTAGCTAGGTTGAGTTAGGATGTGGGCTGACTCCTTGGATCCATAATGGATGCTCAAGGCCTCTGGTCCTTGCATATTGGAGTTGGTAGGAGCAGGAGGGACACCCTACCACACACAACACACACATCATGGCTAAACAGGAGTGCACATGAGTGGACGTCCAGGTTGGATGTTCCTGGGAAACTTTGACATAAAAAACATTGCGATTCAAATACATGTTCTCTTCAACAGCTGCTATTTGGAGCAGCCCTTAGTGGACAAGGCTGTGGGAGGGTCCTGGCTTATATCTCAGCCTGTATCTTAGCCTCCATCACTTCTGGGGAGTATTTTATTCAAGGTAATATGAACTTGGTTTTCATTACTTTGTTTTTTTTTTTTTCCAAGACACAATTTCTCTGTGTAACAGTCCGGCTGCTCTGGACTTTCTTTGTAGAGCAGGCTGGCCTCAAACTCACATAGATCTACCTTCCTCCCTAGTGCTGGAATTAAAGGTCCTGCACAGCTACAGGTACTTGTTTTTAAAGTGGAATAGTAGTCAAAGTCTACAGGAAGCAGATCACAAGCTACAGCAGAGTTAGCTCAGGCCTCCTTATCCAGATAGTCAGTGCTGTTTGGGTCTAGCAAAAAGATCCCAGCTTCTGCCCAAACTGGACAACACCTGGTCAGGAGCTTTGAGGTAATTCTCACTGGCAACCAAGACTTAGGGTTTTAGCATAACTTTTTATACTATTTTATATTGGTTTCTTATGCCTCTTCTTTCCTTCACCCCAATCTCTTCCAACACAACTAGACCACAAACATTGTGGCCTAGTCACATGGGCTGGTTTCCTAGCAACTATAATAGTGGGAGGGGGAAAATGCATTAAATCTAGTTGTTTTTGTTTTTGTTTTGTTTTACCCAGCTGGCTGGAGATCTAAACTTTAAAACAATACCCACCGACTCTTAATTCTTTGGTCTCTCATTACCCTCCTTCCCATCATCATTTGAATACCCAATCTTTGGTCTTCCAGTTATGACCCCTGGGGTCCTTCAGATTTACCTTTCCACAATGGGATCTCAGTACCATTACTGCCTTGCTCCCAAACATTACTTTATTAAAGCCTTCAAGTGATTTAAAATACAAGACCCAAAGATAAAAATCAAAATGTTTAGGGTGTCCCATCAGGGTGGATATTGAGGAAGGAAGCCAAGAAGAACTCTTATACCAGGATATAAACCATCCTCTGGAATCTTTTCTCTCTAGTGTCTCTAAAGGCTGCAATACTAGTTCCTGCTCCAGCTGAGCAGGTTCCCAAGATAATAGGTAATGCCAGGAAACCCCTTTTGACTTTGCATTTCAGTCTGTTAGGTGGGATTTTGGACTGAACACTCCTCTTCTGAAGTTTCTTCAGTGCTGACAATAAGATGGCCATCAGGGGCTAGGACAGCTGAAATATCAGTCAAAGGCTGGGCAATAGAGCAGTCCTCAGAAGCATCTGGTTAGTTGATTCATATGAAGAGACATGGAGCCATCACCTTGGCTGGACTGAATTACTTCAGCTTCCAGCAAGTTCAGTTTTCAGCTGGCAGTCAGTTGCTAATTCCGGAATAGAGTCAATCAGGTAAAAATCTGCTGGGACAAATTCAGATTAGAGTCAGAAGTTATTTTTTTTCCTATTAAATGGGAAAATGAGGAATCCCAAGACCAAAGGGAAGACTCATCTGTGGTCCATTTGAACTATGGCAGATCCAGGTCTCATGACCTTTGATTTTCTGAAACTCATATGAATTTTTAGTTTACAAAAGAAATACATTTTTTTAAAACCACAGAAAAGTAACATATCAGCAAATCTAATATAACAACATTCTGAGAGTAACAGGAAAAATTGGATCCAACAGAATGAGTATCAGTTCTTCTTAGCTATTTGTTTTGTAACCTTTATAAAGAAAGTGTGTCCATGGTCTGAAACTAACACTTTCTCTGTGGGGACAGATGTTGGTAATCAGCCACCAATGGAGCTCAGCCACTTTTTGTACACTCAGCATCTACTTTTAGCCCCCCACCTCTATGTCACACTGGAAAGTTAGGCAGAAATACATTAATGGTTTTGATGCTAAAACTGGATGCTTGAACTTTCCTTAACAAAGCAACTAGAAGGAATAGGTTTAAGACATTCCTAAATGCTATGTCAAAGTCCACCTCAGAAATAGCAGATATTGAAAATACCATACTAAACGCTATGGCTTTTGGGTCAGATATACACATTAGACAGATATTTTTTAACATGATGAGATGCACCTTTAAGTCTATCTCAGAAGACAACCAAAGGAAATTAAAATCTCAAGCTTATGACTGGATAAGTTCCAACAACTTATCAGAACTCTGTTGATCAGTGTAAAAACTCTGAACTTTTGAAGTCTTACAGTAACACAAGCACAACAATAGCAGAGAGGAGGGAGAAATCTTAAATATCTCCCATTTCTATTTTTAATCTATCTTAAATCACTTTTTATATGATTATAACTCCCATTCACATACCTTTAAGACACCTACCTAGGCCTACCAATCTTTCTTGCATTTACCAACTTAAAAACATTTTTCCAGACTATCAGACTACACTCCCTAGATTCTCACATCCGAACCTCCTATATCCTCAGACCCTAAATGGATTCCATATCTTTCTATCTAGCTATTCACCATAAGACATAGACAACTAACATGAAGCCTGTGAGCAAGGCAAACGAGTTTGCCTTTCTAAATAAATGATCTAGTACCTACTCATTCTAACTAGCTAATGAACTGACCAATGAACTAACAGTGGATCTAATTATTCTTTAGCTGCAAAGCTACCATTAGCTTAGCTTAGCCGTAGTGTGATCAGAGACTTGAGAAGGACAAATTATAAGCTAAATAAATGGGCCAATTCATGTACCAACCAAAATGACAGAGATGACTAGTTAGTCCATCACCTAGGCGATATCCCTGGCTCCCGTGGTCTCATGGCACCATGTGCAGAGGCAATTCAGCTATCATGGACAGAGGATGAGAGACTATTGCTGTGGAGCAGGAGATTGACCTAACCTCATCCTCATCAAAGTGAAACAATGAATATCCAGGTGTCCACAGCTTTGTCCACAGTTTAGGCTGGACCCTAGCAGTGGGCTGATTGGGGAAGTCTTGTTCCGTGGTTAGCATACCACAATCCAGAGTCGCAGTCATCTGTCGTTGTGCTCAAATCTTCTCAGAGACCATGGAGTAGCTTCTGCCTGGATTTTGGGGTCTTTTGTCACAATAAATTTAAACATATTAAAGTGTCATATTCATCAGATCTCTGACAAGCTTGAGGGCCAGCATATTTGAGTTACTCGTTGTCTATCTTTATCATCTGCTCTAAATTGTATCCTATAAAGCAGAATGCTATAATCTCTAATTCTGGCCTATTCCTTAGATGCATGTTTTAGGACTATATTTCAAGTAGATATACATAGGCAAACTTCATAGTTACCCACCCTAGGCTTAACCTTAAAAAACAATAACTAATGAGACTAGGTAAAGCTCAATTTTGTACTCAACTGCAGTCCTTAGCATAACTTTAAATCTGTTCTTTCTGAACTAAAATCAAAGCAAAATTAGACAGAGTTCATAAAAGGGCTAGCTAATCTTGTTGATGCTACAATATTGCATTAAAAATAAACATTTAAAAGCTTGAAGGACAAAAGTTGCAGTTAGCACTAATCAGGGAACCAATTAGCTGGTAACCCTAAACAAAGATGGGGCAAAACCTGTAACTTTTCTTTCATTATGGGCCACTGCTCTAGCCACACTGGTCTGTTGGATAACCACTTTGGGGGCAAGGCTGTTGGTATTTCAGCAGTGGCCCCTCTTATAAAATTGGAAACTCAATCCCTGTGATGTCCTGTGCTTGGACAGTGGGCACAGCTTGTGATTGTTCTTGATTACACATATCAATACCTTCCACAGAAGCCTCTACCATTTCACCCCTTATTTGAGCATTGGCTGTCTCTGGGATTACAGGCATATTAATTTTAGTACCCCATTCTTGTAAAAGGTCCAAAGTCCTGCTGGATTCAGCATGGGTGAGATCAGCAATTTTCCATTTTGATCTTCCTCCTGCTTGTAATCTCCTGGCTGACTAAGCAGGACAGCTCCTATATTTTTCTGTGGAGCTTCGAGCTGACAGGCCCCTCTGACTGTTTAAGGATGGCAAGAGGTGACCTTCTGAATGCCATTTAGATATACACTCATTACTACAATACTTTCCCTTCTAACAATACCTACAAATTCCAGCGAATCTAGCCATTGAACATTGTAGCCAGAAGCAGCTTCTTCCCCTTATGAGTGAAGCTTCTAGCCTCATGATTTCTTGGCAAAGTCACCAAATTCACCACAATTAAAGCACCAGTCATTTTGATTTTTGAGACTTTTAGCTATGGCTTGTCCTATAATACTCGCATGATGCTCCTGAGAGGCAATGCCAGTGGTCTCTCTTAACATCTGTCTCTTTGGGCCCCTCATTCTTTTAATGGTCTAAGTTCTCTGTTACAGTTAGTATTTGCATTCTCATAAGCCATGATCTGTGTCAACACCTGTCTGGTCTCAGGGTCTGTTTTGGCTCAATTTCAAGCTAAACCCAATCTCTGTAAGAACTTGGTGAAGTCTTTTTCAGGGCCTTCAATTACCTTAGTAAATGAGGAGGTTCTTTTGCCAGGCCCCTCTAGCATATCCCATGCTCTTACGGCTGCAAAATGACATTGTTCAATCACTCCATCTTGAGATTTGATTGTTTTCCTAAGTCAGCATAATGCCCTTCGACAAACAGTTGATCTTTACCAACATTTGTCCCCTTTCTTACATTTTGTTGTTCTATTTCTGTGGCTTCATTCCTTCACCACAATTATGATTTTATCTACTGACCAGCTTTTAATAGAGCTAAAACCAACCCTTTCCACTTTTGGTGAATAAGTCTATTTTTCATAGTCTAGTTATTTAACATTTATTTAACCAAATTTAAATGCATTCTATACCATATGATAGACTTTTAAAGTTTCTTTTCATCTAACATTTCTACTGGACTCCATGTCACGTCATTGTCAGCCTCACCACCATCATTATCAGGCATATGTTTCACAAAGACTGGGAAAGCTGAAACTGCCTTTGTAGCCACAGATACTTCCTGTAGTGGAGCCCTTGGGACCAGAGCTCTTTTGGCTTGCTGGGCTTCCAGTTCTTCACTTCCCCCTTGGAGTACTCTGAACACCTGCCTCATGGAGCATGGCAGAGCAGCAATAGAGGGTAAACTCCCATTTTTCAGTAGCACTTTTTGCTTTCCAAGAGCTTCAGTCTCTACCCATAAACTTTCCTATTGAACCACCAAGTCTGTAATCCTTTCCAGAACAAGAAAACTGAGTGACACCTTTGTTCTTCCTATCTCATTCGTCATTTTTTAATCTTCTAAAAAAACAGAATATAGGAAGAAAACAAAGCAACAACAGAAAATTTCACCTGGGAACATTTCAGGAGTGAACCTGGCATCAGCCACTGCTATAAAACTTGTAGTGACATCTTGAAACATTTCATTCACTCTTTCATAACTTGCCATCTCCTGTGTACAGCTCCAAAACCAAGTTCCCCATTATTCTTAAGCCATGTCTGGGTGTCACTTGTTAGCCCTTTTTATCTTAAATGATGTTGGGCACCACCTGTGACAAAATGCGACCTGTAGCAGTCTTTTCAAAACTCTACTTTATTTGGGGTGCTTAGGCCTCTACCTCCCTTCCACTAACCCCCCAACTCTATGTAAAAGAGAGAAGAGGTTAGTGAGGTGCAGGGGTCCAGACCCTTTTACTTTTCCCTGATAGAATCAAGGAGTTCTTTTAGGGATCTGTAGAAATCTTTGTCAACTGTAGACACAGCTACAGGCTCTTCCATGCTGCTGTGCCCTGAAGCATTTCTCTCAGTCTGTCTGCTCCAGACTGCGACACCATCTCTGGTCTCTCCAAATGGCTACAAGCCACATGCCAATACTAAATGTCGCACTGTCTGTTTTTTGGCCTCAGTTATACTCAGAGTCCTAGACCATGCCCCCTTTTATGCCCCACAAGGAAGGCTATTAGCAATTGGCAAAGATGGTGCCCTACCCATGACATATAAACGGTATGGCAAAACTATAGCCCAACTGAAATCTCACACTTCAGATTAAAACAAAGTATAGTAACATAACATACAAAGACACCAAAACTTCCATTACAACTACTGTTTCACTCTTTTTCTTTTTTTCCAAAACCTGGGCCCAAGGAAGAAAGGATGTGTGCCTTGGACTATCCCTAACCCTGAAGAAGCCTGTGCCCAAAAAAGAAGAGTTTTGGCAAGAGCCTATTCCTTAACCTGGAGTGGACTATCCCCAACTGAGGAAGCCTGCGACCAAAGAAGAAGTTGTGAGGCCCTGGGCCTATCCTTATCCCTGAAGAGACCTGGACCTAATGAAGAAGAGATGTGGGCCTAGACTAATCCCTAAACCTGAAGAGGCCTGGGCCCAAAGAAGAAGAGTTGTGGAACTGAGCCAATTCCTAACTATGTTGAGACCTGGGCCCAGAGAAGGGATGGAGGCCTGGACATGTCCCTAAACCTGAAGAAATCTGTGCCCAAAAGAAAGATAAATTCCTGGGCTTATCCTATCCTCGAAGAGAGCAGGGCCCAAGGAAGAAGAGATGTGGTATTGGGCCTACCCCTAGCTGTAAGTGGACTGGGCCTAAAGATTAAGAGATGTGGATCTGGGCCAATCTGTAACCCTGAAGAGTCATGGGATCAAGGATGAAGATATGTGTGCCTGGGCCTATCCATAACACTGTATAGGCCTAGGCACAAAGAAGAAGTGTGAGCCTGTGCCCATTACAAACCCTGAAGAGTCCTGGTCACAAAAAAGCAATAGTGAACTTGGCCTATCTATAAACCTGAATGGGCCTGGGAATAAAGAAGAAGTGACATGGGCCTGGCCCTATCTCTAACTGTGAAGAAGCCTGGGCCTCTGGAATAAGAGATGTTGGCCCTGGCCTATCCCTAAACCTGAAGAGGTCTGGGCCCAAAGAAGAAGAGGTGTGGGCCTGGGCCTACCACTAACCACATATTGGCCTGGGCCCATGATTAAGAGGTATGGGACTGGGCTAATCCTTAACATTGAAGAAGCCTGGGCCCAAGTAGAACTGTGTGCTTGGTCCAATCCATAATCCTGAAGAGAACTGGGCCCTAGGAAGAGGAGATGTTAGCTTTGGCCTAACCCTAACTCTAAAGATGCTTGGAACCAAAGAAGAATGTGTGTGGACCTGGGCCTATTTCATACCCTGAATAGGCCTGGGCCCGAAGAAGAAGAAGTGGTGTGGGACAGGCCTATCCCTAACACCAAATAGGCCTGGGCGCTACAAAGGGATGAGAGCCTGGGGCTCTCACTACTTGAAGGGGCCCGGGCCTCAAGTTGAAGAGATGTGTGCCTGGGCCTGGTCCTGTCCCTATCCCTGGAGAGACTTGTGCCTAAGGAAGAAGAGATGTGGGCCTAGGTCTATCTCTAAGAAAGAAGAGGCCTGGGCACAAAGAAGAGATGAGTTGCTAGGCCTGTCCCTAAACCCAAAGAAGTCTGTGCCCAAAAGAGAGATATATGCCTGGGCCTATCCTATCCTTGAAGAAATATGAGAGAAAAAAAAAGTGATGTAGTCCTAGTCCTATCACTAACCATGAAGAGGCCTGGGGCCAACAAGAGGTACTGGCCTGGGCCTATCCCTAACACTGAAGAGGCATGGCCGCAAAGAAGAGATTCCGGCCTTGGCCTCTCCCTAAACCAAGAAGCTCAGGCCTAAAGAAAAAAAGATGTGGTCCTGGGACTATCCCTAACCATAAAGTGGCCTAGGCCCAAAGTAGAAGAGGTGTGTACCTGGACCTATCCTAACACTGAAAAGGCCTGGGCAAATAGAAGAAGAGTTGTGATACTGGGCCTATCACCACACCTCAAGAGGCCTGGGCCTAAAAAGTAGAGATGTTGGCCTCGGTCTTTCCCTAACACAGAATAAGCCTGGATACTAAGAAGAGATGTGGGCCTGGGCCTATCCCTTTAGGCAGGATCCCAAGCCTAAGGAAGAAGAAAGGTTCAGAATGGTAAAGACCTAGGCGAAAGACATAGAAACATATGGGTTCCTGGCCTGACCTCCAAACTCAACTTTCAGCCCTTGTTTCCAGGTGACAGAAAGTTTTGTGCTTCCACTGGGGCTTACCCAGCAAGCATTTGGATCCCTTCTCCAACTGTCACACATACGACCTATGAACCTGGTGACAGTTCCTCACTGAAGATCCATGGGTGACCAGTATCACACTGACCTGGCCATCTTCTGTGGACAAGAGCTTGGGTCCTACTCTCCAGAGACATTGTCCCACACAACGAGGCTTCCAGGAAGCAGAGCCTGAAATGGCTTTCACTTGACAGGATGACAGTTATTAGGAAGGTTGCTGAGAAAGAGAGTGTCTGCAAACAGCCCAGGACAGAGCCAGGACGACTCAGTATGTCTCACGGTAGAGCCCCTTCCACTCAGTTCCCTGGAAACTCTGAGCACAAGATACAGCACAGAGCTCATAGCCTCCCCTGTTCAGCTTCTGGTTACCATGTAGGGCACGGTTGGGGGGACCCCCAGGTGTTGGAGATTGGTCTGATGCTAGTTACTGGCCTTCTGTGTCAACCTGCCTAAGTCATTATTTCTGTTGGGCTAATTGAACAGCCTATACCTGAACATGGCAGAGGCAGGAACCATGGAGGAAAGTGGCACACTGGCTTGCTCAACTTGCCTTTTTATACAACCCAGGGCCATTTCCCAGGGGTGGCACCACCCACAGTGTGCTGTGCCCTCCCACATCAATCATCAACTAAGAAAGTACTGCTTCAGGCATGTCTATAGGCATTGAGGCAATTTCTCAATTGAGGATCTTTCTTCCCAAATGACTGTAGGTTTTATTAATTATAAACTATGCAGAACTTGTTTAAAGTGCATTGGGAAATTTGCTCAAAAAATTATAAATGTTTGATGGGATACACTTACATTTAAACATTATTCAATATGTTCACTTTTAGACCATAAATTCAGTATTTTATTTCTTTTGCCTTCATTTGTTAATTTTTAAATATGTAAGCTCATTTTTATTTTTTTATTAATTACATTTTACTCACTTTGTATCCCACCTGTTGCTCCCTTCCTCCCTCTATCCCACCCATACGCCTTCCCCAGTGCACAAATAGGAGAGGGCTTCCTCCCCTTTCTTCTGATCCCAGTCTGTCAGATATCATCAGGAGTGGCTGCATTGTCTTCCTTTGTGGTCTGGTAAGGCTGTACCCTCCTGAGGGGGAGGTGTTCAAAGAGCAGGCCAATCAGTTCATGTCAGAGACATTCACTGTCCCCATATCTATGGAACCCACTTGGACACCAAAGTGTCATGGGGTACATCAGGCAAGGGGATCAAGATTACCTCCATGAATGGTCCTTGGTTGGGGTATCAGTCTCAGAAAAAAAAAAAAAAAAAAAAAAAAAAACCTGTTCCTGGAATTTTTGGTTCTGTTGCTCTCCTTATGGAGCAATTAAAAACAAGGAAATCATGAAATCTGCAGGCAAATGGTGGGAACTGGCAAAGATCATCCTGCGTGAGGTATCCCAGAAACAGGAAGACACACAGGGTCTATACTCACTCGTAAGTGGATATTAGACATATAATAAAAGGATAAACATACTAAAATCTGTAAAACTACAGAAACTAATCAAGAAGGAGGTATCTAATCAAGTAGGAGCATCTGGGTAAGATGCTCAATCCTCATTCAGAAAGGCAAAGAGGATGGACATCAGAAGAGGAGAAAACAGGGAACAGGACAGGAGCCTACTGCAGAAAGCCTCTGAAGGTCTCTACCCTGCAGGGTATCAAAGCAGATGCTGAGACCTATAGCCAAACTTTGGGCAGAGTGCAGGGAATCTTATGAAAGAAGTGGGAAAAGGACAGGAGCTCCAAGAGAAGAGCAACAGAACCATTTATTTATTTTTATTATTTTTACATCATAATCAAAGTTTTCCTTCCCTCCTTTCTTCCAAGTACCTCCTTCTCATCAAACTTCTCTCCCATCCTCCATCGTCCCTTTTTCCAAGAAAAAGGGTAGACTTCACATGAATATCAACTAGCCTTGGCATATCAAATTGCAGTAGGACTAGGACATCTTCTACTATTGTGGATAAACAAAGTAACCCTGTTAGGGGAATGGGATCCAAGGCAGGCATCAGAGACAGACCCTCCTTGAGCTGTTACGAGTCCAACATGAAGACCCAGGTGCATAAATTCTGCATATGTGCAGAACGGATAGTTCTGTCCCATGCATGCTCTCTGTTTGGTGGTTCAGTCCCTGTGAGCCCCTTTGAGCCCAGGTTAGTTCATTCTGTAGGTTTTCTTGTAATGTCCTTGAGCTCTTCAATCCTTCCTCCTCCTCTTCCTAAGGATCCCCCAAGCTCAGCCTAATATTTGGCTGTGGGTCATTGCATCTGTTTCCAACAGTTGCTGAATGAAGCCTCTTATAAAACAGATATGCTAGGTTCCTGCCTGTAAAAAGTCAAATATCATTAATTGTGAAAGGGGTGGGCTCTTTCTCATAGCATGGGTCTCAACCTTGTCCATTCCCTCAATTTCTGCTTCATATTTACCCCTGCACATCTAACAGGCAGGACAAATCATGGATAGGTTTCCCCCTACTGGAAGTCTTGTGTGGTTACAGAAGATGGCAATTTCAGGTTCCATATCCATATTGCTAGGAGTCTTAGGTAGGGTCACCCTCAGAGATTCCGGCATGCTTCCATTGTCCCAGATTTCTAGCTTGTCCCATAGATGCCGCCCACCAGGTTCCAGTTCTCTTACCCAGTACTCTTTTCCTCTGTCCTCCCCAAATCTAATTCCTCCTGCTCTCCTCCCCAACCCTTTCCTACCCAGTCTCTGCCCTTTATCTACCCCTGATGTCTATTCTATTTCTTCTTCTGAGTGAGATTCAAGCTTCCCCCTTGGGTCCTCTTAGTTAGCTTTGTTGATCTGTCAATTGTAGCATGATTATCCTATATTTGATGGCTAATATCTACTTATGAGCTTATACCCTGTTGTCTTTCTGGGTCTGGGTTACCTCACTCAGGATCATCTTTTCTAATTCTATTCATTATCTGTGAGTTCAATGAGGTTTTTGTTTTTAATAGGTAAATAGTATTCATTGCGGAAATGCACCACCTTTTCTTTATCCATTCTTCGGTTAAGGAACTTCTAGGATGTTTCCACTTAGGGGCTATTACAAGTAAAGCTGCTTTGGACATAGTTGAACACGTGTCCTTATGGTTTGGTGGAGCATCCTTTGGGTATATGTCTAGGAGTGATAGAACTGGGTTGTGAGATCTAATTGTTACCAATTCTGAAAAACTACCACATTCATTTTCAAAGGGGTTCTACAAGTTTGCACAACCACCAGTAAAGGGGGAGTGTTCCCAGTGTTCCACATCCCCACCAGCATGAGCTGTGGCTTGAGTTCTTGATCTTAGCCATTCTGAAGGGTTTAACATGCAATCTCAGTTATTATAATTTGTGTTTTCCCGATGACTAAGGATATTGAACATTTCATTAACTGCTTCTCAGCCATTAGAGATTCCTCTGTTTAATTCTATGTTTATATTGTACCTCATTTTTAATTTGGTTACTTGGTGTATCGATGTTTAGATTTTGAGTTCTTCATACATATTGGATACCAGCAATCAATGCAATGGAGGGTATATAATGTTTTTTTATTTCAAAACACCACATCTATAAATATGTAAACATTTTAGGTGTCAGTGAAAATACTTAAAAGATATATAGGCACATACTCAAGCCATTTATCCCTTTGGCTGTTTTTATGTAGAAGAAGGTAAGTTTAGTGGATTTGTCACAAAGGGTACTGAAGATAGGCTTAAAGCAAGGTTATATAATTAATGGAACAAGAATATGACATTTAATGTGTCCTCATTACTTAAAGATTTAGACCAATATTTTTGAAGTGTGTTTTGATGAACTCTAGTGCCTTGGAATGCACAGCACAGAAACATTTGGTTAAACGTGAAATAATGAATGCTGATTTGAGACTGGGCATCAGAAAGGGAAGGTGCTCAAAAGTTTGACAGGAGAAAAGCTGGTTTAATTTGATTTAGCTCAGGCATGCCCAAAATGTGACTTTCCCCACATTGTTTCAGTCATTTATCCCTCTGAAATCACAATTTTTTGTGATGCAAATTGTAGTCCTTAGTCGTGTGTTTTAAAATGGCATATTAGTGAGTAGTGGAAAGTCATCTATTAAGTCATGTGTGTCTCTAGACTGTCAGTGCACAGGTAAGCATATGTGTTCACTGTCAAGAGGGCAGTCTCTGAGTTGAGAGGCCTGCAATGCACCTTGGTAAGGTCACTGGGAGAGGAGGCATGAGATATGACCAGTAGGGTGAGGAAAGACATCATGCTTCATGAAAGAAGCACAATAAAATCTTGCTTTTTTAAAGATGTAAGAAGAAAAAGCATTGCAGGCTAAGGAAATTTTAAAAAGCTCAGTGTGAGGATCTTATTAAAATCATTCATTGGTCTTTGGGTTTAGGTTAGAGTTTTGAAACTGAAAGGACTAAGATTTAAACATCTTCATGTCAAAAGGAAACATCTGTTCCATTTCATCCAGTCATCAAGTCATCCCAGAAGACAACATTTGTAATATTTCTGTTTTATGCGAAGGTTGACGAAGGTTGACAGTGTTGAGGATTAAACTGAAGCCTCCTGCATGGCAGGTAAACACAACTGACTACATCTTCAGGTTGTAAGTTTTCTAATTTAAAAGTTGAGTTTGGTTTGTGATGTGCATGTGGTGTATGTGCAAAAGTGTGGGGGATTATTGTGAATGCGCACACGTGTGGGGAGTTTTACAGGGGTGTATGTGCACACATGTGGGACGGTTTATTGTGCTGAGGTATATCCCTCTTATCCCTAAAATTCCCAATTTTTATTCCCTGAATAGGTGCTGGATTTGGTCAAAAGGCCTTTTCTGCATCTAATGTGATGTGGTGATCATGTGGTTTCCTTCTTTCAGTTTGCTTACATAGTGGATTCCATGTTTTGCTTTTCCTTTATTGAGCTATCCTTAATCTCAGGGATGAAGCCTTCTTGATCATAGTGGATGATCATTTTATGCATCCTCTGATGTAGTTGACAGGTATGTTGAGTCTTTTGCATCTATGTTCATACGGGAAATTATTTTGTAATTTACTTTGTTTGAGATATTTGTGGTTTGGGTAAATTGATACCTTGGCTTCATAAAAGCAATTGCACAGTGTTCCTTCTGTTTCTAATTCTGAGATATATTGAGGAGTGTTGCCATCATCAGTTTGAAAGGATAGTAGACTTCTGTGCCAAAATAAACTTTTCTGGAGTTTTTGTTATTGTTGTTTAGAAATCTATTTTTCAAAATAGGGTTTTTCTGCCTAGATTTGTGTTGCCCTGGAATCGAATTGTACACCAGCATGGATTTGAGTTCAGAGAGGTTTTGAGAAATTTAGTTACTGCTTCTATTTCCTAACAAGGTATTAGTCTATTTCAACTGTTTAACTTGCCTTTATTTTACTTTGTTAAGTGCTATTTATCCAGAAAATGATTTCTTTATAGATTTTCCAATTTGGGGAAAGGTTTTAAAACCATGTCTTAGGATTCGATGGGTTTCCATGCTGTCTGTGGTTAAGTGCCCATTCTCAACTCCAATTTTGTTAGTATCGACCCTGAATCTTACCCTTTTAGTGAAACTGCTTAATGGTTTGTCATTCTTCTAATTTTCTCAAGCAACCAACTCATATATCCCAGGGATATATATATGTGAGACTATTTTCCACCATCCATGTGTCTCAGAGACCATCTGGAAGAGGGGTAGAAAGATTTTAGGATCCAGAGGTCAGAGAGTTTAAAATAAAGCAGTGTCTCCTGTATCTGCAGTACTGAACTCAGGAACTCACTCTGAGATCAAGGCAGTGACTATAGAAAGGGTCTCACTGACCACACCCCAAAGTGAGAAGTTGTTGACTGTTTGGCTGCTTCTAGAGGAGGCTTCAGGATTATAGGATTCCATTGTGAACCCTGAGATTGTGAACTGTGAAAACCTTTTTTTTCAGGTGTGGAGTGGTTCAGGCATAGCACCCACCTTTAATCTAAGAACTTTCTGTTTATTGTGAACAGATAGCTGTGGTGTGGTTCAGCCCTATCATGTAACTTTAATCCAAAACCTTTCTGTAAGCAGGATTAAAGAAAGTTAACTCTGGAGCAATTCACCTATAGCAGAAGGCCACCTGTAGAGATCTTTTTAAAATTCAACTTCATTTGGGGGTATTTAGGCCTCTGCCTTTCTTCCAACAACACCCCAAAATTAAGTAGGATAGATTTAACCTACTAAATTAAGTAGGTTAGTGGGTAGAGGGTGCCCAGACAACCTTACTCCTCCCAGCAATTTAGGGTCAAGGGTTTCTTTTAGGACTCTATACCTATCTCTGTCAACTACCCAGACACAGCTAGCAATAACCTCCATGCTGCTGTGCCCTGGAGAGTTTCTTTCTGTCTGATCCAAACCAGCACACCATCTCTGGCCTCTGGTCTCTCCAAACTGCTCCATGCCAAATGCCCAGACTGACCGTCACCAAAAACAGCACTTCTTCTCTTTCACAGCCTCATATTTACACTGAGTCCTGGAACACTCCACTCTCTGGGCAGCAAGTGGAAGGCCCTTAGCAGCTGGCAAAGATCATACCCTGCACTTGACAACTAAGAGGTGTGGACAAACTATGGCCCAACTAAAATCCTACACATTTAATTAAAACAAAAATATGAGATTGCAAAGAAACCAAAATTTCCATTCCAGTAACCAGCTGTCATAGACTAACAGAAAAGAGGGCCTTTTGATTTCAAGGCTGTTTAAAGCAGTATGGAGAAGGTGGTGGAGAAGGTGCTTTTGGCTTTTGGCTTTTTCCTCTGGGACTTGAGCTGAGTAGAAAGGCTTCTTCCTTCTGGGATATCGAGTAGTCAGGAAGGTCAGCAGGATGCTTTCATAGGGCTAGTTGGCTTTGACCTCAGCATCTGGCTCCTGAGTCTTTACGGGTAGAATCTAATGATTTGGGACTCTTGTTTTTAAAACAACAGCCCTCTGATGCTGGCCCAAGTGGATTGCATTCAGGGTCTGCAAGCTGCTTTCCAGGAGTGGAGGCAGTGCCCGTGACCTGCACTGAACCTCCTGTTCCTACTCTACTCCCCAAGCCCTTCATCAGCATTCTTTATCAGTTGGTGCTCATCTGATATCAGCACTGGAAGGGGTAGATAGCAGCCCATCCAACAAGGAAATCTTATCTCAGTGAATGTAAGAGTAGATGAGAGTTCCTGCCTATTTCACCCATTGCACTATTGGTTGTTGTTGATTCTTAAGGGCAAAGATAAAACCCCCAAACAGATACATTGATCTTGAGAATGAGGTCTGAGCATACAGATATTTCTCTTACTCATGGAGCCTCCTATATTTGTGAGCAACCATTTCAGCCTGTTCTTAAGTAATTCAAAGATTGAAAGGATCATTTAGAAACATAGGAAAAGAGCCAAATTAAACATTTCAGGATGATCATGTTAGCATATGAAACTTATATTTATATTACATACACAGTGCTAGGACATTTCCAAGAAAGAATGATATAAGATTACAAGTCTTCAGAAATTTTAATAGTGGCATAGAAATTGATATATAAATTTGGACACTTCTAGGTAGGCCTTGTAAGGGCTTAAGGAATCTTTGGCAATTCTGTCAGTGAGCATGTCCACAAACATGGCTTCAGAGGAAGATTTCAGGGTTGTTCATTACACATCTACACTGAAGTTGTGTCTGGGTCATCACTTTGTTAATCCACAGATGACTTGATGTTTCTGGTCAGGTCAGGTTGAGGACCAAAGTCAACAATGAGTACCCAGGGTGTCAGGACATGAGGGTTTGGACCATAGTCTGGAAGTCTGTGAGGGTGATGTCACACATCAGACACCAGAATTGTTTTTTTCTGTCTACAATTTCCTTTGAGATCTTGTCGTTCACTAACACAGAGAAGATCTCTTGTCTTGGATCTCTTGAAAACAGCTGGAGCCTGTAACATATCTGGGTGGGGTCCACACACACAGCATGCCAAAGTTGCCCAGATGGTTTCTCTGCTGTGGTCCAGACATGATGAAGGCCATGTATTCTGCTTGTGGTTCTAAACTGGAGCACAACTCCTGGGTTGGATGAAGAGAACCATTGAAGTTAAGCTGGACCCTGTGGACTCGGTAAACAAGGAGTTGGCAGGACTCATTTGGTGTCACTTTATGGCCTTTGTCATTGTGTCATTCTTCAGACATCCACCTCATGGTGTTAAAGTGTGTCCATCCTCTCGGGAGTGCTGTGTTACCTAAGTCAGAGTTGAGGTCAATTTGTTGTTCTTCATTTGTAGTGTTCCAGATAAGACCAGGACACAGAGTGTTCCCTGGGTGCGGCCCACACACCCTTGCTCCCACAGTGTCCCATGTTCTCTGATGTTTATATGTGGTCCAGATTACTTAAAAGCCATGCTGTTGTCTTGACACACTTGAGGTGAGAATGTTGCCTGTGTTGTTAGAATGGCAGGTACAGCCCACAAACCACACTGTACCAAAAGGATCGTCTAGGTTGCTAATGATTGGCGTTCATGGCCATGGTCTGATGGCACTCATCAATGGTGAGTCCAGATTTCTGTTAACATTGCATGAAATTGGTCATTAATTAGGCTGTGGTTGGTTTAAGAAAATCAATTAATATAACGATAATGCCTGGCTTTACACCAGGTCAGGGTCATAGTTTTGTCCATTTCAACTGGTCATTCAGATGAGGGTAGTCTCTATAAGGCCTGCCTCCATAGTGGTGAAATGCATCCTGGATAGGATAGAAAGGGTCAGCCCGCACACCCTTGTTGACAATATAGAATGAGGCTACTTGGTGTTCAAGGAGCTGCCAGGTTTCCTTGGAGGTCATGCATGGTACTACACATGTGTTCATAATCAGGTCATTATCAATGTCTGCTTCTTGGGGAATAAAATGTTTCCAGATGTCAGTTCATTGGAACAAGAACAAGTAAGAACCTATGGTTCCTCAGAATTACATAGAGGCCAAGGGTCATAACAATTCTATTTTGGTCAAAGACATTTCCAGGTTAGGGATAGGCCAAGGCCCATTTCTCTTCCCCTTTGGGCCCAGGCCTCTTCTGGGTTAGGAATAGGTCCAGGCCCATTTCTCTTTCCCTTTGGGCCCAGGCCTCTTCAGGGTTAGGGATAGGCCCAGGCCCCCTTCTCTTCTCCTTTAGGCCCAGGCCTCTTCAGGGTTAGGGATAGGCCCAGACCCTTTTCTCTTCTCCTTTGGGCCTTGGCCTCTTCAGTGTTAGGGATAGGCCCAGGCCCTTCTCTCTTATCCTTTGGGCCCAGGGCTTTTCAGGGTTAGGGATAGGGCCAGGCCCACTTCTCTTCTTCTTTAGGCCCAGGCCTCTTCAGGGTTAGGGATAGGGCCAGGCCCACTTCTCTTCTCATTTAGGCCCAGGCCTCTTCAGGGTTAGGGATAGGCCCAGGCCCTTTTCTCTTCTATTTTAGGCCCAGGCCTCTTCATCAGGGTTAGGGATAGGCCCAGGCCCACTTCTCTTCTCCTTTTGGCCCAGGCCTCTTCAGGGATAGGGATAAGCCCAGGCCCTTTTCTCTTCTCCTTTGGGCCCAGGCCTCTTCAGGGTTAGGGATAGGCCCAGGCCCACTTGTCTTCTCCTTTGGGCCCAGGCCTCTTCAGGGTTAGGGATAGGCCCAGGCGCTTTTCTCTTCTCTTTTAGGCCAAAGCCTCTTCAGGGTTAAGGATAGGCCCAGGCCATTGTCTCTTCAATTTTGGGCCCAGGCCTCTTCAAGGTTAGGGAAAGGCCCAGGCCCTTTTCTCTTCTCCTTTGGGCCCAGGCCTCTTCAGGGTTAGGGAAAGGCCCAGGCCCTTTTCTCTTCTCCTTTGGGCCCAGCTCTCTTCAGGGTTAGGGATAGGCCCAGGCACTTGTCTCTTCTCTTTTGGGCCCAGGCCTCTTCAGGGTTAGGGATAGGCCCAGACCATTGTCTCTTCTCTTTTGGGCCCAGGCCTCTTCAGGGTTAGGGATAGGCCCAGGCCTACTTCTCTTCTCCTTTGGGCCCAGGCCTCTTCAGGGTTAGGGATAGGCCCAGGCCCACTTCTCTTCTCTTTTGGGCCCAGGCCTTTTCAGGGTTAGGGATGGGCCCAGGCCCACTTCTCTTCTCTTTTGGGCTAAGGCCTCTTCAGGATTATAGATAGGCCCAGGCCATTGTCTCTTCTCCTTTGGGCCCAGGGCTCTTCAGGGTGAGGGATAGGCCCAGGCCCTTTTCTCTTCTCTTTTGGGCCCAGGCTTCTTCAGGGTTAGGGATAGGCCGAGGCCCTTTTCTCTTCTCCTTTGGGCCCAGGCCTCTTCAGGATTAGGGATAGGCCCAGGTCCACTCCTCTTCTCTTTTGGGCCCAGGCCTTTTCAGGGTTAGGGATGTGCCCAGGCCCACTTCTCTTCTCTTTTGGGCTAAGACCTCTTCAGGATTATAGATAGGCCCAAGCCCTTGTCTCTTCTCCTTTGGGCACAGGCCTCTGCAGGATTAGGGATAGTCTCAGGCCCTTGTCTCTTCTCTTTTGGGCCCAGGCCTCTTCAGGGTTAGGGATAGGCCCAGGCCCTTTTCTCTTCTCTTTTGGGCCCAGGCCTCTTCAGGGTTAGGGATAGGCCCAGGCCCACTTCTCTTCTCCTGTGGGCCCAGGCCTCTTCAGGGTTAGGGATAGGCCCAGGCCCTTTTCTCTTCTCCTTTGGGCCCAGGCCTCTTCAGGGTTAGGGATAGGCCCAGGCCCTTTTCTCTTCTCCTTTGGGCCCAGGCCTCTTCAGGGTTAGGGATAGGCCCAGGCACTTGTCTCTTCTCTTTTGGGCCCAGACCTCTTCAGGGTTAGGGATAGGCCCAGGCACTTGTCTCTTCTCTTTTGGGCCCAGGCCTCTTCAGGGTTAGGGATAGGCCCAGGCCCACTTCTCTTCTTCATTGGGACTTGGCCCCTTCAGGGTTAGGAATAGGCCCAGGCCCTTTTCTCTTCTCCCTTGGGCCCAGGCCTCTTCAGGGTTAGGGATAGGCCCTGGCCCTTTTCTCTTCTCCTTTGGCCCCAGGCCTCTTCAAGGTTAGGGATAGGCCCAGGCCATTGTCTCTTCAATTTTGGGCCCAGGCCTCTTCAGGGTTAGGGGTAGGCCCAGGCACTTGTCTCTTCTCCTTTGGGCCCAGGCCTCTTCAGAGTTTGCAATAGGCCCAGGCCCATTTCTCTTCTCTTTTGGACCCAGGCCTCTTCAGGCTTAGGGATAGGCCCAGGCCCACTTCTTTTCTCCTTTGGGCCCAGGCCTCTTCAGGGTTAGGGATAGGCCCAGGCCGACTTCTGTTCTCTTTTGGGCCCAGGCCTTTTCAGGGTTAGGGATGGGCCCAGGCCCACTTCTCTTCTCTTTTGGGCTAAGGCTTCTTCAGGATTATAGATAGGCCCAGGCCCTTCTCTCTTCTCCTTGGGCCCAGGCCTCTTCAGGGTTAGGGATAGGCCCAGGCCCACTTCTCATCTCCTTTGGGCCCAGGCCTTTTCAGGGTTAGGGATGGGCCCAGGCCCACTTCTCTTCTCTTTTGGGCTAAGGCCTCTTCAGGATTTTAGATAGGCCCAGGTCCTTGTCTCTTCTCCTTTGGGCACAGGCCTCTTCAGGAGTAGGGATAGGCCCAGGCCCTTGTCTCTTCTCTTTTGGGCCCAGGCCTCTTCAGGGTTAGGGATAGGCCCAGGCCCTTTTCTCTTCTCTTTTGGGCCCAGGCCTCTTCAGGGTTAGGGATAGGCCCAGGCCCACTTCTCTTCTCCTTTGGGCCCAGGCCTCTTCAGGGTTAGGGATAGGCCGAGGCCCACTTCTCTTCTCCTTTGGGCCCAGGCCTCTTCAGGGTTAGGGATAGGCCGAGGCCCACTTCTCTTCTCCTTTGGGCCCAGGCCTCTTCAGGGTTAGGGATAGGCCCAGGTACTTGTCTCTTCTCTTTTGGGACCAGGCCTCTTCAGGGTTAGGGATAGACCCAGGCCATTTTCTCTTCAATTTTGGGCCCAGGCCTCTTCAGGGTTAGGGATAGGCCCCGGCCCACTTCTCTTCTCCTTTGGGCACAGGCCTCTTCAGGGATAAGAATAGGCCCAGGCCATTTTCTCTTCTCCCTTGGGCCCAGGCCTCTTCAGGGTTAGGGATAAGCCCAGGCCATTGTCTCTTCAATTTTGGGCCCAGGCCTCTTCTGGGTTAGGAATAGGCCCAGGCACTTGTATCTTCTCTTTTGGGCCCAGGCCTCTTCAGGGTTAGGGATAGGCACAGGCCCTTTTCTCTTCTCTTTTGGGCCCAGGCCTCTTCAGGGTTAGGGATAGGCCCCGGCCCACTTCTCTTTCCTTAGGGCCCAGGCCTCTTCAGGGTTAGGAATAGGCCCAGGCCAAGTTCTCTTCTCTTTTGGGCCCAGGCCTTTTCAGGGTTAGGGATGGGCCCAGGCCCACTTCTCTTCTCTTTTGGGCTAAGGCCTCTTCAGGATCATACATAGGCCCAGGCCTTTGTCTCTTCTCCTTTGGGCAAAGGCCTCTTCATGGTTAGGGATAGGCCGAGGCCCAGTTCTCTTCTACTTTGGGCCAAGGCCTCTTCAGGGTTAGGGATAGGCCGAGGCCTACTTGTCTTCTCCTTTGGGCCCAGGCCTCTTCAGGTTTAGGGATAGGCCCAGGTACTTGTCTCTTCTCTTTTGGGCCCAGGCCTCTTCAGGGTTAGGGATAGATCCAGGCCCAATTCTCTTCTTCTTTGGGCCCAGGCCTCTTCAGGGTTAGGGATAGGCCCAGGCACTTGTCTCTTCTATTTTGGGCCCTGGCCTCATCAGGGTTAGGGATAGGCCTTGGCCCTTCTCTCTTCTCCTTTGGGCCCAGGCCTCTTCAGGGTCAGGGATAGGCCCAGGCACTTGTCTCTTCTCTTTTGACCCCAGGCCTCTTCAGGGTTAGGGATAGGCCCAGGCCATTGTCTCTTCAATTTTGGGCCCAGGCCTCTTCAGGGTTAGGGATAGGCCCAGGCCCACTTCTCTTCTTCTTTGGGCCCAGGCCCCTTCAGGGTTAGGGATAGGCCCAGGCCCACTTCTTTTCTCCTTTGGCCCCAGGCCTCTTCAGGTTTAGGGATAGGCCCTGGCCCTTCTCTCTTCTCCTTTGGGCCCAGGCCTCTTCAGGGTTAGCAATAGGCCCAGGCCTTTGTCTCTTCTCTTTTGGGCCCAGCCTCTTCAGGGTTAGGGATAGGCCCAGGCCCTTTTCTCTTCCCTTTTGGGCTCAGGCCTCTTCAGGTTTAGGGATAGGCCCAGGCCCACTTCTCTTCTCCTTTAGGCCCAGGCCTCTTCTGGGTTAGGAATAGGCCCAGGCCCTTTTCTCTTCTCCCTTGGGCCCAGGCCTCTTCAGGATTAGGGACAGGCCCTGGCCCTTTTCTCTTCTACTTTGGCCCCAGGCCTCTTCAGGGTTAGGGATAGGCCCAGGCCATTGTCTCTTCTATTTTGGGCCCAGGCCTCTTCAGGGTTAGGGATAGGCCCAGGCACTTGTCTCTTCTCTTTTGGGCCCAAGCGTCTTCTGGGTTAGGGATAGACCCAGGCCATTTTGTCTTCAATTTTGGGCCCAGGCCTCTTCAGGGTTAGGGA
Source organism: Meriones unguiculatus (assembly GCF_030254825.1). Taxonomy (NCBI): domain Eukaryota; kingdom Metazoa; phylum Chordata; class Mammalia; order Rodentia; family Muridae; genus Meriones; species Meriones unguiculatus. The sequence goes on along the minus strand of NC_083354.1, from coordinate 75,117,690 downwards.
TAGGCCCTGGCCCACTTCTCTTCTTCGTTGGGCCAAGGCCCATTCAGGGTTAGGGATAGGCCCAGGCACTTGTCTCTTCTCTTTTGGGCCCTGGCCTCTTAAGGGTTAGGGATAGGCGGAGGCCCACTTCTCTTCTCCTTTGGGCCCAGGCCTCTTCAGGGTTAGGGATAGGCCCAGGCCCTTTTCTCTTCTCCTTCGGGCCCAGGCCTCTTCAGGGTTAGGGATAGGCCCAGGTGATTTTCTCTTCAATTTTGGTCCCAGGCCTCTTCAGGGTTAGGGATAGGCCCAGGCCCTTTTCTCTTCTCCCTTGGGCCCAGACCTCTTCAGGGTTAGGAATAGGCCCTGGCCCTTTTCTCTCCTCCTTTGGCCACAGGCCTCTTCAGGGTTATGGATAGGCCCAGGCCATTGTCTCTTCAATTTTGGGCCCAGGCCTCTTCAGGGTTGGGGATAGGCCCAGGTACTTTCCTCTTCTCTTTTGGGCCCAAGCGTCTTCTGGGTTAGGGATAGACCCAGGCCATTGTCTCTTCAATTTTGGTCCCAGGCCTCTTCAGGGTTAGGGATAGGCCCTGGCCCACTTCTCTTCTTCTTTGGGCCCAGGCCTCTTCAGGGTTAGGGATAGGCCCAGGCACTTGTCTCTTCTCTTTTGGGCCCAGGCCTCTTCAGGGTTAGGGATAGGCCCAGGCCCTTTTCTCTTCTCTTTTGGGCCCAGGCCTCTTCAGGGTTAGGGATAGGCCCAGGCCTGTGTCTCTTCTCTTTTGGGCCCAGGCCTCTTCAGGGTTAGGGATAGGCCCAGGCCCTTTTCTCTTCTCTTTTGGGCCCAGGCCTCTTCACGGTTAGAAATAGGCCCAGGCCCACTTCTCTTCTCCTTTGGGACCAGGCCTCTTCAGGGTTAGGAATAGGCCCAGGCCCTTTTCTCTTCTTTCTTGGGCCCAGGCCTCTTCAGGGTTAGGGATAGGCCCTGGCCCTTTTCTCTTCTCCTTTGGGCCCAGGCCTCTTCAGGGTTAGGAATAGGCCCAGTCCATTGTCTCTTCAATTTTGGGCCCAGGCCTCTTCAGGGTTAGGGATAGGCCCAGGCACTTGTCTCTTCTCTTTTGGGCCCAGGCCTCTTCAGGGATAGGGATAGACCCAGGCCCACTTCTCTTCTTCTTTGGGCCCAGGCCTCTTCAGGGTTAGGGATAGGCCCAGGCCCACTTCTCTTCTCCTTTGGGCCCAGGCCTCTTCAGGGTTAGGGATAGGCCCAGGCCCTTTTCTCTTCTCCTTTGGGCCCAGGCCTCTTCAGGTTTAGGGATAGGCCCAGGCCCACTTCTCTTCTCCTTTAGGCCCGGGCCTCTTCTGGGTTAGGAATAGGCCCAGGCCCTTTTCTATTCTCCCTTGGGCCCTGGCCTCTTCAGGGTTAGGGATAGGCCCTGGCCCTTTTCTCTTCTCCTTTGGCCACAGGCCTCTTCAGGGTTACGGATAGGCCCAGGCCATTGTCTCTTCAATTTTGGGCCCAGGCCTCTTCAGGGTTAGTGTTAGGCCCAGGCACTTTCCTCTTCTCTTTTGGGCCCAACCGTCTTCTGGGTTAGGGATAGACCCAGGCCATTTTCTCTTTAATTTTGGTCCCAGGCCTCTTCAGTGTTAGGGATAGGCCCTGGCCCACTTCTCTTCTTCTTTGGGCCCAGGCCTCTTCAGGGTTAGGGATAGGCCCAGGCACTTGTCTCTTCTCTTTTGGGCCCTCGCCTCTTAAGGGTTAGGGATAGGCCCTGGCCCTTTTCTCTTCTTCTTTGTGCCCAGGCCTCTCCAGGGTTAGCAATAGGCCCAGGCCCACTTCTCTTCTCTTTCGGGCCCAGGCCTATTCAGGGTTAGGGATAGGCCCAGTCCCTTTTCTCTTCTCCTTTGGGCCGAGGCCTGTTCAGTGTTAGGGATAGGCCCAGGCCATTTTCTCTTCAATTTTGGGCCCAGGCCTCTTCAGGGTTAGGGATAGGCCCAGGCACTTGTCTCTTCTCTTTTGGGCCCAGGCTTCTTCAGGTTTAGGGATAGGCCCAGGCCATTGTCTCTTCAATTTTGGGCCCAGGCCTCTTCAGGGTTAGGGATAGGCCCTGGACCTTCTCTCTTCTCCTTTGGGCCCAGGCCTCTTCAGGGTTAGCAATAGGCCCAGGGCCACTTCTCTTCTCTTTTGGGCCCAGACCTTTTTAGGGTTAGGGATGGGCCCAGGCCCACTTCTCTTCTCTTTTGGGCTAAGGCTTCTTCAGGATTATAGATAGGCCCAGGCCCTTGTCTCTTCTCCTTTGGGCCCAGGCCTCTTCAGGGTTAGGGATAGGCCCAGGCCTGTGTCTCTTCTCTTTTGGGCCCAGGCCTCTTCAGGGTTAGGGATAGGCCCAGGCCCTTTTATCTTCTCTTTTGGGCCCAGGCCTCTTCAGGGTTAGAAATAGGCCCAGGCCCACTTCTCTTCTCCTTTGGGCCCAGGCCTCTTCAGGGTTAGGAATAGGCCCAGGCCCTTTTCTCTTCTCCCTTGGGCCCAGGCCTCTTCAGGGTTAGGGATAGGCCCTGGCCCTTTTCTCTTCTCCTGTGGGCCCAGGCCTCTTCAGGGTTAGGAATAGGCCCAGTCCATTGTCTCTTCAATTTTGGGCCAGGCCTCTTCAGGGTTAGGGATAGGCCCAGGCACTTGTCTCTTCTCTTTTGGGCCCAGGCCTCTTCAGGGATGGGGATAGACCCAGGCCATGGTCTCTTCACTTTTGGGCCCAGGCCTCTTCAGGGATAGGGATAGGCCCAGGCCCACTTCTCTTCTTCTTTGGCCCCAGGCCTCTTCAGGGTTAGGGATAGGCCCAGGCCCACTTCTCTTCTCCTTTGGGCCCAGGCCTCTTTAGGGTTACGGATAGGCCCAGGCCCTTTTCTCTTCTCCTTTGGGCCCAGGCCTCTTCAGGGTTAGGGATAGGCCCTGGCCCTTCTCTCTTCTCCTTTGGGCCCAGGCCTTTTCAGGGTTAGGGATGGGCCCAGGCCCACTTCTCTTCTCTTTTGGGCTAAGGCCACTTCAGGATTATAGAAGGCCCAGGCCCTTGTCTCTTCTACTTTGGGCCCAGGCCTCTTCAGGGTTAGGGATAGGCCCAGGCCCTTGTCTCTTCTCTTTTGGGCCCAGGCCTCTTCAGGGTTAGGAATAGGCCCAGGCCCTTTTCTCTTCTCTTTTGGGCCCAGGCCTCTTCAGGGTTAGGGATAGGCCCAGGCCCACTTCTCTTCTCCCTTGGGCCCAGGCCTCTTCAGGGTTAGGAATAGGCCCAGGCTCTTTTCTCTTCTCCCTTGGGCCCAGGCCTCTTCAGGGTTAGGGATAGGCCCTGGCCCTTTTCTCTTCTCCTTTGGCCGCAGGCCTCTTCAGGGTTAGGGATGGGCCCAGGCCATTGTCTCTTCAATTTTGGGCCCAGGCCTCTTCAGGGTTAGGGATTGGCCCAGGCACTTGTCTCTTCTCTTTTGGGGCCAGGCCTCTTCAGGGTTAGGTATAGGCCCAGGCCCACTGTTCTTCTCCTTCAGGCCCAGGCCTCTTCAGGGTTAGGGATAGGCCCAGGCCCTTTTCTCTTCTCCTTTGGGCCCAGGCCTCTTCAGGGTTAGGGATAGGCCCAGGCCATTGTCTCTTCAATTTTGGGCCCAGGCCTCTTCAGGGTTAGGGATAGTCCCAGGCACTTGTCTCTTCTCTTTTGGGCCCAGGCCTCTTCAGGGTTAGGGATAGACCCAGGCCATTTTCTCTTCAATTTTGGGCCCAGGCCTCTTCAGGGATAGGGATAGGCCCAGGCCCACTTCTCTTCTCTTTTGGACCCAGGCCTCTTCAGGGTTAGGGATAGTCCCAGGCCCACTTCTCTTCTCGTTTGGGCCCAGGCTTCTTCAGGGTTAGCGATAGGCCCAGGCCCACTTCTCTTCTCTTTTGGGCCCAGGTCTTTTCAGGGTTAGGGATGGGCCCAGGCCCTTATCTCTTCTCCTTTGGGCCCAGGCCTCTTCAGAGTTAGGGACAGGCCCAGGCCCACTTTTCTTCTCTTTTGGGCCCAGGTCTTTTCAGGGTTAAGGATGGGCCCAGGCCCTTCTCTCTTCTCCTTTGGGCCCAGGCCTTCTCAGGGTTAGGGATGGGCTCAGGCCCACTTCTCTTCTCTTTGGGCTAAGGGCTCTTCAGGATTATAGATAGGCCAAGGCCCTTGTCTCTTCTCCTTTGGGCCCAGGCCTCTTCAGGTTTAGGGATAGGCCCAGGCCCTTGTCTCTTCTCTTTTGGGCCCAGGCCTCTTCAGGGTTAGGGATAGGTCCAGGCCCTTTTCTCTTCTCTTTTGGGCCCAGGCATCTTCAGGGTTAGGGATAGGCCCAGGCCCACTTCTCTTCTCCTTTGGCACAGGCCTCTTCAGGGTTAGGGATAGGCCCAGGCCCACTTCTCTTCTCCTTTGGGCCCAGGCCTCTTCAGGGTTAGGGATAGGCCCTGGCCCTTCTCTCTTCTCCTTTGGGCCCAGGCCTCTTCAGGGTTAGCAATAGGCCTAGGCCCACTTCTCTTCTCTTTTGGGCCCAGGCCTTTTCAGGGTTAGGAATAGGCCCAGGCCCTTTTCTCTTCTCCCTTGGGCCCAGGCCTCTTCAGGGTTATGGATAGGCCCAGGCACTTGTCTCTTCTCTTTTGGGCCCTGGCCTCTTCAGGGTTAGGGACAAGCCCTGGCCCTTCTCTCTTCTCCTTTTGCCCAGGCCTCTTCATGGTTAGCAATAGGCCCAGGCCCATTTCTCTTCTCTTTTGGACCCAGGCCTCTTCAGGGTTAGAGATAGGCCCAGGCCCTTTTCTCTTCTCCTTTGGGCCCAGGCTTCTTCAGGGTTATGGATAGGTCCAGGCCCTTTTCTCTTCTCCTTTGGGCCCAGGCCTCTTTAGGGTTAGGGATAGGCCCAGGCCATTGTCTCTTTATTTTTGGGCCCACGCCTCTTTAGGGTTAGGGATAGGCCCAGGCACTTGTCTCTTCTCTTTTGGGCCCAGGCCTCTTCAGGGTTAGGGATAGGCCCAGGCCATTGTCTCTTCAATATTGGGCCCAGGCCTCTTCAGGGGTAAAGATAGGCCCAGGCCCACTTCTCTTCTTCTTTGGGCCCAGGCCTCTTCAGAATTAGCAATAGGCCCAGGCCCACTTCTCTTCTCTTTTTGGTCCAGGCCATTTCAGAGTTAGGGATAGGCCCAGGCCCACTTCTTTTCTCCTTTGGGCCCAGGACTCTTCAGTGTTAGCAATAGGCCCAGGCCCACTTCTCTTCTCTTTTGGGCCCAGGCCTCTTCAGGGTTAGGGATAGGCCCAGGCACTTGTCTCTTCTCTTTTTGGCCCTGGCCTCTTCAGGGTTAGGGATAGGCCCTGGCCCTTTTCTCTTCTTCTTTGTGCCCAGGCCTCTCCAGGGTTAGCAATAGGACCAGGCCCACTTCTCTTCTCCTTTGGGCCCAGGCCTCTTCAGGGTTAGGGATAGGCCCAGGCCCTTTTCTCTTCTCCTTTGGGCCCAGGCCTCTTCAGGTTTAGGGATAGGCCCAGGCCCACTTCTCTTCTCATTTGGGCCCAGGCCTCTTCAGGGTTAGGGATAGGCCCAGGCCGTTTTCTCTTCTCCTTTGGGTCCAGGCCTCTTCAGGGTTAGGGATAGGCCCAGGCCATTTTCTCTTCAATTTTGGGCCCAGGCCTCTTCAGGGTTAGGGATAGGCCCAGGCACTTGTCTCTTCTCTTTTGGGCCCAGGCCTCCTCAGGTTTAGGGATAGGCCCAGGGCATTGTCACTTCAATTTTGGGCCCAGGCCTCTTCACGGTTAGGGATAGGCCCAGGCCCACTTCTCTTCTCCTTTGGGCCCAGGCCTCTTCAGGGTTAGGGATAGGCCCTGGCCCTTCTCTCTTCTCCTTTGGGCCCAGGCCTCTTCAGTGTTAGGGATAGGCCCAGGCCCTTCTCTCTTCTCCTTTGGGCCCAGGCCTCTTCAGGTTTAGGGATAGGCCCAGGCCCTTCTCTCTTCTCCTTTGGGCCCAGGCCTCTTCAGGGTTAGGGATAGGCCCAGGCCCTTCTCTCTTCTCCTTTGGGCCCAGGCCTCTTCAGGGTTAGGGATCGGCCCAGGCCTTTGTTTCTTCTCTTTTGGGCCAAGCTTCTTCAGGGTTAGGGATAGGCCCAGGCCCTTTTCTCTTCTCTTTTGGGCCCAGGCCTCTTCAGGTTTAGGGATAGGCCCAGGCCCACTTCTCCTCTCCTTTAGGCCCGGGGCTCTTCTGGGTTAGGAATAGGCCCAGGCCCTTTTCTCTTCTCCCTTGGGCCCAGTCCTCTTCAGGGTTAGGGATAGGCCCTGGTCCTTTTCTCTTCTCCTTTGGCCCCAGGCCTCTTCAGGGTTAGGGATAGGCCCAGGCCATTGTCTCTTCAATTTTGGGCCCAGGCCTCTTCAGGGTTAGGGATATGCCCAGGCACTTGTCTCTTCTCTTTTGGGCCCAAGCATCTACTGGGTTAGGGATAGACCCAGGCCATTTTCTCTTCCATTTTGGGCCGAGGCCTCTTCAGGGTTAGGGATAGGCCCAGGCCCACTTCTCTTCTTCTTTAGGCCCAGGCCCACTTCTCTTCTTCTTTGGGCCCAGGCCACTTGAGGGTTAGGGATAGTCCCAGGCACTTGTCTCTTCTCTTTTGGGCCCTGGCCTCTTATGGGTTAGCGCTAGGCCCTGGCCCACTTCTCTTCTCCTTTGGGCCCAGGCCTCTTCAGGGATAGGGATAGGCTCAGGCCCACTTCTCTTCTCTTTTGGACCCAGGCCTCTTCAGGTTTAGGGATAGGCCCAGGCCCACTTCTCTTCTCGTTTGGGACCAACCTCTTCAGGGTTAGCGATAGGCCCAGGCCCACTTCTCTTCTCTTTTGGGCCCAGGCCTTTTCAGGGTTAGGGATGGGGCCAGGCCCACTTCTCTTCTCTTTTGGGCTAAGGCCTCTTCAGGATTATAGATAGACCCAGGCCCTTGTCTCCTCTCCTTTGGGCCCAGGCCTCTTCAGGGTTAGGGATAGGCCCAGGCCCTTCTCTCTTCTCCTTTGGGCCCAGGCCTCTTCAGGGTTAGGGATAGGCCCAGGCCCACTTCTCTTCTCTTTTGGGCCCAGGCCTTTTCAGGGTTGGGGATGGGCCGAGGCCTATTCTCTTCTCTTTTGGGCCCAGGCCTCTTCAGTGTTAGGGATAGGCCCAGGCCCTTTTCTCTTCTCTTTTGGGCCCAGGCCTCTTCAGGTTTAGGGATAGGCCCAGGCCCACTTCTCTTCTCCTTTGGGCCCAGGCCTCTTCAGGGTTAGGGATAGGCCCAGGCCCTTTTCTCTTCTCCTTTGGGCCCAGGCCTCTTCAGGGTTAGGGATAGGCCCAGGCCCTTTTCTCTTCTCCTTTGGGCCCAGGCCTCTTCAGGGTTAGGGATAGGCACAGGCCATTGTCTCTTCAATTTTGGGCCCAGGCCTCTTCAGGGATAGGGATAGGCCCAGGCACTTGTCTCTTCTCTTTTGGGCCCAGGCCTCTTCAGGGTTAGGGATAGGCCCAGGCCATTGTCTCTTCAATTTTGGGCCCAGGCCTCTTCAGGGTTAGGGATAGGCCCAGGCTCTTGTCTCTTCTCTTTTGGGCCCAGGCCTCTTCAGGGTTAGGGATAGGCCCAGGCCCTGGTCTCTTCTCTTTTGGGCCCGGGCCACTTCAGGGTTAGGGATAGGCCCAGGCCATTGTCTCTTCAATATTGGGCCCAAGCCTCTTCAGGGGAAGGGATAGGCCCAGGCCCACTTCTCTTCTTCTTTGGGCCCAGGCCTCTTCAGAGTTAGCAATAGGCCCAGGCCCACTTCTCTTCTTCTTTGGGCCCAGGCCTCTTCAGGGTTAGGGATAGGCCCAGGCACTTGTCTTTTCTCTTTTGGGCCCTGGCCTCTTCAGGGTTAGGGATAGGCCCAGGCCCGTTTCTCTTCTCTTTTGGGCCCAGGCCTCTTCAGGGTTAGAAATAGGCCCTGGCCCACTTCTCTTCTCCTTTGGGCCCAGGCCTCTTCAGGGTTAGGAATAGGCCCAGGCCCTTTTCTCTTCTCCTTTGGGCCCAGGCCTCTTCAGGGTTAGGAATAGGCCCAGGCACTTGTCTCTTCTCTTTTGGGCCCAGGCCTCTTCAGGGTTAGGGATAGGCCCAGGCCATTGTCTCTTCAATTTTGGGCCCAGGCCTCTTCAGGGTTAGGGATAGGCCCAGGCTCTTGTCTCTTCTCTTTTGGGCCCAGGCCTCTTCAGGGTTAGGGATAGGCCCAGGCCCTGGTCTCTTCTCTTTTGGGCCCAGGCCTTTTCAGGGTTAGGGATGGGCCCAGGCCCACTTCTCTTCTCTTTTGGGCTAAGGCCACTTCAGGAGTATAGACGGGCCCAGGCCCTTGTCTCTTCAACTTTGGGCCCAGGCCTCTTCAGGGTGAGGGATAGGCCCAGGCTCTTGTCTCTTCTCTTTTGGGCCCAGGCCTCTTCAGGGTTAGGGATAGGCCCAGGCCCTTTTCTCTTCTCTTTTGGGCCCAGGCTTCTTCAGGGTTAGGGATAGGCCCAGGCCCACTTCTCTTCTCCTTTAGGCCCAGGCCTCTTCAGGGTTAGGGATAAGCCCTGGCCCTTCTCTCTTCTCCTTTGTGCCCAGGCCTCTTCAGGGTTAGCAATAGGCCCAGGCACACTTCTCTTCTCTTTTGGACCCAGGCCTCTTCAGGGTTAGAGATAGGCCCAGGCCCTTTTCTCTTCTCCATTGGGCCCAGGCCTCTTCAGGGTTAGGGATAGGCCCAGGCCCTTTTCTCTTTTCCTTTGGGCCCAGGCATCTTCAGAGTTAGGGATAGGCCCAGGCCATTGTCTCTTCAATTTTGTGTCCAGGCCTCTTCAGCGTTAGGGATAGGCCCAGGCTATTGTCTCTTCAATATTGGGCCCAGTCCTCTTCAGGGGTAGGGATAGGCCCAGGCCTACTTCTCTTCTTCTTTGGGCCCAGGCCTCTTCAGAGTTAGCAATAGGCCCAGGTCCACTTCTCTTCTACTTTGGGCCCAGGCCTCTTCAGGGTTAGGGATAGGCCCAGGTCCACTTCTCTTCTCCTTTTGGCCCAGGACTCTTCAGGGTTAGGGATAGGCCCTGGCCATTCTCTCTTCTCCTTTGGGCCCAGGCCTCTTCAGGGTTAGCAATAGGCCCAGGGCCACTTCTCTTCTCTTTTGGGCCCAGACCTTTTTAGGATTAGGGATGGGCCCAGGCCCACTTCTCTTCTCTTTTGGGCTAAGGCTTCTTCAGGATTATAGATAGGCCCAGGCCCTTGTCTCTTCTCCTTTGGGCCCAGGACTCTTCAGGGTTAGGGATAGGCCCAGGCCCTTGTCTCTTCTCTTTTGGGCCCAGGCCTCTTCAGGGTTAGGGATAGGCCCAGGCCCTTTTCTCTTCTCTTTTGGGCCAAGGCCTCTTCAGGGTTAGGAATAGGCCCAGGCCCATTTCTCTTCTCCCTTGGGCCCAGGCCTCTTCAGGGTTAGGGATAGGCCCTGGCCATTTTCTCTTCTCCTTTGGGCCCAGGCCTCTTCAGGATTAGGAATAGGCCCAGGCCATTGTCTCTTCAATTTTGGGCCCAGGCCTCTTCAGGGTTAGGGATAGGCCTAGGCACTTGTCTCTTTTCTTTTGGGCCCAGGCCTCTTCAGGGATAGGGATAGACCCAGGCCATGGTCTCTTCAATTTTGAGCCCAGGCCTCTTCAGGGATAGGGATAGGCCCAGGCCCACTTCTCTTCTTCTTTGGGCCCAGGCCTCTTCAGGTTTAGGGATAGGCCCAGGCCCACTTCTCTTCTCCTTTGGGCCCAGGCCTCTTCAGGGTTAGGGATAGGCCCAGGCCCACTTCTCTTCTATTTTGGACCCAGGCCTTTTCAGGGTTAGGGATGGGCCCAGGCCCACTTCTCTTCTCTTTTGGGCTAAGGCCTCTTCATGATTATAGATAGGCCCAGGCCCTTGTCTCTTCTCCTTTGGGCTAAGGCCTCTTCAGGGTTAGGGATAGGCCCAGGCCCTTTTCTCTTCTCTTTTGGGCCAAGGCCTCTTCAGGGTTAGGGATAGGCCCAGACCCACTTCTCTTCTCCTTTGGGCCCAGGCCTCTTCAGGGTTAGGGATAGGCCCATGCCCTTTGCTCTTCTCCTTTTGGCCCAGGCATCTTCAGGGTTAGGGATAGGCCCAGGCCCTTTTCTCTTCTCCTTTGGGCCCAGGCCTCTTCAGGGTTAGGGATAGGCCCAGGCCCTTGTCTCTTCAATTTTGTGCCCAGGCCCCTTCAGGGTTAGGGATAGGCCCTGACCCTTTATTCTTATCCTTTGGGCCCAGGCCTCTTCAGGGTTAGGGATAGGCCCAGGCCATTGTCTGTTCAATTTTGGGCCCAGGCCTCTTCAGGGTTAGGGATAGGCCCAGGCACTTGTCTCTTCTCTTTTGGGCTCAGGCCTCTTCAGGGTTAGGGATAGACCCAGGCCATTTTCTCTTCAATTTTTGGCCCAGGACTCTTCAGGGATAGGGATAGGCCCAGGCCCACTTTTCTTCTCTTTTGGACCCAGGCCTCTTCAGAGTTAGGGATAGGCCCAGGCACTAGTCTCTTCTCTTTTGGGCCCGGGCCTCTTCAGGGTTAGGGATAGGCCCAGGCCATTGTCTCTTCAATATTGGGCCCAAGCCTCTTCAGGGGAAGGGATAGGCCCAGGCCCACTTCTCTTCTTCTTTGGGCCCAGGCCTCTTCAGAGTTAGCAATAGGCCCAGGCCCACTTCTCTTCTTCTTTGGGCCCAGGCCTCTTCAGGGTTAGGGATAGGCCCAGGCACTTGTCTCTTCTCTTTTGGGCCCTGGCCTCTTCAGGGTTAGGGATAGGCCCAGGCCCGTTTCTCTTCTCTTTTGGGCCCAGGCCTCTTCAGGGTTAGAAATAGGCCCTGGCCCTCTTCTCTTCTCCTTTGGGCCCAGGCCTCTTCAGGGTTAGGAATAGGCCCAGGCCCTTTTCTCTTCTCCTTTGGGCCCAGGCCTCTTCAGGGATAGGTATAGACCCAGGCCATGGTCTCTTCAATTTTGGGCCCATGCCTCTTCAGGGATAGGGATAGGCCCAGGCCCACTTCTCTTCTTCTTTGGGCCCAGGCCTCTTCAGGGTTAGGGATAGGCCCAGGCCCACTTCTCTTCTCCTTTGTGCCCAGGCCTCTTCAGGGTTAGGGATAGGCCCTGGCCCTTCTCTCTTCTCCTTTGGGCCCAGGCCTCTTCAGGGTTAGGGATAGGCCCAGGCCCACTTCTCTTCTGTTTTGGGCCCAGGCCTTTTCAGGGTTAGGGATGGGCCGAGGCCCACTTCTCTTCTCTTTTGGGCCCAGGCCTCTTCAGTGTTAGGGATAGGCCCAGGAACTTTTCTCTTCTCTTTTGGGCCCAGGCCTCTTCAGGTTTAGGGATAGGCCCAGGCCCACTTCTCTTCTCCTTTGGGCCCAGGCCTCTTCAGGGGTAGGGATAGGCCCATGCCCTTTTCTCTTCTCCTTTGGGCCCAGGCATCTTCAGGGTTAGGGATAGGCCCAGGCCCTTTTCTCTTCTCCTTTGGGCCCAGGCCTATTCAGGGTTAGGGATAGGCCCAGGACATTGTCTCTTCAATTTTGGGCCCAGGCCTCTTCAGGGTTAGGGATAGGCACTGGTCCTTTTTTCTTATCCTTTGGGCCCAGGCCTCTTCAGGGTTAGGGAGAGGCCCAGGCCATTGTCTCTTCAATTTTGGGCCCAGGCCTCTTCAGGGATAGGGATAGGCCCAGGCCCACTTCTCTTCTCTTTTGGACCCAGGCCTCTTCAGGGTTAGGGATAGGCCCAGGCCCACTTCTCTTCTCCTTTGGGCCCAGGCCTCTTCAGGGTTAGGGATAGGCCCAGGCCCTTTTCTCTTATCCTTTGGGCCCAAGCCTCTTCAGGGTTAGGGATAAGCCCAGGCCCTTTTCTCTTCTCCTTTGGGCCCAGGCCTCTTCAGGGTTAGGGATAGGCCCAGGCCCTTTTCTCTTCTTCTTTGGGCCCAGGCCTCTTCAGGTTTAGGGATAGGCCCAGGCCATTGTCTCTTCAATTTTGGGCCCAGGCCTCTTCAGGGTTAGGGATAGGCCCAGTCACTTGTCTCTTCACTTTTGGGCCCAGGCCTCTTCAGGGTTAGTGATAGGCCCAGGCCATTGTCTCTTCAATTTTGGGCCTAGGCCTCTTCAGGGTTAGGGATAGGCCCAGGCCCACTTCTCTTCTTCTTTGGGCCCAGGCCTCTTCAGGGTTAGGGATAGGCCCAGGCACACTTCTCTTCTCCTTTGGGTCCAGGCCTCTTCAGGGGTAGGGATAAGCCCAGGTCCTTTTCTCTTCGGTTTTGGGCCCAGGCCTCTTCAGGGTTAGAAATAGGCCCAGGCCCCCTTCTCTTCTCCTTTGGGCCCAGGCCTCTTCAGGGTTAGGAATAGGCCCAGGCCCTTTTTTCTTCTCCCTTGGGCCCAGGCCTCTTCAGGGTTAGGGATAGGCCCTGGCCCTTTTCTCTTCTCTTTTGGGCCCAGGCCTCTTTATGGTTAGGGATAGGCCCAGGCACTTGTCCCTTCTCTTTTGGGCCCAGGCCTCTTCAGGGATAGGGTTAGACCCAGGCCATGGTCTCTTCAATTTTGGGCCCAGGCCTCTTCAGGGATAGGGATATGCCCTGGCCCACTTCTCTTCTTCTTTGGGCCCAGGCCTCTTCAGGGTTAGGGATAGTCCCAGGCCCACTTCTCTTTTCCTTTGGGCCCAGGCCTCTTCAGGGTTAGGGATATGCCCTGGCCCTTCTCTCTTCTCCTTTTGGCCCAGGCCTCTTCAGGGTTAGGGATAGGCCCAGGCCCACTTCTCTTCTCTTTTGGGCCCAGGCCTTTTCAGGGTTAGGGATGGGCCCAGGCCCACTTCTCTTCTCTTTTGGGCTGAGGCCTCTTCATGATTATAGATAGGCCCAGGCCCTTGTCTCTTCTCCTTTGGGCTGAGGCCTCTTCAGGGTTAGGGATAGTCCCATGCCCTTGTCTCTTTTCTTTTGGGCCCAGGCCTCTTCAGGGTTAGGGATAGGCCCAGGCCCTTTTCTCTTCTCTTTTGGGCCCAGGCCTCTTCAGGGTTAGGGATAGGCCCAGGCCCACTTCTCTTCTCCTTTGGGCCCAGGCCTCTTCAGGGATAGGTATAGGCCCAGGCCTCTTCAGGGGTAGGGATAGGCCCAGGCCCTTTTCTCTTCTCCTTTGGACCCAGGCATCTTCAGTGTTAGGGATAGGCCCAGGCCCTTTTCTCTTCTCCTTTGGGCCCAGGCCTCTTCAGGGTTAGGGATAGGCCCAGGCCATTGTCTCTTCAATTTTGGGCCCAGGCCTCTTCAGGGTTAGGGATAGGCCCTGGCCCTTTTTTCTTATCCTTTGGGCTCCGGCCTCTTCAGGGTTAGGGATAGGCCCAGGCCATTGTCTCTTCAATTTTGGGCTCAGGCCTCTTCAGGGTTAGGGATAGACCAAGGCCATTTTCTCTTCAATTTTGGGCCCAGGCCTCTTCAGGGATAGGGATAGGCCCAGGCCCACTTCTCTTCTCTTTTGGACCAAGGCCTCTTCAGGGTTAGGGATAGGCCCAGGCCCACTTCTCTTCTCGTTTGGGCCCAGGCCTTTTCAGGGTTAGCGATAGGCCCAGGCCCACTTCTCTTCTCTTTTGGGCCCAGGCCTTTTCAGGGTTAGGGATGGGCCCAGGCCCACTTCTCTTTTTTTTGGGCTAAGGCCTCTTCAGGATTATAGATAGGCCCAGGCCCTTTTCTCGTCTCCTTTGGGCCTACTCCTCTGCAGGTTTAGGGATAGGCCGAGGCCCATTTCTCTTTTCCTTTGTGCCCAGGCCTCTTCAGGGTTAGGGATAGTCCCAGGCCCTTTTCTCTTCTCCTTTGGGCCCAGGCCCCTTCAGGGTTAGGGATAGGCCCAGGCTCTTCTCTCTTCTCCTTTGGGCCCAGGCCTCTTCAGGGTTAGGGATAGGCCCAGGCCCACTTCTCTTCTCTTTTGGGCCGAGGCCTTTTCAGGGTTAGGGATGGGCCGAGGTCCAATTCTCTTCTCTTTTGGGCCAAGGCCTCTTTAGTGTTAGGGATAGGCCCAGGCCCTTTTCTCTTCTCTTTTGGGCCCAGGCCTCTTCAGGTTTAGGGATAGGCCCAGGCCCACTTCTCTTCTCCTTTGGGCCCAGGCCTCTTCAGGGTTAGGTATAGTCCCAGGCCCTTTTCTCTTCTCCTTTGGGCCTAGGCCTCTTCAGGGTTAGGGATAGGCACAGGCCCTTTTCTCTTCTCCTTTGGGCCCAGGCCTCTTCAGGGTTAGGGATAGGCCCAGGCCCTTTTCTCTTCTCCTTTGGGCCCAGGCCTCTTCAGGTTTAGGGATAGGCCCAGGCCATTGTCTCTTCAATTTTGGGCCCAGGCCTCTTCAGGGTTAGGGATAGGCCCAGGCACTTGTCTCTTCTCTTTTGGGCCCAGGCCTCTTCAGGGTTACTGATAGGCCCAGTCCATTGTCTCTTTAATTTTGGGCCCCGGTCTCTTCAGGGTTAGGGATAGGCCCAGGCCCACTTCTCTTCTCCTTTGGGCCCAGGCCTCTTCAGGGTTAGGGATAGGCCCAGGCCATTGTCTCTTCAATTTTGGGCCCAGGCCTCTTCAGGGTTAGGGATAGGCCCAGGCACTTGTCTCTTCTCTTTTGGGCCCAGGGCTCTTCAGGGTTAGTGATAGGCCCAGGCCATTGTCTCTTCAATTTTGGGCCCAGGCCTCTTCAGGGTTAGGGATAGGCCCAGGCCCACTTCTCTTCTTCTTGGGGCTCAGGCCTCTTCAGGGTTAGGGATAGGCCCAGGCCCACTTCTCTTCTCCTTTGGGTCTAGGCCTCTTCAGGGGTAGGGATAGTCCCTGGCCCTTCTCTCTTCTCCTTTGCGCCAAGGTCTCTTGAAGGTTAAGGATAGGCCCAGGCCCTGGTCTCTTCTCTTTTGGGCCCAGGCCTTTTCAGGGTAAGGGATGGGCCCAGGCCCAATTCTCTTCTCTTTTGGGCTAAGGCCACTTCAGGATTATAGACAGGCCCAAGCCCTTGTCTCTTCTCCCTTGGGCCCAGGCCTCTTCACGGTTAGGGATAAGCCCTGGCCCTTTTCTCTTCTCTTTTGGGCCCAGGCCTCTTTATGGTTAGGGATAGGCCCAGGCACTTGTCTCTTCTCTTTTGGGCCCAGGCCTCTTCAGGGATAGGGATAGACCCAGGCCATGGTCTCTTCAATTTTGGGCCCAGGCCTCTTCAGGGATAGGGATATGCCCTGGCCCACTTCTCTTCTTCTTTGGGCCCAGGCCTCTTCAGGTTTAGGGTTATGCCCAGGGCCACTTCTCTTCTCCTTTGGGCCCAGGCCTCTTCAGGGTTAGGGATTGGCCCAGGCCTTTGTCTCTTCTCTTTTGGGCCCAGCCTCTTCAGTGTTAGGGATAGGCCCAGGCCCTTTTCTCTTCTCTTTTGGGCCCAGGCCTCTTCAGGGTTAGGGATAGGCCCAGAACCACTTCTCTTCTCTTTTAGGCCCGGGCCTCTTCTGGGTTAGGAATAGGCCCAGGCACTTGTCTCTTCTCTTTTGGGCCCTGGCCTCTTAAGGGTTAGGGATAGGCCCTGGCCCTTCTCTCTTCTTCTTTGTGCCCAGGCCTCTCTAGGGTTAGCAATATGCCCAGGCCCACTTCTCTTCTCTTTCGGGCCCAGGCCTCTTCAGGGTTAGGGATAGGCCGTGTCCCACTTCTCTTCTCCTTTGGGCCCAGGCCTCTTCAGGGTTAGGGATAGGCCCAGGCACTTGTCTCTTCTCTTTTGGGCCCAGGCCTCTTCAGGGTTAGCAATAGGCCCAGGGTCACTTCTCTTCTCTTTTGGGCCCAGACCTTTTTAGGGTTAGGCATGGGCCCAGGCCCACTTCTCTTCTCTTTTGGGCTAAGGCTTCTTCATGATTATAGATATAGGCCCAGCCCCTTGTCTCTTCTCCTTTGGGCTCAGGCCTCTTCAGGGTTAGGGATAGGCCCAGGCCCTTTTCTCTTCTCATTTGGGCCCAGGCCTCTTCAGGGTTAGGGATAGGCCCAGGCCCTTTTCTCTTCTGTTTTCGGCCCAGGACTCTTCAGGGTTAGAAATAGGCCCAGGCCCACTTCTCTTCTCCTTTGGGCCCAGGCCTCTAAAGGGTTAGGAATAGGCCCAGGCCCTTTTTTCTTCTCCCTTGGGCCCAGGCCTCTTCAGGGTTAGGGATAGGCCCTGGCCCTTTTCCCTTCTCTTTTGGGCCCAGGCCTCTTTATGGTTAGGGATAGGCCCAGGCAGTTGTCTCTTCTCTTTTGGGCCCAGGCCTCTTCAGGGATAGGGATAGTCTCAGGCCATGGTTTCTTCAATTTTGGGCCCAGGCCTCTTCAGGGATAGGGATATGCCCTGGCCCACTTCTCTTCTTCTTTGGGCCCAGGCCTCTTCAGGGTTAGGGATAGGCCCAGGCCCACTTCTCTTCTCCTTTGGGCCTAGGCCTCTTCAGGGTTAGGGATAGGTCCAGGCCCTTTTCTCTTTTCCTTTGGGCCCAGGCCTCTTCAGGGTTAGGGATAGGCCCTGGCCCTTCTCACTTCTCCTTTGGGCCCAGGCCTCTTCAGGGTTAGGGATAGGCCCAGGCCCACTTCTCTTCTCTTTTGGGCCCAGGCCTTTTCAGGGTTAGGGATGGGCCCAGGCCCACTTCTCTTCTCTTTTGGGCTAAGGCCTCTTCATGATTATAGATAGGCCCATGCCCTTGTCTCTTCTCCTTTGGGCTCAGGCCTCTTCAGGGTTAGGGATAGGCCCATGCCCTTGTCTCTTCTCTTTGGGCCCAGGCCACTTTAGGGTTAGGGAAAGGCCCAGGCCCTTTTCTCTTCTCCTTTGGGCCCAGGCATCTTCAGGGTTAGGGATAGGCCCAGGCCCTTTTCTCTTCTCCTTTGGGCCCAGGCCTCTTCAGGGTTAGGGATAGGCCCAGGCCATTGTCTCTTCAATTTTGTGCCCAGGCCTCTTCAAGGTTAGGGATAGGCCCTGGCCCTTTTTTCTTGTCCTTTGGGCCCAGGCCTCTTCAGGGTTAGGGATAGGCCCAGGCCATTGTCTGTTCAATTTTGGGCCCAGGCCTCTTCAGGGTTAGGGATAGACCCAGGCCATTGTCTGTTCAATTTTGGGCCCAGGCCTCTTCAGGGTTAGGGGCAGGCCCAGGCACTTGTCTCTTCTCTTTTGGGCCCAGGCCTCTTCAGGGTTTGGGATAGACCCAGGCCATTGTCTCTTCAATTTTGGGCCCAGGCCTCTTCAGGGTTAGGGATACGCCCAGGCACTTGTCTCTTCTCCTTTGGTCCCAGGCCTCTTCAGGGTTAGTAATAGGCCGAGGCCCATTTCTCTTCTCTTTTGTACCCAGGCCTCTTCAGGGTTAGGGATAGGCCCATGCCCACTTCTCTTCTCCTTTGGGCCCAGGCCTCTTCAGGGTTAGGGATAGGCCCAGGCCCACTTCTCTTCTCCTTTGGGCCCAGGCCTCTTCAGGGTTAGGGATAGGCCCAGGCCCACTTCTCTTCTCTTTTGGGCCCAGGCCTCTTCAGGGTTAGGGATAGGCCCAGGCCCACTTCTCTTCTCCTTTGGTCCCAGGCCTCTTCAGGGTTAGGGATAGGCCCTGGCCCTTTTCTCTTCTCCTTTGGCCGCAGTCCTCTTCAGGGTTAGGGATAGGCCCAGGCCCACTTCTCTTCTCCTTTGGGCCCAGGCCTCTTCAGGGTTAGGGATAGGCCCAGGCCCACTTCTCTTCTCCTTTGTGCCCAGGCATCTTCAGGGTTAGGGATAGGCCCTGGCCCTTTTCTCTTCTCTTTTGGGCCCAGGCCTCTTTATGGTTAGGGATAGGCCCAGGCACTTGTCTCTTCTCTTTTGGGCTCAGGCCTCTTCAGGGTTAGGGATAGACCCAGGCCATGGTCTCTTCAATTTTGGGCCCAGGCCTCTTCAGGGATAGGGATATGCCCTGGCCCACTTCTCTTCTTCTTTGGGCCCAGGCCTCTTCAGGGTTAGGGATAGGCCCAGGCCCACTTCTCTTCTCCTTTGGGCCCAGGCCTCTTCAGGGTTAGGGATAGGCCCAGGCCCACTTCTCTTCTCTTTTGGGCCCAGGCCTTTTCAGGGTTAGGGATGGGCCCAGGCCCACTTCTCTTCTCTTTTGGGCTAAGGCCTCTTCATGATTATAGATAGGCCCAGGCCCTTGTCTCTTCTCCTTTGGGCTCAGGCCTCTTCAGGGTAGGGATAGGCCCATGCCCTTGTCTCTTCTCTTTGGGCCCAGGCCTCTTCAGGGTTAGGGAAAGGCCCAGGCCCTTTTCTCTTCTCCTTTGGGCCCAGGCATCTTCAGGGTTAGGGATAGGCCCAGGCCCTTTTCTCTTCTCCTTTGGGCCCAGTCCTCTTCAGGGTTAGGGATAGACCCAGGCCATTGTCTGTTTAATTTTGGGCCCAGGCCTCTTCAGGGTTAGGGATAGGCCCAGGCACTTGTCTCTTCTCTTTTGGGCCCAGGCCTCTTCAGGGTTTGGGATAGACCCAGGCCATTGTCTCTTCAATTTTGGGCCCAGGACTCTTCAGGGTTAGGGATAGGCCCAGGCACTTGTCTCTTCTCCTTTGGTCCCAGGCCTCTTCAGGGTTAGCAATAGGCCGAGGCCCATTTCTCTTCTCGTTTGGACCCAGGCCTCTTCAGGGTTAGGGATAGGCCCATGCCCACTTCTCTTCTCCTTTGGGCCCAGGCCTCTTCAGGGTTAGGGATAGGCCCAGGCCCACTTCTCTTCTCTTTTGGGCCCAGGCCTTTTCAGGGTTAGGGATGGGCTCAGGCCCACTTCTCTTCTCTTTTGGGCTAAGGCCTCTTCAGGATTATAGATAGGCCCAGGCCCTTGTCTCTTCTCCTTTGGTCCCAGGCCTTTTCAGGTTTAGGGATAGGCCCAGGCCCTTGTCTTCTCTTTTGGGCCCAGGCCTCGTCAGGTTTAGGGATAGGTCCAGGCCCTTTTCTCTTCTCTTTGGGGCCAGGCCTCTTCAGGGTTAGGGATAGGCCCAGGCCCACTTCTCTTCTCCTTTGGGCCCAGGCCTCTTCAGGGTTAGGGATAGACCCAGGCCATGGTCTCTTCAATTTTGGGCCCAGGCCTCTTCAGGGATAGGGATATGCCCTGGCCCACTTCTCTTCTTCTTTGGGCCCAGGTCTCTTCAGGGTTAGGGATAGGCCCAGGCCCACTTCTCTTCTCCTTTTGGCCCAGGCCTCTTCAGGGTTAGGGATAGGCCCAGGCCCACTTCTCTTCTCTTTGGGCCCAGGCCTTTTCAGGGTTAGGGATGGGCCCAGGCCCACTTCTCTTCTCTTTTGGGCTAAGGCCTCTTCATGATTATAGATAGGCCCAGGCCCTTGTCTCTTCTCCTTTGGGCTCAGGCCTCTTCAGGGTTAGGGATAGGCCCATGCCCTTGTCTCTTCTCTTTGGGCCCAGGCCTCTTCAGGGTTAGGGAAAGGCCCAGGCCCTTTTCTCTTCTCCTTTGGGCCCAGGCATCTTCAAGGTTAGGGATAGGCCCAGGCCCTTTTCTCTTCTCCTTTGTGCCCAGGCCTCTTCAGGGTTAGGGATAGGCCCAGGCCATTGTCTCTTCAATTTTGGGCCCAGGCCTCTTCAGGGTTAGGGATAGGCCCTGGCCCTTTTTTCTTGTCCTTTGGGCCCAGGCCTCTTCAGGGTTAGGGATAGGCCCAGGCCATTGTCTGTTCAATTTTGGGCCCAGGCCTCTTCAGGTTTAGGGATAGGCCCAGGCACTTGTCTCTTCTCTTTTGGGCCCAGGCCTCTGCAGGGTTTGGGATAGACCCAGGCCATTGTCTCTTCAATTTTGGGCCCAGGCCTCTTCAGGGTTAGGGATAGGCCCAGGCACTTGTCTCTTCTCCTTTGGTCCCAGGCCTCTTCAGGGTTAGCAATAGGCCGAGGCCCATTTCTCTTCTCTTTTGGACCCAGGCCTCTTCAGGGTTAGGGATAGGCCCAGGCCCACTTCTCTTCTCTTTTGGGCCCAGGCCTCTTCAGGGTTAGGGATAGGCCCAGGCCCACTTCTCTTCTCCTTTTGGCCCAGGCCTCTTCAGGGTTAGGGATAGGCCCAGGCCCACTTCTCTTCTCTTTGGGCCCAGGCCTTTTCAGGGTTAGGGATGGGCCCAGGCCCACTTCTCTTCTCTTTTGGGCTAAGGCCTCTTCATGATTATAGATAGGCCCAGGCCCTTGTCTCTTCTCCTTTGGGCTCAGGCCTCTTCAGGGTTAGGGATAGGCCCATGCCCTTGTCTCTTCTCTTTGGGCCCAGGCCTCTTCAGGGTTAGGGAAAGGCCCAGGCCCTTTTCTCTTCTCCTTTGGGCCCAGGCATCTTCAGGGTTAGGGATAGGCCCAGGCCCTTTTCTCTTCTCCTTTGTGCCCAGGCCTCTTCAGGGTTAGGGATAGGCCCAGGCCATTGTCTCTTCAATTTTGGGCCCAGGCCTCTTCAGGGTTAGGGATAGGCCCTGGCCTTTTTTCTTGTCCTTTTGGCCCAGGCCTCTTCAGGGTTAGGGATAGGCCCAGTCCATTGTCTGTTCAATTTTGGGCCCAGGCCTCTTCAGGGTTAGGGATAGACCCAGGCCATTGTCTGTTCAATTTTGGGCCCTGGCCTCTTCAGGTTTAGGGATAGGCCCAGACACTTGTCTCTTCTCTTTTGGGCCCAGGCCTCTTCAGGGTTTGGGATAGACCCAGGCCATTGTCTCTTCAATTTTGGGCCCAGGCCTCTTCAGGGTTAGGGATAGGCCCAGGCACTTGTCTCTTCTCCTTTGGTCCCAGGCCTCTTCAGGGTTAGCAATAGGCCGAGGCCCATTTCTCTTCTCTTTTGGACCCAGGCCTCTTCAGGGTTAGGGATAGGCCCATGCCTACTTCTCTTCTCCTTTGGGCCCAGGCCTCTTCAGGGTTAGGGATAGGCCCAGGCCCACTTCTCTTCTCTTTTGGGCCCAGGCCTTTTCAGGGTTAGGGATGGGCTCAGGCCCACTTCTCTTCTCTTTTGGGCTAAGGCCTCTTCAGGATTACAGATAGGCCCAGGCCCTTGTCTCTTCTCCTTTGGGCCCAGGCCTCTTCAGGGTTAGGGATAGGCCCAGGCCCTTGTCTCTTCTCTTTTGGACCCAGGCCTCTTCAGGGTTAGGGATAGGCCCAGGCCCTTTTCTCTTCTCTTTTGGGCCCAGGCCTCTTCAGGGTTAGGGATAGGCCCAGGCCCACTTCTCTTCTCCTTTGGGCCCAGGCCTCTTCAGGGTTAGGGATAGGCCCAGGCCCTTTTCTCTTTTCTTTTGGGCCCAGGCCTCTTCAGGGTTAGGGATAGGCCCAGGCCCTTTTCTCTTCTCCTTTGGGCCCAGGCCTCTTCAGGGTTAGGGATAGGCCCAGGCTATTTTCTCTTCAATTTTGGGCCCAGGCCTCTTCAGGGTTAGGGATAGGCCCTGGCCCTTTTCTCTTCTCCTTTGGCCGCAGTCCTCTTCAGGGTTAGGGATAGGCCGAGGCCTACTTCTCTTCTCCTTTGGGCCCAGGCCTCTTCAGGGTTAGGGATAGGCCCTGGCCCTTCTCTCTTCTCCTTTGGGCCCAGGCCTCTTCAGGGTTAGGGATAGGCCCAGGCCCTTTTCTCTTCTCCTTTGGGCCCAGGCCTCTTCAGGTTTAGGGTTAGGCCCAAGGCCACTTTTCTTCTCCTTTGGGCCCAGGCCTCTTCAGGGTTAGGGATCGGCCCAGGCTTTTGTCTCTTCTCTTTTGGGCCCAGCCTCTTCAGGGTTAGGGATAGGCCCAGGCCCTTTTCTCTTCTCTTTTGGGCCCAGGCCTCTTCAGGGTTAGGGATAGGCCCAGGCCCACTTCTCTTCTCTTTTAGGCCCGGGCCTCTTCTGGGTTAGGAATAGGCCCAGGCACTTGTCTCATCTCTTTTGGGCCCTGGCCTGTTAAGGGTTAGGGATAGGCCCTGGCCCTTCTCTCTTCTTCTTTGTGCCCAGGCCTCTCCAGGGTTAGCAATAGGCCGAGGCCCACTTCTCTTCTCTTTTGGGCCCAGGCCTCTTCAGGGTTAGGGATAGGCCCAGGCCATTGTCTCTTCAATTTTGGGCCCAGGCCTCTTCAGGGTTAGGGATTGGCCCTGGCCCTTTTTTCTTGTCCTTTGGGCCCAGGCCTCTTCAGGGTTAGGGATAGGCCCAGGCCATTGTCTGTTCAATTTTGGGCCCAGGCCTCTTCAGGGTTAGGCATAGACCCAGGCCATTTTCTGTTCAATTTTGGGCCCAGGCCTCTTCAGGGTTAGGGATAGGCCCAGGCACTTGTCTCTTCTCTTTTGGGCCCAGGCCTCTTCAGGTTTAGGGATAGGCCCAGGCCATTGTCTCTTCAATTTTGGGCCCAGGCCTCTTCAGGGTTAGGGATAGGCCCTGGCCCTTTTCTCTTCTCCTTTGGGCCCAGGCCTCTTCAGGGTTAGGGATAGGCCCAGGCCATTTTCTCTTCAATTTTGGGCCCAGGCCTCTTCAGGGTTAGGGATAGGCCCAGGCACTTGTCTCTTCTCTTTTGGGCCCAGGCCTCTTCAGGTTTAGGGATAGGCCCAGGCCATTGTCTCTTCAATTTTGGGCCCAGGCCTCTTCAGGGTTAGGGATAGGCCCTGGCCCTTCTCTCTTCTCCTTTGGGCCCAGGCCTCTTCAGGGTTAGCAATAGGCCCAGGGCCACTTCTCTTCTCTTTTGGGCCCAGACCTTTTTAGGGTTAGGGATGGGCTCAGGCCCACTTCTCTTCTCTTTTGGGCTAAGGCTTCTTCAGGATTATAGATAGGCCCAGGCCCTTGTCTCTTCTCCTTTGGGCCCTGGCCTCTTCAGGGTTAGGGATAGGCCCAGGCCTGTGTCTCTTCTCTTTTGGGCCCAGGCCTCTTCAGGGTTAGGGATAGGCCCAGGCCCTTTTCTCTTCTGTTTTGGGCCCAGGCCTCTTCAGGGTTAGAAATAGGCCCAGGCCAACTTCTCTTTTCCTTTGGGCCCAGGTCTCTTCAGGGTTAGCAATAGGCCCAGGCCCTTTTTTCTTCTCCTTTGGGCCCAGGCCTCTTCAGGGTTAGGGATAGGCCCTGGCCCTTTTCTTTTCTCTTTTGGGCCCAGGCCTCTTTATGGTTAGGGATTGGCCCAGGCACTTGTCTCTTCTCTTTTGGGCCCAGGCCTCTTCAGGGATAGGGATAAACCCAGGCCATGGTCTCTTCAATTTTGGGTCCAGGCCTCTTCAGGGATAGGGATATGCCCTGGCCCACTTCTCTTCTTCTTTGGGCCCAGGCCTCTTCAGGGTTAGGGATAGGCCCAGGCCCACTTCTCTTCTCCTTTGGGCCCAGGCCTCTTCAGGGTTAGGGATAGGCCCAGGCCCTTTTCTCTTCTCCTTTGGGCCCAGGCCTCTTCAGGGTTAGGGATAGCCCCTGGCCTTTCTCTCTTCTCCTTTGGGCCCAGGCCTCTTCAGGGTTAGGGATAGGCCCAGGCCCACTTCTCTTCTCTTTTGGGCCCAGGCCTCTTCAGGGTTAGGGATGGGCCCAGGCCCACTTCTCTTCTCTTTTGGGCTAAGGCCTCTTCATGATTATAGATAGGCCCAGGCCCTTGTCTCTTCTCCTTTGGGCTCAGGCCTCTTCAGGGTTAGGGATAGTCCCACGCCC
This sequence comes from Meriones unguiculatus, assembly GCF_030254825.1. NCBI lineage: Eukaryota > Metazoa > Chordata > Mammalia > Rodentia > Muridae > Meriones > Meriones unguiculatus. Next base: position 75,094,177 of record NC_083354.1, on the reverse strand, counting down.
TTGTCTCTTCTCTTTTGGGCCCAGGCCTCTTCAGGGTTAGGGATAGGCCCAGGCGCTTTTCTCTTCTCTTTTGGGCCCAGGCCTCTTCAGGGTTAGGGATAGGCCCAGGCCCACTTCTCTTCTCTTTTGGGCCCAGGCCTTTTCAGGGTTAGGGATGGGCCCAGGCCCACTTCTCTTCTCTTTTGGGCTAAGGCCTCTTCATGATTATAGATAGGCCCAGGCCCTTGTCTCTTCTCCTTTGGGCCCAGGCCTCTTCAGGGTTAGGGATAGGCCCAGGCCCACTTCTCTTCTCTTTTGGGCCCAGGCCTTTTCAGGGTTAGGGATGGGCCCAGGCCCACTTCTCTTCTCTTTTGGGCTAAGGCCTCTTCATGATTATAGATAGGCCCAGGCCCTTGTCTCTTCTCCTTTGGGCCCAGGCCTCTTCAGGGTTAGGGATAGGCCCAGGCGCTTTTCTCTTCTCTTTTGGGCCCAGGCCTCTTCAGGGTTAGGGATAGGCCCAGGCCCACTTCTCTTCTTGTTTGGGCCCAGGCCTCTTCAGGGTTAGGGATAGGCCCAGGCCCTTTTCTCTTCTCCTTTGGGCCCAGGCATCTTCAGGGTTAGGGATAGGCCCAGGCCCTTTTCTCTTCTCCTTTGGGCCCAGGCCTCTTCAGGGTTAGGGATAGGCCCAGGCCATTGTCTCTTCAATTTTGGGCCCAGGCCTCTTCAGGATTAGGGATTGGCCCTGGCCCTTTTTTCTTGTCCTTTGGGCCCAGGCCTCTTCAGGGTTAGGGATAGGCCCAGGCCATTGTCTGTTCAATTTTGGGCCCAGGCCTCTTCAGGGTTAGGCATAGATCCAGGCCATTGTCTGTTCAATTTTGGGCCCAGGCCTCTTCAGGGTTAGGGATAGGCCCAGGCACTTGTCTCTTCTCTTTTGGGCCCAGGCCTCTTCAGGTTTTGGGATAAACCCAGGCCATTGTCTCTTCAATTTTGGGCCCAGGCCTCTTCAGGGTTAGGGATAGGCCCAGGCACTTGTCTCTTCTCCTTTTGGCCCATGCCTCTTCAGGGTTAGCAATAGGCCGAGGCCCACTTCTCTTCTCTTTTGGACCCAGGCCTCTTCAGGGTTAGGGATAGGCCCATGCCCACTTCTCTTCTCCTTTGGGCCCAGGCCTCTTCAGGGTTAGGGATAGGCCCAGGCCCACTTCTCTTCTCTTTTGGGCCCAGGCCTTTTCAGGGTTAGGGATGGGCTCAGGCCCACTTCTCTTCTCTTTTGGGCTAAGGCCTCTTCAGGATTATAGATAGGCCCAGGCCCTTGTCTCTTCTCCTTTGGGCCCAGGCCTCTTCAGGTTTAGGGATAGGCCCAGGCCCTTGTCTCTTCTATTTTGGGTCCAGGCCTCTTCAGGTTTAGGGATAGGTCCAGGCCCTTTTCTCTTCTCTTTTGGGCCCAGGCCTCTTCAGGGTTAGGGATAGGCCCAGGCCCACTTCTCTTCTTCTTTGGGCCCAGGCCTCTTCAGGGTTAGGGATAGGCCCAGGCCCTTTTCTCTTCTCTTTTGGGCCCAGGCCTCTTCAGGGTTAGGGATAGGCCCAGGCCCTTCTCTCTTCTCCTTTGGGCCCAGGCCTCTTCAGGGTTAGGGATAGGCCCAGGCCCACTTCTCTTCTCTTTTGGGCCCAGGCCTCTTCAGGGTTAGGGATGGGCCCAGGCCCACTTCTCTTCTCTTTTGGGCTAAGGCCTCTTCAGGTTTATAGATAGGCCCAGGCCCTTGTCTCTTCTCCTTTGGGCTCAGGCCTCTTCAGGGTTAGGGATAGGCCCAGGCCCTTGTCTCTTCTCTTTTGGGCCCAGGCCTCTTCCGGGTTAGGGATAGGCCCAGGCCCTTTTCTCTTCTCTTTTGGGCCCAGGCCTCTTCAGGGTTAGGGATAGGCCCAGGCCCACTTCTCTTCTCCTTTGGGCCCAGGCCTCTTCAGGGTTAGGGATAGGCCCAGGCCCTTTTCTCTTCTCTTTTGGGCCCAGGCCTCTTCAGGGTTAGGGATAGGCCCAGGCTATTTTCTCTTCAATTTTGGGCCCAGGCCTCTTCAGGGTTATGGATAGGCCCTGGCCCTTTTCTCTTCTCCTTTGGCCGCATTCCTCTTCAGGGTTAGGGATAGGCCCAGGCACTTGTCTCTTCTCTTTTGGGCCCAGGCCTCTTCAGGGTTAGGGATAGTCCCAGGCCCACTTCTCTTCTTCTTTGGGCCCAGGCCTCTTCAGGGTTAGGGATAGGCCCAAGCACTTGTCTCTTCTCTTTTGGGCCCTGGCCTCTTCAGGTTTAGGGATAGGCCCTGGCCGTTCTCTCTTCTCCTTTGTTCCCAGGCCTCTTCAGGGTTAGCAATAGGCCTAGGCCCACTTCTCTTCTCCTTTGGGCCCAGGCCTCTTCAGGGTTAGGGATAGGCCGAGGCCCACTTCTCTTCTCCTTTGGGCCCAGGCCTCTTCAGTGTTAGGGATAGGCCCAGGCCCTTGTCTCTTCTCCTTTGGGCCCAGCCCTCTTCAGGGTTCGGGATAGGCCCAAGCCCACTTCTCTTCTCCTTTGGGCCCAGTCCTTCAGGGTTAGGGATAGGCCCAGGCCCACTTTTCTTCTCCTTTGGGCCCAGGCCTCTTCAGGGTTAGGGATAGACCCAATCCCTTTTCTCTTCTCTTTTGGGCCCAGGCCTCTTCAGGGTTAGGGATAGGCCCAGGCCCACTGTTCTTCTCCTTCAGGCCCAGGCCTCTTCAGCGTTAGTGATAGGCCCAGGCCTACTTCTCTTCTCCTTTGGGCCCAGGCCTCTTCACGGTTAGTGATAGGCGCAGGCCCACTTCTCTTCTCCTTTGGGCCAAGGCCTCTTCAGGGTTAGGGAAAGGCCCAGGCCTATACTTTCCTTCTTAGCCCATGTCTTCTTAGTATTAGTAATAAATCCAAGCCCACATCTCTTTTTGGTAGAGCCCTGTGTTTTTCAGCTTTCTGGATAATTTCCTGCCCACATTTTTTTAAAGTCATTACTTCTTAACGTCACATATTTTTCTAGGCATACCCTTTTCTTAATTTTCCTAAATTGTGTCTTTACTTAGTGGCACCAATGTGGCCCCTTATGTTTGTATTTTTGCATGCTGTCATCCTTTCAGACAGAATACTTCTTTTTCCTAATGATTGATGTTCTGCATCCTTATGAATCCTCATATAGATGTAAACATATTTCACCTTCATACATAGTCTATATTTTGGGGAAAAATAAAAGAAAGAGACATTAGATTATTAGAAGCTTTGTTTTCCTTGTATGTTATGTACCTATGCTTTTGTTTTTAATCAAAAGTGTGAGAATTACATTGGGCTATACTTTGAGCCCAAACAGACAAATGGATAAGACAGACCACTGGCATTGCCTCTCAGGAACATCGTGCCAATATCACATGAGAGCTGAACCTAAGTCTCAAATATCAAAATGCCCAGTACTTTAATTGTGGTAAATTTGGTTAATTTCCAAGGAAATTATAAGGCTGGAAAATTCAAACTTCAAAAAATCAAGAGTATTAACTTGGAGCAAAGAGGCTGCTTCTGGCTGCAATGTTTAAATGCCCAGATTCCCTGGAACTTTTTGGCGTTGTAAAAATGGAAAGCACTGGAGTAATGAGTGTATATCTAAATGGGATTCAGAAGGTCATCCCTCTTGCCACCATTAAACAGACAGAGGGGCCTGTCAGCTCGAAGTCTAAAAACAAACATATACAGTTTATAAAAACACCTAATTGAATTTTTCCATGTATTGTAAAGGTGTTCGAAATTAATAACAAATATCCTAAAAGCAAACATATACAGTTTCTGAAAATAACTAATTGGATTCTTCCATGTAATGTTAAGGGAACACCAATTCCAGAGCCACCAACATTCTATACTGATGCAATCAAGATGGGAATGGTAGGTTATAAATCAAACAAAATAAGCAAAGTAATCAAAATCCCGTATTCTTCAGTCCAAAAATCAGAATTTTATGTAATATAATGGTATTATTAGAGTTTCCTAAACATTTTAATATATTTACTGACTCTCAATATGGAGAAAGAGTTGTTTTACATACAGAAATGGATGAATTTGTTCCTGCCAACTCAGAGTTAACTGTTATTCATGCAATTGCCCCAAGCCATCAGAAGCAGAAACTATCCAATATTGATTACTCATATTCGGCGTTCCACAGGTTTGCCAGGTCCATTAGCACAAGGAAATGAAGAAATTGACCAGTTACTGATAGGAAATGTATAAGAAGCTTCAAAATTTCATGGAAAAGAAAAGCCATGTTAACGGTAAGACTTAAAGGTCTAGAACTCTGGGAGTATAAATATGCAGCAGAGAAACAAAGGGTGTGGCATTGTGTGGCATTGAGTGTTGGTGTGTGCAGTGTAGCAGTTTGGAGAGACCAGAGACTGGAAACCAGAAACTGGAGACCAGAGATGCTGCAGTGGTTTGAAGCAGAGAGAGAGAGAGAGAGAGAGAGAGAGAGAGAGAGAGAGAGAGAGAGAAATCCTTCAGGGTGCAGCAGAGTAAAGGAGACTGCTGTGCCTGTGGTTGGCAGAGATTGGTACATAACCCTTAATGAACCCCTTTACCCTAAATATCTGGGAGAAAATAGGAAGTCTTCGTCTCCTCTCCACATGAAACATTTCTATCTGCTACTTAAGTTTGGGTGGTTGAAAGAAGGAAGGAAGAGGCCTAACAACCCAAATAAAATAGAGTTTTAATATAGAGCACCACAGCTGGCATTCCACTACGGTTAGACCTGTGGCTGTGCATACAGGAAAACTTGGCTATCCTTTTCTGTCATCTCAAATGTTCTCAGAGCATCACAGACACTTACTACTGAGAGTCCAGATGAAACAAATCATACATCCAATATTTAGGGGAGAGAATGTTGGGAACGATCCTCTCATTCTCATGGGACTGTCCATGGGATGGTTGGGCCCATGAGCACATGTGTAAAGACTGATGATTCTAAGTTGTGAGTCCCACGAGAGAGTCTCCACAAGGTAGCACCATGAGGCATTTCCTTCCTTCTTTGAGATACCATGATGGAATATCTCAGCTAGTTAGAGAAACAATAGATGTTAGTCCTCCAATATCTAGAGGATGCCTTGCTAAAGAACTGGAGGCTGTGTCCATCTTCACATGACCTCTTTCTGCTGTGTGGGCATGCTGTCCCATCTCTCCAGTTATGTGTGACCACGCTCTACCAGGGAGTCGCTGTGGTCCTTGCTACTGATCCTCTTCTCAGGTGTCCTGTATATTAGAAACCCCAGACCTTGAACTATGCTGTTCTCACCCTTCTTTAAAGGTGTTTGACAAGTTCATACACTGATTTGAGTCACTTCTTCACCCACAGAATTTTCTGCACTGACTTACCTGAAAGGCATCCCTGCCCACCTTGTCCTGGTTCCACTCCAAGCCCTAGCCCACGCTAGGAGGCTCTGATGCTTACAGACCTGGGACACACCCACAATCATGATAATGACTTTCATGTGAGGTCACAGAGGCCAAGGCTATCTCTGTTTGGGAAAGCTGAAAGGCTGTCCAGGCACACAATGTCTTTTGGACTAGTATTTGGGGACAATAGCTGAAGGCTTCTCTCATAATCATTTCCTATTAAGAGACTCACACCCAGTCCTCTTGTTCCTCCTAGGAACTTTACTTTTGGGTCAAGCAAGGTCAGAGGGATAGGTCATCCTCACTCTAGTGAGCAACACTTAAGACTTGATCTATCATTTCTGCTCTTCAGTTTATCAGCAACTTTCTCTTGTCATGAGACATGAAGTGTACTATCTGCAGCATTCTGGGTACCAAGAGGATTGAAAATTTGGTCTGCACACTGTCCATTTACCACCATTAAACACAGCTTGAAGTAGGCTTGCCCAGGTAGCAGGATGTTATGAAGTTTCCCTCCCTGACCCTACAGAGGTAGCCTGTGACTTCTGAGGATATCATTCCCTGGAGAACAGCATGACAGAGAGCTTCATCCTGTCCCACTTTGGGAACTGGAGTCCTGTGATAGATGTTGGCTCTGTCTCAGCTGCTGTCACCTATTCTCACAAGTACAGGTGGAGACCACTAGAAAAACACACCTGACACAATTTCTCTCCCACACATGAACACACAGGTTCATCCACAAATATGTTAATGCTTGTATCCTAATGAAGTTATAAGGATGAAGTTAGATGAAGAGAGGGAAATCAGTGTCTGTGTCTGAGCAGGGTAGGGTCCATGAGCTGAATGTCAAGATGCCTCTTTCCCAGAAAGTTCATGTGTAGGACAGCCCGGGAGAAGGTCCCGGGAAGCACTTCCCTCCCACCTTGAGCTGAAGTGTTGGCTGAGGGTGGGTGGTGGAAGTAGTTGGTCTTGAACTTTCTGTGGGCTCCAGCCTTGAGTCTTAGACCAGGTACTCACTTGACAGTTTCTTCCAGAGGCCGTTCTTGATGGCTTGTGTATAGTGGCCTCACCCTGAAACAGTATATACATGGTGCTCTGCAGACTTGCTTGTGCCCACTGAGGTTTCAGCTTCTTACAAGCTCTCCTGTTGTGTTACATAAGGAACACCTCGACAACTTCCTTGAGACTGAGTCACAGCATTTCTGGTTTTGCTCCTATTATTCCTAGCGTGCTTATGTACCTGAAGGTACACACATGCACACACACACACAATTGCACCTAGATATATGCACTCTAAGTAATATACAACTTAATGTGTAGAGTGTGCTGGTTAAGGTCGACTGCTCATAGTATACAGAGTTTGGGAGAGTGTTGGTAGTCAGTGATTGTACACATCTTCAAATACAGCACTTGAGAGGCAGTAGCAGGTGGGTCTCTGAGCATTAGAATAATTTAGTGGACAAAGAGATTTCCAGGGCAGCCATGGCTACACAGAGAAAACTTATCTAAGAAAACAAACAAGAAATGAAATGTATATGATGTACAGAGTTAGGTAGAGTGCTAGAGTGCAGAGTCCTATAGAGTGCCTGCCATCAGTCATGCTGGGGACAACTCAGGGTGCAAATATAAGAGTCCTGCTGGGAAGAAGCTAACTCTCTCCAGAACCCCAGGCAGGAGGACTCTGTGTAGCATCTCCCACCTGCCCTGCACACTATGGCTGCCAGAGCTGACAGTTGCCCCTGTCTTGGGGCACAACAGCAGAGCTTCATCCTCTACCTGTCTGTGCTATAGCACAGGTGCAATTCAATGTCACTTTGGGACATTGGGCCTCATACACTATCACCCTCCACTCCCCACTATAGCACACTGAGGTTAAATCAGGACTTCATCCCAGGAATCTATGTATTTGTCCCATGATACACCCCAAACTTTCTTGTACACCTGCAATTCATTCTAATTTTCAACCCACATTTGTACACAGAGTTCCTTCACACCAACACCACAGCCTTTACCTTGCCAATGAGCTATGCTATGAGGCAACAGAGGCCTGACCACACCTCTCTCCTGCTTCTTCCTATGTGCCTGAGTGTAGTGTGTGGAACGAACATGCTTTCCCACACTCTGCTGAGTACACAGCAAAGTGGGAGGCTGTACCTGTGGTGAGATCATCATATATTAACACAGCCTCAACATATATTACTCTTTCATGTAACCATGTGAATATTTGTAAGGGAAGTTATGTGACATTGATGCACTTTCACACATATGGATGTGGACCTGCAGCCATGAGCAAAATACAAAGTGAAAATATGTCTGTCAGTACAGAATGAGAGGGGAGAGGATTGCCATGCTATTACTTGTGATACTGACAGTGATGTTTATTTCCATATTGTATCAGGTATCTGAATAGAAATGAAAAGTTTGCTACTGGCCAGGACTGAAGTATCACAGTTCAGTGCTAGGGTACTTGGTTTATTTTCCCTGGACAAGCAATGTGTTCTGGACAGATTGACAACCTCAGTTTATTATCCTTCCTCATCTAGTCTAGAGCATTGAATCCCAATCCAGATACACCTGTGTGGCATCATTCTGAAGCCTCTCTTCCTCAGAGAGGAATCAAATGATTCCTCTCCCTGTGATCTTTAGAGGCCAGTCCACTGCTATGGAACTTCTGATCCCAGCTGTTTTCTGCTCTTCCTATGCTGAGAATCATCCCTCACGATTCAGTTCCCTCATGATCATGTCCCTATTTATTCAGGTCCCACACTATGTTTAGTCTCCCCAACTCACAAAGACCCCAGTGAAGAAGAGGCTGGTACTGAGAGCGTAACTCACCTGATGAATTTCAGGTAGGGTCCTTCCTAGGAAAAGGCCCACATCTATGCAGACACAGGGGCTTGCTGTGAATCTCAGCCCTCCTTGGTGGACTCTGAGTTGTCTTCAGGTAAGACCACAACTGCTCCTGTGGCAGGGATGTACCCTGTGAGGTCACAGACACCTTACCTCACTTCATTCTGAGAATCACAAAGGGCATCCAGGCCTCTGCTAACTACCAGATTGATCCAGCCTTGTTGTCTACCAGCCTGTTACAAGCATCATTAGAAACAGTAGCTAGAAGTGTTTCTCAGAGACACCTCCCAGGAATCATGTATCTCCTGTCAGCCCCACCCCACAACCATCTTCCCATAGGTACAATTATCCTTGAGAGGAGGAACAGGGTGGACATGCTTCATCAGCTCAAATGTCTGAACCTCACACTCTGCCTCACCATCTTTGATTCTCTGATGTCATTGTGGTTTATTGCTGCCCCTTAGCCTGCAGGATGCCATCATCTCCCCCTTGTATCTGACTCCAATAGTAACCATTTCTTCTTTCCTTCCTCACCTCTGTGCACGGTTATTCTCAACTTGAGTTAGGCTGTGGGTTATTAGCTATTCATTACCTGGCATGTCCATGAACCTGGGTATTAGAGGGAAAAGTGGTGATGGTGGTGGTGGTAGTGGTGTCCTGCCTGGAATGAACTCAGATGGAGGGGTGTCCAGGACACTCACAACTCAGAGGCCTGGGAAGGTGTCCCAGCTCTGAGTAGGATAGTATCCCAAGGGAATCCTGAGGCACAGGAGCCCAGGAACCTCTCTGAGAGGAGGCATCCTCAACAGAGACAGTGCAGCTCCCAGGACAGGGTTGCCCCAACCCTTATGAGCTGAGGAGTTTTGTAGCCTGAGTGCTGTTCCCTTTCTGATTCTTTTTCCTTCTCTTCTTCCAACAAGACAGTTACAACAGCACCTGTCTTAAAAGAAATTTATTGGATGGATGAGACCAGCAGTGGCTGCCTTTGCTCCTGTGAGAAGGCAGAAAGGAACTGGGCAGACATAGCCTTTGTATAGGATTCATTCAGGGGTGGGGCTTTCTAGGGCAGGGCTATCCAGATTATGGATTTGTTGGACTTTAAGTCCTGAGCTTGTAAAGGACAAAACTATGAAAACAGAAAAAAGGATTAGCTGTGGGCTGGGGACAGGGGAAGAGGAGTGCCTAAGGGGAGCATAGAAGATTTTCAAGGCAGTAAACCTGGTGAGCACATAGTGCTGGATCTTTCAGAAGCAGAATTCCTAATTGTCTAAGAAAGCACCAGATTGATTTCCAAAATGGTTGTACAAGTTTACATCCCCACCAGCAATGAAGGAGGGTTCCTTTTTCTCCACATCCTCTCTAAAATATGTTCTCACTTGAGTTTGCAGAGACTCATAGCCAAACTTTGGGCAGAGTTCAGGGAATCTTATGAAAGAACAGGAAGATAAGAAGACCTTGAGGGGACTGGAACTCTACAAGGAGAGCAAAACATCAAAAAATTCTGGGCACGGGGGTCTTTTCTGAGACTGATAATCCAACCTAGGACCATGAATGGAGATAACATCTGCACAGATGTAGCCAATGGCAGCTCAGACTCCAAGTGGGTTCCCTACAGATGGGAATAGGAACTCTCTTTGACATGAACTCAGTGGCTGATTCTTTGATCACCTACCCCTGATGAGGGAGTAGCCTTACCAGGCCACAGAGGATGACAGCGCAGCCATTCCTGATGAGATTTAATAGGCTAGGGTCAGAAGGAAGGGGAGGAGGACCTCCCCTATCAGTGGACTTGGAGATGGGCATGGGAAGAGATGAGGGAGTTGGCTACAGCAGGGATACAAAGTGAATAAACTGTAATTTATAAAATTATAAATAAATTTAAAAAATAAGAGACTAGAACATGGTTTGCATCTAAAAGGGGAGATTTCTTCTCTTGGTCAAAGCCACTACCTCACTCAAAATTATAACCACTATTATCTTAAAAGATAAAAGTATAATATGGAAGATTTATAGACATCAGGCCTGACTTTTCCTGCAAACTGTTTCTTCTGTGTGTTAGTGCACAGGAACTGCTCTGGTCTCCACACTCAGCCACAGTCTCAGGGAGAGAGGGGTGTGACTCATACACCAGTTTTCTGCTTAGGCTTTCATTGTAAAAGGCATCTGAACTTGGGACTGGAAGGCTGGCTTATTAGTTAAGAGAGCCTTCCAACTGTCATAGTTCCAGTTCCAGGGTATCCAGCAACCTCTCCTGCTTCTGTAAGCCCCAGGCTTTTTCAAAGGTCACTTCCACACATGGAGGCAAAACACTCACAAAGAGAAAATAAAAACAAATGAATAAAAAGAATTATCTGAAGTCAAGCACATGAGTACACGGGGCAAGTGAAGTGCTCTTCAGAGAGGAGACCTGGCTCACCGCTCCCATCCTGAGCCCAGCAGGGCAGCATGCAGAAGCAGAGGGCACCCAGGTTCTACTAAGTGCTGTGGCTTTGCCTAAGTCTTCCCATTGTTTGGCTAGCTAGCTCCATGGGTTCTGTGGAGACAAGGTCTACCCAGGTGAGAAAAACCTAAGCCTGGTTCTTCCACACTGTCTCCAGAGCCAGGGCATCATGCCCTTTCTGAACTAGAAAAGTTAACACTTGAGGGGCAAATGTCCCTTTACAACCTGATGGAGGCTATGGACCTTCTCCTTGGAGAACGCACATACCTGTGTAGCTCTCACAATCCCAAGCAGTTTCAGGAGCCTCTGGACTCCAGATTAAAGACCTCAGCCCTGGGATTTCATGTGTCATCCTGTCCTTATTCCATACAAGTGTGTCTCTCTCCTCCTGATCTCCTCTTTTTTGTGATAAAGAATGCTGAGGCTGAGCCCCTTTTAGTCCATCCATCCCTTCTTTGAAGTCTTAAAGGTACACCTGATTTGTGGAACCTGGCTTTCTTCCCCAGACATTTCCAAGGCTCCTGTGCTTGGTTCCTGTTTTCCTTTTTGTGATGGAGCCCTCAGCTTAGTCATGGCTCTACTTCATTCTGGAGTCTCAAGGGGAGGTTGGACTGCTGAAGGCAGGGTAAATCATTTTCTCTGTCTATCCCAGGGAGAAAGAATCCTGCTGCCATTAGCCACATGCTGGCCAGGTGATCAGCTCCAGCCAGGTGTTACCTGGGACAGTGAGGGGAGAGAGGCAACAGAGCCCAGCACATGGTGCCTGTAGGTCTAGGCAGTGGGAGATGACAGCAGAGGAGTTGTGTGTGTCCCTAAATGAGCACGGGTACAAGTAGGCATGGCCCATTGCTGATCAAGGACTCATATCTTCACATGGGAGCAGGTCATTTGAGAGCCCACAAATGTTTCCCTGCTTCCCTACAGTGAACCCCTCGTTAGGAATAGAGATTGCTCTTCCCTACCTGGGCTTGAGAGGAACCTGTGGATTCCTGACCTGGGGTCTAACTGTCGGTATCCCCCATGCATTTGGGGTTATTGATTCTTACTGAACCCCTATGCCTTTTTCTGGGGTCACCAAGTATTCAAATAGATCTGAGAAAGGGGAGGCGCCCCCCATCCCCAGGAGCTTCCATGCTCCTCTTTTCCTTGGCTAACTTACTGAATCCCTTACCATGGCCCTCAGGTAATTGCCCAGCTTGTCTCTTTCCTATTGTAACTGGACCATGCCTTCCCCTGTACTGCTCTGAAATGTTCTTCCCCACCCTCAACCCTCCCTTATTCACCAGGGCTAGACTCCAGGCCCAGGCTCCTTTGTAGGAGTACCTAAGTTAACACACAGTGTCTCCCTAGATTGTTATGTGCTGTTTACTCCTCTGCTTCTCTCTTCTGTATTTGTGTATATGTGCTTTGTGTACTCATGTGCAACTTGAGTCCCCAACTACACTGTGAGCTCCATGAGGGCAAGGGGCTGTCATTTCTTCTTCACCCCCTATTGAGTCCAGCACAGGGCTGGGATCCCAGCTCTGAAGAAGACAGTTGTCAACAGGCTGATGAAACAAATGCTGGAGGTTGTCAGGGGTGGGGGGGTTGGAGATTGTGTGCAAGGGACGAGTACAGACAGGTCAGCTAGGTTGAGTAAGGATGTGGGATGACTCCCTGGTTCCATAATGGATGCTCAAGGCCTCTATTCCTTGCATATTGGAGTTGGTACTAGCAGGAGGGACACCCTACCAGACACAACACAAACATCATGGGTACACAGGAGTGCACATGAGTGGACGTCCAGGTTGGATGTTCCTAGGGACCCCTGACATAAAAAAAAATGTGACTCAAATAAATGTTCCCTTCAACAGTTGCTATTTGGAGCAGCCCTTAGGGGACAAGGCTGTGGGAGGGTCCTGGCATATATCTCAGCTAGTATCTTAGCCTCCATCACTTCTGGGGAGTATTTTATTCAAGGTCACATGAACTTGGTTTTCATTACTTTGTTCTTTTTTTTTTTTTCCAAGACACAATTTCTCTGTGTAACAGTCCGGCTGCTCTGGACTTTCTTTGTAGAGCAGGCTGGCCTCAAACTCACATAGATCTACCTACACAACTAGTGTTGGGATTAAAGGCCCTGCACAGCTACATGTACTTGTTTTAAAAGTGGCACAGTAGCCAAAGGCTACAGGAAGCAGATCACAAGCAACAGCAAGGTTAGCTCAGGCATCCTTGTCCAGATAGTCACTGCTGTTTGGGTCTAGCAAAAAGATCGCAGCTTCTGCCCAAACTGGACATCACTTGCTCAGAAGCTTTGAGGTGATTCTCACTTGGATCCAAGAGGAGGGGTTTTAGCATAGCTTTTTATACTATTTTATTTTGGTTTCTTATGCCTCTTCCTCCCTTCACTCCAATCTCTTCCAACACCCCAACACGAGGTAGAAGAGAAAGAATAATAATGGGGAGAGGGGGTGGAGTTCTTCTTAGCTATTTCCTGCCAGTTAGGGTCATTGGGTTCCTTAGGGCATTCCAATCTTTGTTTCAGGATTTCTTCAACTTATCTCATCCAACTGCATCCAAAGCATCCAGGAGCAGCAGGGGGAGCACCAACAGCCTTCTTCTTTCTCTGAGCTCTCTTCTCTGTCTGGGCCCTGGCATTTATTCCATCTCCACAGTCCTCAGATTGAAACTGTCTGCAGCTGGCAAAGAGCCCTCTCAACCTGCACCAGACCAATAGTTTCTGCTGTGGACAGTTGGAAGTAGTCCCATATCCCACTCCTGGGATCAACTCAAAAACTTGTTTCAGCCCACAACAGTGGGCCACCAAGATTTGATTCAGGGGTTTAGCCTCCAAGGTGAGCCATCTCCAGTGGAAAACTGGGCCAGTCACATGTCTTTTGACTGTAACCCCCACAGACCCTGCTCTCTGTCCTCAGAGAAATGTGGTGAGAATGAACATGTCATATATAATTGATTCAAATTCAGAGCAGAGCCTCACCTACATCCTTGCCCTAGGGTGAAGACTGTCACTGGCCACATCTCTAGTGTAAGTGCTTGACAGCACCTTGATTCAGGTGGTGACACCTACAGACACACAAAAGCCCCATCAGGCCTCATTAGCATGTAGGGTATGGCCCCAACCCACCTGTCATTATCCAAGGAGGGTCATGAGTGGGAAGTCACTCTGGGCTATTGTCTTTGGTGCTTGGCACTAGGGTGAGGGGTGAGGAGTGCACTAGGCAAGGTTGGTGTGTTCTTTTCACATTGCCTAACCTGAAGGTGACAGCAGGGCCCCTCCTCCTCTTCCTCTGTTTCCACAGCTACCATGGCAGAAGCAGCAGGTGTAGTCCAGTCGCCCAGTTCAATTTGTTTGTGAGATTCACTGAGGTTTCAGGCCTGGATCAGCCTGAGCTCTGGCCTGGGGAGGGCATTATGGATGACTGGATGACAACCCTTCACTGGGCCCTACATGTCAGCCACAGTGTGAGGTTGGGAGCAGAAAGTCACAGTTGTTTGGATGGTGGTAAATCCCAGGAGGTAAGCATGTTTTGCCCAGTTCTTAAATCCCCAAACACCAGGAATAGACTCCACTGAAAATACATGAGGATTTTTAATTGTATATGTGTTTGAACATGGGACACAAACCCCCTGTGGAAACAGGTTAGAAATGCGGCACCACGATCTAGGGGAACAAGATTTTTATAGGGCAAAACTACATGCATGTACTTACATGCTTTGGCATTACATGATTGGGTAAGGGAAATTGACTTTTGAAATGATTGGTCCACTTTAGACTCCAAGACCACAAACAGTTGTGGCCTAGTCATATGGGCTGGTTTCCTAGTAACTCTATTAGTGGGAGGGGGAAAATGCATTAAATCTAGTTGTTTTTGTTTCTGTTTTGTTTTACCCAGGTGGCTGGAACTTTGAACTTTAAAACAATACCCACTGACTATTAATTCTTTGGTCTCTCATTTCTCCCCTTCCCATGATCATTTGAAGACCCAGTCTTCAGTTTTCCAGATATGACCCCTGGAGTCATTCAGATTTACCTTTCCACAATGGGATCTCAGTACCATTACTGCCTTGCTCCCAAACATTACTTTATTAAAGCCTTCAAGTGATTTAAAATACAAGGCCCAAAGATAAAAATCAAAGTGAGTAGGGGGGTCACTTCAGGGTGGATATAGAGGAAGGAAGCCAAGGAGAACTATTATGCCAGGATTTAAACCATCCTCTGGAATCTTTTCTCTCTAGTGTCTCTAAAGGCTGCAATACTGCCAGGGAGTCCCTTTTGACTTAGCATTTCAGCCTGTTAGGTGGGATTTTGGACTGAAGACTCTTCTTCTGAAGTTGTTTCAGTGTTGACAATAGGATGGCCATCAGGGGCTAGGACAGCTGAAATGCCAGTCAAAGGCTGGGCAATGGAGCAGTCCTAAGAAGCATCTGGTTAGTTGATCCATATGAAAAGACATGGAGCCATCACATTGACTGGACTGGTTTACTTCAGCCTCCAGCAGGTTCAGAGTTCAGCTGGCAGTCAGTAGCTGATCCTGGAATAGAGTCAACCAGGAAATATCTGCTGGGACAAATTCAGATTAGAGTCAGAAGTTAAATTTTTTTCCTATTAAATGGGAAAAGTGAGGAATCCCAAGTCCAGGGGGAAAAATCATCTGGGGTCCACTGAGCTATGCCAGATCCAGGTCTCATGACTTTTTGATTTCCTGAAACTCATATGAATTTTTAGTTGACAAAAGAAATATTTTTTTAAATCTAATGTAACAACATTCTGAGAGTAACAGATAAAACTGCATCCAACAGAATGTGTGACAATTCTTCTTAATTTTTTTTTGTAACTTTTATGAACATATGTGTCCAAGGTCTGAAACTAACACTTTTTCTGTGGGCACAGATGTTGGTAATCAGCCACAAGTGGAGCTAAGCCACTTTCTATACACTCAGCATCTACTTTAGCCCCTCCCTCCACCCCATACTGGAAAGTTAGGCAGAAATGCATTAAGGGCTTTGGTGCTAAACCCTGGACGCTTGAACTTTCCTTAACAAAGCAACTAGAAGGAATAGGTTTAAGACATTCCTAAACGCTATGTCAAAGTCCACCTCAGAAATAGCAGATATTGAAAATACCATACTAAACGCTATGGCTTTTGGGTCAGATATACACATTAGACAGATATTTTTAACATGATGAGATGCACCTTTAAGTCTATCTCAGAAGACAACCAAAGGAAATTAAAAGCTCAAGCTTATGACTGGATAATAAGTTCCAACAACTTATCAAATCTGTTGTTCAATGTCAAAACTCTGAACTTCTGAAATCTTACAGCAACACAGCACAACCATAGCAGACAAGAGGGAGAAATCTGAAATATTTCCCATTTTTAATATGCCTTAAATCAATTTTCTATATCATTATAACTCACATTCACATACCTTAAGACACCTACTTAGGCCTTCCAATCTTTCTTGCATTTACCAACTTGGAAACATTTTTCCAGACCATCAAACAACACTCTCTAGATTCTCACAACCTAAACTCCTATATCCTCAGACCCTACATAAATTCCATATCTTTCTATCCAGATATTCACCATAAGACACAGACAACTAACATGAAGCCTGTGAGCAAGGCAAACCTGTTTGCCTTTCTAAATAAAGGATCTAGTACCTCTACTAGTTCTAACTAGCTAAAGAACTGACCATGAAGAGTTTAAATTAGCCAGAATATAACTCCATTTTGAAATAAAGATTTTGACTGGGAACTGAATTCAGGTACCAAGAAATATCACAGAGTGTACACCCGGCAGAAAACAAAGTTAATTCTCCTAGCAACAGCCTGCAGGAAATATAACAGAATAAATGCTTCATAGAAAATAGAGACAAAGTCCCTTGCAAAAATAAATGGGAATTCATTGAGAATCGGATGGGAAAATTCTCCCCAATGTTTCAGATATGGTTTAGAAAAATAGCCATTGTGATTGTGTGCCTTAGCCATTGTGATTGTGTGCCTCAGAAAGGGTCACCCTGCCCTGCTAAACTTCACCCAATTCTGTAACGCCAAGGCTTGTGCCCCCCTGCTTACTGCCATGGAAACTCCCTGCTCACAGAATTTCCCTTTTAAAATTCTGTTCACTTAGAATTCGGGGTCCCACTTCTCTACTGCTGCACCAGTGAGACTTGGGTCCCGAGTTTGATCGCTCTCGTAATAAAGCTCTCTTATAATTGCATCGAGTCGTCTCCTGGTGGTTTCTGAGGGTCCCGTGAACCTGGCATAACAACCAATGAATGAACAGTGGATCTAATTTTCTGTTCTTTAGCTGCAAAGCTACCATTAGCTTAACTTAGCCGTCAATGTGATCAGAGACCTGAGAAGGATAAATTATAAACTAAATAAATGTACCAATCAAAATGACAGAGATGACTAGTTAGTCCATCACCTAGGCACTGTCCCTGGTTCCTGTGGTCTCATGGCACCAAAAGCAGAGGCAGTCCAGCCATCAGGGACAGAGGATGAGAGACTATTTCAGTGAAGAATGAGATTGACCTCACCTCATCCTGAGCAAAGTGAAACAATGACTCTTCAGGTGTCCACAGCTTTGTCCACAGTTTAGGCCGGGCCCTAGCAGTGGAACAGTTGGGGCAATCTTGCCCAGTGGTTGGCATACCACAATGCAGAGTGCTTGTCATCTGTCATTGTGCCCAAATCTTCTCAGAGACCTTGGGTAGCAATTTTTCACTTTGATCTTCCTCATGCTTGTCATCTCCTGGCTGACCAAAGCAGGACAGCTCCTATTTTTTGCTGTTGGGCCTTGAGATGAAAGCCCCCTCTGCCTGTTTAATGATGGCAAGAGGTGACCTTCTGAATCCCATTTAGATATACACTCATTACTCCAATGCTTTCCCTTCTTACAATGCCTACAAATTCCGGGGAATCTGGCAATTGAACATTGTAGCCAGAAGCAGCTTCTTCACTAGGAGTGAAATAACTGTATTTTTCTGAGTTAAGAAAATTCTGCCTCTGATGTCCATCCTCTTTGCCTTTCAGGATGGGGATTGAGGGTTTTAGATAGGTTACTCTCTTTTGCTTAGTTTGTTTAGATGTACCGATTTTAGTGGGTTTATCCTATGTTGTATGTTTATATGAGTGAGTATATACCGTGTGTGTCTTTTTGTTTCTGGGCCAACTCACTCAGGATGATCCTTTCCAGGTCCCACCATTTACCTGCCAATTTCATGATTTCCTTATTTTTCATTGCTGAGTAATACTCCATTGTATAGATGTACCACAATTTCTGCATCCATTCTTCAGTTGAGGGCATCTGGGCTGTTTCCAGCTTCTGGCTATTACAAATAAAGCTGCTACACACATGGTTGAGCAAATGTCCTTTTTGTGTACTTGAGCCTCTTTTGGATATATGCCTAGGTGTGATATGGCTGGATCTTGAGGAAGCGCTATTCCTAGTTGTCTGAGAAAGTGCCAGATTGATTTCCAGAGTGGTTGTACAAGTTTACATTCCCACCAGCAGTGGAGAAAGGTTCCCCTTTCTCCACAACCTCTCCAGCATATGTTGTCTCTTGAGTTTATGATCTTGGCCATTCTGATGGGTGTAAGGTGAAATAATAGGGTTGTTTTGATTTGCATATCCTTAATGGCTAATGAGGTTGATCATTTCTTTAAGTGCTACTCTGCCATTTGATATTCCTCTACAGAAAGTTCTCTGTTTAGCTCTGTTCCCCATTTTTTAAGTGGATTACTTGGTTTGCTGCTTTTCAGCTTCTTTAGTTTTTTATATATACTGGATATCAGAAGAAGAAGAAAACAGGAAACAATGGAGAAACCTGCTACAGAGGGCCTCTGAAAGCCAAAAGAAGAAAACAGGAAACAACCTAGGAACCTGCCACAGAGGGCCTCTGAAAGCCTCTGCCCTGCAGACTATCAAAGCAGATGCTGAGCCTGATGGCCAACTGTTGGCAGAGTCAATGGAATTTTATGTAAAAAGTGGGAAATAGCAAGAGCTGGAGAGGACAGGAACTCCACAAGGAGAGCAACAGAACAAGAATATTTGAACACAGGGAACTTCACAGAGACTCATACTCCAACCAAGGACTATTCATAGAGATAACCCAGAACCCCTGCACAGATGTAGCCCATGGCAGTTCAGTGTCCAAGTGGGTTACATAGTAATGGGAAGAGGGACTGCCTCTGACATAATCTGATTGGCCTGCTCTTTGATCACCTCTCCCTGTGATGGGAGCAGCCTTACCAGGCCACAGAAGATGACAATGCAGCCACTTCTGATGAGAACTGATAGTCTAAGATCAGAAAGAAGGAGAGGAAGACTTCCCCTATCAGTGGACTTGGGGAGGGGCATGCATGCAGAAAGGGGAGGAAGGGTGGGATCAGGAGGGGAGGAGAGATGGGTTTATGGGGGGATACAAAATGAATAAAGTGTAATTAATAATAATAAAAAAATTAAAAAAATAAAAAAAATTCTGCAATTTTGAGCTTTGAAGCTTCTAACCTAATAATTTCCTTGCAAATTATTAAATGAGGTGGTTCTTTTACCAGACTCCTCAACCAAATGCCATGCTCTACATGCTGCAACACAACATTGTTCAATCACTACCTCATCAGATGGGATTTGTTCTCACAAGTCAGCATAATACCCTTCACCAAGCTGTTGATCTTTGCCAACATTTATCCCCCTTGTTATATTTTGTTGTTCTATTTTCATGGCATCATTCTTTCACCACAATAATGATTTTAATTGCTGACCAGCTTCTAACACAGCTGACACCAACCCTTTCCAGTCTTGGGGAATAAGTTTATATTTCATAGTCTCATTATTTAATATATGTTTAACCAAATTTGAATGCATTCCATACCATATGATAGACTTTTTAAATTGCTTTTGATCTAACATTTCTACTGGACTCCATGTCATTTCATTGTCAGCCTCACCACCATAATTAGCAGGCATATGATGCACAAAGCCTGGGAAAGCTCATGCTACCTGTGTAGTCACAGGCACTTCCACTAGTGGAGCCCTTGGCTCCAGAGCTGTTTTGGCCTGCTGGGCTTCCCGTTCTTACGGGACTCTTGCCCCCTTGCAGGTACTCTGAACACCTGGCTCATGGAGCAGTGCAGAGCAGCAAGAGAGGGTAAAATCTCGTTTTGCAGTAGTGCTTTTTGCTTTCCAAGAGCTTCAATCTCTACCCATAAACTTTCCTGTTGAACAACCAGCTCTGTAATCCTTTCCATAACAACAGAATTGAGTGACACCTCTAGTTTTCCTATCTCATCTGTCATTCATTAAATCTTTTAAAAAACAGAATATAGGAAGAAAACAAAGCAGCAACAGAAAAATCTGTCTGGGGGCATTTTAGGAAAGAACTATACAACAGCCACTATTATAAACCTCTTAGTGACATCTTGAAACCTCACATTCACTCTTTCAGAACTTGCCATCTCCTGTTTACAGCTCCACAACCAAGTTCCCCATCATTGTTAAGCCATGTCTGGGTGTCACTTGTTAGCCCATTTTATCCTAAACCATGTGGGTCACCACCTGTGGCAGAATGCCCCCTGCAGCAGTCTTTAAAAACTCTCCCTTATGTGGCATGCTTAGACTTCTACCTCCCTTCCACTAACTCACATAAAGAGAGAAAAGAGGTGAGTAGGGAGAGGGGGTCCAGACCCCATTACTTCTCCCTGATAGTTAGAGTCAAGGGGTACTTTTAGGACTCTATTGAAATCTTAGGGTTCTATAGAAACCTGCAGACACAGCTAGCAGTATCCTCCATGATGCTGTATGCCAAAGCATTTCTCTCAGTCTGTCTGCTCCAAACTGTGACACCGTCTCTGGTCTCTTTTCTCACCAAATGGCTACAAGCCACATGCCAATACCAAACATCACACTGTCTCTTTTTTGACCTCATTTATACTCAGAGTCCTAGACCACACTCCTGTCTGTGCCCCACAAGGAAGGCTATTAGCAACTGACAAAGATGCCCCACACATGATGATTAAAAGGTATGGACAAACTATAGCCCAACTGAAATCTCACACTTCAGATTAAAACAAAAGCATAGTAACATAACATACAGAGACACCAAAACTTCCATTACATCTACTGTTTCTCTTTCTTTTTTATCCAAAACCTGGGCCCAAGGAAGAAAGTATGTATGCCTTGGACTATACCTTACCATGAAGAGGCCTGGTCCCAAAGAAGAAGAGTTTTGGCAAGGGTCTATCCCTTACCCTGAATTGGCCTATCCCCCGCATTGAGGAGGCCTGGGACCAAAGAAGTGGTAAGGCCTTGGGCCAATCCCTAACCCTGAAGAGATGTGGGCCTAGGCCAATCCCTAAACTTGGAGAGGTATGGCCCCAAAGAAGAAGAGGTGTGGGACTGAGCCAATCCCTAACTATGTTGAGACCTCGGCCCAGAGAAGGAATGGGGGCATGTCTATAATTCTGAAGAAATAAGTGCCCAAAAGAGAGATATATGCCTGGGTCTAAATATTAAGAGATGTGGATCTCGGCCAATCCATAACCCTGAAGAGTCATGGGCTCAAGGAACAAGATATGTGTGCTTGGGCCTATCCCTAACACTGTATAGGCCTAGGCCCAAAGAAGAAGTTTGGGCCTGGGCCCATCACTAATCCTGAAGAGTCCTAGGCACAAAAAAGCAATAGTGAACTTGGCCTGTCGCTATACCTGAATGGGCCCAGACATAAAGAAGAAGTGATGTGGGCCTGGGCCTCCGCAATAAGAAATGTGGGCCCTGGCCTATCCCTAAACCTGAAGAAGCCTGTGCTCAAAGAAGAAGAGCTTTGGCAAGGGCCTATCCCTAACCCTGAAGTTGCCTATCCCTAACACTGAGGAGGCCTGGGGCCAAAGAAGAAGAGGTGAGGCCTTAAGCCATTCCCTAACCCTGAAGAGACCCGGACCTAAGGAAGAAGAGATATGTGCCTGGACCATTCCCTAAACCTGAAGAGGCCTGGGCCCAAAGAAGAAGAGGTGTGGAACTGAGCCAATACCTAACTATGTTGAGACCTGGGCCCAGAGGAGGGATGGGGGCATGGGCATGTCCCTAAACTTGAAGGAATCTGTGTTTAAAAGAGAGATATATGCCTGGGCCTATCCTATTTCTGAAAAGAGCTGGGCCCAAGGAAGTAGAGATGTGGTATTGGGCCTGCCCCTAACTGAAAAGTGCCCTGGGACCAAAGAATAAGAGATGTGGGCCTGGGCCAATTCCTAACCCTGGAGAGTCATAGGCCCAAGGAAGAAGATATGTGTGCCTGGGCCTATCCATAACACTGTATAGGCCTGGGCCCAAAGAAGAATTGTGGGCCTGGGCCTATCACTAAACCTGAAGAGGCCTGGGCCCAAAAAAGAAGAGGTTTGGGCCTGGGCCTATCCTTAACCACAAAGTGGCCTGGGCCCAAAGATGAAGAGGGATGGGGCTGAGCCAATCTCTAACACTGAAGAAGCCTGGGCCCAAAGAAGAAGCGTGGGCTTGGGCCAATCCTTAACCCTGAAGAGACCTGGTCCCTAGAAAGAGGAGATGTGGGCCTTGGCCAACCACTAACCCTAAAGATACCTGGAACCAAATAAGAATATGTGTGGGCCTGGGCCTATCCCTATGCCTAAACAGGCCTGAGCCCAAAGCAGAGATGAGGGTCTGGGCCAGTTCCAGACCCTGAATTGGCCTGGGCCCAAATAAGAGTTGTTAGTCTTGACCAATCAATAACCCTGAAGAACCCTAGGCCCAAAGAAGAAGAGATGTGGACCTGGGCCTATTTCTTACCCTGAACAAGCCTGGGCCCAAAGAACAAGTGATGTGGGCCAGGCCTATCCCTAACACTTAAAAGGCCTGGGCCCTAAGAAGGGATGGAGGCCTCGCCTGTCCATAACATTTAGGGGCCCAGGCCTCATGTTGAAGAGATGTGGGTCTGAGTTTGTCCCTATCCCTGAAGAGGATTGGGCCTAAGGAAGAAGAGATGTGGGCCTAGGTCTATCTCAGAATAGCGAGGCCTGAGACAAAGAAGACATGTGGGCCTAGGCCTATTCTCTCCCTGAAGATGCTGGGGCCCAAAGAAAAATGGTTGCCTAGGACTGTCCTTAAACCTGAAGAAGTCTGTGCCCAAAAGAAAGATATATGCCTGGCACTATCCTACCCTTGAAGAAGTCTGGGACCAACAAAGTGATGTAGGCCTAGGCCTATGACTAAACCTGAAGAGGTCTGGGGGCAAGGAAGAGGTATTGGCCTCAGCTTATCCATAACACTGAAGGGGCCTGGCCACAAAGGAGAGATTTGGGCCTCAGCCTCTCCCTAAACCAAGGAGCCTAGGCCTAAAGAAAAAAAAGTTGTGATCCTGGGACAATTGCCAACCATAAAGTGGCCTGGGCCCAAAGAAGAAGAATTGTGGGCCTTGGCCTATCTCTCTACCTGAAGAGTCTGAAGCCTAAAGAAGAAAAAAGGTTGAGAATGATAAAGACCTTGGTAAAAGCCATATAGTCAATGGGACCATGGCCTGACCTCCAAACTCAACTTGCAGCCCTTGTTTCCAAGTGAGGGTTTCCACGAGGGTTTACCCAGCAATCATTTGGATCCCTTCACCAACTGTCACACATATGACCTATGAACCCACTAACAGTTCCTCACTGAACAACCATGGGTGACCAGTATCACACAGATCTAGCCATCTTCTGTAGACAAGAGCCTGGGTCCTACTCTCCAGAGACCTTTTGCTACACAATGAGGCTTCTAGGAGGCAGAGCCTGAAATCGCTCTCACTTGACAGTATGACAGTTATTAGGAAGGTTGCAGAGAAAGAGAGTGTCTGCAAACAGTCCAGGACAGAGCCAGGAGGACTCAGTATGTGTCATGGTAGACCCCCTTCCACTGAGTTCCCTGGAAACTCTGAGCACAAGACACACCACAGAGCTCCTAGCCTCCCCTCGTCAGCTTCTGTTTACCATGTAGGGCAGGGTTGGGGGGACCCCCAGGTGTTGGAGATTGGTCTGATGCTAGTTACTGTCCCTCTGTGTCAACCTGCCTAAGTCATTATTCCTGATGGGCTAATTAAACGGCCTATACCTGGACATTGCAGAAAGGGTTAGGTATGGCTCCATTTCCCCCGTTTGGGGGAAGAATCATGGGAAGGAAACGAACAGTCAGGAAGAGAGGAGGAAAGAGAAGGTCGCCATGGGTTAAGTGAAGAGAGTACCATATCGGCTGGAAGGTAGGACTCCGGGAATGGCTTGGAAAGGAGCACTCCAGATGAAGGATAAGAAAGTATTTATGGAATTATGGATGGGAGGTGGTCCAATTAGGAATGATTATAACAGATGGAAGGGATGCAGGCTGAGATAGTGAAGGTGGAATTATCTGCCCAGCCCAAGGTGGTACAAGGCAATTATAAAACCTGACAGGTATCTGTGTTTTCATTTGATTATAACAGCAGGTTAGATAATATCATCATAATAATGATGGAGTTAATAATAATGTATTTAGCCTATACCATGTTTTCTCAGCAACAGTCAGCTTCCCCTGCTTCCCTGGCACCAAGACTGAGCTTGTCCAGTGCCATTTACACCAACCTAACTGATCAAGAATGTGCCTTGAATGGTGGGTCATAGGAAGATCAAAAGCAAGATGAAGGAAAAGTCATGAAGATAATGATGGACGCTGATATTGATGTACAGAAAGTGAGCATGAAGTGCCACCACAGGTAAAGAGCACTGGTCTTCCAGAAAGATCTTATATCTCGAACTGTGCTGTGCACCTAGCTTGAAGATTTAAAAAAAAAAAAAAAAACAAACTAGAGCTATGAGTGTGAACAAGGTGGCAGAGATTGACTGATTGATTGATTGATTGATTGATTCACTTTTGTGGTGCTTAGGCATGAACTCAGGACCTCACACAATATAAATGAGTACTACTGAGTACATCTCCAGTCCCACAGCTGAAGATTTAAACACATTCTTTGGGATTAATTTTGGTACAAAGATGGAGACAGGCACTGAGCTCCTCCTTTCAGGGACCTGGCTAGGAGTCTGCCCTAAGGAAGGTGGGTTCACCTTAAGACAGTATTTCTTCTGAGAATTCCTGACCCTGAGTGCAGTACCTACAAGCTAAGCCTCCATGAGGTTTGGTGGGGTCTGCCTGGGTTCTGAGGCGCATGACAGAAAGGTATGACTACTTCTTTTTGCTCTGTTCTGTCTTTTTCTTTCTGATGCTGGTTAATCTGAAAGATATCCATCCCTCTGCTCCTCAACTAAAGCTATGGATTTTCCTATACATGAGAATCATTAGAGTGCCTGCGCTGTAAGGGACTGACAATATCTACTACAGACAGACTGTGAAGCAACCTGTGGTGAAGGGGAAAGGTGCAGAGATTTAGTCCTCTGTCTCTCATCTCATGTTTCCTCACCATAAAGAGTTGTGTTCCTTTGTTTCCTTGTTTGTGGTCAAATTCTCCTGTAACCCAACCTGCCATTGAGCTTGATATCTAGACAAGGAACCCTGGAACCTCCCCAGTGTAGACTTACATGCATGTGCCACATCCAACCAAGCAAGTTTTAATCAATCTATGTGAGATCTCAGAAATTCCAGCCCCAGAATACCTAAACGCATACATTGTATGAGCATGCTCTTCGAAGCACCCATAGTAGCCAGCATCTAGAAACAGCACACATGTGGTCAAATAAGAATGGTGCACAGCAGTGAAATCAATGCATTCTGGTCACATGTGTTACTATGAATATAAGGCACAAACAAAACTTTGGGGTATGTATATATAAAGCAGTCCTTATTGCAGAGGATTTCCCCACGGGATAAGTCCAGTGGCAAATGAAGCCATGGTGAGAAAGAACAGTACAAGGGAAACTCACCAATTTCCAGCACACTGTTGGTGTCCAAGGTGTCATGAAGGGCAAGAACTCGGAGACGCTGAAGCTGCAGACACTGCTGGACAATCAGTCTGGCCACTTGGTGAATCCCGTCCCCAGTGGGAAGAAGCAGTTCCTCCAGGTTCCTGAGAGAACCCAGAGCCAGTGCTGTGGGTGACACAGCAAGCCATCCTCTGTCCCTGTTCCACCATGAGCAGCTGTGACCCAGGCATTCCATACTCAGGCCCCACCACTAACAGTTCCAAGATATCATGTTGTATTAAATAAAAATGTCCTCTAAAGTGGGGGCCTCTCCTACGGGTTGCCCTCCTAGCTGCACAGTGCCTTCGCCCATTCCCCTTGCCATCCCACCTCCAGCCATCACTCTGCAGATACCCATACTTCTCAGTAAAGCACCATCTACCACCATGACAGCCTTCCACCACACATTAGTCCTCCTTAGCGTGACACTGCACCTATGATCTCTAAGTCTCAACATTTGTGGCCTCACAGAAAATTTAAAAACCTTTCCAGCATAAACCACATTCCATATTTATCTTCAACTTTCCCCTTCCTAGTTCTGGAATAAAACATTTCTACACAGTCCTTAGTTACCACAGGAAAGATAATATTTAGAACTCAAGTCCAGGGATTTAGGCAGTTAGCTCAGTCTTGCCTAGCATGCTGGATACCATGGCACCACACATACATGTACACACACACACACAGAATAAGCTTTGTTTTGCCTCCTTGTTCATCTGAAAGCAAAGCAGGGTGCACTGTTGGCAGCTCTATTGTGCCAGTCATGAAAACTCAGCTATGGGTCTTGCTCTTGCCACATCCATTTAAACCAGCAAATCAGATCTAAAATTTCAATCTCAGTGTGTACCACAGGCAGTGGTTATGTGAGCGTGCCCAGGAAACAGGACCATTAATTTGCATTAACTGGTTGGTTGGTTAGTTGGTTGGTTGGTTGGTTGGTTGGTTGGTTGGTCTTGGCAATCTTGGAACAGAGTCTCAGCTTGTAGTCCAGACCAGAATGGCTAGAACTCATAATCCTCCTGCCTCATCCTCCCAGTACTCCCAACACATCATAGGTATGTGTTACCACCACTCTCGGCTTCTAGGTGATCTGTTATGAACAGGTTACTTCAGATATCTAGCCACTGAAAGAAATCACACTAGTTCTATGTACAGAAAATGGTTTCAAAACGTTAAAAAGAATGGACATCTGAGCACCTGTATGTTCGTTACTACATCCAAGCTTCCAGACTCTCTGTGTGAGGAGCGTGCATGTGTACGACTGGAGATATGGATGACTTGAAACATATTCAGAGCTCTCTCTCTGTTCATGGCTCAGAGCAGGTGAGACAGCTCAGGAGGAGAGGTATCCGCAGCCAAGCCTGACACCCCAGTTAGACTCCAGGAATCCAGATGGTAGAAAGAGAGAACCAAACGATTCCCACCTGCTGTTCTCTGACTGCCACACCCATGCCACAGCACAGCCACACACAAACACACACAATGAACCCCTGCAAACAAACCATGCACAAAAACTATGAGCCCACACCAACATTTCCACTTTGCTTTTCTCTTTCTGACATATATTTTTCTTGCCCAATTTGCTGTAAGGACAGAGCTTCATAAGCAAAGCTTCTCAAATTTAGAGCGTCACAATGTGTATACAGTAATTTATTTTTAAGGGAACATATGTGGGGCTGCGGAGAAGGCCCGGAAGTTAAGAGCACTTGTTGCCTTTGTAGCAGTCCCATGCACAGTTCCCGGCCTGCACACTGTGGCTGGTAATTGCCTGGATTCAGGGGACTCAAAACCCTCATATGACTTCTGTGGCCACCAGGCACACATGTGCACAGAAACACACGAGCAAACAGAATAACAGAAATGTCTTAAAATTTAATTAATTAAATTTAAGAAGGAGGAAACACACTTCATGAGATGGACTAGCTCTCAGTCTGGGCACAGGAATCTAACACTCACTTCCTCCTGACAGGGGCTGGTGAGGCCTGAGGAGTGGCCTCTCCCTGGGGCTCTTTTTGGTTGACATTCATTGACTTACATCAGGTCAGTGTTGGTGTGTGGGCACCCACATATCACAGAGCATGTGTGGGGGTAAAAGGCAACCTTGTAAGCGATGCTTCTCCCCTTCTTCCATGTGACTCCAGGGATCTAAACTTGGTCCTTGGGCTTGGCATAACCCCTTTACCAGCTGAGTCATCTGGCTGCCCTACCCTGCCCTGTCAATGCTTGTAAATTCTCTCTTCGGCAGCGAGGAGACTTGGCTCTCATTATACTCAATGTCTGTTTTGAATAATTGACATGTGATACATGCCAGCCATCTTGGTGCCTGATCCTGATCCTGTTCCTGCTGTTTTAGCACACTGAATTACCTATCCACTTCTACAAACAAAGAAAACTCAGGCTCTCTTTATGCACAATAAAGGCTGAAAAACATTATGAAGACATAGCTCTCTACCACGTAGCTGCACTCTCTCCCCTCCCTTTATTTAACCTTTTACAGTATTTACCGTAAAATCTGATTACTTTCTCAATCATTTCTTAAGTCAAAACTATTTAAATTTGGGGCTAAGGAGATGGCTCAGCAGCAAAGAACACTGGCTTTTCTTCTAGAGAACCCAGGTTCAATTCCCAGCAGATCAAAACACACCTGGCAGATCACACCTGTCTGTAACTCAAGTTCCACAGGATCCAACACTTCCACACCAACAAACATGCAGGCAAAACACCAACGCACATGAAACAAAAATAAATAAATCATTAGAAAAGTATTAAAACTCTGCCTATACTTATCATTGTGTTAATTATAAGTCATAATATAATGTTTTCTTAACCTTTAATAAAAATACATATAAACTCCAGAAACATTTGAAACCAAAACAACCTATCATTGGCGTAGATGCTGGAAAATGAAGTCACACAGTGCCATCATGACCGAATTTTCTCCTAAGGTATCAGTGAGTCTAAGAACATTGCATTTAATGAACTCAAGCATGAGGATGAGTGGGCCCCACCTTGAGGGCATCTGGGCAGTGAGACTGAATACTCTATGATGTCTTCCTAAGGACCTGTGTAGCTCATGCAGCTGACCCTCTGTATTGGCATGTCCACCCACCACAGCTTGTATGTTTTTATTACATTTAATTAATTATGTGTGTGCATGTGTAGGTCAGAGAACAACGTGCCTTTCCACTATGCACATCACAGGGATAAAATTCCAGGCTTCAAGCTTGACATCACACTTTTGTAGTGCTCTGAACCATTTTGCCAGACATGAAATATTTTTAAAGTTATGTCCATGTTGAGCATGTATAGACTTTCCCCCCCTCTCCTTGAAGAACACAATGCTGTTTACATAGCTCTTATATTGTACTAGGTATTGTAGGAACTAGAGAAGGTTTAAACTATTTGGGGTCATATGCAAATACTTAACCATTTTGTATCATAGACTTAAGCATCTTCCAGTGTTGGCATCAGAAGGGGTGTCCTGGAACCAATTGCCATGGATGTTGTACTGGCAGTGTTATGTTGACTTGACACAAACTAGAGTCATTTTGGAAGAGGAAACCCCAGTTGAGAAGATGCCTCCACCAGACTGTCTTATGGCCAGCCTCTGGTGCATTTTCTTGGCTGATGATTGATGTGGGAGGACCCAGCTCACTGTGGGTGGTGCCACTCCTAGACAGGTGGTCATAGGTGCTGTAAGAAAGCAGGTTGAGCCAGCCACAAGGACAAATCCTGCAAGAGGCACCCTTATGATTCAGTTTCTGCCTTCAGGTTCCTGCTCTGTGATCCCACACTGATGCAGTGTGACCTGAGAGTTGTGAGATTTAGCCTTTCCTCCCCAAGCTGCTTTTGGTCATGGTGTTTCATCACAGCAATAAAAACCCTAACCAATAGTCAAAGGACAATTGTTCACAACTTGCTTTGTTGTGGGTTCACTGAAGGAGGAAGAGGAGGAGGAGGTAGAAGAGGCGAAAGACAACAACCACACAATGATGACTACCATGACAACAACAAGGAGAAAAAGAATAAATTAAGAAATGCTGATTTACAAGCTTACCAAACTTTTCCAACATTTCCTTATCTGGCAATTGTTCGCATTTAAGATTCAACATCTTCAGAGAAACAAAATTTGGCAAGACGGTGACTAGGAAAGGGAAAATAAAATTGAGTTGAGTTAGATAAATTTCCTATGACACAGAGGACCACTGAAACAAAGAGTATTTCAAAAGTGATGAAAGGTGATATACTACTCAGAGTTACTATGACTGAGTAGAAGACTCTGTTATGAAAATGAACCGAGATGTAGACAGATATACTTCACTTTTGTGAAAGCCTCACTGAAGATTAGGTGTCATCACAGTTCCCACGACACCAGTTGCATTTTAATCCTAGAGTATTGAAAGACTGTGCACAGGAGCATCTGAAGTCAACATTATACAATTCTTCCCAAATGACGTGGTTTCAAAGCATTGTCCAGAAAACTCAATCTCTCTGAGTTTCTTGCATGAAGCAAGCTCAGCCATGAGAGACTCACAATTCAATAGTAAATCACATTTCAGATGGAAGACATGAAGATTTGAAGAGTTCTGAATCAATTTAACTGCAAAAGATGAAATATTTGCAGAAATTAGAGAAGACCACAAATTTCTATCAGAATTGGGCCCTCAGTCCATCAGTCCCAGCCACACTGATTAAACGGGCAGTGACACAGTGACATGGTAACACATGGTGCGCAGTGCAATTTCTTAGTGTCTAGAGCTCAGGCCATGTTGGGCTTGTGCTTAGCTTCTGGAACTGACCTGGGACAAGTTCCTGACACTTTCTGGATCAATTTTCTGTTCTCAGAATTCAACATCAAGGCTTGCCATCAACTAGCACTGGCTGCTCTTCCAAAGTTCCTGAGTTCAATTTCCAGCAACCACATCGTGGCTCACAATCATCTATAATGTGATCTGGTGCCCTCTTCTGCTGTGCAGGCATACATGCAGGTACAATAATGTGTAAATAGTAAATAAATAAATCTTAAAAAACTTTACAGGGCTGGGAGGACTCTCATTCTGAGCAGCAGCACAGCAGGACCAGCACAGTGAACAGCAATCAGAACTCTTGGCCATAAAACACAGTCATTGTGTTTCCCAGGTGAGAGGATACCCCAAGGTGGGGGATTCAATCAGCTTTTAACTCACCAGGCTAAACTGCGGAAGAGATCCCGGTTCTGCCAGATGCTTGGCTGCCGGCCACCAGCCCCAGCCCCAGCCCAGAGCCACAAGCCAGTGTCTCTGGTCACGGTCCCAGACTGAACCTTGGGCACCACACTATCAGAGACTGGAATTTTCAGTCGAGAGATAACCCCAGGGT
Source organism: Meriones unguiculatus (assembly GCF_030254825.1). Taxonomy (NCBI): domain Eukaryota; kingdom Metazoa; phylum Chordata; class Mammalia; order Rodentia; family Muridae; genus Meriones; species Meriones unguiculatus. The sequence continues at coordinate 75,063,198 of NC_083354.1, read as the reverse complement.
ACAGGAAACGATTGGGACCGGCCTTAGGTCACCCAGACATCCCCTGGAAAAGACTCGGGCGGGTTCCACGGGCACCCCAGGAGCCAGCCCAGAGCCAGAGCCGGGGACCCAGGTTCCAGCACAGAGCCCTGCCTGCCTGCGCGCCTGATTCGCCGCCAGAGATAGAAACGGCGGGTCTGATCTCAGAGCACTCAGCTCACCCCCAACCTGAAAAGGTCCCCGAAAAATTACCCAGCTTAGGGAGCCACTCAGACTCCCAAAAGCCGCAAAGGCAGACACAGGCAGTTTCTGCGCACCAGACAGCTGGCAGCGACTGAGCCGCCATCACACAGCTGTGCTCCAGGCACAGGCAGTTTCTGCGGCCAGCCAGCTGGCGGACACTGAGCAGTGTGCACCAGGGCAAAAAAAGACACTAGGAGTCCTTGTCTCCAGAGAATCCACGGGGAAGGAAGGAAACTGTACTGATCTAAATCACCCAATCCTTCCCTAGAAAAAGTCTAGCAGTCTAGTGGGGCCGAGGCGCCAGCACTCAGCTGTGCTCCAGACACAAGCACAAACAGTTGAGGCGCGCCTGATGTCCAACTGGGTCACAGCAGCTGATCATTAAATTTGCAACAAGAAACCCAGAAACAGGGCAGCTGCCCTCAGGACTTCCCTGGGTGAGAGGAGAACCCTCTCGACTAACAAAGGCCACAGTTACCACTCAGGTCTATATCCCTGAGGTAAGCAACTCCTGAAAAAACACCAGCCATCCAGGGACTATACCCAAAAAGCTGAGAAGACATCCTTCAGGAAAATCCAGCTTTCTGCAAAGAGGATTCTCTCGACCACAGGATCCCCAGGAACCACCAGAAAATAACCCCAAACCCCTAAGATAACACAATGGGTAGAGGCCAGCGTAAAAGCTCAAGCAACAAAAGACAGAGCAATATGGCATCTCCAGAACCCAGTTACCCAGGGGCAAGTAGCCCTGGACACCCCACCATAACTGAAATCCAAGAAGATGACTTAACAAGTATGCTCATGAAGATGATAACAGAGGAAACAAATAAGATTCGTAAAGACATAGAGGAAGATAAACTCAAACAGAATATTGCCATCCATAAAGAAATAGAGGAAGCTGCAGCCAAACAGTTTATGGCTTTTAGAAAGGAAATGCTTAAAACACTGAATGAAATGATAGAAACAGAGTTGAAGGAACTAAAAGAAAAACAGGAAAGTACAATCAGACAGGTGAAGGAAGTAAACAAAACAACACAAGACCTGAAGATAGAATTGGAAAAATTAAAGAAAACACAAATGGAAGAAATAATGGAAAGGAAGAATCTAGGTAAGAAAACAGGAACTACAGAGGTAAGCATAACCAACAGACTAAAAGAGATGGAAGAAAGAATCTCAGGTGTAGAAGATACAATGGAAGAAATCGATGTATCTGTCAAAGAAAATGTTAAATCCGAAAAATTCCTGACACAGACCGTCCAAGAAATGCAAGACAATATGAAAAGACAAAACCTAAGAATAATAGGTATAGAGGAAAAAGAAGACTCCCTTTTCCAAGGCCCAGAAAATATTTTCAACAAAATCATTGAAGAAAATTTCCCCAAGCTAAAGGAGAGGCCAATTAGAATACATGAGGCCTACAGAACACCCAACAAATTTGACCAGAAAAGAAAATCCTCCCGCCACATAATAATCAAAACAGTAAGTATACAGAACAAAGAAAAAATACTAAAAGCTGCAAGGGAAAAAGGCCAAGTAACATATAATGGCAAACCCATTAGAATCACACCTGACTTTTCAACAGAGACTATGAAAGCCAGAAGGGCCTGGACGGATATCATGCAGACCCTAAGAGAACACAGATGTCAGCCCAGGCTACTATACCCAGCAAAACTCTCAGTCCTCATAGATGGAGAAAACAAGATATTCAATGACAAAAACAAATTTCAACAATACCTACAAACAAATCCAGCATTACAGAAGACACTGGAAGGGAAAATACAACCCAAGAAAGCTAGCTACATTCAAGAAAACACAGGAAATAAATAACCTCACTTCAGTAAAACAAAAAGCAACCAAGCACACAACCTGATGACCACAGCCAACATCAAAATCAAGAGATCTAACAGCCACTGGTCATTAATCTCTCTCAACATCAATGGACTCAACTCTCCAATAAAAAGACACAGATTAACAGAATGGATACGTAAACAAAACCCAGCAATCTGTTGCATACAAGAAACACACCTAAGACACAAAGATAGACATTACCTGCGGGTAAAGGGTTGGAAGACGACTTTCCAAGCAAACGGACCCAAGAAGCAAGCAGGAGTAGCCATTCTAATATCTGATAAAATAGACTTTCAACCAAAATTAATCAAAAGAGATGGGGAAGGACACTTCATACTCATCAAGGGAAAATTCCACCAGGAAGACATCACAATCCTGAACATATATGCCCCAAATACAAGGGCACCCACATTTGTGAAAGAAACATTGATAAAATTTAAAGCACATATAGATCCACACACATTAATAGTGGGAGACTTCAACACCCCACTCTCAACAAAGGACAGGTCAACCAAACAGAAATTAAACAAAGAAACAATGTCTCTGACAGAGGTCATGAATCAAATGGACCTAAAAGACATTTACAGAACTTTACACCCAAACACAAAAGAATTTACCTTCTTCTCAGCACCTCATGAAACCTTCTCCAAAATAGACCACATAGTGGGTCACAAAGCGAGCCTCAACAGATACAAGAAGATTGAAATAATCCCATGTATCTTGTCTGATCACCATGGAATAAAGCTGGACCTCAACAATAACAGAAATAACAAAAAGCCTACACACACATGGAAACTGAACAACTTGTTACTAAATGACAGTTGGGTCAGGGAAGAAATAAAGACAGAAATTAAAGTCTTTCTAGAAATCAATGAAAATGAAGACACAACATACCCGAACTTGTGGGACACAATGAAAGCAGTGCTAAGAGGAAAGTTCATAGCACTAAGTGCCTTCAAGAAGAAATTCGAGAGAGCTCATTCAAGCACCCTAATGGCTCACTTAAAAGCCCTAGAAAAAGAAGAAGCAGACACACCAAGAAGGAGTAGACGGCTGGAAATAATCAAACTCATGGCTGAAATCAATCAATTGGAAACAAATAAAACAATTCAAAGAATCAATGAAACCAAGAGCTGGTTCTTTGAGAAAATCAACAAGATCGACAAACCCTTAGCCAGGCTAACTAAAAGGCAGAGAGACACCACCCAAATCAACAAAATCAGAAATGAAAAGGGGGATATAACTACAGACACTGAGGAAATCCAAACAATCATTAGGACTTACTTCAAAAGTCTATATGCCACAAAATTTGAAAATCTAAATGAAATGGAAAATTTTCTTGATCGATTTGACTTACCAAAGGTGAACCAGGACCAGGTAAATCAACTAAATAGACCTATATCCCCCAAAGAAATAGAAGCGGTCATCAAAAGTCTCCCATTCAAAAAAAGCCCAGGACCAGATGGCTTCAGCGGAGAATTCTACCAGACCTTCAAAGAAGAGCTAACACCAATTCTCTTCAAACTATTCCACAAAATAGAAACAGAAGGAATATTACCAAATTCATTCTATGAAGCCACAGTCACCTTGGTACCTAAACCTCACAAAGACTCAACAAAGAAAGAGAATTTCAGGCCAATCTCCCTTATGAACATTGATGCAAAAATACTTAATAAAATACTTGCAAACCGAATCCAAGAACACATCAAAGATATTATCCACTATGACCGAGTAGGCTTCATCCCAGGTATGCAGGGGTGGTTCAATATACGGAAATCCATCAATGTGATCCACCATATTAACAAACTGAAAGAAAAAAACGACATGATAATCTCCCTAGATGCTGAAAAAGCCTTTGACAAAATCCAACATCCATTCATGTTCAAAGTTTTGGAGAGATCAGGGATACAAGGCACATATCTAAACATAGTAAAGGCGATATACAGCAAGCCTATAGCCAACATCAAACTGAATGGAGAGAAACTTAAATCAATGCACTGAAATCAGGGACAAGACAAGGCTGCCCACTCTCTCCATATCTCTTCAACATAGTGTTGGAAATCCTTGCTAGAGCAATAAGACAGTTGAAGGAGATCAAGGGGATGCAAATTGGAAAGGAAGAAGTCAAATTATCACTATTTGCAGATGATATGATAGTATACGTGAGTGACCCCAAAAATTCTACCAGGGAACTCCTACAGCTGATAAACACCTTCAGCAAAGTGGCAGGATACAAAATTAACTCAAAAAAATCAGTAGCCCTCCTGTATACAAAAGACAAAAGGGCTGAGAAAGAAATTAAGGAAACAACACCCTTCACAATAGCCACAAATGACATAAGGTACCTCGGAGTAACCCTAACCAAGGAAGTCAAAGACTTGTATGAAAAAAATTTCAAATCTCTGAAGAAAGAATTAGAAGAAGATATGAGAAGATGGAAAGATCTCCCATGCTCATGGCTTGGTAGGATTAACATAGTAAAAATGGCCATCTTACCAAAAGCAATCTACAGATTCAATGCAATGCCCATCAAATTACCAACACAATTCTTTACAGACCTGGAAAGGAAAATTTTCAACTTCATATGGAATAACAAGAAACCCAGAATTGCTAAAACAATCCTCTACAATAAAAGATCTTCTGGAGGTATCTCCATCCCTGATCTTAAGTTGTACTATAGAGCAACAGTTTTAAAAACTGCATGGTACTGGCATAGAAACAGAATGGTGGATCAATGGAACCGAACAGAGGACCCAGAAATAAACCCACACACTTATGGACACCTGATCTTTGACAAAGACGCCAAAACCATACAATGGAAAAAAGATAGCATCTTCAACAAATGGTGCTGGTCTAACTGGATGTCTACATGTAGAAAAATGAAAATAGATCCATACTTGTCACCCTGCACAAAACTGAAGTCCAAGTGGATCAAAGACCTCAACATAAAACCAGACACATTAAATCGGCTTGAAAAAAAAGTGGGAAATACCCTAGAACTCATTGGTACAGGGGGAAACTTCCTGAACAGAACACCAACAGCACAGGCTCTAAGAGCAACAACCAATAAATGGGACCTCATGAAACTGAAAAGCTTCTGTAAAGCAAAGGACACCGTCATCAAAACAAAGCGACCACCTACAGATTGGGAAAGAATCTTCACCAACCCTTTATCTGACAGAGGACTCATATCCAGTATATATAAAGAACTAAAGAAGCTGAAAAGCAGCAAACCAAGTAATCCACTTAAAAAATGGGGAACAGAGCTAAACAGAGAATTCTCTGTAGAGGAATACCAAATGGCAGAGAAGCACTTAAAGAAATGCTCAACCTCATTAGCCATTAGGGAAATGCAAATCAAAACAACCCTGAGATTTCACCTTACACCTATGAGAATGGCCAAGATCAAAAACTCAAGTGACAACACATGCTGGAGAGGTTGTGGAGAAAGGGGAACCCTTCTGCTGGTGGGAATGTAAACTTGTACAACCACTCTGGAAATCAATCTGGCGCTTTCTCAGACAACTAGGACTAGCGCTTCCTCAAGATCCAGCCATACCACTACTGGGCATATATCCAAAAGAGGTCAAGTACACAAAAAGGACATTTGCTCAACCATGTTTGTAGCAGCTTTATTTGTAATAGCCAGAAGCTGGAAACAACCCAGATGCCCCTCAACTGAAGAATGGATGCAGAAATTGTGGTACATCTACACAATGGAATATTACTCAGCAATGAAAAATAAGGAAATCATGAAATTTGCAGGTAAATGGTGGGATCTGGAAAGGATCATCCTAAGTGAGTTGTCTCAGAAGCAAAAAGATACACATGGTATATACTCACTCATATAGACATACAACATAGGACAAACCCACTAAAACCTGTGCATCTAAAGAAACTAAGCAAGAGAGAGGACCCTAACTAAAACGTCCAATCCCCATCCAGAAAGGCAAAGAGGATGGACATCAGAAGAAGAAGAAAACAGGAAACAACCTAGGAACCTACCACAGAGGGCCTCTGAAAGCCTCTGCCCTTCAGACTATCAAAGCAGATGCTGAGCCGGATGGGCAACTGTTGGGCAGGTGAACGGAATTTTAGGTAAGAACTGGGAAATAGTAAGAGCTGGAGAGGACAGGGTCTCCACAAGGAGAGCAACAGAAAAAGAAAATTTGAACACAGGGAACTTCCCAGAGACTCATACTCCAACCAAGGACTAATCATGGAGATAACCTAGAACCCCTGCACAGATGTAGCCCAGGGCAGTTCAGAGTCCAATTGGGTTACATAGTAATGTGAAGAGGGACTGCCTCTGACATAATATGATTGGCCTGCTCTTTGATCACCTCCCTCTGGGGGGGGGGGGGAGCAGCCTTACCAGGCCACAGTAGAGGACAATACAGCCACTTTTGATGTGAACTGACAGACTAAGATCAGAAAGGAGAGGAGAACCTCCCCTATTAGTGGACTTGGGGAGTGGCATGCAAGCAGAGGGAGGAGGGAGGGTGGGATTGGGAGGAGAGGAGGGAGGGGCTTATGGGGGGATGCAGAATGAATAAAGTGTAATTGATGAAAAATTTAAGAAAAAAGGGAAAAAATAATTTAAGAACCTTAAATGACTTTCAAAATTGGAGGAAAACATGGAGTTAGTCAATTGGCATGGAGCACGTCTCACCCCTCGGGGCAATGGTCTCCTGAACCTACTCAGACCTCGGACACCACCACTGCTAGTTCTAGAACTGACGCAGGATGTTCCAACGAGGGGTTAAGGCTTCTCATAATATTTCCTATAAGCCCACACCTGTTTGTCTATATCCCCCATTTTTATTCATTATTAGCCAGATAGAGCCAAGTAATTGTGGTAATGATACTTGCTTTTTTGCCCAATGCTGGAATGCTAGTAAAGTTATGTATGCCCTGGTTACTCGCATGCCTCACTGGGTGCCTGTGCCCATTGATGCCCCTCATGCTATGACTCTCTTCAGACAGAAAAGGGATCTTGGAACTACAGCCACCATTGTTACTACCATTTCATTGACGGCTGTTGGAGCTACCACCAGGGCATTAGCCATGAGTCATACTGGGCAGACTGCTCAGACCCTGAATAATCATTTAGCCAATGTAGCTCATGCCTTAGTTGTACATAAAGGAATTAATGCTCAACTAAAAGGAAGCTTGATGGTGTTCAATCAGAGGATTGACCTCTTGCAGGAGCAAATTGATACCCTATGGCAAATCGCTCAACCTGGCTGTCAATGAAAGTATGCTGGACTTTGTGTCACTAGCATACAACATGAGAATTTTTCCTGCGCTGCAAATCTGTCTAAACAATTGTCTAGCTATATTTTAGGTAATTGGACTGGAGCATTCGATACTACGATGGAGCAGCTGAGAGTGGCCATTGTCACAGTAAATTCTACCAGAGTGGACGCAGGACTAGCCACAGGATTATCAACATGGATTGCTGCAGCCATGAATCATCTGAAGGAATGGGCGGGCATGGGAGCGTTAGCAGGCCTTCTGGTGTTGGTCTCCTTGGTTTGCCTGTGGTATATATGCAAGATTAGAGTCTCACAACAGTGTGATGCAGCCATGATCATTCAGGCCTTTACAGCCATTGAAGCAGGACATTCTCCCCAAGCATGGTTGGATACCATAAAAAGCTAAAATGTTACGCTCAGGATGCTAAGCACTGCACTCAGGGTCAGCCGCTTTGGACCCAGAGAAGAGCATGTCTGATTGCATGCGGGTTGATGCCCCAGGTCCCGCCTCTGAGAAAAAGGTATCAGACGGATCTGATGCTCTTTGGGTGGATGACACCTAAATGAACATCTGTACAAAGTCCCAATTTATTTCTAATATCAGAGATCAGACCTCTACTCTTGCCTGATGCGTCTAAAACAAAAAGGGGGAACTGTAGAGAGCTGCGGAACGCTATGCCTTAAAGATGGAGCTGGTTTCCGCCTTCCACCTTCCGGATGGTGAGTGCTCTCTGTCACGAACAACTCCACATTTGGCTAAGGCCGAGGATCTGGCTTGCTTCCATGTATGTGGACCTATCTGCATTGCCCCCGTGGCACGCCTGGGTTGGCTACCCAGAGGCTATTTAAGCTGTGGGCTGGCTTTCCCCGGGGTCTGAGGATTGTTCAATGTTCCTGAATAAACTGCATTGAAAAAAAAAAAAAACTTTACAGATAATTTTGGAGAGAAAGATGAAGAAAAACTGAGAAAATATGTGGTGTTTCAGTTACGCTGGTATGTTCAACAGTGGAAGGCAGGACTATGGCAGACCAGCCACTGCACAGTACTAGGTTAGGGTGAGGGGGTTGTTTCAGAAGGCGAGGAAGGAAGGCCAAGTATCAGGGAAATCGTGCTTCGTAAGAGGTAGGAAGAAGAGAAGGAAAGGCTCTGCTTCCCTGAGTGAGGGTGTAGAAAAGCATCAGGCTTATCATGGCGACATGGCTGTGGCTGCATAAGCAGCCTGTCGTTGCTGAGAAAACTTGCGGAAATCGCTTAACATCTTTCTTTCTGCCTTAATTTCTCCAGCTGCACAGTGGCAATAATCGCAGTACCTCAGCTCACACACTGAGTGCAAAGAGTGAGTTAATATTTGTCAAGTGCTCAGAACAGATCTTAGTATATTGTAAAAACTCAAGGTTCACAAATAAATCTCCAAGGAAGGTTAGTATTCCCACAGTTCATGCTGTGAAGCCCAGGGAAGGCTTAACTAATGATGATTTAATGGTTTTAACAATTACTAGCCAAGTAGCTTTTCCAGCTGAGACATGAGCTGGAGATCCAAGCACCATCCTTACCTAGTCTGGAGAGGTCAGACTCCGTGGAAGTTTGGATGGATAGGAGGTTTGGGAACTCTCCAGGAAGGACTGAAAGCACATCTGCTTTGCTGTCTAGTCTCACAGACAGTTCTTTCAGGCTGGGAAACTTGTCCAAGCTAGCAAAGAGCTGATCTGGAAAGCAGCACATAGTTCCCTCACTCAAGGTCCCCAGTAGAAGTTCTCAAGTGTGCTGTGACCTTCAGCCATTCTCATGCTTTCAAGATGAAGTTTCTCAGACTTCCTAACATCTAGGAAGCAGATCCAGGAAGATACTGCCAGCTGCAACATCTACTGATCACAGAATGCAGGGGAAGCCCTGTGCTGGTCTCTAGATTCACAAAATAAATGAGACATCTCCCCAACCAACAGCATGGGAACAACTGTTTTTGCATATGCAAAAGAACACAGTTGGATTCCTGCTTCCAACTCATAAAAAGGTTAAATTGGATTGACAACATATGTAAGAGATAAAACTATAGAACTCTTAGAAGAAAACAGGTAATTTTCATGACCTTGGATTTCACAATGGATCCTTAGATATGCTATAAAAAGCAATAGCAAAAAAAAAAAAAAAAAAAAAAAAGACCTTGGGAAAGGCTTGGTTGTTAACTTCATTACATCTAAAATTAACTAAAACCTAAATGATTGGGCACACCTGTAAGGTTTTTTCTTTTTTTTTTTTCCTAATTAAATAATTTGAAGTGGGAAGATCAACTTCTAACTTGGACCTTTGAGTCAGGAAGAACCATCTTTAATCAGGACCATACTTTCTCCCGGCAGCCTACGTAAGGACATAAAAAAAAAGTTCTCTCTCCCTCCCTCTCTCTCTCTCTCTCTCTCTCACTCTCTGCCTGCTTGCTATGCCTCTTGTTAGCAAATCTGTTCTTTCACTATCATTAGAGCCTGTTTCTTCAGGATTCTAGCATATACTGAAGACCAGCTGAGACAACCAGCCTCATAAACTGAACAACTACTGGATTCTTGGACTAGCAATTGTAGACAATAATTATTGGACTAGCTAGACCACAACATGTAAGTCATTCGTATATGTATATGTATACGTATATGTATATGTATATGTATATGTATATGTATATGTATATGTATATGTATATGCTCTGTAAGTTCTGTTCTTCTATGGGACCCTTGCTAGTACAGACCTTATCAAAATTAACAGTTGTTCATGCATCAAAGGACATTACAAGATGAAATGACAATCTACAGGATGGGAGAAAATGTCTTTCAAGCTACATCTCTGACTTTAGGTTTTGATAGATTTTTTTTTTCAGGCTGTGACAGAACTCCAGGTCTTACAACTGGTAGACCAATGCTCTCCCAGTGAGATGCCTTCCCTGTCTCATAAGGGTTTAATATCCACAGTACACAAAGAACTCCTACAATAGAGCAACAATGATTTTGTTCTGTTTGTTTGAGATAGTTTTACTCTACAGCCTTGGCTGCCCCAGACCCATTATATAGCTCAAGGTGGTCTCAAAGTCAGGACTGCCCTCTTCCCTCACTCTGGATTCCTGAGAGTGCAGGTATAAACCTCCATACCTTGACAACATGTTTATATGGACAAAGATTTAAGCGCACTTTTCTCTCAGAAAGGTACACAGTCACACGAAGAGGACCATACAGTCACTAGAGGAACGTGAATTCGAACTACAGGTGAGAATGCTCACTTACTAGAATGTGTCTAAGATAAGCAAAACAAAGGGAAAATGGGGTGGAAGATGTAGAAAATGTGGAGGCTTGCACATTGCAGTGGGAGATACATGGGGTAGCCACCATGGAACACAGTTGGGGAGTTCCTCAAAGGTTAAACACAAAAAAGATATGGTGCCTCATAGATCTAACCCCAATGACTGGGAGGCTGAGGCTGGAAGATTCCTGTGAGTTCCAAGCCATTCTAGCCATAGAGAGAGACCCTGTCTCAAAAACATAAGAACTATATAAAGCAACAATTCTACTTGTGGGAATGTATAAAAACCAATACAGCAGAGCTCAAACAGACACTAGTAACACAAACTATAACTGCAGCATTAAAACTCAGTGTCCACGAACAGATTAATATATAAACAAAATGGCACTTGCACAATTATAAACCTACACACAAAGTAATATTATTATTATTCACTTACAAAAAGAAATGAAAGTCTAATATATGCTATGCCATGGTAAACTTTGAAAACATTATATGAAGGCAAATGAGCTACACATGGGGTTAATTATTATATGATTATACTTATATAATATATCTAGGTAGATAAGTTTGTTGGGACAGACAGTCAAACAGATTCTACAAAAGACTGATCAAACTATCCCTGATTTGAAGCTGTACTACAGAGTGACAATGATAAAAACTGCACGGTACTTGCATTGAAATAGACTGGTGAATCAGTGGAATCGAGACGAAGACTGAGAAATAAACCCAGACACTTATGGACACTTGCTTTTTGACAAAGGAACCGAAACCTTACAAGGGAAAAATAATAGCATCTTCAACAAATGAAACCGGTTTAACTGAATGTCTACATGTTTAAACTGTAAATAGATCCATATTTATCACCTTGCACAAAACTAAAGTCCAAGTGGATCAAGGATCTTAACATAAAGCCAGAGATACCAAATCTGTTAAAAGAAAAAGTGGGGAAGAGCTTTGAACGCATTGGCACAGGAGACAGCTTCCTGAACATGACAACAACAGCTCAAGCTCTAAGATCAACAATCAATAAATAGGACCTCTTGAAATTGAAAAATTTCTGTAAGGCAAAGGACACTGTCAACAGAACAAAATGACAGCCTACAGATTGGGAAAAGATCTTCACCAATCCTATATTTGACAAAAGGTAAACATCCAAAATATATCAAGAAATTAAACACCAACAAAACAAATAATCCAATTTTTAAAATGGGGCACAGAGATAAAAAGAGAATTCTCAACAGAGGAATCTCTAATATCTGAGAAGCACTTAAAAATGTTCAACATCCTTAGTCATCCAGGAAATGCAAATCAAAACAACTCTGAGATTCCACCTTACACTAGTCTGAATGGCTGGGATCAAAAACTCAAGTGACAGAATATGCTGACAAGGATGTGGAGAAAGGGCACCACTCCTGCATTGTTCGTGGGAGTGAAAACTTGTACAACTGCTTTGAAATTCAATCTGGCAGTTTCTCAGAAAATTGGGAATACTTCAACCTCAAGACCCTGCTATACCACTCCTGGGCATATACCCAAAGGATGCTCTATCACAAAACAAGGACATTTGCTCAACTATGTTTATAACAGCTTTATTTATAATAGCCAGAAACTGGAAACAACCCAGATGTCCCTCAACCGAAGAATGGATAAAGAAACTGTGGTACGTTTACATAATGAAATAATACTCAGCTATTAAAAACAAGGAAATCATGAAATTTGCAGGCAAATGGTGGGAACTAGAAAAGATCATCCTGAGTGAGATAACCCAGACCCAAAAAGACACACATAGTATGTTCTTACTTATAAGCGGCTATTAGGATACAGGACATACAGGATAACCATACTATAATTCACAGATCCAAAGAAGCTACGTGACAAGGACACAGGGGAGGATGCATGAATCTTACTGAGAAGGGAAAATAGAATAGATAGAGGAAGTGCTCAAAGAGAGGGGACAAGATAGGAGAGAGAGCACTGAGGGACATGAGATAGGGATCTGGTTTGGGGAGAGAAGGAGAGGTGGAAGGAGGACAGAGGGCATGCAAGAGAAGAGAAATCATGACCTGGGGCATCTCTGAGACAGGCTGGAGACCTACAATAAGGTAGGCTTCTGGGAGGCCTTGGGGGTGACTTTAGTGGAAAACCCTCCTAGCGAGAAACATGGAGATTAAAGAGGCCACCCACTAACCAGACAAGACTCCAAGTAGAGGGAGGGAAACACCAACCCACCTACAAAAACTTGGACCCAATATTTACCCTGCCTACAAGATGTGCAGGGATAAAGATAGAGCAGAGACTGAGGTATGTCCAACCAATGTTTGGCCACACCATGGGAGAGAGGCAACCCCTAACACTATTAAGGGTTCTCTGCCATGCTTGTAGACAGGAGCTATCATAGCTGGCTTTTGAGAGGCTCCACCCAGCAGCAGATTGAAACAGATGCTGAGGCTCACAGCCAAACATTGGGTGGAGCAAAGGGAGCCTTGTGGGAGAGTGGGAGGAAGAGTAGAAGGACCTGGAGGGAACATGATCTCCACAAGAAGATCAACAGAGCCAAATAACCTGGGCACAGGGGGGCTTGAGGAGACTGAAATAACAACTAAGAACCATGCATGGAGTGGCTCAAGGCCACTACTCATGTGTACATGATGGACAGCTTGGGCTTCATGTGGGTCCCTTAGCAAAGGGAGCAGGGTCTGTCTCTGACAAGGACTCTCCTGTATGCTTTGCTGGGCTGCCTTGCCTGCTCTCTGTAGTAGAGAATGTGCTCAGTCCTGGTATGCCGTGATGTGCTGGGAAGAGTAGGTGGGAGGGGGCTCCCCTTTTCTAAGGGGGAGGAGAGGAGGGGTATGGGGAAGAAGGAAGGAGGGTGGGAGAAGAGGAGGGAGGGGGCTGAGATTGGGATGTAAAGGGAATAAATAAATGAAGAAAGAAAGAAAGAAGGAAGGAATGAAGGAAGGAAGAAAGAAAGAAAGAGAAAGAAAGAAAGAAAGAAAGAAAGAAAGAAAGAAAGAAAGAAAGAAAATGGGCTAATGAAGGGAAGAGTTACTGTTTAGGGCTGGAGAGATGGCTCAATGGTTAAGAGCCTGCTCTTCCTGAGTTCAATTCCCAACATAAACATGGTGGCTCACAACCATCTATAATGGGATCTGATGCCACCTTATAACATGCTGTTGTACATGCAGGGTACACATATATACAAAATAAATAAATGAATATTTTTTAAAAAAATCTAAATTAAAAACAATAAAGTTTCTGTTTAATGGAATCAAGTTGCTGGATGAGAGAATTAAAAGGTCCTAAGAAAGGGTAGGGGTGATGGATGGACAAGAATGTGGATGTTATTTATGCCATTAAATCATATATTTTAAATGGCCAAAACATTATTTTGTTGTTTGTAATTTGGTGTAATCAAATTCAGGCAACAGGACAGGAGCGTAGCATAGAGGGCTGTTGAAAGACTACCCAGCAAGGTAAAGGAGATGCTGAGACTCATAGCCAAACTTTGGGCCGAGTGCAGGGAATATTGTGAAAAAAATGGGGAGACAGAAAGACATGGAGGGGACAGGAGCTCCACAAAGAGAGCAACAGAACTAAAAAATCTGGGCACAGGGGTCTTTTCTGAGACTGATACTCCAACCAACGACCATGCATGGAGATAACCTAGAACCCCTGCACAGATGTGGACCATGGCATCTCAGTCTCCAAGTGGGTTCCATAGTAATGGGAACAGGGACTGTCTCTGACATGAGCTCAGTGGCTGGCTCTTTGATCCCCTCTCCTTGAGTGGGGAGCAGCTTTACCAGGCCACAGAGGAAGACAATGCAGACAGTCCTGCTGAGACTTGATAGGCTAGGGTCAGAGGGAAGAGGAAGAGGATCTCCCCCATCAGTGGACTTGGGGAGGGGCATGGAAGGAGATGGTGGAGGGAGGGTGGGAGTGGGAGGGGATGAGGAAAGGGGCTACAGTGGGGATACAGTGAATAAACTGTAATTTATAAAATATTTAAAAATAAAGTGGAAATAACAGTTTAAAATAAAATATTTCTCTTTTTCGAGCAAGCCTGTGGTATTTTCATCTCTGGCCCAAGCAGCCACTGAACATTTGATCCTCCTGCCTCTACCTTCTACATGCTGGCCTCACAGGTATGCACCACCTTGCCCAGATTGCAAAATTCTATGGCCAATCCCAGCTATTTGTGCCAGGCAAGTAATCAATACCTGAGCTTCATCTCCAGCTGGTTTACTTAAAAGTCAATCAACGTTTTTGTAATGAGTGAGTTGGTACTTATTAAATTTGATGCTGTTTCAGAGCCAGGATGTGGTGCCATACCCTGCAATCCTGTAATCTAGTGTTGGGGAAATGGAGGCAGAAGGATCAGGTAGATAACCAGGATAAGGCCAGTCTAGACTACAGAAGACATCATCTCAAAGCATGTCCAACAATGCAACAGGCTGATGAAAAGGAAGCTTTACTATTTATTATAAAATAAAAAAGTTAAATATTTACAGTGATATCAACACGTCAAAATATATTGAAGGAAATAAGGTGACGCTCACCTATAATTCAGGAATAAATGAGAAGGATGGTGACAATATTTTCCTAGTGTTCTCTGAGTTACTTGAAACCCATTCTAGGATTCAGGGCCTTATACACTGCCCCAAACAGTGAGAGTATTCAGATCTCTCCTATCACGGCACATTCATGGCTTGTGCCTGAGAAGTTTTACTCATCTAACACTAAGAATGAGAAACAACAGAGTCATGCTTGTGAAAGCACACTCAGGGATACCTGGTACCTGGTTCATCCCCTAGACCTCAAGAGACTGCAAGGCAGGAAGGGTGAGAAGCAGCTCCTGTTCTGCTGTGCTGAGCTCCAGCCTGCACACAAAGCACTTGGTGACAGAGGTCTTATTCAGCTCCAGAGCCCGGCGGATGCTTTCAAGAAAGCCACTGCTGTTGGACAAGCAGAGCTCAATATTCTGTGAAGCTGAGAAGACTTCCATTAGGACCCAGAGCAGTGCTTGCTCTGCAGGGCCCATGTTGGCCACTGCAACTTCCAACCTAGGGATCTTGTGTGGCTTGGGTGACAATTTCCAGTACCCTTCACTGATGTCTGGTGTGGCCCTGGGTCGGATAGTTACATATTTATTGATGATCTCCTCATTTTCAGTAAATGTTTTCTTCCAATCTTTTATATGTTCAAAAGCACATATGTAGTCGTTATCTATAGCTGGTGGCTGTAAGTTTTCAAAATATGTCTTGAATGAATAATCTATATGAGAAGACATTTTATTTCCTTTTATGGAAACCTGTAAACTCTGCAACAGTAACAGGCTTTCTGGGTGGTCCCAAAAGTACAGGAAATTCAATACTCTCAAAGCCAGTGTTCTCCCTCGAGGGAATTGCAAAATCAATGGAGAACATGCAGAAACTGTGTTGCTTTCATAAGCAATGTTTAAAGCAATATCTAACAAATGTTCTGAAAGGAATGAACAGAAAGCTTCTGGAGATTCCTGGCAAAGCGCCCTAACAAACTCCACCCACTTGAAAATTTCCAGGTAGAGCTTCTTGTAATTCTCATAGTCAGACATGTTCTCCAGCGACTCTTTCTCATCCACCAACTGAAGCAAATGAGACACAACTTCTGGCCCTGCCCTTGATGAAGGGTGGCTGGAAACATACTTCAAAAAGTTGTTGTAGGTGGTCAGAGCCTTCAAGGGCAAGTTAATTTGTCTCAAGTAAGGAGAGGACTTAAAACCCAGTAGACTGGACTCAGCCACTGGGCGGTGAATTTGCTCATCAAGCAGGTGGTCAGGTCTTCATCTTCATCCACTCCAGCCTCTGTGAGGTCATCATTGTTGAACTCAAAGCATGGAGAAAAACACCCCCTCAAGGCCAGCAGACCACATGAGCACACAGTGGCCTTGAGGGCCTCAGCTGCAGCTTTGTACTTTAAGGACAGGTACTTCATATAGGACTTGAAAACTGCCAAATCATGAAAGGGCTGGTCAGAAGGATTTTGAAACCAGTCAGTACAGACTGCAGCCATGAATAGAGGAGTTTTGTGAATTCCCTGTAAATCCACATTCTGTCCAGAGTAAATCATAAACTCTTGCAGAAGTATTATACTCTCTGAGAAGACCATCCATAATACAGAGAATGAATTATAAAAAGGAAACTCTTTGATCTCTAGAATTGTATCCAGGTATGGACAGATGGACCTGGCCCTGTTTGTACGTACAGCTATCAATAAGCAGGTTTGTGACAAGTAGTTTTTTGTAATCAGTGTCTCTATGTCCTGGGGGAGCGAGTCCACCCATTATAGTCATCCAACCAGAACAGCACCTGGTGTTTTAACTGCTGGATGATCCTGCTCAGGCATGCTTCACTAACAGAGCCTCCTGCATCTAGGAGTTGGGCACAGATGATGCTGGCCAGACCCTGGTCTGGTCTGGTGGAACTAAGGGAGAGGTAGAAGACCAGATGGAACCTGTTCAACAGGTGAAAGCACCCTGATGCCCAGAGAAAAGCTATTTTCTTCAGGAAGGTTGTCTTCCCACTGCCAGCTTCCCCCTCCACACACATGACCAAGCTGAGAGTGGCGAAGACCTCGGGGATCGATTGTCAGGGCTCCTTGCACTGGCCTGCTGATGTGCTTTGAAACGATGGACACATCACAGCCAAGCAAGTGGTCAGTGCCTTGGCTGGAGCACAACTCTGGCAAATTTATGTGGCGGAAAGTGGCTTTGGTGTAGGTGCTTCGCAGCTGCTCACTCAGACTCTTTGCCTCCTGAAACCACTGGGCTTCCCTCAGAGGTAAGCCTGTGGAGAGAAGGGAGGCAGAGGAAGATGTACCTTCACATCTCTTTGATTGCTTTGCTTGTCTGCTAAGGGTGGATTAGGACTCTCCTCTCCTTCCCATGACCCCCTCCATACTCTAAGACCCTCTCATCTTTCTATAGCATCAGAATGTGGGGTACTATGTCTAAGGCCTCTCATTTGACAGGGACTTGGATATCCTGGCACCGTAACTTCCCTTTAGGATCTCAAGAGACCAGCCTGCTGCACGATGCCTTTAACACTGGCTGCTTTGGATCTGGCATGAGGACCGCTGTCTGTAGTCCTGCATTCACTCTCAAGATGCCACGGGAGCCCTCTCTCACCCACAGCTCCCTTCATTTCAGTGCTCTCCTCTAGGAGCTCCTTGGACAATTATAAACACACTTTTCTGTCCAATGTGCAAATACACAGAATCCCATGTGCTTTCATGTTCCTACCAGCCTCGGTGGGATGAACTGGGTCCTCCTGATTGCTTTCACTTGTGATTTCCTTTGAAAGAGAAATCCTTTATTAAATTAAAATTTGCATGATAGTGAGACATTATGTTATTGAGAACCCAATGTCTTCTAGACTTCACTCTGTTTGTGGCATGTATTCTACCAACAGAACAACATTTCCAGACCTTGCAACGTTATTTTGAAATTCTCAAATATTGTACACATATCACATCAACCCAGAGTTGATTATATTTTCAGTTTTCACCCTGTTTTCTTCATTTTTTTCTGGTTTGTTTGCTGTCGGTTTTTTGTTTGTTTGTTTGTTTTGTTTTGTTTTTAGAGATGGGGTTTAATAGTATAATCCAGGCTGATCTTGTACTCACAGCCATCTTCTTGCCTCAGCTTCCAGAATGCTATATTGTAAACATGAGCCATGATTACCAGATTTTCTTTTGCTTTGTGGGAAGGCAATCGTAGCACACCTACCAAACAACTGGGGCATGCAGCAGTTGGTATGCCCATTGGATTGACAGTTGTGTCTTCTGTTGCAAAAATAGATTTCCTGATTTACTACTTGGCATTTGGTTTTGTTCACAAAGCACATTCATAGGACAGAAATGTATATCACTTCAGAGTGCTTGTGTAGCACAAAAGGGGTCTTGGTTTCAATACAAGAAACAACATCAAAATTCAAATCAGCTGGACATGGGTACAGACAGTTGGAACCATAGCATTTTTAAGGCCAAGGCAGAAATCACAAATTCCAGGTCAGGTTTGACTACACAGACAATTCAAGATCAGCCTAAGCTGAAAATCTGAAAAATCTGTCTCAAGCAAAAGTCGAACCAAGGAAAACGACACATGACTTTAAGTTTCAAAAGTTCTAGCAGAAAGTCAAGCCTACTGCCCTGCAGGAAAAGGGCAGATGGAATGTGTTTAGTCTGCATTTTAATCAAGTTAAAGTCTAAAAGAGTCTCAAGGGTCTACTTCTTCTGGGAGAAGGGCTCACTGTTCACTGTGATGCCCCTTCTATAGCTATTGTGTGGCAGCTGCTTCTTAGATTCTCGTGGACTCTATCTATTTATGATACATTTAGAGTTCACAATTGCGGCTCAACCCCACAACCATGTGTTGCTGAGTCAGAGAAGGGGCGGGCTCATTACCATGGCTTCCAGAAGTGCATGGTGGCTCTCAAGGGCTGGAATCACTTTTGCAGAGGACTTCAGGTTTTGAAGAAATATGCAACTATGCAGAGAAGATAAAGTCGTGAAATGGTTCCATGCAGTTAAATGTATGCATTAGCTTTATGGAGAACATGAAGATTCGGGACCAGGAATGAGGGAGAAAGTGAACATTCTCAGTGACTCTGTCAGTTTGCATCCTGTATAACCTTCAATCTCTGGGTTCCAATAACCAATGCATGTGGTTTGTAAAGTAATGGTGAGAATATTCGGGGAATGTGTTGGAGTGAGAACAGAGTTAGTGTGCTAGGCCCAGCAAGAGCCTAAATGTAAGAAGGTATGAAGAGAACTCAGGACACTAATCATCCATCCATGCAAAATTACAAGAGGTTCATTCTTACCATTGGGCAATGGGGTCAACCCTGCTGGTCAGCAAGGAGTGGCACTGGGAGACAAAGACCTTAGGTTTTTAAAAGACAAAAGGCGGGAATCTCCTGGGGTTGCTATCTTGGCGATTCGGGATTGGATGAGGTGTTTAACTTTTAAAATAATTGGTTAGTTCTGGTCACCCTCATGTCCGGTCAGCCCTGTCGTAAATATCTCCTCTTCAAGTCAGTTTGGAATTTCCTGCCATATGAGATAAAGCTACAGTTAAAGTGGGAAAGTGATTAACTCATCTCAGTTTCCAAACAAAGGTCATCTCACAGGCGCAGCCGGTGATTTATTCTCCATTTAGTAGGGGTCTCTGCTTGTTCTCTTCATTATCTCTGCCCTCACAGATGGCTGATGTCAGGAACCTTTTCACTCCTCGGCTCTCCGGAGAAGCACTAAGAGGCTTTAATTAACATGGGCCTAAAACTTGAAAATATATGTTATAAGGCAATTGAAAGAAACATAGGTTACAAACTTAGTCTGATTCTTTCAAGTGCCTGTCTGTGAAACCAGCTAAAATAATCTTAAAGAATAGAAAATAGTGACACAGAACTGTGGGTGCAGAGGCAAGAGGATAACTAGGGCTTTTTGGATGCTACCTTTGCTCCAGGTTCAGAGAGAGACCCTGCTTCAAGGGAACAAGAGGGTGACATAAAGGAGAGGAGACTCCCTGTCTCCCTTTGGCCCTATGTAGAACACACAATGCACACACAAACACACATTAATTAAGTTAACAAGGTAAAAATATAAAATAAAAATTCACAGATTATAAAATAAGAAAACTATAGAGTCATGAAAAAAGAACAACAAAGAACAGTAAAAAAATACTCAACAAAGTGTACAATTAAGAATTTAGTTAACAATTTTTAACTCTTGTCAAACTGTCAGAAACAAACCCACAAGATCTGAGTGTGCCAACTACATGAAATTCACATTATGAATAAAAACATAGATATCACACAGTTAAATAAAAATTTAATGCTTGCTGGGCAAATATGGAGACTGGGGTCAGATTTCCAGCACCTGTGTAACAGCAAGGGAATAGGGACAGTGTAATCTTAGTGCCAGAGAAGGAGAGACAAGAAGACCTTAGGGGCTCACTAGCCAGCCAGTAAATCTAATTGTCCAGCTCCAGGTTTAGTTAGAGACCTGTCTCACAAAAATAAGTTGGACAGAACTACAGACCTATTTCTGAATACACAGAGCATGCTGCTTTCAGGACAGAGAGGAATAAAGCTGAGACTGACTCAGAATTTCCTCCCTGCTGTCTCCCTGTCACAGTACTGGAAGAGGCTTTGCAGTCTGCTGGGGGAGAAAGGCCACCTGCATTCACAACATCACCATCATGCCAGGCAAGATGTGGCCAACATTGAAGAGTGGCCTGAATCTTTGGGGAAAACCGACTGCTTTTGAGTTGGACTTGAGGCTGCTTCACAGATGCTCTAATGGTGGTCAAGCTGGGTGTGGTGGTGCAGGTCTGTAAATCTCAGCACTTGGGTCTCAAAGACAGGTGGATCTCTGGGTCAAAGGCCAGACTGATCTACATAGCAAGGTCAGAACCGAAAGGGGAATTCAGTGAGAAAAAATGAAAAAAAAAAAAAACAAAAAACAAAACCTAAACTAAAGAAACTAAACTAAACTAAAGAAATTAAACTTAAAGAAAACAAAAACCCAAACTAACCCTGGTCAAAAGCCCATGGCCCAGAAAGTCTATAAAGGTCTTAGCAGGGCAGGGTCTACTAATTCTATCTGGCTTAATGGACATCCTGTAAAAATTCCTTCTAAATATTTATGTTCCTATGCAAAGAATGATGCTGCTTTGAACCTTGGCTAAGTAAGCTTCTCTCTGTAGTACATGTTGTGGTGAACTGCAATGTTAGCAGCAGAGGTTTCAGACAGTGAAGTGGGAGTTTGGGGAAATGAAAGCCTGCAGAAAGAGTACTTTAGGGCAGGTGCTGAGACCCATAAACAAACTTTGGGCAGAGTGCAAGGAATGTTGGGAAAGAAGAGGGAGATAGTAAGACCTGGAGAGGACAGGATCTCCACAAGGATAGCAACAGAACCAAAATATCTGGGCTTAGGGGTCTTTTCTGAGACTGATACTCCAACCAAGGACCATTCATGGAGATAACCTAGAACCCCTGCACAGATGTAGCCCATGGCAGCTAATAAGGGGACAGTCTCTGACATGAACTCAGTAGCTGGCTCTTTGACCACCTCCGCCAGAAGGGGGAGCAGCCTTGCCAGGCCGCAGAGGAGGACAATGCACCCAGTTCTGAGGAGACCAGAAAAGCTAGGGTCAAATGGAAGGGGAGGAGGATCTCCCTTATCCATGGACTTGGAGAGGGGCATAGGAGGAGATGAGGGAGGAAGGGCAGGATTGGGAGGAGAGGAGGGAGGTGACTACAGCTGGGATACAAAGTGAATAAACTGTAATTCATATAAAATATGAAATTTAATTAATAAAGAGTACTTTGGTGAAGGAGAGTTAGCTTTGGAAATGTGATATTTCAATGCCTATTGAAGATGTATCTATAGTCTCAGGCTAGAGCTGGAGATGGAGGAGGCGGTGTAGACCTGGAACTCAAAGCCATTGAGCTGGATGAAGTGATCCAGGAAGTGCACTTAACAGAGACAAAGTCAGGAGAACTCAGACCCCTACTTCCCCACCACACATGTGGTCAGAGAGGAGAAACAGCAGGGGGCTGAGCTGCAGCTCTCTGAGGAGGAAAGCAGGAGTGATGCCTCAGGGAAGGTGGAGCAGGTGCTTCCTGAGGCCAGTGATGGGCCCCACTGGAGTTACCAGTAATGAAGTGGAATAAGGTACAAAAGGCCAATTAGTAATTACAGATTTATTGATTCCTTTAGTGAAAGCACTGCCAGTCCACCTTATTGTCAAGCATAACTGCACCTTGCTACCTGGAACAGAGTGACCTGTCATTTCTGTCTACTCACTGGATTGTGATATAATATTTAAACATTTCTGACAATAAAGTATTACATGTCAAATCAGATAATAAACAAGATAATGTCTGATCCTATAGAGACAGGCTGTCTCTGACTTTGAGAGCTTTGAGAGACAGGTCTCTCAAACTTGGTCTACAGAGTGAGTCTAATAACAGCCATGACTACACAGAGAAACCCTGTCTCAAAAGAAACAGAGAGGGAGAACAGAAAGAGAAATAGAGAGAGAGACTGTCTTGGAACCAAACATGGGTTCTCCTTAAAAGTAACAAGTATTCTTAACAATCTCTTTATTTTGTATTTTTTTAAATTTTTTATTTAACTTTTATTAATTACACTTTATTCCTTTTGTATCCCCCCATAAGCCCCTCCCTCCTCCCGTCCCGGACCCACCCTCCCCCCCCCTTTCTGCATGTATGCCTCTAGTCCACTGATAGGGGAGGTCCTCCTCTCCTTCTTTCAGATTTTTTTTTTCTTCTCAATGCAGTTTATTCAGGAACCTTGAATAATCTTCTGACCCTGGGGAAAGCCAGCCCACAGCTTAAAATAGCCTCTGGGTAGCCAACCCCAGCCAACCCTTGTGGGCAATGCAGATAGGGCCACATACAGGGAAGCAAGCCATATCCTCAGCCTTAGCCAAATATGGAGTTGTTTGTGACAGAGAGCACTCACCATCGGGAAGGTGGAAGGCAGAAACCAGCTCCATCTTTAAGGCGCAGCATTACACAGCTCTCTACAGTTCCCCCTTTCTGTTTTAGACGCATCAGGCAAGAGTAGAGGTCTGATCTCTGATATTAGAAATAAATTGGGACTTTGTACCGATGTTCATTTAGGTGTCATCCACCCAAAGAGCATCAGACCTGTCCGATACCTTTTTCTCAGAGGCGGGACCTGGGGCATCAACCCGCATGCAATCAGACATGCTCTTCTCTGGGTCCAAAGCGGCTGACCCTGAGTGCAGTGCTTAGCCTCGCATCCTGAGCATAACATTTTAGCTTTTTATGGTATCCAACCATGCTTGGGGAGACTGTCCTGCTTCAATGGCTGTAAAGGCCTGAATGATCATGGATGCATAGATGTGAGACTCTAATCTTGCATATACACCACAGGCAAACCAAGGAGACCAACACCAGAAGGCCTGCTAATGCTCCCATGCCCGCCCATTCCTTCAGATGATTCATGGCTGCAGCAATCCATGATGATAATCCTGTGGCTAGTCCTGCATCCACTCTGGTAGAATTTGCCTTAACAATGGCCACTCTCAGCTTCTCCATCATAGTATTGAATTCTTCAGTCCAATTACCTAAAATATAGCTAGACAATTGTTTAGACAGATTTGCAGCACAGGAAAAATTCTCATATTGTATGCTAGTGACACAAAGTCCAGCATACTTCCATTGACAGCCAAGTTGAACAATTTGCCAGATTTGCCATAGGGTATCAATTTGCTCCTGCACGAGGTCAATCTTCTGATTGAACCCCCTCAAGCCTCCTTTTCGTTGAGCATTAATTCCTTTTTGTACATGTAAAGCATGAGCTACATTGGCTAAAAGATTATTTAGGGTCTGAGCAGTCTGCATAGTATGACTCATGGCTAATGCCGCGGTGGTAGCTCCAACAGCCGCCAATGAGATGGCAGTAACAATGATGGATTTAACAAGTGTTCTTAACATCTCTCAAAGTCCTGAATCTTTATTTTACACATTAAAAAAACAAAACAAAACAAAACAAAAAAAAACAACACAGAGAACTGTAAGATAAAGAATAATACAGAAAAGGGTAGAATGGAAAGTAAGAATACTTTCTGACTCAACTTTACAGATATAATCAAAGATTTAAAAAAATTTTAGAGTTGTTTGGAAATATATTTCCTCAAAATTTATTGAGGTATAAATTGACCAATTAAAAGTATATATTTATGTTAAGCCAACACAAGTATCAAGTTAAGATTTTTATATACATATGGAATACTAAATGACTGTCAAACCAAGTTAATATATCCCTGAGTCCTTAATGTTTTTGCAAATATGATTTTAACAATCCTAGCCCTAGGAGGCAGAGGCAGGCAGATCTCTGTGAGTTCCAGGTAGGCCTGGTCCACATATTCAGTTCCAAGTTATCAAAGGCTACCTAGTGAAAACCTGTCTCTAAACAACAAAATGGAAAAACAAAGGAAACCTTAAGACCATTACAGCACATGAAAACTTTTCAAAAGCCTCTGGAACAAAAGCAGTTTTCTCTAAGCCCATTTCCCCCCTCACATTGGCAATGAATGAGAGATGACAGCAAGCATGGCCACACCAAGGCTGGCAAACATACAAAAGCCCTGCAAAGACTAAGCATCTCCTGGAAAGCCAGCTGCATCCTGTGGTGAAGTTGACTCGTGCTTCATCATGTATGAGACTGATGCAATACTAAACCGTCAGTTTCTTACCTCCATCAAATACTCCTTCCATGTTCTGGCTTTTTTACACTGATGTTCTTTTCCCCAGCCCATTCCTGTTGACCTTGCAATGGAGTGGTCTCTAATCTTTAGACAGGAGGACCACACAAGGACTGCCAAGGCACTGTTCATCATTGCTGCTAAGTTCAGTGAGGAACAGGCAGGCTTCTAGAAAAGTATCAGCAGCCTACACCTTTAATAAATATTATTTCATATGATGGTTAGTTATGCCTTTATTTTTTGTTAACTTTTATTAATTACACTTTATTCACTTTGTTTCCCCCATAAATCCCCTCCCTCCTCCCCTCTAATCCCACCTTACCCTTCTTCACACATGCCTCTCCCCAAGTCCACTGATAGGGACTCTCTTCTGATCCTAGTCTATTAGGTCCCCCTCTCCTCTCTTCTGATCCTAGTCTATTAGGTCTCATCAGGAGTGGCTGCATTGTCATCTTGTGTGGCCTGGTAAGGCTGCTCCCCCCTCAGGGGAAGGTGATCAAAGAGCAGGCTGATCAGTTAAGACAAGATCTTGCTATGTAACACAGGCTGGTCTGAAC
The DNA here is from genome assembly GCF_030254825.1 of Meriones unguiculatus. Classification (NCBI taxonomy): domain Eukaryota; kingdom Metazoa; phylum Chordata; class Mammalia; order Rodentia; family Muridae; genus Meriones; species Meriones unguiculatus. The sequence goes on along the minus strand of NC_083354.1, from coordinate 75,037,731 downwards.
TTCTTGATTCTCCCACTTCAGTCTCCTAAATGCTGAAAGTACAGAGGAGTACCACCTTGCTTAGCTACAGTAAAATGTTTTAGGAAATCAGATATTTAAAACTGTCAGTAGCCTTCAGCTGCATCCTTCACTTCTGAACGACGGGAGAGAATGGCAGTACCCATTTCCAGAAGATAGTCAAGCGTTTGCACTGAGGGTGTCTTTCCTTCATAGCATTCATCACTTTCATGTCCTCTTCATCCAGGAGCCAGCTGAGCATCCCAAGCCTGATGAGGCTGGGCAGTCTCATCACACACTGGCTCAGAGCCTTGACAGTGGTGGCCTGAACTTGGATGCATTCTGAGAGATGCCTGCTGATGTTCAGCTCTTGCAGGTTTGGCAGGTTGTTGAGGGCTTGAAAGAAATGTCTGTATCCTTCCTCTGTAATATTATGATTTACTGAAAGATTTAAGTTCTCAAGTTTCTGGAAGCCTCCACTGGTTGCTACCTTGGCTAGAAAACAAAACATTTATGAAATGAGACTCCTGAGGCTGTCAATAATGGTGACAAGTTATTGGTACTACTCCCAACCATGACAATGAAAGTAGGAAATGGTCAACATGATGTTTTAGAGGTCATTCTTTGAAAGCACCAAACAGCTGCCTGGCCGATAGGGAATGACCTTGCCAAACTGCAAAGGGGAAACAGAAACCAGGAGGAAGTGCCAAGACATGTAAAAAAGAAACAAACAAACAAACAAAAACACTGATCTACCAGAAAGATCTTACAACTCTACATGTGCTTTGCACTTAGCTTGAAGATATAAAAGAAAACTAGAGCCATTAGGAAGGCAGACAGGTGGCAGGGATCAATAAATTGAATGACTGACTGATTGTTGGAATGACTGATTGATTTTTGTGGTGCTTGGGCATGACCTCAGGGCTTCACATAATCTAAATGAGTACTGCTGAGTACATCTCCAGTTTCACATCTAGAGATTTAAACACACCCTCTGGAAGTAATTATGGTGTAAATAATGGAATCTATCTCACATGGAATCATGCCCTTAGCTCCTCTTTTAAGGGTTAATCATGTGGGGCAGGCATGATAGGAGACCACCTTTAGGAAGATGGGTTCACCTTAAGATAATGTGTTTTTCTTCTTAGAATTTTTGAGCCCTAGTGCAGTATCCATGAGCCAAGTACAATCTATCTGGCTTCTGAGGTGCATCTCAGAAAGGTAATCCATTTCTTTTTCCTCTCATGCTTTTCTTTCAGATCCTGGTCAATCTGAAAGATGTTCCTCAACTCCTCAAATAAATTGGTGCAGGATATGTGATTCCATTATGAACCCCATAATTGTGAACTGTAAAACCCTGTTTCCTTTTTCATTTGGTTGAGCTGAGAGTACCTGGCCTGACCCCCACCCCCCAAAAGCATTGGGCATAACAAGCCCTATCACACACCTTTAGTCCAAGAGATTTTTATTGTGAACAGGTGATTATGGTGTGGTTCACCCAGCCCTAACACACACCCTTAATTCAAGAGCTTTCTGTACACCAAATTTAATAAAGTTAACCTTAGATCAAAAGGCAGAGCAATAAACAAGCTCATAGTGATTAAAGAATAGGAGGGACTTTGCATTGAGGGGTATTTAAAACAGTGTGGAGACATAGAAAGGAGCTATTACATCAAGCTCTAGCTTTAGCTTAGGCTTCAGCTCCTCAGCTCCATGGCTTTGGGGCTTTGAACTAGCAAGCCCTCAGCCTTGGGATTTTTGGCCTTTGCTTCCTGAGCTGCCACTTGAGCTAGTAAACCTTTTGGGTTTTTCCATCCAGACCTGAGCTGAGAAGGAATGTCAGCTGGGTCCTTTCTCTGCCTCTCTGAGCTAGTAGGTTTTTATCCTGGCATCTGGCTCCTGAGTCTTAATTGGTAAAATTTATTGGTAAAAAATTGTTTATAACAACAGTTGTCAGGGACCACCTGTGGAAACTCACCGACTTGCCTCAACTTGCCCGTTCCCTTACCTGCGGTAAACATACTGCTTGGCAGCAGCAGAGATATGCTCACAGAACCGTGACTTATCACAAGATGTCTCAGGTCCCTGGCTGAGAAGAATCTGTAACTTTTCACCCACCCTACTTCCTCATCCTGAACCCTTTATAAAAGCTGATTTTGCTCAGTAAAGTTAATCATTGACAAGCACCTGTTTGCTTGGACTCATTCTTTTCTCTCGTCCATCTTTTCACAGGATCAGATAATCTTCTATCCCCCGAATAACAAGCTCTGCTGGCCGGAGCAAACAGTAAAGCTTTGGATTTTATTACCCATGAGAATCATCAGAGTAGCCAAACTACAAGGGATTGACAATATTTACTGGGGATAGAATGTCAACCAACCTCTGTTGAAGGTAAAAGCTACCACAACACCATGGAGAATTTTGTTCCTGTTTCTTTGTTTGTGATCAGTCTCCTGTGACCCAACCTGGCCTTGAACTTGCTATTTAGACAAGGAACCCTTGAACCTCCTCAAGTGTAGGATTACAAACAAGTACCACATCTAAGCAAAAAACATGGTTTAATTAATATATGTGAGGTATCTCAGAAATTCCATCCCCAGTAATACCCAACATGTATATTTTATAAGAATGCTCTTAGAAGCACTTCACAGTAACCAGCTACTAGAAACAACTCAAGTGCCCAGTGAATAGACACACAGAGGACACATGTGGTCAAATCATGAACAGATGCATAGCAGTGAAATCAATGCACTATGGTCATATGTATTATTCTGAAATAAGGTACAAACACAATTTTTGGTGAAAAAAGACAAAACATTGCCTATCTTATAGAATTCCCTTGTGTGAAAAGTCTAGCTGCAAATAAAGCTACGATGAGAGAGAGAGCAGTGCAGTGGTCATTTGTGTATGGAAGTGGAGGGCGCTGTTCGAGAATGGATACAACTTGGGCTTTCAGACACTGGGGAAGCTCTGTGCCCTAACCTGGTTCATTGCCACACTGACTTAGATGGCAAATGTTTCAGTAACATGGACAGGAAAATGGATGCAGCTTTATATTTCAAGTTGCTACAACTTGTTTACATATTGCCAGTATCCAGTTGACTAAAAGGGGATATGGCCAGATATATGAAGCAACAAGTGTGGAGACATAGATTTTACCCGGGTGTGGTTTAGTAGCAGAACACTGATCTGGTGTATGTGAAGTACTGAGTTCAATCCCCAGCACTGGGAAAACAAACCACAGCCTGAACACTTCTCTACCTCCACTCCCTTACCCTCCTATCTTGACCACCTCTAAAGACAAAAAAAAAAAAAAAAAAAGGAGAGCATTGACTTTCCACTGACCAAGATAAATCTAAATTTTCCAAAGGGCCTAAGAAGCAGCAGCATGATAGTGCAAATGAGGAATGCTTTGGAAGCCTTTCTCAGGTCTAGACATTTGCAGCAGGTAGCACCGGGGATACCACTGCTTATACATGGGGGAAACCTTTTCTCTGAGGGAAGCTCACCAATTTCCATCACACTGTTGTCATCCAAGGTGTGGTGAAAAGCAAGAACTCGGAGACGCTGAAGCTGTAGACACTGCTGGACAATCAGTCTGGCCACTTGGTGAATCCCGTTCCCAGTGGGAAGAAGCAGTTCCTCCAGGTTCCTGAGAGAACCCAGAGCCAGTGCTGTGGGAGACACAACAAAGCCATCCTCTGTTGCTGTTCCATCATGAGCAGCTGTGACCTAGACATTCTGCACTCTAGGAGGCCCCACCTAAGAGAGGCCCTCCTCATCACTGCCCTCTCAAAGAAGAAGAGAAAAGGGGTCAGTGTTCCAAGATATTTGATCACACTGTGAACCCTGAGCTTGTGTTGTTTATCAAAATATCCTGTTTCTACTTGTGGTGGGGCTCAGCCTTAGCACACACCTTTAATCCAAGAACTTACTTGAACAGGATTAAATAAAGTCAACAAATGTTCAAGAGGTGGAGCAAGCAACCAGTTGATAGGGAGTAAATGTAGAAAAAAATAGTAAGAAAAGGCAGAAGGATGGATAAAGAAACACATGGGAAATAGAAGGGTAAGACACTGAGTTTTGAGGGGCTTTTGAGATGGTGTTGGGAAAGAGAGTTTCCCTTTGTCACATAGGTTGAGGAGGAAGGTTAGCTGGATACTTTCTCTGCCTCTCTCATACAGCAGCCTTTTTAAATTTTTTTTACCCAAGCATCTTGCTCCTGCATCTTTATTGGTGAAATTGAGTGATTGAAATTTGTTTTATATATCTATATATCTATATCTATATATATATATATATATATATATAGTGCTTCAACACATGGCACAACCACATGGCATGGGCAGGGAAATTATGCCAGTGCAGACAAACTGAGAAGCTGTAAGATTTGTTAAGTCACCTGGAAGTTCTCAAAGAAAGAGTTAAGATGGGAAATACCATAATACAAGGTGCTAGGAACCTACATAATCTTGCTTTAAATGGCTTTAAAACAACAGCAGTAAATGAAAAGATAAATGACTTAACTGAGATTGACATAATTCAGATTATAATTACACCAGCCTAGCAATTAATATTTTATCCTTAATAGCCATAGTAGATTTTTGTACCCTCTCAAAGGAAAAAAAGAAAACGAGAGATATAGGGAAAATAAAAATATCAAAAGTGGACTAATAGGATACAAGCCTTAGAAGAAAAATTAGAGATACTTATAAATAAAAATGAGAACAACACTCAGACAAAGACAGAGACATTTAGATAAGAACTTACTGTGCCACTGCATGATGAAACTGAAGAGGGGCAGCTTAAATTTATTAGAAAACCAACCTTAGATTATACAGTAGCTATACAAAAGATGATGACATCCCCAATGTTCTGAGGAAGTTAAATGGAATCTTATAGGCATATTGAATTTGAGATTTAAAGAAGTAATCATTTTATTTGGTATGCATTCATCCTATGTGAAGTAAATATTAAAGTTATTGGCAACTTTAACAGAATTATCCTTTGTCTGGAAAGATTTGGCAACAGCAATATTAGAAGCCAGTTCTCAGTTACAATGGCAAACATGGTAGAAAGAGGAAGCTAGGACTATAAAACAATGATATAAGACTAGATGTATTGGAGGAGGGGCAAGATGGCAGTGCCTGGAGGACTCTCATTCTGAGCAGCAGCAGCAGGATCAGCACAGTGACCATCAATCAGAACTTGCAGCCATAAAACACAGTCATTGTGTTTCCCAGGTGAGAGGATACTCCATGGTTGGGGATTCAATCAGCTTTTAACTCACCTGGCTAAACCGCTGAAGAGATCCTGGTTCTTTCAGATGCTTGGCTGCTGGCCGCCAGCCCCAGCCCCAGTCCAGAGCCACAGCCAGTGTCTCTGGTCATGGTCCCAGACTGAACCGTGTGCACCACACTATCAGAGACTGGAATTTTCAGTGGAGAGATAACCCCACGGTACAGGAAACGATTGGGACTGACCTTAGGTCACTCAGACATACCCTGGAAAAGACTCGGGTTCCACAGGCGCACCAGGAGCCAGCCTGGAGCCAGAGCTGGGGACCCAGGCTCGGGGACACAGAGCCCTGCCTGCCTGTGCGCCTGATTCGCCACCTCAGATAGAACTGTGGGCACCAGGGCACCAGTGAATGAGTTTCACACAGGGATGGAAATGGCTGGTCTGATCTCAGAGCACTCAGCCGACACCCCCACCCCGAAAAGGTCTCTGGAAAATTACCCAGTTTAGGCAGACGCCCAGGCTCCCAAAGCCCAGAAAGGCAGACACAAGCAGTTTCTGCCCGCCAGAGAGCTGGCGGAGACTGAGCCGCCATCACTCAGCTGTGCTCCAGACACAGGCAGTTTCTGCGGCCAGCTAGCTGGCAGAGACTGAACAGTGCACACCAGGGCAAAAAAAGATACTGGGAGTCCCTGTCTCTAGAGAATGCACAGGGAAGGAAGGAAACTGTACTGACTTAAATCACCCAATCCTTCCTTGGAAAAAGTCTAGCAGACCGACGGGGCCGAGTCGCCATCACTCAGCTGTGCTCCAGACACAGGCACAAACAGTTGTGCATGCCAGATGTCCAACTGTGTCACAGCATCTGATCATTAAATTTGCAGCAAGAAACACAGAAACAGGGCAGCTGTCCTTAGGACTTCCCTGGGTGAGAGGAGAACCCTCTCGACTAACAAAGACCACAGTTACCACTCAATTCTCTATCCCTGAGGTGAGCAGCAGCAACTCCTGAAAAAATGCCAGCCATCCAGGGACTATACCCAAAAAGCTGAGAAGACATCCTTCAGGAAAAACCAGCTTTCTGCAAAGGGGATTCTCTTCACCACAGGATCCCCAGGAACCACCAGAAAATAACCCCAAACACCTAAGATAGCACAATGGGTAGAGGCCAGTGTAGAAGCTCAAGCAACAAAAGACAGAGCAATATGGCATCTCCAGAACCCAGTTACCCAGGGGCAAGTAGCTCTGGACACCCCAGCATAACTGAAATACAAGAAGATGACCTAACAACGATGCTCATGAACATGACAACAGAGGAAACAAATAAGATACGAAAAGACATAGAGGAAGATAAACTCAAACAGAATATTGCCATCCAAAAAGAAACAGAGGAAGCTGCAGACAAACAGTTTATGGCCTTTAGAAAGGAAATGCTTAAAGCACTGAATGAAATAAAAGAAACTGAGTTGAAAGAACTAAAAGATAAACAGGAAAGTACAATCAGACAGGTGAAGGAAGTCAACAAAAGAACTCAAGACCTGAAGATAGAATTGGAAAAATTAAAGAAAACACAAATGGAGGAAATAATGGAGAAGAAGAATCTAGGGAAGAAAACAGGAACTACAGAGGTAAGCATAACCAACAGACTACAAGAGATAGAAGAAAGAATCTCAGGTGTAGAAGATACAATGGAAGAAATCGATGTATCTGTCAAAGAAAATGTTAAATCCAAAAAATTCCTGACACAGACCGTCCAAGAAATCCAAGACAATATGAAAAGACAAAATCTAAGAATAATAGGTATAGAGGAAAAAGACTCCCTTCTCCAAGGCCCAGAAAATATTTTCAACAAAATCATTGAAGAAAATTTCCCTAACTTGAAGGAGAAACCAATAAGAATACATGAGGCCTACAGAACACGCAACAAATTTGACCTGTAAAGAAAATCCTCCCACCACATAATAATCAAAACAGTAAGTATACAGAACAAAGAAAAAAATACTAAAAGCCGCAAGGGAAAGAGGCCAAGTAAATATAATGGCAAACCCATTAGAATCACACCTGACTTTTCAACAGAGACTATGAAAGCCAGAAGGGCCTGGACGGATATCATGCAGACCCTAAGAGAAAACAGATGTCAGCCCAGGCTACTATACCCTGCAAAGCTATCAGTCCTCATAAACAGAGAAAACAAGATATTCAATGACAAAAACAAATTTCAACATTACCTACACACAAATCTATCATTACAGAAGACACTGGAAGGGAAAATACAACCCCATAAAATTAGCTTCTTTCAAGAAAACACAGGAAATAATTAACCTTACTACAGTAAAACAAAAAGCAACCAAGCACACAACCTGATGACCATAGCCAACATCAAAATCAAGGGATCTAACAGCCACTGGTCATTAATCTCTCTCAACATCAATGGACTCAATTTTCCAATAAAAAGACACAGATTAACAGAATGGATGTGTAAACAAAACCCAGCAATCTGTTGCATACAAGAAACACACCTAAGGCACAAAGATAGACATTACCTGAGGGTTAAGGGTTGGAAGACGACTTTCCAAGAAAACAGACCCCAGAAACAAGCAGGAGTAGCCATTCTAGTATCTTATCAAATAGACTTTCAACCAAAATTAATAAAAAGAGATGGGGAAGGACACTTCATACTCATCAAAGGAAAATTCCACCAGGAAGACATCACAATCCTGAACATCTATGCCCCAAATACAAGAGCACCCACATTTGCTAAAGAAACATTGATAAAATTTAAACCACGTATAGATACCCACACATTAATAGTGGGAGACTTCAACACCCCACTCTCAACAAAGGACAGGTCAACCAAACAGAAATTAAACAAAGAAACAATGTCTCTGACAGAGGCCATGAATCAAATGGACCTAACAGACATTTACAGAACTTTACACCCAAACACGAAAGAATTTACCTTCTTCTTAGCACCTCATGGAACCTTCTCCAAAATCGAGCATATAGTTGGTCACAAAGCAAGCCTCAACAGATACAAGAAGATTGAAATAATCCCTTGTATCTTGTCTGATCACCATGGAATAAAGCTGGACCTCAACAATAACAGAAATAGCGAAAAGCCTACACACACATGGAAACTGAACAACTTGTTACTAAATGACAGCTGGATCAGGGAAGAAATAAAGAAAGAAATTAAAGTCTTTCTAGAAATCAATGAAAATGAAGACACAACATACCCAAACTTTCATTGTGGGACACAATGAAAGCAGTGTTAAGAGGAAAGTTCATAGCACTAAGTGCCTTCAAGAAGAAATTCGAGACAACTCATTCAAGCAACTTAATGGTTCACTTAAAAACCCTAGAAAAAGAAGAAGCAGACACACCAAGAAGGAGTGAACAGCTGGAAATAATCAAACTCATGGCTGAAATCAATCAATTGGAAACAAATAAAACAATTCAAAGAATCAATGAAACCAAGAGCTGGTTCATTAAGAAAATCAACAAGAGCGATGAACACTTAACCAAGCTAACTAAAGGCAGAAAGACACCACCCAAATCAACAAAATCAGAAATGAAAAGGGGGACATAACTGCAGACACTGAGAAAATCCAAACAATCATTAGGACTTACTTCAAAAGTCTATATGCCACAAAATTTGAAAATCTAAATGAAATGGACAATTTTCTTGATTGATTTGACTTACCAAAGCTGCATCAGGACCAGGTAAATCAACTAAATAGTCCTATATCCCCCAAAGAAAGAGAAGCGGTCATCAAATTCTCCCATCCAAAAAAAGCCCAGGACCTGATGGTTTCAGCGCAGAATTCTACCAGACCTCCAAAGAAGAGCTAACACCAATTCTCTTCAAACTATTCCACAAAATAGAAACAGAAGGAACATTACCAAACTCATTCTATGAAGCCACAGTCACCTTGGTACCTAAACCTCACAAAGACTCAACAAAGAAAGAGAATTTCAGGCCAATCTCCCTTATGAACATTGATGCAAAAATACTTAATAAAATACTTGCAAACCAAATCCAAGAACACATCAAAGATATTATCCACTATGACCAAGTAGGCTTCATCCCAGGTATGCAGGGGTGGTTCAATATATGTAAATCCATCAAAGTGATCCACCATATTAACAAACTGAAAGAAAAAAAAAGCACATGATAATCTCCCTAAATGCTGAAAAAGCATTTGACAAAATCCAACATCCATTCATGTTTAAAGTATTGGAGAGTTCAGGGATACAAGGCACGTATCTAAACATAGTAAAGGTGATATACAGCAAGCCTATAGCCAACATCAAACTAAACAGAGAGAAACTTAAAGCAATCCCACTAAAATCAGGGACAAGACAAGGCTGCCCACTCTCTCCATATCTCTTCAACATAGTGCTGGAAGTCCTTGCTAGAGCAATAAGACAGTTGAAGGAGATCAAGGGGATAGAGATTGGAAAAGAAGAAGTCAAATTATCACTATTTGCAGATGATATGATAGTATACATGAGTGACTCCAAAAACTCTACCAGGGAACTCCTACAGCTGATAAACACCTTCAGCAAAGTGGCCGGATACAAAATTAATTCAAAAAAATCAGTAGCACTCCTGTATACAAAAGACAAAAGGGTTGAGAAAGAAATTAGGGAAACAACACTCTTCACAATAGCCACAATTGCCTTAAAGTACCTTGGTGTAACCCTAACCAAGCAAGTCAAAGACTTGTATGAAAAAAATTTCAAGTCTCCGAAGAAAGAATTAGAAGAAGATATGAGAAGATGGAAAGATCTCCCATGCTCATGGCTTGGCAGGATTAACATAGTAAAAATGGCCATCTTACCAAAAGCAATCTACAGATTCAATGCAATGCCCATCAAATTACCAAAACAATTCTTTACAGACCTGGAAAGAAAAATTCTCAACTTCATATGGAATAACAAGAAACCCAGAATTGCTAAAACAATCCTCTACAATAAAAGATCTTCTGGAGGTATCTCCATCCCTGATCTCAAGCTGTACTATAGAGCAACAGTTATTAAAACTGCATGGTATTTTTGGTTGTGAGCCTAGCCTTTAACGGCTGAGCCATCTCTCCAGCCCTGAGTCCTCTCTGTCACGAACAACTCCACATTTGGCTAAGGCCGAGGATCTGGCTTGCTTCCATGTATGTGGACCTATCTGCATTGCCCCTGTGGCACGCCTGGGTTGGCTACCCAGAGGCTATTTAAGCTGTGGGCTGGCTTTCCCCGGGGTCCGAGGATTGTTCAATGTTCCTAAATAAACTGCATTGAAAAAAAAATAAAAAAATAAAATAAAAGAAAAGAAAAAACAGGAAAAAAAAACTGCATGGTACTGGCATAGAAACAGAATGGTGGATCAATGGAACCGAACAGAAGACCCAGAAATAAACCCACAGACTTATGGACACCTGATCTTTGACAAAGACATTTTTTTTTCATTCCATACAATGAAAAAACATAGCATCTTAAACAAATGGTGCTGGTACAACTGGATGTCTACATGTAGAAAAATGAAAATAGATCCATACTTGTCACCCTGCATAAAACTGAACTCCAAGTGGATCAAAGACCTCAACATAAAACCAGACACATTAAATCGGCTAGAAAAAAAAAGTGGGGAATACCCTAGAACTCATTGGTACAGGAGAGAACTTCCTGAACAGAACACCAACAGCACAGGCTCTGAGAGCAACAATCAATAAATGGGACCTCCTGAAACTGAAAAGCTTCTGTAAAGCAAAGGATACTGTCATCAAAACAAAGTGACTGCCTACAGATTGGGAATGAATCTTCACCAACCCTTTATCTGACAGAGAACTCATATCCAGTATATATAAAGAACTAAAGAAGCTGAAAAGCAGCAAACCAAGTACTCCACTTAAAAAATGGGGAACAGAGCTAAACAGAGAATTCTCTGTAGAGGAATATTGAATGGCAGAGTAGCACTTAAAGAAATGCTCATCCTCATTAGCCATCAGGGAAATGCAAATCAAATCGACCCTGAGATATCACCTTACACCCATCAGAATGGCCAAGATGAAAAACTCAAGCGACAAGACATGCTGGAGAGGTTGTGGAGAAAGGGGAACCCTCCTCCATTGCTGGTGGGAATGTAAACTTGTACAACCACTCTGGAAATCAATCTGGCGCTTTCTCAGACAACTAGGTATAGTGCTTCCTCAAGATACAGCCATACCACTCCTAGGCATATATCCAAAAGACGCTCAAGTACACAACAAGGACATTTGCTCAACCATGTTTGTAGCAGCTTTATTTTTAATAACCAGAAGCTGGAAACAGCCCAGATGGCCCTCAACTGACGAATGGATGCAGAAATTGTGGTACATCTATACAATAGAGTATTACTCAGCAATGAAAAATAAGGAAATCATGAAATTTGCAGGTAAATGGTGGGATCTGGAAAGGATCATCCTTAGTGAGTTGTCCCAGAGGCAAAAAGACACACACGGTATATACTCACTCATAGAAACGTACAACATAGGATAAACCCACTAAAATCGGTACATCTAAATAAACTAAGCAAAAGAGAGGACCCTAACTAAAATGCTCAATCCCCATCCTGCAGTGCAAAGAGGATGGACATCAGAAGAAGAAGAAAGCAGGAAACAACCTAGGAACCTGCTACAGAGGGCCTCTGAAAGCCAGAAGAAGAAAACAGGAAACAACCTAGGAACCTGCCAAAGAGGGCATCTGAAAGCCTCTGCCCTGCAGACTATCAAAGCAGATGCTGAGCCTGATGGCCAACTGGCGGGCAGAGAGAATGGAATTTTATGTAAGATGTGGGAAATAGCAAGAGCTGGAGAGTACAGGAACTCCACAAGGAGAGCAACAGAACAAGAAAATTTGAACACAGGGAACTTCCCAGAAACTCATACTCCAACCAAGGACTATTCATGGAGATAATTTAGAACCCCTGCACAGATGTAGCCCATGGCAGTTTAATGTCCAAGTGGCTTACATAGTGAGACTGTGGGTTCCTAAGTTATTGATTGGTTACATGGGAAGAGGGACTGCCTCTGACATAAACTGATTAGCCTGCTCTTTGATCACCACCCCCTGAGGGGGGAGCAGCCTTACCAAGCCACAGAAGAAGACAATGCAGCCATTCCTGATGTGATCTGATAGACTAAGATCAGAAGGAAGGAAAGGAGGACATCCCCTATCAGTGGACGTAGGGAGGAGCATGCATGCAAAAAGGGGAGGTAGGGTGGGATCGGGAGGGGAGGAGGGAGGGGCTTATGGGGGGATACAAAATGAATAAAGTGTAATTAATAATAATAATAATAACAAGGAAAAATAAAACTATCACATACTAACATAAAAAAAAGATTAGAAATATTAATATTTCCCAGGATCCATTGGTAGGTAAAGGTCAATATGATGAGGTACAAAGGTAGCTTGAATATGATAATCACACCATGACACTACGTTGCTTAGCAGCTTTAAATGTTTGGTACAAAGTTGAAGATTCAGGAAAGAGGTTTGAGTCATTTACTAAAATCTACAAGGACCAAAAATATGCCTATACTGACCCCTTTGCAAAGATCGACTTCAATTGTGAATAAAATAGTATCAGATTCACAAGTCAGACAAATTTTGATTGAATTTTTGGCTTTTGAAATGCTAATTCAGAGATGGGTGGTGTTGGCACATATCTCTAATCCTAGCAGCCAGGAGGCTGAGGCAGGTGGATCTGTGAGTTTGAAGCCACCCTGATCTGCAGAGTGAGTTCCAGATAGCCATGGCTACACAGAGAAATCCTTTCTCAAAAAACCAAAACAGAAAAAAATCCTAATTCAGAATGAAAAAGTGTGAGCAGTCCTTTTAAGCAGGATTGGCACCAATAGATGAATGGACCAGAAATATGGCTGATATTGGATCTCATGATTATAATGCTACTCTGATAGCAGAAGAAATTTCTAACAGTCTTAAGAACAATCAAAATGTGAGATGTTTTAATTGTGGTAAGCCAGGTCATTTTTAAAGGGATTGTAGGCAAGGCATTCTTAGAATCTATGGGAGTGTTTTTCCCCTAGAAATTATTGAAAAAGAAGGCCTCTCAGCTTTTTGGAGTATGCAAAAGGTGTGGCAAAGGATGGCACTGAACTAATGAATGAAGATCAACAAGTGACAAGCATTAAGGAGGGGGAATCGGAGAGGTGAGACTGCATATCACTATGGTTGTCCTCCAAAGGACCAGCATGGTTGATGCATGACCCATACTTTGGTGGATCATGCACAGCCACCCAACACAGACTTGAAATAAGTCAATGAATGTAAACAAAAAAGGTCCAGGGAAAGGCCAGTCCTCAGGCCTCATAAGACCCAGTCAGGAAGAGGCAAGTGTTCAGATTTCTGCGCTGAGTTTGAGATCTAGTCTCATCAAATAATGAGCATTTATGGGAAACACTTGGCACATCTACACAATGAAATATTACTCAGCAATGAAAAATAAGGAAATCATGAAATTTGCAAGTAAACGGTGGGAACTCAAAGGATCATCCTGAATGAGCTGTCCCAGAAGCAGAAAGACACACATGGTATATACTCACTCATATAGACATGTAATATAGGATAAACCTACTAAAATCTGTACATCTAAAGAAACTAATCAAGAGAGAGAACTAGAAAACCCTGATTAAAATGCTCAATCCCCATCCTAAAACTCAAAGAGGAAAGGCATCAGAGGAGGAAGAATACAGGAAACAGGCTGTGAACCTGCCACAGAGGGCCTCTAAAAGGCTCTGCCATGCAGACTATCAAAGCAGATGCTGAGACTCATGGCTAACTGTTGGGTAGTGTGCACGGAATCTTATGAAAGAAGTGGGAAAGAGTAAGATCTGGAGAGGACAGGAACCCCACAAGGAGAGTCACAGAACCAGAAATTGAACACAAGGGTCTTCCCAGAGACTCATGCTCCAACCAAGTCCCATGTATGGAGATAACCTAGAACCCCTGCACAGATGTAGCCCATGGCAGTTTAGTGTCCAAGTGGGTTCCATAGTAATGGGAAGAGGGACTGCCTCTGGCATAATCTAATTGGCCTGCTCTTTGATCACCTCCCTCTGAGTGGGGAGCGGCCTTACCAGTCCACAGAAGATGACAATGCAGCCACTCTTGATGAGATCTGATAGACTAAGATCAGAAGGAAGGAGAGGAGAACCTCTCCTTCCAGTGGACTTGGGGAGGGGCATGCATGAAGAAGGGGGAGAGGAGGGTGGGACTGGAAAGTGAGGAGGGAGGGAATTATGAGGGGATACAAAGTGAATACAGTGTAATTAATAAAACAATTAATAAAAAACAAAACAAAACAAAACAAAAGTCCGTAAACAAAGATTTTGGTAATTAATAAATGCAAATATTGGCATGTAAAAAAAAAAGCAAGACAATGCCAATATAGGGTAGAGAGCTTTCTCTTCACAGTTCTTCTCAGATTTATTGTGCATAAGCAGAGCCTGCGTTTCTCGTTGATCCCTTTTGTTCCTTTTAGGTAGAGATAACAACTCTGTGTGTGTGAATCTGTGTATGTGTGCACATGTGTGTACATGTGTGCTTTGTGGGGAGACTGAATAGATGAGTCAGTGTGCTAAAGTATGGGCACATTCCACAAGCCACAGGCTGAATTTTTAAACATTGTGTCTGTACCAAACACGTACAGACTCTTCTCCCTCTTCAATATTCCCAGAAGAACACAGCATAACATTTGTTTACAGGGCAATAGTTGTTGTAGGCAATGGAGAGATGGATTAAAGTACATGGAGGATGTGTGGAGTCATGGGCAAACATGGCACCATTTTATATCATAGAGGATTTTCTAGTGTTTACAGCAGCAGCAGGCTTTAGACCCAACTGCCATGGGTGTCAAGGAACAACTATACACAACTTGCTTGGTGGTGGGTTCACTCTAGGAGGAGGGAGAGGAGAAGAAGATGAAAACTAAATTAAGAAACAATGTTTTACAAACTTACCAAACTTTGCTGATATTTCTTTCTCTGGAAAGTATTGGTCTTTAAGATTCAATATCTTCAGAGAAACAAAATTTGGCAAGACGGTGACTAGGAAAGGGAAAATAAATTTTAGTTAGGTCAGACGCGTTTCCTATGAAAAAGAAGAGTACTGTTGAAATAAAGAGTATTTCAAATGTGATGAAAGGAGATATAATACTCAGGTT
Source organism: Meriones unguiculatus (assembly GCF_030254825.1). NCBI lineage: Eukaryota > Metazoa > Chordata > Mammalia > Rodentia > Muridae > Meriones > Meriones unguiculatus. The sequence goes on along the minus strand of NC_083354.1, from coordinate 75,022,280 downwards.
GAATTACTATGACTAAGTGGAAGACACTGCTCTGAAAATGAAAGATTTAAATTGTAGACAGATGTGTTTCACTTTTGTGAAAGCCTCAATGAAGATCAAATGTCGTCACAGTTCCCACGATACCAGTTGCATTTTAATCCTAGAGTACTGAATGACTGTGCACAGGAGCATCTAAAGTCAAAGTTGTCCAGTTCTTACCAAATGACGTGGTTTCAAAGCATCTTCCAGAAAACTCAATCTCTCTGATTTTCTTGCAGGAAGCAAGTGCAGCCATGAGAGACTCACAATTCAACAGGAAATTACATTTCAGATGGAAGACATGAAGATTTGGAGAGTTCTGAATCAATTTAACTGCAAAAAAAGAAGGATTTTCAGAAAGTAGAAAAGGCCATGAATATCTATCAGAATTGGACCCTCAACATCAATTCCAGCCACACTGATTAAATAGGCAGTGACTGGGTGGCCCAGTGCCTCTATGACACAGTGGCACAGTATCTAGAAGTCAGACTACATTCATTGGGGTTATGCTCAGTTTCTGCAACTGACTAGTGAGCAGATGACCTGGGGCAAATTCTTGACCCCCTCTGGAAACAGAGAACTGAAAAATAAAACTATTTCTGTTCACTATATTTCACCCCCAGTGTCAGCATCCTAATGTCTCTATATTTGCACACTTTACTGACACAATAGGAATTCTGTGCAAAGTAACATAAAAAAAGAGAACAACTCTGAAACACAACTTTAAAAACATGTAAACCTATTTATTTTGTCTGTGTGTATGTGGTGTGTGGAGATCATCCATGTGCCAAGGCACATATTGGGAGGTCAGGGGAAAACAGGGAGAACTCGATGTTTCCTTTCATCACACAGATCTATGGGACTGAAGCCAACAGGACTGACTTAAGCACATTTACCTTCAACTTGGAAAATGTTTTGTTTGCTTGCTTTGGTTTCTTTTCAGACAGGGTCTCATATTGTATCTCTGACTAGCCTGGAAATAACTACATTTACAGGGAGAGGCTGGCTTTGATATGATAGTCTTCCTGTCTAAGCCTTCCAAATGCTGGGACTATAGGCAGGAGCCTCCATACTCTAGTGACTTTTCCACATGCAAATCTGCCATGTCAGTTCCTAGCTTACATCTCCTTAGTGTTCAGTGCTTTAAAAATTAAGGATCTGATGGTGCTTTTGTCATTTTGCTAAATGGCATGTTGTAGAAAGATGGCTGCACAGCTGTCTGTCAACAGGAGGCTGGGATGAAGAGAAATGGAGAAAAGGTTCTAACTGCTTCTTGGCTATTCAAGCCAACTCCAAAGCCATGTACTCCCTTTGTAAACTTTGTGTACATTGTAAACCCACAAGGCCCCAGGCCTACAAGCAATAAAATTGTCTCAATCCCTGATCTCATCCCAACAATCAGGCCACAGAATCCCTCCACTCCTAGACCTCCCTGGAAAGCTGTGCCCCTCCAACTGCACACCATGCAATCCTATATAAACTCTGTGTTCTACCCAGTTCTCTGCTGCTTCTTGCTTGAGAAGAAGCAACCACCCCCCCCAAGTCTTCCCTCCCAATAAATCTCTTGTGCGAGGTTTGTTATGTGGTGTGGCTTGGTGGTATTCCTTGGCTCTAGACTGCCAGGATATCTTCTGGAGCACCCTGAAACCCTTTTGGCTGAGCAGAACATTTGCTGGGGAAACCTCCACCACAGAAGAAGAGCTATTACACTTGCACTGGGGAAACTCTCCAGGCAGTTGGAGCAGAACTCCTGTAGGGGAAGCCTTTCCCTTCAGAGCTGCAACACCTACACTGCTCCCAGTCAGATTCCTTCGCCCTCAGTAGACAGATCTGCACTTGCCACTCAGACAGCAAAAGAAGAGGACTCCACACACTGCTTTGGAGAGGAATTGTCAGGAGTGTAAAGCTCAGGCTATGCAGTCAAACCTTCTGTTTGGAGACACATTTCCTTAGCCATGAGCCATCTCTGACCTCATTTCCCAAGCTGACAATCAGCAATAATCATCAAACCTTCTCTCACACAGGGGCTGTGAAGACTGAGTCAGCGGTTGTGAAGGACTGAGAACAGTTCCCCACATGTTAAAGACTAGGGTAACAAATAAATCTCTGCCCTCTTAAGGAGGAAGAGCACTGTTCCCACACCTTCCCATGGACACAGTTCACGCTTTGAAGCCCAGGGAAGTTCTAACTAATGATGGTTCTAACAATTACTAGCCAAGTAGCTTTTCCAGCTGAGACATGAGCTGGAGATCCAAGCACCATCCTTACCTAGTCTGGAGAGGTCAGACTCTGTGGAAGTTTGGATAGATAACTTTTCCATGTGGTGTAGGTTTGGGAACTCTCCAGGAAGGACTGAAAGCACATCTGCTTTGCCATCTAGTCTCACAGACAGTTCTTTCAGGCCTGGGAACTTGTCCAAGTTAGCAAAGAGTTGATCTGGAAAGCAGCACATAGTTCCCATCACTCAAGGTCCCCAGTGTAAGTTCTAAACTATGCTGTCATCTTTAGCCATTTTCATGCTTTCAGAACAAAATTTCTCAGACTTCCTAACATCTCTGTAGGAAGCACATCCATGAAGATACTGCCATTTGCTTCATCTACTGATTGTAGACTATAGGCGAAGCCCTGTGCTGGTCTCTAGATTCACAAAATATATAACATTTTCCCCAACCAACAAACAACATGGGAAACAACTGGCTTTCCACATGCAAAACATTATAGTTGAATTCTTACCTCCACCTTACTTAAAAATGTAACTCAGAACCTCTCCACCAACCTGATCCTGTGCATCCTCTTCCGAAGTCTATCCAGGTATCTCTCCCACCCTCCTCTCTCATCCATCCCCAAACTGCTAGATCTAGTTTGGATCCCACATCCAGTACCTCGGCCTAGTCCATCTATCTCTGCCTGTGTCACTGCCAAACTCTAGAATTCTTTCACAATCCACCCTGCCTTCCTTTCCATCCCCAACCTTCAGCCACATCCTACATAATCTTCTCCAGGGTCTAGCTGGGTGAGTTTTCCTGATGCTCCCCAACTCCCACCCTCTCCAACCCCCACAAGTTTGGATTAAAATGCATATCTTGCATATCAGCTCAGGCTCTGGTGTCCACCTGAGCCATATCCAACTTGTAGGCCCAATCTAACCCTCACAATCATAAAACTGATGGAATGACAAAGAAAATCCAGGATTTGAAAATAAAATTCAATAAAGATAGAAACACTAAGGAGGAGTCAAGCTAAATATATATAAAATTGAAAAACCCAATAACTGAATTAAAAAACTCAAAGGACAGACTTACAAGTAGAATGAATCAAGCAGATGATTCAGTATGAGGACTTGAAGATAAAGTACATGAAATAAGCAAAGAATATGGGGGGGAAACACAGAAAGAAACATACAAGAAATGTGGGACACCAAGAAAAGACCAAACTTTTGAATTTGAGAAATAGATGAGGGAGAAAAAGCCCAAGTCAATGACATAGACCAGCTCTCCAATAACATCATAGAAGAAAACTTGCCCAAATCAAGAGAAGACTTACCCACACAGAAGATACAGGAAGCACAGAGAACACCAAATAGAAAAAGCCTGAAAAGAAACTCTTCATGGCATATTTTTTTTTTAATTTCAATAATTTTATTACTAACTACACAATAATGCTGATGTCATTTTTTAACCTTTCAACTATTACTGTTTCTTTTCTTTTTTATTTATTATTATTTATTCAACTTGCATTCCAGCTATAGCCCCTCCTTATCCCCTCCCAATATGACCATCCCTCCCTCTTCTCCTCCCATGCCCATCTCTCAGCCTACTGATAGGAGAGGTCCTACTCCCCTTCCCTCTGACCCTAGCCTATCAGGTCTCATCAGGACTGCCTGCATTGTCCTCGTCTGTGGCCTGGCAAGGCTGCACCCTCTCAAGGGAAGGTGATCAGAGAATCAGCACTGAGTTCATGTCACAGACAGCCCATATCCTCTTTACTAGAGACCCCACTTGGAGACTGAGCTGCCATAGGCTACATCTGTGCAGAGGTTCTAGGTTATCTCCATAAGTGGTCCTTGGTTGGAGTATCAGTCTCAGAAAAGACCCCTGTGTCCAGAATTTATGGTTCTGTTGTTGTCTTTGTGGAGATCCTGACCCCTCCAGGTCTTTCTCGCCCTTCTTTAATAAGATTCCCTGCACTCTGCTCCATGCCATATTTTAATGAAAACATTAAGTATACAAAAAATTTGAAAACATCAGGAGAAGAAACACAAGTCACACATACAGGAAAACCCATCAGAATAACAGATGATTTCTCAATGGAAACATTGAATGCCAGAAAAACCTGTGTCACTGCATTCCAAATCCTAAAAAAAAAAAACCACAACAGACAATCTAGATTAATACTGATAGTAAAACTATCTACCATACTTGATTGTGGGGAAAATTCTATGATATAAATAGGCTACAAAACCTATATCCAAAAAATCAACCTAAAGAAATTAAGGGACACAATATTTCAGTCTGAAGAGAGGGGTGAACTGAGCTAAGAGATGAAGAAATTTGAAGGTATGATTACTAAAGTACAAATACTACTGAGAGCACAAACAACATCAGAAATCAACAACACATCACTACAACCAACATATGCACTTCAATAATACCTTCAAATATTAATGGTCCCAATTCTCCAATCAAATGATTCAGGCTGGCTGAATGAATCAAGAAATAAAATCATGTCAGGCAGTAGTAGCACAACCTTTAATTCCTGCACTGAGGAGGCAGAGGCAGGTGGATCTCTGTGAATGAGGCTAGCCTGTTCTACAGAGGAGGTTCTAAGATAACCAACGCCAAACAAAGAAGCCCTGTCTGTAGAAACATAATAATAATAATAATAATAATAATAATAATAATAATAATAATAATTTCATCAATCTCTTGTCTATGAGCAACATATCTTAGATTTAAAGATAGGCATTTACTAACTCCCCCTTTCTCTTATGATTCCCTGTACTCTGCCCAAGGTTTGGTTATGAGTCTCAGCATCTGCTTTGATACACTGCTAGGTGGAGTCTTTCAGAGGCCCTTTATGGTAGGCTCCTGTCCTGTTACTTGTTTTCTCCTACATCCAATGTCCATCCCATTTGTCGTTCTAAGTGAGGATTCATCAACTTACCCTGGGTCCTCTTTCTTGTTTATCTTCTTTAGGTGTATAGATTTCAGTATGTTTAGCCTATCTTTTTTTTTCAATTTTTTATTTTTAAATTTAATTTCATTTAGATACATATTTATTTATATTTATTCACTTTGCATCCCCACTGCAGCCTCCTCCCTTGTCTCTTCCCAGTCCCACCCACCCTTCTTCTTCTTCACCTATGCCCTTGCCCTAGTCCCCTGATAGGGGAGGACCTCCTCCCCTTCTATCTGATTCTAGCTTATCAGGTCTCACCAAGGCTGGCTGATCATCTTCCTTATAATCATAGTACATGCATGATTACATAAATGCATGCAAATATATTTTAAAATTAAATAATAAAATGTTCCATGTACATATGTAATATATCTATATGATTAGTTAAATATATCTTTTTTTTAAATAATATCCTATCTTATAGGTCTATATAAGTGAGTATATACCATGTGTGTCTTTCTGCTTTTGGGATACCTCACTCTGAATGATCTTTTCTAGATCCAACCATTTGCCTGCAAATTTCATGATTTCCTTGTTTTTAACTGCTGAGTAGTGTAAAAGTACCACAATTTCTGTATCCATTCCTCAACTGAGGGACATCTATGTTGTTCCCAGGTTCTGGCTATTAAGAAATAAAGCTGCTACAAACACGGTTGAGCAAATGTCCTTGTTTTGTACTTGAGCATTTTTTTTATATATATGCCTAGGAGTGGTGTAAGTGGATCTTGAGGAATCACTATTCCTAATTGTCTGAGAGGACAGGAGCTCCACAAGGACCAAATATATCAGGGCACAGGGGTCTTTTATGAGACTGATTCTCCAGCCAAGGACCATGTATGGAAATAACCTAGAACTCCTCCTTAGATATAGCCCATGGTAACTCAGTATCCAAGTGGGTGTCCTAGTAAGGGGAACAGGAACTATTTCTGAGAGGAATTCAATGGCTGGCTCTTTGAAGCCCCTCCCCCCCCCAGGGAGGAGCAGCCTTGCTAGGCTACAGAAGAGGACATTACAGCCAGTCCTGAAGAGACCTGATAAGCTAGGGTCAGATGGAAGGGGAGAAATTCCTCCCCTATCAGTGGACTTGAAAAGGAGCTTGGAGGAGATGAGGGAAGGATGGCAGCATTGGGAAGAAATGAGGGATAGAGCTACGGCTGGAATACAAAGTAAATAACCTGTGATTAATATAAAAAATAAAAATTATTGTAAAAAAAGAATAAAGCTTCTATGAATATTGAAAAAATAGGAGGAGCTAAGAAGGTGGCGCCAGGAGAGCACTGTGTCTGAGAAGTGGGACAGCACTCTTCGCGGAGCGACCAGGAGACTGAACTCTGGGCCTTAAAACTAGAGTGATCCTGTTTCCCAGGTGAGGGGAGGCTCCCATGGCGTGGGAATCGGTCGGGTCCACTCTCGCCTGCCCAGCCAGAACCCGGAAGAAATCCGGGGTAATGCAGGCTTTGGGTCTCTAGGCTGGAGCTGCAAGTCTGTGTGTCCCGATCACTTTCCCAGTCTGATTGGTGGGCACAAGGGTGCCTGAGACTGGGAGTTCCAGTCTCAAGAAAACCCCACGGGGAAGCAAAGTTGCGAGTCTGATGACGGGTCACCCAGTCTTTCCCTGGAAGGTCTTTTGGACCGCGGGCACCCGCCGCCATCACAACTGAGCTCCCGCAGTGCAGAAAGCTGCGCACCCAGCTCACTGGTACAGAGGAGCTGCGAGCCCCAGTGCAAAAGAGACTGGGAAATCCCTGTCCAGAGAGGGCCCCACAGGCAAGGAAGAAACTGGGCTGCTTGGGTCATCTGAGTGGCTGCGTGCCCAGCTCACAGGTACAGAGGAGCTGTGCACGCCAGTGCAAAAGAAACGGGGAAATCCCTGTCCAGAGAGGGCCCACAGGCAAGGAAGAAACTGGGCTGCTTGGGTCATCTAGGCGGCTGAGCTGCGCACCCCAGTGCAAAAGAGACCGGGAACCCTGAAATCAACCCCCAGATACTCCTCCAAGGGGCAACCAGTTATCCCTAACAAAACCGACCAAACCACGGGACACAGAGGTTACAGCAGCTGATCACTAAATTTACAGCAAGAAACCCAGAAGGAGGGCAGCTGTCTCCAGGACTTCTCCTGGTAAGAGGAGAGCCCTCTTGACTAATCAGGACCACAGTTACCACCCAGGTCTCTATGCCTGAGATGAGCTATAGCAACTCCTGAAAAACACCGGCCATCCAGTGACTATACCCAAAAAGCTGAGAAGGCTTCCTTCAGGAAAAACCATCTTCCTGCCAAAGGGATTCTCTCCACTACAAGAGTCTAGGAACAACCAGAAACTAACTTCAAACAACTAAGATAGCCCAATGGGTAGAGGACAGCATAAAAGTTCTACCAATAAAAGCCAGAGTAACATGGCATCTCCAGAACCCAGTTATCCAGGGGCAAATAGCCCTAGACACCCCAGCATAACTGAAATTCAAGGAGATGACCTAACATCTATGCTCATGAAGAAGATAACAGAGGAAACAAATAAAATACGAAAAGAAATAGAGGAAGCTGCAGCCAAACAGTTTGTGGCCTTTAGAGAGGAAATGCATAAATCACTGAACGAAATAAAAGAAACAGTGGATTGTTCAAACAAACAGCTGAAGGAATTGACGGAAAAAGATAAAATACAGTCAGACAGGTGAAGGAAACCAACAAAATAGCTCAAGACCTGACGATAGAATTGGAAAACTTAAAAAAAACACAAATGGAAGAAATATTGGCGAGAAAGAACTTAGGGAAGAAAGCAGGAACTACAGAGGTAAGCATAACCAATAGGCTACAAGAAATGGAAGAAAGAATCTCAGGTGTGGAAGATACAATGGAAGAAATCGATGTATCTGTCAAAGAAAATCTTAAATCCAAAAAATTCCTGACACAGACCGTCCAAGAAATCCAAGACAATATGAAAAGACAAAACCTAAGAATAATAGGTATAGAGGAAAAAGAAGACTCCCTTCTCCAAGGCCCAGAAAATATTTTCAACAAAATCATTGAAGAAAATTTCCCCAACTTAAAGGAGAGGCCAATAAGAATACAGGAGGCTATAGAACACCAAATAAATTAGACCAGAAAAGAAAATCCTCCCGCCACATAATATTCAAAACCGTAAGTATACAGAACAAAGAAAAAACACTAAAAGCTGCAAGGAAAAAGGGCCAAGTAACATATAATGGCAAACCCATTAGAATCACACCTGACTTTACAACAGAGACTATGAAAGCCAGAAGGGCCTGGATGGATATCATGCAGACCCTAAGAGAACACAGATGTCAGCCCAGGCTACTATACCCAGCAATACTCTCAGTCCTCATAGACGGAGAAAACAAATATTCAATGACAAAAACAAATTTCAACAATACCTACACACAAATCTAGCATTACAGAAGACACTGGAAGGGAAAATACAACCCCATAAAATTAGCTACATTGAGAAATATATACACATAATTAGTATACAAGTATATTAGAAATATATATACATGCATATATGTATATATATCAATATCAGCAACTAGTTTTTAAAAATATGCTATGAATTTGAAAGAGACCAAGGAGGGGTATATGGAAAGGCTTGGATGGAAGACAGGATAAAAGGACATGATATATTTTATAGTTTCAAAAATAATTCTTTTTTTTTTTTTTTTTTTTTTTTTTTTTTTAGGGCCACTGTGCCTGGAGATTAGCAGAAATGCCCACCTCTCCCTGGGTTTTCCCGTGTCTCTTTGTCCAATGGCATTAAAAGTTAGGAGGCTAATTTGTGGCACTAAGTGGAAGATTTTGGAGCCAAACTGGAATTATCTCTGTCTCTTTTTCTCTCTGGCACATAGAGTAGCCAATTTTGCAATGGGGCTCCTCCATCAACTTTGCCTCATTGATAAACAATGCTTGCTTGTGTAATGCAAGCGAGAAATAAAACTGTTATGTGAAGCCTTGTGACTTTGAGTCTCTTGCCACATATCAATCTAACTTATCCTAGTAAACTCTGAGATGGTGATGATTATGGAATTCCTTGAGTTTTCCTCAGCACCTCTGTTAAGTGGCTTTTTGTTACTCTAACAAGTGCCTGAGACAATCATATTTTTTAAGATAAAAGGTTTATTGGGGCTTACAGTTTTAGAGGTTTCTATCTGTGATTGATCAGTACCATTGTTTTCAAGCCTATAGTAAAGCAGTACATAATGATGGGAGTATATGAGGGGGAAAAAGGAGTTTGTTCATCTCATGAAAAAGAGGAGAGGAAAGGAGAGGCAAGGTGAGGAGAGGGGAAGGGAAGGGGAGGGGAGGAAAGGGGAGGGGAGAAGAGGGAGGGGAGGGGAGGGGAGGGGAGGAACCAAAGAGAACAGGTACTTAGCTCTAGTTCTTAAAAGTTGTATCACTTCCAAACAGTGCCAAGCTGGGAAGCAATACATGGGCAAATCCCAGCAGTACCTTCTATAGTCTAAAATTAACTATTCCCACACCTTCCTCTATCCCATGACTTCCTTTTCTTATAATGTTAAAACATTTGCCAGCCCCAAAGCACTCATCCCCTCTGCAGCACCTGACCCTTTGAGACTAACAAGTAACCCCTGAATAAAGGGTACAAAAAGCATGCCAGAACCTCCTCCTTGCTCCTCCTCCCGCTTCCTGTCTCCCTGCCTCTGCCTAAACTAGCAATAGATGAAGCAATTGTGTTTTAATAAAGAACATTGATTTACCTTTTCAACATTTTAACAAATAGCAGTACACACAGATCTCTAAAGACTTATGCCCACAATTTGCAAAATTATTTCTCTATCGATCAGCATGGGTTTGTTTTTTGTAGGTTCAGTCAATTAAGTAGCAATGTTGAAGTGGATGAACTAGTCAAGCCTAGAAAGTCCCCAGTGAAGGCAAACAAGTGTATTCTGAAACTGAGGTATGCCAGTGTATAAGCAGCATGGCCCAGGACCTTGTAAAACAAAGGAGATACCAGAAGGTCTGATAGAAGTGAAATGTGGCAAGAGAGAAGGAGATTGTGAGTTCATCACCCAGGTAGATCAGACCTATCATATGAAATCTTGTCTCAAGTAACTTATGCCTGAGTAGTAATGTATGTATGTGACAATCCAAAAAAAAAAAAAAAAAAAAAAAAAAAAGAAAAGGTGTCCACCCAGTATTTTGCCACTGAATAGTAGCATTGGTAATTGGACAACTTGTCCCCTCATTTTGCTTCCCCATGAGTTCTCTAGACCATAGCAAATTCTCAAAGCAGTTTTCTAGATCTGGTACTACCACTCTTTTCATGATTGCTCCTCTTAGGGGGTGTCTGACATAAATGTCTAAAAGTGTGTATGGATGGTCTATAACCTAAAAAAACCCAAACAATTCTAATATTCATTTAAGTTGTTTCCCCACACAAATATGCGAAAAGAGAAGTGAAACACACATTTTATTAATGAACAAACTAAGGCCAGCATTCTGATTCTCCAATCAAGTTTCTAAGACTGAAGAATCATGCTTGGTTAATTAAAAAAAACAAAAGCAAGAAAAGAAGGAGAAAGAGGAGGGAAGATGGAAAAGAAAGACATACCTACAATATGAACACCACACTCAATGCAGAAAATAGGAACACCACAGGGTCAAGAAAAGTGGTATAGAAGGGAGGCAGACGTGATGAGCATAAAACCAACACAGAACAGTGGTCAATGGTCCTATTCAGAGGTGTGGATGGGAAGAGGAAACATTTTACTCCTGAAGAAAGGAAATCAATGGTAGGAATTTTAGAAGGGTATATTTGAAAAGTTGACAGTTGGTACAAAGAGGGAAAGGTCAGCTAGGAGTCAACCCTCAGATGCTGGTTGAGATAAGCTTTAAAGGCAGAAAACTTTCTTAAGGCTAAGGAAGAGGAGGAGGCTATGATGTGGAATTCCAGGCTATGAGACAGAAGGCCCATCAGACTTTAGTGCAGAGATGTCTAGACTGGCTCAACTCAAGCTCCGTGAAGAGCATCTCTGTGTCTCCAAACAAACAGCAGCACCCATGGCTGCGTCATCTCTAACCAAGAGTTGCCACGTCACAGTAGCAGGCTTCTCTCTGGCTCCCATTGCCAAATGGAAATTTGGCTACTCACCTATCGTATGCCCTGCGGACTCAAACTTGTCCATGTCTAGCTTTCACTGGGACCATGACATACAAGCTGATGGTTAATCATTCTCTCAGTGGGAAGTTTTCCCTCGCCTCTGAGCAAATATGGACAAGTATCTTCTTGGATCTCTGTGTACTTATGCTTGTGATTCAGTGATATTTGTTCTTTCAATCACCCACAAATCTTTCATGTATTCATTCAACAAATATTTATCTGACTACATGTTTAATAAATACTTTGTTGCTATGTCACTTGTACTACTCAAAACCCTTCAAATGGCTTCCTGGGTTCATCAAAGTAAAAACCAAAATTCATATCAGCCTATAAGCTTCTGTGATGCTGCATCTCTCAGAAACCACATCTCTTTCTCTTTCACTCATCCCTTCCAGCCACTGAGATCTTGCCCTTCCTCCATTTATTATGCACTTTAAGTGTATTCCTATCAGTACCTTCTTACTCTTCTGCTTCTAGCATGAGAGGTCTCTCGGTCTCCATTACATAGAAGGCAGAAGTGATACCTTCCACATATCTGCCTCCTGATAGCCATGATTTGCTCCTAAAATTTCCCCATATCTCTGCTAACACATCTCCTTGTCCAGCAGATATCCTCAGCCTCATAGGAAAGAGCAACAAGTGCTTTCATTATCCATCTTCTTTGGCAAGCTTCTTTTTTTATACAGTATTTGTAGCATCCATCACAGAATATGTTTAATTACCTGTGATATCCTTAATCCATTAAAAGCACCTGAGATCCAACAAGCCACCCATCCTACTGTCTCCAGTGCCTCAGATAGATTAGGACACAGAACTGGCTTGGCGCATATTTGTTCTATGAACTAATTAATGTGTTCAGGGATTCGTTAGAAGCTGGGTGGTAGCTGAGGTGAATCTTTTAGCTACTTGCTGTTTCCCATGATCAGTTCTATTCCCTCATTTAAAGGGAAGCATGGCAGTGTGTCTGTGGACTGCCAATAAGAAGCAACTGAGTGAGACACTCAGCCCTGACTATTGTCAGAGACAAGACACAGAGCTAAATGATCCATTGTTGAGTTCCGGTCCAGCAGTTCTCATCTAACCTGCAAGTACCAAGTAATTGGATTGGTAATGGGATATGGAGACTTTCACCTTGAGGTCACTGCCTCACTTCTAGCCCAAGAGACAGCTGCAGCTGAAAAGCACTGTTCTTGGGGGGCAGCTCCAAGATCATTGGGAGACAGGTAAATCTGAGTTTCAATGTGAGGCTACAGCTACTTCCAAGAACAGAGATGGAAATTGTGTTTTCTATACCACCTTATATCCACAGCCACATAGAAAGCAACTCACAGCTTTGGCTTAATGCTTTCCTGGACTAAAGAGGATGATAAAAACCTGACCTGGAGGAGGACATTGCAGCCAGTCCTGGTGAGATCTGATAAGCTAGGGTCAGATGGAGGAGGAGGAGGACCTCCCCTGTCAGTGGACTTAGAGAGGGGCAGGGAGGAGATGAGGGAGGGAGGATGGGATTGGGAGGGAATGAGGGAGGGGGCTACAGCTGGGATACAAAGTAAATAAACTGTAAATAATATAAAAAAACCAAAAATTTAATTTAAAAAATTATATTACATCAAAAACACAAAGCCTGACCTGGCCCTGGAATGAATGCTACCCTCTGAAATAGCTTCTACACAGTACTGTTGGAGCAGTCAGTTAGGCTATGACTTTACCAGTCTCAGTGATTTTTCTTAGGTGATAGCCCCTGGGTATAGACTCTGTCTTCATACTAAGACTGTTCCATCTGGTCATAAGCAGTGCAGAGGAGGACCATGACTCTAAAGTCTAAAGCATGGCTTTCAGTCCTGGATTGGCTGCTTGCTGGCTACAACCTCAGACAAATCCTTTAATATCTCTGCATTTCTCTTCCGTTATCTACAAACTAGGAGTGAGAACTCCCTCTGCATATCATTACTGTGCAAGCTGGAGACAGGGCTCCTTAGACACTGAGCACAGAGCTCAGGAAACTGCATCAAATGAGTGGCAGGGATCCTTTTATAGGGAACAAGAAATGGGTAGTTTATGACTCCATCTAAAAGTTCATTTGTCTCTCATCTGTCATAGTTTTCTTGAAAATCAACTAAACAATAGGCACAGTACTAGTAACAGGTTGACCACCCCTTAGCCAAAATGCTTTGGACCAAAGGCATTTTGGAAGTTGAATTTTTCATATTTCAGAATGTTTGCAAAGACATAATGAGATGATGGCACTCAACGCTAAGGATAAAACTTGTATTTCATATACTCCTCATCCACACAGCCCACAGACAAATGACCTCATATAAAACTTTCAGCATGCCTCCTTTTTTGCCTTACATGTGAGGTTAGGTGTGGAATATTTCATTGTGATGATGCATCAGTATCCAAAAAGTTTCAGATCCTGGAGTATTTCAGGTGCTAGGGTTTCAGATTACAGATACTTAATCTGTATTAATTAAATAATATGCCAAGAGTTTGGAGTGCAGGAAACAGGGGAGAAAGCCACTGATCAAGAAACACTGGCTGCTGGCCACTGCTCCAGGCTCTGTTGTAAAGCTGGAAGCCATTGTAGGTACTTCCTCCAGGGTATTCAGGGGACTGGCACCTGAGCGGGGCTGGGCACCATCTGTGCCTCAGCACCAATGTCTTTACTCCCAGAGTCCTTCATGGTTGCCAACTAGTTTCATTTTCCTAACTTTTCTCTGGGGGACAGCTAAGGAGGTAGCTGTTTCCTTGTATGCGGAAGAAAAATAATAAGACTGTCAAGGTGCCCTGATTTGACTCTAGCTTCCCAGTAACAGAGCCAGGGTCCTGCAAGTCAGGGTCTGCTGAGAGGAGAAGGAAGAAGAGAGACAAATTGGGAGGGTATGAGAAGGCTGTGTGGGCTCTGTTGGCAGAGCTGGTTCCTGCTTTCAGTATTGCTGCTCTGGCTGGTTTGGGCTCAGGTGCCTAGTTAGCTGCCCAGCTGGCTCAGCAAGTAAGCCTTCTCTACGGCTGTGCATGCGTCCCCGGGGACAGCACACATTTCCATCCTGAATCTACCAGAGGCTGGCCTTTGTGATGTCCTTGGCGTCCAGGTGCTAGGGCAGCAGATGTGTGGCAGAGGTTAGCCCTGGGAAATGCTAACCCCTTGTCAGAGTCACGTCCCCAGATAGCCTGGCTTATACAATAGGGACTCTCTTTCTCTTAAGCCTCCAGCTCTTTACTCTGCAGTGCAGTCACATGCCTAAAATCAGGCCACTTTGTTAACTCTGCAGCCACACGCCACAGTGAGTCAGCTCAGCTCTGCTGTGGAGTTCCACAGACAGGGCTGCTGTCATTGGGGTGAGAGCAGCTGCAAGTGCATGTCCAGGAAGCTGTCTCTGGCTGGGTAGGAAGAAGCTGGAGGTGCCCAGGACTGGGTGCTTGGCACTCCTTTCCAAGTATCTAAACACATCAAATACAATTTCAGTGCCTAGTATGCACTTTAATAAAAGACAGGGAAGGGCCACATGTGAATGAGCAAGGCAATCCCGAGTTCAGTGAGCTTCCCAGTACCAAAGAGATGTCTATTTGTCTGTCTTTTTCATGGATGTGTGACTATTTGCTAATTCCAGTGTTTCTTAATCAGTGGCTTTCTCCCCCGATTCCTGCACTTAAGCTGTGGGCTGGCTTTCCCCGGGGTCCGAGGATTGTTCAATGTTCCTGAATAAACTGCATTGAAAAAAAAAAGAAAAGGGAAGGGGCTGGAGAGATGGCTGAGTGGTTAAGAGTGCTATCAGCTCTTCCAAAGGACCAGGGTTCAATTCCAAACACCCACATGGAAGTTCACAACTGTTTGTGATGCCAATTTCAAGGGATCTGACATCACCACACCAAATGCACATAAAATAAAAATTAAATAAATTATTAAAAAAACCAAAAACGTCATTAAAAAAGATTTTTAAAAAAGTAAATGGACAATACAGACAGAGCAAAGAATACTTGAGCATATAGCAGGCTGCTAAAAAAAATCTAAGTTCTGCTACTAACAATAACAAAATTTAAAAATTAAATATTTGCCATGGTATAAAAACTGAGAAATGAACTGAATGAAAGATAGTAAAGTCTAGGAGCTGAAAAGATGGCTCGGCACCTAAGAGCTCCTGCTGTTCAGCAGAGGACCACAGTTAGGTTCCCATCACCCACATTAGGCAGCTGAAACAACCTGTAACCACAGCTCCAAAGGATCTGACACTCTCTTCTTACCTCTGAGGGCAACTAAACATCCATGCACAGGAACACACACACAGTGAAATAAATATATTTTAAAAGACATCATTATAAAGTCTATCCTGAAAACTATCAAACAACGCTTAGAAGAAGACATAATTATTATTTATGCAGATTAAATGTCTTCTCTGGAGAAGCCATTTCCTCCTCTGGGCAGCGAGAGTGCAGAAGGTTCTCCAGCATCATCTGACACACAATGCCCCATTTACCAACAACAAGCTACTCAAGCACCCTTCTGAGGACATTGAGAGATGAAATGATGGTGGCAATATTTTCCTAGTGTTGTCTGAGTTACTTGAAACCCATTCTAGGATTCAGGGCCTTATACACTGCCCCAAACAGTGAGAGTATTCAGATCTCTCTTATCAAGGCACATTCATGGCTTGTGCCTGAGAAGTTTACTCATCTAACACTAAGAATGAGAAACCACAGACTCAGCCAGACTGCTTGTGTAAGCACACTCAGGGATACCTGGTAACTGGTTCGTCCCTGAGACCTCAAGAGACTGCATGGCAGGCAGGGTGAGAAGCAGCTCCTGTTCTGCTGTGCTGAGCTCCAGCCTGCACACGGAGCACTTGGTGACAGAGGTCTTATTCAGCTCCAGAGCTGGGCGGATGCTTTCAAGAAAGCCACTGCTGTTGGACAAGCAGAGCTCAATATTCTGTGAAGCTGAGAAGACTTCCATTAGGACCCAGAGCAGTGCTTGCTCTGCAGGGCCCATGTTGGCCACTGCAACTTCCAACCTAGGGATCTTGTGTGGCTTGGGTGACAGTTTCCAATACCCAGAATTTATTTTGGGTAGATGGCAGCATTGGATATTCAAAAAACTGTATAAATTCTCTTCATTTTTAGCTAAAATTTCCTCCCATTCCTTCATATGTTCAAAGGCAGATGCATAGTCCTCATCTATAGTTGGTGGCTGTAATGTTTCATAACACTTTTTCATGACTGAGTAACCTACATTATGTGACATTTTATTTCCATTTATGAAGACTTTAATACTTGCCAACAGTAAAAGGCTTTCTGGGTGGTCCCTAAAGTAATGGAAATTCAATACATTTAAAGCCAGTGTTCTCCCTCGAAGGAATTGCAAAATCAATGGAGAACATGCAGAAACTGTGTTGCTTTCATAAGCAAAGTTTAGAGCAATGCCCAATAAATTTTCTGAAAAAATCGAAGAAAAAGCTTCAGGAGAAAACTGCCACATTTTTTTAATTGACTGTGTTATCAAGGAAGGTTCTACTCCGTGCTTTACATAATCCTCTTCTTCAGACATGTTCTTCAGTGACTCTTTCTCATCCACCAACTGAAGCAAATGAGACACAACTTCTGGCCCTGCCCTTGATGAAGGGTGGCTGGAGACATACTTCAAAAAGTTTTTGTAGGTGGCCAGAGCCTTCAAGGGCGAGTTAATTTGTCTCAAATAATGAATTCCCAGATCTTGGTCTTCCTGTCTTTCTGAACCCAGGAGTTGAGTCAGCCTCATGGCAGCAAGAAATTCTTGGAAGAGAGGACTTAAAAACCGGTAGACTGGTCTCAGTCTCTGGGCAGTGAATTTGCTCATCAAGCAGGTGGTCATGTCTTCATCTTCATCCACTCCGGCCTCTGTGAGGTCATCATTGTTGAACTCAAAGCATGAAGAAAAACGCCCCCTCAAGGCCAGCTGCCCACATGAGGACACAGTGGCCTTGAGGGCCTCAGCTGCAGCTTTGTACTTTAAGGACAGGTACTTCATATAGGACTTGAAAACTGCCAAATCATGAAAGGGCTGGTCAGAAGGATTTTGAAACCAGTCAGTACAGACTGCTGCCATGAAGAGAGGAGTTTTGTGAATTCCCTGTAAATCCTCATTCTGTCCAAAGTAAACCATAAACTCTTGCAGACGTGTTATACTCTCTGAGAAGACCTTCCTTAATACAGAGACTGTATTATAGAAAGGAAACTCTTTGATCTCTAGAATTGTATCCAGGTATGGACGGATGGACCTGGCCCTGTTTGTATGGACAGTGATCAATAAGCAGGTTTGTGACAAGTAGTTTTTTGTAATCAGTGTCTCTAGGGCTTGGGGGAGTGAGTCCACCCCAGTATAGTCATCCAACAGGAACAGAACCTGGTGTTTTAACTGCTGGATGATGCTGCTCAGGCACGCTTCACTAACACAGCCTCCTGCCTCTAGGAGTTGGGCACAGATGATGCTGGCCAGACCCTGATCTGGTCTGGTGGAACTAAGGGAGAGGTAGAAGACCAGCTGGAACCTGTTCAACAGGGGACAGCACCCTGATGCCCAGAGAAAAGCTATTTTCTTCAGGAAGGTTGTCTTCCCACTTCCAGCTTCCCCCTCCACACACATGACCGAGCTGAGATTGGCGAAGACCTCGGGGATCGTCAGGGCCCCTTGCACTGGCCTGCTGATGTGCTTTGAAACGATGGACACATCACAGCCAAGCAAGTGGTCAGTGCCTTGGCTGGAGCACACCTCTGGCAAATTTATGTGGCGGAAAGTGGCTTTAGTGTAGGCACCTCGCAGCTGCTCACTGAGATTCTTTGCCTCTTGAAACCACTGGGCTTCCTTCAGAGCCAAGCCTGTGGAGAAAAGGAAGGCAGAGGAAGGTGTACCTTCACATCTCTCTGATTGCGTTGATTGTCTGCTAAGAATGGATTAGAACTCTCCCCTTTTTCCTCTGACCCCCGTCCATACCCTAAGACCCTCTCATCTTTCCGTAGCATCAGAATGTGGGGTACTATGTCTAAGGCCTCTCATTTGACAGGGAGTTAGATATCCTGGCACCCTAATTTCCCTTTAGGATCTCAGGAGACCAGCCTGCTGCAAGATGCCTTTAACACTGGCTGCTTTGGATCTGGCATGAGGACTGCTCTCTGTAGTCCTGCATTCACTCTCAAGATGCCACAGGAGCACTGACTCTCTCACCCACAACTCCCTTTACCTCAGTGCTCTCCTCTAGGAGCTCCTCAGATAATTAGAAATATGCTTTCCTGTCCAATATACAAATACACAGAATCCCATGTGCTTTCATGTTCCTACCAGCCTCGGTGGGATGAACTGGGTCCTCCTGATTGCTTTCACTTTTGATTTCCTTTGAAAAAGAAATCCTTTATTAAATTGAGATTTGCAAGATAGTGAGACATGTTATCATTGAGAACCAAAGTCTTCTAGACTTCACTCTGTCTTTGTGGCATGTATTCTACCAACTGAAGAACGTTTCCTGACCATGCAACGTCATTTTGAAATTCGCAAATATTGTACACATATCACATCAACCCAGAGTTGATTATCTTTTCAGTTTTCACCCTGTTTTCTTCATTTTTTTCATGTTTGTTTGCTGTCAGTTTTTTTTTTGCTTTATTTTGTTTTTAGAGATGGGGTTTTATAGTATAATCCAGGCTGATCTTGAACTCACAGCCATCTTTTTGCCTCAGCTTCCAGAATGCTATATTGTAGACATGAGCCATGATTCCCACATTTGCTTTTGCTTTGTGGGAAGGCAATCATAGCACACCTACCAAACAACTGGGGCATGCAGCAGTTGGTATGCCCATCGATTGACAGTTGTGTCTTCTGTTGCAAAAATAGATTTCCTGATTTATTACTTGGCATTTGGTTTTGTTTATAAAGCACATTCATGGGCCAGAAATATGTCTCAGTCCAGAGTTATTGTGTAGCACAAAAGGGGTCTTGGTTTCAATACAAGAAACAACATCAAAAGTCAAATCAGCTCGACTTGGGTGAAGACAGTTGGAACCATAGCATTTTTAAGGCTGAGGCAGAGATCACAAGTTCCAGGTCAGGTTTGGCTCCATACAAACTGCAAGATCAGCCTACGCTACAAACTGAAAATCTGTCTCAAGGAAAAGTCCAACTAAGAAAAATGACACGTGACTTTAAGATTCAAAAGTTCTAGCAGAAAGTCAAGCCTACTGCCTGCAGCAAAAGGGCAGATGAAATGTGTTTAGTCTGCATTTTAATCAAGTCAAAGTCTAAAAGGGTCCCAAGCATCTGCTTCTTCAGGGAGAAGGGCTCACTGTTCACTGTGAAGCCCTATCTATAGCTATCGTGTGACAGTTGCTTCTTAGATTCTCGTGGACTCTTTCTAATTATGGTACATTTATAGTTGACAATCGCAGCTCAACCCCACAATCTTGTGTTGCTGAGTCAGAGAAGGGGTGGGGCTCATTACCATGGCTTCCAGAAGTGCATGGTGGCTCTCAAGGGCTGGAATCACTTCTGCAGAGGACTTCAGGTTTTGAAGAAATACACAACTATGCAGAGAAGAGAAAAGTCATGAAATGGTTCTGTGCAGTTAAGTGTCTGCATTAGCTTTATGGAGGACATGAAGATTCAGGACCAGGAATGAGGCAGAAAGTGAACATTCTCAGTGACTCTGTCAGTCTTACATCCTGTATAACCTTCAGTCTCTGGGTTCCAATAACCAATGCATGTGGTTTGCAAAGTAATGGTGAGGATATTCGGGAAATGTGTTGGGGTGAGAACAGAGTTAGTGCCTGTCCATGAAACCAGCTAAAATAATCTTAAAGAATAAAGAATAGTGACACAGCACTGTGGGTGCAGAGGCAAGAGGATAACTAGGGTTCACTGGATGCTAGCAGGTTCAGAGAGAGACCCTGCTTCAAGGGAACAAGAGGGTGACATAAAGGAGAGGAGACTCCCTGTCTCCCTTTGGCCCTATGTAGAACACACAGTGCACACACAAATACACTTTACCTAAGTGAACAAGGTAAAAAAATAAAAATTCACAGATTAAAATATGAGAAAACTATAGAGTCATGGAAAAAGAACAACAAAGGACATTAAAACATACTAAACAAAGTGTACAATTAAGAATTTAGATAACAATAATTTTTAACCATTTCAACTCTTGTCAAACTGTCAGAAACAAACCCACAAGATCTGAGTGTGTCAACTACATGAAATTGACATTAAGAATAAAAACATAGATATCACACAGTTAAATAAAAATTTAATGCTTGCTGGGCAAACATGGAGACTGGGCTCAGATTTCCAGCACCTGTGTAACAGCGAGGCAATAGGGACAGTGTAATCTTAGTGCCAGAGAAGGAGAGACAGGAAGACCAGAGGGGCTCAATGACCAGCCAGTAAGTCTCATTGGCCAGCTCCAGGTTTAGTGAGAGACCTGTCTCAGAAAAATAAGTTGGACAGAACTACAGACCTATTTCTGAATACACAGAGCAAGTTGCTTTCAGGATAGAGAGGAATAAAGCTGGAATTGACTCAGAATTTCCTCCCTGCTCTCTCCCTCTCACAGTACTGGAAGAGGCTTTGCAGTCTGCTGGGGGAGGAGGGCCACCTGCATTCTACCACATCACTATCATGCCAGACAAGATGAGGGCAACAGTGAAGAGTGGACTGAATCTTTTGGGATAACCAACTGCTTTTGAATTGGGCTTGAGGCTGCTTCTCAGATTCTCTAAACCAGGTCAAGCTGGGTGTGGTGGTGCAGGCCTGCAAATCTCAGCACTTGGGTATCAAAGACAGGTGGATCTCTGGATCAAAGGCCAGACTGATCTACAATAGCAAGGTCAGAACAGAAAGTGCAACACAGTGAGACAAAATGAAAGAAAACAAAACCTAAACTAAAGAAACTAAACCTAAACTAAAGAAAACAAGAACCTAAACTAACCCTGGTCAAAAGCACATGGCCCAGAGAGTCTATAAAGGTCTTAGGAGGGCAGGGTCTACTAATGCTATCTGGCTTAATGGGCATCCTGTCAAATTGCCTTGTAAATATTTATGTTCCTGTGCAAAGAATGCTGCTGCTTTGATCCTTGGCTAGGTAATAATTGATGATCAAGTGCTCAGCACTAAATGAGACATCTATGTCAACATCACACCAAGGCTCTGGGAGCATCTCACGGCACAGCCATATCCTTTGGAAACAGGAAAAGCCATAAAGCCAGCACAGCTGTTTGACAGGGCTCTAGCATAGGTGAGCCAAATGCTGCAATCCTTTTCATTCTTTCCCTCTTTTGTAGGTTTTTAGGCTCTATGTGTTTTATTTGGGGGAGGGGGAATCTTTTATGCATTATGATTTTTTCTCTCTTTTCCCAAGAAAATTATGTCTGAGTTATTTTCTTTTAGAAAAATGATATTATCTGGCCACTGTTGTGAAGGTTTCCTTATGCTTTGGAGATCATTGAGCACAGATTAGCACGTAAACTAGAAATTCTTTTATGAGGCCATTACTACAGGAATCTTTTGTGGATATCTGCCCTTAAGCAAACTCAAACACAATAACTGGTGCAGGGGAAACAAAGACAAGGACAAACTCTGACTGGCTAGAAAACCAGGTAACAGATTTGAGGCCTCCCTTTACAATACACTTAGAACTCTCTGAAAAATGTAGTTTAAAGATAGGGAGTCATAGAGGGTACGCCCCTGGAGGAAGAGAACTCAGTAAATAAGATAGATTGACTAAAATAACTTGTTCCTACTTTATAGTGTAGATGATGACACAAGTAGTAAAAGGAGTTAGGTATTAATATTTGCTCTTCATAAAAAAAAAGTTCAGGTGTTTTCTGTTTGTCTGGAGTGCCTTAAAATTACAAATTCTGCCAGCCTAAAAGTAGGCTGTTATATAAGAAATGTGTTTGCTTTGGATAAGACAATCTTTAGATTCTATAACTTGGAGTTATAAGGCTTATAATAAGCATAAATCTGTTCTGTTTATATTTTCTAATCATGACTGAAGTTGTAACACTTTGTAATGAAAAATCAAACAAATCATCTGCACTTCTTGGACAGGTTAGTCTGTCATTAGTTGGTCTTTGTTCTGTGAAACCTGTGTAATAAAGAAGCAATCTCATTGCTAGTCAATCAGAACTGCAAAATTCCCCTAAGCACCTCTCCTGACTCACTCCTCTCTCCCTTGACAATTATCTCCTCTGCACACCACTCTCTGTTGCTCTCTTTCATCCATAAACACTGATCAAGTGGCAGAGCTTTCTGAGCCACGGTTTGGAAGCCTTTTCTTTTTTAAAAAGTATTTTATTCTTTGGAAATCACAGAAATATGTACAATGTATGTGGATTATATCAACCCCCACTGCCTTTCTTCAGTTTCCCCAGACTCCTCCTAAAGTCAGGTCGCCTCCCAGCTTTGTATCCTCTTTTAACTGAATTCAATTAGTGCTGCTCATGGGTGAGTGGACACAGGGCCATCCAGCAGAGCTCAGGAAACCTCAAGGCCCATGGTATGAAGAAGAATGACTCTAGCAGATACAAGTGTCAACAGCTCCCCTCCTAGCGGTGGGGCATGGCTTCTCTGGATTTGGCACAGGCTTGCATGGATAGGCAACCACAGCAACTGAGTTCCTGAGGAAGGACCCTGCTGTGTACCAAACAAGATAAACCCAAGCTGTCCTCTACAACCTCTGGGTCTTATGACCTCTTGGGCCCCTCTTCTGCGATGTCTCCTGAGTTTGGGAGGAGGAGGTGTCCTCCTTAGGAATGAACAATCCATGTCACATACTGTCTGCACTTTGACCTTGTTGTAAGTCTCTGGAATTCTGTTCTTGTTAAGGTCTGAATTTATGTTCATTCCAGACTACCATTAGCAACTGAGAGCCCTGGGGTGTCCTAGAGAGAAACTTGGATGAAAGGATATGGTCATTGTTGCCAGTTGTCAGTTTACATCTTGCTATTGTCTATCTAAACAAAAGCTGGGGCTAAAGAGATGGCTCAGTGGTCAAGAGCACTGGCTGCTCTTCCAGAAACCAGTGGTCAATTCCCAGCACCCACATGACAGCTCACAATTGTCTATAGCTCTTGCTCCATGGGATCTGACTTCCTCACTCATGCAGATGAAACACCAATGTATAAAATAAAAATGAATAAGCTAAAAAACAAAAAAATGTTGGGTGTAGTAGAGCATACCTGTCATCGAACACTTGGGATGTGGAGGCAGTTGGATGAGTTTAAGGCCATCCTCCCTAAATACTGAGTTGGAGGCCATCCCAGGTTATCTGGTGCTCTGTCTCAAACACCCCTCTACCAGTTGACACTCCCCCTCCAACAAACATAGCAGCAAGCCAGTCAATTATGGTAGCACATGGCTGTGCATCTAGTATTCATGAGAATAAGGCAAGATGTGAGTTCAGGGGAAATATCAGCTATACTGCAAATCAACAGTAAATTTTTTTAATTTTTTTTTCTGAAATAAGGTTTCTCTGTGTAGTCCTGGCTTTCTGGGACTCACTCTGTAGACATACTAGAATTCTGTCTTAAAAAATGTGAGGGCTGGAGAAGTAGTTCAGTGGCAAAGTGCTGCTTCTTACTCATGGCAGTCTGGATTCAACCTCCTGTCCCCTTTCACACACACACAACACACATAGAACTAAAATAAAAAGAACCAACAAACGACTGAAGAACAGGCAAAGCTGAAGGTTTATGTAGGTGTGTGTGTGTGTGTGTGTGTGTGTGTGTGTGTGATTGTGTGTGTGTATGTTTGGTAAAATGACAGTAACTGAAAATCAGGACTGTGTTTCCCTCTGGATGAGGAGGACAGCATCAACCAGGACAAGGGAGTGGCACAGTGGCCTCTAAGGCATTGAGAGACCTTGACTTCTTGACTTTAGCACTCAGCTCCCAGGATTTATTGTTATTTTCCTTTCAACCAAATACGTAAGTACAGTAGATATGCATTACATATGCTAGTTTTAATTAAAATAAAACAAAGTTTGTTGATAGTTTCTAGAACAAGCTTTAAGTACAAAAAAATTCTCTCCCTCCTTGCCACACAGGGATTGAGAAGAAGGCCCTGGCATTCTCAACTATTTTCTACATACTCCTAAAGAAAAAAGAAAAAAAGGGGGACCTAAAATGCATCAGTGGGAGAACAGTCACTACTCCTGGGAGGACTCAGGTTTGCTTCCCAACAGTTCACGGCCTCCTGTAACTCAGTTCTAGGATATTTGATGCCCTCATTCTGACCTCTGTGGGCACCAGGCATGCAAGCAGTGCACAAATATACATGCAGACAAAACACCCAAAACTCAAATACTTTAAAAAGTAAAAGAAAAAGAAAAAAGTGACCACTGCTGTATCTCTTCTAACTTCAAAATTAAATAGAAATATTCTGTGTATTTATTTATTTCTTTAAAACCAGGATAAGTCTTGCTATAGCCCTGGGAGGGCACAAAACATGTGATTTTAGAAGAAAAAGACCTGAGAAGAGCTAGAGAGAGATAAGAGAAGGTAATGGGAGGACGGTGGTGAGCATGATTGTAGTAAACTGTAATATATATAACATATATGTAAAACATAATATATATATATGCAATGTTAGTGTATGTATTAATGTACACTAAGAAAACATTTTTAAGGAATATTTTAAGTGATTCAGATACTATTAGCATGCTATCTTAAGACCAGATGGTTATTTAAACCTTTACATTTAAATGTTAATAATTAAACTTAAATCAATTTAGAGCACTTTTAGGTATGTGTTGGATGGAAAGAAAACACACTGGTGGACCTGAACACAGACTGCAGAGGCACCAACACAGTTGCAGATTTTCCTGCCTTGCAAGGGAAACCGGATCAAAAGACTCTTATTTCTTAATAACAAGTGCTGGATTTTAAAACAGATCAACTTTAGGACAATTCATATCAAAGTATTTAATATAAAACAAAACTACATTTTTCTTCATTCAGCTTCCTGAGAGCTAGGACTTCATATGTCAACCACCTTGCCCAGAAATACCCACTTTTCAATCTGCGCTTATTGATATTTAGCTTTGAAAATTCTAATTACTACAAAATAACAAATTTCATTGTGCAAGTGGACCTTTCTAGGGTTTTCTTATGTAGAAGAGGAATAAAAATACATTTGAAGGTTGACAGAAAAGGGGTGAGAGTAGCTCTATTGTAAAGTGATTGCCTGGTGTGCTCAAATCAGTGCTTTCACTCATAACCCTAGAAAAAGAAAACCACTGAGGAAATCTTAGACAATAGAAAGAGAAACCTGTAAAGCATTATAAAAGGAGGTGAAAAAAAAAACTAGTTTGTACTCAAAAATATCAGAAAGGCCTAGAACTGGCAGACATGATGTGGCCTCTGCAGTGGGCTTAGGTGGCTGAGGTAGGAGGATCATGAGATCAAGTTCCACTCGATAGAATTGTTATGACAGTCTGTGCTACACAGATCCTGTTTTTAAAAATGTGTACATAGATACAACAAAAACTAAGATCTTGTTATAATGAGAAAAAAAAGCTAGACAGGGAGAGTATCAAGGGGGGAAAGAAATAAAGATACATGGATGTATTCTTCGCAGTGGGAACCAGAGAGTGAGCAGACACTACCCACAGATAACAAACCTGGACAGTGAGGGAATAACAGATGAAGTGAGTTCAAAGTCAAGAGAATTTACTTTGCTCACTTTGGGAAAAACTTGGTGTGGTCTGCTAATGGGTCGTCACCTTCCTCCCACTTCTCCATACATCCTCCACAGGAAAAACACCGGACAATGTCCTTTTTGCCTAGGAAAAGGAGATGGGGTCAGCTCAACAGCACATACACCTGTCAACTCACAAGAATTCGACTCCAGATTTCACTAGTGAAATCCTGCTTGCTCCTCCAGTTAGATTATGTGGCAATACCATGCACAGGAGACAAGAGTTCACACAAGACTCTTGGTCCTTCCATGGGGTGGTCAGCAACAGTCAGCAACAGTCGCTGAAGGTTCCTGTGCACCATGTGCTTTGATGAACCTCTCCCAAACCATGATCCTGAAAGATTTGCCAGTAGGATCTGCAGTAGCAGCTTCATGAGGGCAGAGATTTCTTTCTGTTCTGGACAATGATGACATACAGGACATTCACAAACATAGGCAACCAAAAAACAAGCAATTGCTTACAGAGTATATCGGAAGAATATACTTGTAGCTGGGGCAGGATGGAAGAGCAAACTTAGGAACCTCTATTTAAGGCAGATCATGAAGAATCCCTGTCTCTGCTCACATTATTGCCAGCTCTCCTCCCCTAGAAATAGGAGTACTTCATCTGTGACACTCAGGCAAGGCTGGCAAGAGAAGACAATGCGTTAAGACCAGGTGGTTTGTTTTCTGCCAGTGGAATAGGCCTGTCGGATGAAGTGACCTCAGGATCCCCAAGCCCAGAGGCTGAGCCCCGAGGGAACTATGGAAAGATGAAGGTCTTATGAGGCCCCAAAGAGATCTATGACAAATGAAAATAAAGAAAAGTGCAATCCGGATTTAGATATGTGACAGACACAAAATTCTGACTCAGGTGCTAAAGAGATGCTCAGCATAAAGAGCACTGGCTGCTCTTGCAAAGGAGTCAGGTTTGTTTCCAGCACCACATGCTGGCTCTCGGCAACTGTATCTCCAGTTCCAGGATCCAACACCCTGTCTAGCCTCTGAGGGCACCAGGCAGACATGTGGCACCCATACTTACTTGCAGGCAACACTCACACACAGAAACGTACAAATAAAGGTGAAAACCCCAACTGACCTGTGTAGAAAAGGCCTGCTTTGACGAGAGCTTCAACAGCCTCAGGTGACTCATGGGGCCAGTCCTTAAAAGTGTCCTTCCTCAAGTCTTCATTAGCAAAGATGCTGTCATTGCAGTAAGCTTGGGGAAAAGATGTGGGTGAGAAGAGCAGGTTTTGAAAACAAAGTTCAAGTTAGGTTTGTGTATAGGTGGAATGATGTCATGATCTGTGCTTGTGTCAGAATAATTGAGGGTGTTTAGAAGAGCAGGGAGAAATAAGAGGTACAAGAAATACCATGTTAGAACTGCTGGAGCAGAGTGGTAAACACCGGGGTATTCCATTCATTCTATTCATTTCTGTGCATGGTCACTGTGTTAAAATGTAACTTAAGACATCATCTAGCATCAGGATAGAAGAATATTGAAAGGAGATTCCTATTTCCAGAGTCAGTGTGAAGATCTGAGAAAGGTCGTTTCTTCTGTGGCTTTCTTAAAAACAGTCATTTTCATGGCTTGCTCTTTGAGATCACCACACTGGGAAGATCACTCATCCTGGCTCTGGGGCACTGGTCTTCTCCACACTGTGAGGACTTGAAAATTAAAGTGTCCTAACCTTGGTCTGACAAGATTCTCAAGATGAAATTTTGCTGTGTTCACACATAATCCTAGATTCCCCCCTTTTTTTCCTTTTGCTTTAAGTATTTCTTTGGCATTTGGAATACTACACTTTAATTTAACCAGAAAACTATCTTTAGTGTCTTGAAACTTTTACTGACTTTTGACTTCTATTAAGCCAGAATGTCATAGCAAATAGATTCTACAGTTTTTTTTTCAACAATGTATCCTATGTATATTATTTTTTTAATTTTTATTAATTATATTTTATTCACTTTATATCCCCCCATAAAGCCCACCTTCCTCCCCTCCCATTCCCACCTTCCCTCCCTCTTCTCCATGTATGCCCCTCCCCAAGTCCACTGATAGAGGAGGTCCTCTTCTCCTTCCTTCTGATTCTAGTCTATCAGGTCTCATCAGGAGTGGCTGCATTGTCTTCCTCTGTGGCCTAGTAAGGCCACTTCCCTCTCAGAGGGAGGTGATCAAAGACCACCTACTAGAATCTGTACACCTAAAGAAATTAATCAAGAGGGAGGACTCTGGCTATAATGCTCAATCTCCATCCCGAAAGGCAAAGAGGATGGACATCAGAAGAAGAAGAACACAGGAAACAAGTTAGGAGCCAACCACAGAGGGCCTCTGAAAGGCTCTGCCCTGCAGACTATCAAAGCAGATGCTGAGGCTTATGGCCAACTGTTGGGCAGAGTGCATGCAATCTTATGAAAGAAGTGGGAAATAGTAAGATCTGGAGAGGACAGGAACTCCACAAGGAGAGCAACAGAACCAAAAAATCTGAGCACAGGGGTCTTTCCTGAGACTCATACTCCAACCAAGTACCATGCATGGAGATAACCTAGAACCCCTGCACAGATGTAGCCCATGGCAGTTCAGTGTCCAAGTGGGTTCCATAGTAATGGGAACAGGGACTGCCTCTGACATGAACTAATTGGCCTGCTACTACTGTTTTTCTTAGTTCTCACAAGTATGTTTCTCTGGTTGGAGCAGGCTGGCACTTGTGTCTTTCTTTGGATTCCTTCTTTATCTGATCATTTCTTTCACCTATATTAGGAAGCTGTCTCACGACTTAGAGTTCTGTGTGTGTTCATGTGTGTGCAGGTATACGTGCAGGTATATTGTTCAGATATCTGTGGAAGTCAGAGGACAACCTTCACTGTGTCTCCCTTGTTGTGAGGGGCTTTCACTTCTCTGGGGTGGTTGAAGATCCTGAGGATTCTATCTTTCCCTACTTCCCCAGCCCTGAGATTACAAATGCACAACAGTAACACCTGGCTTTGTCACATGGTTTCTGGAGACAGTTTGCAAGGAAAGCACCCTGCACTTACTGCCCATCCCTAACCCTTAGAGTTCCTAATCAGATAAATACTTTCAGTGATTCTCTTCCCAGGAATCCTGCTCATGAATTGCTTCTTTAATAAAAAAGAGCATGCTGGGTAACACTGTAGACTCTTCCAGTTTTGCTATGGTTGTATTCATGATCAGGCCGTTTTGACAGTCCATTCCCCATGGTGATAATATCAGTTTTTTTTTTCTTTTTCTTTTCTTTCTTTTTTCTTTTTTTTTTTTTGTAGACTCTTGCATATGTGGCCAAAGACACAGCTCTGCATTCAAAGACCAAGAGAACAAACATTGTCTGTGTCTTCTTTTTCCCTTTGTGTTTGTTATTTAGGAAGTTACTGGAAAAAGGTGTTTCCAGCCAGAAGGATGCCATCTCTCTCTCTCTCTCTCACTCTCTCTCTCTCTCGCTCTGTTTGTAGATATGTGTGTGTCTGTGTGTGTGTACACTCACTCCATTGTGAATGTGTGTGTGAGTGTTTTGCCTACAGGAAGCATGTATGTATACCACAGGTTGGCTGGGGCCCCAGGTGGACAGAGAGGATGTTACATCCCCTCAAGACGAAGTTAGAAGTTGTTGTAAGCCACTACCTTGGAGACACTTTGAACTGAATCTGAGTCCTCCACAAGAACAACAAATACTCATAACATCTGAGACATCCCTTCACCTCCTGCTTATTTGGGGGATGAGACACAATACTTTGCCATGTAGGCTAAGCTAAGCTATCCTTAAACTCATCAAATTTCTGCCTCAGCTTTCTTAGTGCTGGGATTACAGGCATAGACCTCTATACTTGGCACTAACCTCATGCAGCCCATACTGGCCTCTAACCTGTTACAATAGTCCTACCTGGTCATGGGCACCTCATTCCACCTTCCAAGCGCAGGAAATACAGGGAGAAGCACACTCATGTAACCATAGAATTCTTACTCTATTACGACTGTTTTCACCTGTCCACTATCCCATGTTCCCACGTCTCTGACCTCTGCTGGGACTGGACTCAGAGCCTGTCCTACTTGCTATATGGATGCCCTACAACTGAGCTAGATTCCTAACATTAAGGTTTTGTTTTCCTTTGGATGTTGGCATGAAACACAAGGACCTTGTTCATTCTAGGCAAGTGAGTAATATCCTTAGGCCTGTCACATCATTTTAATGTGAATATTCCTGAATTTCTTAACAGCACACTATGTCACTTAAGAATGCTTTTGGGGACTGGGAATGTAGCTCAGTTGGTAGCATTCTCTCTTAGCTTTCAGGAAGTCCTCAGTTCCATCACCAGCACCCAAGAAGCTCTGTCTCAGCACTCAGCAGGAGAAACAAAAGTTCAAAATTCATTTGCATTTGAGGCCAGCCTGGAATAGGAGAGATGCTCAAAAATGCTTCCAAAACATGTTATCCAAAATGTTAGCTGTTTTAAAGAAGCATGACAGCGCCCACCCTACCACACTTAGCTGTGTTTACCTATGCTAAACAATGAGTCAGTTCATGGCTCCACAGTATAGATGCTTGCTGCTGAGCCCGACAAACTTTTAATTAATCCCTGGAACCCTCATGGCAGAAGGAGAGAAGCAACTCCTATGTTGTCCTCTGGCTTCCGACCTTCACACATGGACCCATGCATACACATATATGTTATGGAAATAACTGAGTGTAAATTGGGTTTTGTTTTCCCTCGTTTTAGAGACAGATTTTCTTCGTGTAGACTTGTCTGTCCTGGACTAGTTTTGTAGACCAAGCAGGTTTCAAACTCAAAGATCCACCTGCCTCTGCCTCCCTGAGTGCTTGGATTACAGGCATGTGCCACAGTGACTGGCTGGGTGTCAATTTTTTAAAGATTTACTTTTAAGGATTCACTTATTTTTATTTTTGATGTAGGTGTTCTGTCTGCATGTTTGGCTGTACCACATGTGTGCAGTGGCCAAGGAGGTCAGAGGACTGTATTGGATTCTCTGGAACTATACTTGCAGAGTTGTCAGCTACTACAGGGTCCTGGGAACCTAACCTGAGTCCTTCCCAGGAGCACAAAGTACATTAACCACTCAGCCATCTCTCCCAGCCATAAATAAAAAGTCATTCCATGATGGAGAAATCATTTATAAAAATATTTTTTGAAGAAAGTTGATGAGGGCTGAAGAGATGGCTCAGTGGTTAAAAGCACTTTCTACTCTTTTAGGGGACCTGAATTCGGTTCCCAGCACCCACATCAGACAGCTCACAAATGCCTCTTACTCCACCTCGAAGGGATCTGATGCCCTTGTCTGGCTTCCAAAAGCACCTGTATATGCACAGCGTTTGCACACAGAAAGAGAGAGACAGAGAGACAGAGCCTGAGATACAGAGAGAGAGAGAGAGAGAGAGAGAGAGAGAGAGAGAGAAACACAAAAAGAAAGAACAAACAAAGACTTTGGAATGTGCCTGAGATTTTACCTGATACCATAGGTAATTCTCTTCTGACCCAGGAATTCACAAAATGTTCTCCCTGAGGAAAAGAAATTCAGGTTACTGCCTGATTGGCTGACTTACAAGATATACATCTATCTGTGGCCTGCAACTTAAGGTCTTCCCAAAATGAAGTGAATTTTCATTTGAGCAGCAGAATTTGAGCAAAGCAGCCCTTTAATTTTGGTTTGATTTCTATTGATCTTGTAAACTTTTATGCAGTGCCTAACATCAGTGAAATGGAAGCTTTCTCAGGGTCACTCTTACCACAAACCCTGCTCAACCACAGAATTGCAGTTACACACAGAGGTGTATTTTTTTACTCATGAGGAACTGAGTCATGGGAAGGGAGCCTCACTCAGAAGAACCTCTCCAACCAAGCAGCTCTCCCTGTAAGAAAACTGCACCCCAACTGTCAGCCCATGCCCAGTCACACAATACAGTCTCCTTTGGCTTCAGTTTGAGGTGGGTTCCCACTGCTTGCCATTAGAATGTCCTTACTAGTTTAAGGGTGTAAATAATCAGGTTCAGGAGCCAGCTTTGAGTGCCCAGACTCTGCCATGTATTAGGTCAGAAGATTGAGTCAGACATCCAGATGGAGGCAGCAGGAGGTAGCTAGAGTAGTGAGTGGCCTCACTCAGAGGGAAGATGAAGGAGGCAGCAGAAGCAACCCAAAGCCAGCCTGGAAACTGTCTAAGTGGTTCCAGCTTCACAAGACAAGAGTTTTGTTTACTCTCTGCAGAGAAGAGGCAGGACAATGACAAGAGAAAGGAATAGAAACACAGAGTATTTGGGAAAACAAACAAACAAAAATGAACATCACCCTGATGAATCACATATTATTAGGTAACAAACATAGGCTATTAGAAAGAGTTGGCACTTGTAAATTACCGTCACATGAACAAATCCCTCGTAGCTTTGAATATATTGGGCAATTTCCTCTGACGATTTCTTACTTTGAAGAAATTCACATCTATAATTAAAAATATAATTAAAATATACTCCAAGTTCCTGGGGCTGTACCATTTCCCAGGACACGCATCAATCTGCAGCCCTAGAGACCAGCACAGATCAGGGACCAACAGGTGAAACCTCCCCCACCCTTCCCCATCTCCTGGCCTGCCAGCAATAGTAATGAGTTCTGCCCAGAGTGCTTGAGCTCCACTTCCCTGTGAGCTCTAAACCTCAGTTTCCCCGGCCTGTGCCATTTCCCGGGACATGCTCCGATCTGTGGCCTTGGAGATCAGCATTGATCAGAGAGCAGCATCAAGGATCAGGGAGTAGCAGACCAGCATGGATCAAAGAGCAGCAGGAAAAGCATAAGACTGAGGCCATCTGGGACCAAGATCTCCACCTATAACTCCAGAGACCTGCTACCATCTGAAACCACCAGGCCTGCTAATACCAAAGTCAACCAAATTACTCAGAATCAGTGCAAGAACACAAGCAACAAATCCCAGGGCCATGTGACATCACCAAAACCCAACTATCCTACCACAGCAAGCCCTGAGGACACTATCACACCATAAGCACAAGAAAACAGTCTTAAATCTGATGTTGTGAAAACAAATGATTAAAGCCTTAAAAGAAGTAAATAAATCCCTCAAAAGAAATTCAGGAAAATACAATCAAACAGGTAAAGGAACTGAATAAATCCCTTAGAGAAACACAGAAAAAAAACCCAACAAAACAAAACAGCCAAATAGGAGAAGGAAAAGAATGAAACTGTCCAAGACCTAAAAAGGGAAACAGAAGCAATAAAGAAAACACAATCTGAGGCAATCCTGAAGATGGAAAACCTAGGGAAGAGAACAGAAACTACAGACAAAAGCATCACCAACAAAATACAAGAGATGGTAGAGAGAATCTCAGCTATAGAAGATACTATTGAAGAAATCGATTCATCAGCTGAAGAAAATGTTAAATATAAAACATTCCTGACACAAAACATCTATGAAATCTGAGACAATAGCAAAAGACCAACCCTAAGAATAATAGAAACTGAAGGAGAATTCTCCAAGCTCCCTGGCCCAGAAAATATTTTCAACAAAATCATAGAAGAAAACTTCCCCAACCTAAAGAAAGAGGTGCCTATAAATATACAAGCCTACAGAACACCAAATAGACTGGACCAGAAAAAAAATCCTCCCATCACATAATAATCAAAACACTAAATGTACAGAAAAAAATAGAATATCGAAAGCTGAAAGGGAAAAAGGCAAAGTCACATTAAAAGGCAGACCTAACAGAATTAAATCTGACTTCTCACCAGAAACTCTAAAAGCAAGAAAGGCTTGAGCAGCTATGTTACAGACACTAAGACACCACATATGTCAGCTGTGACTAATATGTCCAGCAAAACATTAATCACCATAGAGGGAGAAAGCAAGATATTCTATGACAAAAACAAATTTAAACAATACCTAACCACAAACCCAGCCCTACAGAAGGAAAACGACAGAGGGAAAACTGCAACCCCAGCAGGCTAATCACACCCAGAAAAACACAGGAAACAAATAACCCCACAACAAAAAACCAAAACAGGGAAGGGGCACACACACACACACACACACACACACACACACACACACACAGCACCACAAACACTACCACCACCATCAAAATAATGCGAATCAACAACCAGTGGTCATCAATCTCTCTCAACATCAATGGCCTCAACTCCCTGTTAAAAACACATACACTCACACACACACGCTAACAGAATGGATGTGTAAACAGGACCCATCATTCAGTTGCTAACAAGAAACACACTTCAGTAACAATGATAGACATTACCTCAGAATAAAGGGCTGGAAAAAGGTTTTCCAAGTAAATGGTCACAGAAGCAAGCTGGAGCGGCTATTCTAATATCTAACAAAATAGACTTTCATCCAAAATTAATTAAAAGAGATGAGAAAGGGCACTTCATACTCATCCAAGGAAAAATCAACCAAGATTATATTTCATTTCTGAACATATATGGCCAAAATGCAAGAGCACCCACAGTCATAAAAGAAACATTACTAAAGCTTAAATCACATGTTGAACCCCACATGTTAACAGTGGGAGGACTTCAACACATCTCTCTCACCAAAGACAGATCATCAAGACAGCAACTAAACAGAGAAATAATGAAACTAATTGATGTTATGAGTCATTTGGACCTATCAGAGATCCACAGAACCTTTCATTCAAACACCAAAGAATATGCCTTCTTCTCAGCACCTCTTGGAATCTTCTTCAAAACTGACCACATACTCAGATACAAAGCAAGCCTCAACAAATATAAGAAAATTGAAATGACACCTTGTATTCTATCAGAATACCATGAATTAAAGCTAGACTTCAACAATAACAGAAATAGTAGAATGCCTACAAACTCACAGAACTTGAACAACTCTCTAGCTAATGACTACTGGGTCATGGAGGAAATAAAGAAATTAAAAGCTTTCCAGAATTCAATGAAAATGAAAGCACAACATACCTAAACTTATGGGACACAATGAAAGAAGTACTAAGAGGAAAGTTCATAGCACTATGTGCCTTCATAAACAAATGTAAAGAGCTTATCCTAGCACCTTAATAGCTCACTTGAAGGCTCTGTAAAAATGGAAGCAAACACACCGAAGAGGAGTAGGCATCAGGAAATAATCCAACTCAGGGATAAAATCAATAACCTAGAAACAAAGAGAACAATACAGAAAATCAACAAAACAAGAGCTGATTCTTTGAGAAAATCAACAAGATAGACAAACCCTTAGCCAAACTAACTAAAAGACAGAGGGAGAGTATCCAAATTAATAAAATCAGAAATGAAAAAGGGGCTATAACAACAGATACCAAGGAAATCCAAAGAATCATTAGATCATACTTCCAAACCTGTATGCCACAAAATTGGAAAATCTAAATGAAATGGATGATACTTACCAAAGTAAAATCAAGATCAGGTTAACAATTTAAATAGACCTATAACCACTAAGGAAATAGAAGCAATCACAAAAGCCTCCCGACCAAAAAGAGCCGTGGACCAGATGGTTTTAGCCTAAATTTTAACAGACTTGCAAAGAACTAGTACCAACACTCCTCAACTACTTCACAAAATAGAAACAGAAGGAACATTGCCAAACTCATTCTATGAGACCACAGTTACCCTGATACTGAAACCACACAAAGACCCAACAGAGAATTTCAGATCAATCTCCTTTATGAACATTGATTCAAAAATACTCAATAAAATACTTAAACTGAATAGAAAAACACATCAAAATTATCATCCACCATGATCAAGCAGACTTCATCCCAGAAATGCAGGGATGGTTCAACATATAAAAATCCATCAACCTAATCCACCATATAAACAAACTGAAGGAAGAAAAAAAATCTCATGATGATCTCATTAGATGGTGAAAATGCCTTTGACAAAACCCAACATCCCAAGGGGGATCCAAGATGACAGTGACCAGCGGCATAGTATCTGAGAGGCTGAGGACTTGAAACTCCAAAATTGGTGAGTGGAGGGGCAGCTAAAGCCTGAAAATCGACAATGAGGCTTCCTGAACAAGAGGGGGCATCACATGAGTTGAGACCTTTAGATTCAGGTCACCGGAGGACTTCTCTGGGGACAGAGAGAAGGGAACTTTTGAACCCTTTGCACTTCCCTTTTTTGGGCCTCCCTCCCCTCGGAGTTGGCCCACAGTGCCAGAGATTCTCAGCACAGAACTCTCTGCCTGGGGATTGAGACAGCAGAGGCAGAGCTCCTATCTCCTCAGCTGCGTGGCTGCCAGCCTTAGCCACCTTCCGAGTCCCAGATCCAAGGTACCAGCCTTCCTGGTCCCAGGTCCTAGGTCTGCAAGCAGCTGTACAGACTCTGCAGGGCCTGCTAGCCAGTGACTGTATGTCCCCTCAGTGGTGGACAGCTGGCTGTACAGCCACCAAAAGAACCAAGTACACCAGGTGCCAGGCCACCAAGGTCTGTGGACCAATGTTGTGGTCCCCCAGGACTTCCCAGCAGGCACCTGAACCAGCCTCCCATTCTGATGCTGCGGCTGGACTCCCTACTTTGGTGGTTGCAGCACCACTGAGCTGACGGAGCTCATCCTACCATGTTTGACTCAGCAGGTCCAAACCTGGGAGTAGAGAGCAGGGGTACCAAGGTGTTTGCCGATTTGACCTGATAGAGAGAGAGTGTGCCCTCAAGTCCCTGCAGAGCCCCAGATCCAGGGTCCTTCTAAGATAGCAGCTGGTCATCAGATCCCTCCCATCCACACATCCACTGTGGGAAACAGAGGGATTCTTGGGACACTGAAGCCCCTGCTCTGCGGGGTCCACCAGTGGAGTTCAGGCAAATAACACCTGGAGCTCAGACAGAGCCATTTACCAGTAGCCTGTAGGACATTGAGGTACTCGGGGAATTTTCATAAGCAATTATCACCAGCCTGTGTGACACTTTCAGTGCCTGCAACCCCTTTGGTGCCTGCAAGGCAGCACCCCTCCCACACACTCAAGGCTTCTACATTATTTACCCCCCTGTCTCCTTAAGGTACAATTCCGGCCATGTGCAAACACACACCCTTGCCCAAACTTGTCCTGCTGTGCCCTAGGACTTTCCTCCCACAGGTACAGCTGAAACACCAATGCATATGCTGAAACCACTGCACCTCTCTCATCTTCCTGAAGAATTCTCCAGACTCCAGAGAAAGACCATATCGTCTGAACTGCAGAATCCAGGAAGAAACAGTGAACGTTACAGATAAGCAAATGGCCAGAAGTCGGCGAAAGAACACATCCAACAAAAATCAGGACATTATGGCTTCACCAGCAACCACCCAAATCAATGGCTATCCAATCCATCTGAAACAGGAAAATGACTGTAAAGCTATGCTTATCCAGTTATTAGAGGCACATAAAGAGGAAACGAACAGATCTCTCAGAGAAATACCATACAAATAGAGACAGTTAAAGAGGAAATGAACACATGTCTCAAAGAATTGGCCACACAAGTAAATAAAGGCAAATAAAGAGGAAATGAACAAAGCTCTCAAAGAAACACAGTCAAATATAGCCAAACAAAAAGAGGCACAAGTAGAGGCACAATTACTGGAATAGAGAGAGGAAACGAACCAAAAAAATTGAGGCCATCATACAGAGACAGGAATCTACCTTCAAAAAGATGAAGGAAATGGTGCAAGGCATAAAAACAGAATAAGAATCAATAAAACACACACACACACACACAGAAAACTTCTAACATGGACTCTATTGCCTGGTTTGGATCAGCTCCCCATGGCAGGACTGCATTTCCTGGCCTTGGTGGATGAGGATATGCTCAGTCCTGATGTGACTTGATGTCTTGGGGAGGGCTGATAAAAGGGAAGAGGACTCTCATTTTCTGGAAGGAAAGGGAAAGGGGGGGGAAGGAAGAAGGGGGAGAGGAGATTGGGAGGAGAGGAGTGAAGGGTCACCCTTATGATGTAATGCAAATGAATTTAAATAAAAGAAAATTTTCTTTATTAAAAAAACTCTATAAACAGAGATGTTCTACACTGCAAAGACAGTTTAATAAAACCTCTCAAATTATTGGACTTTATACATTACTAATACTGTCAGGAAAAATACTTGCAAACACAAGACCTGAGTAGGTCCCAACCAGATGGAGACCCAGGACTGAGTAGGAAAGTGGACACAAGGACTCTAACCAAGAAGCTATTTCCAACTTATCCCTGCTGATGAGGGGACAATCAGTCTCCAGTGGAGTGTCACTGGGTATAATCACACACTTCAGGGCAGGCCTATGCCCAGGAATACTTGCCAACACAAAACACACTCCGTGTTTTTTTTTTTTATTTTTTGGTCATACTATTTTTTTGATTGTTATGATTTTCTTGTGATGAGGGGCGAATTCAAAGAATAATAAGAATAGACAAAAAGTCCATACCAGGGTCCAAGTTCCAGAAAATATCTTTGAGAAAATCAAAGAAGAAAAATTTCCCAACTTAAAAAAAGAGATGTCCATAAACATATAAGAGGACTATAGAACACCAAATAGACTAGACCAGAAAAGAAATTCCTCATGTCACATCATAGTCAGAACACTGAATCTACAGAACAAAGAAAATATATTAAAAGCAGCAAGGGAAAAAGGCCAAGTAACATATAAAGGTAGACCTATCAGAAACACACAAGACTTCTTATCAGAAACTATGAAAGCCAGAAGGGCCTGGGCAGATGTCATGCAGACTTCATGGGACCACAGATGTCAACCCAGAATACTATACCCAGCAAAGCTTTCAATCAACATAGACGGAGAAAACAAACCATTCCATGACAAAACAAAATTTAAGCAATAACTACACAGGAAGCTAGCCCTACAGGAGATATTAGAAGGAAAACTCCAATCCAATGAAAACACTACACTCAAGAAAACATAGGATACAGATAATTTCCCAACAAAAATTACAAGAAAACAATCAATGAATCACAGTAAGTCCACCAATTCCACAATAAAAGGAACTAACAGTCATTGGTCACTATTGTCCATCAACATCAATGGACTCAGATCTTCAATAAAAAGACACAGACTAACAGGATGGTTGCAGAAACAGGATACAACATTCTGCTGTATCCAAGAAACACACCTCTGCAACAGAGATAAACACTACCTCAGAGTAAGGGGCTAGAAAAATGTTTTTCAAGCAAATGGACCCAGAAAACAAGCTGGGGGTAACTATCGTAATATCTAATAAAATAGACTTTCAACCAAAATTAATCAAAAAAGATGAGGAGGGGCACTTCATTCTCATCAAAGGAAAAATCCACCAGGAGGACATCACAATTTTGAACATCTATGCCCCAAATACAAGACCACCTACATTTGTAAATGAGACATTATTAAAGCTAAAATCATTGATCCATCCCAACACCTTAATAGTGGGAGACTTCAACACTCCACTCTCACCAAGGGACAGATCATCCAGACAGAAGCTAAACAGGGAAATAAGGGCACTTACAGAGCTCCTAAATCAAATGGACCTAATAGATTTCTACAGAACTTTTCACCCAAATTCAAAACAGTATACCTTCTTTGAGCACCTCATGGAACCTTCTCCAAAATAGACCATATAGTTGATCACAAAGCAAGCCTCAACAGATACAAGAAGATTGAAATAATCTCTAGTATCCCGTCTGATCACCATGGAATAAAGCTGGACCTCAACAACAACAGAAATAGCAAAAAGCCTACACATTCATGAAAACTGAACAACTCCCTACTCAATGACAGCTGGGTCAGGGAAGAAATAAAGAAAGAAATCAAAGACTTCGTAGAATTCAATGAAAATGAAGGTAAAACATACCCAAACTTATGGGACACAATGAAAGCAGTGCCGAGAGGAAAGCTCATAGCACTAAGTGCCTGCAAGAAGAAATTTGAAACATCCTATACAAGCAACTTAATAGCTTACCTGAAAGCCCTAGGGAAAAAAAAAGAGAAGCAAATAGACCAGTAGACACCTGGAAATAATCAAGCTCAGATCAGAAATCAATAAATTAGAAACAAATATAATAACTCGAAGAATCAATGAAACCAAGAGCTGATTCTTTAAGAAAATCAACAAGATCGACAAACCGTTAGCCAAGCTAACTAAAAGGAAGAGAGAACCTAAAAGAGGGACATAACAACAGGCACTGAAGAAATCCAAACAATCATTAGGTCTGACTACAAAAGCCTATATGCAACAAAATTTGAAAATCTAAATGAAATGGACAATTTTCTTGATAGATTGCACTTACCAAAGTTAAATAGAGATCATTGAAAAGTCCTCTATGCCCCAAGGAAACAGAAGCAGTCATCAACAGTCTGCCTTCCAAAAAAGAAGCCAGGGCCAGATGGTTTCAGTGCAGAATTCTACCAGACCTTCAGGGAAGAGCTAACTCCAATTCTCTTCAAACTATTTGACAAAATAGAAACAGAAGGAGCATTACCAAACTCATTCTATGAAGCCACAGTCACCTTGATACCTAAACCACACAAAGACCCAACAAAAAAAGAGAATTTTAGACCTGTCTCTCTTGTGAACATTGATGTAAAACTACTCAATAAAATACTTGCAAACCGAATCCAAGAACACAAAAAAAAAAATCATCCACCATGACTAAGTAGGTTTCATCCCAGGCATGCAAGGGTGGTTCAATATACAGAAATCCATCAATGTAATCCACAATATAAACAAACTGAATGAGAAAAACCACATGATAATGTCCTTAGATGTTGACATTTGACAAAATCCAAAACCCATTCATGATTAAAGTCTTGGAGAGACCAGGGATACAAGGTACATACTTAAACATAATAAAGGCAATATAGAGCAAGCCTACAGCCAACATCAAACTAAACAGAGAGAAACTTAAATCCATACCACTGAAATCAGGGCCAAGGCAAGGCTGCCCACTCTCTCCATATCGCTTCAACATTATACTTGAAGTCCTAGCTAGAGCAATAAGACAACTAAAGGAGATCAAAGGAATACAAATCAGAAAGGAAGAAATCAAAGTACTACTATTCACAGATGATATGATAGTATACATGAATCACCCTAAAAATTGAACCAGAGAACTCCCTCAACTGACAAACACCTTCAGCAAAGTGGCTGGATACAAAATTAACTCAAAAACTCAGAAGCCCTCCTGTATAAAACAGGATAAAAAGATAAAACAGCCAAGAAAGAAACTAGGGAAACAACATCCTTCACAATAGCCACTAAAAATATAAAAGTTCCTCAGTGTGATTCTAACCAAGCAAGTGAAAGACCTGTTTGAAAAAGAACTTCAAGTCTCTGAAGAAAGAAATTGAAGAGGATATCAGAAGATGGAAAGATCTCGCATGCTCATGGGGCGGTAGGATTAACATAGTGAAAATGGCCATCTTGCCAAAAGCAATATACAGATTCAATGCAATTCCTATCCAAATACCAACATAATTCTTTACAGACCTTGAAAGAAAAATTCTCAACTTCATATGGAAAAATAAAAAACCCAGAATCTCCAAAATGATCATGTACAACAACAGATCATATGGAGGTATCTCCATCCCTGATCTCAAGCTGTACTACAGAGCAATAGTAATAAAAACTGCATGGTATTGGCATAGAAACAGAATGGTGGATCAATGGAACCAAATAGAAGACCCAGAAATAAATCCATACACTTATGGATACTTGATTTTTGACAAAGAAGCCAAAAGCATTCAATGGAAAAAATACAGCATCTTCAACAAATGATGCTGGTCCAACTGGATGTCTACATGCAGAAAAATTAAAATAGATCCATGTTTATCACCCTGAACAACACTAAAGTCCAAGTGGATCAAAGACCTCAACATAAAACCAGACACACTAAATCGGTTAGAAGAAAAAGTGGGGAAGAGCCTAGAACTCATTGGCACAGAACGCAGATATCCTGAACAGAACATCAACAGCGCAGGCTCTAAGAGCAACAATCAATAAATGGGATCTCATCAAACTAAAAAGCTTCTGTAGAGCAAAGGACACCGTCATCAGAAAAAAAAAACGATAGCCTACTGACTGGTAAAGGATCTTCACCATCCCTATATCTGACAGAGGACCAATGTCCAGAATATATAAAGAAATAAAGAAGTTAAAAAGCAACAAATCAAGTAAACTAAAAGGAGCTAAAGAGAGAATTCTGTGTCGCGGACTATAGAATGGCAGAGAAACACCGAAAGTAACACTCAACTTCCTTGGCCATCAGGGATATGCAAATCAAAATGACCCTGAGATTTCACCTAACACCCATCAGAATGGCTAAGATCAAAATCTCAAGTGACAACACATGCTAGAGAGGATGGGGAGAAAGAGGAACCCTTCTCCATTGCTGGTGGAAATGTAACTTGTACAACCACTTCGGAAATCAGTCTGGTGCTTTCTCAGACAATTAGGAATAGTGCTTCCTCAAGATCCAGCTATACCACTCCTAGGCATATATCCAAAGATGCTCAGGTACACAACAAGGACATTTGCTCAACCATGTTTGTAGCAGCTTTATTCATAATAGCCAGAACCTAGAAACAACCCAGATGTCCCTCAACGGAGGAATGGATACAGAAATTGTGGTACATTTACACAATGGAATGCTACTCAGCAATTAAAAACAAGGAAATCATGAAATTTGCAGGCAAATAGTGATCTAGAAAAGATCATCCTGAGTTAGGTATCCCAGAAGCAGAAAGACACAAATGGTATATACTCACTTATAAGTGGATACTAAGCCTATAAGATAAGACAAACATGCTGAAATCTGTACACCTAAAGAAGCTAAACAAGAAGGACGTTCCAGAGTAAGATGATCAAACCTCTCTTAGAAAGACAAATGGGATGGACATTGGAAGTAGGAGAAACAAGAAACAGGACAGAAGCATACTATAGAGGAGCTCTGAAAGACTCTACCTAGCAGTGTATCATAGCAGATGCTGAGACTCATAACCGAACCTTGGGCAGAGTCCAGGGAATCATATTTAAGAAGAGGGAGTTAGTATGACCTGGAGAGGATGGAAGCACCACAAGGACCAAATATATCTAGACACAGGAATCTTGTCTGAGACTGATTCTCCAACCAAGGACCATTCATGGATATAACCTAGAACCCCTGCTCAGACGTAGCCCATGGCAGCTTAGCATCCAAGTGGATTTCCCTAGTAAGGAGAACAGGGACTGTCTCTGACATGAACTCAATGGCTGGCTCTTTGACAACCTCACCCACCCACCCAGCGAGGAGCAGCTTTGTTAAGCCACAGAGGAGGACATTGCAGCCAGTCCTGACGAGACCTGATAAGCTAGGGTCAGATGGAAGGGGAGGAGGACCTCCCCTATCATGGACTTAGAGAGGGACAGGGAGGGAA
Organism: Meriones unguiculatus; assembly: GCF_030254825.1. Taxonomy (NCBI): domain Eukaryota; kingdom Metazoa; phylum Chordata; class Mammalia; order Rodentia; family Muridae; genus Meriones; species Meriones unguiculatus. The sequence goes on along the minus strand of NC_083354.1, from coordinate 74,978,861 downwards.
GGAGGGAGGGAGAGTGGGCTTGGGAGGGTATGAGGAAGGGGGCTACAGCGGGGATACAAAGTAAATAAACTAATTAATATAAAAAATAAAAATTAGACAAAGAAAGGCTAAAAAAAAAGAAAAGTAGTGGTTACAAGATTGATTAAAAAAAACTAAGAATGTATTAAAAATATCCTTTATGGATCAAGCCAATAAAAATCACTCAATAATCCAGCAAAAACAAAACAAAAAAAACTTTAAAAATAGAAGAAAAAGCTAAGTTTGTGTGATTCAAATTTATCACTATGTGACCACTTAACAATTTCTGGGGTGACCCCTTATAGGATAGGAGGAAGATCAGAACTCAAGGGAATACCCCAACAATGTGGCTTTTATCTCTAGGTTTATTTTGCTCTGTAAAACATTAAAAAGTTTACTCATGAAATGCGATCCACTTACTTGGGAAACCACTTGGCATGCTCCTTCCAGGGATCATCTCCTTCTTCCCAGTTTCCCAGGCATCCACCGCAGGAGAAGCACTGCACAGTGTCCCTTTCACCTACAGATGCAGGGAAGACCAGGTGTGTATTGGAGCTGATCATACTGAACCAGAGCAACACAGACCCCAGCATGCTTGCTCTTCCATGTCCCCTCTTGCAGAATCCCTGGCCACAGTCCCACTGCCCTAAATGACCCCCTTCTGAGCTCTGGACCTCCCATCCCAGTCATGGCCATCCTCCATAGACACAGCCCAAGGCTTTGGAGGTCCTACCTAGGTGATCTAGCACTCAGCTACACACTCAGCCCACGGCCGGGACTCTTAAGGTCTATATGTAAAGAAAAGCAACATTTTACTTTACACACATATGTGTGTGCATGTGTGTATGCTTATACATACATATCTATAGCAAACCAATAATGTTTCATTAAATGTGCACTAAAGCAGAAGCAAAGTTATTAAAGTTGAAATGTAATGAAATACACATTATGTCTAATGTAACACAGTTCATTAGCAAAATACTGCCCACAAAATGGAACCTAACCCTTAACCACCACAGAAAACCTCACAAAATGGGACCCAGTTAGTTACCTGTAAAGACAAAGCCGGCTGTGGAGAGTACACGTGACGAGGTCCCATGGGCATAAAACGGCCACTTCTCAAAGGACTCCAGCCTTGCCTCCTCTTCTTGGTACTGTGCTTTGCCGCCTCTCAGCATCTTCTCTGGACTCTTCACCCTTATGTCATACTTGCCAATGTTACCGACATCTTTGCCCAACAGGAACTCACATTCTGGACGAAATTTCTTGTGGATTTCTATGGGAACTTTCCTGAGGCTGGTGTGAAAGAGGATTAAGCTACAGCAAAAGCACTGCACCCCAAGTTTCACCTCAGTAAGGTAAAACCCAGCAGCTGCCATGTCCTGAGGTGTCCATGACCTATATGGGTCATAGGTCACAAAAGTCTTTAATCTCCTGGCTTCACTGCGCATCTGTGAGTTAAATCCTTTCTTCATTTTCATTCGTTCTTTGTGCTCTTCTTCTACATGGCTCTTGGCCAGCTGCACTGCATCCACATCGAGAAGAGCAGAGAGCTCTTGGAGATGATCATAATCAAACTCAGTAACTGGCTCCTCAGAGGCCTCCCCGTGCTCGGCCATCTTCTAAAAGAGAAAAGAAAACAGATAATGGTGATAGCAATGCTTTGCTATAAAGAACATGAATTTCGGTCCCATGAGGTGGCTCAGAGGGTAAAAATACTTGCAGCTAAACCCAGGATATGGAAAGAAGAGAACTGACACCCACAAGTTATTGTCTGACTTCCACATGGACATGGGAATACACACACTCATACCCCTGTCCCATATGTCAAAACAAAGGTACTAAAAAGAAATAATTGCTGTGTCAACTTGTATCTCAAGCAAGTTGACTAGGCCATGAGGACCAGCTATGAACAAGACAAATAGGCCTGTTTCCATCCATAAAGGCTCCCCCCACCTTTTGTTTCTTTGTTTGTTATTCTGAGATAGAGTTATGCTATGTATTCCATGCTGGTCTAGAACTTGTGGCCGAGGCAGGCGCCACAGGAAGGTGTTTACCCTGGGACCCTCTTTGGTTTGAGTTGTGCACATCTCCCTCTTGTAATAACCTACATATACCACAGACACCCTGCCACTTTCATTGAGCCACTTTCTGGGCTTTTGGATTTTTTTCTTTTCTCTTTGGTGACAGTCAAGTGTAGGCAGTCTCTAGTCAAGTGTGGCACCAATGCATTAAGAAGGGAGAATGGACAGACTGATCTCACCTGCACACTAGTTTGCGGTGCATATGCAGGAAAGTAAAACTACTTTCTCACATTTATGGAAAGTTCCCTATTGAGCATCTTATCTTTCACATAATTACTTATGCATATGAAGAAAGTCAGATGTGTTATGTGAAGGACATGCTCAGGGACTAAGGGCTTAAATTCAGCCTGTCAGACAAAACAAAGAACCTGTCTCCCTTCTTGTAACTTGATCCCTCCATTTCTTCAACCCCATGAGTGAAAGCCCAAGCAATAATCAGGGTGTGTCAGAACTCTCATTCACACAGCCATTTGTGCATCTTGACAGTGTATCCTGCTCTAATCTGTAGCTTCACTTTGCTCCACATAAACCAATTTAGCTTGTTTTGAAAATCTTAGAGCCTTTGTTCTCAGTTGTTTGAATTAAAGGCCAAGAGCTTGAAAACAGACAGACCACATCAGCCTACAGGATGCTACACAGTTTGTATCACCAAGACCTGTCCCAAATGTGAATAATGGTCCCATTGTTGTGATGCGGCAGGCACATATTTGCCATGCATGTTAGAGAAAAATGTACACGAAATCCCATAGTCTTGTAGAGAAAATGTGGTAAAATCACCCTGTTCTTTAAAACCCTTCTCTTCCGTTCACTTTTCAGGGCTAGTGCTCTGCGTGTAAGCTGTGTTAGGTCCACAGTGGCCCCCACAGTGGTAGTGCCAATAACCATGTCCTATCTCAGGCAGGACTCTGGCCAGGGAAACAGAAGGTTATTGAGTAAACCAGGGGGTAAATTCAGCATCCCTCAGGAACCTCAAAGGCACCTTTCTGTTTACCAGAAAAATCACCACTTCCTTTATCCAGCTGTCCCTAACAGTCACCTACCTGGGGCATGGACATCTAGTTCCTGTTAACCCAAACAGCAAAAGCCTGCACTAACTCCCAGGCTGTTTTGAGCCACACCTCTCCTCCCTATTCCCTTAAGATTGACAGGGCTTTTTCTGTGCCACTGTTCCCTGGCCTCCAAGTGAACACCTGGCACTTTAATTTCCTAAACAAACTTTTTTTTACCCATGGGTGGTCCAGTTCAGTGGTTTTAGTCTCCTTTGCTTACAAACTCCAGATGCAGGGGAGGATTTGACTTTGGCAGGCAGCCACTGAGCTTCCCAAGATCTTATACCTCTTTACAGTGGGTTGTATGAAGCACAGGGATGCTTACAGGTAAGGAGATAGTTTATTAAAGGAGACATTCTAATCAGCTAAGAATGCTGCCTGGACTGTGACCCAGACCCGAGAAAGGAAAGAGACAGCTCTGCATGACACTTCACACAATATTTGCCTCTCCCAGTGTTCTTACAAAGCTATCTCTTCTGCAGCATGCTCCTTTGGTTGAAATGAAGCCCAGGTCAGGAAGAGCTTCCAGTCTTCCACTGTTGCTGTCTTTCGTGTTAATCTCTGGAACCTCCTCCTCTACACTATTCTCTATTCTATTATTATATTAGTAGAACATAATTATCATTATAGTTGCTACAGAATTTATCTTATCAATTATTTTTCTCTAAGTTAAAATGTTGCATTGTCCCATTAGCCTATATAGATATAGACATGGACATAAAAAGACATAGACATAGATACAGACATAGAGACAGAGACATAGATATAGACATAGACAGAGACATAGACATAGATATAGACAGACATACACATACGCATAAATGTACATATACCTGCAATGTACTGGGGTGGCTGTTAGGGATCAAGCCCAGGTCTTCTATTCTGCCTAACAGACTTGAACTAACCAAGCCCTTAGTCCCTTCAGTAGTCCAGGATGGGTGTAAAGCACTGAGCCCAGGACCTTTTGCATACCAGGAAAGTACCCCACCTCTGAGCTGCCTCAGCCAGCACAGCCATGGGCAGTACAGGGACATGGCAGGGTAATAGTAGACAGAGACACAAGACTCTGGGTTTCCTGCAAGAGTAAACGATTCTCATTTTCCCACTGTGTATTTATTGGTTTGCTAGCTAATAGAGAGCCCTGCAGTCAGGGCTTGAGCAAACAGGATTTTTATCCCCTTATCTGAGTTCTTCCTTTTGTACTTCCTGCCCTTGTAGACTTTCTGATCTGCTCCAAGGATTAGAACATTACACATAATGTCCCTTGCCAGTCACCCAGCCAAGAGACCATTCCACAGGGAATCTGACTCACCAGAAGTTGAGAGGTATAATTATTTCCTCAGAAGATAATGTTTGTATTTACAGAGCTTTCACCCCTCAGCACTGCTAAACCTACCCAATTTTCTTAGTTCTAACAGGGAAACTGTAGCTTAGGGGGTTGAGGGTTACAAACACTGGATGCTCTTCCAGAGGACCTGGGTTCCATTCCCAGTAAACCCAAGTCCCAGCTCACAATGGTCTCTACTCCAGTTTCAGGGAGATCTAGCGCCCTCTTCTGGCCTCCATGGGCACCAGGCATGTATGTTGGTTGCACAGACATGCATTCAAACAAAACACACCTACACCCAAAATAAATGATGAAGAAATAAAATTCTTTAAGCCTGTAACTTTTCCTTTTTCTCAGTTTTTCTTCTTCTTCTTCTTCTTTTTTTTTTTTTTTTTAGATACTGACCAAAAGCCTAAGCGTGGGCTCCTGACACACTAGACCACTAGACTCTATTTCTCTGAAGACCTCCATTCCCAACCCACACATTGCTTGTTGAATTCCACTGCTGAATTTGCCTGTGTCCTTGGGTCCTAACTCAAAGGCGTAACTTTCTCTCCTCTTCTCCATGTCTCTCCTTCTGGAAGCTGCTGTAATTTATACCTTACTTGCCTCATCATTTTTCTCTGAAACTCTAATAAAATGATCCCTGAGCTTCCTTCTGATTCTCTACTTTTTTTTTTTTAATTAACAAGAACAAGAACCCAAGAAGGGAACCTGATTTCCCCCTAATAGGTTGTGTGTGAGTGTTTGTGATTTGTGAGTGTGGGCGTCCGTGGCCACAGTGTGTCTGTGAGGCTGGTTTTTCCCTCCACAGTGGAACACAGGGATTGAACTCAGGCTTGCAAGGCAATCTCTTTTACCTGCACTGCTTTGGGCTTTTGTTGCTTGTGTGTTGTTTAGTTCATTGACTTCTGAATGGCTAATCACTCCCCTACAATGGAGCACTTATGCCACTGCCATTTTCTCTTCATAGACAAAGATGGGTTCAAAATGCTAAAAACAAAACCTTTCCTCAAGTTTAAACATTTTCTCAGAGTAAATTCCTGAAATAAGAATTGCTGAGTCAAACACATGCATCCTCTTAAGGGTTTGGGTGTCTGTCAGGCACTGGCTTTGCTAATGGTCATCTGGGCTCCTTTTACCTTCAGTAAGGTCAGGGTCCTGCTTCTTCTCAGGTGGTTTCCTGCAATGGGGTTTCACATATCAGAATTCCATGTCTCTCTGTAACAGAAATTAAAGTCTGCTTACAAACCAAAATCTGATTTCCCAAGGGAAAAAGCCTGGTCAGGCCTCTCAGCGACGTCCATGTCCAGCACCCCAGTGGCCATCCTGGGGGACAGGCATGGGCTCCACGCGTGGCCATAAGTAAGTGAAACTGAGCTTGTGTGGTTCCATCTCTATTGGTCAGTGGCTACTTCAAGTTCCCAAAGAACCTCCTGTTCTTCAAAGCCACATATAAAGTGAACTCCAAACACCCACCCAAGCCAACTTGGGTAACTTTGAAAATAGAGGTTTGCAAAAACTTTCAAACATGATATGTGATTTCTCCAGCAATTAAGAAACAAAGCCAATTTTTGGTCTATCTTATCTCCATCTTGTATCTAGTAAAATAATTCTGAAAATTGGGTTTTTTAGAGTAACGCAAAAAAAATTTTTTTCCCATTTGTGAAGCCCTGTTTATCTCAGCCAACCAGCCCCTCCTACTGGTTAGCTGATGAACTAGAACTTTCAGTTCAACCTGATTCCTTCCTGCAATGAGGCAATGCTTCCCAGTTGAATCAAATGGACACTTTTCATCAACAGTTTGTAGCAGTAAGCAAGAGGGTTTCCACTGCCTCTGGAATAGTGGTACACACCCCAAGTGCCATCACTCAGGAGCAGAAGCCTGGATTCAGGCTATTCTGGTCTATAGAGCGAGTTCCAGGACAGCCAGAGCTAAACTCTGTCTTAAAACTCCCTTCTCACAAAAATGAATAATAAACAAATAATTGAATATCCTCTGCGAGCATCTTAAATCCTCTCCTCTTGCATGGCTTAATTTTTACTTTTCTGCTAAAATAAGGTTAATAATAATGGAAGCATGTGCCAGCTGCTTAGAGCACCAGTGTCCCCAAGCTTATAGAACTCTTGCTATATAGTCTTGGCTAGCCTTGAACTTGTGGTAATCCTCATGCCTTGCTCTCCCAAATCCTAGATAACGTAATGAATTCTTTTCATTACATTTGGAAAGTATGTGTGTGTGAGTGCATATCAGGTCTCTCTTTCTGCCAGGTGTATCCCAGGGAGCAAACTCATGTTATCAGCCTTCCACACAGGTACCTTTACTTGCTGAGCTATCTAGACAAGATGTTCTTAAAACCCTATCAGTTCAGAATGAAGCAAGTAGAAGGTTACACTTTAGTACATCCACTATCGTCTACAATTATTTGCTGTATCATCAACTTTTTATCACACCCCATAAAAGATTTTTAAATAATTCATAATGGTTATCAAATATACTGTGTCTTCAATGAAGGCTGCATCTCTTGACATTCCCCAGAGAGCCTATAGATCCATGGTTTTCAACCTGTAGGCCTCGAACCCTTGTGGTCAAAGGCCCCTTTCACAGGGGTCTAAGACCATCAGAAAACACAGATATTTACATTAAGATTCATACAGTAGCAAAGTTGGACTTGTGAAGTAGCAACGAAGATAACTTTATGTCTGGGTCACCACAGGAGGAGCTGTATTAAAGGGTCTCAGCATTAAGAAAGTTGAGAACCACTACAATAGAGTGTTTCAAAGTAGATATGTAAGTAGGCCTCAGTGATTCAAATGTTTCTATTCAGCACCTGCAAACAGCCAAAAAGGAGATATTCATGAACTTTCTTGCCTCAGAGCTGGGGTCAGAGATGGGTTCTCCAGTCAGATACCTTATCATCCTTTCTAGTAGTTCAGGTAAGACACAATCATGCAGGTTATCACATAAATTCCTACTTTCAAGCATTTTCACTATTAATATTACAATGTTATTGGGACACAATGCACACATGATACACTCTCCTCTTTGCAATGCAGTTAATAGATTTTAGGACATTCCCAGACTGGTACAATCAGTGATTTTCAAACAACTTACCCCTACCAAAAGAAAGAACTGTATCTATTAGTACTCGTTGGTTTTCCATTTCTCCTCAATCTTCTTAGCCCTACAAAACTTCTAATTCACTCTTTTTTTCAGTTTTACAGGAAAAGTTGATGCAGTCATTCAATTATTTGAAAACAGCAACATGAGTAAACCACCTTGTATCTCCTTTCACAAGCCACAGTCCTTGGGCAGAAACAAAGATCCCGACATTCACCTCAGTGGATATCAGGGCTCATGACCATGATGGCTGCACACTGAGCCTCCACATGGCATTTCCTATGTGAGCAACTAATTTTGTATCCACACAGTTCTGTTGATGAATTCACAGACTGAAATGCTGGGGTGTGCCAGACTTCTGGGAAGCATTCAGCAGCTGTCTGGAGTAAGGAGTACCCATGCTTTAGCACCACCTGCTTGGAATGGTTTGGGCTGGCAATAGCATCAGGAAGATGCTGAGTCATTTCCTTTTCTTATCCCACACAGAGAAGCTGCCCCTCTCTTCTGGTCTGTAACAGGCAGCTCCTTAACTCTCTCCCTGCTAAATGGCTTAGAAAACTGCTCAGCTAAAGCAACCCTTCCAGTAGTTGGTGGTATACAAGTTAGTGGCATACAACTTATAGAAGAAAGTATTTAAGTGGGTTCATGGTTCCAGAGGTTTAGAATTCTTGATGGTGGAGTGAAAGCAGAATGGCAGGAAGAGCCTAGAGTTCACATTTCAAACCACAGGCAGGAGAGCAAGAAACAGAGAGTGCACTGAGAATGGTTAGGCTTCTGAAGTCTCAAAGCCCATCCTTGTGACACGCGAAGTCACCTTCTAGCCCTTCACAAACAGTTCCACTAACTGGGGACCAAGTATTCAAACACACAAACCAATGAGTCATTCTCACACAAACCACCTCATCCACAGCTCCCTTCAATCCATTTTTTGCTACCTAAGAGTCCTACTGTTGTTTCTACAGTTCCAGGACTAATGGGTTATGTCTTTGAGCACTGAACAAAAGAAATACTTTCATGAGCACAAAAGCAAGAACAAAGTTAGACTGTGTAAATGGCTCAGGAGGTGAAAGTGCTTGCCTCCAGAATATGATGACCCGAGTTCAACCCCTGAAACCCACCTAAAAGGAAGTGGCCATGGTGATGCATACTTCTGATCCCAGCAGTACAGAAAGACAAACAGGTGGATTTCTAGGTCTATCTGAACAGACAGCCACGCCAAAGAACTGGTACCCTTAGGCCAGTGAAAGGACTTGCCCGAAAGAACAAGGTGGATATCCCTGACAAATAGCACCAAGGCTCACCTCTAGGCTCTGTATACTCATAGTGTACACACATGCACCACACACCACACAGAGAAGGAAAAAACTAAAAGAAAAGCAAAGTTATTGATGCGTGCAGAATACCCATTGAGTGTCTGTAGTTGTGAGAAAAAAAAGCCAAAGATATTCTGTAAGAATAGTGTTTCAACTCAGATGTGTATGAGACAGATAAAGAGACAATGAACCCCATTGGCTCATGGAAGAGGGGGGAAGGTTGGTTTGTCATGTACCTCCTTAGTGTCTCTGGGTCAAAACAAGTCACAGAACTAACTGTTCTCATGAACCCCTGTCTCAGGCCATTTGTGAATCTGGACATCCTCCCCTCTGTCCACCTGTGCAGAGGAGCATCTTAACTCTCCTTTATTACATGTCAACCCATTCCATTGCTCTCTATATGTTGCTCTTAGGGTTTTTTTTTTTATCCTTAACAGGTGGTAGTAACTTTACTCTGGGTTCTCATGTAGCCACCAATAGCTTTATATTTCTCCAAAGAATCTCTGATGAGAGAGGCACAGTGGTGACATAGTGGCATGAGTGTTACAGGGGTAGTGAATGGCTTTCTCATTTGATTTGAGGCCTGCTCCACCTGGGAGAAATTCACACCTGGTACTGTGAACCAAGCTAAAAGCCTTTGGTTAAACTGTGTGTGGCATCACCTGTCTTTAATCCCAGCACACAGAAGGCAGAGGCAGGAAGATTTCTATGAATTAGAGGTAAGCCTAGTCTACATAGCAAGTTCCAAGCCATCTAAGGCTGCAGAGTGACAGCCTTTGTAAAAATAAATCTTTTTAAAATGCCTGGAGCTGGGAGGTCATAGACCCTAGGGAGTAACTGCTCTAATTGCTTTTCTTTTATGACAGTGTGATAAATACCATGACCAAAAGCCAAAAGCCACTTAGAAAAATTCTAGACTGTGTCAAGGTGACCTCCAAAGCCAACCAGGGCAGCAACCCGTCACTGATGTTTTACATTAGGTAACACCAAACTGCTGTCTGAGTATTAATATTTATTCCCATGGATTAACTCTGCTCTCAGTCTTGGTCAAAGAAGTTCCTCTTGCAGTGAACAGAAAATTATAGATTCATATAATATACATATACCTATCAATGTATAGATTCATATCTGGTCAAAGTGCTCAGAATATGTAACTCTTGAATGATTAGCCCTAAATGGGATGTCCATATCAACCTCACCCCATGAGGCTTAGAGAACATCATAAATGAGAGGGCAGAAAGAACGTAAGAGCTAGAGAATGAGGAAGAAGCTGAAAATGTTGTTTTTAATGACATGGACATTGAACTCATGAACTCAACAGCACCTGTAGTAAATTGCATAAGACCTTATAGGATTAAGCCAGTCAACATTGTAGCACAGACAAAGTTGTGGGACCTCAGAAGGTCCCACCCCAAATGAATAGCACATTGGCAGTTTATGGGTGCTTTGGGACAGAGTCTTTTTTTTTTTATTCTCCCTGAGATGTGGACAGTTGTAGGTTCTCCATGATATAGAGGATGGCCTCACACCCATACAGACAGCATTAGTTGAATTCAGTTAATTATGTTTAAAAAAAAGAAGGAAGGAAGGGAAAAAAGAAAGAAAGAAAGAGAGAGAGAGAAAGAGAAAAATAGAGAGAGATGGAGGAAAATGAGGATGAGAAAGGGACCTGTGTGGGATGTGTGAGCAAGCTTCACAGTGTGTATGATCCTGACACATTACATGCATGTATGAAATCTAAAAGAATAAATTTTAAAAGCTTTAAAGAAAATAGCCAAAGAATTTTAACTGACAAACTCACAGAATATGTAGTCAATAAATTTTGGAAAAAATAAAATATATATGTATTTAGCATATATAAAAATATATGACATATCTTTATTCAAATGTATATATACTTGACACCCTCAAACAATAAGGCACATACTTAAAAAAAAGGGACATACTTAAACATAGTAAAGGCAATATACAGCAAGCCTATAGCCAACATCAAAATAAATGAAGAGAAACTTAAATCAATGCACTGAAATCAGGGACAAGGCAAGGCTGCCCAGTCTTTCCATATCTGTTCACCATTGTACTTGAAGTCCTAGCTAGAGCAATAAGACAACTAAAGGAGATCAAGGGAATACAAATTAGAAAGGAAGAAGTCAAAGTATCACTATTCACAGATGATATGATAGTATACATGAGTGACCCCAAAAATTCAACCAGAGAACTCTCACAGCTGATAAACACCTTCAGCAAAGGGCTGGATACAAAATTAACTCAAAAAACTAAGAAGGTCTCCTGTATACCAAAGATAAAAGGACTGAGAAAGAAATTCGGGAAACAACACCCTTCACAATAGCCACAAAGGACATAAAGTGCCTCGGTGTGACTCTAAGCAAGCAAGTGAAAGACCTGTCTGAAAAAGAACTTCAAGTCTCTGAAGAAAGAAATTGAAGAGGATATCAGAAAATGGGAAGCTCTCCCATGCTCATAGATCGATACGATTAACATAGTGAAAATGGCCATCCTGCCAAAAGCAATATACAGATTCAATGCAATTCCCATCAAACTGCCAACACAATTCTTTACAGACCTTGAAAGAAAAATTCTCAACTTCATATGGAAAAACAAAAATCTCAAAATCTCCAAAACGGTCCTGTACAACAACAGATCATCTGGAGGTACCTCCATCCCTGATCTCAAGCTGTACTACAGAGCAATAGTAATAAAAACTGCATGGTATTGGCATAGAAACAGACTGGTGGATCGATGGAACCAAATAGAAGACCCAGAAATAAATCCACACACCTATGGATACCTGATTTTTGACAAAGAAGCCAAAACCATTCAATGGAAAAAATACAGCATCTTCAACAAATGGTGCTGGTCCAACTGGATGTCTACATGCAGAAAAATGAAAATAGATCCATATTTATCACTCTGCACAAAACTGAAGTCCAAGTGGATCAAAGACCTCAGCATAAAACCAGACACACTAAATTGGTGAGGAGAAGAAAAAGTGGGGAAGAACCTAGAACTCATTGGCAGAGAACACAGATATCCTGAACAGAATATCAACAGCACAGGCTCTAAGAGCAACAATCAATAAATGGGACCTCATGAAACTAAAAATCTTCTGTAGAACAAAGGACACTGTCTTCAGAACAAAATGACAGCGTACAGACTAGGAAAGGATCTTCACCAACCCTATATCTGACAGAGGACCAATATCCAGAATATATAAAGAAATAAAGAAGTTAAAGAGCAACAAATCAAGCAATCCAATTAAAAAATGGGGTACAGCGTAAATAGAGAATTCTCTGTAGAGGAATATAGAATGGCAGAGAAACACCTAAAGAACTGCTCAATGTCCTTAGCCATCAGGGAGATGCAAATCAAAATGACGCTGAGAATTTACCTAACACCCGTCAGAATGGTTAAGATAAAAAACTCAAGTGACAATACATGCTGGAGAGGATGTGGAGAAAGAGGAACCATTCTCCATTGCTGGTGGGAATGTAAACTTGTACAACTACTTCAGAAATCAATCTGGCACTTTCTCAGACAATTAGGAATAGTGCTACCTCAAGATCTAGCTATACCACTCCTAGGCATATATCCAAAGATTCTCAAGTATACAACAAGGACATTTGCTCAACCATGTTCATAGCAGCTTTATTTGTAATAGCCAGAATCTGGAAACAACCCAGATGTCCCTCAGTTGAGGAATGGATACAGAAATTGTGTTACTTTTACACAATGGAATTAAAAACAAGGAATTAAACAGCAATTAAAAACAAGGAAATCATGAAATTTGTAGGTGGGATCTGGAAAGGATCATCCTGAGTGAGCTTTCCCAGAAGCAGAAAGACACACATGGTATATACACACTCATATAGACATATAACATAGGATAAACCTACTAAAATCTATACACCTAAAGAAACTAATCAAGAGGAAGGACTCTTGCTAAAATGCTCAGTTCCTATCCAGAAAGGCAAAGAGGATGGACATCAGAAGAAGAAAATGGGAAACAAGTCAAGAGCCTCCCACAGAGGACTCTGAAAGGCTCTGCCCTGCAGACTACCAATGCAGATGCTGAGACTTATGGGCAACTTTTGGGCAGAGTGCAGGGCATTTTCATTTTGTATTCTTTGTTGTTTTATTTCATTTTAGAAAGAAAAGAAATTTTTTTGTACACTGCAAAGACAGCAGCAGGCATGGCATTAACAGAAGAACTGCCTACTGGGATCTTTGTTGGTATAATGTTCTTTTGGAATGTACACAATTTACCCTCATTCATTCAAATGTTGATTTCTCTATCCCACTATCTGTGTTCAATTAGGACATTGCATTGTGATGCTTAGAATAAGCATCACAAACTGTCTCAAGTTTGTGTAAACATGCCACGATTTGTTTTCTGTATTGTCAATTAAACAACCAGCCCCAATGCTGTGCAATGGAGAGGATAGGGTGGGACATCCTGGTCCGGAGGAGAAGGGAAGGAAGCCAGGGAGTAGGAGCAGAGAGGTTGGCAGGAGAGGTCTCAAAACTACATGGAGAGATGAACCGCACCTAAGATATGACTAAAAGCAAGTATAGTGGGTGAATCTGAATGGTAGGAAACTACGTCAGCTTGGAGGTTTAGGATGGAATAACTATTGCCCAGCATTGTGTTCTAGGTTAATTAAATAAATCACAGTCTCTGTGTGCTGATTTGGGTATACAGCTGGATTAGGACTAACCGCTGCTTAACTAAAAGATATATCAACAGTAAATATTAAATAACCACAACAGATCTTTGATTGTTTCTTTCATATATACATTTGAGACAGGAACTGAGCATATAATCCACAAATTCTCCTGCCTCCATTTCCTGAATGCTGGGAAAAATGGGGATTTTCCACCATTTGCAACCATCATATTGCTTTAAGGAAACTGCAAATTCTGCTTTTGTGTCATCAGAAGGTAAGACTGTGATAAATTAGAAATTCACCCTGGTGCTTTGACAGTTGGAGGAGTTGGTGGAACAGACCCTGTATCCAGTCATTGGCATAAATTATCACATCATTTGAAATTTCAGAAGGAACCCCACTTTTTCCTCCTTTCTGGAAGTCATGTCTAAGGATTCACCTGCACATTACCATCTGGCTTACTAGACCTGAGATCTTTTCATTCTCATTGATCATCATACAACACAATTTGTAGCAAATGACTAATTTAGCCTACAACAGCCTATCTCATCTTCCCCCAACGTTGGACCCATATGTAGAGTTCATCTGCTTAGAGAACTTCTGAAAAATGAATCTTTACTTAAACCAAAGGCTTAAGCCAAAAGACACAATTGTGCAACTGCAGCTTCCTCTTCCACCCTTTATACACATAGACCAATCCTCAGGCCTTGTCTGCATTCTCAGCATTTCAGTATCCCACAGGAGTATCCAGCTTAACACTTGAGCTACAGTTGGACAGACCTTCCTTATCACATGTTTTACACACTCTACCTTGATCTATCTCATCCAGTTGGGAATTTTTCTACTACCCATATTTCTGCAAAAAAACCACAGCAAACTGAAGGCTTTAATTTCTTCCATCTGTTTTTATTCTGTTTTGGGGACAGGGCCCTGCTAGATGCCCAAGTTGACCTCACCGTTGACATCATCCTGCCTCAGTCTCCTGAGTGTTGGGATTCTCTGCATGTGCCACCATGCTAAATTGAAGACCTTAAAGGTAATGAAGAGTGCACCTTTTCATTTAAGGGTACATATGGCAACCAACCATGGAGAAATGATCACATTTAACAATACCTAATAAGATTTTTTAAAGACTCCTTATCACTAATGTATAAAATCCTCCAGGAATCATGCCTCTGAGGCCCCGCACGGCTACTCACCTCTTTAGTTCTTTTTAGTTGTCCCCCGATGCCCTCTCCTTAAAGTCCCCTTAATGACAATGAGACAAAAGACACACTTGCCCAATTCTGTCTTCCTGTTCCATGCCTCTGCAGAAGGAACTGGCCATGACTTGGCAGCTCTGCTTAGTTACTTCATGTTTGCCCACACAAGCTGCAGTATTCCTTTTGCTGGGACAAGCTACCCTGACAAAAGCAACTAATGAAGACAGTTGAAGTTCTAAATTCCATCGTGGCAGGGAAAGGGTGGGAGAAGGAGCAGAGGTTACTGGTCACATTTCATCCTCAGTGAAGAAGGAGAAAAAGAAAGTAAGAAGTTGGGCCAGGCTATAAACCCTTCAGGCTGTAACCAAGTACTCATTTCCTCCAGGGAGGCTCCACCTGTTAAAGGTTCCACAAACTGCCCAAAGGGCAAGAAATATCCAAACCCAGGAGCTGCCTATAAGGACTATTTTATAATTATGTCATAATAATCAAGAACCAGTACCCTCTACTAACTTTCCATATATATGAACAGCTTCCTTTCCCACTCCACCCTTATGCTCCTCTTCCTTTTATAAAAAGTTTTATTGCATTTTATTTATTTTGCATGTGCTCACAAGGTATACACGTGCCACATAGTGGAGGTGTATGGTGAAGATCAGATCTCTCCTTAAGCTAGGCAAATCCTAGGTATAGGTCTTTGACAGCTATTGTATTGGATAGTCAGTGGCCTTTTCAATTAGAGCACTTGGCTCTACCATCAAGCATGGGAAATCATTGTCTATTATTTGATTATTTTTCATGTCATTCTTTTTCTACTCTTTTCTCTCTAGTAACCCAATTTTAGGGAAATAAAATTGTTAATTTACATTGTTACCTTTTTTTCTTCGTATTTTCTCAGTATTGTGCTGGTTTCTGGGTTTCTTTACACGGTGAGACAGGATCTGTCACTGACATGGGGCCATCCAACAGAGCTCGGGAAACTTCAAGGCCCACAGGCTGAAGAAGACTGACTCCAGCAGAAACAAGTGTCAACAGCTCCCCTCCTACAGGTGGGGCCTGGCTTGGCTGCATTTGGGGCAGGCTTGTATGGATAGGCAACCACAGCAACTGTGAGTTCCTGAGGGAAGGACCCTGCTGTGCACAAAACAAGACAAACCCAAGCTGTTCTCTTCAGCCTCTGGCTCTTATGACCTCTTGGGCCCCTCTTCTGCAATGGCCCCTGAGTTTGGGAGGAGGAAGTGTTCCCTCAGGAATGAGCATACCCTGTCACTTACTGTCTGCACTTTGACCTTGTTGTAAGTCTCTGGAATTCTGTTCTTGTTAAAGTCTGAATTTATGTTCATTCCAGACTCCCATTAGCAACT
This sequence comes from Meriones unguiculatus, assembly GCF_030254825.1. Classification (NCBI taxonomy): domain Eukaryota; kingdom Metazoa; phylum Chordata; class Mammalia; order Rodentia; family Muridae; genus Meriones; species Meriones unguiculatus. The sequence goes on along the minus strand of NC_083354.1, from coordinate 74,962,698 downwards.
GAGAGCCCTGGGGTGTCCCAGAGAGACACTTGGATGAAAGGATATAGTCAATTGCCATATTGTCAGTTTACATCTTGCTATTCTCTATCTAAACAAAAGGTGGGGCTAAAGAGATGGCTCAGTGGTCAAGAGCACTGGCTGCTCTTCCAGAAACCAGGACTCAATTCCCAGCACCCATATGACAGCTCACAACTGTCAATACTTCTGTTCCAGGGTATCTGACTTCCTCACACATGCAGACAAAACACCAATGTACAAAATAAAAATAAATAATCTAAAAAACAAAGCAAAACAAGATCTGGGTCTGGAGCATGCCTGTCGTCCAGCACTTGGATGGTGGAGGCAGGTGGATAAGTTTAAGGCCATCCTCCCTAAACACTGAGTTTGAGGCCATCCCAGGTTATCTGGCACTCTGTCTCAAAGGCCCCTCTACCAGCTGACCACCCCCGAACAAAAACAGTAAGTAAGTCATGTATTATTGTAGCACATGGCTGGGCTTTGAGAACTCATGAGACCAAGGCAAGAAAATGTGAGTTCAAGAGAAATCTGAGCTATACTACAAATCAAGATAGTAAAATCTTTTCTTAAATTGGCTTTTTTTGAAACAGGGGTTCTGACTATTCTGGAATTCTCTTTGTAGACACAGTAAAATCTTATCTCAAACAATTTGAGGGCTATAGCTGTAGCTCAGTAGCAAAGTGCTTCTCACTCTTGGGCAAGGCCTTCAATTCCAGGTCAAATATCTTACAGAGGAAATACAGGAAAACCAAGAATTTCAGGAGTAGGGCAGCGGTTTAGTGTGTACTTCGTAATCATGGCACCTAGATCCAATCTCTCTGTCTCTCTCTCTCTCTCCCACACACACGACATAGAACTAAAACAAAAAGAAACAACAAACAACTGAAGAAGAACAGGCAAAGTTGAAGGTTCATGTAGATGTGTGTGTGTGTGTGTGTGTGTGTGTGTGTTTGGTAAAAGGACAGAGAACTGGAAGAGGAGGACAGCATCAACCAGGACAAGGGAGTGGCACAGTGGCCTCTAAGGCATTGGGAGACCTTGACTTCTTGACTTTAGTGCTCAGCTCCTAGGCTTTATTGTTATTGTCCTTTCAAGCAAATACGCAATTACAGTAGATACACATTACGTATGCTAGTTTTAATTAAAATAAAACAAAGTTTGTTGATAGATTCTAGAACAAGTTTTAAATACATCTAGATTGTTTCCCAACTTGCCACAGGGAAGAGAGATTAAGAAGAAGGCCTCTATGTTTTCAACAATTCCACATACAAAGAAAAAAAGTGGGGCCTGAAAAATGTCTCCATGGGAGAACAGTCACTACTCCTGCAGAGGACTCAGGTTTGCACCCAACATCCATATCAGGCAGTTCACAGCCTTCTGTAACTCAGTTCTAGGGGCTTTGATGCCCTCTTTCTGACCTCTGTGGGCACCACGCATGCAAGCAGTGCACAGATATACATGCAGACAAAACACCCAAAAGTCAAATACTTTAAAAAGGAAAAGGAAAAGGAAAAGAAAAAAGTGAACACTGCTGTCACTCATCATCTAACTTCATCTACCTATCTATCTAAGTTGAGGATAACTCTTGCTATGTAGTTCTGGGCTGGTAGGAAACATGTGATTTTAGACGGAAGGGGAGCAGGAGAACTAGAGGGAGATACAAAAAAGTAATGGGAAGCTGGTGTTGAGCATGATTGAAATAAACTGTAATATATATAATAAACATGTAAAAAGTAATCTATATATGAAATGTTATTGTATATAATTAATGTACACTATTAAAAGGTTTTTAAAGAATTTTTTAAGGGTTTGGGATATTATTCCTGTTCTATCTCAAGACCAGATGATTACTTAAACCTTTACATTTTAAAGTTTAACAATTGTCCTTAGATGCTGACAAAATCCAACATCCATTCATGTTTAAAGTCCCAAAAATATAAGGGATACAAGACACTTACCTAAACATAGTAAAGGCAATATACAGCAAGCCTATAGCCAACATCAAACTAAATGAAGAGAAACTTAAATCAATCCCACTGAAATCAGGAACAAGGCAAGGCTGCCCACTCTTTCCATATCTCATCAACATAGTTCTTGAAGTCCTTGCTACAGCAATAAGACAAATAAAGGAGATCAAGGGAATACAAATTAGAAAGGAAGAAGTCAAAGTATCACTATTCACAGATGATATGATAGTATACATGAGTGACCCCAAAAATTCTACCAAGGAACTCCTACAGCTGATAAACACCTTCAGCAAAGTGGCCGGATACAAAATTAAATAAAAAAAAAAATCAGTAGCCTTCCTGTAAAAAATCAGTAGCCATAAGACAAAAGGGCTGAGAAAGAAATTAGGGAAACAACACCCTTCACAATAGCTACAAAGGCATAAAGTACCTTGGTGTAACTTTAACCAAGCAAGTCAAAGATTTGTATGAAAAAAAAAACTTCCAGTCTCTGAAAAAAGAAATAGAAGAAGATATCAGAAGATGGAAAGATCTCCCATGCTCATTGCTTGGCAGGATTAACATAGTAAAAATGGCCATCTTACCAAAAACAATCTAAAGACTCAATGCAATTCCCATCAAATTACCAACACAATTTTTTACAGACCTTGAAAGAAAAATTCTCAACTTCATATAGAATAACAAGAAACCCAGAATCGCTAAATCAATCTTCTACAATAAAAAATCTTCTGGAGGTATCTCCATCCCTGATTTCAAGCTGTAATATAGAACAACAGTAATAAAAACTGCATGGTCCTGGGGAATAGAAACAGGCTGGAGGATCAGTGGAATTGAATAGAAGACCCAGAAATAAACCCACACACTTATGGACACCTGATCTTTGACAAAAATGCCAAAACCATACAATGGAAAAAAGATAGCATTTTCAACAAATTGTGCAGGTCTAACTGGATATCTACAGTAGAAAAAATGCAAATAGATCCATACTTATCACCCTGCACAAAACTAAAGTCCAAGTGGATCAAAGACCTCAAGATAAAACCAGACACATTAAATCTGTCAGAAGAAAAAGTGGAGAAGTGTCTTGAGCTCGTTGGCACAAGAGATAACTTCCTAAACAGAGCATCAGCAGCACAGGCTCTAAGAGCAACAATCAATAAATGGGACCTCATGAAACTGAAACATTTCTGTAAAGCAAAAGACACTGTCATCAGAACAAAACAACAGTCTACAGATTGGGAAAGGATCTTCACCAACCCTTTATCTGACAGAGGACTAACATCCAGAATATATAAAGAATTCAAGAAGTTAAACAGCGACAAATCCAATTAAAAAATGGGGTACAGAGCTAAACAGAGAATTCTCAATAGAGGAATATTGAATGGCAGAGAAACACTTAAAGAAATGCTCAACATCCTTAGTCATCAGGCAAATGCAAATCAAAATGACCCTAAGATTTCACCTTACACCCATCAGAATGGTTAAGATTAAGAACTCAAGTGACAAGACATGCAGGAGAGGATGTGGAGAATTGGGAACCCTCCTCCACTGCTGGTGGGAATGTAAACTTGTACAACCACTTTGGAAATCAATCTGGCACTTTCTCAGACAATTAGGAATAGCACTTCCTCAAGATCCAGCTATACCACTCCTAGGCATATATACAAAAGATACGTATACAACAAGGACATTTGCTCAACCATGTTTGTAGCAGTTTTATTCATAATAGCCAGAACCTGGAAACAACCCAGATGCCCCTCAGCAGAGGAATGGATACAGAAATTGTGGTACATTTACACAATGGAACTACAAACAAGGAATTAAACAGCAATTAAAAACAAGGAAATCATAAAATCTGCAGGCAAATGGTGGGAACTAGAGAAGGTCATCCTGAGTGGCCTATCCCAGAAGCAGAAAGACACACATGGTATGTACTCACTTATAAGTGCATTTTAGATGTATAAAACAGGACAAACATACCAAAATCTGTACACCTAAAAAAGCTAAGCAAAAAGGAGGACCCTGGGTAAGATGCTCAATCTTCATTCAGAAAGGCAAATGAGATAGACATCAGAGGAAGGTGAAAACAAGGAACAAGAGAGTAGCCTAACCACAGAGGGTCTTTGAAAGACTCTACCCAGCAGGGTATCAAAGCAGATGCTGAGACTTATAGCCAAAATTCAGGCAAAGTGCAGGGAATCTTCTGAAAGAAGGGGGAGACAGAAAGACCTGGGAAGGTCTGGAGCTCCACAAGGAGAGCAACAGAACCAAAAAATCTGGGCACAGGGATCTTTTCTGAGACTGATACTCCAACCAAGGACCATGCATGGAGACAACCCAGAACCCCTGCATAGAGGTAGCCCGAGGCAGCTCAGTCTCCAAGTGAGTTCACTAGTAAGGGGAACAGGGACTGTCTCTGACATGAACTCAGTGGCTGGCTCTTTGATCCCCTCCCCCCGAGGGGAGAGCAGCATTTTCCAGCCCCCCTCAAAAGACTGTGAAATACAGTCCTGATGAGACCTGATAAGCTAGGGTCAGATGGAAGGGGAGAAGGTCCTCCACTATCAGTGGACTGGGCAAGGGGCATGGGAGGAGATGAGGGAGGGAAGGCGGGCAGGATTGGGAGGTGATGAGGGAGGGGACTATAGCTGGGATCCAAAGTGGATAAATTGTATGAAATAAAAAATTGTACAAAAATGAAGTTTAACAATTAGATTTAAATCAGTTTAGAGCACTTTTATGTATGCCTTGGAATGGAAACAGGACACACCTGTGAAACTGAACACAGACTGCATTATGAAAGCTCTCTAGAAAGAAGCAACTTTCCTAGTCAGTTTGAGACTGATTTCCTTATGTGTTGCAACAAAAATATTTGTGTATAGTCTTGTTCCAGAGCTTTTGTAGCTGTCATTTTCTTTTCCTGGGAAGTTCCCCCTTCTGTTTTAGGCAGAGTTTTCTAAAGGAACAGAACTGATAGAATATATAAATATAGGTCTAGGTAGAGATATACATATGCAAACATAGATAGATATATAGAATAGATGTGGAAATGTATCTATATATCCAAATACATGGCATTTATGAGACTGGCTTACAGAATGTAGCCTGGGTCATCCAGCAATGGCTGTCTCACACTGTGAGGCTGAGAATCTGGCTGTTGTTGACTCTACAAGGTGGGATGATGACTCAGCAGTCCCAGTCTGGCACTGGAGTCCTAGGGGATTCCTGGAGAGGGCTGGTTGGTCTTCAGTCTACATTTTACTCATGAATAAGTTGGTTCTAATACCAGTGAAGGAATGCCACAGAAGCAAGATAGATGAACTTGCCTGTGAGAATGAGCACAAGAACAAAGCACTTCCCTTCTTCCATATCTCTTTATCTGGGCTGCCAGCAAAGAGTGCTCCTTGTCATTAGGATAAGTCTTCCTCCTTCAAGTAACCTGATTAAGAAAACCCCTCATGGGAATGTCCAGAGCTTGCATTTTATTTGATTCCAGATGTAGTCAAGCTGACAACCAAGATTAGCTGTGCCATGATGGTTTGATAGTTCTGTAAGGGGTCATGTTTTGAACTGGAATCCTCATTGTAAGAGTCTAGGAGTGGGAACTTTATTGTGTTTCGAGGTGGGATCTATAGAAGGTCATTAAGGTGAAGCTCCCATTGGATCCTGGTAACTTCCTAAGATAGACCAAAAAATGGTCCATGTGCACAGACACATGGTAGGTAGAATAATTTTAGAAAATTAAAAGTGAAGACTATGACAGGGAGGAGAGTGGGAGGGAGATTCACATACAGAAGTTACTGGAGGACACTGTCTCTGGATTTATAATGTGGTCAGAATGTGAAATGTCCTCATGCGCAGCTCATGTGTTTGAACATTTGGTTTCCAGCTGGTGATATATTTTGGAACCTTTAAGAGGCAGAGCCTGGTGGAGGAAGTGGGTCATGGGGGACATGGCTTTGAGACTTTAGAACCTGGTGCCACTTCCTGTTCATTTTCTCCGCCTCTTCGCTGCTGATGCACTGTGACCAACTGGCCGGTCTTCTGTGCCACGATGAAATAGCGATCTTCAAACTGTAAGCCAGAAAAAGCCTTATTCTCTGTGAGCTGCTTTTGTCAAGGGCTTTTATCCCAGCAACAGAAAAGTAATGACAGGCTGCACTAGTGAAAATGGAAATTCACCAAGCACAGCCTTAGGCTGGCAAGTCCTGGCCAGTTCCTTCTGTAAAGGGAAGGAACAGGAAGCTAGAGTAGGGTAATTGTGTCTATAGATAAGAACACGACCTTTGTCTCATAATTGCTAACGAGACTGTAAGGTGTGGTGTATCAAGGGACGAGTTCAAAATGAACTAGACAAGATGTTGAATAGCCTGAGGGTTGATAGAAGTCCAGAAGGACCATTGCTGGGCACTTCACATGCTAGTGACGAGGAGTTCTTTTTATCTTATTAGGGATAGTCAAACGTGGTTATCTGCTACGCTGGGCAAACTCATCATAAAAATTGCCCGGTGAAAGAGTTTGCTTGTTTTCAACTTGGCCAGGTATGGTGGCACATACTTCTAGTCGAACCACTCAATAGGCTAAGCAAGATGGTGTCAGCCTTGAGGCTAGCATGGGCTATAGAGCAAAACCCTGTCCCACAAACAAGTGAAAACCTTCAGGTTGCAGCAGCTTTTGCAAAAGTGTAGCTAGGTAGGCAAATTCCAAATTGAATGAGGTAGATAAAGCATCATGTGACAGCGCTACCTCTACCCAAAAATAGATTTGATATTCCTTTGAGAGCACTGAAATGTGTAAATTGGTCATATGCTTGCACAAAGGTGTTCCTCGTTTTGCCCTATTTAAAAACTTTTTGATAGTTTCATATCTGAGAACTATATTTACATTATTTCTACCCACCCCTCTATGATCCCACCAAATTCCTGACTCCTTCTTTAATTATGACACACACACATACACACACACATCCTTACTGAGTCCATTTAGTGTTCCTCATATGTATATGTGTTTGGGGCTGACCAGTTGGGACTGGATATCCTATCAGGGGCTTGTCCCTCTTTCAGCAGCTGTTCACTGCCCAGACTTCTTACAGTGGGGAGGCCTTGTGACATTCCCCCATCCACACTGGCATGTCGAGCTTGTGTCATTCTGCAGGTCTTGTTTAGGTGGGCGTATTGTTGATATTTCCCAGGGGCAGCTTCCCTGCCACAGAGGTAAATGAGCCCCTCACTGTAGAGGCTCCCGGCTTTTCTGAGGGGTAGGAGTGCTGATTGCTTTTCTCCCGTGGCAGCCTGCATAACACCTTCAGATACCGTGAGAGCTAATCGTCAAGGAAGAGGTTTCCAGACCTCTTTGAGGCTGATCCCTCCAAGAATTATGTCCAAAGTGTGTGACATCTTTAGCAGTAGGGTCTTTTACAAGTTCTAGAAGGAAACCAAGGACAAAGGCAATAACCTGCTTTTGGGATTCTTGTGGGAGACTCAAAGGGAGGTTATACATGTCTGGCACTGGGATTTTTATTAGATAGTCTATAACTCTTTGGAACAGCATCACCTCATGTTTTATAACTTAATTTAAATTATATACACATACATACATATATATGCAGTTTTAAAAACATAAAATAATGCTTCCTTATGGCTTTTTCAAACATCCCTAGAGTTACTTATCCACCATCCCTCCTTTTCCCTCCCTTTCCTCTCTCTCTCTCTCTCTCCCCCCTCCATTTTCCCCTTTCCCCTCTTCATAGCATCTGTGTCCTATCCTCCTCTCTAGAGCCCCCTCTCCCCCTGCCCATGGCCTCTTCCTACCTGCCTGGGTTTTGCACTTACTCCAGGTTATAGATTCACATCTAAGGTTCAGAACTGGGGACCACAAATAAGAGAGAACTTGCAGCATTTATCCTTCTGGGTTTGACTCTGCTCATTCAGTATATTTTTTGCTTTCACTGTTTATCTGCAGATTTCATGGTTTCATTGTTTTGCATCTTTAGAGCTGAATAGAGTTCCACTGCCTGTGTGTACCACACTTTCCTTATTCACCCATCAGCCAACAAAGATTTAGGCTGTTTCTGCTCCCTAGCTATCGTAACTAGAGAAACCATGAACGGGGCTGAACAAGTCTCTGTGGAGTGGCTTGCTGAGTCCTTTGGGCACATATGCTAAGGAGGGGCATAACTGGGTCAAATTGTAGGTTGATTTTTAGCCTTTTGAGGATTCTCCACGCTGGTTCCCAGAGTGGCTGCACCAGTTTGAAGTCCTGACTGATGGCTCCCTTTCCCCAACATTTTCTCCAGCAAATGATGTTTTTGATCTTTCCCATTCTGGCAGGGGTAAGATGAAATCCCAAAGCAATTTTGAATTACATTTTCCTAACTGTTAAGAATGCTGAATACTTTAAAGATATTTTGTGACTATTTTTACTTCTTCTTTATTGATTTATAGCTCATTTCTTGATTGGGTTATTTGTTTTCCTGATTCTTCATTTTTTGAAGAATTAATAAATGGACAAGATATGTTGTATTTAAGTATTTGTGTGTGTGTGAAATGACAACAGTCAAAGAAAAAACAGTCATTAGTTTGGGAAGGATTAAAGGTGGAGAGATTAAGGAGGAACTAGAAGGAAAAAAGGGAGCTGGGGGAATGATGTAACTTTTTATTAACTAAAGCTTTAAAATGAAAGAAAATTCTCCACAGTGTTGTCTATTGGCTAATATGATGAAAGTGTGTTATTTTTAAGAATTTAATTGTTATTTATTTTTTTCCTAAATTTTTTAATTATTATTATTAATTACACTTTATTCATTTTGTATCCCCCCATAAGCCCCTCCCTCCTCCCCTCCTGATACCATCCTTCCTCCCCTTTCTGCATGCATGCCCCTCCCCAAGTCCACTGATAGGGGAGGTCTTTCTCTCCTTCTTTCTGATCTTAGACTATCAGTTCTCATCAGAAGTGGCTGCATTGTCATCTTCTGTGGCCTGGTAAGGCTGCTCTCCCATCAGGGGGAGGTGATCAAAGAGCAGGCCAATCAGATTATGTCAGAGGCAGTCCCTCTTCCCATTACTATGTAACCCACTTGGACACTGAACTGCCATGGGCTACATCTGTGCAGGGGTTCTAGGATATCTCCATGAATAGTCCTTGGTTAGAGTATGAGTCTCTAGGAAGTTCCCTGTGTTCAAATTTTCTTGTTCTGTTGCTCTCCTTGTGGAGTTCCTGTCCTCTCCAGCTCTTGCTATTTCCCACTTCTTACATAAAATTCCATTGACTCTGCCGACAGTTGGCCGGCATCTGCTTTGCTAGTCTTCAGGGCAGAGACTTTCAGAGGCCCTCTGTGGTAGGTTCCTAGGTTGTTTCCTGTTTTCTTCTTCTGGCTTTCAGAGGCTCTCTGTAGCAGGTTCCTAGGTTGGTTCCTGTTTTCTTCTTCTTCTGATGTCCATCCTCTTTGCCTTTCAGGATGGGGATTGAGCATTTTAGTTAGGGTCCTCTCTTTTGCTTCGTTTGTTTAGATGTACTGATTTTAGTGAGTTTATCCTATGTTGTATGTTTATACAAGTGAGTATATGCCGTGTGTTGTTGGGAGCCGCGTGAGCGTTACGCCGGCAGAAACGCACGCGACCACAGGAATCCTTCCGCAGCAAAAACCTTTATTAGTCACGCGATGAAAAGAGAGGAGAGAGAGAGCCCCTGATGTGGCGCTGTTTATATAAGCCGGGGTCGCACCTGAGTGACGTGTGAATACCCTGACTGGCTGCTTACTTTTACCCCGCCTGATGACTTAGGCCCATTATGCTTAGCGGGCTTGTGACGTGTCAATACCCTGATTGGCTGCTCACTCTTACCGGCGTGCCTACGCAATTCTTAGCATGCTTACGCAATCTTTAGCGTGTTTACCCAATCTACGCATGCGCCCTGGAGGTTTATAGTTTTGAGGGCGAGATGTCAGCGCCACCTAGTGGCATCTGAGTCTCTGCTCTCCACAGTGTGTGTCGTTTTGCTTCTGGGACAACTCACTCAGGATGATCCTTTCCAGATCCCACCATTTACCTGCAAATTTCATAATTTCCTTATTTTTCATTGCTGAGTAATACTCCATTGTATAGATGTACCACAATTTCTGCATCCATTCTTCAGTTGAGGGGCATCTGGGCTGTTTCCAGCTTCTGGCTATTACAAATAAAGCTGCTACAAACATGGTAGAGCAAATGTCCTTTTTGTGTACTTGAGCCTCTTTTGGATATATGCCTAGGAGTGGTATGGCTGGATCTTGAGGAAGTGCTATTCCTAGTTGTCTGAGAAAGCGCCAGATTGATTTCCAGAGTGGTTGTACAAGTTTATATTCCCACCAGCAGTGGAGGAGGGTTCCCCTTTCTCCACAACCTCTCCAACATGTGTTATCACTTGAGTTTTTGATCTTGGCCATTCTGATGGGTGTAAGGTGAAATCTCAAGATTGATTTGAGTTGCATTTCCCTAATGGCTAATGAGGTTGAGCATTTCTTTAAATGCTTCTCTGCCATTCGATATTCCTCTGCAGTGAGTTCTCTGTTTAGCTCTGTTCCCCACTTTTTAAGTGGATTACTTGGTTTGCTGTTTTTCAGATTCTTTAGTTCGTTATATATACTGGATATGAGTCCTCTGTCAGATAAAGGGTTGGTGAAGATTCTTTCCCAATCTGTAGGCAGTCACTTTGTTTTGATGACAGTGTCCTTTGCTTTACAGAAGCTTTTCAGTTTCAGGAGGTCCCATTTATTGATTGTTGGTGTTCTGTTCAGGAAGTTCTCTCCTGTACCAATGAGTTCTAGGGTATTTCCCACTTTTTTTTTCTAGCCAATTTAATGTGTCTGATTTTATGTTGAGGTCTTTGATACACTTGGACTTCAGTTTTGTGCAGGGTGATAAGTATGGATCTATTTTCATTTTTCTACATGTAGACATCCAGTTGGACCAGCACCATTTGTTGAAGATGCTATCTTTTTTCCATTGTATGGTTTTGACATCTTTGTCAAAGATCAGGTTTCCATAAGTGTGTCGGTTTATTTCTGGGTCCTCTCTTCGGTTCCATCGATCCACCATTCTGTTTCTATGCCAGTACCATGCAGTTTTTAAAACTGTTGCTCTATAGTACAACTTAGGATCAGGGATGGAGATACCTCCAGAAGATCTTTTATTGTAGCGTATTGTTTTAGCAATTCTGGGTTTCTTGTTATTCCATATGAAGTTGAGCATTTTTCTTTCCAGGTCTGTAAAGAATTTTGTTGGTAATTAGATGGGAATTGCATTGAATCTGTAGATTGCTTTTGGTAAGATGGCCATTTTTACTATGTTAATCCTGCCTACATTGCTTTTGGTAAGATGGCCATTTGTACTATGTTAATCCTGCCAAGCCATGAGCATGGGAGATCTTTCCATCTTCTCATATCTTCTTCTAATTCTTTCTTCAGAGACTTGAATTTTTTTTCATACAAGTCTTTGACTTGCTTGGTTAGGGTTACACCAAGGTACTTTAAGGCAATTGTGGCTATTGTGAAGAGTGTTGTTTCCCTAATTTCTTTCTCAGCCCTTTTGTCTTTTGTATACAGGAGTGCTACTGATTTTTTTGAGTTAATTTTGTATCTGGCCACTTTGCTGGAGGTGTTTATCAGCTGTAGGGGTTTCCTGGTAGAGTTTTTGGGGTCACTCACGTATACTATCATATCATCTGCAAATAGTGATAATTTGACTTCTTCCTTTCCAATCTGTATCCCCTTGATCTCCTTCAACTGTCTTATTGCTCTAGCAAGGACTTCCAGCACTATGTTGAAGAGGTATGGAGATAGTGGGCAGCCTTGTCTTGTCCCTGATTTCAGTGGGATTGCTTTAACTTTCTCTCTGTTTAGTTTGATGTTGGCTATAGGCTTGTTGTATATTGCCTTTACTATGTTTAGATATGTGCTTTGTATCCCTGATCTCTCCAATACTTTAAACATGAATGGATGTTGGATTTTGTCAAATGCTTTTTCAGCATCTAGGGAGATTATTATGTGTTTTTTTTTTTCAGTTTGTTAATATAGTGAATCACATTGATAGTTTTCTGTATATTGAACCACCCCTGCATACCTAGGATGAAGCCTACTTGGTCATAGTGGATAATATCTTTGATGTGTTCTTGGATTCGGTTTGCAAGTATTTTATTAAGTATTTTTGCATCAATGTTCATAAGGGAGATTGGCCTGAAGTTCTCTTTCTTTGTTGAGTCTTTGTGAGGTTTAGGTACCAAGGTGACTGTGGCTTCATAGAATGAGTTTGGTAATGTTTCTTCTGTTCCTCTTTTGTGGAATAGTTTAAAGAGAATTGGTGTTAGCTCTTCTTTGAAGGTCTGGTAAAATTCTGTGCTGAAGTCATCTGGTCCTGGGCTTTTTTTGGTTGGGAGACTTTTGATGACCGCTTCTCTTTCTTTGGGGGATATAGGACTATTTAATTGATTTACCTGGTCCTGATTCAGCTTTGGTAAGTCAAATTTATCAAGAAAATTGTCCATTTCATTTAGATTTTCAAATTTTGTGGCATATAGACTTTTGAAGTAAGTCCTAATGATTGTTTGGATTTCCTCAGTGTCTGTAGTTATGTCCCCCTTTTCATTTCTGATTTTGTTGATTTGGGTGGTGTCTCTCTACCTTTTAGTTAGCTTGGCTAAGGGTTTGTCTATCTTGTTGATTTTCTCAAAGAACCAGCTCTTCGTTTCATTGATTCTTTCAATTGTTTTATTTGTTTCTAATTGATTGATTTCAGCCCTGAGTTTGATTATTTCCAGCCATCTGCTCCTTCTTGGTGTGTCTGCTTCTTCTTTTTCTAGGGGTTTTAAGTGAGCCATTAAGCTGCTTGAATGAGCTCTCTCGAATTTCTTCTTGAAGGCACTTAGTGCTGTGAGCTTTCCTCTTAGCACTGCTTTCATTGTGTCCCACAAGTTTGGGTGAGTTGTGTCTTCATTTTCATTGAGTCCTAGGAAGACTTTAATTTCTTAACACTGCTTTCATTGTGTCCCACAAGTTTGGGTATGTTGTGTCTTCATTTTCATTGAGTTCTAAGAAGACTTTAATTTCTTTCTTTATTCCCTGACCCAACTGTCATTTAGTAGCAAGTTGTTCAGTTTCCATGTGTGTGTAGGCTTTTTGCTATTTCTGTTGTTATTGAGGTCCAGCTTTATTCCATGGTGACCAGACAGGATACAAGGGATTATTTCAATCTTCTTGTATCTGGTGAGGCTCACTTTGTGACCAACTATATGGTCCATTTTGGAGAAGGTTCCATGAGGTGCTGAGAAGAAGGTAAATTCTTTTGTGTTTGGGTATAAGGTTCTGTAAATGTCTGTTAGGTCCATTTGATTCATGACCTCTGTTAGAGACATTGTTTCTTTGTTTAATTTCTGTTTTGTTGATCTGTCCTTTGTTGAGACTGGGGTGTTGAAGTCTCCCACTATTAATGTGTGGGGATCTATATGTGCTTTAAATTTTATCAATGTTTCTTTTACAAGTGTGGGTGCTCTTGTATTTGGGGCATAGATGTTCAGGATTGTGATGTCTTCCTGGTGGAATTTTCCCTTTATGAGTATGAAGTGTCTTTCCCCATCTCTTTTTATTAATTTTGGTTGAAAGCCTATTTTATCAGATATTAGAATGGCTACTCCTGCTTGCTTCTTGGGTCCATTTGCTTGGAAAGCCGTCTTCCAACCCTTTACCCTCAGGTAATGTCTATCTTTGTGCCTTAGGTGTGTTTCTTGTATGCAACAGATTGCTGGGTTTTCTTTATGCATCCATTCTGTTAGTCTGTGTCTTTTTATTGGAGAATTGATTCCATTGATATTGAGAGAGATTAATGACCAGTGGCTGTTAGATCCTTTGATATTGATGCTGGCTGTGGTCATAAGGTTGTGTGCTTGGTTGCTTTTTGTTTTACTGTAGTGAGGTTAATTATTTCTTGTGTTTTCTTGAAAGTAGCTAGTTTTCTTAGGCTGTATTTTCCCTTCTAGTGTCTTCTGTGACACTGGATTTGTGTGTAAGTATTGTTGAAATTTGTTTTTGTCATTGAATATCTTGTTTTCTCCATCTATGAGGACTGAGAGTATTGCTGGGTATATTAGCCTGGGCTGAAATCTGTGTTCTCTTAGGGTCTGCATGATATCCGTCCAGGCCCTTCTGGCTTTCATAGTCTCTGTTTAAAAGGCAGGTGTGATTCTAATGGGTTTGCCATTATATGTTACTTGGCCTTTTTTCCTTGCAGCTTTTAGTATTTTTTCTTTGTTCTGTATATTTACTGTTTTGATTGTTATGTGGCGGGAGGATTTTCTTTTCTGGTCTAATTTATTGGGTATTCTGTAGGCCTCTTGTATTCTTATTGGCCTCTCCTTTAAGTTGGGGAAACAATGCTCTGTTTCTTTTATTTATTTCAGTGATTTAAGCATTTCCTCTCTAAAGGCCACAAACTGTTTGGCTGCAACTTCCTGTATTTCTTTACAGATGACCATAATCTGTTTGAGTTTATCTTCCTCTAGGTCTTTTTGAATTTTATTTGTTTCCTTTGTTATACTCTTCATGAGCATACATGTTAGGTCATCTTCTTGAATTTCAATTATTTCTTTTCTGGTCTAATTTATTGGGTATTCTGTAGGCCTCTTATATTCTTATTGGCCTCTCCTTTAAGTTGGGGAAATTCTCTTCAATGATTTTGTTGAAAATATTTTCTGGGCCTTGGAGCAGGGAATCTTCTTTTTCCTCTATTCCTATTATTCTTATGTTTTGTCATTTTATGTTGTCTTGAATTTCTTGGATGGTCTGTGTCAGGAATTTTTTAGATTTAAGATTTTCTTTGACAGATACATCTATTTCTTCCATTGTATCTTACACACCTGAAATTCTTTCTTCCATCTCTTGTAGTCTATTGGTTATGTTAACCTCTGTAGTTCCTGTATTCGTCCCAAGTTCTTTCTCTCCACACTTTCCTCCATTGGTGTTTCTTTAATTTTTCCAATTCCATCTTCAGATCTTGAGCCATTTTGTTGATTTCCTTCATCCGTCTGACTGTATTTTCCTGTTTTTCCTTCAATTCCTTCAGCTGTTTGTTTGAACAATCCTCTGTTTCTTTTATTTCTTTCAGTGATTTAAGCATTTCCTCTCTAAAGGCCACAAACTGTTTGGCTGCCACTTCCTGTATTTCTTTACAGATGGCCATAATCTGTTTGTTTTTATCTTCCTCTGTTTCTTTACAGATGGCCATAATCTGTTTGAGTTTATCTTCCTCTAGGTCTTTTTGCATTTTATTTTTTTCCTCTGTTATACTCTTCATGAGCATACATGTTAGGTCATCTTCTTGAATTTCAATTATGCTGGGGTGTCCAGAGCTACTTGCCCCTGGATAACTGGGTTGTGGAGATGCCATATTGCTCTGTCTTTTGTTGGTTGAGTTTTTATGCTGGCCTCTACCCAATGGGCTATCTTAGGTGTTTGGAATTAGTTTCTGGTGGTTCCTTGGATCCTGTGGTGGAAAGAATCACCTTGGCAGGAAGCTGGTTTTTCCTGAAGGAAGCCTTCTCAGCTTTTTGGGTATAGTCACTGGATGGTCAGTGTTTTTCAGGAGTTGCCACTGCTCACCTCAGGCATAGAGACCTGAGTGGTAACTGTGGTCCTTTTTAGTCGAGAGGACTCTCTTCTCACCCAGAGAAGTCCTGAAGACAGCTGCCCTGCTTCTGGGTTTCTGCTGCTGTAACCTGTGTGTCCCGTGGTTTGGTCAGTTTTGTTAGGGATAACTGGTTGCCCCTTGGAGCAGTATCTGGGGGTTGATCTCGGGGATTCTGCACTTCTGTTGGTCTGAGGTTGGGGCTCTGTGCCCCAATATCCAAGCTGTAATCTGTGGCAGGTGGGTACCGCTCTCCTGGTAACAGCAGACTATCTGGTGCACAGCAGGTCCCTAGGTTGGGCTGGTCGGCAGGACCTTTTCCAGGGATATACTGGGTGGCCTAAGTCCATCCCCTTTTCTCTGTTGCCTGTGAGGATTTCTCCTGACAGTGACTCCCAGTCTCTGTTGCCCTGGGGCTCACAGCTCTGTCTGTGCTGGAGAGCTGGGCATGCAGCAACTGTCTGTGCTCGCGGCTAGAGCCCAGTTCAGTTATGGCGGCTTGTACCCACTGGTATGCGAGACTTTTTCCAGGGAAAGACTGGGTGACCCAAGTCAGTCCCGTTTTCTTCTTTCCCTGTGGGGTTTTCTCGTGACTGGGACTCCCAGTCTCTGGTGTTTTTGTGCCCACCAATCCTGGGAAGGTGATCAGGACATGCAGGCGTGTGGCTCTGGTCTGGCGACCTAGTGCTCACCCGACCTGGGATCTCTTCCAAGTTCTGACTGGGTGGCCTGAGCGTGGACCCGACTGATTCCCATGCTGTGGGGGTTTCCTCTCACCTGGGAAACACAATCACTGTTGTTTTAGGGCCCAGAGTTCAGTCTCTTGGTCGCTGTACAGAAAATGTTGTCCTGCTCTTCAGACAAGATGGCGCCACCATCTTGTCACCTATTTTTTATTTTTTTAATTAAAATTACACACGCACACCCTCTTCTACTAATCATACACTTACTTCTCTTGGCTCCCTCTTGAAACCATGGTCTCTTTATCTTAATGGTTATTGTCGCAGTATTATATGTGTGTGTGCATGTACGTACCTAAACATAAAAATGCAACCTCTCTAGTTCTTTTGGTGTTACTTGTTTGCACAGGATTTGAGGGCCTACTACTTGGTATTGGATAACCAACTGGGGGCTCATCTCAGGGAATACTATTTGTCGTGTTCTCAGTGTTTCTTAGTTATCCAAGGTTTTTTATCTGGGGTAAGACCCTGTGAGAGTCCTTCCTTTCAGGCCAGCATATATACTGGTGTTGTCATTGGCCGGGCCTTGTTTAGGCAGCCAGATTGTTGAGGTATCGTGAGTGAAGCTTCCCTGTCATTTTTAGGAGACACAGTCTCACAGCAGACTTCCTGGTTCTTTGTATCTTAAAATCTCTTGACCTCCTCTTCCAAGATATTTCCTGAGCTTTAAGGGCACAAGTCATGTTGTAGATGTATCAGTTGTGCTTGTGCACCCAAGATCACGTGCTCTCTCGGTTTCGATTGGCTGATGTTCTCTATAATGTTCTCTGGTGAAGGCATTTTATCAATTGAGGCTCATTTTGCCCACATGACTGTAGCTTGTATTAAGTTGACAAAAATACTAACCAGTGAGTTAGGGCCATTAATATTAAAGTTGTTATTGAAAGTGTATGTTCATTGCTGTCATTTTGCTGTTTACGGTGTTAATCCTTTTTTTAATTATTATTTCAATTATTATAAAAGTTTACTTTCTTCAATTGCTTGGCTATGCTAATTTTCAGTCCAAAGAATTGCTCCTCTGTTGGTCTGGTTTACTGGAAAAGAATTCTTTTATCCTGTTTATACTTTGAAAAGTTTTTCTTTGTCCTTCAGCTATGAGAGATCGTTATGCTGCATACAGTAGTTTAAAATAGTGTCTTACTTAGGCTCTCTATTATTGCGATGAAGCATCATGACTAAAAAGCAAGTTGGGAAGAAAAGGGTTTATTTGGATTACATTTTCTCATTTTATTCCACCATTGAATGAAGTCAGGACAGGAACCCAAACAAGACAGGAACCCGGAGGCAGAAGTTGATACAAAAGCCATGGATGGGTACTACTTACAGGCTTGCTCCACACAGCTTGCTCAGCATGTTTTTTTACAGAACTCCCATCCTAGGGATGGCACCACCCAAAATAGGCTGGTCCTGTCCATCAATAATTAAGAAAACGTCTTACAGCCTGATTTTATGCAGGCAATTTATCAGTTGAGGTTCTCTCTTCCCAGATGCCTATAGATTGTGTCAAGTTGTCGTAAAACTAGTTGGCACAGCCGCTGGCCTTGGATTCTTCTCCTTCTTCTGTGTCTATAATTAGAAGATTTTGGTCTTTTCACGATGTTCCAAAGTTCCTGCATGTTCCTTTCATGTAGTTTTAGAGAGTTTACGCATTCTTTCCTTGAGTGGTCCAGTTCCTCTACTTTATCTAATATTCTAATATCCAATATAAGAATAGTCCTAATATTCTCTCTTCTCTTTGATACATTCTATTGGCAAGGCTCCAATTTAATTTAGCTGAGCAGCCATGTTTCATTGTACATATGATTCCAACAATCTGAAGATGAACTGATAGTGCCAGTTAACCAGCCTAGCTGGTTAAACTGAGAAAAACAAGATCTAACATAAATTCCTAGGATTTACTTACATTTCTCTTAAAAAACCCAACCTACTAAGTTAATTTTCTAGATACAAGATAAAGAAGGGGGGGCACAAATATTGGCTGAGCTCCTTGAGAAATCACATATGTTTGAGAATTTTGTAACTTCCTCCTTGAATGGAGTGGATGTTGGGGAGGAGTTAGATGTGTGGTTTGAATGAAAGCAGATTCTTTGGGAACTTCAAATAGTCATTGTCCAAAAGGTTGTGGTGGAATCTCAGAACTCATGTTTAAAGAAGTGTCAGATACTTATTTGTGCCTAGGACAGCCTCTTGATGGTCACCCACATGGCCACTAGGATGCTGGGCTAGGAATCCATGAAGACTCCTGACCACTCTTTTCTATTGGGAAATCAGTTCTCAGTTCATAAGCATATTTTAATTCCTATTACAGAGAGACATGGAGTTCTGATATGTGAAATCCCATTGCAAGAAACCACCTGAAAAGAAGCAGGACCCTGACCATATTGAAGGTAAAAGGAACTCTGAAGACCATTAGCAAGGCCAGTGCCTGACAAACACCAAAATCCTTAAGAGGATGCATGTGGTTTACCCAGCTATTCTTATTTCAGGAATTTACTCTGGGAAAATTTTTTAAATGCTGGAAATATTTATTAATATCATTACAAGAATATTGAATATTGAATTCATCTTTATGTATGAAGAAGGACAATGACTTAAATGATCCACATTTGGGGAGTAATTAAACAATTATGTATGAACAGATTTTTAAAAATGGAAGAGTTGGGGAGCAAGATGGATGGCTCAGTGAGTAAAAGTACATATCTTACGAGCCTAATGGCTTGTGTTGATCCCTGCATTCCACTAGAGAGGGAAGATGAAAGGAATTGAAACAACCTCTAAAAGTCCTCTGACTTCCAAAGAGCTCTGAGGCATGTGTGCACTTACACCACACACACATATACACTCACACTTCTCATACACTCATACACATTCACATTCACACACACATACTCATACATGAAGTGTTGCCAAGGAAACGAGAATTCGTTTTAAGGATTCTGAGTCTTGTAACAACAACAAATTAAAAGGACTCAGAAGGAAACTTGAGGACCATTTTATTAGTGTCTGATCAAAAACAACAAGAAGGACAAGCTGTAAATCTTGGTAACTGCCAGGAGGAAAGAGATGGGGGGGAAGGCCATACCTTTGGAGATTGATCCAAGAAAACAGGCAGGTTTGACAATCAAGGTCAGTAACCACCTGGACAGAGAGTGTGTAGGGAGTCTGCAGAGTAAGGGAGTCCAGAGTGTCAAGAAAAGCATGCATAGAGTTTGGATCAGTATGTGAAAAAGAGATAGAAAGCAGAGGAAAAGTTAATACTTTTAACTTAGAATTCAGAAAAGTGGAGAGGCTTAGCTGTGGAAGCCACTACATAGGGGTGAGGGCTTCTGAGAAGTGTATCTTCTTTCTGAGGAGATAAGTATTCCTCCCATTTCTTTACCTTGTCTTCCAGTGACTCTGGTGTGGACTCCCAGCCAGGTGATTCATAGGCTTAGCTAGATTTACTCTTAAAGGAGAACACAGTAATAAGCGACATTGCAATCTTTGGAACAGTGGAGAATGTCGCGTCTCTAACTGGGGCCAGAAGTAGAACTCAGATTTCATTCCTTTATCCAAGAGGAAACAGCTTTGCGATGGAAAGTGGTGTCCAAATCCAGCTGTAAGGGAGGGCTCCATCAGTTCCATCAAAGGCTGCTAGTCTCTATTTGGCTACCTAGCATTGGCATCTCAAGTGTTGAGACCCTGGAATCGTTTCACATTTTGTGTCAAGTCAGTCTTGCTACTTCTGGCTTCCAGTCAAGGAAACTTCTTGTTTTCCAGTTACTTGAGCTCAGACTGCCTGAGTAGCTTGTATCCTCTGGTCTCATGAGAAGTATGATGGAAGAACAGGTATGGTGATGCAGGCCTGTTAGCTCAGCACTACAGATGGAGAAAAAGGAAGATAGCCACACATTTGATGCTAACCTGGTCTCTATATTGTGTTCCAGATGAGTTTGGGATATACAGTGAGCCCCTGTCTCAAAAAATGTAAACAAAACCAGCAGGATGGTGGTGGCACATGCCTATAATCCTAACATTCAGGAAGCAGAGGCAGGCAGATCTCTGTAAGTTTGAGGCCAGCTTGGTCTACAGAGTGAGTTCCAGGATGGTGAAGACTATACTGTGATACTCTGTCTCAAACAAAAACAAAACCAAAAACAGATGACAGTGCTGGCTGGGCCTGCTGCTCAGTGGTGGGTACTGATTAGCAGAGCCAAGGCCTTGGGTTCGTTCCTACAAGCACACATAGCCAAAATTCAATACATTGCAAATATTTGTCAATTTTACACTGTAAAATAGTCTGTATAGTCTATTGTAGTCATTTCAATAATTGTGAGTCAGAAGAATAGGGAATTGGGTGAAGAAAGAGGTTCCAGAAATTAACAAGAAAGGTGTAAGGCTGGAAGCCCTTCCCCACCTGGGCTTCATTAACAAAGGGAGCATGTTCATGAAGAGCTAGCTTTGTAAAATCATCAGGGCAGTAAGGTTCTATGCAAATTTCATATCAGATGTCATGCTGAGCCACTTCCATCCTCTCTTGGCGCCAGGTCATAGACCAGGTCTTATTTGATTCTGAGCTCATCAGTATCTCTCCTTTAATAAGGACTCTTCACCCTATCACTATCCACATGCTCTCTACAACCCATTGTAAAGAGTTTTAAGAACCTATGAACCCCAGCAGCTGCCTCCCAGACTCAAATCCATGCCTGAAACAGGGAGCATCTGGAGATCACATGAAGCACTAAGACTGGAGAGCAAATATGACAAAAACAATGTGTTTGGAGGCTGGAGAGATGGCCTTACAGTTGAATGGATTTACCCTTGCAATGGAGCCAATTTTGGCTCACGACCCCGAGGCCAAGCCACTCATAACTACCAGTAACTGCAGTTTATGGGGGCCCAACACCTTTTCTGAAATATATACACACATACTTAAAAATAAAATCTTCAAGAATAATTTTAACTGAATGATATTATCAGATTGTCACTCTCAGGCTACATAATTGTGCATATTTTTTCTTTAACATACATGGTAAACCTATGTCATTGTCTTTATACTTCAGAGGTGGAGCTGAGCATGGTGACACATATCTCAGCATCCAAGAGGCTGAGACACTGGGTTTATCATTCCAAGTTCTTGGCCTCCTATAGAAGGATTCAGAGATAAAGGGCCCCATGGATTTGCACAAGAACAAAATAACCTTAGCTGGAAGGACACAGTGGCACAGACTTTTACCTTCAAGACTGATAGTTGATCACGTGAGTGAGAGTGTTTAGGGAGTCTCATCATTGTTTAGGGATTTCTTTTATGGGGCTCAGGAGATGGAAAGGCTGGTTGCTAAGTAAGGGCCCTCTGTTTTGACTGGCGGATTTGAATTATCCAAGTCTTTGGTCATTGCGCATGTCACATGTATGTCATAGAATGTGTGTGATTTTAAGTATATATGTGCCTAAGATAGAAAATAGAGGATTCTCCTTAAACATTAAAGACACAGTTTTGCCTGCCTGCATCTGCACCCAAATCCAGGTCAGTTTGATCAGCCTTTCCAGTCCTCCTATCCCAATACATTGGGAATGTACTTGACTAGAGACTGACTAAAGTTGATTACTGTTAGGGACAGGGAAATCTATACTGTTGTCCAGAGATGAGGCTACAAGCTGTGTCTTGAAGGAGGGGTGTGCAAAGAGTGTGTACAGGTGAAGGACTTAGGAACACCAAGCACATTATTGCAAAACCAAATAGGGTCCCAGACCAAATGCTCTACTATGCTTGTTGGCTTCACCCTTAAGTGCAAGATTCTGTCTAAGAAAAACAAGCAAACAGTCAAACTGAAGGACACTTGCAAGGCTCCATGAATGGAGCCAGCTCTCTGTGTCTAGTTCACTGCCAGTCCTCAAGGCCTAGCCCATTGCTTGACACACAGGTAGGTGCTTAGCAAATATTTGTTGATTGAGTGAGTGAATATTGATGTTTCATAGTTTCTCAAGCAACTTCTGTCTTTCACAAGTGGAGATCAGATGGCAACATACAAAAGTTGCTGGTCTTCTACCTACCATGTGGGTCCTGGGGAACAAACTGAAATCATTGGGCCTGTGGCAAGCCTCTTTACCCACTGAGCCATCTTCCTGGTTCAGAGACACAACCCTTTATAATAAAGGTATTGCAGACACCAAAATCATCTGCGTTCCTGTCTCATTTAGAAAATGGCATCCCAGGGAGAAGCCTGCGAGGAGAGAATTTATGAGTTTGATGATGATTTGGCCTCTGAGTTCTCTGCTCTTCTCGGTGTGGACGCACTTCAGATCTTAAAGAGACAGCATGAAGAAGACCACAAAGAACGAATGAAGATGAAGAAATGTTTTAACTCACAGATGCGCAGTGAAGCCAGAAGATTAAAGACTTTTGTGACCTATGAGTCATTCAAATCATGGACGCCTCAGGACATGGCAGCTGCTGGGTTTTACCATACCGGGGTGAAACTTGGGGTGCAGTGCTTTTGCTGTAGCTTAATCCTCTTTAGCACCAGACTCAAGAACCTTCCTATAGAAATCCACAAGAAATTACATCCAGAATGTGAGTTCCTGTTGGGCAAAGATGTCGGTAACATTGGCAAGTATGACATAAGGGTGAAGAGTCCAGAGAAGACACTGAGAAGCGGCAAAGCACAGTACCAAGAAGAGGAGGCCAGGCTGGAGTCCTTTGAGAAGTGGCCTTTTTATGCCCATGGGACCTCGCCACGTGTACTCTCCGCAGCTGGCTTTGTCTTTACAGGTAACTGGGTCTCATTTTGTGAGGTGTTTCTGTAAAAATTTAGTTTCTAAACTAATCAAGAGGAAGGACTCTGAACCATCTCTCCAACCTTTCTTTTCTCTTCCTCCTTCTCTTCCTCCTTTTTACTCTTTCTCTTCTGTTCTTGTTCTTGTTCTTCTTGGACTTGGTCTTCTTATTGTTCTCCTTTTTCTTCTTGTTCTTATCCCTGTTGTTCTTGGTCTTCAACTTCTTCATCTTCTTGTTCTTCTTGTTGTTTTTATTTTTCTCTTCTTCCTCCTCTTTTTTTCTCCTTGTTCTCCTCCTTCTTTGTCTCCTCCTCCCTTTTCTCCTCCTTCTGTTTTCTTTTCTTCTCCTCATCCACATTCTTATTCTTGTTGTTCTTCTTCCTCTTTCTTTCTCCTCCTTCTCTTCTTCCTCCTCCTTCTTTTACTACTTCTTGTTAATCATTCCTTATTTGTTAATTGTTATATTAAAGATCTAGTTCATTAAACTTTAATAATTTTACTTCCGCTATAATTTACTTTAGTGTAGCATTATTAACTTGTCAAATATGTATAAAATAAAAGGTTTTCTGTAAATATGGATACATTTCTGTAAATGTGGGCCTAGAAATATATTAACTGAAGGTTGAGGTGTAGCTCATTACTTGAGGCCTAACTGAGGATGTGAAAGGCCATTGGTTTAGTCCCAGCACTGGAAAACAGAATAAGAAGACTCCAGAAAACACTAGCTCCATTCATAAGGACCTGAAAATGGATTATGAGATAGCTTAAATCCACTTTCTTCTCATTTCACAAATATTACTATTTATATGTTTCCTTGATTAATTTAATTTCTATAGTTTTGGAAGGGTTTGTTTTTACTTATTTAACTCTCATCCATGAGGCAAACTATCCTCAAGAAGACTACAATTTGAAATGCCTCAGCCACACACAGGTGTTAGGACAGATGTGGATGACAATTACAACAGGATCTGTGGGTGCTGAGTACCTGCTTATGCTATACAAGGATTGAACACTAATTCTAATTCACTCAGTTTGCCCTTTCCCCGTGTTTGATAATTGAGTTCACTGAGGCTCAGAGAATTAGAGAACTGTGCCTCTATTTCCATAGAGGTGACATGGCAAAGCTAACGTTTAGACCTTCTGACAGCATTATTCCAGGTAGTTCTAGCTTTTGCCTACTTCTCCATCACTTTGGTCCTGAAAGCTAAAGAGCAGCCTCTATGTGTAAGAAACTGGCATGTTGAGGGCTAAGTCTATGGAGGATGGCCATGGCTGGGAAATGTACGTCCAGAGCTTAGAAGGGGGTCATTTAGGGCAGTGGGATGTGGCCAGGGATTCAGCCAGAGGGGACATGGAAGAGCAAGCATGCTGGGGTCTGTGTTGCTCTGGTTCAGTATGATCAGCTCCAAGACACACCTGGTGCCATCGCTTCCCTGCATCTGTAGGTGAAAGGGACACTGTGCAGTGCTTCTCCTGCAGTGGATGTCTGGGAAACTGGGAAGAAGGAGACCATCCCTGGAAGGAGCATGCCAAGTGGTTCCCCAAGTAAGTTTCAAACGCTTGTTTCTTAAAGATTTCAGTTTTTATTTCTGTTTCTGTTGCTTGATATTTAGCAAAATAAAACTGGAGATAAAAGAGCAACCTTGTTGGAGTACCACATGAGTTCTGATCTTTCTCCTGTTCAATATGGGGTCACCCTAGAAATTTTCAAGCAAGGAAATCTGGTCACATAGTGAAAAGCTTGAATCACATCAACTTAAATGGCCCTTTTCTCTTTTGTGTTATTTTGCTTTTTATCTTTTCATTTTCATATTTCCTGTGTAGTATGTTGGTGCATGTAGACTGTGTTAATACGTGTGGTGTGTTAGTGTGTAGTGTACATATGTGCCCTTGTGCATTCCTGTGGAGGTCACATGCTAACCTAGCCCACCTTCTCATCATTCTTTACCTTATCTTTTGAGACAAGCCACATGAGATCCATCTGTCCCCATCTCTCCTGGGTTAGGATTAGTGACATGGTAGCCTGGTCCCTGCTTTTATATGGGCAACACAGATTCTAACTCAGGGCGTCATGCCTAAGCTAAGGTACTTTACCTGCTGAGACAATCCCCAGACCCAATTGTTTACTTCAGTTTTAATATTTGGGACATTGGGGATGTGCATTAGTGCAGGCACCCTCGAGGTCAGTACCGCTGCAGTTACAGGTGGCTGCCCAAAGTGGGTGCCTGTGCTGAGCCTAGGTCTTCTGCAAGTACATTGAGCACATGCTCTCCAGCCCTCTCAACAGTTACTACTGTTGTTTTATTGTCCCCAACACTACAATATGTCAGGTTGAGCAGTTTCATGATTTCCCTTAACTACCAAATGAGTCAATCTGCACAGGAATGGAAACGATGTATTGATGGAAAAGACGAGAACAGTCTTTAAAATATTACAAGTGGTTTCCCATATTCAGAGAAATATGCACCAAATGAAAATTCTCTCTCACTGGATATGGTATCACACACCTGTAATCTCATAACTGTGGTTCTCCTCCTGCCTGGGGGGCTGCCTCCCAGCAGCTGACGAAGTCAGGAGGAGCAGGAGACGAGAAGCCTGCCTGGAATGGCCAGCGAGAGCCATATAGGGATCACATACCCTGGGAACAGCTGATGGGCAGTTCAACTTCCAGAGAACAAAGAATATATGCCCCTGGGAAGTGGATGGGGCTTAGGAAAGACGTGTGCTTTAATTATTTGTGATAATGTGT
Source organism: Meriones unguiculatus (assembly GCF_030254825.1). Classification (NCBI taxonomy): domain Eukaryota; kingdom Metazoa; phylum Chordata; class Mammalia; order Rodentia; family Muridae; genus Meriones; species Meriones unguiculatus. The sequence goes on along the minus strand of NC_083354.1, from coordinate 74,936,819 downwards.
TTAGTGGTATGATTTTGGCATCTGATGTTTTGTTTCTGTTACATACAGATGTATTCTTCTAACTAGTTTTCAAATTTTCATTATGAAAGTCTCAAAGAAATCAGAGAAGTGTATAAAATGAGCACCTGTCAGCAGCTGGCCTGATCCTATTTCATCTACCTCTTTCCTGCCATCCCCATGGAATGGTCATGATCGGGTTATGTCAAAGCAAAATCCAGCTAACACATGGTTTCATTTCTTATTCCTTTAGCATATAACTTTAAATAGTGATTAAAAAAAAAAGAGCCACAGAATTGTTATGTCTCTTACAAAGATGAACAATAAAGTGGAATAACATTAAATATCTTAGCTAGTATTCAAACGCCCGCTCCCTTCATCGTTGGTGAATTTTTACATTGATTTAGAGTATGAGTGTGTGTTCCACTCTCTGCTTGCTATGAATCAACCTCTTTGATTTACCGCATATGTGTTTCAAGAAGAGAGCAGCGGGGTATAGCAGTGCGTGCCTATAGCGTAGGCTACTGTTGAGGCTGAGGTGGGAGCACGGCCTGAGGTCAGAGTTTGGCATCACCATTGCAACACAGGGAGACCCTGCCTTGAACTAAAAGTTAAAATAATATGAAGATTGTCCTGCTCTGCTTTCTGTTGCTTTGATAAACACCATGACTAAAAGCAGCCCCGGGAGGAAAGGGTTTACTTGGCTTACATGTCCATATTACAACCCACACTGAGGGGTGTCAGAGCAGGAACATAAGCAGGAACAGACAGACACTATGAAGGGACACTGCTTGTCCCCTTGGCCCCAGGTTCATATCCAGCTTCCTTTCTTAGGCCTCCCAGGACCACTTGCCTGGGGTGGCTCTGCCCACAGCAGACTGGACCCTCCAACATCAATCATTAATCAAGAAAACGCCCCACAGACTTGTTGACAAGCCAGTGTGATGGAGGTGTTTTCTCAGCGGAGGGTCCCTCTTCCTGGATGACTCTAGCTTATATGTCAAGTTGATGAAAAACTAAAGCAGCACAAGGTTGGAATTTTAAATAATGGTATTTTGTCATTAATATGATTTACATGTTTCTAACACAATGTTAATTCTCATGAGTAAGACTTCAGGAAAAAATGGACAGTTTTATTGAAGCATGAAATTCAACAGTTTGATGGGTTTTTAGCAAATATTTCTTGTGATATAGACGGTCTTCGTCACAATACTGGGAGTGTTTTTAACCATATTTTTAATTTTAGATGTGAATTTCTTCAAAGCGAGAAATCGTCAGAGGAAATTGCCCAGTATATTCAGAGCTACGAGGGATTTGTTCATGTAACGGTAATTTCCAATGTCAACTCTTTCTGAGATGTGATACGTCAGGGTGATGTTTTGTTGTTGTTGTTTGTTTGTTTGTTTTCCCAAATATTCTTTGTTTTTCTTCTTTTCTCTTCTCATTGTCCTCTCTCTCTCTGCAGAGAGGAAACAAAACTCTTGTCTTGTGAAGCTGGAACCACTTAGACAGTTTCCAGTCTGGCTTTGGGTTGCTTCCGCTGCCTCCTTCATCTTCCCTCTGAGTGAGGCCACTACTCTAGCTACCTCCTGCCTCCTCCATCTGGATGTCTGACTCAATCTTCTGACCTAGTACATGGCAGAGGCTGGGCACTCAAAGCTGGCTCCTGAACCTGGTTATTCACACTCTATAATTAGTAAGGACTTCCTAGTAGCAAGCAGTGGGAACCCACCTCAAACTGAAGCCAAAGGAAACTGTATTGTCTGACTTACTGAGAGGCAGCCCCTGCAGAGGGCATGGGCTGACAGTTGGGGTGCAGTTTTCTCTGAGGGAGAGCTGCATGATTGGAGAGGTTCTTCTGAACAAGGCTCCCTTCCCATGTCTCAGTTCCTCATGAGTCAAAATTCACCTCTGTGTGTAAGTACATTTCTGTGGTTGAGCAGGGTCTGTGGTAAGAGTGACCCTGAGAAGCTTCCATTTCACTGATGTTGGCACTACATCAAAGTTTACAAGATCAATAGAAATCAAACCAAAATTAAAGGACTGCTTTGCTCAAATTCTGCTGCTCGAATGAAAATTCACTTCAGTTTGGGAAGACCTTAAGTTGTAGGCCACAGATAGAGGTATATCCTGTAAGTCAGCCAATCAGGCAGTAACTTGAATTTCTTTCCCCAGGGAGAACATTTTATGAATTCCTGGGTCAGAAGAGAATTACCCATGATATCAGGTAAAACCTCAAGCACATTCCAATGGCTTTGCTTGTTTCTTTTTTTGTGTTCTCATTCTCTCTCTCTTTCTCATGCTCGAATGTGTGTGTGTGTGTGTGTGTGTGTGTGTGTGTGTGTGTGTGTGTGTTGTGTGTGCCACATGTATACAAGTGCTTTTGGAAGATAAACAAGAGTGTCAGATCCCTTGGAGACAGAGTAACAGGCATTTGTGATGTGAGCTGCCTGATTGTGGGTCTTAGGAGTTGAACTCAGAACAATTGGAACAGCAGTAAGTGCTCTTAACAACTGAGCCATCTCTCCAGCCCTCATCATCTTTCTTTAAAAATTATTTTCATAAGTGATTTCTGTAATAGAGAATGACTTTGGTTGTTTTGCTTTCTTAAATGGCTCTGTGTGCTGTTAAGAAGTTAAGAAATATCCACATTTGAATGAGACGAGAGGCCTGAGTGTGTTGCTCCCTTGCCTAGCATGAGCAAGTCCTTAGGTTCCATCCCAGCACCCACAGGAAAACAAAACCTGAGTTTTAGGAATCTCGCTGAGTTGGGGAACATCTGTATAGCAAGTAGGATAGGCCCTGAGTTCAGCCCCAGCAGAGGTCAGGTACGTGGGGAGAAGGGATAGTAGACAGGATGAAAACAATCATAATACAGTAAGAATTCCATGGTCGCCTGAGGCTGCTCATCCCTGGAATTTCTGCTCTTGGAAGGTGGAAGGAGACACTTCTGCCCAGGTAGGACTATGGTAACAGGTCAGAGGCCAGTATGGGCTGCATGAGGTTGGTGCCAAGTGTAGAGCTCCATGCCTGTGATCCCAGCACTAAGAAAGCTGAGGCAGAAATAGGATGAGTTTAAGGATGGCTTAGCTTAGCCTACATGGCAACGCATTGTGTCCCACCCCCCAAATAAGCAGAAGGTGAAGGGATGTCTCAGATGTTAAGAGTATTTGTTGTTCTTGCCGAGGACTCAGGTTCAGTTTAAAGTGGTAGCAGTTTACAACAATCTGCAACCCCCTCTCACAGGAATCTGACTTCCTCTCTGGCCACCAGAGAGGTCTCCAGGCACACATGTGGTAGACATACAAACATGTAGGCAAAACACTCACACATACATGTAGTGAGGATTTTGGTTTCTTTAAAAACACAGACAGTTATAGGAATATGTTTTCATTTTAATCGCAGATGTGAGATCTGGGGCTGCTTTAGATTGTCCCCAGAAGCTGACTCTGATTTGCCTCCTACTTTGGCTTGGGTGTGATTTGGCCAACTGCGGGTAGTTTCTGCATGTGTAAGACTTTTGGAATTCTGGGGACTCTTGAGTGAGTATAGAAATGCTAGAGCTGTCAGCGGGGCTGTGGCTGCTGCTCCTCCTACTATGGTAGAGGCGCTGGCTGCTGCAGCTGCTGCTGGTAGTTGCTGGCTGGTGCTCTTGGAGTTGGTTGCTCTTTGTCACGCGGTTGTGTGCAGAGATGAGTGGAAGAAATTGAATATTGCTCCAAGGAAATCGATGCCCCTAACCAGCAGGAAGTATTCTAACAGTATTGAAGCCCCCTTTCCCCTGTAACCTTCTTTCTCTTTTACTTAGTGTTGGGGGTTTGGAAGGGTGGAAGAAGGGGGCAGAACGGTGGTAGATAAAAGAACCCAATAAAGTACTCAAATGTCTGGCTACACATACATACATACATACTTACAAGCACGCACACGGCATCCTTCTGACTGAAAACACCATTTTTCAATAAGTTGTTAAAATAGCAAACACTATGGAGAAAAGGAGAAGCAGTGTTCTCTAGGTCTTGGGAATGCAGAGCTGTGTCTTTGGCCACATGAGCAAGAGTCTACAAGAAGGGTGACATTGTGAACATAGGAAATGGGTTTCTCAGAAGAAGGCTTGCTCATGAATGCTGCCTTAGCAAAATGAAGAGTCTACAGTGCTGCCCAGCGCACTCTTGTCATTGTTAAATGAGCAGGTTAAAAGAGAAACAGGGAAGGTTGTCCTCAGACTTCCACAGATGTGAGTCCATATATGCAAACGGACTTGCACACACATGAAACACTCTGAATTGTAAGTCTTGAGACAGCTTCCTGATGTAGTGAAAGAAAATGATGAGATAAAGAAGGAAACTAAGGAAAGTCTGAAGTGCCAACCTGCTCTTCAGAGTACACAACCAGAAAGCACACTGGTGAGCACTGAGGAAAACACTATAACCTATTCCCTATGATCTCAGGGCTTAACGAAGTCAAAAGTAAAATACAAAATGTTTCTAAACTCTAAGTTTTTTTCTTAATTAAATTAAAGTATAGTATTCTTTGTGCCAATGAAATTCTTAAAGCAAAGGGAAAAAAATCCTAATCCTAGGATGAAATGTGAACACGGGCAGGCTTTCATCTTGAAAAACTTGTCAGACCAAGGTAATGGGAATTTAATTTTCACATGCTCACAGCATGGAGAAGACATGTACCAGTGTCCAGAGACCAGGGTGAGGTAAAAAGTCTAATGGAGACCCCACCCATACATGTGGTCATCTCAAAGAGCAAGCTGTTATAACAAATGTTTTTAAGGGAGCCACAGGGGAAATGACCTTTCTCAAATCTTCACAATGATTCTGGAAATAGGAATCTCCTCTCAATATTGCTCTATCCCAATGCTAGATGACCAGGGGACAGTCTTAAGTTACATTTTAACACACTGACAATGCACAGAAATGAATAGAATGAATGGAATACCCCAGTCTTTGCCCAGCAGTTCTAACATGGTCTTTCATGTATCTCTTATTTCTTCCTGCTCTTCTAACCACCCTTAATTATGCTGACACAAGCACACATCATAAGATCATCCCACCTATACACACAACTCACTTGAACTTTGTTATCAAAGCCTGCTCTTCTCGCCCACATCTTTTCTCCAAGCTTACTGCAATGACAGCGTCTTTGCTAATGAAGAAGTGAGGAAGGACACTTTTAAGGACTGGCCCCACGAGTCACCTGTGGCTGTTGAAGCTCTCGTCAAAGCAGGCCTTTTCTACACAGTCGGCTTTTTCCCCTTTATTTTTACATTTCTGGGTGTGAGTGTTGTCTGAATGTAAGTATGGGTGTCACAGGCCTGCCTGGTGCCCTCAGAGGCTAGCCAGGGTGTTGGATCCTGGAACTGGAGATATAGTTGCTGAGAGCCAGCATGTGGTGCTGGAAACAAGCCTGACTCCTTTGCAAGAGCAGCCAGTGCTCTTCATGAAGCATCTCTTTAGCACCCAAGTCAGAATTTTGTGTCTGACAAGTAGTCTAATCCCGAACTTGCACTTTTCTTTATTTTCATTTGTCATAGATCTCTTTGGGGCCTCATAAGACCTTCAGTTTTCCGTAATTCCCTCGGTGTTCAGCCTCTGGGCTTGGGGATCCTGAGGTCACTTCATCCTACAGGCCTATTCCACTGGCACAAAACTCACCACCCAGTCTTACTGCATTGTCTTCTCTTGCCAGCCTTGCCTGAGTTTCACCGATGAAGTGCTCCTATTTCTAGGGGAGGAGAGCTGGCAATAATGTGAGCAGAGACAGGGATTCTTCATAACCTGCCTTGCATACAGGCTCCTAAGTTTGCTCTTCCATCCTGCCCCAGCTACAAGTATATTCTCCCGAATTACTCCGTAAGCAATTGCTTGTTGGTTGCCTGTCTGTGAATGTCCCATGTGTCATCATTGTCCAGAACAGACAGAAATCTCTGCTCTCACGGAGCTCCTACTCCAGTTCCTGATGGCAAATCTTTCAGGATGATGGTTTGGGACAGGTTTCATCAAAGCACACGGTGCACAGGAACCTTCAGCGTCTCTTGCTGACCACCCGACGGAAGGACTAAGAGTCCTGTGTGAACTCTTGCCTCCTGTGTGTGGTATTGCCACATAATCCAACTGGAGGAGCAAGCAGGATTTAACTAGTGAAATCTGGAGTCGAATTCTTGTGAGTTAACAGGTATACATACTGTTGAGCTGACCCCGTATCCTTTTCCTAGGCAAAAAAGGACCTTGTCCGGTGTTTTTCCTGTGGAGGATGTATGGAGAAGTGGGAGGAAGGTGACGACCCATTAGCAGACCACACCAAGTTTTTCCCAAAGTGAGCAAAGTGAATTCTCTTCACTTTGAATTCACTTCATCTGTTATTCCCTCACTGTCCATGTTTGTTATCTGTGGGTAGTGTCTGCTCACTCTCTGGTTCCCACTGAGAAGAATACATCCATGTATCTTCATTTCTTTCCTCACATGAGAGTCTCTCTGTCTAGCTAGACATCATAGTTAAATCTTAATTTAGGTTGAGTCAATATGCACACATATTTCTCTATGTAGCTCATTCTGCCTTAGAAATGCTCTGCAGTCTGTGTTCAGCTCCTCAGGTGTGTTTGGTGTGCAGCCAATGCATACCTCAAAGTGTTCTAGATTTATTTAAGTCTAATTATTAAACTTTAAAATGTAAAGTTTTAAATAACTATCTGGTCTTGAGATAAAATGGAAATAACATCCCAAGTCCTTAAACTATTCTTTAAAAATGTTTTGTTAGTGTATGTTAATTATATAAAATAATGACATTTTAATATATGTACATTTATAACCTTTACACACAAAAATATATATATTACAGTGTATGACAATCATGTCACCGCCATCCTTCCATTTACCTTCTCTTATCTCCCTCTGTCTTCACTTAATCCTCTTCCTTCTAAAATCATGTTTTAGAGCAGCCCAGGGCTACATAGTAAAACTTTTTATTCAACTTAAATAAATAAATAAATCATACATACATAGAATATTTCCATTTAATTTTAAAGTTAGAAGACTAGTGACAACAGTGGTCACTTTTTTCTTTTTCTCTTACTTTTTAAAGTATTTGACTTTATTTTTTTATTTTTATTTTTATTTTTATTTTTTTTAGTATTTGACTTTATGTGCATGGGTGTTTTGTCTGTATGTATATCTGTGTACTACTTGCATACCTGATTCCCACAGAGGTCAGAAAGAGGGCATCAAATATCCTAGAATTGAGTTACAGGAGGCTGTGAACTGCCTGATATGGGTGTTGGGAAACAAACCTGAGTCCTCTTCAGGAGTAGTGACTGTTCTCCCACTGAGACATTTTCAGGTTCTACTTTTTCTTTTTTTAATTTGGAAGTAATATGCAGAAAATTGTGGAGACTGCAGGAGCTGTCTTCTCAGTCCCTGGGATGGTAAGTAGGGAGGAAATCTAGTTATATTTAAAACTTGTTTTATAATGTGTCGATGAAGTTTTGTTTTGTTATAATTACAAACTAGCATATGTAATGCGTATCTACTGTAATTACATATCTGGTTGAAAGGACAACAATAAAGCCTAGGAGCTGAGCGCTAAAGTCAAGAAGTCAAGGTCTCTCAGTGCCTTAGAGGCCACCGTACCAGTCCCTTGTCCTGGTTGATGCTGTCCTCCTCATTCAGGGGCAAACAGTCCTGATTTTCAGTTCATTGTCCTTTTACCAAACACACGCACAATCACACACACACACATCTACATAAACCTTCAGCTTTGCCTGCTCTTCTTTGGTTGTCTTTTGTTTCTTTTTTGTCTTAGCTCTATATTTGCTGTGTGTGTGTCTGTATGTCTGTTTGAGAGACAGACAGACAGACAGACATAAAAGGAGAGGGAGAGAGAAAGATTGAATCCAGAGTGTCATGATTGCTAACTATACACTAAACCAGTGACAAACTCCAGAAACTCTTGGTTTGCCCATATTTCCCCCTAAGATGAACAAAAAAGCAAGAAGCACATTGCTACTGAGCTATAGTTCCAACCCTTATATTGTTTGACACAATGTTCTATTATGTCTACAGAGAGAGTCCTAGCACAGTCATGGCTATACAGAGAACCTCTGTTTAAAAAAAAAAAAGGCAATTTAAGAAAAGATTTCACTGTGTAATGGATCTTGATTTTCAGTATAGCTCAGATTTCCCTTGAACTCCCATGTTCTTGCCTCCATCTCATGAATACCAGAAGAGCAGGCATGTGCTATCATAACCTGGTTTAGTGACTCTTTGTGTTGGGGAAGGGCAGCTGGAGAGAGGTCTTTGTGGCACAGTGTCAGATAACCCGGGATGGCCTTCAACTCAGTGTTTAGGGAGGATGGCCTTAAACTCATCCTACTGCCTCCACATCCCAAGTGCTGGATGACAAGCATGCTCCACCACACCCAGATCTTGTTTAGATAGACAATGACAAGATATAAAATGATCACTGGCAATCACAACCATATCCTTTCATCCAAGTGTCTCTCTAGGACATCCCAGGGCTCTTAGTTGCTAATGGGAGTCTGGAATAAACATAAATTCAGACCTTAACAAGAACAGAATTCCAGAGACTTACAACAAGATCAAAGTGCAGACAGTAAATGACAGGGTGTGCTCATTCCTGAGGGAACACTTCCTTCTCCCAAACTCAAGGGCCTTTGCAGAAGAGGGGCCCAAGAGGAGGCTGTAGAGGACTTTGTCTTGGGTTTGTCTTGTTTTGTGCACAGCAGGGTCCTTCCCTCAGGATCTCACAGTTCCTGTGGTTGCCTATCCATACAAGCCTGCCCAAAATCCAGCCAAGCCAAGACCCACCTGTAGGAGGGGAGCTGTTGACACTTGTTTCTGCTGGAGTCAGTCTTCTTCAGCCCGTGGGCCTTGAGGTTTCCCGACCTCTGCTGGATGGCCCTGTGTCCACTCACACATGATCAGCACTAATTGAATTCAGTTAAAAGCGGATACAAAGCTGGGAGCAGACCTGACTTTACGAGGAGTCTGGGGAAACTGAAGAAAGGCACTGGGGGTTGATATAATTCACATACATTGCACACATTTCTGTGATTTCCAAAGAATAAAATACTTTTTAAAAAAGAACAGGCTTCCAAACCATGGCTCAGAAAGCTCTGCACTTTGATCAGTGCTTATGGATGAATGACAGCAACACAGGGAGAACCTTAGCTGAGCAAGCAAATGACCAAACTCAGTAAGAGGGAAAAAATGGCCCAGGTGGCAACAGGTGCCAGTCAGGCTCCTGATTCTGGGATAAAGTTGGCTTGATCTTGTGTGGTCTTATTCAGGTAACCACAGATGAGGTTTCATGAATGTGATGGTCAATAATGCTCAGCAGGCAGCATTTCACAGCTGTTCAAACACTCTTTCCCAGATGTCCCCAGAGCCTCTGTGTGAGGTTGATATAGATGCCTCATTAAGAGCTGAGAACTCGATCATCAATTATTTTCTGTGCTGCAGTGAAAAGCTTATCTAGCCAAGGTTCAAAGCAGCATCATTCTTTTTATAGGAACATAAATATTTAGAAGACAATTTGACAGGATGTCCATTAAGCCAGATTGCATTAGTAGACCCTGCTCTGCTAAGACCTTTATAGACTTTCTGGGCATTGTGCTTTTGACCAGGTTTAGTTTAGGTTTTTGTTTTCTTTCATTTTGTCTTTTTGAAATAGGGTCTCACTATGTTGACCTTTCTGTTCTGACTTTGCTATGTAGATCAGTCTGGCCTTTGACCCAGAAATCCACCTGTATTTGACACCCAAGTGCTGAGATTTACAGGCCTGCACCACCACACCAAGATTGACCACATTTAGTGCATCTGTGAAGCAGCCTCAAGCCTAATTCAAAAGCAGTTGGCCTCATCTTGTCTGGCGCATGATGGTGATGTTGTAGAATGCAGGTGGCCCTCCTCCCCCAGCAGACTGTAAAGCCTCTTCCAGTACTGTGACAGGGAGACAGCAGGGAGGAAATTCTGAGTCAGTTCCAGCTTGATTCCTCTCTATCCTGAAAGCAACATGTTCTGTGTATTCAGAAATAGGTCTGTAGTTCTGTCCAACTTATTTTGTGAGACAGGTCTCTCACTAAACCTGGAGCTGGCCAATGAGACTTATTGGCTGGCTAGTGAGCCCCTAGGGTCTTCCTGTCTCTCCTTCTCAGGCACTAAGATTACACTGTCCCTATTGCCTCGCTGTTACACAGGTGCTGGAGATCTTAGCCCAGTCTCCATGTTTGCCCAGCAAGCATTTGCCAACTGTGCCATCTCCAAGCTCTGGCTATCACACAAATTTTATTGTTTATCTATGTTTTTATCTTATGTGAATTTCATGTAGTTGGCACACTTGGATCTTGTGGGTTTGTTTCTGACAGTTTGACAAGAGTTGATATGGTTAAAAATTACTGTTAACTAAATTCTTAATTGTATACTTTGTTTAGTATTTTTTAATGTCCTTTGTTGTTCTTTTTCCATGACTCTAGAGTTTTCTCATTAGTTAGTCTTTAAACTTTTATTCATTTTTACCTTGTTCACTTAGGTAATGTGTGTTTGTGTGTGCACTGTGTGTTCTACATAGGGCCAAAGGGAGACAGGGAGTCTCCTCTCCTTTATGTCACCCTCTTGTTCCCTTGAAGCAGGGTCTCTCTCTGAACCTGCTAGCATCCAGTGTGCCCTAGTTATCCTCTTGCCTCTGCACCCACAGTGCTGTGTCACTATTTTCTATTCTTTAAGATTATTTCAGCTGGTTTCACGGACAGGCACTAACTCTGTTCTCACCCCAACACATTCCCTGAATACCCTCACCATTACTTTACAAACCACATTCATTTTTATTGGAACCCAGAGACTGAAGGTTATTCAGGATACAAGACTGAAAGAATCACTGAAAATCTTTGCTTTCTGCTTCATGCTTAATGTTAGACTAGGTTGCTTAGCAACCTCTGATGTCATCACCTGCCTCTGACAGGTGCAAGCCAGGCATGCACCAGATATAAACGACCTGCCCATTACTGCTCTCTCTCTCTCTCTCCCTGGCTTTCTTTTTTATTTATATTTTTATAAATTACAGTTTATTCACTTTGTATGCCCGCTGTAGCCCCTTCCCTCTTCCTCTCCCAATCCTTTCCTACCTCCCTAATCTCCTCCCATGTCCCTCCCCAAGTCCACTGACTTTCTTGCTTTTTCTCCCTCCTCTGTTTCTTTCTGGGGCACCCCTCATCCATTCTTTCTTAACCCTCCCCCTTCCACGACCGACTTCCTTCCTTATACGAAACATGCTGGGGAGGATTTGTTATTATAACATTGGTGCTGTGAAACTCGGTGGGCTCTTCGGGTAGTGTCTGGGCACACAGGAATGCCTCTCACCTGTCTCGCCACTGGCAACACATTTGCGCTCCAGATATAAAGGACTAGGAAGCGCCAGCGGGTCTTGAACTAGACACTCACTCTTTACATAAGTGGCTAGTGTGGGTTGATAGAACCGTCTCTTTGCCAAAGAAACCTCGGAGCTAAAGCCAGTCCTCACACCTGGTCCTGATCTTCATGTTTTTTTTAAAAAAGCAAATACAAATCCTTATCTCATGGAACTATTTTATGACGTTTACCTTCTCTGCATAGTTGTGTATTTCTTCAAAACCTGAAGTCCTCTGCAGAAGTGATTCCAGCCCCTGAGAGCCACCATGCACTTCTGGAAGCCATGGTAATGAGCCCCGCCCCTTCTCTGACTCAGTGGACCCTGGTCTCAGGCAGGTAGGCCTGAGAACTTGAACTCAGTTTTACCTTATGATCAAAATGGATACTTGGAAGTAAAATGGCTTCTGATATGCTAAAGGAGACAGCATTTGTTAACAGAAGAGCTAAAGTTATGCTAAGAACTACAGTAGGTCTAAACGGAGGAGCTATAGTTATGTAAAAAGCTTAATCTGATTACAATAGAGAAAAATAAAGGAAAACAAAACAGCAGAGCAATTTTGGGTTCCCTTGATAAATCTCTTGTATTTGGAATTTTTATTTCAAATAATTAATTAGATCCTGACTGCAGTTTTTCATTCCTCTTCTTCTCCCAGCCCTTCCCCCACACCCCTATCCACTCTTCTTCTTTTCTTCTTCAGAAAATGGGAGGCCTCCTGTGGATATCAATCGCCTTGGCATATCAAGTATAGTAGGCACATTTTCTTCTGTTGAGGCTAGACAAGGCAGCCCAAATAGGGGAACGGAGTCCAAAGGCAGGCAACATAGTCAGAGACATCCCTTTCTCCTGCTGTTAAGAATCCTACAGGAAGACTAAGCTACACAACTGTTACGTACATGTAGTGGACCTAGATCAGTCCCATGCATGCTGCCTGGTTGGTGGTTCAGTCTCTGTGAGCCCCCATGGGACTAGTTTAGTTGATTCTGTAGGTTTCCTTGTGGTGTCTTTGACCCCTCTGGTTCCCACAATCCTTCCTCCCCTTCTTCTTGCAGGGTTCCCCAGGTTTCACCCAGTGTTTGGCTGTGGGTCTTGCATCTGTTTCCATCAGTTGCTAGGTGAAGCCTCTTTGATGACAGTTATACTAGGCTCCTGTCCGCAAGTATAACAGAATATTATTAATCATGACAGTGGTAGGCTCCTTCTCATGGAATGGGTCTTAAGCTGGACCAGTCATTGTTGGGTACTCCCTCAATTTCTACTCCATCTTTACCCCTTGTAAGTCGGACAAATTGTAGGTCGAAGATTTTGTGGCTGGGTTGGTGTCCCAATCTCTCCATTGGATGTCTTGCCTGGTTACAGGAGATGGCTGCTTCAGGCTCCATGTTCCCCATTGCTAGGAGTCTTAGCTACGGTCACCCTCAGAGATTCTTGGGAGGTTCTATTGTCTTAGGTTTCTAGCTTGTCCCAGAGAGACCCCCTATTGCAGTTGACTCCCCCAGTACTCTCTCCATCCTCCCCACACCTGATCCTTCCTGTCCCCATCCCTACCTCTGCCCTGACCCAGTCTCCTCCTACCATCCACCCACAATGCCTATTCTATTTCTCCTTCTCTGTGAGAGTCACACAACCCCACTTGAGCCCTCCTTGTTACTTAGTTTCTTTGGGTCTGTGGATTGAATCATGGTTATCCTTTACATCACAGCTAATATCCATTTATAAGTGAGAACATACCGTGTTTATCGTTCTGGGTTATCTTACCAGGATGGTCTTTTCTAGTTCCATTCATTTGCCTGCAAATGTCATTCTGTCATTGTTTTTAATAATACTCCATCATGCAAATATTCCACATTTTCTTTAGCCATTCTTCCATTAAAAGGCATCTAGGTTGTTTCCAGTTGGCTATTATGAATAAAGAGGCAATGAACATGCTTGAGAAAGTGTCCTTGTGGTAGGATGAAGCATCCTTGGGTATATGTCCAGGTGTGGTATAGCTGAGTCTTGTGGTAGATCTATTCCCAGTTTTCTGAGAAACTGCTAAATTGATTTTCAAAGTGACTGTATAAGTTTGCATTCCCACCAGCAGTGGAGAAATGTTTCCCTTGCTCCACGTCCTCACCAGCATGAGCTGTGCCTTGAGTTTTTGATCTTAGCCATTCTCAAGGGTGTAAGATGAAATCTCAGAGTCGTTCTTATTTATATTTCCCTGATGGCTAAGGATGTTGAACTTTAAGTGCTTCCCAGCCATTAGAGATTCCTCTGTCAAGATTTCTTCGTTTAGATCCATACTCCATATTTTAATTGTGTTATTTGCTTTGTTGATGTTTAGTTTCTTGACTTCTTTATAAATTTTGGATATCAGCCCTTTGTCAGATGTGGGGCTGACATTGTAAGCGCAGAGGATGTAACTCAGATATCATATGGTTCCCTAAAACCATATGACGTTCCATAAAAACGTATTTAGCTCTGAATAAAATGAGGTATAGTAAGATGTTTGGAGTTCAAGAAAAGGAAAAAAAAATGGTATCAAAGCCAAGGGTGTGTGTAGGCTCATGCCTATAATACCAGCAGTTGGGAAATGGAGAAAGGCAGACAAATACTTCAACGTTACCCTTGGCTACATAGGGAATTCCAGACCAACTACACTACCTGACACTGTCTCAAAAAAAAAAAGTGTGTGTTTAATAATCTGTCTGCATCCATCCCTGTGTATGGTATTAAACATGTAGTTACTAATGACTAAGCAGGGAGGAATGCTAGATGAACTTTGCAGGACTCTTCTTGTCCTAGACATTACAGTTCTGATAACTCACAAAGTCCTCACCCATACAGAAGATGTGTGTAAAATGCATGTACCATACATTACAGTTCTGATAACGCACAAAGTCCTCACCCATACAGAAGATGTGTGTAAAATGCATGTACCATCTAGGAACATGACTACTGCACACATGTGAAATTTATTCTTTCATACCTGGACTATGCCTTCCTTTTATCAGAATTGAGCAGGCTAGGTTTAGAAGATGTTTAGAAGATCCTCAGTAATAATACAATGCCCACTCTTAAATCAAGACCCAGTTATGATTTAATAAAGAATTTCTCTTTCAAAGGAAATCACAAGTGAAAGCAATCACGAGGACCCAGTTCATCCCACCGAGGCTGGTAGGAACACGAAAGCACATGGGATTCTGTGTATTTGTAAATTGGACAGGAAAGCATATTTCTAATTGTCTGAGGAGCGCCTAGAGGAGAGCACTGAGGTGAAGGGAGTTGTGGGTGAGAAAGTCAGTGCTCCCATGGCATCTGGAGAGTGAATGCAGGACTACCAACAGCAGTCCTCATGCCAGATCCAAAGCAGCCAGTGTTAAGGCATCATGCAGCAGGCTGGTCTCCTGAGATCCTAAAGGGAAATTAGGGTGCCAGGATATCCAAGTCCCTGTCAAATGAGAGGCCTTAGACATAGTACCCCACATTCTGATGCTATGGAAAGATCTGAGAGGGTCTTAGGGTATGGAGGGGGGTCATGGGAAGGAGAACAGAGTCCTAATCCACTCTTAGGAGACAAACAAAGCAATCAAAGAGATGTAAAGATACACCTTCCTCTGCCTCCCTTCTCTCCACAGGCTTGGCTCTGAGGGAAGCCCAGTGGTTTCAAAAGGCAAAGAGTCTGAGTGAGCAGCTGCGAGGCACCTAAACCAAAGCCACTTTCTGCCACATGAATTTGCCAGAGGTGTGCTCCAGCCAAGGAACTGACCACTTGCTTGGCTGTTATGTGTCCATCGTTTCAAAGCACATCAGCAGGCCAGTGCAAGGGGCCCTGACAATCTCCGAGGTCTTCGCCAATCTCAGCTCTGTCATGTGTGTGGAGGGGGAAGCTGGCAGTGGGAAGACAACCTTCCTGAAGAAAATAGCTTTTCTTTGGGCATCAGGGTGCTGTCCCCTGTTGAACAGGTTCCAGCTAGTCTTCTACCTCTCCCTTAGTTCCACCAGACCAGACCAGGGTCTGGCCAGCATCATCTGTGCCCAACTCCTAGAGGCAGGAGGCTGTGTTGGTGAAGCGTGCCTGAGCAGCATCATCCAGCAGTTAAAACACCAGGCGCTGTTCCTGTTGGATGACTATAATGGGGTGGAATCGCTCCCCCAAGCCCTCGAGACACTGATTACAAAAAACTACTTGTCACGAACCTGCTTATTGATAGCTGTCGATACAAACAGGGCCAGGTCCATCCGTCCATGTCTGGATACAATTCTAGAGATCAAAGATTTTCCTTTCTATAATACTGTCTCTGTATTACGGAAGTTCTTTTCACATAATATAATCCGTGTACAAAGGTTTTTCAATTACTTTGGAAAGAATGAACATCTGAGAGGAATTCACAAAACTCCTCTCTTCATGGCAGCAGTCTGTACTGACTGGTTTCAAAATCCTTCTGACCAGCCCTTTCATGATGTGGCCTTTTTCACGTCCTATATGAAGTATCTGTCCTTAAAGTACAAAGCTGCAGCTGAGGCCCTCAAGGCCACTGTGTCCTCATGTGGGCAGCTGGCCTTAAGGGGGCATTTTTCTTCATGCTTTGAGTACAACAATGATGACCTCACAGAGGCTGGAGTGGATGAAGATGAAGACCTGACCACCTGCTTGATGAGCAAATTCACTGCCCAGAGACTGAGACCAGTCTACCGGGTTTTAAGTCCTCTCTTCCAAGAATTTCTTGCTGCCATGAGGCTCACTGAACTCCTGGGTTCAGACAGGCAGGGAGACCAATACCTGGGAATTCATTATTTGAGACAAATTAACTCGCCCTTGAAGGCTCTGACCACCTACAACAACTTTTTGAAATATGTCTCCAGCCACCCTTCATCAAAGGCAGGGCAGGAAGTTGTGTCTCATTTGCTTCAGTTGGTGGATGAGAAAGAGTCGCTGGAGAACATGTCTGACTATGAGGACTACATGAAGCTCCACCCGGAAGCTTCACTATGGATGGACTCCGTTAGAGGATTGTGGCAGTTATCTCCTAAACTTTTCTCTTCATTAATTTCAGTGTATTTAGTGAGCATTGCTTTAAACTTTGCTTATGAAAGCAACACAGTTTCTGCATGTTCTCCATTGATTTTGCGATTTCTTCAGGGAAGAACACTGACTTTAAAAGTATTGAATTTACAGTACTTTTGGGAGCACCCAGAAAGCCTGTTATTATTGAAGAGTATTGAGGTCTCAATAAATGGAAATAAGTGGGTACAGCAAATATATTTGTCATTAATAGAAAAAAGTTTGGAAACATTACAGCCACCAACTGTAGATCAAGACTATGCATCTGCCTTTCAACCCGTGAATGAATGCAAGAAAGATTTGGCTGAAAAAGAAGAGATCGTGAGGAACTATGCGGATATCCGACACCAGGCCCCACCAAATATCAGTACTGGCTATTGGAAACTGTCACTCAAGCCACACAAGATCCCTAGGTTGGAAGTTGCAGTGGCTGACATGGGCCCAGCCGACCAAGCACTGCTCCGGGTCCTAATGGAAGTCTTCTCAGCTTCACAGAATATTGAGCTCTGCTTGTCCAACAGCAATGGCTTTCTTGAAAGCATCCACCCGGCTCTGGAGCTGAATAAGACCTCTGTCACCAAGTGCTCTGTGTGCAGGCTGGAGCTCAGCACAGCAGAACAGGAGCTGCTTCTCACCCTGCCTGCCCTGCAGTCTTTTGAGGTCTCAGGGACAAACCAGTTACCAGGTATCCCTGAGTGTGCTTTCACAAGCAGTCTGGCTAATTCTGTTTCCTTGTAGGCATAAGGTTAATGTGTAATTCAAGTTCTGATTTCTATACTCCCCACATCTGTTTGCAGTCTTTGTTCTGAGAATCTCCCGCCTCAGTATTGTGTAAACACTGCTCCCCAGTTGTTGCCTGATAGGCTAATAAAGCAGCTTACAGCACAGTACTGAGAAGTTACTCTACTGTTAATCCTCTAGGCTAGTCTGGCTTCCTCCCCATGTAAATCCCCAAGATACTTGCACTTATGGCATTCTCTGCTCCAGCTGCTCTCTCCTCATGTCTCATGATGAAGAATTCAGATGGAAATCTATAGAGGCTCAAGATTTTAAAAGGCTTAAGGAGGAAAAACAAGTTGTGGCTTACACTCACCATGCGTTGAACAAATACTTAATAACTGGGCCACACGGAATTGCATAACTCCAAAAGACTGGAGAGATTTGATGACAGCCATTCTAGAGCCTAGCTCTTAATTTCAATGGCTGGCATGGTGGAAAGATGAGGCTTCACTTATGCATTAATGAAATAGGACTAGAGGAATTGATATTGTCAAAGATGGTAAGGAATGGTTATATGGCTCATGAATGCAGGTTATCCAAGGCAGTTCCTTAATTTCAGAAAACTGACTAAGGGACTTCACTCAAGGTCTGACAGAAAAAAACAACATGAACCATTAGTTTCCTGCCCACCAAAAGAGGATTATTCTAAAAAAAAAAAAATAGAAAATTCAAGGCCTGATAGGACAAACAGGGCTACTAAAAACTTAGATAAACCATTTAAAGGAGATAAAGATGCTCCTAGGGGATAAAACAAGAGGCACTAAAGATGAAAATACAGATATTTTGGCAAATGCTATAAATGATAAAAGGCCAAAATTAGAATTACAGTTAGATATCATTGAGATGGAAGGATTAGTGTCTCCTGGAGCATATGTAACAATAATTTTCTAAGACTCCTGGTATCCAATTTGGCCACTTAAAAATATCTACACAGCTCCTGGGAATTGTGTCACTGTCGCAGGTAAAACAAAGCCTAAAATGTCTTAAATGTGTAGGGCCAGAAATCCCAACAGGAAAATTAAGGCCATATATGACTGATGCAGCCATGAATTTATGGGGGAGGGATCTATAGCAACAGTAAGAAGCATGGATTGCCATTCCTCCAACTGCAGGGACAAGCCATAAAATCAGGGATGTTCTTGACAAAGGTAGTAAAACTGTCCAAGTTGTTCATAAACAGAACACAGCACAAGCTGATTCTCCAAGGTCATATGGAGGAGACCCTGCTGACACAACACCAATGGCCTTCCTGCTAAGGCTGACTAACCAACCTATTCGAATAGAACCATGGCCTATGAGAAAAGAGAAATTACAAGCAGCTTACAGCCAAGAGCTGAGTGGAGGAGAGAATAAGGCTGGACTTCTTGCTCTCCAGGAGGGGAAGAGTTAGAGGATGAAGTGGGGAATTTCCAGCCATGGGCAGACGTCCAAGAGACATGAAGAGAGAGCAGCTGGAGCAGAGAATACCATAAAGTGCAAGTATGTCAATGATTTACGCAGGGAAGAAGCCAGACTAGCCTAGAGGGTTAAGAATAGAGTAATGACTGCTCAGTATTGTTGTGTAATTTACCTTATTGACATACTAGGGGATAACTGGGAAGCAGTGTTTACCCAACATGGAAACAGGAGATTCTCAGAACAAGGGTTGCAACCAGATATGGGGGTGTGTGTACAGAAATCAGCATTTACATTACACAATAACTTTATGTCTCCATTTTCTCATCCTTAGTTTTAGATGAATGAAACTTCAGTTTCATCTCTTCATGAATGTTCCTTTATAGGAGAAGTTTAAATGCTTTCACTGTTTGGGGCAGTGCATAGATCATTGGAAGGTCCTGAATGACAGAATGCGTTTCACATAATTCAAGAATAGCTTCCCTGTTTCATTGCTTGAGAGGTTGTAAGGGCACTTGAACTGCTTGTTATTAGTCAATGTTGGACTGTGTGTGCGATGTTGCTGAAGAGATATCTGCATTCTGGGTGCGAGAAGGAGGAGGGGGGTTAGCTTCTCCAGAAAAGGAATTAAAAAGTAGGAACAATATAGTCTTACTTCTGTTTCCGTTGCTGTAATAAAAGATTCTGACTAGAAGTGACTTGGGGGAAGAAAGGGTTTATCACATCTTACACCTCCTGGCTAGCACAGTTCACCCCTGAAGGATGTCGCAGAGGGAATGAAAGCAGGAACCTGGAGGCAGGAACAGGTGAGACCAGGAAGGACTCTGGCTTCCTTTCCATGGCTGCTTACATATCTGCCTTCTTCTTCAACTCTTGACCACCTACCCAGAGCAGCACCACCATCCCCCCTGAGTTGGCCCCTTGCTCATCAATCATTAATTTAGGGGATTTTTTTTTCCAAATTTAGGATCCTCTACCCTAATAACTCTAGCCTGTTTCAAGTTGACAGAAACCAACTAGGAAAAATATCTCCTATTAGTTGTGTTTAACATTAGGTAATACTTGGTTATTTTCAGTACAGGCTTCACCTGACTTTCATTAAATTTGTTTATCATTACTTAGAAGTTTTGATAGTCCTGTAAATGTTCGGTTTTTTTTTTTAATTTCATAATCATAACTAGTCTAGTTCTTGTCTTTAGCTGTGTGTTACATGCTTAGGAATGCTTTTCTTGTCTATATCTGAATGTTTTTTTGTTTTTTACTGTGTGTGTGTGTGTGTTTGCAGATGTGTGCATGGGCACGGAACCGTGTCAGAGCATGCATATAGGGGGGCAGAGACAACCTCAGGAAAGCCATTTTTCCCTTCCATCCACCCTGTGGCTCTTAGGGATCAAAATGAGGTTGGCAGGCTTGGTACAAGTCCTTTTTCTCACTGAGCCGTATTCCTGTGCCATACACCCCTCTTGTTTAGGAATTTCCTGCTCATATGGCATTTGAGACAGAGGCTCAGTGTTCTGAGACAGATCCCTTCTACAGGCTAGGCTTCCCTGGGACTTACCATATAACACAGGCTAGCCTTGAGCTATGGTAACCCCCTTTTTTCAGTCTCCCAGCCACTGAGGTCACATCTGTGAGCCACCACACCTTCTTCGTGTTTAACCTGCTGCGGAAATTCCCCGCTGTGTTTCATGGTGGCTTCTTCATTATACTTCCCCACCCACAAGGTGCAAATCTCGTTTAGTCTTATTTTTCCCTTTCATCTGCTTCATCGTAAATATATTCTAGTAAGTCAGTAAGTCATATTTAAGGATCCATGGTGAAACCCAAGGTTGTGAAAATTACTTGTTCTCTTCTAAGAGTTCTAGTGTTAGTTGTTATAGTTGTCATTAGTTCACTTTGAGTTAGCTTTCATGAATTGGAAGTGAGAGTCCAACTGCACCCTTTTCGCATGCGCAAAGTCAGACGTTCCCATGCTGTTGGATGGAGAGAAGCTTTATTTATTTCGTAAGTTTAGAGACCAGTATGGGGCTTTCCCTGTAGTTTATGATCAGCAGATACTATAGCTGACAGTATCTTCCTGGATGTGCTTCCTAGACTGGTGTTAGGAAGTCTAATAAACTTCATCTTGAAAGCATGAAAATGGCTGAAGGTCGCAGCACACTTGAGAACTTCCACTGGGGACCTTGAGTGATGAGAACTATGTGTTGCGTTCCAGATCAACTCTTTGCTAACTTGAACAAGTTCCCAGGCCTGAAAGAACTGTCGTTGAGACTAGATGGCAAAGCAGATGTGCTTTCAGTCCTTCCTGGAGAGTTCCCAAACCTCCACCACATGGAGAAGTTATCCATCCAAACTTCTATGGAGTCTGATCTCTCCAGACTAGGTAAGGATGGTGCTTGGATTTAGTCATAGTAATTCTGAATATTATATCACCTTTCATCACTTTTTAGATACTCCTTATCTCAACAGTACTGCTCTGAGTCATAGGTAATGTGTTTGACCCAAATAAATTTTATTTTTCCTTTCATAGTCAACATATTGCCAAATTTTGTTTCTCTGAAGACATTAGATCTTAATTGCCAAAAATTTCCAGATAAGAAAACATCAGAAAAGTTTGGTAAGTTTATAGAAGCGTTTCTTAATTTATTATTTTCCTCCCCCTCTTCTTCCTTCTCCTCCTCTTCCTCCTCCTGCAGTGAACTCACAACAAATCAAGGTGTGTACAGTTGTTCCTTTACTTCCATGACAGTTAGGTCCAGGAGGTGCTGCTGCTGTAAACACTAGAACATCCTCTACTCTATGATACAAAATGGTGCAGTGTTTTCCCATGACCCCACACACATTCATATACTTTAAGTAACTTTTCCATTGCTTACAATGCCTAATGCCATGTTAAAAAAAATGTTACATTGTGTTTTCCTTTTTTTTATTTTAATTTAATTTTATTTTTAATTACACTTTATTTACTTTGTATCCCCCTCTACTTCCCTCCCTCCTCCCCTCCCAATTCCTCCCTTACTTCCCCTTCTCCAAGCATGCCCCTCCCCAAGTTCACTGGTAGGGGAGGGTTTCTTTTTCTTCCTTCTGATCCTAGTCTGTTAGGTCTCATCAGGACTGGCTGCATTGTCTTCTTCTGTGGCCTGGTAAGGGTGCTTCCCACTCAGGGGGAGGTGATCAAAGATCAGGCCAATCAGTTCATGTCAGAAGCAGTCCCTGTTCCCATTACTATGGAACCCACTTTGACACTGAACAGCCATGGGCTACATCTGTGCAGGGGTTCTAGGTTATCTCCATGCATGGTACTTGAAAATCTGTGTTCAGATTTTCTGGTTCTGTTGCTCTCCTTGTGGAGTTCCTGTCCTCTCCAGATTTTACTCTTTCCCACTTCTTTCATAAGATTTCATGCACTCTGCCCAAAGTTTGGCCATAAGTCTCAGCATCTGCTTTGATAGTCTGCAGGGCAGAGCCTTTCAGAGTGTGTTGTTCTTAAAGTAAGGAAGAGGGGGAAACGTCTGGATATGTTTAGCTCAGACACTTTAAAAAAAAAAAATGAACCTGTGGTTTGTGGAATGTGCTTATAGGTCATGCACCAGCCATGTTGGTCCTTTGGAGGACACCATGGTGATACTTAGTCTCACCGCCAGATACTATTGCTCTCATGCATCCTCATGCTTAAACTCATTAAATGCAATACTCTCAGACTCACTGACACCTTAGGATAGAAGTTGGTCATGGTGGCACTGTGTACCTCTATTGTTGGACACCCATTCTAGATGTGCTCTACCTGTTCTGTTTCAAAGGTTTCAG
This sequence comes from Meriones unguiculatus, assembly GCF_030254825.1. Classification (NCBI taxonomy): domain Eukaryota; kingdom Metazoa; phylum Chordata; class Mammalia; order Rodentia; family Muridae; genus Meriones; species Meriones unguiculatus. Next base: position 74,914,366 of record NC_083354.1, on the reverse strand, counting down.
AATCTACACAAAAACTTCTATTTATGTTAAGAAAATTAATCTGTGATAAACCATACTGAGCACAATGATGAGTATAGACAATTTATATACTTTTTTTTTTTAGTTAAAAAAATGTTAGAAGGCCAGGTGGTGGTGATGCATCCCTTTAATTCCACCACTTGGGAGGCAGAGGCATGTGGATTTCTGAGTTAGAGGTCAACTATTCTACAGAGTGAGTTCCTGGACAGCCAGGGCTACATAGGGAAGCCCTGTCTTGAAAAACAAACAAACAAAAGAAAGTTTAGAAAAATAATATGGTTTCATGGGAAGCACTAATGGGGAAAATGGAGGCAATGGCGATACGGGGTGCAGAGCTCTGTCTTCACAGTGCTTCCCAGACTTTTGTAGGAGAGGTGACCCCCCTTTTCTCTTCCCTTCTGCAGAGGCAGCTGCCTCATGTGTTTGCTTTGGCCTTGGAGGTGCTGGTAAAGCAGCAGGGACAACATCAGGCACTCTCAAGGCTACTGTCTCAGGTTGACTGTGTAAAACTCACACTGCGAGCATCAAGTTTCCCCACTGCTGGAAAAGAAAATTACAAGTATTAAAGCAGAATCCTGGTCAGGCTAAGGAAGCAACACTTTGAATTCCTGTGCCCAGCTTGTTAATGAAGCCTTAATGGAGTGGATTATATTTCCTTTTTTAAAGATGAGTGCACACACATACACACAAACAGTCACAAAGTGAATTTCAGGATTTCCCTCACAGAGGTCAGCCAAAATTATAGCTTTTTCAGGAAAAAGGCTGGAGATGGCTCAGCAAGTAAAAGGCCTGGCACCAAGGCTGATGACCTGAGTTGGATCTCTGGGGCCCAAATGATGGAAAGGAAAAGAGCCTACTTCCAAAAGCTGTCCTCTGATCTCTAAACCCCTAAACCCATACTATGCTACATGTAAGCCAAAGTACATGCACATATGCACTCTCAAGTATGTACACACACACACACTAAATACATATAGGTACATGCTGGAGTGCAGTGCCAGCGGGTTCAGAACCTGAAGGAGGAAGTGTGCAGTCGGTGAATGAAGACTTGCATCAAGGGATGCAGTTCACACACTCTGACACTGAGACAGCTCAGGCCACCCTTACTTGGGCTCTCTGCAAATCAGCAACCTGAATCAATTCCTCACCCTTGCTTGGCTTGCCTCTGAGTGTTCCTATTTCGTCTTGGATCTAGAGATCCATCAAGACCTTCCTAACTTTTTGATAATCACATAGCTATTGTTTGGAACAGGTCGGTAGGCAAATTGTTGTCAGAACCAAGTTTCTATGTGGAGAGAACATCCAGACAATAGCTGATGTACCTAGACCAGGCCCTCACATTGGCTCAACCACATCATCATCAACAAACTCCCACAATCCTCAGAGACAAACCAGAATCAATCACAGCCTGATCTGAGCCTTGCAAATGCAAGGCAAAAGTGAACCAAGCATTCCCTCGGAAAAGGCCAGGAGATTCTGCACTAATATCCTCACAGGTCCTTGTCATGTGGAGACCCAAGTCCTCAGGCCTTGTAATAAGGGGAGCCGCCAGCATCACACTCACGCACCATTCCCAGAAGAGGCTTGGCCGCTGCCAAATGTAATTTAAGTTGTTTTTCAAATGTCAAAAAGAAAGAACCACAAATTGGAAATATGTGTGCAAACTCATAGTTTGTTATTCCATAAACACACAAGGATCTATATACATATATAGACATCTAGGTGTCTACATACAGGTATCTCTTAGGACTGTCACAGCGACTGTCTTTTCCAGAAAGTACTTTTCCAATATTTAAAGTGGTGATTTAACCAGGTGTGTTGGCATGTGCCTGAAATCTCAGCTCTCCCCGAAGGCATAAGGAAGGCAGATCACTCTCTGTAAAATGAAGACCAGCCTGGTCTGCTCTGTGAGTTCCAGGCCAGCCAGAGCCACATAGTAAGAGGCTGTCTAAAAAATGAATAAATAGAATAGAATAAAATAAAGGTAATTTAGCCAGGCATGGTGGTAGTACAGCCTTAGAATTGCAGCACTCACAGGCTGAGGAGGAGAATTAAGACATCAGGTTTGGGCTGGAGAAATAGCTCCGAGATTAAGAGTGATTGCTCTATAACCATGAGAACCAGATATAGGACTCTGGAGACTGCTGGCTTTTAGCCTAGTTGAGTAAATGCAAGGCTCAGGTATAGGGACAAACCTCTGCCTCAAGGGAAATGATGTAATATGATAAAGACAACCGATGCCTTCTTCTGGCTTTCCCAGGCATCATGCCCACCTATACAGTGTGTATATTACATGTACACATAAGACTTTGTCTCAAAAACAAGGAGGGAGGGTAGTAATTTATGATTTTCTTAAGAGTTTCATTTCTCTCCCCTTCAGAGGAAATCTGGGCAACATTAGCTTGGATGGCTTCTTTCTTTCTCTGTTTTTTTTTTTTTTGTTTGTTTGTTTGTTTTGTTTTGTTTTGTTTTGTTTTTTGTGTTTTCCAAGACAGGGTTTCTCTGTGTAGCCTTGGCTCTCCTGGACTTGCTTTGTAGACCAGGCAGGTCTTGAACTCACAGTGATCTGCCTGCCCCTGCCTTCCAGAGCATGGGGAATACAGGCATTTGCTGCTGGGCCCAGCTTTGTATAGTCTCATTCATCTCTGTTTATTATAAATCAATATTTTGCCTCACTCCTTTCTCTTACATTAGGTCTCAGACCCAGAATCTTAAATTTTGAAGCAATAACCTCTGACATTCTCCCTCTTGAGAAAAGCCCATCATTCAAAGCAATGAGAAATATCCCAACTATCACTGAACAGCCCTACTTAGGGCACAGCTGACACATTAGGGCTTCTGTCTTTAAAGTCAAGCTATCGCATGATTCTTGGTGAAATCAAACCTAACACTTGCCCAAGTTAGGGGACACGGTTGTGACAATTAAAACTGAAGCAAAAAACACTGCTAGCAAAAACCCCACTTCCAGTCATAGACTTGGGTTGAGAACTTACTCTGGCCTGCCCCAATTTCCTCCAGAGCTCTAAGGAACCAGGAAGTCATTTGGGCACACTGGAGCACAGACACAAGGAAAAGACAAGCTTTTTGGAATAGCACCTACCCTTCTCTGCAAAAGGGGAGGCACTGTTGCCACAATTTCTCAGTCCCTTGTACTATAACCTCTTCCTATGTGCCCTGCCTTGGTGTATGTCATCCTTTGAAACCAGAACAGAAGTCCTCATTGCCCAGACAGCTAAAATGCTCTATTCTTGACTTCTGATTTCTTCTTCTTCTTCCTTGCAGTTTGGCCAGGTGGTTCCCTACCAACTTCTCAGCTGTTCAGGGCTTTCAAAGAAATATCTTTAAAACACATTTAAAGCCAAACATTGTGGTATTTCCTTTAATCCCAGCTGTCAAAAGGCAGAAGAAGGCAGATGTGAGTTCTAGACCGGTCTCAGCTAAATAAGTGAGTTCTAGGACACCCAGGGCTATGTAGTGGGACCTGGTCTTGGAAAAAAATATGATTAGCAATTTTCATTGGTGGTGGGTGTGAGGTTAGTTACAAATAACTTTGTAAGCTTTACTCAAGTCTTCATAGCATTGTGTCTTCATGAATATTTTGTCTGCTTTCTTTCCAGCCAAGGGAGCAACCAGCAGAGGCTTCCAAAACCTTGAGAACTTAGACCTTTCAATGAATCACAAAATTACAGAGGAAGGATATAGACACTTCTTTCAAGCCCTCAACAACCTGCCAAACTTGCAAGAGCTGAACATTTCCAGGCATATCCCAGAACGAATCCAAGTGCAGGCCACCACTGTCAAGGCGCTGAGTCAGTGTGTGATGAGACTGCCCAGACTCACCAGGCTCAGGATGCTCAGCTGGCTCCTGGATGAAGAGGACATGAAAGTGATGAATGCTATGAAAGAAAGACACCCTCAGTGCAAATGCTTGATTATTCACTGGAAATGGATAGTGCCATTCTCTCCTGTCATTCAGAAGTGAAGGATGCAGCTGAAGGCTACCGACAGTTCTACAAACCCAATATTCGAATACATTTAACATTAACTGACTATGGGATAATCCCAGCATTTAGGAGACTGAGGCAGGGAGATCAAGAGGTTGAATTCACCCTGGGTTACATAACTAGTCCTTACTTTAGACCTAAATCAAAATCAAACTGTTTCATAACTATTGCATATACAAGAATGGCCAGGCTGGTAACTGTTTGAAAGCCTGAATACCTCCATGGAACTATGATGAACAGTGCCTTGGCAGTCCTTACATAGTCATGTTTAAAGATTAGAGCTTCAGTCACGTTCATACAGAAAACCCTCCATTTCCAAGGTCAGCCAGAAGGGAGGGGCTGGGGAAAGAACACTGATCTATGTAAAAAGCACAGCATGGAAGGAGTATTTGATGGAGGTTAGAAACAGTTTTAGTATTGAATTAGTCCCACACATGATGAAGCACGAGTCAACTTCACCACAGGATGCAGCTGCCTCTTTCCAGGAGATGCTCTGGTCTTTGCATGGCTTTTATGTGTTCACCAGCCTTGGTGTGGCCATGCTAGCTAATGCCATCTCTCCTTTGACAACATGAGGGAAAATACGGGCTTAGAGATGCTTTTGTTCTAGAGGCTCTGGGGAGTTACATATGTTATGATAGCTTTATAACTTTTCTGGAAATCCACTCTGTTCAGGGTATAATCTCTTCAGGTTTTAATCTTATACCCTGAATTTCTGGGTATTTTAAACTTGATTGTGATAATTATTTGTCATTTCATAACTTTCGCCTCTCTAGAGGCAGTGAACCTGGAAGAAGAGAACCAATAAATAAGGTAGACTAAAGTCTCATGCACTGGCCAATTTTACTCAGAGCATCAGACAATTTATACTCTGATAGACAAGAAAAAAAAAGTACTGAGTAAAGTTCTCATGAGTTTAAGCTATATATAATCATAAGGACAAGCTGCATTGTAGCAAAAACATTTTTCTGTGAACACCAGTTCTCAGCCTGTGGGTACTGACCCCTTGGAGGTCAAACAACCCCTTCACAGAAGTTACTCAAGACCATCAGAAAACATAAATATTTATGATTCATAACAGTAACAAAATTACAGTTATGAAGTAGCAATAAAAATGATTTTATTGTTGGGGTCACCACAACATGAGGAACTGTACTGAAGGGTCACAGCACTGGGAAGGTTGAGAACTGCTGGTAGAGAGGCATACAAAGGATACTTAAAACATGTAATAGAATAGCAGCAAACAATGCGTAATCTGATGGAAACCTGCTCCTATTCACTACATCTGGGAGGGGCACAAAAACACATTCCAAGAACAATTCCATCTTTTGAAGACACTGACGTCACAAGACACTTGTTTTCTTGGAGTGTTCTCATAAGCACTCAAGAATTCTCACACGACTCCCATCCTTAGACCATATTCCAACACATAATGTATATAAAAACACCTAAACACCTTAAATATATATGCTTTTTATTTTTGCGTTCTGAAATAAGGTTTGGAAAGGTTGAACATAAAAAATAATTAGCATTGGTTATCTCTGAGGACTGAGGAAGGTGGCATTCTTGATTATTATTTTTCTCCTTTTTGTATTTTTTTTGTTTTATAATTGCTTGTTACTTTAATACTTAAAGTAAAACTTTAGGGTTGGGGTGTAGTTCAAAGTGCCTACAGAGTATGTTTGAGACCCTAAGCACAATCTCCAGAACTGCCAAAGAGAACATAAGAAAATAACTATAAAACTTAAGTAAGCTAGGGCTGGAGGCTCAGCAGTTAGGAGCACTGGCAGATCTCCCAGAAAACTCAGGTTCAATTCTCAGCAGTCTCATGGAGGCTCCACATTGATGTACATACAGACAAAACACCCATTCACATACATAATTTTTATAATTAAATAAAGTATCTTGTCATCAAAACAATAGCACACCCTCCCTCTGGGGGATGTGATCTCTCTGCTTATCTGATATGTCAAGACTTTTGTAATCAGAAAGGTTTTACATGTTATATCAGAGTCCACTGAAGACCGAAATCATGACGCCATTACCATAGGGAAGTCTGAGGAAAGTGCGATGCAGTCGTGAGCTTTGAGGACTGGGATGAACAGAAACTGGCTTGAAAGGAGTAACTCTGACCACACTCAAGCTCTTCACCGTCGGGTGAGAAACCCTGGTGTTTAGAGCAATGCCTTGTAGGACAAAGCCATGACACCAGAACTTACTGGGACCCTGGAGCTGCAGCCTGGGATCTGCTGGGCTGTATTTGGTGCAAGAGGCCTCACAATGCACAGCCAGCCATGTGTGCTGCCCCGGATGTCTGAGGATGGAGCCGGCGCAGGGAAGACAGAGCAGGTGTTTCCTGAGGCCAGTGAGGAACCCCGTTAGTAGCTCAGCTGCTGGTAACAGGACGCTTAAGATGCGGACTGCAAAGCAGTCACTGAATGTACTAGTGTAAGAAAGTCCTCCCTACCTCTCCAGAACTAGCAGAAGCCCTGGCTCCCTCGGTGTCTCAGCAGCACCCTCTGCTGACAACACTGCATGCAGCTTTGACAGGACCAGTGTCCAGATCAGGAAGCCTGTACTGCAGGAATGCTGAAGTGGGAAATAGGCAATGACATGGTAACTGCTTGAACTCATTATATGCAGTAGCACAGATGGGGAAAACCTAGGTAAGCTGTGTACAGTAGCACACGAGTGTAACGCAGCTACTCTGTAGGCTGAGGCAGAGGTTCCAGGCCAGCCTGGGCCATCTAGAGAGACACTGTCTCAAAACAAAATTGAGGAAGTGCTAGGGATGCTGCTCTGTGGTCTGGCGTTCCTAAGGCCCATAGTACTGCAAAGTCAAAAGAAACAGGGGCTAGGAAGATGGTTCTTGCAGAGGACCCAGGCTCAATTTCCAGCACCCACATGGCAGCTCACAGTCATCTGTAACTCCAGTTCCAGGGCATCCAATGTTCTTTTCTGGCCTCTCTGAATACCAAGCAAACATATGCACATGGTATACACACACACACACACACACACACACACACACACACACACACACACACAGAGAGAGAGAGAGAGAGAGAGAGAGAGAGAGAGAGAGAGAGAGAGAGAGAGAAACACCCATAGCCATAAAACAAAAACAAAGGCCTTTAAAGAAAGATTTCTAATAAGAATTCAATGGTTCTGGTTTATTCCTCAGCACTTACAAGGAAAGAACAAAGCTACTGAAATGTGTGTTTCTGATCACATACTCCATATACCAACTCCCTGAACCCATCCAATGGGCTGCCTTTCTGAACACTGTATCTTCTTAGAACATCTGCTTTATTTTTAAGTTAATAAAAAAAAACCAGAAAATCAATTTTACATCAAAGCATAGTTTACATCGAGCGCAAGTGAAACAAGTAACAAGAAATAACTGTGAAGTCATGAAAATAGATATTAAATATTTTATTAAGCACCAAAGAAAACAAGTCTAGAAAACAGCTTTCTCTGGAAGGGTACTTCACAAGCAGTGGTGGGTTGTTTTTGTTTTTGTTTTTGTTTTGTTTTCATGCTATCTACTTTATTTGGGTTCTTATACCTCTACCTTCCTTCAAACTCCCCAGCACTAGGTAAGAGAGAAATGTTAGAGGGGAAAGAGGAGGTAGACCTCTTTAGACTTAGCTTGTTGGGGCAAGTCCAATATCTGTAGTCAGAATATCCAGCAGTGCAGCAAATGCAGCAGCAGGACAAACCAGGAGCATCAGTGGGCAGCAGCTGCCCGCTTCTTTCTCAAAGCCCCATCCCTCTCTGGGCTCTGGCATTTATACCCTCTCAGAGTCCTCAGAATTAAACTATCTGCAGCTGGCAAAGATGACACCCTTCTTAGAGCATGAGACAATCATAGTTAACAGCTGTGGACAAACTAAAGCAGCCCGGTATCCCACACCTGGGGTTAAAACAAAATCATGTTTATATAACTGAGTTTTGAAAGAAACCAAAACTTCCACTACAGTTATGTCCTCTCCCCCAAGCTTTTAACTCCCAGTCCACCACAACAGCTGTTTTAGCATCACACAGACCTACACACTGATACATTCGTTGCAGTCCGAATCTTATCCTGTTACTAGCAGCTGAGCTACTATTGGGGTTCCTCACTGACCTCAGGAAGCACCTGCTCCACCTTCCCTGAGGCATCACTCCTGCTTTCCTCCTCAGAGAGCTGCAGCTGAGCCCTCTGCTGTTTCCCCTCTCTGACCACAGGGAAAGTGGGGGTCTGAGTTCTTCTGACTTTGTCTCTGTTAAGTGCACTTCCTGGACCACCTCATCCAGCTGAATGGCTTTGAGTTCCAGGTCTACACTGTCTCCTCCATCTCCACCTCTAGCCTGAGACTCTATTGATATGACTCCAAAAGGCATTGAAATATCACATCTCCAAAGCTAACTCCCCTTCACCAAAGTACTCTTATTGCACATTTTCATCTCTTAAAACTCCCGCTTTATTTCTCCAGTTGCTTTGTGAAACCCATGAAGTTATCCTTAGCTCTTCTCTTACGCCACATATAATCTGACAAATCCTGACAATTCACTTACAAAATACTGTGGGTTCCACATGAGTAGCCCACTTCCGTGAAGTCTGTGGTGCATCATCATGCAGCCAGAGGTTCCTCGTGGAGGTCAGATCATGTACTGCCTCTGACTCACTCTTCTCCACGGGGCTCACAGTTCAAGGAAAATGCTGTGGAACTGTCTTCACAATAGCCTGACCTTTGGGCCCTGCTTATTCCCATCTCCTTAATCTCGCCTTCCTTCCACTCCTTACTGGTCCTTGAATATTCCACACACATTCTTATTTTTTTGAGACAGGGTTTTTCTGTGTAGCCCTGGCTGGCCTGGAACCTGCTCCATAGACCAGGCTGGCCTCTAACTCACAGAGATCTGTCTGCCTCTGCCTCCCCAGTGCTGGGACTCAAGGTGTGTGCATTTTTTATACAAGGGCCTTTGCCGTTTGTTGTCTTTTTCTTTTCCTGGGATGTTCTCTCATGCCATGGGTTAGAAATGTTTTGAGTATTCCTCAAATGTTCATGTGTTAAAATGCAACCCCCCACTGTGAACTACTCGGAGTGGGAACTTAACCTACTGTGTTTGCAGCTGGAGGTATTTAGGTATTGAAGGTATTTAGGATAAAGTCATCAAGATGACACTCCAGCGGTTGGGAGCACTAGCTGCTCCTTCGGAGGACTGGGGTTCATTCCCAGTTGGTTGCTCGTAACTGTCTGTAACTCCTGTTCCAGGGAACCTGACACCCTCACACAGGCAGACATGCAGGTAAAACACTGATGCACATGACATATAAACAAATGAAAACATATGAAGCTCCCGCTGAATCCTGGTGGTTTTCTGAGAATCCAAATATGAACACATACACACAATGTATGCACTAATCATGCTTGTTGCCTCCTGCAATATTATGCCTGATTCAAGCTCAGCACACTAGACAAAACCATCACCCCTGAAGCTCCAGAACTGTGAGCCAAAACACATCTAACTACTCCTCAATAGGCTACTTTCCACTTTGTGAGAGGCTAGACCGCACATGTACATATGGGCACACATATGGCCATTTCCACGTGCCCTTTGTCTTTGTCCTGTATTACTCGCTCAAGAGCCTGGGTGTGGAGTTAGGCTGATGGCCAGTACACTGGTGATCCTCCTGCCATTACCTAACCATTATCCATGCTTTTACTCACCTGAGCATCTCCACTGCCTTGCTCTCTCTGCTTTACTGTATGAGATGTGATCTCGCTATGTTGGCCAGGCTGGTCCCAAATGACAAATTCTACCTCAGCTTTCCAAGTAGCTGGAACTACATTACACCAACATTCAATGCATCCTTCACCAAGAGCAACTCCCAGCATTTAAACAATGTTGAGTATTTGCTTGAATGAATGACCTCAGTTCAAATAAATGTATTAGGTGCTAAAGGGAGTTAAAATTAGTGTTAATATCCAACGTCTGGTTAGGTTTAATGGAAATGTTAATAATTAAATTTAAACTCCCAATTAACTAAGTTATGCTGAATCTATAATAGCTAGTAGTTAAGAAAGGTAATGTTCTCTTCTACAACCTCAAGTCACAGAACATATTTTGCAAAGCTACTTACTAGGTATTGACAATTCATTAAGTTAATCATGCTGACTTGACAGCTAACATGCTAGGCACAGAGGGAGCTTAGTTAATTTAGTGTACCTAGCCAAGACTTAGCAAAGGATAGCATTTGCCATATTCTGTTTTTAAAGTAGTGGAGATCACATGCAGTGCCTTGCATGTGTGCTCTACCAATGGGCTCCATCTTCAGCATAAAATGCTCATCATATTTAACCTCCAAAAGTGAGTAAACCAGGGAGAAGCCTGAGTGCTTAAACATTAATCCTTACCATAAGAATATAATGGAGGTGGTACCTGGAACAGCAAGGCCATGATGGGAAGAGAATGGCATGGGCAACTGGGTCAGGAAGTAGACATGATTAAGGAACATCATGGAGAGAGAGGGACACTAGAAGGACAGACAGAGAAAGGGAGGTGCAGAGAGAACAGCATGGCTTCTACAAGACAGAACTCAGTTAGGGTGTGGTAACACCTGCCTGGGAAGCCAGCGTTTGGGAGGCTTGTGAATCACAAGCAAGCCAGGCTGAAAACAAGACTGTTTCAATGAAGAACAGAGCTGGCAAGGTGGCTCAGCAGGTAAGGGCGCCTGTGTTGTAGTAACTAAAATAGGGTTTGGGCCACATGATGTTTATTATTAGCCCTATATTTATCGAGGCAGTATTATTTAACCCATTACCACAATTAATAAGACACAGGCACCTGTCAGATTTTATAATTTCCTCACATTGGGCCAGGCAGATATTTCACCTACGCTGTCTCAATATCCTCACAATCCACTTCCCAGCCCCCATCAAATGCCATCTGCCTTAACCATTTCTATCTGAGCTACCTTCCACCCATAATCTTATAAATACATGGCTTATATTTTTGATCTTGGTGTTTTCTCCATCCGATCATCCGGAGTCCTTCCTCCTGGCCGACATGGTTCCTTCTCCACCCTAACCCATACTGGTATCCTCCTTCCTCCTCTCTTCCTGTCTTTCTGTGTTCTTCCCATGATTTTCCTCTTCCCAAAGCCTGGGAACCTTAGCCATAGCTACCCCATTCTGCCCTGTCCAGGTTTTAGGCCTTTAGTCAACCAATCAGGTATAATGTCTTAGGCAGCTTTACACAACAAGGATAGGTTTATCCAAATCTTGAGGGCCAGTAATTAGCATCAAAACACAAGCATCAGACCAACCTCCAACACACCAGGCACCAGATGACCTCAGTTTAATCCCTAGCACCTACATAGAAAAAGAGAAGACTTCACAAGTAGTTCTCTGACCTTATATTTGGGCCACAGAAAACACACACAAACACACACACACACAACCAAAACACACCCTTGTTCCTGCCTGGTCAGGATAGCCCCTGCGACTTGAGTTAGCTTTTGTCCCCTTATCTTGGAATACCAATTTGTTCTACTTTCTGCAATTACCTTTTACCCAAATAATAAGTCTGGATAGTTTTCTTTCTGTATCTTTAAATAGACTCAATTTCACTGTATATATCCCAAAGGAAAATAGTTATAAAGTCAAGACTTTTTTAAAAAGGACTTTTATTTGTTTTTAAAGGCATTAATAAAAATATTGACACACTAGGAAAGTTACAGTCTACAGCTGTGCTCAGACAGTTTCGGCAGACTGGCTTCCGTGCATTACATCTCCCCGTTTGATCCTCAATCCACTTATGCTCTAAACACGCTCCACTGGTGATTCAGGCATGGACCCCAGAATGGAAAATGCTGATGACGTCACTCAAACAAGAGTCCACAAAGATGACAGTGACACTTCTGTTCTTATGGACCAGGGACACCAACGTACCATCTCCTAGGGAGAGAGCTGAACCTGAATTTGAAAGAAAAGTCTAATCAGTTATAAAATACAGAAAAAGAAACTGCATGGGCACTTATGTATACAAGTGTGGAAGTCAGAGACAACCAGTAAGAGCTGGTTCTTTTCTTCCACCCTGGGGACTGAATTCAGACCATCAGGCCTTTGCCCTCCAAAACAATCTTGTCAGTCCCAGATCATATTTTTAAAAAGAAGGCAAAGAATAAAATATGCTAATATAAACATAATATTGATTTAAAAATTAAGAAGTACTATATTTGATCTTTACTACTAGAATTTAAACATACTACAAATTATCAAATCTTTTTTATTTTTCCTCATTAAAAAGTAGTGACTGAGCCAGGCATGATGGCACAGGCCTTTACTCCCAGCACTTGGGAGACAGAGGCAGGCAGATCTCTGTGAGTTTGAGGCTAGCCTGGCCAACAAAGTGAGTTCCAGGACAGCCAAGACTACACAGAGAAACCCTGTGTCATAAAACCAGGAAAAAAACAAAAAAAAAAAAAAAACAAGCAAACAAACTAAAAACAGTGACTGCAACAGCATAATGAGTATTTTTTCTTCTTTTAATATCAGCTTCAACTGACACATTTTGTGGTTAATCTTGGCAGGTTTCTTGAAGTGTGAGATCAATGAATAACAATTCCCAGTGATGTTAAAAATAACATAAAAGCTTTAGGTAATACTTATATAACTGGTTTTTTGTTTGTTTGTTTGTTTTGTTTTTTAATTTTCCAAACCATGTTGCTGTCAGAGTAAATGAAAGTACAGGAAAATGATGAATTTTGTAATTTAAGTTACTTCTAATTTGATATATATATATATTATTTAATTCTTCATTAATTATACTTTATTTACTTTGTATCCCCCCTGTGGTTCCCTCCCATACCAATCCCTCCTTTGTTCCCCCCTCTGCACGCATGCCCTTTCCCAAATCCACTGATAGGGGAGGTCTTCCTCTCCTTCCTTCTGGTCCGAGTCAATTAAGTCTCATCAGGAGTGGCCGCACTGTCTTCTTCTGTGGCGTGGTAAGGTTACTCCCCCCTCAGGGAGAGGTAATTAAAGAGCAGGCCAATCAGTTCATGTCAGAGACAGTCCCTGTTCCTATTACTATGGAACCCACTTGGATACTGAACTGTCAGGGGCTACATCTGTGCAGGGGTTCTAGCTTATCTCCATGCATGGTTCTTGGTTGGAGTATCAGTCTCAGGAAAGACTCCTGTGCTCAGATTTTTTGGTGAATACTTTTTTATGACTATGTATTTCCATGTAGTAAAGCTAGAAATTAGTTACTTGGATTATAATGTTAAGTGTCTCTAAAGTTAAAAATGAATTAAAATGTTTAGGGCCTCCAGAAAGTTACAAGAATTATATATATATATAAACAGCTACCATTCCAGGGCCATGCCTGTTTGTTGCAGGATAATTGCTTACACTGTGAACCCCGAAATTCTGTTATTTACTAGAAAAACCTGTTTCTAGTGGTGTGGTGTGGCTTAGCCTTGCCACACAACTTTAATCCAAGAGCTTTCTGCTTGAACACTGTGAATAGAATTAAATAAGGTCAACCACAGTAAAGAGGTGGAGCAAGCAACCAGTTGATAGGAAGTGATCATAGGATTATTAAGAAAAAATCCCAGAAAGTAAGAGGTAGTCAGGTGGATGGATAGAGATGCACAGGAAGTAGAATGGAAGGACATTTAGTTTAAAGGAGGTTGTTTGAGACCCTTGAGTGATGTCTGCTGAGAAGGAAAATCAGCTGGGTGTTTTCTCTTTCTGATCTAGCAGGCTTTCACCACAACATCTGGCTCCCAAGCCTTCATTGGTAAAACCAAACGATGGAGATTTTGTTAAAAACACCTGTTGGGAGGTAGAGGCAGGCAAATCTCTGGGAGTTCAAGGTCTACAAATCGAGTTCCAGGACAACCACAGCTACACACAGAGAAACACTGTCTCAAAGAACAAAAAACAAAAACAAAGAAGGACAAACAAACCGAAACAAAAAACAAGAAAAAAAACAAAACCTACCTGTCTTCTTTCTGCCATGATGATCATGGACTAATCCTCTAAAATGGTAAGCAAGCCCCCAATTAAATGGTTTCTTTTATGAGTTGCCTTGGTCATGGTGTGTCTTCCCAGCAATAGAACAGTAACTAAGACAACAGATAATACAGTCTACTGCACACTGCATTACTTATCAAAAGAGCATGTGGGTCTGGAGAGATGGCTCAGTGGTTAACAGCATTTACTCTTATTCTTGGAAGATCCAGGCAGTTATAACCACCCATTTAGAACAAGTTTCATAGGATCCAATGCCCTCTTCTAGCCTCAAGGGCACCAGCCATGCACATGGAACATAAACATTCATGTACACAAAACCACCACACACACAAAAAGTTTAACCTAAAAAGTACATGTGGATCTGGTGGCAGAATATTTGCTTACTACTTTTATGTGAGGACCTCATTTTAATCCCTATCACACCCCTCACCCAACACCCACACACAAGCACCCAAGCCTGACTGGGCAATGATACTGCAATTATCTTCACACTCTACACCAGATGGTAAGCCAAGTACAGTGGTGCAAAGTATAATCCTTGCACTATGGATACTGAAGCAGGCAGCTTGGAGTTCAAGGACAGCCTAAGACTCTTTGTTTTGTCAACATAACCAAACCATCCAGCAAGTATTTGGAAGATGACACTTTGACACCATGAGAATTTGATCATGTGGGGATAATTCAATATTTAATCTAACTTTTGGCAGACTTTTGTGGGGATGGAGAGGACACAGCAGTTAAGAGCACTCACTGTTCCTCTAGACTATGAGTTCCATTCCAGCACCATGACAAGCAGCTGACAACCACATGTAACTCAAGTTCCAGGGGATTCAACACCCACTTATGTCGGCATGAACCAACCCCACCCCAACACACAGGGACACACGCACATGTGAAAATCCAAAAAACCCAAGAAAACAAAAAACAAAAACTTTTCCTATAGTTTACATAAACATTAATTTGTAAATGTTCAAAACACTCATTTCCCACAAACTTTAAGAGTTATACAAGAAAATAACAGACTTACTGCTTAATTTGTGGGTGAGCTCTATCCTTCCTTTTTATTTTGTCTGAAACCCTGTAAAGAATGCAAATAAAAAGTTAAAAGAACAAGGAACACACTAGATAAAAGTGTGCATAAACATTTCAAGCCAAGTTTGATGCCCAGCCTGGTGATGCAGCTTTGTGAGCCAGCATCAGGAGGCTGAGGAAGTAGGACTGGGAGTTCAAAGTCATCTTCAGCTACACAGTGAGTCCAAAGACAGCCTGGGCTACAGTAAACCCTGCCTCATGTAGGGAGTGGTAGCCCATGCCTTTAATTCCGGCACCAGGAGATAGAAGCAGGCAGATCTCTGTAAGTCCAAGACTAGCCTGGTCTCTCGTTAAAAAAAAAAAAAAAAAAAAAAAAAAAGAACAGAATGAAGCAAAAAAATAACCCTTAAGCTCAACTTAGTGATTGCTTAGTAGACAAAGCAAGAGGACTGTGATATGAAAGCCAGTCTAGGCTAGTACAAAAGCTGCAATATACAGAAAGACGCTATGCAAAGACAAACAAACAACAACAAAAACCCAGGAGACTGGGAACAGTTTAGTGCTAGAAATAGCATATTCATAGCAACATATTTTTTAAATTTAAAAAATTTTTATTTTATATGTATGGGTATTTTGCTTGCATACACAGAGTACCTGTACAGGCTAGAAGAGGACATGAGATCTAGCAAAACTTGAGTTATACACATTAGGAGCAGCCATGTGGGTACCAGGAATCGAAATTGGGTCTTCTAGAAAAGCAGCCAATGCTCTTGATTGCAATGACATTTCTCTATCCCAGAAACATTTTTACAGCCCCAAATTGACAAGATAGTCATTAATAGTAGACTAGAGTAGCCAGGTGTGGTGGCACATGTCTTTACTCAGGGAGGCAGAGGCTGGTGGATCACTGTGAGTTTGAGGTCTTCAAAGACCAGGACAGCCAAGGCTAGAAAGAGAAACTGTCTCAAAAACAAAACAAAAACCAAGACAAAACAACTGTTGTTGTTGTAGAATGGAGAACAGAACACTTATGTATTTATATACAATGGAAGGTAAGAGCTACACCTACACACAAGATTTAAACACTGAACTGCAAAAAAATGGCCAGGCTGAGGTACAGCTCAGTGATAGAGCTTGGGAAGCATGCGCAAGGCCAAGGATGTGATCCCAATACCCACAGATAAACCACGTCTTGAAAAACACAAACAAACAAACAAACAACAAAACCAGACCTTTGAAATTAACTACAATCATATTCAGGAGGGCTGATGAAACCTGTCAATTTTTAAACTTTAAGGTAGTCTTAAAAGCTGCCTTAAATTTTTAGGTTCCATAGAACAAGCCACATTTGTAGTCATTCAAGAGCTGGCTTTAGGTGCAAAGCTCAGCAGTGTACACCTTCACAGAACATGTCAGGACATTCCCAGGGAATCCTTACCATATAGTAGCCAGTATGATAACCGCTCATGTACCAAGAGATTAGCATACTGCCCAGAGCATCAGTGTCATCCAGACAACCTGGAGATATGGGAGGGGGTGGAGGAATTATCTGGAAATGGAAAAATCCAGTTAGAAAGCAATGAAATCCAGGGATTCACTCTACACAGAAAAGAGTGGATATTAATTGAATCTTTCCCACACTCCAGGGGATGCCTTCTACTTAATTTTTTGAAAATCTAGCACTGGAAGAAAGGAAACCATAATAAAAGACCAACAAATTTAACGAAGATCAAAAAAAGTTACTAAGAGTATATTTGTTCCATTATGAAGCTATGCATGAGACAAAGCAGAGATTCAGTTTTCCCACAACACACACACACCCATGCTGCAGGAGACACAGCACCCATCTCCTCCATGTGCTGAGGACAGTCCTTTCTAACAGAAAGCAGCACCAGTAAACTGGATCCCAACTACTGAGGGAGGAAATATGCAAACCAGAGCTTGGAGATGAGCCTGGGAGAGCACTGTGTCTGTGGAACAGAGAGCTTTTAAAACAAAAACACGAGGTCTACAGTTTTACTCATTAGAATCCAATCTTGGGGTGGCTTAAGGTAACACACTCATATCTTCACATGTAAACAGGTCACTTGGGAAACCACAAATGTTTCCCTCCTTTGCTAGAACGAACTGCTGGTTAGGAAAAGAGAGTGCTCTTCCCTACCAGGGCTTGGTAGAAACCTGTGGATTCCTGACCTGTGGTCTTACTGTTTGTATCCCCCATTCAGTTGGGGTTATTGATTCTTACTGAACCCCTATGCCTTATTCTGGCGTCACCGCATACTCAAAGAGAGCTGAGAAAGGGAAGCCACTGCCCATCCCCGGGAGCTTCCATGCTCCTCCTTTCCTTGGCTAACTTAGAGGAGCCCTTACCAAGGCCCTCAGCTAATTGCCCAGCTTGTATCTTCCCTACTGTAACTGGACCATGCCTTCCCCTGTACTGCTCTGAAATGTTCTTCCCCACCCTCAGCCCTCCCTTATTCACCAGGGCTGGACTCCTAGCCCAGGCTTTTTTGTAGGAATACACAAGTTGACACACAGTGTCTCCCTAGAGTGTTATGTGCTGTTTAGTCCTGTGCTTCTCTCTTCTGTATGTGTGTGTATGTGCTTTGTGTACTCATGTGCACCTTGAGTCCCCAACTAGACTGTGAGCTCCCTGAGGACAAGGGGCTGTCATTTCTTCTTCACCCCCTATTGAGTCCAGCACAGGGCTGTGATCCAGCTCTCAAGAAGACATTTGTCAACAGGCTGATGAAACAAATGATGGAGGTTGTTGGGGGGGGGTGGAGATTGTGTGCAAGGGGAAAGTACACATGGGTTAGCTAGGTTGAGTTGGGCTGTGGGCTGACTCCTTGGATCCATAATGGATGCTCAAGGTGTCTGGTCCTTGCATATTGGAGTTGGTAGGAGCAGGAGGAACACCATTCTGCACAAAACATACATCATGGCTACACAGGAGTGCAGACAAGTGGACATCCAGGTTGGCTGGTCCTGGGGCCCCTGACATCAAAAAGAATTGTGAGTCAAATAAATTTTCTCTTCAACAGTTGCTATTTGGAGCAATCCTTGAAGTACAAGGCTGTGGGAGGATACTGGCTTATACCTCAGTCTATATCTTAGCCTCCATCACTTCTGGGGAGTGTTTTATTCCAGGTCACATGAACTTGGTTTTCTTTCTTTCTTTCTTTCTTTCTTTCTTTCTTTCTTTCTTTCTTTCTTTCTTTCTTTCTTTTTCTTTCTTTTTGTTTTGTTTTTTTCAAGATAGGTTTTTCTCTGTGTAAGAGCCCTGCTGCTCTGGACTTTCTTTGTAGAGCAGGCTGGCCTTAAACCCACATAGATTTGCTTGCCTCCCTAGTACTAGGATTAAAGGCCCTGCTCAGCTCCTTGTACTTGTCTTTTAAAGTGGACTAGTAGCTGTTCTGCCCAGTTCACAAGCCAAAAGACCAGGAATAACTAGACCCTGCTGCAAATACATGAGGTCCTTTTTATTGTAAATTACAAGCTGCAGCTTGGGTCCACACACCCCCACCACCAAAGTGGTGGGAGAAGAGAGTGCTGTGCCCAGGTTAATTGGGTGATATATAGATTCTGGTCCCTCCCAGCATGTCCAAGGCAAGGGCACTCCCTGCCTGGCAAGCATCTATTGTAACATATTGGAACATATTGGTCAAAATGCTACATTTTGAATTGATTGGCTATAGGAAGGTCCCTAGACCATAATCACCTGGTGTCCCTCCCTAGGGGGATGGGCCAGTTTCCTAGCAATTGTTATCTCTAGTGGATGGGGAAAGAATGCAGTAAGGCAGTCCTTCCTCTCAGGGCATTACTAGACTTCTCCACCCACATATTTCAGGCATTAATTAATAGTACCTGCTAATTTTTAATCTTTTTGGTCTCTCATTTCCCCCTTTCCCATGATCATTTGAAGACCCAATCTTGGGTCTTGCAGATATGACCCCTTGTATCCTATAGATGTGCCTTTTAACAACGGGATCTGGGCACCATTAGTGTATTGTTCTCAAGCATTTCTTTATGAAAGCCATTAAGCAATTGAAAATACAAAGCCCAAAGATTCTCAATTGAGGATCTTTCTTCCCAGATGCCTCCAGGTTTTATTAATAAAAAACTATGCAGCACTTGCTTAAAGTGCATTGGGAACTTTTGACTGAAAAAAAAATGATAAATATTTGATGGGATACACTTACATATGAACATTATACAATATGTTCCTTTTTAGAGCATAAATTAAGTATTTTATTTCTTCTGCCTACATTTATTTATTTTTTAAATATGTAAGCTTAGTTTTATTTTATTTTATTTTTTTATTAATTATATTTTATTCACTTTGTATCCCACCGGTTGCTCCCTCCCTCCCTCTATACCACCCATACTCTTTTCCGGTCCACTAAAAGGAAAGGTCTTACTCCCCTTTCTTCTGATCCCAGTCTATCAGATATCATCAGGAGTGGCTGCATTGTCTTGCTCTGTGGCCTGGTAAGGCTGCACTCCCTGAGTGGGAGGTGATCAAAGAGCAGGACAGTCAGTTCATGTCAGAGACATTCACTATCCCCATATCTATGGAAACCACTTGGACACCAAACTGCCATGGGGTACATCAGTGCAGGGGATCAAGATTACCTCCATGAATGGTCCTTGGTTGGGGTATCAGTCTCAGAAAAAAAAAACCTGTGCCCAGATTTTTTGGTTCTGTTGCTCTCCTTATAGAGCAATTAAAAACAAGGAAATCATGAAATCTGCAGGCAAATGGTGGGAACTGGAAAAGATCATCCTGCGTGAGGTATCCCAGAAACAGAAAGACACACAGGGTCTATACTCACACATAAGGGGATATTAGACATATAATATAGGATAAACATACTAAAATCAGCAAAACAACAGAAAGTAATCAAGAAGGAGGTATCTAATCAAGAAGGAGCATCTGGGTAAGATGTCAATCCTCATTCAGAAACGCAAAGAGGATAACAAACAAGAGGATATGCAAACAAAGAGGATATGCAAACAAGTAAGTTAGTAAGCAAAATTAATCTTTGAGCTTATATCTTCTAGCAGACTACTTGTTGCCAAGAAGAGGAGAAAACAGGGAACAGGACAGGAGCCTACTGCAGAGGGCCTCTGAAGGTCTCTACCCTGCAGGGTATCAAAGGAGATGCTGAGACCTATAGCTAAACTTTGGGCAGAGTGCAGGGAATCTTATGAAAGAAGTGGGAAAAGGACAGGAGCTCCAAGAGGAGAGCAACAGAACCATTTATTTATTTTTATTATTTTTACATCATACTCAAAGTTTTCCTTCCCTCCTTTCTTCCAAGTATCTCCTTCTCAACAAACCTCTCACCCATCCCTCCATCCTCCCTTTATCCAAGGAAAATGGGAGGCTTCACATGGATATCAACCAGCCTTGGCATATCAAGTTGCAGTAGGACTAGGACATCTTCTCCAATTGTGGATAAACAAAGCAACCCTGTTAGGGGAAAGGGATCCAAGGCAGGCAACAGTCAGAGACAGACCCTCCTTGTGCTATTAGGAGTCTCACATGAAGTCCCAGATGCATGATTGTTACATATGTGCAGAGGGCCTAGGTCTGTGTCATGCGTGCTCTCTGTTTGGTAGTTCAGTCTCTGTGAGACTCTATGAGCCCAGATTAGTTGATTCTCTAGGTTTTTCTTGTAGTGTTTTTGAGCTCTTTGGCTTCTTTAATCCTTCCTCCTCCTCTTCCTAAGGATTCCCCAAGCTCAGCCTAATGTTTGGCTGTGGGTCATTGCATCTGTTTCCATCAGTTGCTGAGTGAAGACTCTTTGTAAAGCAGATATGCTAGGTGCCTGCCCGTATATCACCAATAGTACAAGAGGTGGGCTCTTTCTCATAGCATGGATCTCAAAATTGGCCATTCCCTCAATTTCTACTCCATATTTACCCCACACATCTAACAGGCAGGACAAATCATGGATAGGTTTCCCCCTACTAGAAGTCTTGTGCAGTTACAGAAGATGGCCATTTCAGGTTCCATATCCATATTAGGAGGAGTCTTAGGTAGGGTCACCCTCAGAGATTCCAGGGTGCTTCCATTGTCCCAGTTTTCTAACTTGTCCCATACATGCCGCCCAACTGGTTCCAGTTCTCTTACCAAGTACTCTTTTCCTCTGTTTTCCCCAAACTTAATTCCTCCTGCTCTCCTCCCCAACCCTCCCCTACCCAGTCCCCCCCCCTTTATCTACTCCTGATGTTGATTCTATTTCCTCTTCTGAGTGAGATTCAAGCTTCCCCCTTGGGTCCTCTTACTTAGTTAGGTTTGTTGGTCTGTCAGTTGTAGCATGGTTATCCTATATTTGACGTCTAATATCTACTTATGAGCATATGCCCCATTGTCTTTCTGGGTTACCTCACTAGGGATCATCTTTTCTAGTTCTATTCATTATCAGCAAATTCCATGAGGATTTTGTTTTTAATAGGTGAATAATATTCATTTTGCATAAAGGCACCACCTTTTCTTTATTCAGTCTTCGGTTGAGGAATTTCTAGGTTGTTTCCAGTTTGGGGCTATTACAGGTAAAGCTGCTTTGAACATAGTTGAGCACGTGTCCTTATGGTTTGGTGGAGCAGCCTTTGGGCATATGTCCAGGAGTGGTAGAACTGGGTTGTGAGATACAACTGTTACCAATTCTGAAACACTACCACATTGATTTTCAAAGGGGTTGTACAAGTTTACACTCCCACCAACAATGGGAGAGTGTTCCCAGTGTTCTACATCCCCAACAGAATGAGCTGTGGCTTGAGTTCTTGATCTTAGCTATTCTGAAGGGTTTAACATGCATTCTCAGTTATTATAATTTGCATTTTCCTTATGACTAAGGATATTGGACATTTAATTAACTGCTTCTCAGCCATTAGAGATTCCTCTGTTTAATTCTATGTTTAGATCTGTACCTCATTTTTAATTGGGTTACTTGGTGTGTCCATGTTTAGATTCTTGAGTTCTTTATACATATTGGATACCAGCAATCAATGCAATGGAGGGTATACAATGTGTTTTTATTTCAAAATACGACATCTATAAATATGTAAACATTTTAGGTATCAAGTAAAATACTTAAAAGATATATAGGCACATACTCAAGCCATTTATCCCTTTGGCGGTTTTCACGTAGAAGGTAAGTTTAGTGGATTTGTTACAACCGGTACTGAAGATAGGCTTAAAGCAAGGTTGTATAATTAATGGAACAAGAATATGACATTTAATGTGTCCTCATTACTTAAAGAATTAGTCCAATATTTCTGAAGTGTGTTTTGATGAACACTTGTGCTTTGAAATGCATAGCACAGAAACATCTGGTTAAACGTGAAATAATGAATGCTGATTTGAGACTGAGCATCAGAAAGGGAAGGTGCTCAAAAGTTCCACAGGAGAAAAGCTGGTTTAATTTGATTTAGCTCAGGCTAGCCCAAAATGTGACTTTCCCCACATTGTTTCAGTCATTTATCCCTCTGAAATTACAACACATTTTTGTGATGCAAATTGTAGTCCATAGTCGTGTGTTTTAAAATGGCATATTAGTGAATAGTGGAAAGTCATCTATTGAAATCACGTGTGTCTTCTGACTGTCAGTGCACAGGTAGGCACTGTCAAGAGGGCAGTCTCTGAGTTGAGAGGCCTGCAATCCACCTCAGTAAGGTCACTGGGAGAGGAGGCATGAGATATGACCAGGAGGGTGAGGAAAGACATCATGCTTCTTGGGAGAAGCACAATAAAATCATGATTTTTGAAGATGTAAGAAGAAAAAGCATTGCAGGATAAGGAAATTTTTAAAAGCTCAGTGTGAGGATCTTATTAAAATCATTGATTGATCTTTGGGTTTAGGTTACAGTTTTGAAACTGAAAGGACCAAGATTTAAAACATCTTCATGTCAAAAGGAAACCTCTGCTCCATTTCATCCAGTCATCAAGTCATCCCAGAAGGCAACATTTGTAATATTTCTGTTTTATGCGCAGGTTGACAGTGTTGAGGATTAAACTGAAGCCTCCTGCATGGCAGGTAAACACAACTGACTACATCTTCAGGTTATACAGTTTGTAATTTAAAAGTTGAGTTTGGTTTTACAGGGGTGTATGTGCACACATGTGGGAAGGTTTATTGTGCTGAGGTATATCCCTCTTATCCCTAAAATTCCCAATTCTTATTCCCTGAATAGGTGCTGCATTTGGTCAAAAGGCCTTTTCTGCATCTAATGTGATGAGATGAGCATATGTTTTCGTTCTTTCAGTTTGCTTACATAGTGGATTTCATATTTTGATTTTTTTTAATTTTATTTTTTTCTTATCAGTTACATTTTATTAACTCTGTATCCCAGCTGTATCCTGCTCCCCCATTCCCTCCCACTCCCACCCTACCTCCCTCATCTCCACCCTGCCCCTTTCTAAGTCCACTGATGGGGGGCCTCCTCCCCATTCATCTGATCCTCTTTTATCAGGTATCTTCAGGACTGGCTGCAAAGTCCTCCTCTGTGGCCTAACAGGACTGCTCCTCCCTTGGGGGGTGGGGAGGTCAAAGAGCCAGCCATTGAGTTCCTGTTAGAAATAGTCCTTGTGCCCTTTACTATGGGAAACCAATTGGTTACTGAGCTATCACAGGCTACATCGGAACAGAGGTTCTAGGTTATATCCATATATGGTCCTTGGTTGAATGACAGTCTCAGAAAAGACCCTGTGCCCATATATATTTGGTTCTTATGGAGCTCCTATCCTTTCCCATCATACTAACTCCCCTTCTTTGATATGATTCCCTGTACTCTGCCAAAGGTTTGGTTATGAGTTTTTGTATCTGCTTTGAAAACACTGCTAGTTAGAGTCTTCCTGATGCCTTCAGTAGACTCCTGTCATACATTCAATGCACATCCTCTCTGTCTTTCTAAATGAGGATTGATCATCTTACCCCATGTCTGCTCTCTTAATTATCTTTTTTATGTGTATAGATTTCATTATGTTTATCATATCCTATAGGTCTATATAAGCAAGTATATACCGTGTTTGTCTTTCTCTTTCTTGGATATTTCACTCAGAATGAACTTTTCTAGATCCCACCATTTGCCTGCAAATTTCATTATTTCCTCCTTTTGGATTGCTGAGTAGTATTCACAAAAATTGTAAAAATTCCACAATTTCTGTATTCATTCCTCAGTTGATGGACATCTGGGTTGTTTCCAGATTCTGGCTATTACACAAAAAGCTGCTATAAACATGGTTGAGCAAGTATCCCTTTTGTGTACTTGAGCAAAGTTTGGGTATATACCTAGCAGTGGTATAGCTGGGTCTTGAGGAAGCACTATTCCTAATTGTCTGAGAAAGCGCCAGATAGATTTCCAAAGAGGTTGTACCAGTTTACATTCCCACCAGCAGTGGAGGAGGGTTGCCCTTTCTCCACAACCTCTCCAGCATGTGTTGTGACTTGAATTTTTCATCTTGGCAAATGGCACATCCACATATGGAGGCAAAACACTCACACAGAGAAAATAAAAACAAATGAATAAAAAGAATTACTGAAGTCAAGCACAGGAGTACAAAGGGCACCTGAAGGGCTCTTCAGTGAGGAGACCTGGCTCACCCCTCCAAGTCCAGAGCCCAGCAGGGCAGCATGCAGAAGCAGAGGGCATCCAAGTTCCACTAAGTGCTGTGGCTTTGCCTAAGTCTTAACATTGTTTGGCTAGCTAGCTCCATGGGTTCTGTGGAAACAAGGTCTACCCAGGTGAGAAAAACCTAAGCCTGGTTCTCCCACACTCTCCTCAGAAGCCAGGGCACCATGCCCTTTCTGAACTAGAAAGTTTAACACTTGAGGGGCAAGTGTCCCTTTACAACCTGATGGAGGCTATGGACCTTCTCCTTGGAGAACACACATACCCATGTAGCTCTCACAATCCCAAGCAGTTTCAGGAGTCTCCGGACTCCAGATTAAAGACTTCAGCCCTGGGATTTCATGTGCCATCCTGTCCTTACTCCATACAAGTGTGTCTCTCTCCTCCTGGTCTCCTCTTGTTTGTGATAAAGAATGCTGAGGCTGAGCCCCTTTTAGTCCATACATCCCTTCTTCGCAGTCTTAAAGGTACACCTGATTTGTGGAACCTGGCTTCATTCCCCAGATATTTCCAAGGCTCCTGAGCTTGGTTCTTTTTCCTTTTTGTGTCTGCCAGGCTGTGACATTTTACAATGGAGCTTAGTCATGGCTCTACTTCATTGTGGAGTTTCAAGGGGAGGTTCAATTGCTGAATGGATGGTAAATCTTTTTCTCTGTCTATCCCAGAGTGAAAGAATCCTGCTTCCATTAACCACATGCTGGCCAGGTGATCAGCTCCAGGCAGGTGTCATCTGGGACAGTGAGAGTAGAGAGGCAACAGAACCCAGCACATGGTGCCTGTAGGTCTAGGCAGTGGGAGACAACAGCGGAGGAGTTGTGTGTGTCCCTGAATGAGCAGGGGTACTGGTAGGGGTGTAGGTCTTGGCCACTGCTGATCAAGGATTCATAGCTTCACATGTGAGCAGGTCATTGGGACCCCAGAAATGTTTCCCTCTTACCTTACTGTGAAACACTGGTTAGGAAAAGAGAGCAATCTTCCCTACTTGGGCTTGGTAGGAACCTGTGGATTACTGACCTGGAGTCTTACTGTCTGTAGGCCCCATGCAGTTGGGGTTATTGATTCTTACTGAACCCCTATGCCTTATTCTGGGGTCACTGAGTACTCAAAGAGATCTGAGAAAAGGGAGGTGCTCCCCATCCCCAGCACCTTCCATGTTACTGCTTTCCTTGGCTAACTTACTGAAGCCCTTACCATGGCCCTCAGGTAATTGCCCAGCTTGTCTCTTCCCTACTGTAACTGGACCATGCCTTCCCCTGTACTGCTCTGAAATGTTCTTCCCCACCCTCAACCCTCCCTCATTCACCAGGGATAGGCTCCCAGCCTAGGCTCCTTTGTAGGAGTACTCAAGTTAACACATGGTGTCTCCCTAGAGTGTTATGTGCTGTTTAGTCCTGT
The DNA here is from genome assembly GCF_030254825.1 of Meriones unguiculatus. Taxonomy (NCBI): domain Eukaryota; kingdom Metazoa; phylum Chordata; class Mammalia; order Rodentia; family Muridae; genus Meriones; species Meriones unguiculatus. The sequence goes on along the minus strand of NC_083354.1, from coordinate 74,888,247 downwards.
GCTTCTCTCTTCTGTATGTGTGTGTATCTGTGCTGTGTGTATTCATGTGCACCTTGAGTCCCCAACTAGACTGTGAGCTCCCTGCGGGAAGGGGCTGTCATTTCTTCTTCACCCCCTATTGAGTCCAGCACAGGGCTGGGATCCCAGCTCTCAAGAAGACAGTTGTCAACAGGCTGATGAAACAAATGCTGTAGATTGTCAGGGGTAGGGTGGGGTGGTAGGAGATTGTGTGCAAAGGGAGAGTACACATGCATTAGAAAGGTTGAGTTAGGTTGTGAGCTGAGTCCTTGGATCCATAATGGATGCTCAAGGCCTCTGGTCCTTGCATATTGGAGTTGGTAGGAGCAGGAGTGATACCCTACCAGACACAATACACACATCATAGCAACACAGGATTGCACATGAGTGGACTTCCAGGTTGGATGTTCCTGGGGACCCCTGACATAAAAAAAAATGTGACTCAAATACATGTTTTCTTCAAAAGTTGTTATTTGGAGCAGCTCTTAGTGGACAAGGCTGTGGGAGTCTTATATCTCAGCCTGTATATTAGCCTCCATCACTTCTGGAGAGTATTTTATTCAAGGTCACATGAACTTGGTTTTCATTACTTTGTTCTTTTTTGGTTTGTTTGTTTGTTTGTTTGTTTTTAAAGACACAATTTCTCTGTGTAACAGCCTGGCTGCTCTGGACTTTCTTTGTAGAGCAGGCTGGCCTCAAACTCACATAGATCTACCTGTGTCCCTAGTGCTGGGATTAAAGGCCCTGTGCTGCTACATGCACTTGTTTTTAAAGTGGAATAGTAGCCAGAGACTACAGGAAATAGATCACAAACTACAGCAGAGTTAGCTCAGGCCTGTTTGTCTAGATAGTCATTGCTGTTTGGGTCTAGCAAACAGATCCCAGCTTCTGCCCAAACTGGACAACACCTGCTCAGAAGCTTTGAGGTGTTTCTCACTTGCATCCAAGAGGTGGGGTGTTAGCATAACTTTTATTACTATTTTATTTTGGTTTCTTATGCCTCTTTCTCCCTTCACGCTAATCTCTTCCAACACCCCAACACCAGGTAGAATAGAAGGAACAATAATGGGGAGAGGGGTGGATTTCTCTTTAGCTATTTCCTGCCAGTTAGGGTCATTGGGTTCCTTAGGGCATTCCAATCTTTGTTTCAGGATTTCTTCAACTTGTTTCATCCAACTGCATCCACAGCAACCAGGAGTAGCAAGGGGAGCACCAGCAGCCTTCTTTCTCTGAGCACTCTTCTCTCTATGGGCCCTGGCATTTATTCCATCTCCAGATTCTTCAGATTTAAATTGTATGCAGCTGAGAATCAGCCCTCTCAGCCTGCACCAGATAAATAGTTTGATTCAGTGGACAGTCTGAACCAGTCCTGGGATCAAATCAAAAGCTTGTTTACAGCCACAACAGTGGGCCACCAAGTAGATTTGATTCAGGGGATTAGCCTCCAAGGTGGGCCATCTCCAATGGAAAACTGGGCCAGTCACAACCCTTTGACTTTAACCCTCACAGATCCTGCTCTCTGTCCTCACAGAGATGTGGTGAGAATGAACAAGTCATACATAATTGATTCAAATTCAGAGCACAGCCTCACCTACATCCTTGCCCTAAGGTGAAGGCTGTCACTGGCCATATCTCTAGTGCAAGTGCTTGACAGCATCTTGATGTCAGGTGGTAACATCTACAGACACACCAAAGCCCCATCGAGCCTCATTAGTGTGTAGGGTATGGACCCAACCTACCTGTCATTAGCCAAGGAGTTGGAAGTCACTCTGGGCTATTGCCTTTCATGCTTGGCACTAGGGTCAGGGGTGAGGAGCACACTAGGCAGGGTTGGTGTGTTCTTGTCACATTGCCTAACCTAAAGGTGACAGCAGGGCCCCTCCTCCTCTTCCTCTGTTTCCACAGCTACCATGGCAGAAGCAGCAGCTGTAGCCCAGTCTGTTAATCCGGTTCAGTTTTTGTTTGTGAGCTTCACAGGGGTTTCAGGCCTGGCTCAGCCTGAGCTCTGGCCTGGGGAAGACATTATGGATGACTGGATGACAACCCTTCACTGAGCCCTACATGTCAGCCACTGTGTGAGGTTGGGAGCAGAAAGTCATAGTTGTTTGGATGGTGGTAAATCCCAGCAGGTAAGCTTGTTGTGCCCAGTTCTCAAACCCCCAAAGACCAGGAATAGACTCCACTGAAAATACATGAGGATTTTTAATTGTATATGTGTTTGAACACTGGACAAAACCCCCCCGTGGAAACAGGTTAGAAATGCGGCACCACGATCTAGGGGAACAAGATTTTTATAGGGCAAAACTACATGCTTTGGCATTACATGATTGGGTAAGGGAAATTGACTTTTGAAATGATTGGTCCACTTTAGGCTCCAAGACCACAAACAGTTGTGGCCTAGTCATATGGGCTGGTTTCCTAGCAACTGTATTAGTGGGAGGGGCGAAATGCATTTAATCTAGTTGTTTTTTTTTTTTTTGTTCTGTTTTGTTTTACCCAGGTGCCTGGAGCTTTAAACTATAAAACAATACCCACTGACTCTTAATTCTCTGCTCTCTCATTCTCCCCTCACCATTATCATTTGAAGACCCAATCTTCAGTCTTCCAGATAGGACCCCTGGAGTCCTTCAGATTTAACTTTCCACAATGGGATCTCAGTATCATTACTGCCTTGCTCCCAAACATTACTTTATTAAAGCCTTCAAGTGATTTAAAATACAAGGCCCAAAGATAAAAATCAAAGTTAGTAGGGTGTCCCTTCAGTGTGGATATAGAGAAAGGAAGCCAAGGAGAACAATAATGCCAGGATTTAAACCATCCTCTGGAATCTTTTCTCTCTAGTGTCTCTAAAAGTTGCAGTACTACTTCCTGCTCCAGCTAAGCAGGTTTCCAAGATAATAGCTAATGCCAGGGAACCCCTTTTGACTTTGCATTTCAGTCTGTTAGGTGGGATTTTGGACTGAAGACTTTCCTTCTTAAGTTGCTTCAGTGCTGACAATAGGATTGCCATCAGTGTCTAGAAAAGCTGAAATATCAGTCAAAGGCTGGGCAATGGAGCAGTACTAGGAAGAATCTGGTTAGCTGATCCATATGAAGAGACATGGAGCCATCAGTTTGGCTGGACTGGATTACTTCAGCTTCCAGCAAGTTCAGTTTTCAGCTGGCAGTCAGTTGCTGATTCCAGAATAGAGTCAATCAGGTAAAAATCAGCTGGGACAAATTCAGATTAGAGTCAGAAGTTATTTTTTTCCTATTAAATGGGAAAAGTGAGGAATCCCACGACTAAGGGGAAGACTCATCTGTGGTCCATTTGAACTATGGCAGATCCAGGTCTCATGAGTTTTTGATTTCCTGAAACTCATATGAATTTTTAGTTTGCAAAAGAAATATATTTTTAAACACCTCAGAAAAGTAAAATATCAGCAAATCTAGTATAGGAACATTCTGGGAGTAACAGGAAAAACTGGATCCAACAGAATGAGTATCAGTTCTTCTTAGCTATTTCTTTTGTAACCTTTATAAACAAAGTGTGTCCATGGTCTGAAACTAACAATTTCTCTGTGGGCACAGATGTTGGTAATCAGCCACCAATGAGGCTCAGCCACTTTTTGTACACTCAGCATCTACTTTTAGCCACCCACCTCCATGTCACCCTGGAAAGTTAGGCAGAAATACATTAATGGTTTTGATGCTAAAAGTGGATGCTTGAACTTTCCTTAACAAAGCAACTAGAAAGAATAGGCTTAAGATATTCCTAAATACTATGTCAAAGTCTACCTCAGAAATGTCAGATATGAGAAATACCATAGTAAACACTATGCTTTTGGGTCAGAAATACACATTACACAGATGTTTTTAGCATGATGAGATGCACCTTTAAGTCTATCTCAGAGGACAACCAAAGGAAATTAAAATCACAAGCTTATGACTGGATAATAAATTCCAACAACTTCTCAGAACGCTGTTGATCAGTGTGAAAACTCTGAACTTTTGAAGTCTTACAGCAAGACCATCACAAAAATAGCAGAAGGAGAGAGAAATCTTAAATATCTCCCATTTCTATTTTTAATGTGTCTTAAATCACTTTTTATATGATTATAACTCACATTCACATACCTTTAAGACACCTACCTAGGCCTACCAATCTTTCTTGCATTTACCAACTTGGAAACATATTTCCAGACCATCAGTCAACACAATCTAGATTCTCACATCTGAACCTCCTATATCCTCAGACCCTACATAAATTCCATATCTTTCTATCCAGCTATTCACCATAATACATAGACAACTAACATGAAGCCTGTGAGCAAGGCAAATCTGTTTGCCTTTCTAAATAAATGATCTAGTCCCTACTCATTCTAACTAGCTAATGAACTGACCAATGAACTAACAGTGGATCTAATTGTTCTTTAGCTGCAAAGCTACCATTAGCTAGCTTAGCCATCAGTGTGATCAGAGACTTGAGAAGGATAAATTATGAGCTAAATAAATGTACAAATCCGTGTACCAACTGAAATGACAGAGATGACTAGTTAGTCCATCATCTAGGTGATGTCCCTGGCTCCCGTGTTATCATGGCACCATGAGCAGAGGCAGTCCAGCCATCAGAAACATAGGATGAGAGACTATTGCTGTGGAGTAAGAGATTGACCTCACCTTGTCCTCAGCTAAGTGAAACAATGACTCTCCAGCTGTCCACAGCTTTGTCCACAGTTTAGGCTGGGCCCTAGCAGTGGGCTAGTTGGGGAAGTCTTGTCCAGTGGTTAGCATACCACAATCCAGAGACGCAGTCATCTGTTGTTGTGCTCAAATCTTCTCAGAGACCATGGAGTAGCTTCTGCCTGGATTTTGGGATCTTTTGTCACAATAAATTTAAACATATTACAGTATCATATTCATCAGATCTCTGACAAGTTTAAGGGCCAGCATATTTGAGTTACTCTTTGTCTATTTTTATCATCTGCTCTAAATTGTATCCTATAAAACAGAATGCTATAATCTCTAATTCTGGCCTATTCCTTAGATGCATGTTTTAGGACTATATTTCAAGTAGATATACATAGGCAAACTTCATACTTACCCACCCTAGGCTTAACCTTAAAAAACCATAACCAATGAGAATAGGTAAAGCTCAATCTTGTACTCAACTGCAGTCCTTAGCATAACTTTAAATCTCTTTTTTCTGAACTAAAATCAAAGCAAAATTAGACATAGTTCATAAAAGGGCTAGCTAATCTTGTTAATCCTACCATATTGCATTAAAACTGAACATCAAAAACCTTGAAGGACAAAAGTTGCAGTTAGCACTAATCAGAGAACTAAACATAGCTGGTAACCCTAAACAAAGATGGGAGTAAAACCTGTAACTTTTCTTTCATTATTGGCCACTGCTCTAGCCACACTGGTCTGTTTGATAACTACTTTGGGGGCAAGGCTGTTGGTAGTTCAGCAGTGGCCCCTCTTATAAAATTGGAAACTCAATCCCTGTGATGTCCTGTACTTGGACAGTGGGCACAGCCTGTGATTGTTCTTGATTACACATATCAATACCTTCCACAGAAGCCTCTAACATTTCACCCATTATTTGAGCATTGGCTGTCTCTGGGATTACAGGCATATTAATTTGAGTACCCCATTCTTGTAAAAGATCTCTTCCCCACAAATGTATGGGTATGTCAGCCACATAAGGTCTCAATTCCCTGGTTGCCATTCTGGTCCCACACATTTAATCTACTGTACAACACTTTGTCTTACTTGAGACAATTTACCAATTCCTATAAATGGTGTAGAAATCTTCTGAAGTGGCCATTCTTGTTTCCAAGACTTTTGATGTCAGCTCTTGTATCTATCAAACCTTACATCTCAACATCATTCATTTGTACTATTAACCACTGATGCCAGAGCACATGTCTTTTAAGTATTCCCAAAGGCACCTGTTCTTTCTATGGGATCGACTTTGCCCTTGACATAAAGATATAGTAACAGCTGAGCAATTCTACCCCCTGCATTAATTGGCACCTCCTGTTTTACATGTCATGATTGTATATTCTTCCTTACACTCCCCATCTACAAGAACTGGATGCACAATAAATCTTGAGAAGTTAATCAACTTCTTCCCAAGATCATCCTTTCTGTCCCTGAAAGAAAAGGACCATAAACACCAATGGTTATTTTGTAACATGCCAATCTTGCTGAAAGGGTAAGAAGGGTATTTGTGCCCAGAACCAAAGTCCTGCTGGATTCAGCATGTGTGAGATCAGCAATTTTCCATTTTGATCTTCTTCCTGCTTGTCATCTCCTGGCTGACCATAGCAGGAGAGCTCCTATATTTTGCTGCGGGGCCTCGAGCTGACAGGCCCCTCTGACTGTTTAATGGTGGCAAGAGGTGACCTTCTGAATGCCATTTAGATATACACTCATTACTCCAATGCTTTCCCTTCTTACAATACCTACAAATTCCAGCGAATCTGGCAATTGAACATTGTAGCCAGAAGCACCTTCTTCCCCTTATGAGTGAAGCTTCTAGCCTCATGATTTCTTTGCAAAGTCACCAAATTCACCACAATTAAAGCACCAGTCATTTTGATTTCTGAGACTTTTAGCTATGGCTTGTCCTATGATACTGGCATGATGCTCCTGAGAGGCAATGCCAGTGGTCTCTCATAACATCTGTCTCTTTGGGCCACTCATTCTTTTAATGGTCTAAGTTCTCTGTTACATTTAGTATTTGCATTCTCATAAGCCATGATCTGTGTCAACACCTGTCTGGTCTCAGGGTCTGGTTTGGCTCAGTTTAGAGCTGAACCCAATCTCTGTGAGAAGTTGGTGAAGGCTTCTTCAGGGCCTTGAATTACCTTAGTAAATGAGGAGGTTCTTTTGCCAGGCTCCTCTAGCATATCCCATGCTCTTACGGCTGCAAAATGACATGGTTCAATCACTCCATCTTCAGATTTGATTGTTTTCCTAAGTCAGCATAATGCCCTTCGACAAACAGTTGATCTTTACCAACATTTGTCCCCTTTCTTACATTTTCTTGTTCTATTTCTGTGGCTTCATTCCTTCACCACAATTATGATTTTATCTACTGACCAGCTTTTAATAGAGCTAAAACCAACCCTTTCCACTTTGGGGGGAATAAGTCTATTTTTCATAGTCTAGTTATTTAACATTTATTTAACCAAATTTAAATGCATTCCATACCATATGATAGACTTTTAAAGTTTCTTTTCATCTAACATTTCTACTGGACTCCATGTCACGTCATTGTCAGCCTCACCACCATCATTATCAGGCATATGTTTCACAAAGACTGGGAAAGCTGATGCTGCCTTTGTAGCCACAGATACTTCCTGTAGTGGAGCCCTTGGGACCAGAGCTCTTTTGGCTTGCTGGGCTTCCAGTTCTTCCCTTCCCCCTTGAAGTACTCTGAACACCTGCCTCATGGAGCATAGCAGAACAGCAATAGAGGGTAAACTCCCATTTTTCAGTAGCACTTTTTGCTTTCCAAGAGCTTCAGTCTCTACCCATAAACTTTCCTATTGAACCACCAAGTCTGTAATCCTTTCCAGAACAAGAGAACTGAGTGACAACTTTGTTCTTCCTATCTCATCCGTAAATTTTTAATCTTCTAAAAAACAGAATATAGGAAGAAAACATAGCAACAACAGAAAATTTCACCTGGGAAAATTTCAGGAAAGAACCTAGCATCAGCCACTGCTATAAAACTTTCAGTGCCATCTTGAAACATTACATTCACTCTTTCAGAACTTGCCATCTCCTGTGTACAGCTCCAAAACCAAGTTCCCCATTATTCTTAAGCCATGTCTGGGTGTCACTTGTTAGCCCTTTTTATCTTAAATGATGTTGGGCACCACCTGTGACAAAATGCCACCTGTACAAGTCTTTTCAAAATTCTACTTTAATTTGGGTGCTTAGGCCTCTACCTCCCTTCCACTAACCCCCCAACTCTATGTAAAAGAAAGAAGAGGTTAGTGAGGAGCAGGGGTCCAGACCCCTTTACTTTTCCCTGATAGAATCAAGGAGTTCTTTTAGGGCTCTGTAGAAATCTTTGTCAACTGTAGACACAGCTACAGGCTCTTCCATTCTGCTGTGCCCCGAAGATTTTTCTCAGTCTGTCTGCTCCAAATTGCGACACCATCTCTGGTCTCACCAAATGGCTACAAGCCACATGCCAATACTAAATGTCGCACTGTCTCTTTTTTAGCCTCAGTTATACTCAGAGTCCTAGACCATGCCCCTTTTTATGCCCCACAAGGAAGGCTATTAGCAACTGGCAAAGACGGTGCCCTACCCATGACATATAAAAGGTATGGAAAAACTATAGCCCAACTGAAATCTCACACTTCAGATTAAAACAAAAGTATAGTAACATAACATACAAAGACACCAAAACTTCCATTACAACTACTGTTTCACTCTTTTTCTTTTTTTCCAAAACCTGGGCCAAAGGACGAAAGGATGTATGCCTTGGACTATCCCTAACCCTGAAGAAGCCTGTGCCCAAAAAAGAAGAGTTTTGGCAAGAGCTTATTCCTAAACCTGGAGTGGACTATCCCCAACTGAGGAAGCCTGTGACCAAAGAAGAAGTGGTGAGGCCCTGGGCCTTTCCTTATCCCTGAATAGACCTGGACCTAATGAAGAAGAGATGTGGGCCTAGACCAATCCCTAAACCCGAAGAGTCCTGGGCCCCAAAAAGAAGAGTTGTGGAACTGAGCCAATTCCTAACTATGTTGAGACCTGGGCCCAGAGAATGGATGGAGGCCTGGACATGTCCCTAAACCTGAAGAAATCTGTGCCCAAAAGAGAGATAAATTCCTGGGCTTATCTTCCTTGAAGAAAGCAGGGCCCAAGGAAGAAGAGATGTGGTATTGGGCCTACCCCTAGCTCTAAATTGGACTGGTCCCAAAGTTTAAGAAGTATGGATCTGGGCCAATCTGTAACCCTGAAGAGTCATGGGCCCAAGGAGGAAGATATGTGTGCCTGGGCCTATCCATAACCCTGTATAGGCCTAGGCACAAAGAAGAAGTGTGGGCCTGGGCCCATCACAAACCCTGAAGAGTCCTAGGCACAAAAAAGCAATGGAGAACTTGAGCTGTCTCTAAACCTGAATGGGCCCGGGAATAAAGAAGAAGTGACATGGGCCTGGTCCTCTCTCTAACTGTGAAGAAGCCTGGGCCTCCAGAATAAGAGATGTGGGCCCTGGCCTATCCCTAAACCTGAAGAGGCCTGAGGCCAAAGAAGAAGAGGTGTGGGCCTGGCCTACCCCTAACCACATATTGGCCTGGGCCCATGATTAAGAGGTATGGGATTGGGCTAATTCTTAACTTTGAAGAAGCCTGGGTCCAAAGTAGAACTGTGTGCTTGGTCCAATCCATAATCCTGAAGAGAACTGGGCCCTACAAAGAGGAGATGTTAGCTTTGGCCTAACCTTAACTCTAAAGATGCTTGGAACCAAAGAAGAATGTGTGTGGACCTGGGCCTATTTCATACCCTGAACAGGCCTGGGCCCAAAGAAGAAGAAGTGGTGAGGGCCAGGCCTATCCCTAACACCAAATAGGCCTGGGCGCTATGAAGGGATGAGAGCCTGGGGCTCTCACTACCTGAAGGGGCCCGGGCCTCAAGTTGAAGAGATGTGTACCTGGGCCTGGGCCTGTCCCTATCCCTGGAGAGGCTTGTGCCTAAGGAAGAAGAGATGTTGGCCTAGGTCTATCTCTAAGAATTAAGAGGCCTGGGCACAAAGAAGAGATGAGTTGCTAGGTCTGTCCCTAAACCCGAAGAAGTCTGTGCCCAAAAGAGAGTTATATGCCTGGGCCTATCCTATCCTTGAAGAAGTATGTGAGAAAAAAAAAGTGATGTAGTCCTAGGCCTATCACTAACCATGAAGAGGCCTGGGGCCAAACAAGAGGTATTGGCCTGGGCCTATCCTTAACTCTGAAGAGGCATGGCCGCAAAGAAGAGATTCAGGGCTTAGCCTCTCCCTAAACCAAGAAGCCCGGGCCTAAAGAAAAAAAGATGTGGTCCTGAGACTATCCCTAACCATAAAGTGGCCTAGGCCCAAAGTAGAAGAGGTGTGTACCTGGACCTATCCTAACACTGAAAAGGCCTGGGCCCAAAGGAGAAGAATTGTGGCACTTGGCCTATCACCACCCCTCAAGAGGCCTGGGCCTAAAAAATAGAGATGTTGGCCTGGGTCTTTCCCTAACACAGAATAAGCCTGGATACTAAGAAGAGTTGTGGGCCTGGGCCTGTCCCTTTAGGCAGGATGCCAAGCCTAAAGAAGAAGAAAGTTTCAGAACTGTAAAGACCTAGGCGAAAGACATAGAATCATATGGGTCCCTGGCCTGACGTCCAAACTCAACTTTCAGCCCTTGTTTCCAGGTGAGAGGAACTTCTGTGCCTCCACTGGGGCTTACCCAGCAATCATTTGGATCCCTTCTCCAACTGTCACACATACGACCTATGAACCTTGTGACAGTTCCTCACTGAAGATCCATGGGTGACCAGTATCACACAGACCTAGCCATCTTCTGTGGACAAGAGCTTGGGTCCTACTCTCCAGAGACCTTGTCCCACACAATGAGGCTTCCAGGAGGCAGAGCCTGAAATGGCTCTCACTTGACAGGATGACAGTTATTAGGAAGGTTGCTGAGAAAGAGAGTGTCTGTAAACAGCCCAGGACAGAGCCAGGACAACTCAGTATGTCTCACGGTAGACCCCCTTCCACTCAGTTCCCTGGAAACTCTGAGCACAAGACACACCACAGAGCTCCTAGCCTCCCCTGGTCAGCTTCTGGTTACCATGTAGGGCAGGGTTGGGGGGACCCCCAGGTGTTGGAGATTGGTCTGATGCTAGTTACTGGCCCTTTGTGTCAACCTGCCTAAGTCATTATTCCTGTTGGGCTAATTAAAAGGCCTATACCTGGACATGGCAGCGGAAGGAACCATGGAGGAAAGTGGCACACTGGCTTGCACAGCTTGCTTTTTCTACAACCCAGGGCCATTTCATAGGGGTGGCACCACCCCCAGTGTGCTGTGCCCTCCCACATCAATCATCAACTAAGAAAGTACTGCTTCAGGCATGTCTATAGGCATTGAGGCAGTTTCTCAATTGAGTTTCTTTCTTCCCAAATGATTGTAGGTTTTATTAATTATAAACTATACAGAACTTGTTTAAAGTGCATTTGGAATGTTTGCTGAAAAAAATAATAAATATTTGATGGGATACACTTACATTTAAACATTACACAATATGTTCCTTTTTAAAGCATATATTCAGTATTTTATTTCTTTTGCCTTCATTTATTAATTTTTAAATATGTAGGCTCATTTTTTATTTTTATTTTTTTTATTAATTACATTTTACTCACTTTGTATCCCACCTCCCTCTATCCCATTCATACCCCTTCCTCAGTCCACAAATAGGAGAGGTCTTCCTCCCCTTTCTTCTGATCCCAGTCTATCAGATATCATCAGGTGTGGCTGCATTGTCTTGCTCTGTGGCCTGGTAAGGCTGCACCCTCCTGAGGAGGAGGTGATCTAAGAGCAGGCCAATCAGTTCATGTCAGAGACATTCACTGTCCCATATCTATGGAACCCACTTGGACACCAAAGTGCCATGGGGTACATCAGTGCAGGGGATCAAGATTACCTCCATGAATGGTCCTGGGTTGGGGTATCAGTCTCAGAAAAAAAAAAAACCTGTGCCCAGATTTTTTGGTTCTGTTGCTCTCCTTATGGAGCAATTAAAAACAAGGAAATCATGAAATCTGCAGGCAAATGGTGGGAAATGGAAAAGATCATCCTGCGTGAGGTATCCCAGAAACAGGAAGACACACAGGGTCTATACTCACTCCTAAGTGGATATTAGACATATAATATAGGATAAACATACTAAAATCAGTAAAACAACAGAAACTAATCAAGAAGGAGGTATCTAATCAAGTAGGAGCATCTGGGTAAGATGTAAATCCTCATTCAGAAAGGCAAAGAGGATGGACATCAGAAGAGGAGAAAACAGGGAACAGGACAGGAGCCTACCACAGAGGGACTCTGAAGGTCTCTACCCTGCAGGGTATCAAAGCAGATGCTCAGACCTATAGCCAATCTTTGGGCAGAGTGCAGGGAATCTTATGAAAGAAGTGGGAAAAGGACAGGAGCTCCAAGAGGAGAGCAACAGAATCATTTATTATTTTATTATTTTTACATCATACTCAAAGTTTTCCTTCCCTCCTTTCTTCCAAGTACCTCCTTCTCATCAAACTTCTCACCCATCCTCCATCATCCCTTTTTCCAAGAAAATGGGAGGCTTCACATTGATATCAACCAGCCTTGGCATATCAAGTTGCAGTAGGACTAGGGCATCTTGTGCTATTGTGGATAAACAAAGCAACCCTGTTAGGGGAAAGGGATCCAAGGCAGGCAACAGTGAGAGACAGACCATCCTTGAGCTGTTAGAAATCCAACATGAAGACCCAGCTGCATAAATTCTGCATATATGCAGAGGGGATAGGTCTATTCCATACATGCTCTCTGTTAGGAGGTTCAGTCCCTGTGAGCCCCTATGAGCCCAGGTTAGTTGATTCTGTAGGTTTTCTTGTACTGTCCTTGAGCTCTTCAATCCTTCCTCCTCCTCTTCCTAAGGATTCCCCAAGTTCATCCTAATGTTTGGCTATGGGTCATTGCATCTGTTTCCAACAGTTGCTGAGTGAAGCCTCTTATAAAACAGATATGCTAGGTGCCTGCCTGTAAAAAGTCAAATATCATTAATAGTGAAAGGGGTGGGCTCTTTCTCATAGCATAGGTCTCAACCTTGTCCATTCCCTCAATTTCTGCTTCATATTTACCCCTGCACATCTAACAGGCAGGACAAATCATGGATAGGTTTCCCCCTACTAGAAGTCTTGTGCGGTTACAGAAGATGGCAATTTCAGGTTCCATATCCATATTACTAGGAGTCTTAGCTAGGGTCACCCTCACAGATTCCAGGGTGCTTCCATTGTCCCCATTTTATAGCTTGTCCCATAGATGCCACCCACCAGGTTCCACCAGTTCTCTTACCCAGTACTCTTTTCCTCTGTCCTCCCCAAACCTAATTCCTCCTGCTCTCCTCCCCAACCCTTTCCTACCCGGTCTCAGCCCTTTATCTACTCCTGATGTCTATTCTATTTCCTCTTCTGAGTGAGATTCAAGCTTCCCCCTTGGGTCCTCTTAGTTAGCTTTGTTGATCTGTCAATTGTAGCATGATTATCCTATATTTGATGGCTAATATCTGCTTATGAGCTTATACCCTGTTGTCTTTCTGGGTCTGGGTTACCTCACTCAGGATCATCTTTTCTAATTCTATTCATTATCTGTGAATTCCATGTGGTTTTTGTTCTTAATAGGTAAATAGTATTCATTGCAGAAATGAACCACCTTTTCTTTATTCATTCTTCGGTTGAGGAACTTCTAGGATGCTTCCAGTTTGGGGCTATTACAAGTAAAGCTGTTTTGGACATAGTTGAACACGTCTCCTTATGGTTTGGTGGAGCATCCTTTGGATATATGTCTAGGAACGATAGAACTGGGTTGTGAGATCTAATAGTTACCAATTCTGAAAAAACTACCACATTCGTTTTCAAAGGGGTTCTACAAGTTTGCACAACCACCAGCAAAGGGGGAGTGTTCCCAGTGTTCCACATCCCCACCTGCATGAGCTATGGCTTGAGTTCTTGATCGTAGACATCCTGAAGGGTTTAACATGAAATCTCAGTTGTTATAATTTGTGTTTTCCCTATAACTAAGGATATTGAACATTTCATTAACTGCTTTTCAGCCATTAGAGATTCCTCTGTTTAATTCTATGTTTATATTGTTCTTCATTTTTATTGGGTTACTTGGTGTATCGATGTTTAGTTTTTTGAGTTCTTCATAAATATTGTATACCAGCAATCAATGCAATGGAGGGTATACAATGTGTTTTTATTTCAAAATACCACATCTATAAATATGTAAACATTTTAGGTGTCGGTTAAAATACTTAGAAGATGAACAGGCACATACTCAAGCCATTTATCCCTTTGGCTGTTTTTATGTAGAAGAAGGTAAGTTTAGTGGATTTGTCACAAATGGTACTGAAGATAGGCTTAAAGCAAGGTTGTATAATTAATGGAACAAGAATATGACATTTAATGTGTCCACATTACTTAAAGAATTAGACCAATATTTCTGAAGTGTGTTTTGATGAACCCTAGTGCCCTGGAATGCACAACACAGAAACATTTGGTTAAACATGAAATAATGAATGCTGATTTGAGACTGAGCATCAGAAAGGGAAGGTGCTTAAAAGTTGGACAGGAGAAAAGCTGGTTTAATTTGATTTAGCTCAGGCTTGCCCAAAATGTGACTTTCCCCACATTGTTTCAGTCATTTATCCCTCTGAAATCACAACACATTTTTGTGATGCAAATTGTAGTCCTTAGTCGTGTGTTTTAAAATGGCATATTAGTGAGTAGTGGAAAGTCATCTATTGAAGTCATGTGTGTCTCTTGACTGTCAGTGCACAGGTAGGCATATGTGCTCACTGTCAAGAGGGCAGTCTCTGAGTTGAGAGGCCTGCAATCCACCTCAGTAAGATCACTGGGAGAGGAGGCATGAGATATGACCAGGAGGGTGAGGAAAGATATCATGCTTCATGGGAGAAGCACAATAAAATTGTGCTTTTTTTAAAGATGTAAGAAGAAAAAGCATTGCAGGCTAAGGAAATTTTAAATGGCTCAGTGAGAGGATCTTATTAAAATCATTGATTTGTCTTTGGGTTTAGGTTAGGGTTTTGAAACTGAAAGGACTAAGATTTAAACATCTTCATGTCAAAAGGAAACCTCTGCTCCATTTCATTCAGTCATCAAGTCATCCCAGAAGGCAACATTTGTAATATTTCTGTTTTATTCGAAGGTTGAAGAAGGTTGACAGTGTTGAGGATTAAACTGAAGCCTCCTGCATGGCAGGTAAACACAACTGACTACATCTTCAGGTTGTAAGTTTTCTAATTTAAAAGTTGAATTTGGTTTGTGATGTGCATGTGGTGTATGTGCAAAAGTGTGGGGGGTTTAATATGAATGTGCACATGTGTGGGGAGTTTTACAGGGGTGTATGTGCACACATGTGGGAAGGTTTATTGTGCTGAGGTACATCCCTCTTATCCCTAAAATTCCCAATTCTTATTCCCTGAATAGGTGCTGCATTTGGTCAAAAGGCCTTTTCTGAATCTAATGTGATGAGATGATCATGTGTTTTCCTTTTTTTGCTTTGCTTACATAGTGGATTCCATGTTTTGATTTTTTTTATTGAGCTATCCTTAATCTCAGGGATGAAGCCTACTTGATCATAGTGAATGACCATTTTATGCATTCTCTGATGTAGTTGACAGGTATGTTGAGTCTTTTGCATCTATGTTCATATGGGAAAATATTTTGTAATTTACTTTGTTTGAGATATTTGTGGTTTGGGTAAATTGATACCTTGGCCTCATAAAAGGAATTGCACAGTGTTCCTTCTGTTTCTAATTCTGAGATATATTGAGGAGTGTTGCCATGATCAGTTTGAAAGGATAGTAGACTTCTGTGCCAAAATAAACTTTTCTGGAGTTTTTGTTTTTGTTGTTTAGAAACCTATTTTTCAAAATAGGGTTTTTCTGCCTAGATTTGTGTTGCCCTGGAATCAAATTGTACACCAGCATGGATTTGAGTTCAGAGAGGTTTTGAGCAATTTAGTTACTGCTTCTATTTCCTAACAAGGTATTGGTCTATTTCAACTGTTTAACGTGCCTTTATTTTACTTTGTTAAGTGCTATTTATCCAGAAAATGATTTCTTTTTAGATTCTCCAATTTGGTGAAAGGTTTTAAAACCATGTCGTAGGATTCGATGGGTTTCCATGCTGTCTGTGGTTATGTGCCCATTCTCATCTCCAATTTTGTTAATTTTTATCCTGAATCTCAATTTTTTTAGTGAAACTTCGTAATGATTTGTCATTCTTCTGATTTTCTCAAGCAACCAACTCATATACCCCAGGGATATATGTGAGACTATTTTTCACCATCCATGAGTCTCAGAGACCATCTGGAAGAGGAGTAGAAAAATTTTAAGATCCAGAAATCAGAGAGTTTTGAATAAGGCAGTGTCTCCTGTATCTGCAGTACTGAACTCAGGAACACACTCTGAGATCAAGGCAGTGACTATAGAAAGGGTCTCACTGACCACACCCCAAAGTGAGAAGTTGTTGACAGTTTGGCTGCTTCTAGAGGAGGCTTCAGGATTATAGGATTTCATTGTGAACCCTGAGATTGTGAACTGTGAAAACCTTTTTTTTTTTTTTCAGGTGTGGAGTGGTTCAGGCATGGCACCCACCTTTAATCTAAGAACTTTCTGTTTATTATGAACAGATAGCTGTGGTGTGGTTCACCCTATCATGTACCTTTAATCCAAAACCTTTCTCTAAGCAGGATTAAAGAAAGTTAACTCTGGAGCAATTCACCTACAGCAGAAGGCCACCTGTAGAGATCTCTTTAAAACTCTACTTTATTTGGGGTATTTAGACCTCTACCTTTCTTCCACCAACACCCCAAAATTAAGTAGGATAGAGAAAGTGTTAGTGGGTAGAGGGTGCCCAGACAACCTTACTCCTCCCAGCAATTTAGGGTCAAGGGTTTCTTTTAGGACTGTATACCTATCTCTGTCAACTACAGACACAGCTAGCAATCACCTCCATGCTGCTGTGCCCTGGAGAGTTTCTTTCTGTCTGATCCAAACCAGCACACCATCTCTGGCCTCTGGTCTCTCCAAACTGCTCCATGCCAAATGCCCAGACTGACCATCACCAAAAACAGCACTTCTTCTCTTTCACAGCCTCATATTTATACTGAGTCCTGGAACACTCCCCTCTCTGGGCAGCAAGTGGAAGACCCTTAGCAGCTGGCCACTATGGCCCAACTAAAATCCCACACATTTAATTAAAACAAAAATATGAGATTGCAAAGAAACCAAAATTTCCATTCCAGTAACCAGCAGTCATAGACTAACAGAAAAGAGGGCCTTTTGATTTCAAGGCTGTTTAAAGCAGTATGGAGAAGAAGGTGGAGAAGGTGCTTTTGGCTTTTGGCTTTTTCCTCTGGGACTTGAGTTGAGTAGAAAGGCTTCTTCCTTCTGGGATAATGACTAGTCAGTGGGGTTCTTTCCCAAGGTTAGTAGACTTTTACCTCAGCATCTGGCTCCTGAGTCTTTAGGGGTAGAATCTAATGATTGGGACTCTTGTTTTTAAAACAACAGCCCTCTGATGCTGGTCCAAGTGCATTGCATTCAGGGTCTGCAAGCTGCTTTCCAGGAGTGGAGGCAGTGCCCTGTGACATGCATTGAACCTTCTGCTCCTCCTCTAACTCCCAAGCCCTTCATCAGCATTCTCTGAAAGTTGGTGCTCATCTGATATCTGCACTGGAAGGGGTAGATAGCAGCCCATCCAACAAGGAAATCTTATCTCAGTGAATGTAAGAGTAGATGAGGGTTTCTGCCTATTTCACCCTTTGTACTATTGGTTGTTGTTGTTTCTTAAGAAGGGCAAAGATAAAACCCCCAAGCGGATACGTTGATCTTGAGAATGAGGTCTGAGCATACAGATATTTGTCTTACTCGTGGAGCCTCCTATATTTGTGAGCAACCATCTCAGCCTCTTCTTAAGTAATTCAAAGATTGAAAGGATCATTTTTAAACATAGGAAAAGAGCCAAATTAAACATTTCAGGATGATCATGTTAGCATATGAAACTTATATTTATATTATATACACAGTGCTAGGACATTTCCAAGAAAGAATGATAGAAGATTACAAGTCTTCAGAAATTTTAAGAGTGGCATAGAAATTGATATATAAATTTGGACACTTCTAGGTAGGCCCTGCAAGGGCTTAAGGAATCTTTGGCAATTCTGTTGGTGAGCCTGTCCACAAACATGGCTTCAGAGGAAGATTTCAGGGTTGTTCATTACACATCTGCACTGAAGTTGTGTCTGGGTCATCACTTTGTTAATCCACAGATGACTTGATGTTTCTGGTCAGGTCAGGTTGAGGACCAAAGTCAACAATGAGTACCGAAGGTGTCAGGACATGAGGGTTTGAACCATAGTCTGGAAATCTGTGAGGGTGATGTCACACATCAGACAACAGATTTGGTTGTTCTGTCTGCAGTTTCCTTTGAGATCTTGTTGTTCACTAACACAGAGAAGATCTCTTCTCTTGGATCTCTTGAAAACAGCTGGAGCCTATAACATATCTGGGTGGGGTCCACACACCCAGCATGCCAAAGTTGCCCACATGGTTTCTCTGCTGTGGTCCAGACATGATGAAGACCATGTATTCTGCTTGTGGTTCTAAACTGGAGCACAACTCCTGGGTTGGATGAAGAGAACCATTGAAGTTAAGCTGGACCTTGTGGACTCGGTAAACAAGGAGTTGGCAGGACTCATTTGATGTCACTTTATGGCCTTTGTCTTTGTGTCATTCTTCAGACATCCACCTCATGAGGTTAAAGTGTGTCCATCCTCTCCGGAGTGGTGTGTTACCTAAGTCAGAGTTGAGGTCAATTTGTTTTCCTTCATTTGTAGTGTTCCAGATAAGAAGAGAACACAGAAGGTTCCCTGGGTGCGGCCCACACACCCTTGCTCCCACAGTGTCCCATGTTCTCTGATGTTTATATGTGGTCCAGAATACTTAAAAGCCAAGCTGTTGTCTTGACACACTTGAGGTGAGAATGTTGCCTGTGTTGTTAGAATGGCAGGTACAGCCCAGAAACCACACTGTACCAAAAGGATCGTCTAGATTACTAATGATTGGCATTCATGGCCATGGTCCGATGGCACTCATCAATGGTGAGTCCAGATTTCTGTTAACATTGCATGAAATTGGTCATTAATTAGGCTGTGGTTGGTTTAAGAAAATCAATTAACATAAAGATAATGCCTGGCTTTACACCAGGTCAGGGTCATGGTTTTGTCCATTTCAACTGGTCATTCAGATGAGGGTAGTCTCTTTAAGGCCTGCCTCCTTAGTGGTGAAATGCATCCTGTGTAGGATAGAAAGAGTCAGCCCGCACACCCTTGTTGACAATATAGAATGAGGCTACTTGGTGTTCAAGGAGCTGCCAGGTTTCCTTGGAGGTCATGCATTTTACTACACATGTGTTCATAATCAGGTCATTATCAAGGTCTTGCTTCTTGGAGGATAAAATGTTTCCAGATGTCAGTTCATTGGAACAAGAACAAGAATAAGCCCATGGTTCTTCAGAAATTCAGAGAGGCCCGAGGTCCATACCAAGGCTTATTTTGGCCTAAGACAGTTCTAGGTTAGGGATAGGCTCTGGCCCATTTCTCTTCCCCTTTGGGCCCAGGCCTCTTCAGGTTTAGGGATAGGCCCAGGCCCCCTTCTCTTATCCTTTGGGCCCAGGCCTCTTCAGGGTTAGGGATAGGCCCAGGCCCTTGTCTCTTCACTTTTGGGCCCAGGCTTCTTCAGGATTAGGGATAGGCCCAGGCCCTTGTCTCTTCACTTTTGGGCCCAGGCCTCTTCAGGGTTAAGGACAGGCACAGGCCCTTCTCTCTTCTCCTTTGGGCCCAGGCCTCTTCAGGGTTAGGGAAAGACCCAGGCCCATATCTTTCCTTCTTAGCCCATGCCTCATTAGTATTAGTAATAAAGCCAAGTCCACATCTCTTCTTGTTAGAGCCCTGTGTTTTTCAGCTTTGTGGATAATTTCATGCCTGCATTTTTTTTAAGTCTTCACTTCTTAAAGTCACAAATTTTTCTAGGCATACCCTTTTCTTCATTTTCCTAAATTGTTTCTTTACTTAGATTCACCCATGTAGCTTCTTATATTTGTATTTTTGCATCCTGTCATCCTTTCAGACAGAATACTTGTTTTTCCTAATGATTGAGGTTCTGCATCCTTATGAATCCTCATATAGATGTAAACATATTTCACCTTCATATATTGTCTATATTTTGGGGAAAAATAAAAGAAAGAGACATTAGATGATTAGAAGCTTTGTTTTCCTTGTATGTTATGTAACTATGCTTTTGTTTTTAATCGGAAGTGTGAGATTTCCGTTCGGCTATACTTTGAGTCCAAATAGACAAATGGATAAGACAGACCACTGGCATTGCCTCTCAGCAACATCATGCCAATATCACATGAGAGCTGAACCTAAAAGTCTCAAATATCAAAATGCCCAGTACTTTAATTGTGGTAAATTTGGTCAATTTCCAAGGAAATTTTAAGGCTGGAAAATTCAAAGTTCAAAAAAGCAAGAGAATTAACTCAGAGCAAACAGACTGATTCTGGCTGCAATGTTCAAATGCCCAGATTTCCTGGAACTTTTTGGCGTTGTAAGAATGGAAAGCACTGGAGTAATGAGTGTATATCTAAATGGGATTCAGAAGGTCATCCCTCTTGCCACCATTAAACAGACAGAAGGGCCTGTCAGCTCGAAGTCTAAAAACAAACATACAGCTTATAAAAACAACTAATTGAATTTTTCCATGTACTGTAAAGGTGTTCGAAATTAATAACAAATATCCTAAAAGCAAACATTTACAGTTTCTGAAAATAACTAATTGGATTCTTCCATGTATTGTTAAGGGAACACCAATTCCAGAGCCACCAACATTGTATACTGATGCAAACAGGATGGGAATGGCAGGTTATAAATCACACAAAATAAGCAAGGTAATCAAAATCCCATATTCTTCATTTCAAAAATCAGAATTGTATGTAATATAATGGTATTATTAGATTTTCCTAAACCTCTTAATATATTTACTGACTCTCAATATGCAGAGTTGTTTTACATATAGAAATGGATGAATTTTTTCCTGCTAACTCATAGTTAACTGTTATTTATGTAATTGCCCCAAGCCATCAGAAGCAGAAACTATCCAATATTGATTACTCATATTCTGTCTTCCACAGGTTTGCTAGGTCCATTAGTACAAGGAAATGAAGAAATTGAGTAGTTACGGATAGGAAATGTATAAGAAGCTTCAAAATTTCATGGAAAAGGAAAGCCATGTTAACAGTAAGACTTAAAGGTCTAGAACTCTGTGAGTATAAATATGCAGCAGAGAAACAAAGGGTGTCGCATTGTGTGGCATTGAGTGTTGGTGTGTGCAGTGCAGCAGTTTGGAGAGACCAGAGGCTGGAAAGCAGAAACTGGAGACTAGCGATGCTTTAGCGGTTTGAAGCAGAGAGAGGGAGAGAAACCCTTCAGGGTGCAGCAGAATGAAGGAGACTGCTGTGCCTGTGGTTGGCAGAGATTGGTACGTATCCCTTAATGAACCCCTTTACCCTAAATATCTGGGAGAAAATAAGAAGTCTTGGTCTCCTCTACACATGAAACATTTCTATCTGCTACTTAAGTTTGGTTGGTTGAAAGAAGGAAGGAAGGGGCCTAACAACCCAAATAAAATAGAGTTTTAATATAGAGCACCACAGGTGGCATTCCACTACAGTTAGACCTGTGGCTGTGCATACAGGAAAACATGGCTATCCTTTTCTGTCATCTCAAATGTTCTCAGAGAATCACAGACACTTACTACTGAGAGTCCAGATGAAACAAGTCATACATCCAATATTTAGGGGAGAGAAAGTTGGAAAAGATCCTCTCATTCCTCATGTGACTGTACATGGGATGGTTGGTCCCATGGCACATGTGTAAAGACTGATGATTCTAAGTTGTGAGTCCCATGAGAGAGTCTCCACAAGGTAGCACCATGAGGCATTTCCTTCCTTCTTTGAGATACCATGATGGAATATCACAGCTAGTTAGAGAAACAATAGATGTTAGTCCTCCAATGTCTAGAGGATGCCTTGCTAAAGAACTGGGGGCTGTGTCCATCTTCACATGACCTCTTTCTGCTGTGTGGGCATGCTGTCCCTTTTCTCCAGTTATGTGTGACCACGCTCTACCAGGGAGTCGCTGTGGTCCTTGCCACTGACCCTCTTCTCAGGTTCACATCTGTCCTGTATATTAGAAACCCTCAGACCTTGAACTATGCTGTTCTCACCCTTCTTTAAAGGTGTTTGACAAGTTCATACACTTATTTGAGTCACTTCTTCACCCACAGAATTTTTCTGCACTGACTTACCTGAAAGGCATCCCTGCCAACCTTGTCCTGGTTCCACTCCAAGCCCTAGCCCACTCTAGGAGGCTCTGATGCTTACATACCTGGGACACACCCACAATCATGATATTGACTTTCTTGTGAGGTCACAGAGGCCAAGGCTATCTCTGTTTGGGAAACCTGAAAGGCTGTCCAGGCACACAGTGTCTTTTTGGACTAGTATTTGAGGACAATAGCTGAAGGCTTCTCTTATGATCATTTCCTATTAAGAGACTCACACCCAGTCCTCTTGTTCCTCCTAGTAACTTTACTTTTGGGTCAAGCAAGGTCAAAGCGAAGGGTCATAGTCACTCTAGTGAGCAACACTTAAGACTTGATCTATCATTTCTGCTCTTCAGTTTATCAGCAACTTTCTCTTGTCATGAGGCATGAAGTGTACTATCTGCAGCATTCTGGGTACCAAAATGATTGAAAATTTGTTCTGCACACTGTCCACTCACCACCATTAAACACAGCTTGAAGTAGGATTCGCCAGGTAGTAGGATGTCATGAAGTTTCCCTCCCTGACCCTATAGAGGTAGCTTGTGACTTCTGAGGATGTCATTCCCTGGAGAACAGCATGACAGAGAGCTTCATCCTGTCCCACTTTGCGAACTGGAGTCCTGTGATAGATGCTGGCTCTGTCTCAGCTGCTGTCACCTATTCTCACAAGTAAAGGTGGAGACTACTAGAAAAACACACCTGACACAATTTCTCTCCCACACATGGACACACAGATTCATCCACAAATACATTAATGCTTGTTTTCTAATGAAGTTATAAGGATGAAGTTAGATGAAGAGAGAGGGAAATCAGTGTGTATGGTTGGGAAGGGTAGGGTCTGTGAGCTGAATGTCAAGATGGCTGTTTCCAGGAAAGTTCATGTGTAGGGCAGCCTGGGAGAAGGTCTCAGGAAGCACTTCCCTCCCATTTTGAGATGCAGGTGTTGGCTGAGGGTGGGTGGTGGAAGTAGTTGGTCTTGAACTTTCTGTGGGCTCCAGCCTTGAGTCTTAGACCAGGTACTCACTTGACAGTTTCTTCCACAGGACTGTCTTGATGGTTTGTGTATAGTGGCCTCACCCCGAGACAGTATATACATGGCACTCTGCAGACTTGCTTGTGCCCACTGAGGTTTCAGCTTCTTACAAGCTCTCCTGTTGTGTTACATAAGGAACACCTCGACAACTCCCTTGAGACTGAGTCACAGCATTTCTGGTTTTGCTCCTACTATTCCTAGCGTGCCTATGTACCTGAAGGTACACACATGCACACACACACACACAATTGCACCTAGATATATGCCCTGTAAGTAATGTACAACTTAAATGGAAATGTGTAGAGTGTGCTGGCTAAGGTCGACTGCTCATAGTATACAGAGTTTGGGAGAGTGTTGGTAGTCAGTGATTGTACACACCTTCAAATGCAGCACTTGAGAGGCAGTAGCAGGTGGGTCTCTGAGCATGAGAATAATTTAGGGGACAAAGAGATTTCCAGGGCAGCCATGGCTACACAGAGAAAACTTATCTAAGAAAACAAACAAGAAATGAAATGTATATAATGTACAGTTACGTAGAGTGCTAGAGTGCAGAGTCCTATAGAGTGCCTGCCATCAGTCATGCTGGGGACAACTCAGGGGGCAAATACAAGAGTCCTGCTGGGAAGAAGCTAACTCTCTCCAGAACCCCAGGCAGGAGGACTCTGTGTAGCATCTCCCACCTGCCCTGCACACTATGGCTGCCAGAGCTGACAGTTGCCCCTGTCTTGGTGCACAACAGCAGAGCTTCATCCTCTACCTGTCTGTGCTATAGCACAGGTGCAGTTCAATGTCACTTTGGGACATTGGGCCTCATACACTATCACCCTCCACTCCCCACTATAGCACACTGAGTTTAAATCAGGACTTCATCCCAGGAATCTCTATGTATTTGTCCCATGATACACCCCAAACTTTCTTGTACACCTGCAATTCATTCTGATTTTCAGCCCACATTTGTACACAGAGTTCCTTCACACCAACATCACAGCCTTTACCTTGTCAATAGCTATGCTATGAGGCAACAGAGGCCTGAACACACCTCTCTCCTGCTTCTTCCTATGTGCCTGAGTGTAGTGTGTGGAACGAACATGCTTTCCCACACTCTGCTGAGCACACAGCAAAGTGGGAGGCTGTACCTGTGGTGAGATCATTATTTATTAACACAGCCTCAACATAGATTACTCTTTCATGTAACCATGTAAATATTTGTAGGGGAAGTTATGTGACATTGATGCACTTTCACACATATGGATGTGGACCTGCAGCCATGAGCACACATACAAAGTGAAAATATGTCTGTCAGTACAGAATGAGAGGGGAGAGGATTGCCATGCTATTACCTGTGATACTAACAGTGATGTTTATTTCCATATTGTATCAGGTATCTGAATAGAAATGAAAAATTTGCTACTGGCCAGGACTGAAGTATCACAGTTCAGTGCTAGGGTGCTTGGTTTATTTTCCCTGGACAAGCAATGTGTTCTGGACAGATGTGAACATGACAACCTCAGTTTATTATCCTTCCTCACCTAGACTATAGCATTGAATCCCAATCCAGATATATACCTGTGTGGCATCATTCTGAAGCCTCTCTTCCTCAGAGAGGAATCAAATGATTCCTCTCCCTATGGTCTTTAGAGGCCAGTCCACTGCTATGGAACCTCTGATCCCAGCTGTTTCCTGCTCTTCCTATGCTGAGAATCATCCCTCACAATTCAGTTCCCTCACAATCATGTCCCTATTTATTCATGTCCCACACCATGTTTAGTCCCCCCAACTCACAAAGACCCCAGTGAAGAAGAGGCTGGTACTGAGAGTGTAACTCATCTGATGAATTTCAGGTAGGGTCCTTCCTAGGAAAAGGCCCACATCTATGCAGACACAGGGGCTTGCTATGAATCTCAGCCCTCCTTGGTGGACTCCAAGTTGTCCTCAGGCTAAGACCACAACTGCTCCTGTGGCAGGGATGTACCCTGTGAGGTCACAGACACCTCACCTCACTTCATTCTGAGAATCACAAAGGGCATCCAGGCCTCTGCTAACTCCCAGCTTGATCCAGCCTTGTTGTCTACCAGCCTGTTACAAGCATCATTAGAAACAGTAGCTAGAAGTGTTTCTCAGAGACACCTCCCAGGAATCATGTATCTCCTGTCAGCCCCACCCCACACCCATCTTCCCATAGGTACAATTATCCTTGAGAGGAGGAACAGGGTGGACATGCTTCTTCCTCAGCTCAAATGTCTGAACCTCACACTCTGCCTCACCATCTCTGATTCTCTGTTGTCATTGTGGTTTATTGCTGCCCCTTAGCCTGCAGGATGCCATCATCTCCCCCTTGTATCTGACTCCAATAGTAATCATATCTTGTTTCCTACCTTACCTCTGTGCACCATTAATCTCAACTTGAGTTAGGCTGTGGGTTATTAGCTATTCATTACCTGGCATGTCCATGAACCTGGGTATTAGAGGGAAAAGTGGTGATGGTGGTGGTGGTAGTGGTGGCCTTCCTGGAATGAACTCAGATGGAGGGGTGTCCAGGACACTCACAACTCAGAGGCCTGGGAAGGTATCCCAGCTCTGAGGTAGGACAGTATGCCAAGGGAATCCTGAGGCACAGGAGCCCAGGAACCTCTCTGAGAGGAGGCATCCTCAACAGAGACACTGCAGCTCCCAGGACAGGGTTGCCCCAACCCTTATGAGCTGAGGAGTTTTGTAGCCTGAGTGCTGCTCCTTTTCTGATTCTTTTTCCTTCTCTTCTTCCAACAAGACAGTTACAATAGCACCTGTCTTAAAAGAAATTTATTGGATGGATGAGACCAGCAGTGGCTGCCTTTGCTCCTGTGAGAAGGCAGAAAGGAACTGGGCAAACATAGCCTTTGTATAGGATTCATTCTGGGATGGGGCTTTCTAGGGCAGGGATGTCCAGAGTATGGATTTGTTAGACTTCAAGTCCTGAGCTTGTAAAGGACAAAACTATGAAAACAGAAAAAAGGATTAGCTGTGGGCTGGGGACAGGGGAAGAGGAGTGCCTAAGGGGAGCATAGATTTTCAGGGCAGTAAACCTGGTGAGCACATGGTGCTGGATCTTTCGGAAGCAGAATTCCTAATTGTCTAAGAAAGCACCAGATAGATTTCCAAAGTGGTTGTACAAGTTTACATCCCCACCAGCAATGAAGAAGGGTTCCTTTTTCTCCACATCCTCTCCAAAATGTGTTCTCACTTGAGTTTGCTGAGACTCATAGCCAAACTTTGGGCAGAGTTCAGGGAATCTTATGAAAGAACAGGAAGATAAGAAGACCTTGAGGGGACTGGAACTCTACAAGGACAGCAAAAGATCAAAAAATTCTGGGCACGGGGGTCTTTTCTGAGACTGATAATCCAACCTAGGACCATGAATGGAGATAACATCTGCACAGATGTAGCCAATGGCAGCTCAGTTTCCAAATGGGTTCCCTAGTGATGGGAATAGGAACTCTCTTTGACATGAACTCAGTGGCTGACTCTTTGATCACCTACCCCTGATGAGGGATTAGCCTAACCAGGCCACAGAGGATGACAGTGCAGCCATGAGACTTGATAGGCTAGGGTCAGAAGGAAGGGGAGGAGGACCTCCCCTATCAGTGGACTTGGAGATGGGCATGGGAAGAGATGAGGGAGGTGGCTACAGCAGGGATACAAAGTGAATAAACTGTAATTTATAAAATTATGAATAAATTTAAAAAATAAGAGACTAGAACATGGTTTGCATCTAAAAGGGGAGATTTCTTCTCTTGGTCAAAGCCACTACCTCACTCAAAATTATAGCCACTATCATCTTAAAAGATAAAGCTATAATATGGAAGATTTATAGACATCAGGCCTGACTTTCCCTGCAAACTGTTTCCTCTGTATGTTAGTGCACAGGAACTGCTCTGGTCTCCACACTCAGCCACAGTCTCAGGGAGAGAGGGGTGTGACTCATACTCCAGTTTTCTGCTTAGGCTTTCATTGTAAAAGGCATCTGAACTTGGGACTAGAAGGCTGGCTCATTTGTTAAGAGAGCCTTACAACTGTCATAGTTCCAGTTCCAGGGTATACACCAACCTCTCCTGCTTCTGTAAGCCCCAGGCTTTTTCAAAGCTCGCATCCACACATGGAGTCAAAACACTCACAAAGAGAAAATAAAAACAAATGAATAAAAAAAAGAATTATCTGAAGTCAAGCACATGAGTACACGGGGCAAGTGAAGGGCTCTTCAGAGAGGAGACCTGGCTCATCCCTCCCATCCTGAGCCCAGCAGGGCAGCATGCAGATGCAGAGGGCACCCAGGTTCCACTAAGTGCTGTGGCTTTGCCTAAGTCTTCCCATTGTTTGGCTAGCTAGTTCCATGGGTTCTGTGGAGACAAGGTCTACCCAGGTGAGAAAAACCTAAGTCTTGTTCTCCCACACTGTCCCCAGAGCCAGGGCACCGTGCCCTTTCTGAACTAGAAAAGTTAACACTTGACGGGCAAGTGTCCCTTTACAACCTGATGGAGGCTATGGACCTTCTCCTTGGAGAATTCACATACCTGTGTAGCTTTCACAATCCCAAGCAGTTTCAGGAGCCTCTGGACTCGAGATTAAAGACTTCAGCCCTGGGATTTCATGTGCCATCCTGTCCTTATTCCATACAAGTGTGTCTCTCTCCTCCTGATCTCCTCTTGTTTGTGATAAAGAATGCTGAGGCTGAACCCCTTTTAGTCCATCCATCCCTTCTTCGAAGTCTTAAAGGTACACCTGATTTGTGGAACCTGGCTTTCATCCCCAGACATTTCCAAGGCTCCTGCGCTTGATTCCTGTTTTCCTTTTTGTGATGGAGCCCTCAGCTTAGTCATGGCTCTACTTCACTGTGGAGTCTCAATGGGAGGTTGGACTGCTGAAAGGATGGTAAATCATTTTCTCTGTCTATCCCAGAGAGAAAGAATCCTGCTGCCATTAGCCACATGCTGGCCAGGTGATCAGCTCCAGGCAGGTGTTACCTGGGACAGTGAGGGGAGAGAGGCAACAGAGCCCAGCACATGGTGCCTGTAGGTCTAGGCAGTGGGAGATGACAGCAGAGGAGTTATGTGTGTCCCTAAATGAGCAGGGGTACAAGTAGGCATGGCCCATTGCTGATCAAGGACTCATATCTTCACATGAGAGCAGGTCATTTGAGAGCCCACAAATGTTCCCCTCCTTCCCTACAGTGAACCACTCGTTATGAATAGAGATTGCTCTTCCCTACCTGGGCTTGAGAGGAACCTGTGGATTCCTGGCCTGTGGTCTAACTGTCGGTATCCCCCATGAATTTGGGGTTATTGATTCTAACTGAACCCCTATGCCTTATTCTGGGGTCACCAAGTATTCAAATAGATCTGAGAAAGGGGAGGTGCCCCCCCATCCCCAGGAGCTTCCATGCTCCTCCTTTCCTTGGCTAACTTACTGAATCCCTTACCATGGCCCTCAGGCAATTGCCCAGCTTGTCTCTTCCCTACTGTAACTGGACCATGCCTTCCCCTGTACTGCTCTGAATTGTTCTTCCCCATCCTCAACCCTCCCTTATTCACCAGGGCTAGACTCCAGGCCCAGGCTCCTTTGCAGGAGTACCTAAGTTAACACACAGTGTCTCCCTAGATTGTTATGTGCTGTTTACTCCTCTGCTTCTCTCTTCTGTATGTGTGTGTATATGTGCTGTGTGTTCTCATGTGCACCTTGAGTCCCCAACTAGACTGTGAGCTCCATGAGGACAAGGGGCTGTCATTTTTTCTTCACCCCCTATTGAGTCCAGCACAGGGATGGGATCCCAGCTCTCAAGAAGACAGTTGTCAACAGGCTGATGAAACAAATGCTGGAGTTTGTCGGGGGGGGGGGGTTGGAGATTGTGTGCAAGGGAAGAGTACACACGGGTTAGCTAGGTTGAGTAAGGATGTGAGCTGACTCCCTGGATCCATAATGGTTGCTCAAGGCCTCTGTTCCTTGCATATTGGAGTTGGTAATAGCAGGAGGGACACCCTACCAGACACAACACAAACATTATGGCTACACAGGAGTGCACATGAGTGGACGTCCAGGTTGGATGTTCCTAGGGATCCCTGACATAAAAAAAATGTGAGTTGTCCCAGAAATAAAAAGACACACACGGTATATACTCACTCATATAAACATAGAACATAGGACAAACCCACTAAAACCTGTGCATCTAAAGAAACTAAGCAAGAGAGAGGACCCTAACTAAAATGTCCAATCCCCATCCGGAAAGGCAAAGAGGATGGACATCAGAAGAAGAAGAAAACAGGAAACAACCTAGGAACCTACCACAGAGGGCCTCTGAAAGCCTCTGCCCTGCAGACTATCAAAGCAGATGCTGAGCCTGATGGGCAACTGTTGGGCAGAGTGAATGGAATTTTAGGTAAGAACTGGGAAATAGTAAGAGCTGGAGAGGACAGGGTCTCCACAAGGAGAGCAACAGAACAAGAAAATTTGAACACAGGGAACTTCCCAGAGACTCATACTCCAACCAAGGACTATTCATGGAGATAACCCAGAACCCCTGCACAGATGTAGCCCAGGGCAGTTCAGAGTCCAATTGGGTTACATAGCAATGTGAAGAGGGACTGCCTCTGATATAATCTGATTGGCCTGCTCTTTTTTCATCT
Organism: Meriones unguiculatus; assembly: GCF_030254825.1. Lineage (NCBI taxonomy): Eukaryota > Metazoa > Chordata > Mammalia > Rodentia > Muridae > Meriones > Meriones unguiculatus. Next base: position 74,858,346 of record NC_083354.1, on the reverse strand, counting down.
CCCCCTGGGGGGGAGCAGCCTTACCAGGCCATAGTAGAGGACAATGCAGCCACTTTTGATGTGAACTGATGGACTAAGATCAGAAAGGAGAGGAGAACCTCCCCTATCAGTGGACTTGGGGAGTGGCATGCAAGCAGAGGGAGGAGGGAGGGTCTGATTGGGAGGGGAGGAGGGAGGGGCTTATGGGGGGATGCAGAGTGAATAAAGTGTAATTGATGAAAAATTTAAAAATAAAGGGAAAAAATAATTTAAGAACCTTAAAGGACTTTCAAAAGTGGAGGAAAACATGGAGTTAGTCAATTGGCATGGAGCACGTCTTGCCCCCGGGGGCAATGGTCTCCTGAACCTACTCAGACCTTGGACACCACCACTGCTAGTTCTATAACTGATGCAGGATGTTCCAATGAGGGGGTTAAGGCTTCTCATAATATTTCCTATAAGCCCACACCTGTTTGTTTATATCCCGCATTTTTATGCATTATTAGCCAGATAGAGCCAAGTAATTGTGGTAATGATACTTGCTTTTATGCCCAATGCTGGAATGCTAGTAAATTTAGGTATGCCCTGGTTACTCGCATGCCTCGCTGGGTGCCTGTGCCCATTGATGCCCCTCACGCTATGACTCTCTTCATACAGAAAAGGTATCTTGGTACTACAGCCACCATTGTTACTGCCATTTCATTGGTGGCTGTTGGAGCTACCACCGGGGCATTAGCCATGAGTCATACTGGACAGACTGCTCAGACCCTGAATAATCATTTAGCCAATGTAGCTCATGCCTTAGTTGTAAAAGGAATTAATGCTCAACTAAAAGGAAGCTTGATGGTGTTCAATCAGAGGATTGACCTCGTGCAGGAGCAAATTGATACCCTATGGCAAATCGCTCAACTTGGCTGTCAATGAAAATATGCTGGACTTTGAGTCACTAGCATATAACATGAGAATTTTTCCTGGGCTGCAAATCTGTCTAAACAATTGTCTAGCTATATTTTAGGTAATTGGACTGGAGAATTTGATACTACGATGGAGCAGCTGAGAGTGGCCACTGTCACAGTAAATTCTACCAGAGTGGACGCAGGACTAGCCACAGGATTATCATCATGGATTGCTGCAGCCATGAATCATCTGAAGGAATGGGCAGGCATGGGAGCGTTAGCAGGCCATCTGGTGTTGGTCTCCTTGGTTTGCCTGTGGTATATATGCAAGATTAGAGTCTCACAACAGTGTGATGCAGCCATGATCATTCAGGCCTTTACAGCCATTGAAGCAGGACATTCTCCCCAAGCATGGTTGGATACCATAAAAAGCTAAAATGTTACACTCAGGATGCAAGGCTAAGCACTGCACTCAGGGTCAGCCACTTTGGACCCAGAGAAGAGCATGTCTGATTGCATGCGGGTTGATGCCCCAGGTCCCGCCTCTGAGAAAAAGGTATCAGATGGGTCTGATGCTCTTTGGGTGGATGACACCTAAATGAACATCGGTACAAAGTCCCAATTTATTTCTACTATCAGAGATCAGACCTCTACTCTTGCCTGATGCGTCTAAAACCAAAAGGGGGAACTGTAGAGAGCTGCGGAATGCTATGCCTTAAAGATGGAGCTGGTTTCTGCCTTCCACCTTCCCGATGGTGAGTTCTCTCTGTCACGAGCAATTCCACATTTGGCTAAGGCTGAGGATCTGGCCTGCTTCCATGTATGTGGACCTATCTGCATTGCCCACGTGGCATGCTAGGGTTGGCTACCCAGAGGCTATTTAAGCTGTGGGCTGGCTTTCCCCAGGGTCAGATGATTGTTCAAGGTTCGTGAATAAACTGCATTGAAAAAAAAAAGGCTAATTGCTAAGTGAATGGTAAACTCCACAGAAACACAGCTACGATGCACAAATTATCTATTCTGGACAGGAGGACAGCATCTAACATGGGCACAAAAAATAGAGAGAGATGGCTGGGTGTATTTCATCAAAGACAAAAGAACAATCATCATGAAAACCTGGTGTTTTGCTGTTGTTGTTAGCCAAAAGTACTTTCATAACTGTGAAAAATACCACTTCTTGCCATTTTTGTCTACAAGATATCTGATAAGTTGAAAAAAAAATGTGACTCAAATAAATGTTCTCTTCAACAGTTGCTATTTGGAGCAGCCCTTAAGAGACAAGGCTGTGGGAGGGTCCTGGCTTATATCTCAGTATATATCTTAGCCTCCATCACTTCTGGAGAGTATTTTATTCAAGGTCACATGAATTTGGTTTTAATTACTTTGTTCTTTTTGTTTTTTTTTTTCCAAGACACAATTTCTCTGTGTAACAGCCCGGCTGCTCTGGACTTTCTTTGTAGAGCAGGTTGGCCTCAAACTCACATAGATCTACCTACGCCACTAGTGTTGGGATTAAAGGCCCTGCACAGCTACATGTACTTGTTTTAAAAGTGGCACAGTAGCCAAAGGCTACAGAAAGCAGATCACAAGCAACAGCAAGGTTAGCTCAGGCCTCCTTGTCCAGATAGTCACTGCTGTTTGGGTCTAGCAAAAAGATCGCAGCTTCTGCCCAAACTGGACATCACTTGCTCAGAAGCTTTGAGGTGATTCTCACTTGGATCCAAGAGGAGGGGTTTTAGCATAGCTTTTTATACTATTTTATTTTGGTTTCTTATGCCTCTTCCTCCCTTCACTCCAATCTCTTCCAACACCCCAACACGAGGTAGAAGAGAAAGAATAATAATGGGGAGAGGGGGTGGAGTTCTCCTTAGCTATTTCCTGCCAGTTAGGGTCATTGGGTTCCTTAGGGCATTCCAATCTTTGTTTCAGGATTTCTTCAACTTATCTCATCCAACTGCATCCAAAGCATCCAGGAGCAGCAGGGGGAGCACCAACAGCCTTCTTCTTTCCCTGAGCTCTCTTCTCTGTCTGGGCCCTGGCATTTATTCCATCTCTACAGTCCTCAGATTGAAACTGTCTGCAGCTGGCAAAGAGCCCTCTCAACCTGCACCAGACCAATAGTTTCTGCTGTGGACAGTTGGAAATAGTCCCATATCCCACTCCTGGGATCAATTAAAAAACTTGTTTCAGCCCACAACAGTGGGCCACCAAGATTTGATTCAGGGGTTTAGCCTCCAAGGTGAGCCATCTCCAGTGAAAAACTGGGCCAGTCACATGTCTTTTGACTGTAACCCCCACAGACCCTGCTCTCTGTCCTCAGAGAAATGTGGTGAGAATGAACATGTCATATATAATTGATTCAAATTCAGAGCAGAGCCTCAACTCCATCCTTGCCCTAAGGTGAAGACTGTCACTGGCCACATCTCTAGTGTAAGTGCTTGACAGCACCTTGATTCAGGTGGTGACACCTACAGACACACAAAAGCCCCATCAGGCCTCATTAGCATGTAGGGTATGGCCCCAACCCACCTGTCATTAACCAAGGAAGTCACTCTGGGCAATTGTCTTTGGTGCTTGGCACTAGGGTGAGGGGTGAGGAGTGCACTAGGCAAGGTTGGTGTGTTCTTTTCACATTGCCTAACCTAAAGGTGACAGCAGGGCCCCTCTTCCTCTTCCTCTGTTTCCACAGCTACCATGACAGAAGCAGCAGGTGTAGCCCAGCCTCTGTTGACCCAGTTCAGTTTTTGTTTGTGAAATTCACTGAGGTTTCAGGCCTGGATCAGCCTGAGCTCTGGCCTGGGGAGGGCATTATGGATGACTGGATGACAACCCTTCACTGAGCCCTACATGTCAGCAACACTGTGAGGTTGGGAGCAGAAAGTCACAGTTGTTTGGATGGTGGTAAATCCCAGGAGGTAAGCATGTTTTTCCCAGTTCTTAAACCCCCAAACACCAGGAATAGACTCCACTGAAAATACATGAGGATTTTTAATTGTATATGTGTTCAAACATGGGACACAAACCCCTGTGGAAACAGGTTAGAAATGCGGCACCACGATCTAGGGGAACAAGATTTTTATAGGGCAAAACTACATGCAGGTACTTACATGCTTTGGCATTACATGATTGGGTAAGGGAAATTGACTTTTGAAATGATTGGTCCACTTTAGGCTCCAAGACCACAAACAGTTGTGGCCTAGTCATATGGGCTGGTTTCCTAGTAACTCTATTAGTGGGAGGGGGAAAATGCACTAAATCTAGTTGTTTTTGTTTCTGTTTTGTTTTACCCAGGTGACTGGAACTTTAAACTTTAAAACAATACCCACTGACTCTTAATTCTTTGGTCTCTCATTTCCCCCCTTCCCATGATCATTTGAAGACCCAGTCTTCAGTCTTTCAGATATGACCCCTGGAGATTTACCTTTCCACAATGGGATCTCATTACCATTACTGCCTTGCTCCCAAACATTACTTTATTAAAGCCTTCAAGTGATTTAAAAGACAAGGCCCAAAGATAAAAATCAAAGTGAGTAGGGGGGTCACTTCAGGGTAGATATAGAGGAAGGAAGCCAAGGAGAACTATTATGCCAGGATTTAAACCATCCTAAGGAATCTTTTCTCTTTAGTGTCTCTAAAGGCTGCAATACTGCCAGGGAGTCCCTTTTGACTTAGCATTTCAGCCTGTTAGGTGGGATTTTGGACTGAAGACTCTTCTTCAGTTGCTTCAGTGCTGACAAGAGGATGGCCATCAGGGGCTAGGACAGCTGAAATGCCAGTCAAAGGCTGGGCAATGGAGCAGTCCTAAGAAGCATCTGGTTAGTTGATCCATATGAAAAAACATGGAGCCATCACATTGACTGGACTGGTTTACTTCAGCCTCCAGCAGGTTCAGAGTTCAGCTGGCAGTCAGTAGCTGATCCTGGAATAGAGTCAACCAGGAAAAATCTGCTGGGACAAATTCAGATTAGAGTCAGAAGTTAATTTTTTTTTCCTATTAAATGGGAAAAGTGAGGAATCCCAAGTCCAGGGGGAAGACTCATCTGGGGTCCATTGAGCTATGACAGATCCAAGTCTCATGACTTTTTGATTTCCTGAAACTCATATGAATTTTTAGTTTACAAAAGAAATATTTTTTTTAAATCTAATGTAACAATATTCTGAGAGTAACAGATAAAACTGCATCTAACAGAATGTGTACCAATTCTTCTTAATTGTTTTTTTTTTTGTAACTTTTATGAACATATGTGTCCAAGGTCTGAAATTAACACTTTTTCTGTGGGCACAGATGTTGGTAATCAGCCACAAGTGGAGCTAAGCCACTTTCTATACACTCAGCATCTACTTTAGCCCCTCCCTCCACCCCATACTGGAAAGTTAGGCAGAAATGCATTAAGGGCTTTGGTGATAAACCCTGGACGCTTGAACTTCCCTTAACAAAGCAACTAGAAGGAATAGGTTTAAGACATTCCTAAATGCTATGTCAAAGTCCATCTCAGAAATAGCAGATATTGAAAATACCATAGTAAACGCTATGGCTTTTGGGTCAGATATACACATTAGACAGATATTTTTAACATGATGAGATGCACCTTTAAGTCTATCTCAGAAGACAACCAAAGGAAATTAAAAGCTCAAGCTTATGACTGGATAATAAGTTCCAACAACTTATCAACTCTGTTGTTCAATGTCAAACTCTGAACTACTGAAATCTTATAGCAACACAAGCACAACCATAGCAGACAGGAGGGAGAAATCTGAAATATTTCCCATTTCTAATATGCCTTAAATCACTTTTCTATATCTTTATAACTCACATTCACATACCTTAAGACACCTACTTAGGCCTTCCAATCTTTCTTGCATTTACCAACTTGGAAACATTTTTCCAGACCATCACACTCTAGATTCTCACAACCTAAACTCCTATATCCTCAGACCCTACATAAATTCCATATCTTTCTATCCAGATATTCACCATAAGACACAGACTACTAACATGAAGCCTGTGAGCAAGGCAAACCTGTTTGCCTTTCTAAATAAAGGATCTAGTACCTCTACTAGTTCTAACTAGCTAAAGAACTGAACATGAAGAGTTTAAATTAGCCAGAATATAACTCCATTTTGAAATAAAGATTTTGACTGGGAACTGAATTCAGGTACCAAGAAATATCACAGAGTGTACACCTGGCAGAAAACAAAGTTAATTCTCCTAGCAACAGCCTGCAGGAAATATAACAGAATAAATGCTTCATAGAAAATAGAGACAAACTCCCTGGCAATAATAATTGGGAATTCGTTGAGAATCGGATAGGAAAATTCTCCCCAATGTTTCAGATATGGTTTAGAAAAATAGCCATTGTGATTGTGTGCCTTAGCCATTGTGATTGTGTGCCTCAGAAAAGGTCACCCTGCCCTGCTAAACTTCACCCAATTCTGTAATGCCACGGCTTGTGCCCCCCTGCTTGCTACCATGGAAACCCCTGCTCACAGAATTTCCCTTTAAAAATTCTGTTCACTTAGAACTCGGGGTCCCACTTCTCTACTGCTGCACCAGTGAGACTTGGGTCCCGAGTTCAATCGCTCTCGTAATAAAGCTCTCTTGCAATTGCATCGAGTCGTCTCCTGGTGGTCTCTGAGGGTCCCGTGAACCTGGCATAACATCCAATGAATGGATCTAATTTTCTGTTATTTAGCTGCAAAGCTACCAATAGCTTAACTTAGCCGTCAATGTGATCAAAGACCTGAGAAGGATAAAATATGAACTAAATAAATGTACCAATCAAAATGACAAAGATGACTAGTTAGTCCATCACCTAGGCACTGTCCCTAGTTCCTGTGGTCTCATGGCACCAAAAGCAGAGGCAGTCCAGCCATCAGGGAAAGAGGATGAGAGACTATTTCAGTGAAGAATGAGATTGACCTCACCTCATCCTCAGCAAAGTGAAACAATGACTCTTCAGGTGTCCACAGCTTTGTCCACAGTTTAGGCCGGGCCCTAGCAGTGGAACAGTTGGGACAATCTTGCCCAGTGGTTGGCATACCACAATGCAGAGTGCTTGTCATCTGTCATTGTGCCCAAATCTTCTCAGAGACCTTGGGTAGCAATTTTTCACTTTGATCTTCCTCCTGCTTATCATCTCCTGTCTGACCAAAGCAGGACAGCTCCTATTTTTTGCTGTTGGGCCTCGAGATGAAAGCCCCCTCTGCCTGTTTAATGATGGCAAGAGGTGACCTTCTGAATCCCATTTAGATATATATTCATTACTCCAATGCTTTCCCTTCTTACAATGCCTACAAATTCCGGGGAATCTGGCAATTGAACATTGTAGCCAGACGCAGCTTCTTCACTAGGAGTGAAATAACTGTATTTTTCTGAGTTAAGAAAATTCTGCCTCTGATGTCCATCCTCTTTGCCTTTCAGGATGGGGATTGAGGGTTTTAGATAGGTTCCTCTCTTTTGCTTAGTTTGTTTAGATGTACCGATTTTAGTGGGTTTATCCTATGTTGTATGTTTATATGAGTGAGTATATACCGTGTCTGTCTTTTTGTTTCTGGGACAACTCACTCAGGATGATCCTTTCCAGGTCCCACCATTTACCTGCAAATTTCATGATTTCCTTATTTTTCATTGCTGAGTAATACTCCATTGTATAGATGTACCACAATTTCTGCATCCATTCTTCAGTTGATGGGTATCTGGGCTGTTTCCAGGTTCTGGCTATTACAAATAAAGCTGCTACAAACATGGTTGAGCAAATGTCCTTTTTGTGTACTTGAGCGTCTTTTGGATATATGCCTAGGAGTTGTATGGCTGGATCTTGAGGAAGCTGTATTCCTAGTTGTCTGAGAAAGCACCAGATTGATTTCCAGAATGGTTGTACAAGTTTACATTCCCACCAGCAGTGGAGAAGGGTTCCCCTTTCTCCACAACTTCTCCAGCATATGTTGTCTCTTGAGTTTTTGATCTTGGCCATTCTGATGGGTGTAAGGTGAAATATTAGGGTTGTTTTGATTTGCATATCCCTAATGCTAATGAGGTTGATCATTTCTTTAAGTGCTATTCTGCCATTTGATATTCCTCTACAGAGAGTTCTCTGTTTAGCTCTGTTCCCCATTTTTTAAGTGGATTACTTGGTTTGCTGCTTGTTCATCTTCTTTAGTTCTTTGTATATACTGGATATCAGAAGAAGAAGAAAACAGGAAACAACGTACGAACCTGTTACAGAGGGCCTCTGAAAGCCAGAAGAAGAAAACAGGAAACAACCTAGGAACCTGCCACAGAGGGCCTCTGAAAGCCTCTTCCCTGCAGACTATCAAAGCAGATGCTGAGCCTGATGGCCAACTGTCGGCAGAGTCAATGGAATTTTATGTAAGATGTGGGAAATAGCAAGAGCTGGAGAGGACAGGAACTCCACAAGGAGAGCAACAAAACAAGAAAATTTGAACACAGGGAACTTCACAGAGACTCATACTCCAACCAAGGACTATTCATAGAGATAACCCAGAACCCCTGCACAGATGTAGCCCATGGCAGTTCAGTGTCCAAGTGGGTTACATAGTAATGGGAAGAGGGACTGCCTCTGACATAATCTGATTGGCCTGCTCTTTGATCACCTCCCCCTGATTTGAGAGCAGCCTTACCAGGCCACAGAAGATGACAATGCAGCCACTTCTGATGAGAACTGATAGTCTAAAATCAGAAAGAAGGAGAGGAAGACTTCCCCTATCAGTGGACTTGAGGAGGGGCATGCATGCAGAAAGGGGAGGAAGGATGGGATCGTGAGGGGAGGAGGGAGGGGCTTATGGTGGGATACAAAATGAATAAAGTGTAATTAATAATAATAAAAAAATTAAAAAAAATAAAAAACATTCTGCAATTTTGAGCCTTGAAGCTTCTAACCTAATAATTTCCTTGCAAATTATTAAATGAGGTGGTTCTTTTACCAGGCTCCTCAACCAAATGCCATGCTCTTCATGCTGCAACACAACATTGTTCAATCACTACCTCATCAGATGGGATTTGTTCTCACAAGTCAGCATAATGCCCTTCACCAAGCTGTTGATCTTTGCCAACATTTATCCCCTTGTTATATTTTGTTGTTCTATTTTCATGGCATCATTCTTTCACCACAATAATGATTATAATTGCTGACCAGCTTCTAACACAGCTGACACCAACCCTTTCCAGTCTTGGGGAATAAGTTTATATTTCATAGTCTCATTATTTAACATATGTTTAACCAAATTTGAATGCATTCCATACCATATGATAGACTTTTTAAATTGCTTTTGATCTCACATTTCTACTGGACTCCATGTCATCTCATTCTCAGCCTCACCACCATCATTAGCAGGCATATGTTGCACAAAGCCTGGGAAAACTCATGCTACCTGTGTAGTCACAGGCACTTCCGCTAGTGGAGCCCTTGGCTCCAGAGCTGTTTTGGCCTGCTGGGATTCCTGTTCTTACCAGACTCTTGCCCCCTTGCAGGTACTCTGAACACCTGGCTCATGGAGCAGTGCAGAGCAGCAAGAGAGGGTAAAATCCCGTTTTTCAGTAGCGCTTTTTGCTTTCCAAGAGCTTCAATCTCTACCCATAAACTTTCCTGTTGAACAACCAGCTCTGTAATCCTTTCCATAACAACAGAATTGAGTGACACCTCTAGTCTTCCTATCTCGTCTGTTATTCTTTAAATCTTTTATAAAAGAGAATATAGGAAGAAAACAAAGCAGCAACAGAAAATTCTGTCTGGGGGCATTTTAGGAAAGAACTACACAACAGCCGCTGCTATAAACCTTTTAGTGACATCTTGAAACCTCACATTCACTCTTTCAGAACTTGCCATCTCCTGTTTACAGCTCCACAACCAAGTTCCCCATCATTGTTAAGCCATGTCTGGGTGTCACTTGTTAGCCCATTTTATCCTAAACCATGTGGGTCACCACCTGTGGTAGAATGCCCCCTGCAGCAGTCTTTAAAAACTCTCCCTTATGTGGCATGCTTAGACTTCTACCTCCCTTCCACTAACTCCTACAAAGAGAGAAAAGAGGTGAGTAGGGAAAGGGGGTCCAGACCCCATTACTTCTCCCTGATAGTTAGAGTCAAGGGGTACTTTTAGGACTCTATAGAAATCTTAGGGCTCTATAGAAACCTGCAGACACAGCTAGCAGTATCCTCCATGCTGCTGTATGCCAAAGCATTTCTCTCAGTCTGTCTGCTCCAAACTGTGACACTGTCTCTGGTCTCTTTTCTCACCAAATGGCTACAAGCCACATGCCAATATCAAACATCACACTGTCTCTTTTTTAACCTCATTTATACTCAGAGTCCTAGACCACACTCCTGTCTGTGCCCCACAAGGAAGGCTATTAGCAACTGACAAAGATGATGCCCCACACATGACAATTAAAAGGTATGGACAAACTATAGCCCAATTGAAATCTCACACTTCAGATTAAAACAAAAGCATAGTAACATAACATACAGAGACACCAAACCTTCCATTACATCTACTGTTTCTCTTTCTTTTTTATCCAAAACCTGGGCCCAAGGAAGAAAGTATGTATGCCTTGGACTATGCCTAACCATGAAGAGGCCTGGGCCCAAAAAAGAAGAGTTTTGGCAAGGGTCTATCCCTTACCCTGAATTGGCCTATCCCCAACATTGAGGAGGCCTGGGACCAAAGAAGTGATGAGGCCTTGGGCCAATCCCTAACCCTGAAGAGATGTGGGCCTAGGCCAATCCCTAAACCTGGAGAGGTATGGCCCCAAAGAAGAAGAGGTGTGAGACTGAGCCAATCCCTAACTATGTTGGGACCTGGGCCCAGAGAAGGGATGGGGGCATGTCTATAATTCTGAAGAAATAAGTGCCCAAAAGAGAGATATATGCCTGGGCCTAAAGATTAAGAGATGTGGATCTGGGCCAATCCGTGTCCCTGAACAGTCATGGGCTCAAGGAACAAGATATGTGTGCCTGGGCCTATCCCTAACACTGTATAGGCCTAGGCCCAGAGAAGAAGTTTGGGCCTGGGCCCATCACTAATCCTGAAGAGTCCTAGGCACAAAAAAGCAATAGTGAACTTGGCCTGTCCTTATACCTGAATGGGCCCAGACATAAAGAAGAAGTAATGTGGGCCCTGGGCCTATCCCTAAACCTGAAGAAGCCTGTGCTCAAAGAAGTAGAGGTTTGGCAAGGGCCTATCCATAACCCTGAAGTTGCCTATCCCTGAGGAGGCCTGGGGCCAAAGAAGAAGAGGTGAGGCCTTAAGCCATTCCCTAACCCTGAAGAGACCTGGACCTAAGGAAGAAGAGATGTGTGCCTGGACCATTCCCTAAACCTGAAGAGGCCTGGGCCCAAAGAAGAAGAGTTGTGGAACTGAGCCAGTCCCTAACTATGTTGAGACCTGGGCCCAGAGAAGGGATGGGGGCATGGGCATGTCCCTAAACTTGAAGGAATCTGTTTTTAAAAGAGAGATATATGCCTAGGCCTATCCTATTTCTTAAAAGAGCTGGGCCCAAGGAAGTAGAGATGTGGTATTGGGCCTGCCCCTAAGTGAAAATTTGCCTGGGACCAATGATTAAGGGTCTGGCCAATCCCTAACCCTGGAGAGTCATAAGCCGAAGGAAGAAGATATGTGTGCCTGGGCCTATCCATAACACTGTATAGGCCTGGGCCCAAAGAAGAATTGTGGGCCTGGGCCTATCACTAACCCTGAAGAGGCCTGGGCCCAAAAAAGAAGAGGTTTGGTCCTGGGCCTATCCTTAACCACAAAGTGGCCTGGGTCCAAAGATGAAGAGGGATGGGGCTGGGCCAATCTCTAACACTGAAGAAGCCTGGGCCCAAAGAAGAAGTGTGGGCTTGGGCCAATCCTTAACCCTGAAGAGACCTGGTCCCTAGAAAGAGGAGATGTGGGCCTTGGCCAATACCTAACCCTAAAGATACCTGGAACCAAATAAGAATATTTGTGGGCCTGGGCTTATCCCTATGCCTAAACAGGCCTGAGCCCAAAGCAGAGATCAGGGCCTGGGCCCAAATAAGAGTTGTTGGCTTTGACCAATCAATAACCCTGAAGAACCCTAGGCCCAAAGAAGAAGAGATGTGGACCTGGGCCTATTTCTTACCCTGAAAAAGGCTGGGCCCAAAGAAGAAGTGATGTGTGTCAGGCCTATCCCTAACACTTAAAAGGCCTGGGCCCTAAGAAGGGATGGAGGCCTGGGCCTGTCCATAACATTTAGGGGTCCAGGCCTCATGTTGAAGAAATGTGGGTCTGGGTTTGTCCCTATCCCTGAAGAGGACTGGGCCTAAGGAAGAAGAGATGTGGCCCTAGGTCTATCTCAGAATAACAAGGCCTGAGCCAAAGAAGACATGTCGGCCTAAGCCTATTCTATCCCTGAAGATGCCGGGGCCCAAAGAAAAATGGTTGCCTAGGACTGTCCTTAAACCTGAAGAAGTCTGTGCCCAAAAGAAAGATATATGCCTGGCACTATCCTACCCTTGAAGAAGTCTGGGACCAACAAAGTGATGTAGGCCTAGGCCTATGATTAAACCTGAAGAGGTCTGGAGCAAGGAAGAGGTATTGGCCTCAGCTTATCCATAACACTGAAGAGGCCTGGCCACAAAGGAGAGATTTGGGCCTCAGCCTCTCCCTAAACCAAGGAGCCTAGGCCAAAGAAAAAAGATGTGATCCTGGGATAATCGCCAACCATAGAGTGGCCTGGGCCCAAAGAAGAAGAACTGTGGGCCTTGGCCTATCCCTCTACCTGAAGAGTCTGAAGCCTAAAAAAGAAAAAAGGTTGAGAATGGTAAAGACCTTGGTGAAAGCCATATAGTCAATGGGACCATGGCCTGACCTCCAAACTCAACTTGCAGCACTTGTTTCCAGGTGAGTGGAACTTCTGTGCCTCCACGAGGGTTTACCCAGCAATCATTTGGATCCCTTCACCAACTGTCACACATACGACCTATGAACCCGCTGACAGTTCCTCACTGAACAACCATGGGTGACCAGTATCACACAGATCTAGCCATCTTCTGTGGACAAGAGCCTGGGTCCTACTCTCCAGAGACCTTTTGCTACACAATGAAGCTTCCAGGAGGCAGAGCCTGAAATGGCTCTCACTTGACAGGATGACAGTTATTAGGAAGGTTGCAGAGAAAGAGAGTGTCTGCAAACAGCCCAGGACAGAGACCAGACGACGCAGTATGTGTCATGGTAGACCCCCTCCAACTGAGTTCCCTGGAAACTCTGAGCACAAGACACACCACAGAGCTCCTAGCCTCCCTTGGTCAGCTTCTGGTTACCATGTAGGGCAGGGTTGGAGGGACCCCCAGGTGTTAGAAATTGGTCTGATGCTAGTTACTGGCCCTCTGTGTCGACCTGCCTAAGTCCTTATTCCTGATGGGCTAATTAAATGGCCTATACCTGGACATTGCAGAAAGGGTTAGGTATGGCTCCATTTCCCCCGTTTGGGGGAAGAATCATGGGAAGGAAACAAACAGTCAAGAAGAGAGGAGGAAAGAGAAGGTCGCCATGGGTTAAGTGAAGAGAGTACCATATGGGCTGGAAGGTAGGACTCCGGGAATGGCTTGGAAAGGAGCACTCCAGATGAAGGATAAGAAAGTATTTATGGAATTATGGATGGGAGGTGGTCCAATTAGGAATGATTATAACAGATGGAAGGGATGCAAGCTGAGATAGTGAAGGTGGAATTATCATCCCAACCCAAAGTGGTACAAGGCAATTATAAAACCTGACAGGTATCTGTGTTTTCATTTGATTGTAATAGCAGGTTAGATAATATCATCATAATAATCATGGCGTTAATAATAATGTATTTAGCCTATACCATGTTTTCTCAGCAACAGTCAGCTTCCCCTGCTTCCCTGACACCAAGACTGAGCTTGTCCAGTGCCATTTACACCAACCTAACTGATCAAGAATGTGCCTTGAATGGTGGGTCATAGGAAGATCAAAAGCAAGATGAAGGAAAAGTCATGAAGATAATGATGGACGCTGATATTGATGTACAGCAAGTGAGCATGAAGTGCCACCACAGGTAAAGAGCACTCGTCTTCCAGAAAGATCTTACATCTCGACCTGTGCTGTGCACCTAGCTTGAAGATTAAAAAAAAAAAAAAAAAAAAAAAAAAAAAAACTAGAGCTATGAGTGTGAACAAGGTGGCAGAGATTGACTGATTGATTGATTTACTTTTGTGGTGCTTAGGCATGAACTCAGGACCTCACACAATATAAATGAGTACTACTGAGTACATCTCCAGTCCCACAGCTGAAGATTTAAACACATTCTTTGGGATTAATTTTGGTACAAAGATGGAGCCAGGCACTGAGCTCCTCCTTTCAGGGACCTGGCTAGGAGTCTGCCCTAAGGAAGGTGGGTTCACCTTAAGACAGTGTGAGAATTTTCTTCTGAGAATTCCTGACCCTGAGTGCAGTACCTACAAGCTAAGCCTCCATGAGGTTTGGTGGGGTCTGCCTGGGTTCTGAGGCACATCACAGAAAGGTATGACTACTTCTTTTTGCTCTGTTCTGTCTTTTTCTTTCTGATGCTGGTTAATCTGAAAGATATCCATCCCTCAGCTCCTCAACTAAAGCTACGGATTTTCCTATACATGAGAATCATTAGAGTGCCTGCGCTGTAAGGGACTGACAATATCTACTACAGACAGACTGTGAAGCAACCTGTGGTGAAGGGGAAAGGTGCAGAGATTTAGTCCTCTGTCTCTCACCTCATGTTTCCTCACCGTAAAGAGATGTGTTCCTTTGTTTCCTTGTTTGTGGTCAAAGTCTCCTGTAACCCAACCTGCCATTGAGCTTGATATCTAGACAAGGAACCCTGGAACCTCCCCAGTGTAGACTTACAGGCATGTGCCACATACAACCAAGCAGGTTTTAATCAATCTATGTGAGATCTCAGAAATTCCAGCCCCAGAATACCTAAATGCATACATTGTATGAGCATGCTCTTAGAAGCACCCATAGTAGCCAGCGTCTAGAAACAGCAAACATGTGGTCAAATAAGAATGGTGTACAGCAGTGAAATCAATGCATTCTGGTCACATGTGTTCCTATGAATATAAGGCACAAACAAAACTTTGGGGTATGTATATGTAAAGCAGTCCCTATTGCAGAGGATTTCCCCATGGGATAAGTCCAGTGGCAAATGAAGCGATGGTGAGAAAGAGCAGTACAAGGGAAACTCACCAATTTCCAGCACACTGTTGGTGTCCAAGGTGTTGTGAAGGGCAAGAACTCGGAGACGCTGAAGCTGCAGACACTGATGGACAATCAGTCTGGCCACTTGGTGAATCCCGTCCCCATTGGGAAGAAGCAGTTCCTCCACGTTCCTGAGAGAACGCAAAGCCAGTGATGTGGGTGACACAGCAAGCCATCCTCTGTCCCTGTTCCACCATGAGCAGCTGTGACCCAGGCATTCAGTACTCAGGCCCCACCGCTAACAGTTCCAAGACATCATGTTGTATTAAATAAAAATGTCCTCTAAAGTGGGGGCCTCTCCTACGGGTCGCCCTCCTAGCTGAACAGTGCCTTTGCCCATTCCCCTTGCCATCCCACCTCCAGCCATCACTCTGCAGATACCCATACTTCTCAGTAAAGCACCATCTACCACTATGACAGCCTTCTACCACACATTAGTCCTCCTTAGCGTGACACTGCACCTATGATCTCTAAGTCTCAACATTTGTGGCCTCACAGAAAATTTAAAAACCTTTCCAGCATAAACCATATTCCATATTTATCTTCAACTTTCCCCTTCCTAGTTCTGGAATAAAACATTTCTACACAGTCCTTAGTTACCACAGGAAAGTTAATATTTAGAACTCAAGTCCAGGGATTTAGGCAGTTGGCTCAGTGATAAAAGTCTTGCCTAGCATGCTGGATACCATGGCACCACACATACATGTACACACACACACACACACAAACACACACACACACACACACACACACACACACACACACAGAATAAGCTTTGTTTTGCCTCCTTGTTCATCTGAAAGCAAAGCAGGGTGCACTGTTGGCAGCTCTACTGTGCCAGTCATGAAAACTCAGCTATAGGTCTTGCTCTTGCCACATCCATTCAAACCAGCAAATCAGATCTAAAATTTCAATCTCAGTATGTACCACAGGCAGTAGTTATGTGAGCATGCCTAGGAAACAGGACCATTAATTTGCATTAACTGGTTGGTTGGTTAGTTGGTTGGTTGGTTGGTTGGTTGGTTGGTTGGTTGCTCTTGGCAATCTCGGAACAGAGTCTCAGCTTGTAGTCCAGACCAGAATGGCTAGAACTCATAATCCTCCTGCCTCATCCTCCAAGTACTCCCAACACATCATAGGCATGTGTTACCACCACTCTCAGCTTCTAGGTGATCTGTCATGAACAGGTTACTTCAGATATCTAGCCACTGAAAAAAATCACACTAGTTCTCTGTACAGAAAATGGTTTCAAACCGTTAAAAAGAATGGACATCTGAGCACCTGTATGTTCGTTACTACAGCCAAGCTTCCAGACTCTCTGGTGGCTGTGTGAGGAGCGTGCATGTATACGACTGGAAATATGGATGACTTGAAACATATTCAGAGCTCTCTCTCTGTTCATGGCTCAGAGCAGGTGAGACAGCTCAGGGGGAGAGGCATCTGCAGCCAAGCCTGACATCCCAGGTAGACTCCAGGAATCCAGATGGTAGAAAGAGAACCAACCGATTCCCACCTGCTGTACTCTGACTGCCACACCCGTGCCACAGCACAGCCACACACAAACACACACAATGAACCCCTGCAAACAAACCATGCACAAAAAACTATGAGCCCACACCAACATTTCCACTTTGCTTTTCTCTTTCTGACATATATTTTTCTTGCCCAATTTGCTGTAAGAATAGAGCTTCATAAGCAAAGCTTCTCAAATTTAGATAGTCACAATGTGTATACAGTAATTTATTGTTAAGGGAACATATGTGGGGTGGCGGAGAAGGCCCCGAAGTTAAGAGCACTTGTTGCCTTTGTAGCAGTCCCATGCACAGTTCCCGGCCTGCACACTGTGGCTGATAATCGCCTGGATTCAGGGGACTCAAAACCCTCATCTGACTTCTGTGGCCACCAGGCACACAGGTGGTGCACAGAAACACACGAGCAAACAGAATAACAGAAATGTCTTAAAATTTAATTAATTAAATTTAAGAAGGAGGAAACACACTTCATGAGATGGACTAGCTCTCAGTCTGGGCACAGGAATCTAACACTCACTTCCTCCTGACAGGGTCTGGTGAGGCCTGAGGAGTGGCCTCTCCCTGAGGCTCTTTTTGGTTGATATTCATTGACTTACATCAGGTCAGTGTTGGTGTGTGGGCACCCACATATCAGAGAGCATGTGTGGGGGTAGAAGGCAACCTTGTAAGTGCTGCTTTTCCCCTTCTTCCATGTGAGTACAGGGATCTATACTTGGTCCTTGGGCTTGGCATAATCCCTTTACCAGCTGAGTCATCTGGCTGCCCTACCCTGCGCTGTCAATGCTTGTAAATTCTCTCTTCAGCAGGGAGGAGACTTTGCTCTCATTATACTCAATGTCTGTTTTGCATAATTGACATGTGATACATGCCAGCCATCTTGGTGCCTGATCCTGATCCTGTTCCTGCTGTTTTAGCACACTGAATTACCTATCCACTTCTACAAACAAAGAAAACTCATGCTCTCTTTATGCACAATAAAGGCTGAAAAGCATTTTGAAGACATAGGTCTCTACCACATAGCTACACTCTCTCCCCTCCCTTTATTTAACCTTTTACAGTATTTACCATAAAATCTGATTACTTTCTCAATCATTTCTTAAGTCAAAACTATTTAAATTTTTGGCTAAGGAGATGGCTCAGCAGCTAAGAACACTGGCTTTTCTTCTAGAGAACCCAGGTTCAATTCCCAGCAGATCAAAACCCACCTGGGAGATCACACCTGTCTGTAACTCAAGTTCCACAGGATCCAACACCTCCACACCGACAAACATGCAGTCAAAACACCAACGCACATGAAACAAAAATAAATAAATCATTAGAAAAGTATTAAAACTCTGCCTATACTTATCATTGTGTTAATTATGAGTCATAATATAATGTTTTCTTAACCTTTAATAAAAATACATATAAACTCCAGAAACATTTGAAACCAAAACAACCTATAGTTGGCGTAGATGCTGGAAAATGAAGTCACACACTGCCATCATGACCGAATTCTCTCCTAAGGTATCAGTGAGTCTAAGAACATTGCATTTAATGAACTCAAGCATGAGGATGAGTGGGCCCCAACTTGATGGCATCTGGGGATGAGACTGAATAATCAATGATGTCTTCCTAAGGACCCGTGTAGCTCATGCAGCTGACCCTCTGTATCGGCATGTCCACCCACTACAGCTTGTATGTTTTTATTACATTTAATTAATTATGTGTGTGTATGTGTAGGTCAGAGAACAACGTGCCTTTCCACTATGCACGTCACAGGGATAAAATTCCAGGCTTCAAGCTTGACATCACACTTTTGTAGTGCTCTGAACCATTTTGCCAGACATGAAATATTTTTAAAGTTATGTCCATGTTGAGCATGTATAGACTTTTCCCCCTGTCCTTGAAGAACACAATGCTGTTTACATAGCTCTTATATTGTACTAGGTATTGTAGGAACTAGCGAAGGCTTAAACTATCTGGGGTCATATGCAAACACTTAACTATTTTGTATCATAGACTTAAGCATCTTCCAGTGTTGGCATCAGAAGGGGTGTCCTGGAACCAATTGCCATGGATGTTGTACTGGCAATGATATGTCGACTTGATACAAACTAGAGTCATTTTGGAAGAGGAAACCTCAGTTGAGAAGATGCCTCCACCAGACTGTCTTATGGCCAGCCTCTGGTGCATTTTCTTGTCTGATGATTGATGTGGGAGGACCCAGCTCACTGTGGGTGGTGCCACTCCTAGACAGGTGATCATAGGTGCTATAAGAAAGCAGGTTGAGCCAGCCACAAGGACAAATTCTGCAAGAGGCACCCTTATGATTCAGTTTCTGCCTTCAGGTTCCTGCTCTGCCATTCCACAGTGATGCAGTGTGACCTGAGAGTTGTGAGATTTAGCCTTTCCTCCCCAAGCTGCTTTTGGTCATGGTGTTTCATCACAGCAACAGAAACCCTAACCAATAGTCAAAGGACAATTGTTCCCAACTTGCTTTGTTGTGGGTTCACTGAAGGAGGAAGAGGAGGAGGAGGTAGAAGAGGCGAAGGACAACAACCACACAATGATGACTACGATGACAACAATAAGGAGAAAAAGAATATATTAAGAAACACTGATTTACAAACTTAACAAACTTTTCCTACATTTCCTTATTTGGAAATTGTTCGCATTTAAGATTCAACATCTTCAGAGAAACAAAATTTGGCTAGACGGTGACTAGGAAAAGGAAAATAAAATTGTGTTGAGTTAGATAAATTTCCTATGACACAAAGGACCACTGAAACAAAGAGTATTTCAAAAGTGATGAAAGGTGACATACTACTCAGAATTACTATGACTAAGTAGAAGACTGGGTTCTGAAAATGAACCGAGATGTAGAAATATGTACTTCACTTTTGTGAATGCCTCACTGAAGTTCAGGTGTCATCACAGTTCCCACAACACCAGTTGCATTTTAATCCTAGAGTATTGAAAGACCGTGCACAGGAGCATCTGAGGTCAACATTGTACAATTCTTACCAAATGGTGTGGTTTCAAAGCATTGTCCAGAAAACTCAATCTCTCTGAGTTTCTTGCAGGAAGCAAGCTCAGCCATGAGAGACTCACAATTCAACAGTAAATCACATTTCAGATGGAAGACATGAAGATTTGAAGAGTTCTGAATCAATTTAACTGCAAAAGATGAAATATTTTCAGAAATTAGAGAAGACCACCAATTTCTGTCAGAATTGGGCCCTCCGTCCATCAGTCCCAGCCACACTGATTAAACGGGCAGCGACACAGTGACGTGGTAACACATGGTGTTCAGTGCAATTTCTCAGTGTCTACAGCTCAGGCCATGTTGGCCTTGTGCTTAGCTTCTGGAACTGACCTGGGACAAGTTCCTGACCCTCTCTGGATTAATTTTCTGTTTTCAGAATTCAACATCAAGGCTTGCCATCAACTAGCACTGGCTGCTCTTCCAAAGTTCCTGAGTTCAATTCCCAGCAACCACATCGTGGCTCACAATTGTCTATACTGTGATCTGGTGCCCTCTTCTGCTGTGCAGGTATACATGCAGGTAGAATAATGTGTAAATAGTAAATAAATAAATCTTAAAAAACTTTACAGATAATTTTGGAGAGAAAGATGAAGAAAAACGGAGAAAATATGTGCTGTTTCAGTTACGCTGGTATGTTAAACAGTGGAAGGCAGGACTATGGCAGACCAGCCACTGCACAGTACTAGGTTAGGCTGAGGGGGTTGTTTCAGAGGGCTAGGAAGGAAGCCCATGTATCAGGGAAATCGTGCTTCCTAAAGAGGTAGGAAGAAGAGAAGGAAAGGCTCTGCTTCCCTGAGTGAGGGTTTAGAAAAGCATCAGGCTTATCATGGCGACATGGCTGTGGCTGCATAAGCAGCCTGTTGTAGCTGAGAAAACTTGCGGAAATCGCTTAACATCTTTCTTTCTGCCTTAATTTCTCCAGCTGCCCAGTGGCAATAATCGCAGTACCTCAGCTCACACACTGAGTGCAAAGAGTGAGTTAATATTTGTCAAGTGCTCAGAACAGATCTTAGTATATTGTAAAAACTCAAGGTTCACAAATAAATCTCCAAGGAAGGTTAGTATTCCCACAGTTCATGCTGTGAAGCCCAGGGAAGGCTTAACTAATGATGATTTAGTGGTTTTAACAATTACTAACCAAGTAGCTTTTCCAGCTGAGACATGAGCTGGAGATCCAAGCACCATCCTTACCTACTCTGGAGAGGTCAGACTCCATGGAAGTTTGGATGGATAGGAGGTTTGGGAACTCTCCAGGAAGGACTGAAAGCACATCTGCTTTGCCGTCTAGTCTCACAGACTGTTCTTTCAGGCTGGGAAACTTGTCCAAGTTAGCAAAGAGCTGATCTGGAAAGCAGCACATAGTTCCCATCACTCAAGGTCCCCAATGGAAGTTCTCAAGTGTGCTGTGACCTTCAACCATTTTCATGCTTTCAAGATGAAGTTTCTCAGACTTCCTAACATCTAGGAAGCACATCCAGGAAGATACTGCCAGCTGCAACATCTACTGATCACAGAATGCAGGGGAAGCCCTGTGCTGGTCTCTAGATTCACAAAATAAATGAGACATCTCCCCAACTAACAGCATGGGAGCAACTGTTTTTGCATATGCAAAAGAACACAGTTGGATTCCCGCTCCCAACTCATAAAAAGGTTAAATTGGATTGACAACATATGTAAGAGCTAAAACTATAAAACTCTTAGAAGAAAACAAGTAATCTTCATGACCTTGGATTTCACAATGGATCCTTAGATATGCTATAAAAAGCAATAGCAAAAAAAAAAAAAAAAAAAAAAAAAAAAAAAAATAGACCTTGGGCCATCCTTGGTTGTTAACTTCATTACATCTAAAATTACCTAAAACCTAAATGATTGGGCACACCTGTGAGGTTTTTTCTTTTTTTCTAATTAAATAATTTGAAGTGGGAAGATCAACTTCTAACTTGGACCTTTGAGTCGGGAAGAGCCATCTTTAATCAGGACCATACTTTCTCCAGGCATCCTACGTAAGGACATAAAAAAATGAAAGTTCTCTTTCTCTCCCTCTCTCTCTCTCTCTCTCTCTCTCTCTCTCTCTCTCTCTCTGCCTGATTGCTATGCCTCTTGTTAGCAAATCTGTTCTTTCACTATCATTAGAGCCTGTTTCTTTAGGATTCTAGCATATACTGAAGACCAGCTGAGACAACCAGCCTCATAAACTGAACAACTACTGGATTCTTGGACTAGCAATTGTAGACAATAATTATTGGACTAGCTAGACCATATCATGTAAGTCATTCATATATATATATATATATATATATATATATATATATACATATATATATATATATATATATATATGCTCTGTAAGTTCTGTTCTTCTATAGGACCCTTGCTAGTACAGACCTTATCAAAATTAACAGTTGTTCATGCATCAAAGGACATTACAAGATGAAATGACAATCTACAGGATGGGAGAAAATGGCTTTCAAGCTACATCTCTGAATTTAGGTTTGGATAGATTTTTTTTTCAGGCTGAGACAGAACTCCAGGTCTTACAACTGGTAGACCAATGCTCTCCCAGTGAGATGCTTTCCCTGTATCATAAGGGTTTAATATCCACAGTACACAAAGAACTCCTGCAATAGAGCAACAATGATTCTGTTCTGTTTTGTTTGAGATAGTTTTACTCTACAGCCTTGGCTGCCCCAGACCCATTGTATAGCTCAAGCTGGTCTCAAAGTCAGGACTGCCCTCTTCCCTCATGTTTGATTACTGAGAGTGCAGGTATAAACCTCCATACCTTGACAACATGTTTATATGGACAAAGATTTAAGCGCACTTTTCTCTCAGAAAGGTACACAGTCACACAAAGAGGCCCATACAGTCACTAGAGGAACGTAAATCTGAACTACAGGTGAGAATGCTCACTTACTAGAATGTGTCTAAGATAAGCAAAACAAAGGGAAAATGGGGTGCAAGATGTAGAAAAAGCAGAGGCTTGCACATTGCAGTGGGAGATACATGGGATAGCCACCATGGAACACAGTTGGGGAGTTCCTCAAAGTTTAAACACAAAAAAGATATGGTGGCTCATAGATCTAACCCCAATGACTGGGAGGCTGAGGCTGGATGATTCCTGTGAGTTCCAAGCCATTCTAGCCATAGAGAGAGACCCTGTTTCAAAAACATAAGAACTATATAGAGCAACAATTCTACTCGTGGAAATATATAAAAACCAATACAACAGAGCTCAAACAGACACTAGTAACACAAATTATACCTGCAGCATTAAAACTCAGTGTCCACGAACAGATTAATATATAAACAAAATGGCACATGCACAATTTTAAACCTACACACAAAGTAATATTATTATTATTCACTTATAAAAAGAAATGAAAGTCTAATATATGCTATGCCATGGTAAACTTTGAAAACATTATATGAAGGCAAATGAGCTACACATGGGGTTAATTATTATATGATTATACTTATATAATATATCTAGGTAGATAAGTTTGTTGGGACAGACAGTAAAACATTCTACAAAAGACTGATCGAACTATCCCTGATTTTAAGCTGTACTACAGAGTGACAATGATAAAAACTGCACGGTACTGGCATTGAAACAGACTGGTGAATCAATGGAAACGAGTTGAAGGCTGAGAAAAAAACCCAGACACTTATGGACACTTGCTTTTTGACAAAGGAACCGAAACCTTACAATGGAAAAATAATAGCATCTTCAACAAATGACACCGGTTTAACTGAATGTCTACATGTTTAAAATGTAAATACATCCATATTTATCACCTTGCAGAAAACTAAAGTCCAAGTGGATCAAGGATCTTAACATAAAGCCAGAGATACCAAATCTGTTAGAAAAAAAAAAAGTGGGGAAGAGCTTTGAACGTATTGGCACAGGAGACAGCTTCCTGAACAGAACACCAACAGCTCAAGCTCTAAGATCAATAGTCAATAAATAGGACCTCTTGAAATTGAAAAGTTTCTGTAAGGCAAAGGACACTGTCAACAGAACAAAATGGCAGCCTACAGATTGGGAAAAGATCTTCACCACTCCTATATCTGACAAAAGGCAAACATCCAAAATATATCAAGAAATTAAACACCAACAAAACAAATAATCCAATTTTTAAAATGGGTACAGAGATAAAAAGAGAATTCTCAACAGAGGAATCTCTAATGTCTGAGAAGCACTTAAAAATGTTCAACATCCTTAGTCATCCAGGAAATGCAAATCAAAACAACTCTGAGATTCCACCTTACCCTAGGCAGAATGGCTGGGATCAAAAACTCAAGTGACAGAATATGCTGGCAAGGATGTGGAGAAAGGGCACCACTCCTGCATTGTTCCTGGGAGTGTAAACTTGTACAACCACTTTGAAATCAATCTGGCAGTTTCTCAGAAAATTGGGAATAACTCTACCTCAAGACCCTGCTGTACCATTCCTGGGCACATACCCAAAGGATGCTCTATCACAAAACAAGGATATTTGCTCAACTATGTTCATAACAGCTTTATTTGTAATAGCCAGAAACTGGAAACAACCCAGATGTCCCTCAACCAAAGAATGGATAAAGAAACTGTGGTACATTTACATAATGAAATACTACTCAGCTATTAAAAACAAGGAAATCATGAAATTTGCAGGCAAATGGTGGGAACTAGAAAAGATCATCCTGAGTGAGATAACCCAGACCCAAAAAGACACACATAGAATGTTCTTACTTATAAGCAGATATTAGGATGCAGGACATACAGGATAACCACACTATAATTCACAGATCCAAAGAAGCTAAGTGACAAGGACACAGGGGAGGATGCATGAATCTCACTGAGAAGGGGAAATAGAATAGATAGAGGAAGTGCTCAAAGAGAGGGGACAGGATAGGAGAGAGAGTTATGAGGGACATGAGATAGGGATCTGGTATGGAGAGAGAAAGAGAGGTGGAAGGAGGACAGAGGGCATGCAGGAGAAGAGAAATCATGGCCTGGGGCATCTCTGAGACAGGCTGGAGACCTACAATAGGGTAGGCTTCTGGGAGGCCTTGGGGGTGACTCTAGTGAGAAACATGGAGACTAAAGAGGCCACCCACTAACCGGACAAGACTCCAAGTAGAGGGAGGGAAACACCAACCCACCTACAAAAACTTGGACCCAGAATTTACCCTGCCTGCAAAATGTGCAGGGATAAAGATAGAGCAGAGACTGAGGTATGTCCAACCAATGTTTGGCCACACCATGGGAGAGAGGCAACCCCTAACACTATTAAGGGTTCTCTGCCATGCTTGTAGACAGGAGCTATCATAGCTGGCTTTTGAGAGGCTCCACCCAGAAGCAGATTGAAACAGATGCTGAGGCTCACAGCCAAACATTGGGTGGAGCAAAGGGAGCCTTGTGGGAGAGTGGAAGAGTAGAAGGACCTGGAGGGAACATGATCTCCACAAGAAGACCAACAGAGCCAAATAACCTGGGCACAGGGGGGCTTGAGGAGACTGAAATAACAACTAAGAACCATGCATGGGGTGGCTCAAAGCCCCTACTCGTGTGTACATGATGGACAGCTTGGGCTTCATGTGGGTCCCTTAGCAAAGGGAGCAGGGTCTGTCTCTGACAAGGACTCTCCTGTATGCTTTGTGGGGCTGCCTTGCCTGCCCTCTGTAGTAGAGAATGTGCTCAGTCCTGATATGCCGTGATGTGCTGGGAAGAGTAGGTGGGAGGGGGCTCCCCTTTTCTAAGGGGGAGGAGAGGAGGGATAAGAGGAAGAAGGAAGGAGGGTGGGAGAAGAGGAGGGAGGGGGCTGAGATTGGGATGTAAAGTGAATAAATAAATGAAGAAAGAAAGAAAGAAAGAAAGAAAGAAGGAAGGAAGGAAGGAAGGAAGGAAGGAAGGAAGGAAGGAGAAAGGAAGGAAGGAAGGAAGGAAGAAAAAAGAAAGGAAAAGAAAGAAAGAAAGAAAGAAAGAAAGAAAGAAAGAAAAAAAGAAAGAAAGAAAGAAAGAAAGAAAGAAAGAAAGAAAATGGGCTAATGAAGGGAAGAGTTACTGTTTAGGGCTGGAGAGATGGCACAGTGGTTAAGAGCCCTGTCTGCTCTTCCTGAGTTCAATTCCCAACATAAACATGGTGGATCACAACCATCTATAATGGGATCTGATGCCACCTTACAACATGCTGTTGTACATGCAGGGCACACATATACACAAAATAAATAAATGAATATTTTTTTTAAAAAAAATCTAAATAAAAAAAAATAGTTTCTGTTTAATGGAATCAAGTTGCTGGATGGGAGAATTAAAAGGTCCTAAGAAAGGGTAGGGGTGATGGATGGACAAGAATGTGGATGTTATTTATGCCATTAAATCATATATTTTAAATGGCCAAAACATTATTTTGTTGTTTGTAATTTGGTGTAATAAAATTCAGGCAACCGGACAGGAGCTTAGCACAAAGGGCTGTTGAAAGACTTTACCCAGCAAGGTAAAGGAGATGCTGAGACTCATAGCCAAACTTTGGGCCCAGTGCAGGGAATATTGTGAAAAAATGGGGAGAAAGACCTGGAGGGGACAGGAGCTCCACAAAGAGAGCAACAGAACCAAAAAATCTGGGCACAGGGGTCTTTTCTGAGACTCATACTCCAACCAAAGACCATGCATGGAGATAACCTAGAACCCCTGCACAGATGTGGAGCATGGCATCTCAGTCTCCAAGTGGGTTCCCTAGTAATGGGAACAGGGACTGTTTCTGACATGAGCTTAGTGGCTGGCTCTTTGATCCCCTCCCCTTTAGTGGGGAACAGCCTTACCAGGCCACAGAGGAAGACAATGCAGACAGTCCTGCTGAGACTTGATAGGCTAGGGTCAGAGGGAAGGGGAAGAGGATCTCCCCTATCAGTGTACTTGGTGAGGGGCATGAAAGGAGATGGTGGAGGAGGGGTGGGAGTGGGAGAGGATGAGGAAAGGGGCTACAGTGGGGATACAGTGAATAAACTGTAATTCATAAAAATATTTAAAAATAAAGTGGAAATAACAGTTTAAAATAAAATATTTCTCTTTTTCGAGCAAGCCTGTGGTATTTCTCTCTCTGGCCCAAGCAGTCACTGAACATTTGATCCTCCTGCCTCTACCTTCTACATGCTGGCCTCACAGGCATGCACCACCTTGCCCAGTTTGCAAAATTCTATAGCCAAACCCAGCTATTTGTGCCAGGCAAGTAATCAACACCTGAGCTTCATCTCCAGCTGGTTTACTTAAAAGTCAATCAACATTTTTATAATGAGTGAGTTGGTACTTATTAAATTTTGATGCTGTTTCAGAGCCACGATGTGGTGCCATACCCTGCAATCCTGTAATCTAGTGCTGGGGAAATGGAGGCAGAGGATCAGGTAGATAACCAGGATAAGGCCAGTCTAGACTACAGAAGACATCATCTCAAAGCATGTCCAACCATGCAACAGGCTGATGAAAAGGAAGCTTTACTATTCATTATAAAATAAAAAAGTTAAATATTTACAGTGATATCAACACGTCAAAATATATTGAAGGAAATAAAATGACACTCACCTATAATTCAGGAATAAATGGGAAGGATGGGTGGCAATATTTTCCTAGTGTTGTCTGAGTTACTTGAAACCCATTCTAGGATTCAGGGCCATATACACTGCCCCAAACAGTGAGAGTATTCAGATCGCTTCTATCGAGGCACATTCATGGCTTGTGCCTGAGAAGTTTTACTCATCTAACACTAAGAATGAGAAACCACAGAGTCAGCCAGAATGCTTGTGAAAGCACACTCAGGGATACCTGGTAGATGGTACATCCCCTCGAACTCAAGAGACTGCATGGCAGGCAGGGTGAGAAGCAGCTCCTGTTCTGCTGTGCTGAGCTCCAGCATGCACACAAAGCACTTGGTGACAGAGGTCTTACTCAGCTCCAGAGCCCGGCGGATGCTTTCAAGAAAGCCACTGCTGTCGGACAAGCAGAGCTCAATATTCTGTGAAGGTGAGAAAACTTCCATTAGGACCCAGTGCAGTGCTTGGTCTGCTGGCCCATGTCAGCCACTGCAACTTCCAACCTAGGGATCTTGTGTGGCTTGGGTGACAGTTTCCAGTACCCTTCCCTGATGTCTGGGGGGGCCCTGGGTCAGATATTTACATATTTACTGATGATCTCCTCATTTTCAGTAAATGTTTTCTTCCAATCTTTTATATGTTCAAATACACAGGTTTAGTCCTTATCTATAGCTGGTGGCTGCAAGTTTTCAAAATATCTCTTGAATGAATAATCTATATGAGAAGACATTTTATTTCCTTTTATGGAAACCTGTAAACTCTTCAACAGTGACAGGTGTTCTGGGTGGTCCCAAAAGTATAGGAAATTCAATACTCTCAAAGCCAGTGTTCTCCCTCGAGGGAATTGTAAAATCAATGGAGAACATGCAGAAACTGTGTTGCTTTCATAACCAATGTTTAAAGCAATATCTAATAAATGTTCTGAAAGGAATGAACAGAAAGCTTCTGGAGCTTCTTGGCACAGCGCCCTAACAAACTCCACCCACTTGAAAATTTCCGGGTAGTTTCTTGTAATTCTCATAGTCAGACATGTTCTTCAGCGACTCTTTCTCATCCACCAACTGAAGCAAATGAGACACAACTTGTGGCCCTACCCTTGATGAAGGGTGGCTAGAGACATACTATAAAAAGTTGTAGTAGGTGGTCAGAGCCTTCAAGGGCAAGTTAATTTGTCTCAAATAATGAATTCCCAGGTCTTGGTCTTCCTGTCTGTCTGAACCCAGAGTTCAGTCAGCCTCATGGCAGCAAGAAATTCTTCGAAGAGAGGACTTAAAACCCGGTAGACTGTTCTCAGCCTCTGGGCAATGAATTTGCTCATAAAGCAGGTGGGTGGTCAGGTCTTCATCTTCATCTACTCCAGCCTCTGTGAGGTCATCATTGTTGAACTCAGATCATGAAGAACAATGCCCCCTCCAGGGCAGCTGCCCACCTGAGCACACAGTGGCCTTGAGGGCTTCAGCTGCAGCTTTGTACTTTAAGGACAGGTACTTCATATAGGACTTGAAAACTGCCACATCATGAAAGGGCTGATCAGAAGGATTTTGAACCCAGTCAGAACAGAGTGCTGCCATGAAGAGAGGAGTTTTGTGAATTCCCTGTAAATCCTCATTCTGTCCAAAGTAAACCATAAACTTTTGCAGAAGTGTTATACTCAATGAGAAGACCTTCCAAAATACAGAGAATGAATGATAGAAAGGAAACTCTTTGATCTCTAGAATTGTATCCAGGTATGGACGGATGGACCTGGCCCTGTTTGTATGGACAGGGATCAATAAGCAGGTTAGTGACAAGTAGTTTTTGGTAATCAGTGTCTCTAGCACTTGGGGGAGGGAGTCCACCCCATTATAGTCATCCAACAGGAATAGCACCTGGTGTTTTAATGGCTGGATGATGCTGCTCAGGCACACTTCACTAACACAGCCTCCTGCATCTAGAAGTTGGGCACAGATGATGCTGGCCAGACCCTGATCTGGTCTGGTGGAACTAAAGGAGAGGTAGAAGACTAGGTGGAACCTGTTCAACAGGGGACAGCACCCTGATGCCCAAAGAAAAGCTATTTTCTTCAGGAAGGTTGTCTTCCCACTGCCAAGTTCCCCCTCCACACACATGACTAAGCTGAGATTGGCGAAGACCTTGGGGATCCTCAGGGCCCCTTGCACTGGCCTGCTTATGTGCTTTGAAATGATGGACACATCACAGCCAAGCAAGTGGTCAGTGCCTTGGCTAGAGCACACCTCTGGCAAATTCATGTGGCAGAAAGTGGCTTTGGGGTAGGCGCCTCGCAGCTGCTCACTCAGACTCTTTGCCTCTTGAAACCACTGGGCTTCCCTCAGAGCCAAGCCTGTGGAGAGAAGGGAGGCAGAGGAAGCTGTATCTTCACATCTCTCTGATTGCTTTGCTTGTCTGCTAAGAGTAGATTAGGACTCTCCTTCACATTCCATGAACCCCCTGCATACCTTCTCATCTTTCCATAGCATCAGAATGTGGGGTACTATGTCTAACGCCTCTCATTTGACAGAGACTTGGATATCCTGGTACCCTAACTTCCCTTTAGGATCTCAGGAGACCAGCCTGCTGCACAATGCCTTTAACACTGGCTGCTTTGGATCTGGCATGAGGACTGCTGTCAGTAGTCCTGCATTCACTCTCAAGATGCCACGGGAGCACTGACTCTCTCACCCACAACTCGCTTCACCTCAGTGCTCTCCTCTAGGAGCTCCTCAGACAATTAGAAATATGCTTTCCTGTCCAATGTACAAATACACAGAATCCCATGTGCTTTCATGTTCCTACCAGCCTCGGTGGGATGAACTGGGTCCTCATGATTGTTTTCACTTGTGATTTCCTTTGAAAGGGAAATCCTTTATTAAATTAAAATTTGCATGACCGTGAGACATAATGTTATCATTGAGAACCCAATGTCTTCTAGACTTAACTCTGTTTGTGTCATGTATTCTACCAACAGAACAACATTTCCAGACCTTGCAACGTTATTATGAAATTTGCAAATATTGTACACATATCACATCAACCCAGAGTTGATTATCTTTTCAGTTTTCACCCTTTTTTCTTCATTTCTTTTTCTGGTTTGTTTGCTGTCGGGTTTTTGTTTTGTTTTGTTTTGTTTTTAGAGATGGGGTTTTATAGTATAATCCAGGCTGATCTTGAACTCACAGCCATCTTCTTGCCTCAGCTTCCAGAATGCTATATTG
This sequence comes from Meriones unguiculatus, assembly GCF_030254825.1. NCBI lineage: Eukaryota > Metazoa > Chordata > Mammalia > Rodentia > Muridae > Meriones > Meriones unguiculatus. Next base: position 74,827,896 of record NC_083354.1, on the reverse strand, counting down.
TAGACATGAGCCATGATTCCCAGATTTGTTTTTGATTTGTGGGAAGGCAATCTTAGCACACCTACCAAACAACTGGGGCATGCAGCAGTTGGTATGCCCATTGGATTGACAGTTGCGTCTTCTGTTGCAAAAATAGATTTCCTGATTTACTACTTGGCATTTAGTTTTGTTCACAAAGCACATTCATAGGCCAGAAATATATCTCACTTCAGAATGCTTGTGTAGCACAAAAGGGGTCTTGGTTTCAATACAAGAAACAACATCAAAAGTCAAATCAGCTCAACTTGGGTGCACAGTTAGAACCATAGCATTTTTAAGGCTGAGACAGAGATCCCAAGTTCCAGGTCAGGTTTGGCTACACAGAAAATTCAAAATCAGCCTAAGCTGAAAATTTGAAAATCTGTCTCAAGCAAAAGTCCAACCAAGGAAAATGACACATGACTTTAATGTTCAAAAGTTCTAGCAGAAAGTCAAGCCTACTGCCCTGCAGGAAAAGGGCAGATGGAATGTGTTTAATCTGCATTTTAATCAAGTTGAAGTCTAAAAGAGTCTCAAGGGTCTACTTCTTCTGGGAGAAGGGCTCACTGTTCACTGTGACTCCCCATCTATAGGTATCGTGTGACAGTTGCTTCTTAGATTCTCGTAGACTCTATCTAATTATGGTACATTTAAAGTTGACAATTTCGGCTCAACCCCACAATGATGTGTTGCTGATTCAGAGAAGGGACGGGGCTCATTACCATGGCTTCCAGAAGTGCATGGTGGCTCTCAAGGGCTGGAATCACTTCTGCAGAGGACTTCAGGTTTTGAAGAAATAAGCAACTACGCAGAGAAGAGAAAAGTCATGAAATGGTTCCATGCAGTTAAATGTCTGCATTAGCTTTATGGAGAACATGAAGATTCAGGACCAGGAATGAGGCAGAAAGTAAACATTCTCAGTGACTCTGTCAGTCTTGCATCCTGTATAACCTTCAGTCTCTGGGTTCCAAAAACCGCATGTGGTTTGTAAAGTAATGGTGAGAATATTCGGGGAATGTGTTGGAGTGAGAACAGAGTTAGTGTGTTAGGCCCAGCAAGAGCCTAAATATAAGAAGGTATGAAGAGAACTCAGGAAACTAATCATCCATCCATGCAAAATCGCAAGAGGTGCATTCTTACCATTAGGCAATGGGGTCAACCCTGCTGGTCAGCAAGGAGTGGCACTGGGAGACAAAGACCTTAGGTTTTTAAAAGACAAAAGGTGGGAATCTCCTGGGGTTTATATCTTGGTGATTCGAAATTGGATGAGGTGTTTAACTTTTAAAATAATTGGTTAGTTCTGGTCACCCTTATGTCCGGTCAGCCTTGTTGTAAATATCTCATCTTCAAGTCAGTTTGGAATTTCCTGCCATATGAGATAAAGCTACAGTTAAAGTAGGAAAGTGATTAACTCATCTCAGTTTCCAAACAAAGGTCATCTCACAGGCGCAGCCGGTGATTTATTCTCCATTTAGTAGGGATATCTGCTTGTTCTCTTCCTTATCTCTGCCCTCACAGATGGCTGATGTCAGGAACCTTTACATTCCTCGGCTCTCTGGAGAAGCACTAAGAGGCTTTAATTAAAATGGGCCTAAACCTTGAAAATATAAGTTATAAGGCAATTGAAAGAAACATAGGTTACAAACTTAGTCTGATTCTTTCAAGTGCCTGTCTGTGAAATCAGCTAAAATAATCTTAAAGTATAGAAAGTAGTGACACAGCACTGTGGGTGCAGAGCCAAGAGGATAACTAGGGCTCCTTGGATGCTACCTTTGCTCCAGGTTTAGAGAGAGACCCTGCTTCAAGGGAACAGGAGGGTGACATAAAGGAGAGGAGACTCCCTGTCTCCCTTTGGCCCTATGTAGAACACACAATGCACACACAAACACACATTAACTAAGTTAACAAGGTAAAAATAAATAAAAATTCACAGATTATAAAATGAGAAAACTCTATATAGTCATGAAAAAAGAACAACAAAGGACAGTAAAAAATATTCAACAAAGTGTACAATTAAGAATTTGGTTAACAATAATTTTTAATTCGTGTTAAACTGTCAGAAACAAATCTACAAGATCTGAGTGTGCCAACTACATGAAATTCACATTAAGAATAAAAACATAGATATCACACAGTTAAATAAAATTTGATGCTTGCTGCACAAACATGGAGACTGGGCTCAGATCTCCAGCACCTGTGTAACAGCAAGGGAATAGGGACAGTGTAATCTTAGTGCCATAGAAGGAGAAACAGGAAGACTGTAGGGGCTCACTAGACAGCCAGTAAGTCTCATTGGCAAGCTCCAGGTTTAGTGAGAGACCTGTCTCACAAAATAAGTTGGACAAAACTACAGACCTATTTCTGAATACACAGAGCATGTTGCTTTCAGGACAGAGAGGAATCAAGCTGGAACTGACTCAGAATTTCCTCCCTGCTGTCTCCCTGTCACAGTACTGGAAGAGGCTTTGCAGTCTGCTGGGAGAGGAAGGCCACCTGTATTCTACAACATCACCATCATGCCAGACAAGAGGTGGCCAACATTGAAGAGTGGCCTGAATGTTTGGGGATAACCGATGGCTATTGAATTGGACTTGAGGCTGCTTCACAGATGCTCTAATCATGGTCAAGCTGGGTGTGGTGGTGCAGGCCTGTAAATCTCGGCACTTGGGTGTCAAAGACAGATGGATCTCTGGGTCAAAGGCCAGACTGATCTACATAGCAAAGTCAGAACAGAAAGGGCAATTCCGTGAGACAAAATGAAAGAAAACAAACCCTAAACTAAAGAAACTAAACTAAACTAAAGAACCTAAAGAAATTAAACTTAAAGAAAACAAAAACCCAAACTAACCCTGGTCAAAAGCCCATGGCCCAGAAAGTCTATAAAGGTCTTAGCAGGACAGGGTCTACTAATGCTATCTGGCTTAATGGATATCCTGTCAAAATTTCTTCTGAATATTTATGTTCATATGCAAAGAATTATGCTGCTTTGAACCTTGGCTAGGTAAGCTTCTCGCTGTAGTACATGTTGTGGTGAATTGCAATGTTAGCAGCAGAGTTTTCAGACAGTGAAGTGGGAGTTTGGGGAAATGAAAGCCTGCAGAAAGATACTTCGGGGCAGGTGCTGAGACCCATAAACTAACTTTGGGCAGAGTGCAAGGAATCTTGGGAAAGAAGAGGGAGATAGTAAGACCTGGAGAGGACAGGATCTCCACAAGGATAGCAACAGAACCAAAATATCTGGGCTAAGGGGTCTTTTCTGAGACTGATACTCCAACCAAGGACCATTCATGGAGATAACCTAGAACCCCTGCACAGATGTAGGCCATGGCAGCTAATAAGGGGACAGTCTCTGACATGAACTCAGTAGCTGGCTCTTTGACTGCCTCCAAAGGAAGGGGGAGCAGCCTTGCCAGGCCACAGAGGAGGACAATGCACCCAGTTCTGAGGAGACCAGAAAAGCTAGGGTCAAATGGAAGGGGAGGAGGATCTCCCTTAACCTTGGACGTGGAGAGGGGCATAGGAGGAGATGAGTGAGGAAGGGCAGGATTGGGAGGAGAGGAGGGAGGTGACTATAGCTGGGATACAAAGTGAATAAACTGTAATTAAGATAAAATATGAAATTTAATTAAAAAAAGAGTACTTTGGTGAAGGAGAGTTAGCTTTGGAGATGTGATATTTCAATGCCTATTGAAGATGTATCTATAGTCTCAGGCTAGATCTGGAGATGGAGGAGGCGGTATAGACCTGGAACTCAAAGCCATTGAGCTGGATGAGGTGGTCCAGGAAGTGCACTTAACAGAGACAAAGTCAGGAGAACTCAGACCCCCACTTCCCCTGCCACACATGTGGTCATAGAGGAGAAACAGCAGGGGGCTGAGCTGCAGCTCTCTGAGGAGGAAACAGGAGTGATGCCTCAGGGAAGGTGGAGCAGGTGCTTCCTGAGGCCAGTGATGGGCCCCACTGGAGTTACCAGTAATGAAGTAAAATAAGGTACAAAAGGCCAATTAGTAATTAAAGATTTATTGATTCCTTTAGTGAAAGCACTGCCAGTCCACCTTATTGTCAAGCATAACTACACCTTGCTACCTGGAACAGAGTGACCTGTCATTTCTATCTACTCACTGGATTCTGTTATAACATTTAAACATTTCTGACAATAAAGTATTACATATCAAATCAGATAATAAACAAGATAATGTCTGATCCTATAGAGACAAGGTGTCTCTGAGTTTGAGAGACAGGTCTCTCAAACTTGGTCTACAGAGTGAGTCTAAAAACAGCCATGACTACACAGAGAAACCCTGTCTCAAAAGAAACAGAGAGAGAGAACAGAAAGAGAAATAGAGATAGACTGTCTTGGAACCAAACATGGGTCCTCTGTAAAAGTGACAAGTGTTCTTAACAATCTCTTAACAAGTGTTCTTAACATCTCTCAAAGTCCTGAATCTTTATTTTACACATAAAAAACAAAACAAAACAAAACAAAACAAAACTAAACAAAACAAAAAAAACCCCAGAGAACTGTAAGATAAAGAATAATACAGAAAGGGGTAGAATGGAAAGTAAGAATACTTTCTGACTCAACTTTACAGATATAATAAAAGATTTAATAAAATTTTAGAGCTGTTTGGAAATATATTTTCTTCAGATTTATTGAGGTATAAATTGACCAATTAAAAGTATATATTTATGTTAAGCCAACACAAGTATCAAGGTAAAATTTTATATACATATGGAATACTAAATGACTGTCAAAGCCAAGTTAATATATCCATGAGTCCTTAATGTTTCTGCAAATATGATTTTAACAATCCTAGCCCTAGGAGGCAGAGGCAGACAAATCTCTGTGAGTTCCAGGTAGGCCCGGTCCACATATTCAGTTCCAGGCTATCAAAGGCTACCTAGTGAAAACCTGTCTCTAAACAACAAAATGGAAAAACAAAGGAAACCTTAAGGCCATTACAGCACATGCAAACTTTTCAAAAGCCTCTGGAATGAAAGCAGTTTTCTGTAAGCCCATTTCCCCCCTCACATTGGCAATGAATGAGAGATGACAGCAAGCATGGCCACACCAAGGCTGGTGAACATACAAAAGCCCTGCAAAGACTAAGCATCTCCTGGAAAGTCAGCTGCATCCTGTGGTGAAGTTGACTCTTGCTTCATCATGTGTGAGACTGATGCAATACTAAACCATCAGTTTCTTACCTCCATCAAATACTCCTTACATGTTCTGGCTTTTATACACTGATGTTCTTTTCCCCAGCCCATTCCTATTGACCTTGCAATGGAGTGGTCTCTGCATGAACTTGACAAAGTCTGTAATCTTTAGACAGGAGGACCATACAAGGACTGCCAAGGCACTGCTCATCATTGCTGCTAAGTTTAGTGAGGAACAGGCAGGCTTCTAGAAAATTATCAGCAGCCTACACCTTTAATAAATATGATTTCATATGATGGTTAGTTATGCCTTTATTTTTTTAACTTTTATTAATTACACTTAAATCACTTTGTATCCCCCATAAATCCCCTCCCTCCTCCCCTCTAATCCCACCTCCCCCTTTTTCACACATGCTTCTCCCCAAGTCCACTGATAGGGGCAGTCCCCCTCTCCTCCCTTCTGATCCTAGTCTATTAGGTCTCATCAGGAGTGGCTGCACTGTCATCTTCTGTGGCCTGGTAAGGCTGCTTCCTGCTCCGGGGGAGGTGATCAAAGAGCAGGTTGATCAGTTAAGACAAGATCTTGCTATGTAACACAGGCTGCTCTGAACTTCTTGATTCTCCCACTTCAGTCTCCTAAATGCTGAAAGTACAGAGGAGTACCACCTTGCTTAGCTACAGTAAAATGTTTTAGGAAATCAGATATTTAAAACTGTCAGTAGCCTTCAGCTGCATCCTTCACTTCTGAATGACAGGAGAGAATGGCAGTACCCATTTCCAGAAGATAGTCAAGCGTTTGCACTGAGGGTGTCTTTCCTTCATAGCGTTCATCACTTTCATGTCCTCTTCATCCAGGAGCCAGCTGCGCATCCCGAGCCAGATGAGGCTGGGCAGTCTCATCACACACTGGCTCAGAGCCTTGACAGTGGTGGCTTGAACTTGGATGCATTCTGAGAGATTCCTGCTGATATTCAGCTCTTGCAGGTTTGGCAGGTTGTCGAGGACTTCAAAGAATTGTCTGTATCCTTCCTCTGTAATATTATGATTTACTGAAAGATTTAAGTTCTCAAGTTTCTGGAAGCCTCCACTGGTTGCTACCTTGGCTAGAAAACAAAACATTTATGAAATGAGACTCCTGAGGCTGTCAATAATGGTGACAAGTTATTGGTACTACTCCCAACCATGACAATGAAAGTAGGAAATGGTCAACATGATGTTTTAGAGGTCATTCTTTGAAAGCACCAAACAGCTGCCTGGCCAATAGGGAATGACCTTGCCAAACTGCAAAGGGGAAACAGAAACCAGGAGGAAGTGCCAAGACATGTAAAAAAGAAACAAACAAACAAACAAAAACACTGATCTACCAAAAAGATCTTACAACTCTACATGTGCTTTGCACTTAACTTGAAGATATAAGATAATGTGTTTTTCTTCTTAGAATTTTTGAGCCCTAGTGCAGTATCCATGAGCCAAGTATGATCTATCTGGCTTCTGAGGTGCATCTCAGAAAGGTAAACCATTTCTTTTTCCTCTCATGTTTTTCTTTCAGATGTTGGTCAATCTGAAAGATGTTCCTCAACTCCTCAACTAAAGTGGTGCAGGATATTTGATTCCATTATGAACCCCATAATTGTGTACTGTAAAACCCTGTTTCTTATCTCGTTTGTTTGAGCTGAGAGTAGCAGGCCTGATCCCCACCCCCCAAAAGTTACCATTGGGCATAACAAGCCCTATCACACACCTTTCGTCCAATATTTTTTTATTGTGAACAGGTGATTATGGTGTGGTTTACACAGCCCTAACACACACCCTTAATTCAAGAGCTTTCTGTACACCAAATTTAATAAAGTTAACCTTAGATCAAGAGGCAGAGCAATAAACAAGCTCATAGTGATTAAAGAATAGGAGGGACTTTGAATTGAGGGGTGTTTAAGACACTGTGGAGACATAGAAAAGAGCTATTACCTCAAGCTCTGGCTTTAGCTTGGGCTTCAGCTCCTCAGCTCCATGGCTTTGGGGCTTTGAACTAGCAAGCCCTCAGCCTTGGGATTTTTGGCCTTTGCTTCCTGAGCTGCCACTTGAGCTAGTAAACCTTTTGGGTTTTTTCCATCCAGACCTGAGCTGAGAAGGAATGTCAGCTGGGTCCTTTCTCTGCCTCTCTGAGCTAGTAGGTTTTCATCCTGGCATCTGGCTCCTGAGTCTTTATTGGTAAAATTTATTGGTAAAAAATTGTTTATAACAACAGTTGTCAGGGACCACCTGTGGAAACTCACCAACTTTCCTCAACTTGCCCGTTCCCTTACCTGCGGTAAACATACTGCTTGGAGATGTCAGGGACCACCTGTTGAAACTCACCAACTTGCCTCAACTTGCCCGTTCCCTTACCTGCGGTAAACATACTGCTTGGCAGCAGCAGAGATATGCTCACAGAACCGTGGCTTATCACAAGATGTTTCAGGCCCCTGGCCGAGAAGAATCTGTAACTTTTCACCCACCCTACTTCCTCATCCTAAACCCTTTATAAAAGCTTATTTTGCTCAGTAAAGTTAGTCCTTGACAAGCACCTGTTTGCTTGGACTCGTCTTTTCTCTCTTCCATCATTTCACAGGAGCAGATCCTCTTCTATCCCCCGAATAACAAGCTCCGCTGGCCAGGGCAAACAGTAAAGCTTCCGATTTTATTTCCCATGAGAATCATGAGAGTACCCAAACTACAAGGGATTGACAATATTTACTAGGGACAGAATGTCAACCAACCTCTGTTGAAGGTAAAAGCTACCACAACACCATGGAGACTTTTGCTCCTGTTTCTTTGTTTGTGATCAGTCTCCTGTGACCCAACCTGGCCTTGAACTTGCTATTTAGACAAGGAACCCTTGAACCTCCTCAAGTGTAGACTTACAAGCATTACCACATCTAAGCAAAAAACATGGTTTAATCAATATTTGTAAGGTATCTCAGAAATTCCATCCCCAAAAATACCCAACATGTATATTTTATGAGAATGCTCTTAGAAGCACTTCACAGTAACCAGCTACTAGAAACAACTCAAGTGCCCATTGAATAGACACACAGAGGGCACACGTGGTCAAATAATGAACAGATGCATAGCAGTGAAATCAATGCACTATGGTCATATGTATTATTCTGAAATAAGGTACAAACACAATTTTTGGTGAAAAAAGACAAAGCATTGCTTATCGTGTAGAATTCCCTTATATGAAAAGTCTAGCTGTAAATAAAGCTATGGTGAGAGAGAGCAGTGCAGTGGTCATTTGTGTATGGAAGTGGAGGGCGCTGTTCGAGAATGGATACAACTTGGGCTTTCGGGCACTGGGGAAGCTCTGTGCCTTAACCTGGTTCATTGCCACACTGATTTGATGGCAAATGTTTCAGTAACATGTGCAGGAAAACGAATGAAGCTCTATATTTCAACTTGCTACAACTTGTTTACATATTGCCAGTATCAAGTTGACTAAAAGGGGATACGGCCAGGTATCTGAAGCAACAAGTGTGGAGACATAGATTTTACCGGGGTGTGGTCCAGTAGAGGAACACTGCTCTGGTGTATGTGAAGTACTGAGTTCAATCCCCAGCACTGGGAATACAAACCACAGCCTGAACACTTCTCTACCTACCCTCCCTTACCCCTTTACCGTGACCACCTCTAAAGAAAAAAAAAAAAAAAAGGGAGAGCACTGAACTTCCCACTTAGACCAAGATAAATCTAAATTTTCAAAAGGGCATGAGAAGCAGCAGCATGATAGTGCAAATGAGGAATGCTTTGGAAGCCTTTCTCAGGTCTAGACATTTACAGCAGGTAGCTCCAGGGGCACCACTGCTTACACACAGGGGAAACCTTTTCTCTGAGGGAAGCTCACCAATTTCCATCACATTGTTGTCATCCAAGGTGTGGTGAAAGGCAAGAACTCAGAGACTCTGAAGCTGCAGACACTGCTGGACAATCAGTCTGGCCACTTGGTGAATCCCGTCCCCAGTGGGAAGAAGCAGTTCCTCCAGGTTCCTGAGAGAACCCAGAGCCAGTGCTATGGGAGACACAGCAAGCCATCCTCTGTAGTTGTTCCATTATGAGCAGCTGTGACCTAGTCATTCTGCACTCTAGGAGGCCCCACCTAACAGAGGCCCTCCTCATCACTGCCCTCTCAAAGAAGAAGAGAAAAGGGTTCAGTGTTCCAAGATATTTGATCACACTGTGAACCCCGAGCTTGTGTTGTTTATCAAAATATCCTGTTTCTACTTGTGGTGGGGCTCATCCTTAGTAAACACCTTTAATCCAAGAATTTGCCTGAACAGGATTAAATAAAGTCAACAAAAGTTCAAGAGGTGGAGCAAGCAACCAGTTGATAGGGAGTGAATGTAGAAAAAAATAGTAAGAAAAGGCAGAAGGATGGATAAAGAAACACATGGGAAGTAGAAGAGTAAGACACTGAGTTTTGAGGGGTTTTAGAGATGGTATTGGGAAAGAGAGTTTCCCTTTGTCACATAGATTGAGGAGGAAGGTCACATAAATGCTTTCTCTGCCTCTCTCAAACAGCAGCCTTTTTAAATTTTTTGCCCAAGCATCTTGCTCCTGCATCTTTATTGGTGAAATTGAGTGATTGAAATTTGTACATATATATATATATATATATATATATATATATATATTTATTTATTTATTTATAGTGCTTCAACACATGGCACAACCACATGGACAGGGAAATTATGCCAGTGCAGACAAACTGAGAAGCTGTAAGATTTGTTAAGTCACCTGGAAGTTCTCCAAGAAAGAGTTAAGATGGGAAATACCATAATACAAGGTGGTAGATCCCTGCATAATCCTGCTTTAGATAGCTTTAAAACAGCAGCAGTAAATGAAAAGATAAACGACTTGACTGAGATTGACATAATTCAGATTATAGTTACACCAGCCTAGCAATTAATATTTTATCCTTAATAGCCATAGTAGATTTTTGTACCCTCTCAAAGAAAAAAAAGAAAACTTAGAGATATAGGGAAAATAAAAATATCAAAAGTGGACTGATAGGATACAAGCCTTAGAAGAAAAATTAGAAATACTTATAAATAAAAATGAGAACAACACTCAGACAAAGTCAGAGACATTTAGATAAGAACTTACTGTGCCACCGCATGATGAAACTGAAGAGGGGCAGCTTAAGGTTATTAGAAAACCAACCTTAGATTATACAACAACTATACAAAAGATGATAGATACCCCTAATGTTCTGAGGAAGTTAAATGGAATCTTATAAGCATATTAAATTTGAGATTTAAAGAAGTAATCATTTTATTTGGTATGCATTCACCCTATGTGAAGTAAATATTTAAACTTATTGGCAACTTAGAACAGGATTATCCTTTGTCTGGAAAGATTTGGCAACAGCAATATTGGAAGCTAGTTCTCAGTTACAATGGCAAACATGGTAGAAAGAGGAAGCTAGGACTATAGAACAATGGTATGAGACTAGAAGTATTAATATTTCCCAGGATCCATTGCTAGGTAAAGGTCAATATGATGAGTTACAAAGGTAGCTGGAATATGATAATCACACCATGACACTTTGTTGCTTAGCAGCTTTAAATGTTTGGTACAAAGTTGAAGAATCAGGAAAGAGGTTGGAGTCATTTACTAAAATCTACAAAGACCAAAATATGTCTATATTGACCCTTTTGCAAAGATTGACTTCAGCTGTGAATAAAATAGTATCAGATTCACAAGTCAGACAAATTTTGATTGAATTTTTGGCTTTTGAAATGCTAATTCAGAGACAGGTGGTGTTGGTACATGTCTCTAATCCTAGCAATCAGGAGGCTGAGGCAGGTGGATCTGTGAGTTTGAAGCCAGCCTGATCTGCAGAGTGAGTTCCAGATAGCCATGGCTACTCAGAGAAATCCTTTCTCAAAAAAACCAAAACAAAAAAAATGCTAATTCAGAATGCAAAAGTGTGAGCAGTCCTTTTAAGCAGGATTGGCACCAATAGATGAATGGACCAGAAATATGGCTGATATTGGATCTCATGTTTATAATGCTGCTCTGATATCAGAAGTAATTTCTAACAGTCTTAAGAACAATCAAAATGTGAGATGTTTTAATTGTGGTAAGCCAGGTCATTTTTAAAGGGATAATAGACAAAGCATTCTTAGAAAGTATGGGGGTGTTTTTCCCCTGGAAATTATTGAAAAGGAAGGCTCTCAGCTTTGTGGAGTATGCAAAAGGTGTGGCAAAGGATGGTACCGGACTAATGAATGAAGATCAACAAGTGAGGAAGGGGAATGGGAGAGGTGAGACTGAATATCACTATGGTGTCCTCCAAAGGACCAGCATGGTTGATGCATGACCCATACTTTGGTGGATCATGCACAGCCACCCAACACAGACTTGAAATAAGTCAATGAATGTAAACAATAAAGGCCCAGGGAAAGGCCACTCCTCAGGCCTCATAAGACCCAGTCAGGAGGAGGCAAGTATTCAGATTTCTGTGCTGAGTCTGAGATCTAGTCTCATCAAACAATGAGCATTTATGGGAAACACTCTTAAAAAAAGCAAGACAATGCCAATATAGGATAGAGAGCTTTATCTTCACAGTTCTTCTCAGATTTATTGTGCATAAGGAGAGCCTGAGTTTCTCCTTGATCCCTTTTGTTTCTTTTAGGTAGAGATAACAACTCTGTGTGTGTGAATGTGTGTATGTGTACGCATGTATGTATATGTGTGCTTTGTGGGGAGATTGGATAGATGAGTCATTGTGCTAAAGTATGGGCACATTCCACAACCACAGGCTGAATTTTTAAACATTGTGTCTGTACCAAACACATACAGACTCTTCTCCCTCTTCAATATTCCCAGAAGAACACAGCAGAACATTTCTTTACAGGGTGATAGGTGTTGTAGGCAATGGAGAGATGGGTTAAAGTACATGGAGGATGTGTGGAGTCATGGGCAAACATGGCACCATTTTGTATCATAGAGGATCTTCTAGTGTTTACAGCAGCAGCAGGCTTTAGACCCAACTGCCATGGGTGTCAAGGAACAACTATACACAACTTGCTTGGTTATGGGTTCACTCTAGGAGGAGGGAGAGGAGAAGAAGATGAAAAAAAATTAAGAAATGTTGTTTTACAAACTTATCAAACTTTCTTGATGTTTCCTTATCTGGAAAGTGTTGGTTGTTAAGATTCAGTAGCTTCAGAGAAACAAAATTTGGCAAGATGGTGACTAGGAAAGAAAAAATAAATTTTAGTTAGGTCAGACATGTTTCCTATGAAAAAGAAGAGTACTGTTGAAATAAAGAGTATTTCAAATGTGATGAAAGGTGATATAATGTTCAGGTTGAATTACTATGACTAAGTGGAAGACACTGCTCTGAAAATGAAAGATTTAAATTGTAGACAGATGTGTTTCACTTTTGTGAAAGCCTCAATGAAGATCAAGTGTCCTCACAGTTCCCATGATAGCAGTTGCATTTTAATCCTAGAGTACTGAATGACTGTGCTCAGGAGCATCTAAAGTCAAAGTTGTCCAGTTCTTACCAAATGAAGTGGTTTCAAAGCATCGTACAGAAAACTCAATCTCTCTGATTTTCTTGCAGGAAGCAAGCACAGCCATGAGAGACTCACAATTCAACAGGAAATTACATTTCAGATGGAAGACATGAAGATTTGGAGAGTTCTGAATCATTTTAACTGCAAAAGATGAAATATTTTCAGAAATTAGAGACGGCCACGAATTTCTATCAGAATTGGACCCTCAACATCAGTTCCAGCCACACTGATTTAACAGGCTGTGACTCGGGGGCCCAGTGCCTCTGTGACAAAGTGGCACAGTATTTAGAAGTCAGACTACATTCATTGGGGTTATGCTCAGTTTCTGCAACTGACTAGTGAGCAGATGACCCGGGGCAAGTTCTTGACCCCCTCTGGAAACAGAGAACTGAAAAAGAAAACTATTTCTGTTCAGTATATTTCACCCCGAGTGTCAGCATCCTGATGTCTCCATGTTTGCACCCTTTACTGACACAATAGGAATTCTGTACAAAGTAATATAAAAAAAGAGAAGAACTCTGAAACACAACTTTAAAAACATGTAAACATATTTATTTTGTCTGTGTGTATGTGGTGTGTGGAGATCATCCATGTGCCAAGCACATGTTGGGAGGTCAGGGGAAAACTGGGAGAACTCGATGTTTCCTTTCACCACACAGATCTATGGGACTGAAGCCAACAGGACTGACTTAAGCACATTTACCTTCAACTTTGAAAATGTTTTGTTTGCTTGCTCTTCCGTTTGTTTCTTTTCAGAAGGGGTCTCATATTGTATCTCCGACTAGCATGGAAATAACTACATTTACAGAGAGAGGCTGATTTTGATGTGATAGTCTTCCTGTCTAACCCCTCCAAATGCTGGGACTATAGGCAGGAGCCTCCATACTCTAGTGACTTTTTGACATGCAAATCTGCCATGTCAGTTTCTAGCTTACATCTCCTTAGTGTTCAGTGCTTTAAAAATTAAGGATCTCCACAGTAGAGGACAATGCAGCCACTTTTGATGTGAACTGATAGACTAAGATCAGAAAAGAGAGGAGAACCTTCCCTATTAGTGGACTTGGGGAGTGGCATGCATGCAGAAAGGGCAGGCTGGGTGGGATCGGGAGGGGAGTAGGGAGGGGCTTATGGGGGGATACAAAATAAATAAAGTGTAATTAATTAAAAAAAAGTCAACTGAAAAAAAATTAAGGATCTGATGTTGCTTTTGTCATTTTGCTAAATGGCATGTTCTAGAAAAATGGCTGCACAGTTGTCTGTCAACAGGAGGCTGGGATGAAGAGAAATGGAGAAAAGTTTCTAACTGCTTCTTGGCTATTCAAGCCAACTCAAAAGCCATGTACTCCCTTTGTAAACTTTGTGTACATTGTAAACCCACAAGGCCCCAGGCCTACAAGCAATAAAATTGTCTCAATCCCTGATCTTGTCCCGACAATCAGGCCACAGAATCCCTCCACTCCTAGACCTCCCTGGAAAGCTCTGCCCCTCCAACCGCACACCATGCAACCCTACATAAACTCTGTGTTCCACCCAATTCTCTGCTGCTTCTTGCTTGAGAAGAAGCAACCCCCCCCCAACTCTTCCCTCCCAATAAATCTCTTGTGCGAGATTTGTTACGTGGTGTGGCTTGGTGGTATTCCTTGGCTCTGAACTGCCAGGATATCTTCTGGAGCACACCGAAACCCTGTTGACTGAGCAGAATGTTTGCTGGGGAAACCTCCCCTGCAGAAGCAGAGCTATTACACTTGCACTGGGGAAACTCTCCAGGCAGTTGGAGCACAATTCCTGTAGGGGAAGCCTTTCACTTCAGAGCTGCAACACCTGCACTGCTCCCAGTCAGATTCCTTCGCCCTCAGTAGACAGATCTGCACTTGCCACTCAGACAGCAAAAGAAGAGGACTCCACACACTGCTTTGCAGAGGAAGTGTTAGGAGTGTAAAGCTCAGGCTATGCAGTCAAACCTTCTGTTTGGAGACACATTTCCTTAGCCCTGAGCCATCCCTGACCTCATTTCCCCAGCTGACAATCAGCAATAATCATCATACCTTCTCTTACACAGGGGCTGTGAAGACTGAGTCAGCGGTTATGAAGGGCTGAGAACAGTTCCCCACATGTTAGACTTGGGTAACAAATAAATCTCTGCTCTCTTAAGGAGGAAGAGCACTGTTCCCACACCTTCCCATGTGGGAACAATTCACACTGTGAAGCCCAGGGAAGGTTTAACTAATGATGGTTCTACCAATTACTAGCCAAGTAGCTTTTCCAGCTGAGACATGAGCTGGAGATCCAAGCACCATCCTTACCTAGTCTGGAGAGGTCAGACTCCGTGGAAGTTTGGATGGATAACTTCTCCATGTGGTGGAGGTTTGGGAACTCTCTAGGAAGGACGGAAAGCTCATCTGCTTTGCCATCTAGTCTCACAGACAGTTCTTTCAGTCCCAGGAACTTGTCCAAGTCAGCAAAGAGTTGATCTGGAAAGCAGCACATAGTTCCCATCACTCAAGTTCCCCAGTGGAAGTTCTAAACTACGCTGTCATCTTTAGCCATTTTCATGCTTTCAGAATGAAATTTCTCAGACTTCCTAACATCTGCGTAGGAAGCACAGCCATGAAGATACTGCCATCTGATGATTATAGACTATAGGAGAAGCCCTGTGCTGGTCTCTAGACTCACAAAATATATAAAATTTTCCCCAACCAAAAAAAAGCATGGGAAACAACTGGTTTTGCACATGCAAAAGATTATAGTTTAATTCTTAACTCCAACTTACATAAAAATGTAACTCAGAACCTCTCCACCAACCTGATCCTGTGCATCCTCTACCAAAGTCTGTCCAGGTAACTCTCCAACCATCCTCTCTCATCCATCCCCAAACCGCCTAGATCTAGTTTGGATCCCACATCCAGTACCTAGGCCTAGTCCAGCCACCTCTGCTGTGTCACTGCCAAACTG
Source organism: Meriones unguiculatus (assembly GCF_030254825.1). Classification (NCBI taxonomy): domain Eukaryota; kingdom Metazoa; phylum Chordata; class Mammalia; order Rodentia; family Muridae; genus Meriones; species Meriones unguiculatus. Next base: position 74,812,207 of record NC_083354.1, on the reverse strand, counting down.
TAGAATTCTTTTAAAATCCACCCTGCCTTCCTTTCCACCCCCAACCTTCAGACACATCCTACACAATCTTCTCCAGGGTCTAGCTGGGTGAGTTTTCTTGATGCTCCCCACCTCCCACCTTCCCCAACCCCCACAAGCTTGGACTAAAATGCACATCTTGCATATCAGCTCAGGCTCCAGTGTCCACTTGAGCCATATCCAACTTGTAGGTCCAATCCAACCCTCACAATCATAAAACTGATTAAATGACAAAGAAAATCCAGGATTTGAAAATAAAATTCGATAAATATAGAAACACTGAGTAGGACTCAAGATAAACATATATAAAATTGAAAAACCCAATAACTGAACTAAAAAACTCAAAGGACAGACTTACAAGTATAATGAATCAAGCTGTTGATTCAGTATGAGGAGTGACTTGAAGATAAAGTACATAAAATTAGCAAAGAATATGGGGGGAAACACAGCAAAGAAACATACAGGAAATGTGGGACACCAAGAAAAGAGCAAACTTTCGAATTTGAGAAATAGATGAGGGAGAAAAAGCCCAGGTCAATGACATAGACCAGCTCTCCAACAACATCATAGAAGAAAACTTGCCCAGATTAATAAAAGACATACCCATACAGAAGATACAGGAAGCACAGGGAACACCAAATAGAAAAAGCCTGAAAAGAAACTCTTCATGGCATATTTTGTTTTAATTTCAATAATTTAATTACTAACTACACAATAATGCTGATGTCTTTTTTAACCTTTCAGGTATTGTTGTTTCTTTTCTTTTTATTTATTAAAATTTATTTACTTTGCATCCCAGCTATAGCCCCTCCTTTATCCCCTCCCAATCTAACCATCCCTCCCTCTTCTCCTTCCATGCCCATCTCCCAGCCCACTGATAGGGGAGGTCCTCCTTCCCTTCCATCTGACCCTAGCCTATCAGGTCTCATCAGGACTGGCTGCATTGTCTTCCTCTGTTGCCTGGCAAGGCTGCACCCTCTCAGGAGAAGGTGATCAGAGAGCCAGCCACTGAGTTCATGTCAGAGACAGTCCCTTTTCTCTTTACTAGGGAACCCACTTGGAGATTGAGCTGCCATAGGCTACATCTGTGCAGAGGTTCTAGGTTATCTCCATAAGTGGTCCTTGGTTGGAGTATTAGTCTCAGAAAAGACCCCTGTGTTCAGAATTTATGGTTCTATTGCTGTCTTGTGGAGCTCCTGACTTCTCCAGGTCTTCCTCACCCTTCTTTAATAAGATTCCCTGCACTCTGCTTCATGGCATACTTTAATGAAAACATTAAGTATACAAAAAAATTGAAAACATCAGGAGAAGAAACACAGGTCACACATACAGGAACACCCATCAGAACAATAGCTGATTTCTCAATGGAAACACTGAATGCCAGAAAAGTCTGTGTCACTGCATATCAAATCCTAAAAAACCACAACAGACAATCTAGATTAATACTGATAGTAAAACTATCTACCATACTTGATTGAGGGGAAAATTCTATGATATAAATAGCCTATGAAAACTATATCCAAAAAACTAGCCTAAAGAAATTAAGGGAGACATTATTTCAGACTGAAGAGAGGGGTGAACTGAGCTAAGAGATGAAGAAATTTGAAGGTATGATTACTAAAGTAAAAAGTAGCACTGAGAGCACAAACAACACCAGAAATCAACAACACATCACTACAACCAACATATGCACTTCAATAATACCTTCAAATATTAATGGTCCCAATTCTCCAATCAAATGATTCAGGCTGGCTGAATGAATCAAGAAATAAAATCATGTCAGGCAGTAGTAGCACAACCTTTAATTCCAGCACTGAGGAGGCAGAGGCAGATGGATCTCTGTGAATGAGGCTAGCCTGTTCTACAGAGCAGGTTCCAAGATAACCAAGGCCAAACAAAGAAACCCTGTCTCTAGAAACATAATAATAATAATAATAATAATAATAATAATAATAATAATAATAATATATTCATCTATCTGTTGTCTATGAGCAACTATCTTAGATTTAAAGATAGGCACTTACTAACTCCCCCTTCTCTCTTATGATTCCCTGCACTCTGCCCAAGGTTTGGTTATGAGTCTCAGCATCTGCTTTGATACACTGCTAGATAGTCTTTCAGAGCCCCTCTGTGATAGTTTCCTGTCCTGTTTCTTGTTTTCTCCTACATCCAATGTCCATCCCATTTGTCTTTCTAAGTAAGGATTCATCAACTTACTCTGGTTCCCCTTTTTTGTTTATCTTCTTTAGGTATATAGATTTCAGTATGTTTATCGTATCTTATAGGTCTATATAAGTGAATATATACCATGTGTGTGTTTCTACTTTTGGGATACCTCACTCAGGATACCTCACTCATTTCTAGGTCCCACCATTTGCCTGCAAATTTCATGATTTCCTCATTTTTAATTGCTGAGTAGTATTCCATTGTGTAAAAGTCCCACAATTTCTCTATCCATTCCTCAACTGAGGGACATCTAGGTTGTTTCCAGGTTCTGGCTCTTACAAATAAAGCTGCTACAAACATGGTTGAGCAAATGTCCTTGTTTTGTACTTGAGCATCTTTTGGATATATGCCTAGGAGTGGTATAGCTGGATCTTGAGGAATCACTATTCCTAATTGTCTGAGAGGACAGGAGCTCCACAAGGACCAAATACATCAGGGGACAGGGGTCTTTTATGAGACTATTTCTCCAGCCAAGAACCATGTATGGAAATAGCCTAGAACCCCTCCTCAGATATAGCCCAAGGTAGCTCAGTATCCAAATGTGTAGCCTAGTAAGGGGAAGAGGAACTATTTCTGACATGAACTCAATGGCTGGCTTTTCATCCCCCCCCCCCCGAAGGGAGGAGCAGACTTGCTAGGTCACAGAAGAGGACACTGCAGCCATTCCTGAAGAGACCTAATAAGCTAGGGGCAGATGGAAGGGGATTAGGTCCTCCCCTATCAGTGCCCTATCAGTGGACTTGGAAAGGGGCAGGGAGAAGATGAGGAAGGGACGGCAGGATTGGGAGGGAATGAGGGATGGGGCTACAGCTGGGATACAAAGTAAATAACCTGTGATTAATATAAAAATAAAAATTATTATTAAAAAAGAAAAAAGCTTCTATGAATATTAAAAAAATAAAGATAGGCACTTATATAGAGTAAAGGATACACAAAATACTCCAATTAAGTGACACTAAAAGTCAAGAAGCATTGTTATGCTAATATCTGAAAATATACTTTAAACAAAAATGATGTAGAGGAAATGAGGAAAAATACTTCACTCTAATCAGAAAACAGCTAACCAAAACACATTATTATTGTAAACATATATGCGCCAAATTCTGATGCATCCAATTGTATAAAAAGTGTACTACTGGAATTAGAGACACACACTAACACCAACGCATTGGAATTAGCTGATTTCAATACCCTTGTTTCGCCAATAGAATAAAAAATAAGCATAGAAACATCAACTTTACATGACATCATCTATGAAATGAACTTAACAGATGCCTATAGAATATTTCACCCAAACACCAAAGAACATACAGTCTACTAAGCTACACATACAAGCTTCTCTAAAATAGATCATATTCTGGGACACAAAACAAATCTGTACAAATTCTGAAAGATTTAAATAACTCAATGTATCCAGTATGGTCATAATATAATATATAAAACTTAAAATCAACACATCTCTAGCAAATACACATACTATGGAGATTAAACACATTACTGAATGATGAATGGGTCAAAGAGAAAATCAAGACAGAAAAGAAAGAGATTAACTATAACTAAATAAATACAACACAACACAAAAACCTGGAGACACATTAAAAATAATCCTACATGACAATTTTATAGCTCTAAGTACTACATTAAAAAAAAAAAAACAGATAAAGTACAGATCAATGACTTAATGGTACAACTCAAACATTTGGAAAAATGAAACGAAACCAAACCCAGATCCAGTTAATGGCAAGAAATAGTAAAACTCAAAGTGGAAATTAATGAACTAAAATAAAACAACACCAGGAATCAACAAATAAGAATTGTGGCTTTTTTGAGAAAATAAACAAGATTGACAGGCCCTTGGTCCAACTAAACAAGTGAGGCAATCCAAACCTAGAAAGACAACTGTCACCTGAGGTTCCTGGCTCAAAATCTCAGATATGAGTACATAATCTGGAGTAGCAGCATAAAACAGGGGGGAAAGGCCATTGTGAGGAGAGCAATAGAGAGAGAAATAGCAACAGAGGGGAAATCGCAGGGTTCAAGCAATGTAAAAGAGTAAATACGAAAAACAGGGGACTTTAAACACAGAGGAGAGGAAGGAGACAAATAGAGAAGGAGGATGGAGGGACTATTAACTACTATATCTACTTAAATATACCTATGATACATTTAAGTAATATATAAATCTATACATACATATATAAATATCATACAAATATACATAATTTAAATGAAAATTTCTCATCTGTGCTGACAATGCTCCACCCAAAATCCCTAGGTTATGTAACAAAAATCCTGACACCAGGCATGAGAAGCCCTCTTTTTGTGTTGTCAGTCAGGATTGTCTAAGAAGCTCCCAAAACATTAAAGACTATTTCTGATGGCATTGTTTGCCTTCCAGAGGTGGAAGATATATGTCTATTGCTGAAGAGACCATGCACTTCAGGCACAGGACCTTAAGATGTGAGCTGGAACTGACCTGAGAGCCTCCTCCCTGAGGACTAGCTCTTGTTGTACCCGAAGGCAGCATGCAAGCTTCCAATGGAGGGAAGCAACCAATTCTTCACAGCTATGATATCTATGAACCACAGCAATGACCAGCATGACACAATACCTCTAACAGTGTAATGGTGGCGTTTATACCTTAATGGTAACCAACCATCTCTAATTGGACATAAGTTCCACTCAACAAGAGGGAAGATATGACTGGTACTGGAAACCTAGCCAAGTTCTCAGGGCTTGCAAAGCTTGGATGTTGAAGAACAACCTCCACTGTACTCAACTACTGTACTAAACCAGCATAATCCCTAACTACATTCTCCATATCTGTCCTTGTGCCCACAGACTATCCCTACCCTCATCAAAGAAACTTCTCTTTGCAACAGAGGAAGACTATTACAGAAAACCAAAACTGATCAAAATTAAGAATTGTGATGCCTAGTCCCAACTGACACATCTACAACATGACTGGTTGGCCTAAGGCTCAGAGATCACTGTGGGGAAAAGGATGGGAAAGATTCTAAGAGCCAGAGGAATGCCAAGATTTACTGAGGTTCTGTCTTCTGGAAATGTCAGAGAATCTACACCCATGAAGTCTCACTAAGAAGGTTTCCTAAACATGACCTGAACAAGATTCACACCAATGGACATGCTAACGTGGACAGGCTGACGCTCACGAAGCCTCAGCCAGAAGGAAGAACGTCAGGCAACTAAGGACTGCTGAGATTGGGATTAATACTCTTCCCAGGGAAGAGCACACCAAATGGTTATACAATGACAAATGGTCATCACTCTGTGTGTGTGTGACATCATATGGACTGATATGGATGCAAATATATATACATATGTGTGTGTGTGTGCAACATTGTATGGACTGACCAGGTTGCATATGTGTGTATGTGTGTGTGTGTGAGTGTGTGTGTGTGTGTGTGTGTGTGTGTATGTGTGTATAAAACATCTAAAGAAAAAGGTCATAAATTCGATTGAGAGCAAGGGGAGTTCATCAAAGAGGTTGAAGCAAAGAAGCGGAAGGGAGAAAAATATAATTGTTTTACACACACATATGTGTGTATACATATATTCCCAAATATATAAATACACCTGATTGATTTGTCCAATGTCACTTGTGTCTGTGTGTGTATGTGTGTGTGTGTATGTGTGTGTGTGTGTGTGTGTTTCTGCCTTCTGTTCAATAAAAAAGCATTTAGTTAATGCCAAGGTATTCATTCCACTACTGTAAACTTAGGGTAATCGTTACCTGCTGGTTGTTTTCTTAGTTCAAAGGCATATTTTTTCTTTTGTGTTCTATGTCATAGTTAAGGATCCATTTTCAAATCTAAGATCTAAAAGATTACCTGTTATGGTTTCATTCTTGAACTATCATTGATCTACTTTGAGCTATATTTTTATCCTATATCTCTTATCTTTAATTTTTAAATTGTTTTGAGATTAAAATAAAATTACATTATTTCTCACTTTCCATTTTTTTACACTCCCTTCCATCTATCCCTCCATCTACATTTTTCTCATTTCTCTTATTTTGAGACAGAATCTCAAGTTCCCAGTCTGACCTTAAATTTAGTATGTAGCCGAAGCTGCCCATGAATTTCTTCTGCCACCACCTACCATGTATTGAGAATACAAACATGAACAACCTTGCTCAGTTTGCACAGTGCTGGGAATTCAACCCAAGATCTTATGAATGTTTATGTTATAGAATGCATGTTTATGGCATATCAACATTCTACCAGCTAAGCTACATTCTTACCCTGCTTTGTCTACCTGTTGCATGAGAGTCAACCAGCTCTTCTGGAATCTGTGAGTGAATATTTTTCATCACACTAAATTTTTTTTCAAGGATGAGATATGTAGAAGCAGAACTATCCAGTACATAGTGAGTTTAAATCTAACCTGCGCAAGCAAAGACACTACCTAAACACCAGAACCAAGAGCAGGAGGCACATTTTTAAAAACCAGGAAAAAGTCATATTTAATGTTTACCTAAAAATGCACATATAATATATGTAAGTATAGGTGTACATATAAACATAACTGAAGTGAAGTTATGCCACTGGAGGTGAAAATGCCATGAAAAAATTAAAGTCCAAGTGCAAGGTATAAAAATTTCTCTTCGCATTGTGGTCAGGAGACACCCCCCTCCAATATAACATAGGCTTTTGCTGTTTCCCTTGGTTGCCTCACAGAATTTGATGACAAGATCCTATTACTCAAGACATGACATATTTCAAGCTCAAGATGTGAAAGAATCTAGAACTGACCTTGGAAGCCTCTTCCCTAAAGACTCTCTCTCTCTCTCTCTCTCTCTCTCTCTCTCTCTCTCTCTCTCTCTCTCTCTCCCTTCTCATTAAACTTGTTTTAATCGGTCTCAAAATTCTGTGACAGATTTTTGGTCAAGTTGTGTCCATTAAAAAGTACTGATTTTGAAAACTAATAACTTAAAACTGACACATACACACAAAGGTCCAGGAAACATTCTTCTTTTCTTCTGAAGGTTTTACGATGCATTGTTATCACTAACCAGTCTTTTACTATTAAACTTAAATGGCCAATTGAGACAAACAGTTCTGAGACCATTCTTTCACCACTGATTAAGACAAACAAAACAAACAAAAAAGACTAACTCACAGTACCTAAAGGTGCTATGAAAGCTGTCAAGGGAGAAAAGCAATTCACCATCCTAACCAGCCACAAAGCCTATGAACCATAACAATGACCAGCATGGATATATCCTATGGTATATTAATGGCTTTTTGTATCTTGGAGGTAACCAACACCTACCCAATAAAATAAAAAGGCTGCTCAGGAATAGGAAATTCATGCCTGCTACCATAAACCTAGCTAACTTCCTGTGGCTGGTAAGGTCATGGACCCTGAAAGACAGCCTACACTTGCCAATTGCTAAACAAGTGTAATTTCTACCTGCATTCTGAATACTTGTCCTTATATCCACAGACAAGTGTAGCTGTCGATCTGCAGCAAAGAAATCAAAGAAGCTTCTTCTTTCTTTTTCTTTTTCTTTTCCCTGTGTGTGTGTGTGTGTGTGTGTGTGTGTGTGTGTGTGTGTATGGTTTTTGGAGACAGGGTTTCAATGCATAGCCCTGGCTCTCCTGGAACTTACTCTGTAGACCAGACTGTCTCAGACTCACAGAACACTGTCTGCCTCTGCCTCCCAAGTGTTGGGATTAAAGGTGTATGCCACCACCACCTGTCAAAGAAGCTTCTTTTTTATAGAAGACAGAGACTATAAACCACAGAAGTCCACAACTGGACAAAACCTAGGGAACAAGCAACCATGTGGAGCCCATCCCAATTGATATATATAAGACTGCTCTTATACCCAAGGCTCAGGGAACATGGTAGGAGAGGGGACAGGAAGCTTGTAAGAGCCAGAGAATCAGAATATCTGCTATGAGATAGTGAGTTCTATACAAATGACCAGAAAGCTACACCCATAAAATCTCAACAATGTGGTTGCCTAAGCAAGGCCTATACAATGACAACACCAGTTAAAAACAATATGGGTAGTTCCACCCCTAGATGAAGAGCTATGTGTGCTTAGTGGACGCTGAGAGGGGACTCAGCTTCTCCACAGACAATGCCCAGCAGGTTATCCAATCCCAAGCGGTCAGGCCTGAGCACATACATATACAATAAACACTAATAGACTCAGCAGTTTGTATTTATATATGTGTTTATATATACAGATATGGAGAATAGGTTGACAGGGAACTGGGGAACAACAGTAGGTGTTGGAGGGAAGAGAGCATGGCATAGAAAGTATGTGAATACAGCACTCATGTATGACATTGTCAAAAATATAATGAAATAAATGTAAGTAAAAACAATAAAACAGGCAAACAAAATAAACAGAGAGAGAAAAAGAAGGAAGGAAAAAAGAAATAAAAAGGAAAAAGAAATATTGAAAGCTCATGAGGCCTCAACCCTACATAAAGAACTATAAAAACCTAAGGGATGCTAATGATGGGAAAACCAGTCTTCCCAGGGAAGAGCATGCCAGTTGGTTATGTACTAACAAATGGTTAGCCCTTAAGTCATATATACAAGTAGTAGTATTCAGACTGAGCAAGTATTTAAGTATTGAGAAATGTATACACATAATTAGTATACAAGTATATTAGAAATATATATACACACATGTATGTATATATGTCAATATCAATATCAACAACTAAATTTAAAAACGTGCCATGAATCTGAAAGAGAGCAAGGAGGGGTATATGGAAAGGCTTGGATGGAAGATAGGAAAAAAGGACATGATATATTTTATAGTCTCAAAAGTAATTCTTAAAAAGAAAAAGGACAGGGCTGGAGAGATGGCTCAGTGGTTAAGAGTGTTGTCTGGTCTTCCAAAGGACCAGGGTTCAATTCCCAACACCCATATGGCAGTTCACAACTGTTTTTCAAGGGATCTGGTTTTCAATTTCAAGGGATCTGACATCACCACACCAAATGCACATAAAATAAAAATTAAATAAATTATTAAAAAAACAAAAATATCGTTAAAAAAAGTTAAAAGACAAAAAGAAAAAGGACAATACAGACAGAGCAAAGAATACTTGAGCATATAGCAGGCTGCTAAAAAAAATCAAAGTGCTGCTACTAAAAATAAAAAAATTTAAAAATTAAATATTTGCCATGGTATAAAAACTGAGAAATGAACTGAATGAAAGATAGTAAAGTCTAGGAGCTGAAAAGATGGCTCGGCAACTAAGAGCTCCTGCTGTTCAGCAGAGGACCACAGTTAGGTTCCCATCACCCACATTAGGCAGCTGAAACAACCTGTAACCACAGCTCCAAAGGATCTGACACTCTCTTCTTACCTCTGGGGGGCACAGGCACAGGAACACACACACACACACACACACACACACACACACACACACACTGAAATAAATATATTTTAAAAGACATCATTATAAAGTCTATCCTGAAAACTATCAAACAGTGCTTAGAAGAAGACGTAATTATTATTTATGCAGATTAAATGTCTTCTGTGGAGAAGCCATTTCCTCCTCTGGGCAGCGAGAGTGCAGAAGGTTCTCCAGCATCATCTGACACACAATGCCCCATTTACCAACAACAAGCTACTCAAGCAACCTTCTGAGGACATTGAGAGATGAAACGAAGGTGGCAATATTTTCCTAGTGTCGTCTGAGTTACTTGAAACCCATTCTAGGATTCTGGGCCTTATACACTGCCCCAAACAGTGAGAGTATTCAGATCGCTCCTATCATGGCACATTCATGGCATGTGCCTGAGAAGTTTACTCAGCTAACACTAAGAATGAGAAACCACAGAGTCAGCCAGAATGCTTGTGAAAGCACACTCAGGGATACCTGGTAACTGGTTTGTCCCTGAGACCTCAAGAGACTGCAGGGCAGGCAGGGTGAGAAGCAGCTCCTGTTCTGCTGTGCTGAGCTCCAGCCTGCACACAGAGCATTTGGTGACAGAGGTCTTATTCAGCTCCAGAGCCCGGCGGATTCTTTCAAGAAAGCCACTGCTGTTGGACAAGCAGAGCTCAATATTCTGTGAAGCTGAGAAGACTTCCATTAGGACCCAGAGCAGTGCTTGCTCTGCAGGGCCCATGTTGGCCACTGCAACTTCCAACCTAGGGATGTTGTGTGACTTGGGTGACAGTTTCCAATACCCAGAATTTATTTTGGGTAGATGGCTGCATTGGATATTCAAAATACTGTATTAATTCTCTTCATTTTTATCTAAAATTTCTGCCCATTCCTTCATATGTTCAAAGGCAGATGCATAGTCCTCATCTAGAGTTGGTGGCTGTAGTGTTTCATAACACTTTTTCATGACTGAGTAACCTACATTAGGTGACATTTTCTTTCCATTTATGAAGACTTTAATACTTGCCAACAGTAACAGGCTTTCTGGGTGGTCCCTAAAGTAATGGAAATTCAATACATTTAAAGCCAATGTTCTCCCTCAAAGGAATTGTAAAATCAATGGAGAACATGCAGAAACTGTGTTGCTTTCATAAGCAAAGTTTAGAGCAATGCCCAATAAATTTTCTGAAAAAATCAAAGAAAAAGCTTCAGGAGAAAACTGTCACATTTTTTTTTAATTGACTGTGTTATCAAGGAAGGTTCTACTCTGTGCTTTACATAATCCTCTTCTTCAGACATATTCTTCAGTGACTCTTTCTCATCCACCAACTGAAGCAAATGAGACACAACTTCTGGCCCTGCCTTTGATGAAGGATAGCTGGAGACATACTTCAAAAAGTTGTTGTAGGTGGCCAGAGCCTTCAAGGACGTGTTAATTTGTCTCAAATAATGAATTCCCAGATCTTGGTCTTCCTGTCTGTCTGAACCCAGAGTTCAGTCAGCCTCATGGCAACAAGAAATTCTTTGAAGAGAGGATTTAAAAACCGGTAGACTGGTCTCAGCCTCTGGGGGGTGAATTTGCTCATCAAGCAGGTGGTCAGGTCTTCATCTTCATCCACTCTGGCCTCTGTGAGGTCATCATTGTTGAACTCAAAGCATGAAGAAAAACGACCCCTCAAGGCCAGCTGCCCACATGAGGACACAGTGGCCTTGAGGGCCTCAGCTGCAGCTTTGTACTTTAAGGACAGGTACTTCAAATAGGACTTGAAAACTGCCACATCATGAAAGTGCTGGTCAGAAGGATTTTGAAACCAGTCAGAACAGAGTGCTGCCATGAAGAGAGGAGTTTTGTGAATTCCCTGTAAATCCTCATTCTGTCCAAAATAAACCATAAACTCTTGCAGACGTGTTATACTCTCTGAGAAGACCTTCCTTAATACAGAGACTGTATTATAGAAAGGAAACTCTTTGATCTCTAGAATTGTATCCAGGTATGGACGGATGGACCTGGCCTTGTTTGTATGGAAAGTGATCAATAAGCAGGTTAGTGACAAGTAGTTTTTGGTAATCAGTGTCTCTAGCACTTGGGGGAGCAAGTCTACCCCATTATAGTCATCCAACAGGAACAACGCCTGGTTTTTTAACTGCTGGATAATGCTGCTCAGGCATGCTTCACTAACACAGCCTCCTGCCTCTAGAAGTTGGGCACAGATGATGCTTGCCAGACCCTGATCTGGTCTGGTGGAACTAAGGGAGAGGTAGAAGACCAGCTGGAACCTGTTCAACAGGGGACAGCACCCTGATGCCCAAAGAAAAGCTATTTTCTTCAGGAAGGTTGTCTTCCCACTGCCAAGTTCCCCCTCCACACACATGACAGAGCTGAGATTGGTGAAGACCTTGGGGATTGTCAGGGCACCTTGCATTGGCCTGCTGATGTGCTTTGAAACTATGGACACATCACAGCCAAGCAAGTGGTCAGTGCCTTGGCTGGAGCACACCTCTGGCAAATTCATGTGGCAGAAAGTGGTTTTGGTGTAGGCGCCTCGCAGCTGCTCACTCAGACTCTTTGCCTCTTGAAACCACTGGGCTTCCCTCAGAGCCAAGCCTGTGGAGAGAAGGGAGGCAGAGGAAGCTGTACCTTCACATCTCTCTGATTGCTTTGCTTGTCTGCTAAGGGTGGATTAGGACTCTCCTCTCCTTCCCATGACCCCCTCCATACCCTAAGACCCTCTCATCTTTCTATAGCAGCAGAATGTGGGGTACTATGTCTAAGGCCTCTCATTTGACAGGGACTTGGATATCCTGGCACCCTAATTTCCCTTTAGGATCTCAGGAGACCAACCTGCTGCACGATGCCTTTAACACTAGCTGGTTTGGATCTGGCATGAGGACAGTTGTCTGTAGTCCTGCATTCACTCTCAAGATGCCACAGGAACACTGACTCTCTCACCCACAGCTCCCTTTACCTCAGTGTTCTCCTCTAGGAGCTTTCCAGATAATTAGAAATATGCTTTCCTGTCCAATATACAAATACACAGAATCCCATGTGCTTTCATGTTCCTACCAGCCTCGGTGGGATGAACTGGGTCCTTGTGATTGCTTTCAGTTATGATTTCCTTTGAAAGAGAAATCCTTTATTAAATTGAAATTTGCAAGATAGTGAGACATGTTATCATTGAGAACCCAAAGTCTTCTAGACTTCACTCTGTTTGTGGCATGTATTCTACCAACTGAACAACATTTCCTGACCTTGCAACGTCATTTTCAAATTCGCAAATATCGTACACATATCACATCAACCCAGAGTTGATTATCTTTTCAGTTTTCACCCTTTTTTCTTCATTTTTTCTGATTTGTTTGCTGTCAGGTTTTTTTGCTTTATTTGTTTTTAGAGATGGGGTTTTATAGTATAATCCAGGCTGATCTTGAACTCACAGCCATCTTTTAGCCTCAGCTTCCAGAATGCTATATTGTAGAAATGAACCATGATTCCCAGATTTGCTTTTGCTTTGTGGGGAGCAATCATAGCACACCTACCAAACAACCATTGGATTGACAGTTGTGTCTTCTGTTGCAAAAATAGATTTCCTGATTTATTACTTGGCATTTGGCTTTGTTTATAAAGCACATTCACGGGCCAGAAATATGTCTCAGTCCAGAGTTATTGTGTAGCACAAAAGGGGTCTTGGTTTCAATACAAGAAACAACATCAAAAGTCAAATCAGCTGGGCTTGAGTGCAGACAGTTGGAACCATAGCATTTTTAAGGCTGAGGCAGAGATCACAAGTTCCAGGTCAGGTTTGGCTCCACACAAACATCAAGATCAGCCTATGCTACAAACTGAAAATCTGTCTCAAGGAAAAGTCCAACTAAGGAAAATGACACGTGACTTTAAGTTTCAAAAGTTCTAGCAGAAAGTCAAGCCTACTGCCTGCAGCAAAAGGGCAGATGAAATGTGTTTAGTCTGTGTTTTAATCAAGTTGAAGTCTAAAAGGGTCTCAAGCATCTGCTTCTTCTGGGAGGAGGGCTCACTGTTCACTGTGAAGCCCCATCTATAGCTATCCTGTAACAGTTGCTTCTTAGATTCTCGTGGACTCTATCTAATTATGATACATTTACAGTTGACAATCACAGCTCAACCCCACAATCATGTGTTGCTGAGTCAGAGAAGAGGCGGGGCTCATTACCATGGTTTCCAGAAGTGCATGGTGGCTCTCAGGGGCTGGAATCACTTCTGCAGAGGACTTCAGGTTTTGAAGAAATACTCAACTATGCAAAGAAGATAAAAGTCATGAAATGGTTCCATGCAGTTAAGTGTGTGTATTAGCTTTATGGAGAACATGAAGATTCAGGACCAGGAATGAAACAGAAAGTGAACATTTTCAGTGACTCTGTCAGTCTTGCATCCTGTATAACCTTCAGTCAGTGGGTTCCAATAACAATGCATGTGGTTTGTAAAGTAATGATGAGGATATTCGGAGAATGTGTTGGGGTGAGACCAGAGTCAGTGCCAGTCTGTGAAACCAGCTAAAATAATCTTAAAGAATAAAAAATAGTGACACAGCACTACTGCCTGCAGCAAAAGGGCAGATAGGGTTTTAGAGATGGGGTTTTATAGTATAATCCACGCTGATCTTGAACTCACAGCCATCTTTTAGCCTCAGCTTCCAGAATGCTATATTGTGGGTGCAGAGGCAAGGGGACAACTAGGGCTTGCTGGATGCTAGCAGGTTCAGAGAGAGACCCTGCTTCAAGGGAACAAGAGTTTGACATAAAGGAAAGGAGATTCGCTGTCTCCCTTTGGCCCTATGTAGAACACACAGTGCACACACAAATACACTTTACCTAAGTGAACAAGGTAAAAAATAAATAAAAATTCACAGATTAAAATATGAGAAAACTATAGAGTCATGGAAAAAGAACAACAAAGGACATTAAAACATACTAAACAAAATGTACAATTAAGAATTTAGATAACAATAATTTTTAACCATTTCAATTCTTGTCAAACTGTCAGAAACAAACCCACAAGAACTGAGTATGTCAACTACATGAAATTCACATTAAGATTAAAAACATAGATATCACACAGTTAAATAAAATTTTAATGCTTGTTGGGCAAACATGGGGACTGGGCTCAGATCTCCAGCACCTGTGTAACAGCAAGGCAATAGGGACAGTGTAATCTTAGTGCCAGAGAAGGAGAGACAGGAAGACCGTAGGGGCTCAATAACCAGCCAGTAAGTCTCATTGGCCAGCACCAGGTTTAGTGAGAGATCTGTCTCACAAAATAAGAACTACAGACCTATTTCTGAATACACAGAGCATGTTGCTTTAAGGATAGAGAGGAATCAAGCTGGAACTGACTCAGAATTTCCTCCCTGCTGTCTCCCTGTCACAGTACTGGAAGAGGCTTTGCAGTCTGCTGGGGGAGGAGGGCCACCTGCATTCTACAACATCACCATCATGCCAGACAAGATGAGGCCAACGGTGAAGAGTGGCCTGAATCTTTGGGGATAACCAACCGCTTTTGAATTGGGCTTGAGGCTGCTTCACAGATGCTCTAAATGTGGTCAAGCTGGGTTTGGTGGTACAGGCCTGTAAATCTCAGCACTTGGGTCTCAACGACCAGTGGATCTCTGGGTCAAAGGCCAGACTGATCTACAGAAAGGGCAACACAGTGAGACAAAATGAAAGAAAACAAAACCTAAACTAAAGAAACTAAACCTAAATTAAAGAAAACAAAAACCTAAACTAAACCTGGTCAAAAGCCCATGGCCCAGAGAGTTTATAAAGGTCTTAGGAGGGCAGGGTCTACTAATGCTATCTGGCTTAATGGGCATCCTGTCAAAATTTCTTCTAAATATTTATGTTCCTGTGCAAAGAATGCTGCTGCTTTGAACCTTGGCTAGATAATAATTGATGATCAAGTGCTCAGCAAGAAATGAGACGTCTATGTCAACCTCACACCATGGCTCTGGGAGCATCTCATGGCACAGCCATATAAATTGGAAACAGGAAAAGCAATGAAGCCAGCACAGCTGTTTGACATGGCTCTAGCATAGGTGAGCCAAATGCTGCAATCATTTTCATTCTTTCCCTCTTTTGTAGGTTTTTAGGCTCTATGTGTTTTATTTTGGGGGGGAATCCTTTATGCATTATGATTTTTTCTGTCTTTTCCCAAGAAAATTATGTCTGAGTTATTTTCTTTTAGAAAAATTACATTATCTGGCCACTGTTGTGAAGGTTTCCTTATGCTTTGGAGATCATTGAGCACAGATTAGCACATAAACTAGAAATTCTTTTATGAGGCCATTACTACAGGAATATTTTGTGGATATCTGCCCTTTAGCAAACTCAAACAGAATAACTGGTGCAGGGGAAACAAAGACAAGGACAAACTCTGACTGGCCAGAAAACCGGGTAACAGATTCAAGGCCTCCCTTTACAATACTCTTAGAACTCTCTGAAAATGTAGTTTGAATATCCTATCGGGGGTCATAGAGGGTACACCCCTGGAGGAAGAGAACTCAGTAAATAAGATAGATTGACTAAAATAACTTGTTCCTACTTTATAGTGTAGATGATGACACAAGTAGTAAAAGGAGTTAGGTATTAATATTTGGTCTTCATAAAAAAAGTTCAGGTGTTTTCTGTTTGTCTGGAGTGCCTTAAAACTACAAATTCTGTCAGCCTAAAAGTAAGCTGTTATATAAGAAATGTGTTTGGTTTGGATAACACAATCTTTAGATTCTATAACTTGGAGTTATAAACCTTATAATAAGCATAAATCTGTTCTGTTTATATTTTCTAATGATGACTGAAGTTGTAACACTTCGTAATGAAAAATCAAACAAATCATCTGCACTTCTTGGACAGGTTAGTCTGTCATTAGTCGGACTTCGTTCTCTGAAACCTGTGTAATAAAGAAGCAATCTCCTTGCTAGTCAATCAGAACTGCAAAATTCCCCTGAGCACCTCTCCTGACTCACTCCCCTTTCCCTCACCAATTACCTACTCTCTGTTGCTCTCATTCATCCATAATCGCTGATAAAAGTGGCAGAGCTTTTTGAGCCACGGTTTGGAAGCCTTTTCTTTTTTAAAAATTATTTTATTCCTTGGAAATCACAGAAATATGTACAATGTATGTGGATTATATTAACCCCCACTGCCTTTCTTCAGTTTCCCCAGACTCCTCCTCAAGTCAGGTCCCCTCCCAGCTTTGTATCCTCTTTTAACTGAATTCAATTAGTGCTGCTCATGGGTGAGTGGACACAGGGCCATCCAGCAGAGCTCAGGAAATCTCAAGGCCCATGGTATGAAGAAGAATGACTCTAGGAGAAACAAGTGTCAACAGCTCCCCTCCTAGAGGTGGGGCTTGGCTTGTCTGGATTTGGCACAGTCTTGCATGGATAGGCAACCACAGCAACTGAATTCCTGAGAGAAGGAACCTGCTGTGTACAAAACAAGACAAACCCAAGCTGTCCTCTACAACCTCTGGCTCTTCTTACCTCTTGGGCCCCTCTTCTGCAATGTCTCCTGAGTTTGGGAGGAGGAAGTGTCCTCCTTAGGAATGAACAATCCATGTCACATACTGTCTGCACTTTGACCTTGTTGTAAGTCTCTGGAATTCTGTTCTTGTTAAGGTCTGAATTTATGTTCATTCCAGACTCCCATTAGCAACTGAGAGCCCTGGGGTGTCCTAGAGAGAAACTTGGATGAAAGGATATGGTCATTGTTGCCAGTTGTCAGTTTACATCTTGCTATTGTCTATCTAAACAAAAGCTGGGGCTAAAGACATGGCTCACTGTTCAAGAGCACTGGCAGCTCTTCCAGAAACCAGGGCTCAATTCTCAGCACCCACATGACAGCTCACAATGGTCTATAGCTCTCGTTCCATGGGATCTGACTTCCTCACACATGCAGATGAAACACCAATGTATAAAATAAAAATGAATAAGCTAAAAAACAAAAAAAAAAATGTTGGGTGTAGTGGAGCATGTCTGTCACCCAGCCCTTGGAATGTAGAGGCAGTTGGATGAGTTTAAGGCCATCCTCTCTAAATACTGAGTTGGAGGCCATCCCAGGTTATCTGGTGCTCTGTCTCAAACACCCCTCTATGAGCTGACACCCCCCCAACAAACATAGCAGGCAAGCCAATCAATTATGGTAGCAAATGGCTGTGCATCTAGTATTCATTAAGGCAAGATGTAAGTTCAGGGGAAATTTGAGCTATACTGCAAATCAAGATCAGCTACACAGCAAATTTTTTAATTGTTTTTTTCTTAAATAGGGTTTCTCTGTGTAGCCCTGGCTTTCTGGGACTCACTCTGTAGACATACTAGAATTCTGTCTTAAACAATGTGTGGGCTAGAGCAGTAGTTCAGTGGCAAAGTGCTGCTTCTCACTCATGACACTCTGGATTCAACCTCCTGTTCCGTTTCACACACACACAACACACATAGAACTAAAATAAAAAGAACCAACAAACGACTGAAGAAGAACAGGCAAAGCTGAAGGTTTATGTAGATGTGTGTGTGTGTGTGTGTGTGTGTGTGTGTGATTGTGTGTGTGTGTGTGTGTGTGTTTGGTAAAAGGACAGTAACTGAAAATCAGGACTATGTTTCCCCCTGGATGAGGAGGACAGCATCAACCAGGACAAGGGAGTGGCACAGTGGCCTCTAAGGCATTGAGAGACCTTGACTTCTTGACTTTAGCACTCAGCATCCAGGATTTATTGTTATTGTCCTTTCAACCAGATATGCAAGTACAGTAGATATGCATTACATATGCTAGTTTTAATTAAAATAAAACAAAGTTTGTTGATAGATTCTAGAACAAGCTTTAAGTACAACCAAATCCTCTCCCACCTTGCCACACAGGGATTGAGAGGAAGGCCCTGGCATTCTCAACTATTTTCTACATACTCTTAAAGAAAAAAGAAAAAAAGTGGGGCCTACAATGTCTCAGTGGGAGAACAGTCACTACTCCTGGGAGGACTCAGGTTTACTTCCCAACACCCATATCAGGCAGTTCACGGCCTCCTGTAACTCAGTTCTAGGATATTTGATGCCCTCTTTCTGACCTCTGTGGACACCAGGAATGCAAGCAGTGCACAGATATACATGCAGACAAAACACCCAAAAGTCAAATGCTTTAAAAAGTAAAAGAAAAAGAAAAAAGTGAGCACTGCTGTATCTCTTCTAACTTCAAAATTAAATAGAAATATTTTGTGTATTTATTTATTTATTTATTTAAAACCAGGATAAATCTTGCTATATAGCCCTGGGAAGGCACAAAACATGTGATTTTAGAAGAAAAAGAACTGAGAAGAGCTAGAGAGAGATAAGAGAAGGTAATGGGAGGACGGTGGTGAGCATGATTGTAGTAAACTGTAATATATATAACATATATGTAAAACATAATGTATATGTATATATGCAATGTTATTGTATGTATTAATGTACACTAAGAAAACATTTTTAAGGAATATTTTAAGTGATTCAGATACTATTAGCATGCTATCTCAAGACCAGATGGTTATTTAAACCTTTACATTTAAATGTTGATAATTAAACCTAAATCAATTTAGAGCACTTTTATGTATGTGTTGGATGGAAAGAAAACACACTGGTGGACCTCAACACAGACTGCTGAGGCACCAACACAGTTGCAGATTTTCCTGCCTTCCCAGGGAAACCGGATCAAAAGACTCTTGTTTCTTAATTACAAGTGCTGGATTTCAAAATGGATCAACTTTAGGATAATTCATATCAAAGTATTTAATATAAAACAAAACTACATTTTTTGTCATTCAGCTTCCTGAGACCTAGGATTTCATGTGTCAACCACCTTGCCCAGAAATACCCACTTTTCAATCTGCGCTTATTGATATTTAGCTTTGAAAATTCTAATTACTACACAATAACAAATTTCCTTGTGCAAGTGGACCTTTCTAGGGTTTTCTTATGTGTAGAAGAGGAATAAAAATACATTTGAGGACTGACAGAAAAGGGGTGAGAGTAGCTCCATAGTAAAGTGATTGCCTGGTGTGCTCAAATCAGTGCTTTCACTCCCAACCCTGGAAAAAGAAAACTACTGAGGAAATCTTAGACAATAGAAATAGAAACCTGTAAAGCATTCTAAAAGGAGGTGAAAAGAAAAACTAGTTTGTACTCAAAAAAATCAGAAAGGCCTAGAACTGGCAGACATGATGTGGCCTCTGCAGTGGGCTTAGGTGGCTGAGGCAGGAGGATCATGAGATCAAGTCCTACTAGATAGAATTGTTATGACAGCCTGTGCTACACAGATCCTGTTTTTAAAAGTGTGTACATAGATCCAACAAAAATTAAGATCTTACTATAATGAGAAAAAAGCTAGACAGGGAGAGTATCAAGGGGGGAAAGAAATAAAGATACATGGATGTATCCTTCACAGTGGGAACCAGAGAGTGAGCAGACACTACCCACAGATAACAAACCTGGACAGTGAGGGAATAACAGATGAAGTGAGTTCAAAGTCAAGAGAACTCATTTTGCTCACTTTGGGAAAAACTTGGTGTGATCTGCTAATGGGTGGTCACCTTCCTCCCACTTCTCCATACATCCTCCACAGGAAAAACACCGCACAAGGTCGTTTTTGCCTAGGAAAAGGAGATGGGGTCACCGCAACAGCACATACACATGTCAATTCACAAGAATTTGACTCCAGATTTCACTAGTGAAATCCTGCTTACTCCTCCAGTTGGATTATGTGGCAATACCATGCACAGAAGACAAGAGTTCACACAGGACTCTTGGTCCTTCAGTGGGGTGGTCAGCAACAGTCAGCAATAGTTGCTGAAGTTTCCTGTGCACCACGTGCTTTGATGAACCTCTTCCAAACCATCATCCTGAAAGATTTGCCATCAGGATCTGCAGTAGCAGCTCCATGAGGGCAGAGATTTCTGTCTGTTCTGGACAATGATGACATACGGGACATTCACAGACATAGGCAACCGACCATCAATTGCTTACAGAGTATATTGGAAGAATATACTTGTAGCTGGGGCAGGATGGAAGAACAAACTTAGGAGCCTCTATTTAAGGCAGATTATGAAGAACCCCTGTCTCTGCTCACATTATTGCCAGCTCTCCTCCCCTAGAAATAGGAGCACATCATCCGTGACACTCAGGCAAGGCTGGCAAGAGAAGACAATGCGTTAAGACCGGGTGCTTAGTTTTATGCCAGTGGAATAAGCCTGTCAGATGAAGTGACCTCAAGATCCCCAAGCCCAGAGGCTGAGCACTGAGGGAAGTATGGAAAGGTGAAGGTCTTATGAGGCCCCAAGAGATCTATGACAAATGGAAATAAAGAAAATTGCTTGCAAGTCTGGGATTAGACTACATGGCAGACACAAAACACTGACTATTTCAGGTGCTAAAGAGATGCTCAGCTCATGAAGAGCACTGGCTGCTCTTGCAAAGGAGTCAGGTTTGTTTCCAGCACCACATGCTGGCTCATGGCAACTATTTCTCCAGTTCCAGGATCCAAAACCCTGGCTAGCCTCTGAGGGCACCAGGCAGACATGTGGCACCCATACTTACATTCAGGCAACACTCACACACAGAAACGTACAAATAAAGGGGAAAACCCCGACTGACCTGTGTAGAAAAGGCCTGCTTTGACAAGAGCTTCAACAGCCACAGGTGACTCATGGGGCCAGTCCTTAAAAGTGTCCTTCCTCATTTCTTCATTAGCAAAGACGCTGTCATTGCAGTAAGCTTGGGGAAAAGATGTGGGTGAGAAGAGCAGGCTTTGATAACAAAGTCCAAGTGAGTTGTGTATATAGGTGGAATAATCTCATGATCTGTGCTTATGTCAGAATAATTGAGGGTGGTTAGAAGAGCAGGACTAAATAAGAGGTACAAGAAAGACCATGTTAGAGCTGCTGGAGCAGAGTGGAAAACACTGGGGTATTCCATCCATTCTTTTCATTTCTGTGCATGGTCATTGTGTTAAGGTGTAATTTAATAGTATCCCCTGGTCATCTAGCATCAGGATAGAAGAATATTGAGAGGAGATTCCTATTTCCGGAGTCAGTGTGAAGATTTGAGAAAGGTCATTTCTCCTGTGGCTTTCTTAAAAACAGTCATTTTCATGGCTTGCTCTTGGAGATCACCACACTGGGAAGAGGGTTTACCTCATCCTGGCCCTGGGCCACTGGTATAGTCTTCTCCACACTGTGAGGACTTGAAAATTAAAGTGTCCCAACCTTGGTCTGACAAGTTTCTCAAGATGAAAGCCTACTGTGTTCACATATAATCCTAGATTCCCCTTTTTTTCCCCTTTTGCTTTAAGTTTTTGGTTTTTTTTTTTTTTTTGGCATTTGGGATACTACACTTTAATTTAAACAGAAAAATATTTTTAGAGTCTAAAACTTTTATTTTATTGACTTTTGACTTCTATTAAGCCACAATGTCATGGCGAATAGATTCTACTGTTTTTCTCTTTTTTTTTTCAACAATGTATCCTATGTATATATTTTTTATTTTTATTAATTACACTTTATTCACTTTGTATCCCCCCCATAAGCCCCACCCTCTCCCTTCCCAATCACACCATCCCTCCCTCTACTTGACGAATACTCCTCCCCAAGTCCACTGATAGGGGAGGTCCTCCTCTCCTTCCTTCTGATGCTAGTCTATCAGATCTCATCAGGAGTGGCTGCATTGTCTTCCTCTGTAGCCTGGTAAGGCTGCTCTCCTCTCAGGGGAAGGTGATCAAAGAGCACCTAATAAAATCTGCACACCTAAAGAAACTAATCAAGAGGGAGGACTCTGGCTATAATGCTCAATCCCCATGCTAAAAGGCAAAGAGGATGGACATCAGAAGAAGAAGAAAACAGGAGACAAATTAGGAACCTGCCACAGAGGGACTCTGAAAGGCTCTGCCCTGCAGACTATCAAAGCAGATGCTGAGACATATGGCCAACTTTGCACAGAGTGCAGAATCTTAGGAAAGAAGTGGGAAATAGTAAGACCTGGAGAGGACAGGAGCTCCACAAGGAGAGCAACAGAACCAAAAAATCTGAGCACAGGGGTCTTTCCTGAGACTCATACTCCAACTAAGTACCATGCATGGAGATAACCTAGAACCCCTGGACAGATATAGCCCATGGCAGTTCAGTGTCCAAGTGGGTTCCATAGTAATGGGAACAGGGACTGCCTCTGACATGAACTGATTGGCCTGCTCTACTGTTTTTCTTAGTTCTCACAAGTATGTTTCTCTGGTTGGAGCAGGCTGGCACTGTGTCTTTCTTTGGCTTCCTTCTTTATCTGATCATTTCCTTCACCTATATTAGGAAGCTGTCTCAGGACTTAGAGTTCTGTGTGTGTTCATGTGTGTGCAGGTATACGTGCAGGTACATTGTTCGGATATCTGTGGAAGTCAGAGGACAAACTTCACTGTGTCTCCCTTGTTGTGAGGGGCTTTCACTTCTCTGGTGTGGTTGAAGATCCCCAGGATTCCATCTTTCCCTGCTTCCCCAGCCCTGAGATTACACATGCACAACAGTAACACCTGGCTTTGTCACATGGTTTCTGGAGACAGAATGCAAAGCCTCGTGTTTGCAAGGAAAGCACCCTGCACTTACTGCCCCATCCCTGACCCTTAGAGTTCCTAATCACATAAATACTTTCAGTGATTCTCTTCCCAGGAATCCTGCTCATGACTTGCTTCTTTAATAAAAAAAGAGCATGCTGGGTAACACTGTAGACTCTTCCAGTTTTGCTATGGTATTATTCATGATCACGCCTTTTTGACAGCACATTCCCCATCGCAACAATATCACTTTTTTTGTCGACTCTTGCATATGTGGCCAAAGAAACAGCTCTGCGTTCAATGACCAAGAGAACAAACATTGTCTGCATCTTCTTTTTCCCTTTGTGTTTGTTATTTAGCAAGTTACTGGGAAACGGTGTTTCCAGCCAGAAGGATGCCATCTCTCTCTCTCTCTCTCTCTCTCTCTCTCTCTCTCTCTCTCTCTCTCTCTCTCTGTTTGTATATGTGTGTGTGTCTGTGTGTGTACACTCACTCCATTATGAATGTATGTGTGACTGTTTTGCCTACAGGAAGCATGTATGTATACCACAGGTGTGCCTGGGGCCCCAGGTGGACAGAGAGGATGTTACATCCCCTCGAGATGAAGTTAGAAATTGTTGTAAGCGACTACCTTGGAGACACTTTGAACTGAAACTGAGTCCTTGGCAAGAACAACAAATACTCATAACATCTGAGGCATCCCTTCACCCTCATGCTCATTTGGGGAAGGAGGCACAGTGTTTTGTCATGTAGGCTAAGCTAAGCTATCCTTAAACTCATCATATTTCTGACTCAGCTTTCTTAGTGCTGGGATTACAGGCATAGACCTCTACACTTGGCAGTAACCTCATGCAGCCTATACTGGCCTCTAACCTGTTATCATAGTCCTCCTGGCCATGGACACCTTATTCCACCTTCCAAGAGCAGAAAAACAGGGAGAAGCACACTCATGTGACCATAGAATTCTTACTCTATTACGACTATTTTCACCTGTCTACTACCCCATGTTCCCATGTCTCTGACCTCTGCTAGGACTGAACTCAGAGCCTGTCTTACTTAATGTATGGATGCCCTACAACTGAGCTAGATTCCTAACGTTAAGGTTTTGTTTTCCTTTGGATGTTGGCATGAAACACAAGGACCTTGTTCATTTTAGGCAAGTGAGTAATATCCTTAAGCCTGTCACATCATTTTAATGTGAATATTCCTTAATTTCTTAACAGCACACTATGTCACTTAAGAATGTTTTGGGGGACTGGAAATGTAGCTCAGTTGGTAGCATGCTCTAGTAGCTTTCAGGAAGTCCTCAGTTCCATCACCAGCACCCAAGAAGCTCTGTCTCAGCACTCAGCAGGAGAAACAAAAGTTCAAAATTCACTTGCATTTGAGGCCAGCCTGGAACAGGAGAGATGCTCAAAAATGCTTCCAAAACATGTTATCCAAAATGTTAGCTGTTTTAAAGAAGCATCCATGACAGCGCCCACCCTACCACACTTAGCTGTGTTTACCTATGCTAAGCAGTGAGCCAGTTCATGGCTCCACGGTACAGATGCTTGCTGCTGAGCCCCAAAAAACTTTTAATTAATCCCTGGAACCCTCATGGCAGAAGGAGAGAAGCAACTCCTATGTTGTCCTCTGGCTTCCGACCTTCACACATGGACCCACACAAACACATATACATTATGGAAATAACTGAGTGAAAATTGGGTTTTATTTTCCTTTGTGTTAGAGACAGATTTTCTTTGTGTAGACTTGTCTGTCCTGGACTTGCTTTGTAGACCAGCCAGGTTTCAAACTCAAAGATCCACCAGCCTCTGCCTCCCTGAGTGCTGGGATTACAGGCATGTGCCACAGTGCTTGGCTAGGTGTCAATTTTTAAAAACTTTACTTTTAAGGATTCACTTATTTTTATTTTTGATGTAGGTGTTCTGTCTGCATGTTTGGCTGTACCACATGTGTGCAGTAGCCAAGGAGGTCAGAGGACGGTATTGGATTCTCTGGAACTAGACTTGCAGAGTTGTCAGCTACTACAGGGTGCTGGAAACATAACCCAAGTCCTTCCCAGGAGCGCCAAGTACATTAACTGCCATATGTCTCTCCCAGCCATAAAGTAAAAAAAAAAAAAAAAAAAAAAAAAAACACAAAACAAATCAAAGTCATTCCATGATGGAGAAATCACTTATAAAGATATTTTTTTGAAGAAAGTTGATGAGGGCTGAAGAGATGGCTCAGTGGTTAAAAGCATTTTCTACTCTTTTAGGGGACCTGAGTTCGGTTCCCAGCACCCACATCAGAGAGCTCACAAATGCCTGTTACTCCACCTCGAAGGGATCTGATGCCCTTGTCTGGCTTCCAAAAGCACCTGTATATATGCACCGTGTGCACACGGCGAAAGACAGAGAGACAGAGAGACAGAGAGACAGAGAGACAGAGACCGAGATATATATATATATATATATATATATATATATAGAGAGAGAGAGAGAGAGAGAGAGAGAGAGAAACACCAAAAGAAAGAACCAGACAAAGACTTTGGAATGTACCTGAGGTTTTACCTGATACCATAGGTAATTCTCTTCTGACCCAGGAATTCACAAAATGTTCTCCCTGAGGAAAAGAAACCTATCTGTGGCCTGCAACTTAAGGTCTTCCCAAACTGAAGTGAATTTTCATTTGAGCAGCAGAATTTGAGCAAAGCAGCCCTTTAATTTTGGTTTGATTTCTATTGATCTTGTAAACTTTTACGCAGTGCCAAACATCAGTGAAATGGAAGCTTCTCAGGGTCACTCTTACCATACACCATGCTCAACCACAGAACTGCAGTTACACACAGAGGTGTATTTGGACTCATGAGGAACTGAGACAAGGGAAGGGAGCCATGCTCTATAACCATGCAGCTCTCCCTCTGAGAAAACTGCACCCCAACTGTCAGCCCATGCCCTCTGCAGAGGCTGCCTCTCAGTCAGTCAGACAATACAGTCTCCTTTGGCTTCAGTTTAAGGTGGGTTCCCACTGCTTGCCACTAGGAAGTCCTTACTAATTTAAGGGTGTAAATAACCAGGTTCAGGAGCCACCTTTGAGTGCCCTGCCTCTGCCATGTACTAGGTCAGAAGATTGAGTCAGACATCCAGATGGAGGCAGCAGGAGGTAGCTAGAGTAGTGAGTGGCCTCACTCAGAGGGAAGATGAAGGAGGCAGCAGAAGCAACCCAAATCCAGCCTGGAAACTGTCTAAGTGGTTTCAGCTTCACAAGACAAGAGTTTTGTTTCCTCTGTGCAGAGAAGAGGCAGGACAAGACAAGAGAAAGGAAGAAAAACAGAGTATTTGGGAAAACAAACAAACAAAAATGAAGACAGAGAGACAGAGAGACAGAGAGACAGAGAGACAGAGAGACAGAGACCGAGATACAGACAGACAGAGAGAGAGAGAGGGAGAGAGAAATAATATGTGATTCACCCTGATGAATCACATATTATTAGGTAACAAACATATGCTATTAGAAATGGCCCTTGTAAATTACCGTTACATGAACAAATCCCTCGTAGCTTTGAATATACTGGGCAATTTCCTCTGACAACTTCTTACTTTGAAGAAATTCACATCTATAATTAAAAATATAATTAAAATATACTCTGAGTTCCCGGAGCTGTACCATTTCCCAGGACACGCACCAATCTGCACCCCTGGAGACCAGCACAGATCACAGAGTAGCAGGTGAAACCTCCCCCACGCTTCCCCATATACTGGCCTGCCAGAGCCTGCTAGCAATAGTGTTGAGGTCAGCCCAGAGTGCTTGAGCTCCACTTCCCTGTGAGCCCTAAACCTCAGTTCCCTGGGCCTGTGCCATTTCCCAGGAACAACTCCAATCTGTGGCCTTGGAGATCAGCATTGATCAGAGAGCAACATCAAGGATCAGGGAGTAGCAGACCCACATGGATCAGGGAGGAGTAGGAAAACCAGAAGACTGAGGCCATCTGGGACCAAGATTTCCACCTATAACTCCAGAGACCTGCTACCATCAGAGACCACCAGGCCTGCTAATACCAAAGTCAACCAAATGACTAAGAATCAGTACAAGAACACAAGCAACAAATCCCAGGGCCATGTGACATCACCCAAACCCAACTATCCTACCACAGCAAGTCCTGGGGATACTATCACACCAGAAGCACAAGAAAACAATCTTAAATCTGAGGTTGTGAAAACAAATGATTAAGGCCTTAAAAGAACTAAATACATCCCTCAAAGAAATTCAGGAAAATACAATCAAACAGGTAAAGGAATTGAATAAATCCCTCAAAGAAACACAGAAAAAAAAAAAAACAGACAAATGGGAGAAAGAAAAGAATAAAACTGTTCAAGACCTAAAAAGTAAATAGAAGCCATAAAGAAAACACAATCTGAGGCAATCCTGAAGATGGAAAACCTAGGGAAGAGAACAGAAACTACAGACAAAAGCATCACCAACAGAATACAAGAGATGGAAGAGAGAATCTCAGCTGTAGAAGATACTATTGAAGAAATCGATTCATCAGCCAAAGAAAATGTTAATATAAAACAATCCTGACACAAAACATCTGTGAAATCTGAGAAAATGGCAAAAGACCAACCCTAAGAATAATAGGAATCGAAGGAGAAGACTCCAAGCTCCCAGGCCCAGAAAATATTTTCAACAAAATCATAGAAGAAAACTTCTCCAACCTAAAGAAAGAGGTGCCTATAAATATACAAGCCTACAGAACACCAAATAGACTGGACCAGAAAAAAAAAATTCTCCCATCACATAATAATCAAAACACTAAATGTACAGAACAAAATAGAATATTGAAAGCTGAAAGGGAAAAAGGCCAAGTCACATAAAAAGGCAAACCTATCAGAAGTAAATCTGACTTCTCACCAGAAACTCTAAAAGCAAGAAAGGCTTGAGCAGCTATGTTACAGACACTAAGACACCACATATGTCAGCTGTGACTAATATGTCCAGCAAAACGTTAATCACCATAGAGGGAGAAAGCAAGATATTCTATGACAAAAACAAATTTAAACAATACCTAACCACAAACCCAGCCCTATAGAAGGAAAATGACAGAGGGAAAACTGCAATCCCAGCAGGCTAATCACACCCAGAAAAAACACAGGAAACAAATAACCCCACAACAATAAACCAAAACAGGGAAGGGGCACATACACACACACACACACACACACACAGCACCACAAACACCACCACCACCAAAACCACCACCACCATCAAAATAATGGGAATCAACAACCAGTGGTCATCAATCTCTCTCAACATCAATGGCCTCAACTCCCTGTTAAACACACACACACTCACACACACACGCTAACAGAATGGATGTGTAAACAGGACCCATCATTCAGTTGCTAACAAGAAACACACCTCAGCAACAATGATAGACATTACCTCAGAATAAAGGGCTGGAAAAAGGTTTTCCAAGTAAATGGTCACAGAAGCAAGCTGGAGTGGGTATTCTAATATCTAACAAAATAGACTTTCATCCAAAATTAATTAAAAGAGATGAGAAAGGGCACTTCATACTCATCCAAGGAAAAATCAACCAAGATTATATTTCATTTCTGAACATATATGGCCAAAATGCAAGAGCACCCACAGTCATAAAAGAAACATTACTAAAGCTTAAATCACACGTTGAACCCCACACGTTAACAGTGGGAGGACTTCAAACCATCTCTCTCACCAAAGACAGATCACTGAGACAGCAACTAAACAGAGAAATAATGAAGCTAATTGACGTTATGAGTCAATTGGACTTAACAGATCCACAGAACATTTCACTCAAACACAAAAGAATATGCCTTCTTCTCAGGACCTCTTGGAATCTTCTTCAAAACTGACCACATACTCAGATACAAAGCAAGCCTCAACAAATATAAGAAAATTGAAATGACAACTTGTATTCTATCAGACTACCATGGATTAAAGCTAGACTTCAACAGTAACAGAAACAATAGATTGCCTAAAAACTCATGGAAATTGAACAACTCTCTAGCTAATGACTACTGGGTCATGGAGGAAATAAATTGAAAGCTTTCCAGAATTCAATGAAAATGAAAGCACAACATACCTAAACTTATGGGACACAATGAAAGAAGTACTAAGAGGAAAGTTCATAGCACTATGTGCCTTCATAAACAAATGTAGAGAGCTTATACTAGCAACTTAATAGCTCACTTGAAGACTCTAGAATAATGGAAGCAAACACACCGAAGAGGAGTAGGCATCAGGAAATAATCCAACTCAGGGATGAAATCAATAACCTAGAAACAAAGAGAACAATACAGAAAATCAGCAAAATCAAGAGCTGATTCTTTGATAAAATCAACAAATTAGACAAACCCTTAGCCAAACTAACTAAAATACACAGGGAGAGTATCCAAATTAATAAAATCAGAAATGAAAAAGGGGATATAACAATACATACCGAGGAAACCCAAAGAATCATTAGATCATACTTCTAAAACTGTATGCCACAAAATTAAAAAAAAAAAAACTCTATAAACAGAGATGTTCTACACTGCAAAGACCACTTGATAAAACCTCTCAAACTATTGGACTTCATACATCACTAATACTGTCAGGAAAAATACTTGCAAACACAAGACCTGAGTAGGTCCCAACCAGATGGAGACCCAGCACTGAGCAGGGAAGTGGACACAAGTTCCCACCCTAACCAAGAAGCTATTTCCACTGGAACCTACTGATGAGGGAACAATCAGCCTCCAGTGGAGTGTCACTGGGTATAACCACACACTTCAGGGCAGGCCTATGCCCAGGAATACTTGCCAACACAAAACACACTTTTTTTTTTTGGTCATACTAGTTTTTTGATTGTTATGATTTTCTTGTGAAGAGGGGCGTTTTGAAACACAGAGAGAAAGAACACAAGTTGGCTGAGTAGGGAAGTGGGGAGGATGTGGGAGGAGTTGGAGGAGGGGGAAAATCATGATCAAAACATATTGTATTACAAAAGATTTTAACTCACCCCAAACCTTTTTCATGAGAATTACAAGTGTTCTGGTAGAATTATTTTTATTTATATTAAGGAAAATACATATATTTACTTAAAATTCAGTCTTAAGATTACTTTATTTTTATTTTATATTGAGGGGTTCCTATGTTGCCCAGACTGGTGATAAATTCCTTGAAATCTTAAAGCAATCTCCTGCCTCTGTCTCAGGAGCATTATAAGCACACAATAGAGCACATTTTTTTCTTATACTAAACATGCAGAACAGGCAGTTGAGCCTCATTCCCACAGTCAGATCACAGTGACAGTAAAGGGAACAATATGAAAATTAGAGGTAGCATATTTCACCTACTAAAGAAAACTGTCATGATAATTTTTAAAATGACAGATATTAATCTATTGGTTTTGATTTTTGTAACGTATGTTGAATATCATCTTGAAATGCATTCCTTTTCCCATACAAACCACGCTGCTTTTAAGACTGAACAATGTTTCTCTAACTGACACTAGCGTTTCTAGCAGTGTGGTAAGGAGGAGACTGAGAGCTCTTTTATCAATGGGGATGAGACCAGCCTTGCCTTGCTGCTTTTAACAGCATGAGGAGATGAACTCTACATAGCTCCAGAACTTCCATTCGGTTTTTGTGGCATCCATGGATCCTGGCTCCATTTTTCAACTTTCCATGCATTGCCCTATGCCTAAATGTACCCCATGTGGTACAGAGCAGTGACTTGATGCTATCAATTCTTTTTAAAATAGTAATAAATGAAATTGCTCTTAAAATATTTCAATAACTCTTTCTCTTTTGAGATAGGATTTTATATGGCACAGACTCATTTTAGGCTCTCTGGAACAAAAACTTTGAATTCCTGCTCCTCTTGTCTCCCACTCACAAGACCTGGGATCACTGACATGTGCTGTCCTTCCCACCTCAACATTACTTTCTTAAATGCTATTTTTAAAACAAATGGAGGGACTGGAGAGATGGCTCAGAAGTTAAGAATATTGGCTTTTCTTCCAAAGGTCCTGAGTTCAATTCCCAGTAAACACATGGTGGCTCATAACCATCTATAGTGAGATCTGGTGCCCCCTTCTGGTGTGGAGGTGTACATGCAGGCAGAATACTGTAAAAATAATAAATTAATCTTTAAAAACTTTTGTGATAGCTGGGCATGATGATGCAAATTGCAATCTCAACACTTGGAAATCAAAGAAAGGAGCACGGTGAGTTTGATGTCAGTTTGGGATACAGAGTGAGTCTATGTTTTAAAACTTAAAACTATACTAAAACCAGCTCATATTTATTATTCAGTTTTTTTTAAAAAATGTAAGAAAATATTCAGATATTTTACCAAAATTTCATAAAAGAAGTGATCAGCCCAGTGTTTATAACTGAAGTCTCAGAAGCTAAGGATAAAGAACACAACAGGAAATTTGGAGACTGAGTTCTGATGTCAGCCCTGTGCTCATGCTGATAGACATAAGGAAGGTACATCAGTCATTGCATGTGATGCATGGTAGGTTTTACAGGACCTACAGGCTATATGTTATTATCTGCATTTTACACTCAAGGCTCTGCGAAGGTCAGTGCCTCAGTTCAGGACTGGACGTCAGGCGGTCTGCACATGCAATTTTGCCTCGCTCCAGCTCTGTCTGGTCCTTCTTGTGTGAGCAGGCTGAAAAAATCATACTAACTTTGTAACCTATGTTTCTTTTAATTGCCTTATAACTTATATTTTCAAGTTTTAGGCCTATATTAATTAAAGCCTCTTAGTGCTTCTCCAGAGAGCTGAGAAATGTAAAAGTTCCTGACATCAGCCATCTGTGAGGGCAGAGATAAGGAAGAAAACAAGCAGAGATCCCTACTAAATGGTGAGTAACTCACATATGAAACCACTTGTAATGCCTTAAACATTCTGACTTTCTTTCTTTTATACACCAATTCTACCCCTGTACAGACTAACGCATTTATTAGTTGGGATAAGTCACGGGGCTGTTGCCTGACAGACATTGTCTTAGTATTTGGGTTGCTGAGTAGGTAGGTTAGTAGGGAAAATGGCACAGTACAGGCTTGAGGGTCTGCAGTTTGAAGCCCAGTGTGTATGTAAAGGTGGGGTATGGTCACACACTTCTTCAACCCTAGCCCTGGGTCAACAGAGACAGGCAGGTCCTAGACACTCCCTGGCCAGCTAGTCAGCCAATCTGTGAGTTCTGGTTCAGTGATCCCTGTCTAAAGATAGGGAGAGAGTGATAGGGAAAGCATGCTAGGTCAACATGTGCCCACAAAATGAACACACACACACACCAAACCAAACCAAAAATATGTTTTCAAATGAAAGCAAAATTACTTTAAGGTGGATCCAAGATGGCAGCACACCATATCAGAGAGGCAAAGGATCTGAAACTCTGAAATTGGTGAGTAGAGGGGCAACTGAAGCCACAAAATCAACATTGAGGCTTCCTGAGTGAGCAGGGACATCACATGAGCTGAGACCATTTAGATTCAGGTCAACGGTGGACTTCTCTGGGGATGGAAAGTGGTGAATATTCACTTCCCCATTTAGAGGCTCCTTCCTCCTCAGTGGAGCCAGCCGACAGAGAATCTTAGAGACTCCAGAGACTCTTAGCACAGAACTCACTGCCTGGGGACTGAGACAGACGAGGCAGGGCTCAAGCTCCTTAGCCACAGCTGCCAGCTCTACCAGCCTTCTGATTCCCAGATCCGCAGTACCAACCTTCCCGAGTCCCAGGTATGCAGGTGGCCATACGAACTCCACAGGTCCTCCCAGCCAAAGGGCCACCCAATTGACTGTAAGGGCCACCCAATCCCTCAGTGGTGACAGCTGGCTGTACACCATCAAAGTTGCCAGACCAGCCAAACCACCCAGTTGCACCAGGCACCGGGCCACATAGGTCTGTGGACCACTGTTGTGGCTCCCCCAGGACTTCCCAACAGGCACTTGGACCATCCTCCCAGTCTAGCTGCTGCAGCTGGACTTCTAAGTTCAGCGGCTACAGCACCAGTGAGCTGAAGGAGCTCCTACCCCCACATTGACTGAGCAAGCCCCAACTGAAAGTAGAAAACAGGGGGAACCCCTGTGCTTTCCAATTTGACTTACTAGAGAGTGAGTGTGCCTTCAAGACCTTACAAAGCCCCAGATCCAGGGTCCTTGTAAGCTAGCAGCCAGACATCCGACCCTCCCACCCATGTGCAAACTGTGGGAAACAGAGGGACAGTGTTTTCAACATTGAGGCCCCAGAATACTGGGGGTCTACCAGTGGAGTTCAGGCAAATAACTCCTGGAGCTCAGAGCTGAATACCTGTGGCCTGCAATGCCATTGAGGTATTCAAGGAATCTACACAAGCGAATTGCACCTGTGAAGACCTCCAGCACCTATAATCCCTTTGATGCCTGCACAGTCTCCTGCCCCACACTTCAAGCATTTATATTCTCTAACACCCTGTCAGTCAAGGCACACTTCCACACACATGCCCATGCACACACACACTCACTTGCTCGCCCACATTTGTCTTCCTGTGCACA
This sequence comes from Meriones unguiculatus, assembly GCF_030254825.1. Classification (NCBI taxonomy): domain Eukaryota; kingdom Metazoa; phylum Chordata; class Mammalia; order Rodentia; family Muridae; genus Meriones; species Meriones unguiculatus. Next base: position 74,778,443 of record NC_083354.1, on the reverse strand, counting down.
TGAATGTTTCTCCCTTAGGTACACCTGAATCACCAACGCACACTCTCAAACCACTGGACCACTCTCATCTTCCTGAAGAATTCTCCAGACATCAGAGAAAGATGCTACCAGTCTGAACTGGAGACTCCAGGAACAAACAGTGAAGGTTACAGATAAGCAAATGGCCAGAGGTCGGCAAAATAACACATCCAACAAAATCCAGGACATTATGGTGTCACCAGCAACCCCAAAAATCTATGGATACTCCAATTCATTGGAAACACAGGAAAATGATTTTAAAGCTATGCTTATCCAGTTATTAGAGGCACATAAAGAGGAAACAAACAGATCTCTCAAAGAAATTTAAACACGGATGGAAGCAAATAAAGAGGAAATGAATAAAGCTCTCAAAGAAACATAGGCAAATATAGCCAAACAAGAAGAGGCACAATTAGTGGCATATAGAGAGGAAAACAACAACAACAACAAAAAAAAAAAGGGATTATCATAGAGAGACATGAATCCACATTCAAGCAGATGAAGGAAATGATGCATGAAAACAGAATTAGAAGCAATAAAGAAAACACAAACAGAGAAAACCCTGGAGCTGGAGAACTTAGAGAAAAGATCAGGAAACACAAAGGTAACCATCAAAAATAGAAAACAAGAGATGGAAGAGAGACTCTCTGGTGGTGAAGATACACTTGCAGAAATTGAAACTTTTCTCAAAGAAAAAGTAAAATTGGAAAAGTCCCAAACACAAACATCAAAGAAATCAAGGACACCACAAAAAGGCAAATTCAAAAAATAATAGGAATAGACAAAAAAGAACATACCAGGCTCCAAGGTCCAGAAAATATCTTCAAGAAAATCATAGAAGAAAAATTTCCCAAATTAAAGAGATGTCCATAAATATACAAGAGACCTACAGAACACCAAATAGACTAGACCAGAAAATAAACTCCTCACGTCACATCATATTCAGAACACTAAATCTACAGAACAAAGAAAATATATTAAAAGCAGCAAGAGAAAAAGGCCAAGTAACATATAAAGGTAGACCTATCAGAAACACACAAGACTTCTTATCAGAAACTATGAAAGCCAGAAGGACCTGGGCAGATGTCATGCAGACCTTATGGGACCACAGTTGCCAACCCAACAAAGTTTTCAATCGGCATAGATGGAGAAAACAAACTATTCCATAACAAAACAAAATTTAAGCAATATCTACATAGGAAACCAGCCCTACAGAAGATACTAGAAGGAAAACTCCAATCCAATGAAAACACTACACAAAAGAAAACATAGGATACAGATAATTTCCCAACAAAATTTAAAAAAAAAAACAAGCAATGAATTACAGTAAGACCACCAACTCCACAATAAAGGAACTAACAGCCATTGGTCACTATTATCCATCAACATCAATGGCCTCAAATCTTCAATAAAAAGACACAGACTAACAGGATGGTTGCAGAAACAGGATACAACATTCTACTGCATCCAGGAAACACACCTCTGCAACAGAGATAAACACTACCTCACAGTAAAGGACTAGAAAAATGTTTTTCAAGCAAATGGACCTAAAAAACAACCAGAGGTAGAAATCCTAATATCTAACAAAATAGACTTTCAACCAAAATTAATCAAAAAAGATGAGGAGGGGCACTTCATTCTCATCAAAGGAAAATTCCACCAGGAGGATATCACAATTTTGAACATCTATGCCCCAAATACAAGACTACCTACATTTGTAAATGAAACATTACTAAAGCTGAAATTATTCATCCATCCCAACACATTAATAGTGGGAGACTTCAACACTCCACTCTCACCAAGGGACAGATCATCCAGATAGAAGCTGAACAGGAAATTAAGGGCACTTACAGAGCTCCTAAATCAAATGGACCTAAAAGATGTCTACAGAACTTTTCACCCAAATTCAAAAGAGTATACCTTCTTTGAGCACCTCTTGGAACCTTCTCCAAAATAGACCATATATTTGGTCACAAAGCAAGCCTCAGCAGATAAAAGAAGATTGAAATAATCCCTTGTATCCCATCTGATCACTATGGTCTAAATCTGGACCTCAACAACAGCAACAGAAATAGCAAAAAGTCTACACATAAATGAAAACTGAACAAGTCACTACGCAAAGACAGCTGGATCAGGGAAGAAATAAAGAAAGAAATTAAAGACTTCCTAGAATTCAATGAAAATGAAGGTACAACATACGCAAACTTATAGGACACAACAAAAGCAGCGCTGAGAGGAAAGCTCATAGCACTAAGTGCCTGCAAGAAGAAATTTGAAACATCCTATACAAGCAACTTAATAGCTCACCTGAAAGCCCTAGGAAAAAAAAAGAAGCAAACACACCAGAAGAGTGGACAGCTGGAAATATTCAAGCTCAGGTCAGCAATCAATAAATTAGAAACAAATAAAACAATTCAAAGAATCAATGAAACCAAGAGTTGATTCTTTAAGAAAATCAACAAGGTAGACAAGCCCTTAGCCAAACTAACTAAAAGGCAGAGAGAACCTAAAAGAGGGACATAACAACAGGCACTGAAGAAATCCAAGCAATCATTAGGTCTGACTACAAAAGCTATATGCAACATAATTTGAAAATCTAAATGAAATGGACAATTTTCTTGATAGATTGCACTTACCAAAGTTAAATAGAGATCAGGCAGAAAGGTTGAAAAGTCCTATATGGCCCAGGGAAATAGAAGCAGTCATCAATAGTCTCCCTTCCAAAAAAAAAAAAAAAAAAAAAAAAAAAAAAAAAGCCAGCGCCAGATGTTTTCAGTGCAGAATTCTACCAGACCTTCAGGGAAGAGCTAACTCCAGTCCTCTTTAAACTGTTTGACAAAATAGAAACAGAAGGAACATTACCAAACTCATTCTATGAAGCCACAGTCACCTTGATACCTAAACCACACAAAGACCCAACAAAAAAAGAGAACTTCAGACCTATCTCTCTTGTGAACATTGATGTAAAACTACTCAATAAAATAGTTGCAAGCCAAATCCAAGAACATATAAAAGATATCATCTGCCATCACCAAATAGGCTTTATCACAGGCATGCAAGGGTGGTTCAACATACAGAAATCCATCAATGTAATCAATCACATAAACAAATTTATGGAGAAAAACCACATGATTATCTCCTTATATGCCAAAAAAGCATTTGACAAAATCCAAAACCCATTCATGATTAAAGTCTTGGAGAGACCAGGGATACAAGATACATACTTAAACATAGTAAAGGCAATTTAGAGCAAGCCTATAGCCAACATCAAACTAAACAGAGAAACTTCAATCAATCCCACTGAAATCAGGGACAAGGCAAGGCTGCCCACTCTCTCCATATCTGTTCAACATTGTACTTGAAGTCCTAGCTACAGAGAGACTAAAGGAGATCAAGGGCATACAAATCAGAAAGGAAGAAGTCAAATGTCACTATTCACAGATGATATGATAGTACACATGAGTGACCACAAATATTCAACCAAAGAATTCCTTCACCTGATAAACGACTTCAGCAAAGTAGCTGGATACAAAATCAACTCAAAAATTCAGAAGCCCTACTGTATAACAAAGATAAAAGGACCCAGAAAGAAATTAGGGAAACAACACCCTTCATGACAACCACTAAGAACATAAAGTACCTCAGTGTGATTCTAACCAAGCAAGTGAAAGACCTATTTGAAAAAAACTTCAAGTCTCTGAAGAAAGAAACTGAAGAGGATATCAGAAGATGAAAAGATCTCCCATGCTCATGGATCAGTAGGATTAACATGGTGAAAATGACCATCCTACCAAAAGCAATCTAAAGATTCAGTACAATTCCCATCAAAATACCAACACAATCCTTTACAGACCTTGAAAGAAAAATTCTCAATTTCATATGGAAAAACAAAAACCCAGAATCTCCAAAATGATCTTGTACAACAACAGATCATCTAGAAGTATTTCCTTCCCTGATCTCAAACTGTACTACAGAGCAATAGTAATAAAAACTGCATGTATTGGCATAGAAACAGAATGGTGGATCAATGGAACCAAATAGAAGACCCAGAAATAAATCCATACACCTATAGATACATGATTTTTTACAAAGAAGCCAAAACCATTCAATAGAAAAAAAGGACAGCATGTTCAACAAATAGTGCTGGTCCAACTGGATGTCTATATGCAGAAAAATGAAAATAGATTCATATTTATCACCCTGCACAAAACTAAAGTGTAAGTGGATCAAAGACCTCAACATAAAAGGAGACACACTAAATCCGTTAGAAGAAAAAGTAGGGAAGAGCCTAGAACTCATTGGCACAGGAGACAACTTTCTGAATGGAGCATCAACAGCACAGGCTCTAAGAGCAACAATCAATAAATGGGACCTCATGAAACTGAAAAGCTTCTGTAAAGCAAAGGACACTGTCATCAGAACAAAATGACAGCCTACAAACTGGGAAAGGATCTTCACCAACCCTATATCTGGACTAATATCCAGAATATATAAAGAAATAAAGAAGTTAAAAAGCAACAAATCAAGTAAACAAAAAAGGAGCTAAAGAGAGAATTCTCTGTAGAGGACTATAGAATGGCAGAGAAACACCAAATTAACACTCAACATCCTTAGCCATCAGGGGAGATGCAAATCAAAACAACCCTGAGATTTCACCTTATACCCATCAGAATGGATAAGATCAAAATCTCAACTGACAACACATGCTAGAGAGGTTGTGGAGAAAAGGGAACCCTCCTCCATTGCTGGTGGAAATGTAACTTGTACAACCACTTCAGAAATCGGTCTGGGTGCTTTCTCAGACAATTAGGAATAGTGCTTCCTCAAGATCCAGCTATACCACTCCTAGGCATATATCCAAAAGATGCTCAAGTATACAACATGGACATTTGTTCAATCATGTTTGTAGCAGTTTTATTCATAATAGCCAGAAACTGGAAACAACCCAGATGTGCCTCAACGGAGGAATGGATATAGAAATTGTGGTACATTTACACAATGGAATACTACTCAGTAATTAAAAACAAGAAAATCATGAAATTTTCAGGAAAAAAAAGTGAGATCTAGAAAAGATCATCCTGAGTGAGGTATCCCAAAAGCAGAAAGACACAGATTGTATATACTCACTTATAAGTGGATACTAAACCTATAAGATAGGATAAACATACTAAAATCTGTACACCTAAAGAAACTAAACAAGAAGGATGTTCCAGGGTAAGATGATCAATCCTCATTTAGAAAGACAAATGGGATGGACATTGGAGGTAGAAGAAAATAAGAAACAGGATAGGAGCCTACCATAGGGACCTCTAGCCCATGGCAGCTTAGCATCCAAGTGGGTTTCCCTAGTAAGGAGAACAGAGGCTGTCTCTGACATGAACTCAGTTGGTTGCTCTTTCACCCTTCCCACCCCTCAAGGGAGGAGCAGCCTTTCTAGGCCACAGAGGAGGACAATGCAGCCAGTCCTGATGAGACCTGATAAGCTAGGCTCAGATGGAAGGGGAGGAGGACCTCCCCTATCATGGACTTAGAGAGGGGCAGGGAGGAAAGGAGGGAGGGAGGGTGAGATTGGGAGGGAATGAGGAAGGGGCCTACATTGGGGATACAAAGTAAATAAACTGTAATTAATATAAAAACTAAAAATTAGACAAAGAAAGGCTAAAAAAAAAAAAAGAAAAGTAGTGGTTACAATGTTGATTAAAAAAAAAACTAAGAATGTATTAAAAATATCCTTTATGGAACAAGCCAATAAAATCACTCAATAATCCAGCAAAAAACAAAACAAAACAACAACAACAAAAAAAAAACCCCACAAACTTTAAAAATAGAAGAAAAAGCTAAGTTCCTGTGATTCAAACTTATCACTATGTGACCACTTAAAAAGTTCTGGGGTGACCCCATATAGGATAGGAGGAAGATCAGAACTCAAGGGAATACCCCAACAATGTGGCTCTTTTATCTCTAGTTTTATTTTGCTCTGTAAAACATTAAAAATTTTAATCATGAAATACGATCCACTTACTTGGGGAACCACTTGGCATGCTCCTTCCAGGGATCGTCTCCTTCTTCCCAGTTTCCCAGGCATCCACCGCAGGAGAAGCACTGCACAGTGTCCCTTTCACCTACAGATGCAGGGAAGCGATGGCACCAGGTGTGTCTTGGAGCTGATCATACTGAACCAGAGCAACACAGACCCCAGCATGCTTGCTCTTCCATGTCCCCTCTGACTGAATCCCTGGCCACATCCCACTGCCCTAAATGACACACTCCTACATCTGGACCGCCCGCCCAGCCATGGCCATCCTCCATACGCACAGCCCAGGACTTTGGAGGTCCTATTAGGTGATCTAGCACTCAGCTACACACTCAGCCTACTGCCGGTACTCTTAAGGTCTATATGTAAAGAAAAGCAACATTTTACTTTATACACACCCAAGTGTGTGTGCATAAGATTTTAAGGTACATATCCAGAGCTTAGAGATGGCACAGTTGGCAAATGCTTGCTGGGCAAACATGGAGACTGGGCTCAGATCTCCAGCACCTGTGTAATAGCAAGGCAACAGGGACAGTGTAATCTTAATGCCAGGGAAGGAGAGACAGGAAGACCCTAAGGGCTCACTAACCTTGGCAAGCTCCAGGTGTAATGAGAGACCTGTCTCACAAAATATGTTGGACAGAACTACAGGCCTATTTCTGAATACACAGAACATGTTGCTTTCAGGATAGAGAGGAATCAAGCTGGAACTGACTCAGAATTTCCTCCCTGCAATCTTCCTGTCACAGTACTGGAAGAGGCTTTGCAGTCTGCTGGGGGAGGAGGGCCACCTGCATTCTCCAATATCACCATCATGCCAGAGAAGATGAGGCCAATGGTGAAGAGTGGCCTGAACCTTTGGGGATAACCGACTGCTTTTGAATTGGACTTGAGGATGCTTCACAGATGCTCTAATGGTGGTCAAGCTGGGTGTGGTGTTGCAGGCCTGTAAATCTCAGCACTTGTGTGTCAAAGACAGGTAGATCTCTGGGTCAATGGCCAGACTGATTTACATAGCAAAGTCAGAACAGAAAGGGCAACACAGTGAGACCCTATTTCAAAAAGGCAAAAAGAAAGAAAACAAAAACCTAAATTAAATCTGGTGAAAAGCACATGGCCCAGAAACTCTCTAAAGGTCTTAGCAGGGAAGGGTCTAGGAATGCTATCTGGCTTAATAGACATCCTGTCAAAATTCCTTCTAAATATTTATGTTCCTATGCAAAGAATGCTGCTGCTTTGATCCTTGGCTAGATAATAATTGATTATTGAGTGTTCAGCAATAAATGAGATGTCTATGTCAACCTCACACCAAGGCTCTGGGAGATCTGATGGCATAGCCATATCCATTGGAAACAGCAAAAGTCATGAAGCCAGCACAGCTGTTTGACATGGCTCTAGCACAGGTGGGGAAAATGCAGCAATTATTTTCATTCTTTCCCTCTTTTGTAGGTTTTTAGGATCTATGTGTTTTATTGGAGGGGGGGGAATCCTTTCTGCATTATGATTTTTTTCTGTCTTTTCTTGAAAAAATTATGTCTGAGTTATTTCCATTTAGGAAAAATAACATTATTTGGCCACTGTTTTGAAGGTTTCCTTATGCTTTGGAGATCATTGAGCACAGATTAGCACATAAACTAGCAATTCTTTTATGAGGCCATTACTACAGGAATCTTTTATGGATATCTGCCCTTAAGCAAACTCAAACAGTATAATTGGTATAGGGGAAACAAAGATAGCTGACAAGCTCTGACTGGCCAGAATACCAGGTAACAGATCAAGGCCTCCCTTTACAATATGCTTAGAACTCTCTGAAAATGTAGTTTAAAGATAGGGGGTCATACAGAGTACACCCCTGGAGGAAGAGAACTCAGTAAATAAGACAGGTTGACTAAAATAACTTGTTCCTAGTTTATAGTGTAGATGATGACACAAGTAGTAAAAGGAGTTAGGTATTAATATTTGGTCTTCATAAAAAAAAAATTCAGATATTTTCTGTTTGTCTGGAGTGCCTTAAAACTACAAATACTGCCTGCCTAAAAGCAGGCTGTTATATAAGAAATGTGTTTGCTTTGGATAACACAATCTTTAGATTCTATAACTTGGAGTTATAAACCTTATAATAAGCATAAATCTGTTCTGTTTATATTTTCTAATGATGACTGAAGTTGTAACACTTCGTAATGAAAAATCAAACAAATCATCTGCACTTCTTGGACAGGTTAGTCTGTCATTAGTCGGTCTTTGTTCTGTGAAACCTGTGTAATAAAGAAGCAATCTCCTTGCTAGTCAATCAGAACTGCAAAATTCCCCTGAGCACCTCTCCTGACTCACTCCTCTCTCCCTTGCCAATTATCTCCTCTGCACACCACTCTCTGTTGCTCTCGTTCATCCATAAACCCTGAACAAAGTGGCAGAGCTTTCTGAGCCACGGTTTGGAAGTGTGTTCTTTTTTAAAAAGTATTTTATTCTTTGGAAATCACAGATGTGTGTACAATGTATGTGGATTATATCACCCCCACTGCCTTTCTTCAGTTTCCCCAGACCCTCCTCCTCAAGTCAGGTCACCTCCCAGCTTTGTATCCTCTTTTAACTGAATTCAATTAGTACTGCTCATTTGTGAGTGGACATGGGGCCATCCAGCAGAGCGCGGGGAAACCTCAAGGCCCACGGGCTGAACAAGTGTCAACAGCTCCCCTCTTACAGGTGGGGCTTGGCTTGGCTGGATTTGGGGCAGGCTTGTATGGATAGGCAACCACAGCAACTGTGAGTTCCTGAGGGAAGGACCCTGCTATGCACAAAACAAGACAAACCCAAGACAAAGTCCTCTACAGCCTCTGGCTCTTATGGCCTCTTGGTCCCCTCTTCTGCAATGGTCCCTGAGTTTGGGAGGAGGAAGTGTTCCCTCAGGAATGAACACACCCTGTCACTCACTGTCTCCACTTTGCCCTTGTTGTAAGTCTCTGGAATTCTGTTCTTGTTAAGGTCTGAATTTATGTTCATTCCAGACTTTCATTAGCAACTGAGAGCCCTGGGGTGTCCCAAAGAGACACTTGGAAGAAAGGATATGGTCATTGTTGCCAATTGTAAGTTTTCATCTTGCTGTTGTCGTCTATCTAAACAAAAGCTGGGGCTAAAGAGATGGCTCAGTGTTCAAGAGCTCTGACTGCCCTTCCAGAAAGCCAGAGCTCAATTCTCAGCACCCACATGGCAGCTCACAACTGTCTATAACTCCTGCTCCATGGGATCTGACTTCCTCACACATGCAGTTCAGTGGCAAAGTGCTGCTTCTCACTCATGACACTCTGGATTCAACGTTCTGTCCCCTTAAACACACACACAACAGACATAGAACTAAAACAAAAAGAAACAACAAACAACTGAAGAAGGACAGGCAAAGTTGAAGGTTTATGTAGATGTGTGTGTGCTTTTGTTTGGTAAAAGGACAGTGAACTGAAAAACAGGACTGTGTTTGCCCCTGGATGAGGAGGACAGCATCCTCAGGACAAGGGAATGGCACGGTGGCCTCTAAGGCATTGAGAGACCTTGACTTCTTGACTTTAGCGCTCAGCTCCTAGGCTTTATTGTTATTGTCCTTTCAACCAGATACGCAAGTACAGTAGATATGCATTATATATGCTAGTTTTAATTAAAATAAAACAAAGTTTGTTGATAGATTCTAGAACAAGCTTTAAGTACAACCAAATCCTCTCCCACCTTGCCACACAGGGTTTAAGAATAAGGCCCTGACATTCTTAATTATTTTCCACATACTCCTAAAGAAAAAAGGAGACTGAGAGCTCTTTTGTCAATGGGGATGAGACCAGCCTTGCCTTGCTGTTTTTAATAGAATGAGGAGATGAACTCCATATAGCTCCAGGACTTCCATTCAGTTTCTGTGGCATCCATGGATCCTATAAAACTATACTAAAATCAGCTCACATTTATTATTCAGTTTTAAAAAAAATGTAAGAAAATATTCAGATATTTTACCAAAATTCCATACAAGAAGCGATCAAGCCAGCGTTTAAAACTGAAGTTTCAGAAGCTAAGGATAAAGAACACAACAGGAAATTTGGAGACTGAGTTCCGATGTCAGCCCTGTGCTCATGCTGACAGACAGATGGAAGGTACATCAGTCATTGAATGTGATGCATGGTAGGTTTTACAAGACCTACAGGCTATATGTTATTATCTGCATTTTACACTCAAGGCTCTATGAAGGTCAGTGCCTCAGTTCAGGACTGGATGTCAGGTGGCCTGGACGTGCAATTTTGCCTCACTCCAGCTCTGTCTGGTCCTTCTTGTGTGAGTAGGCTGAAAGAATCAGACTAACTTTGTAACCTATGTTTCTTTTAATTGCCTTTTAACTTATATTTGCATATTAATTAAAGCCTCTTAGTGCTTCTCCAGAGAGCTGAGAAATGTAAAAGTTCCTGACATTAGCCATCTGTGAGGTCAGAGATTAGGAAGAGAACAAGCAGAGATCCCTACAAAATGGAGAGTAAATCACCGGCTGGTGCCTGTAAAATGAGCTTTGTTTGGAAACGGAGATGAGTTAATTATTCTCCCACCTTTAACTGCAGCTATATCTCATATGGCAGGAAATTCCAAACTGACTTGAAGATCAGATATTTACGACAGGGCTGACTGGACCTAAGGGTGACCAGAACTAACCAATTATTTTAAAAGTTAAACACCTCATCCAATCCTGAATCACCAAGATAGCAACCCCAGGAGATTCCCGCCTTGTGTCTTTTAAAAACCTAAGGTCTTTTTTAACCCAGTGCCAGTCCTAGCTGACCAGCAGGGGTGACCACATTGCGCAATGGTCAAGATGAACCTCTTGCCATTTTGCATGGATGGATGATTAGTTTCCTGAGTTCTCTTTATACCTTCTTATATTTAGGCTCATGCTGGGCCTAAAAAGGCCTTACTCCTTTCAGCTATGGGCCAGTCGCTGGACCGTCTCCTCTTCCTGTGTAGGTCATGTTCACTCTGCTGTGTCAGAGAAGCAACCAAAGACCACTGGAGGCAGATGTGCAGCTCTAGTTAGGGCTGATCACATGGGAATGGTGTGGCTGGAAGTTGTCCAGAGTGTAACCAGCAACACTAAACCCAGGGCCATGAGCTGGGCCAAAGCTTCTTTAGGAGCCCAGGTGCAGCAGTGGGGCCCCTGTCTGAGGCTGAACTGCAGCAGGTACATCTGCAGGGTACAAGCCCAACTCCTAAGGAGATGGTGACATTCTATGATTTGCTAATCAGGGCCCATCGTTCCTATGACTATATCATTGATTTCCAGGAATCATTTCTTCCTCAGCTACTGTTTTCACCTCTTTTTCCTTTCCTCTTTGTCCCCTCTTCCCTTTAAACCTCCTCTTACTTTCTTTTAGGCTTCCTTTCCAATAATTTACGTGAAGCAAGTAAAATGTGAAGTTTTCTTGCCACCTCACAGCTCAACAAACCCAAGCCCAAGATCATCTATTTAATTTACATCATCATTTCATAGCTTTTTCTATACATTTGTGAACATGTTGCAATATAATTTAAGAATTTTTTTTTTTTTTGGTTTGGTTAGTTTTGGGGTTTTTTGTTTTTGTTTTTGTTTTGTTTTGTTTTTTGAGACAGAGTTTCTCTGTGTAGCCTTGGCTGTCCTGGACTTACTTTATAGACCAGAAACCAGGCTGCCCTTGAGCTCATAGAGATCCACATACACTCTGGCCTCCCAGGTGCTAGTTTTAGAATTTTTAAAGACTGCTCACCATACATGAATTGTGCATATTTATATTTCCATTTACAAATAATCCTAGACAACCTTTCATTTCTGTGAGCATGGCTGCCTGTGTGCAAGGTGTCTGGTAAATACTTGCCTAGTTGGTTTGTGTGTGATCTAGCATCTACCCAGGAACTTTCCTATATACAGTATGAGGTACAACTATTTGGAAAAAAAATCCCAGTCACGATGGTGTGTACCCACAATTCTATGTCAGAGGGTGAAGCAGAAAGCTGAGCAAGTTGAGGCCAGCCTGGGATATATAATGATGCCCATCAATAAAATAAAATAAAAGGCCTTTCTAGTCAAGTACCATTCACTGACATTACAGAAAAACACAGCCATAAATAAATAAATAAATAAATAGGAACATTCAGCCAAGTATAAAGTGTAGGAAATTATACAGAGCAGCTTAAGTGATTTCTTTTAAGAAATAATTGAAAAGGTGAAAGGTGAGGAAAATGGATTCATAATTCTGGACTGGAAAAACAGCTAAGAGGGCAGCTATGCTTGCTATTAAGCCTGATGATTTGAGTGTGATACCCAGGTCCCCTCACTCAGGCCATCTTCTGACCTCCACATACATCCTGGTAGAAGAACAATACCCCCTTTCTCACAGCCCCAGAAGTGCACTTTTTATTTTAAAAACAAACACACAAACAAACAAAACTGTAACAGAGGGAGGGAGATGAGCATTTGAATGCTGATTCATGTATTTGACATTAGGCACTTATGCCATCTTTTCCTAGAAGACATGAGGATACTATGGTCCCATCTCACACGCTATAATACTAACAGATGCTTTATGTGGTCCCTGGAACTCACTTTGAAGTATCCTGGTTCTTGTTATTCCATAGAAAACATTGGCAGGCAGTGGAGGAGGAAATAGTTCCTGACCAGGTGCTGACAAGTGCTAATTATAGTGATCTTTTCATTTCCATGAGATGTTCCATAATCAAGGCTTGAAAACCAGTGAAAGAAGTAAATCTTTGTTGGCAGAAACAAATAAAGAAAAGCAAAGAAATGACAAAACCAGTATTAAACAGATCACTAAAATTAATTAAAATATGTTTTTTCTAAGCAGGGAGCTAAAGACCACTGCAATCCCAAAATCCTTGAATCTCTGAAGCAAAACTTTTCTCTTGTGGCAGGGGGATGTGGATGACCTAGACATCTGGCCCTCTTGCCTTTCAGCAGAGGGTGGCTTTGAACTCCTGATTCTCCACTCTTCATCTTCCTAGTGCTGGGATTACAGGTATGTGCCACTGCATCCAGCAAGCATTTTCATTTGGTGTATATTCCACACATGTGAAACCACTTGTAATGCCTTAAACATTCTGACTTTCTTTGTTCTATACACCAATTCTACCCCTGTACAGACTAACACATTTATTAGTTGGGATAAGTCACGGGGCTGTTGCCTAACAGACATTGTCTTAGTATTTGGGTTACTGAGTAGGTAGGTTAGTAGGGAAAATGGCACAGTACAGGCTTGAGGGTCTGCAGTTTGAAGCCCAGTATGTATGTAAAGGTGGGGTATGGTCACACACTTCTTCAATCCTCACCCTGGGTCAACAGAGACAGGCAGGTCCTAAACACTCCCTGGCCAGCTAGTCAGCCAATCTGTGAGTTCTGTTTCAGTGATCCCTGTCTAAAGATAGGGAGAGAGTGATAGGGAAAGCATGCTAGGTCAACCTGTGCCCACAAAGTGAACACACACACACCAAACCAAACCAAAAATATGTTTTCAAATGAAAGCAAAATTACTTTAAGGTGGATCCAAGATGGCAGCACACCATATCATAGAGGTAGAGAAACTGAAACTCTGAAATTGGTGATTAGAAGGGCGACTGAAGCCACAAAATCAACATTGAGGCTTCCTGAATGTGCGGGGACAATACATGAGCTGAGCTGAGACCATTTAGATTCAGGTCACCCATGGACTTCTCTGGGGATGGAGAGTGGCGAACATTCAGTTCCCCATTTAGGGGCTCCCTCCTCCTCAGTGGAGCTGGCCCACAGAGACACTTAGAGACTCCAGAGACTCTTAACACAGAACTCACTGCCTGGGGACTGAGACAGAAGAGGCAGGGCTCCTAGCTCCTTAGCCACAGCTGCCAGCTCTACCAGCCTTCTGATTCCCAGATCCACAGTATCATCCTTCCTAGTCCCACGTATGCAGGTGGCTATACGAACTCCACAGGTCCTCCCAGCAAGTGACTGTAAGGGCCACCCAATCCCTCAGTGGTGACAGGTGGCTGTACACCCACCAAATTTGCCAGATCAGCCAAACCACCTAGTTACACCAGGCACCAGGCCACATAGGTCTGTGGACCACTGTTGTGGGCCCCCAGGACTTCCCAGCAGGCACCTAGACCAGGCTCCCAGTCTCGTTGCTGCAGCTGGACTTCCGAGGTCATTGGCTGCAGCACCAGCGAGCTGAAGGAGCTCCTACCCCCGCATTGACTGAGCAGGACTCAACTGAGAGTAGAAAACAAGGAGAACCCCTGTGCTTTACAATTTGACCTGCTAGAGACTGAGTGTGCTTTCAAAAGCTTGCAGAGACCCAGATCCAGGGTCCTTCTAAGCTAGCAGCCAGACATCCGACCCTCCCACCCATGTGCAAACTGTGGGAAACAGAGGGACAGTATTCTCAACATTGAGGCCCCCAGAATACTGGGTGTCTACCAGTGAAGTTCAAGCAAATAACTCCTGGAGCTCAGAGCTGAATTCCTGTGGCCTGCAATGCCATTGAGGTATTCAGGGAATCTGCACAAGCAAATTGCACCTGTGAAGACCTCCAGCACCTATAATCCCTTTGGTGACTGCACAGTCTTCTGTCCCACACTTCAGGAATTTATATTCTCTAACACCCTGTCAGTCAAGGCACACTTCCACACACATGCCCACCCACATTTGTCCTTCTGTGCCCACGAATCTTTCTCCCTTAAGTACAGCTGAAGCACAAACGCACACTCTCAAACCACTGGACCTCTCTCATCTTCCTGAAGAATTCTCCAGACACCAGAGAAAGATGGTACCACTCTGAAATGAAGAATCCAGGAACAAACAGTGACAGTTACAGATAAGCAAATGGCCAGAGGTTGGCGAAAGAACACATCCAATAAAATCCAGGACATCATGGTGTCACCAGAAACCCCAAAAATCTATGGGTACTCAAAGTCATCGGAAACACAGGAAAATGATTTTAATAACTGCTTATCCAGTTATTAGAGGCACATAAAGAGGAAACAAACAGATCTCTCAAAGAAATTAAAACACGGATGGAAGCAAATAAAGAGGAAATAAACAAAGCTCTCAAAGAAACATTGGCAAATATAGCCAAACAAGTAGAGGCACAATTAGTGGCATATAGAGAGGAAAACAACAACAACAACAACAAAAAAAGGGATTATCATAGAGAGACATGAATCCACATTCAAGCAGATGAAGGAAATGATGCATGAAAACAGAATTAGAAGCAATAAAGAAAACACAAACAGAGAAAACCCTGGAGCTGGAGAACTTAGAGAAAAGATCAGGAAACACAAAGGTAACCATCAAAAATAGAAAACAAGAGATGGAAGAGAGACTCTCTGGTGGTGAAGATACACTTGCAGAAATTGAAACTTTTCTCAAAGAAAAAGTAAAATTGGAAAAGTCCCAAACACAAACATCAAAGAAATCAAGGACACCACAAAAAGGCAAATTCAAAAAATAATAGGAATAGACAAAAAAGAACATACCAGGCTCCAAGGTCCAGAAAATATCTTCAAGAAAATCATAGAAGAAAAATTTCCCAAATTAAAGAGATGTCCATAAATATACAAGAGACCTACAGAACACCAAATAGACTAGACCAGAAAATAAACTCCTCACGTCACATCATATTCAGAACACTAAATCTACAGAACAAAGAAAATATATTAAAAGCAGCAAGAGAAAAAGGCCAAGTAACATATAAAGGTAGACCTATCAGAAACACACAAGACTTCTTATCAGAAACTATGAAAGCCAGAAGGACCTGGGCAGATGTCATGCAGACCTTATGGGACCACAGTTGCCAACCCAACAAAGCTTTCAATCGGCATAGATGGAGAAAACAAACTATTCCATAACAAAACAAAATTTAAGCAATATCTACATAGGAAACCAGCCCTACAGAAGATACTAGAAGGAAAACTCCAATCCAATGAAAACACTACACAAAAGAAAACATAGGATACAGATAATTTTCCAACAAAATTAAAAAAAAAAAACAAGCAATGAATCACAGTATGACCACCAACTCCACAATGAATGGAACTAACAGTCATTGGTCACTATTATCCATCAACATAAATGGCCTCAAATCTTCAATAAAAAGACACAGACTAACAGGATGGTTGCAGAAACAGGATACAACCTTCTGCTGCATCCAAGAAACACACCTCTGCAACAGAGATAAACACTACCTCAGAGTAAAGGACCAGAAAAATGCTTTTCAAGCAAATGGACCCAGAAAACAAGCTGGGGGTAACTATCCTAATATCTAATAAAATAGACTTTCAACCAAAATTAATCAAAAAAGATGAGGAGGGGCACTTCATTCTCATCAAAGGAAAATTCCACCAGGAGGACATCACAATTTTGAACATCTATGCCCCTAATACAAGACCACCTACATTTGTAAATGAAACATTATTAAAGCTAAAATCACTCATCCATCCCAACACATTAATAGTGGGAGACTTCAACACTCCACTCTCACCAAGGGACAGATCATCCAGACAGAAGCTGAACAGGAAATTAAGGGCACTTACAGAGCTCCTAAATCAAATGGACCTAAAAGATGTCTACAGAACTTTTCACCCAAATTCAAAAGAGTATACCTTCTTTGAACACCTCATGGAACCTTTTCCAAAATAGACCATATAGTTGGTCACAAAGCAAGCCTTAGCAGATACAAGAAGATTGAAATAATCCCTTATATCCCATCTGATCACTATGGTCTAAATCTGGACCTCAACAACAGCAACAGAAATAGCAAAAAGTCTACACATAAATGAAAACTGAACAAGTCACTACGCAAAAACAGCTGGATCAGGGAAGAAATAAAGAAAGAAATTAAAGACTTCCTAGAATTCAATGAAAATGAAGGTACAACATACCCAAACTTATAGGACACAACAAAAGCAGCACTGAGAGGAAAGCTCATAGCACTAAGTGCCTGCAAGAAGAAATCTGAAACATCTTATACAAGCAACTTAATAGCTCACCTGAAAGCCCTAGGAAAAAAAAGAAGCAAACACACCAGAAGAGTAGACAGCTGGAAATATACAAGCTCAGGTCAGAAATAAATAAATTAGAAACAAATAAAACAATTCAAAGAATCAATGAAACCAAGAGTTGATTCTTTAAGAAAATCAACAAGGTAGACAAGCCCCTAGCCAAACTAACAAAAAGGCAAAGAGAACCTAAAAGAGGGACATAACAACAGGCACTGAAGAAATCCAAGCAATCATTAGGTCTGACTATAAAAGCTATACACAACAAAATTTGAAAACCTAAATGAAATGGACAATTTTCTTGATAGATTGCACTTACCAAAGTTAAATAAGAGATCAGTCTGAAAGGTTGCAAAGTCCTATATGCCCGAAGAAAATAGGAGCAGTCATCAATAGTCTCCCATCCAAAAAAAAAAAAAAAAAAAAAAGCCAGGGCCAGATGTTTTCAGTGCAGAATTCTACCAGACCTTCAGGGAAGAGCTAACTCCAGTCCTCTTTAAACTATTTGACAAAATAAAAACAGAAGGAACATTACCAAACTCATTCTATGAAGCCACAGTCACCTTGATACCTAAACCACACAAAGACCCAACAAAAAAAGAGAACTTCAGACCTATCTCTCTTGTGAACATTGATGTAAAACTACTCAATAAAATAGTTGCAAGCAGAATTCAGGAACACATAAAAGATACCATCCACCATCACCAAATAGGCTTCATCGCAGGCATGCAAGGGTAGTTCAACATAAAGAAATCCATCAATGTAATCCATCACATAAACAAACTTATGCAGAAAAGCCACATGATCTTCTCATTAGATGCCAAAAAAGCATTTGACAAAATCCAAAACCCATTCATGATTAAAGTCTTGGAGAGACCAGGGATACAAGATACATACTTAAACATAGTAAAGGCAATTTAGAGCAAGCTAATAGCCAACATCAAACTAAACAGAAAGAAACTTAAATCAATTCCACTGAAATCAGGGACAAGGCAAGGCTGCCCATTCTCTCCATATCTCTTCAACATTATACTTGAAGTCCTAGCTACAGCAGTATGACAACTAAAGGAGATCAAGGGAATACAAAGCAGAAAGGAAGAAGTCAAATATCACTATTCACAGATGATATGCTAGTACACATGAGTGACCCCAAAAATTCAACCAGAGAACTTCTACAGCTGATAAACACCTTCAGCAAAGTGGCTGGATACAAAATTAAATCAAAAACTCTTAAGCCCTCCTGTATACCAAAAATAAAAGGGCCAAGAAAGAAACTAGGGAAACAACATCCTTCATGACAGCCACTAAAAACATAAAGTTCCTTGGTGTGATTCTGACCAAACAAGTGAAAGACATGTTTGAAAAAAAAAAAAAAAAAAAAAAAAAAAAAACAACAACTTCAAGTCTCTAAAGAAAGAAATTGAAGAGGATATCAGAAGATGAAAAGATCTCCCATGCTCATGGATCAGTAGGATTAACATGGTGAAAATGACCATCCTACCAAAAGCAATCTACAGATTCAATGCAATTCCCATCAAAATCCCAACACAATTCTTTACAGACCTTGAAAGAAAAATTCTCAACTTCATATGGAAAAACAAAAATCCCAGAATCTCCAAAACGATCCTGTACAACAACAGATCATATGGAGGTATCTCCATCCCTGATCTCAAGCTGTACTACAGAGCAATAGTAGTAAAAACTGCATGCATTGGCATAGAAACAGAATGGTGGATCAATGGAACCAAATAGAAGACCCAGAAATAAATCCACATACCTATGGATACTTGATTTTTGACAAAGAAGCCAAAACCATTCAATGGAAAAAAACCCAGCATCTTCAACCATTGGTGCTGGTCCACCTGGATGTCTACATGCAGAAAAATGAAAATAGATCCATACTTATCACCTTGCACAAAACTAAAGTCCAAGCGGATCAAAGACCTCAGCATAAAACCAGACACACTAAATCGGTTAGAAGAAAAAGTGGGGAAGAGCCTAGAACTCATTGGCACAGGAGACAACTTCCTGAACAGAACATCAACAGCACAGGCTCTAAAAGCAACAATCAATAAATGGGACCTCATGAAACTATAAAGCTTCTGTAAAGCAAAAGACACTGTCATCAAAACAAAACGACAGCCTACAGACTAGGAAAGGATCTTCACCAACCCTATATCTGGACTAATATCCAGAATATATAAAGAAATAAAGAAGTTAAAAAACAACAAATCAAGTAATCCAATTAAAAAATGGGGTACAGATGTAAAAAGAATTCTCAATAGAGGAATATAGAATGGCAGAGAAACACCTAAAGAACTGCTCAGTGTCCTTAGTCATCAGGGAGATGCAAATCAAAACGACTCTGAGATTTTACCTAACACCCATCAGAATGGCTAAGATCAAGAACTCAAGTGACAGAAGAGGACCTCCCCTATCAGTGGACTTGGGGAGGAGCATGCGTGAAGAAAGGGGAGGGAGAGTGCAGTAGGGAGGGGAGGAGGGAGGGGCTTATGGGTGGATACAAAGTGAATAAAATGTAATTAATAATAAAATAAAATAAAAAGAACTCAAGTGACAACACATGCTAGAGAGGATGTGGAGAAAGGAGAACCCTCCTCCATTGCTGCTGGGAATGTAAACTTGTACAACCACTTTGGAAATCAATCTGGTGCTTTCTCAGACAATTAGGAATAGCACTTCCTCAAGATCCAGCTATACCACTCCTAGGCACATATCCAAAGATGCTCAAGTATAAAACAAGGACATTTGCTCAACCATGTTTGTAGTGGTTTTATTCATAATAACCAGAATCTGGAAACAACCCAGATGCCCCTCAGCAGAGGAATGGATACAGAAATTGTGGTACATTTACACAATGAAATACTACTCAGCAATTAAAAAACAAGGAAATCATGAAATTGGCAGGCAAATAGTGGAATCTAGAAAAGATCATCCTGAGTGAGGTATCCCAGAAGCAGAAAGACACAGATGGTATATACTCACTTATAAGAGGATACTAAACCTATAAGATAGAATAAACCTACTAAAATCTGTAACCTAAAGAAGCTAAACAAGAAGGAGGTTCCAGGGTAAGGAGATCAATCCTCACTTAGAAAGACAAATGGGATGGACATTGGAAGTAGGTGAAACAAGAAACAGGACTGGAGCCTACCATAGAGGACCTCTGAAAGACTCTACCTAGCAGTGCATCAAAGCAGATGCTGAGACTCATAACCAAAACTTGGGCAGAGTGCAGAGAATCATACTTAAGAAGGGGGAATTAGTATGACCTGGAGAGGACAGGAGCACCACAAGGACCAAATATATCTGAGCACAGGGGTCTTTTCTGAGACTGATTCTCCAACCAAGAACCATTCATGGATATAACCTAGAACCCCTGCTCAGATGTAGCCCATGGCAGCTTAGCATCCAAGTGGGTTTCCCTAGTAAGGAGAACAGGGACTGTCTCTGACATGAACTCAGTGGCCCACTCTTTAACCGCCCACCCCCCCGAGGGAGGAGCAGCTTTGTTAGGTCACAGAGGAGAACATTGCAGCCAGTCCTAAAGAGACTTGATAAGGTAGGATCAGATGGAAGGGGAGGAGGACCTCCCCTATCATAGACTTAGGGGCAGGGAGGAGATGAGGGAGGAGATTTGGGAGGGAATGAGGGAGGGGCTACATCTGGAATACAAAGTAAATAAACTGTAATTAATATAAAAAAATAAAATTATTTTAAAAAGAAAAATATAGAAATCATTAATATATATATGTATATATATATTAAGAAGAATCATCTAGAGAAAAAGATACTTTCCAGGTTATGTCTCAGAGAAGCCTGAACTGTCCTGACCAGCCTGATTTTTAACTCTTCCTCATCACAGAATATAAACTATTTAGGCAGGAAACTACAATACCGTTCCCGGGTACAGTCATTACAGCATGGAAATCATGGTGCCAGACTCTTGAGGTAGCTGGTCAAATTGTGTCTTCAGTCAGGAAGCAAAGAGTGATAGGTACCTAATTTGCTCTGTCTATTTAAATTGGCATACTCTGGAGATTTCACAAAACTAAACTATAATATGTGGTCCTCCTATTTGGTTATATTCACTTAGCATAATATTTTCATGATTCATCCATGCTATACAACATGCATCTGTACATCTACTCCCTTGTTAAAGAATATTATATTGCTGTGTATATACGTCATATTTTATTTTTCCAATCATATTTATCAAGTAATTTGGTTTGATTATATTGTTTTAGATTTTATGTTCAAGTGTGGGCATTTTCACTCTAAAATCTATAAGTGCATTTTCTTTTTCTTTTTTCATAATCATCAGCTTTTATTTTATTTTTTAAATTCTTATTAATTACACTTTATTTACTTTATATCCCCCCTGTGCTTTCCTCCCTCCTCCTGTCCCAATGCCTCCCTTCCTCCACCCTCTGCTTGCATGCCCCTCCCCAAGTCCACTGATAGGGGAGGTCTACTTTTTCTTCCTTCTGATCGTAGTCAATTAGGTCTCATGAGGAGTGGCTGCATTGTCTTCTTCTGTGGCCTGTTAATGCTGCTTCCCCCTCAGGGGGAGGTAATTAAAGAGCAGGCCAATCAGTTCATGTCAGAGACAGTCCCTGTTTCTATTACAATGGAACCCACTTGGATACTGAACTGCCATGGGCTACACCTGTGCAGGGGTCTTAGGTTATCTCCATTCATAGTTCTTGGTTGGATTATGAGTCTCCGGAAAGACCCCTGTGCTCAGATTTTTTGGTTCTGTTGCTCTCCTTGTGGAGTTCCTGTCCTCTCCAGATCTTACTGTTTCCCACTTCTTTCCTAAGATTCCCTGCACTCTGCCTACACCCATCAGAACTGATTAGATCAAAAACTCAAGTGACAACACATGCTGGAGAGATTGTCGAGAAAGGGGAACCCTCCTCCACTGCTGGTGGGAATGTAAACTTGTACAACCACTCTGTAAAGCAATCTGGCACAATCTTCCTCAGACAACTAGAAATAGCGCTTTCTCAAGATCCAGCTATACCACTCCTAGGCATATACCCAAAAAAGGCTCAAGTACACAATAAGGGCATTTGCTCAACCATGTTTGTAGCAGCTTTATTTGTAATAGCCAGAAGTTAGAAACAGTCCAGATGCCCCTCAGTAGAGGAATGGATACAGAAAGTGTGGCACATCTACACAATGGAATATTACTCAGCAATAAAAAACAAGGAAATCATGAAATTTGCAGGTAAATGGTGGAATCTGGAAAGGATCATCCTGAGTGAGCTATACCAGAAGCAGAAAGACGCACATGGTATATACTCACTCATATAGACATATAATATAGGATAAACCTACTAAAATCTGTACACCTAAAGAAACTAATCAAGAGGGAGGACTCTTGCTAAAATGCTCAGTTCCTATCCAGAAAAGCAAAGAGGATGGACATAAGAAGAAGAAAACAGGAAACAACTTAGGAGCCTCCCACAGAGGACCTCTGAAAGACTCTGCCCTGCAGACTACCAATGCAGATGCTGAGACTTATGGGCAACTTTCAGGCAGAGTGCAGGGCATTTTGATTTTATATTCTTTGTTGTTTTATTTCATTTTAGAAAGAAAAGAAATTTCTTGTACACTGCAAAGACAGCAGCAGGCATAGCATTAATAGAAGAACTGCTTACTGGGATCTTTGTTGGTATAATGTTCTTTTGGAATGTATACAATTTACCCTCATTCATTCAAAAGTTGATTTCTCTACCCCACTATCTGGATTCAATCCGGACATTGCATTGTGATGCTTATTGTAAGCATCACCTGTCTGTGGTTTGTGTAAACATGCCACCATTTGTTTTCTGTATTGTCAATTAAACAATGCTGTGCAATGGAGAGGAGAGGGTGGGACATCCTGGTCCGAGGGGAAGGAAAGGAAGCCAGGGAGTAGAAGCAGGGAGGTCTGCAGGAGAGGTCTCAAAACTACATGGAGAGATGAACTGCACCTAAGATATGACTAAAAGCCAAAATAGTGGGTGAAATGTGAATGGTAGGAAACTATGTCAGCTTGGAGGTTTAGGATGGAATAACTATTGCCCAGCATTGTGCTCTAGGTTAATTAAATAAATCCCAGTCTCTGTGTGGTGATTTGGGTATACAGCTGGTCTAGGACTAACCGCTGCTTAACTAAAAGATATATCAATAATAAATATTAAATAATGACAACAGATCTTTGATTGTTTCTTTCATATATACATTTGAGACAGGTAAGACTGTAATAAATTAGAAATTCACCCTGGTGCTTTGACAGTTGGAGGAGTTGGTGGAACAGACCCTGTAGCCAGTCATTGGCATAAATTATCACATCATTTGAAATTTCAGAAGTAACCCCACTTTTTTCCTCCTTTCTGGATGTCATGTCTAAGGATTCACCTGCACATTACCATCTGGCTTACTAGACATGAGATCTTTTCATTCTCATTGATCATCATACAACACAATTTGTACCAAATGACTAATTTAGCCTACAACAGCCTATCTCATCTTCCTTCAACATTGGACCCATATGTAGAGTTCATCTGCTTAGAGAACTTCTGAAAAATGAATCGTTACTTAAACCAAAGGCATAAGCCAAAAGACACAATTGTGCAACTGCAGCTTCCTCTTCCACCCTTTATCCACATAGAGCAATCCTCAGGCCTTGTCTGCATTCTCAGCATTTCAGTATCCCACAGGAGTATCCAGCTTAACACTTGAGCTACAGTTCGACAGACCTTCCTTATCACATGTTTTACACACTCTACCTTGATCTATCTCATCCAGTTGGAAATTTTTCTACTACCCATATTTCTGCAAAAAAACACAGCAAACTGAAGGCTTTGATTTCTTCCATCTGTTTTTATTCTGTTTTGGGGACAGGGCCCTGCTAGAAGCCCAAGTTGGCCTCACTGTTGAAATCATCCTGCCTCAGTCTCCTGAGTGTTGGGATTCTCTGCATGTGCCACAATGCTAAATTGCAGACCTTGAAGGTAATGAAAAGTTACATCATGGAGAAATGATCACATTTAACAATACCTAATAAGATTTTTTAAAGACTCCTTATCACTCCTTATCACAGAAGAATCACGCCTCTGAGGCCCAACACAGCTACTCACCTCTTTAGTTCTTTTTAGTTGTCCCCCGATGCCCTCTCCTTAAAGTCCCCTTAATGACAATGAGACAAAGACACACTTGCCCGACCCTGGCTTCCTGTTCCACGCCTCTGCAGAAGGAACTGGCCATGACTTGGCAGCCCTGCTTAGTTACTTCATGTTTGCCCACACAAGCTGCAGGGTTCCTTTTGCTGGGACAAGCTACCCTGACAAAAGCAACTTAATGAAGACAGTTGAAGTCCTAACTTCCATCGTGGCAGGGAAAGGGTGGGAGAAGGAGCAAAGGTTACTGGTCACATTTCATCCTCAGGGAAGAAGGAGAGAAAGAAAGTAAGAAGTTGGGCCAGGCTATAAACCCTTCAGGCTGTAATCAAGTACTCATTTCCTCCAGGGAGGCTCCACCTTTTAAAGGTTCCACAAACTTCCCAAAGGGCTCTAGCTGGACAAGAAATAGCCAAACCCATGAGCTGCCTATAAGGACTATTTTACAATCATATCATAATAATCAAGAACCAGTACCCTCTAATAACTTTTTATATATATGAACAGCTTCCTTTCCCACCCCATCCTTATGCTCCTCTTCCTTTTATAAAAAGAAAAGTTTTATTGCATTTTATTTATTTTGAATTTGCTTGTGGTAAGGTATACACATGCCACATAGTGGAGGAGTGTGGTTGAACATCAGATCTCTCCTTCAGCTAGGCAAATCTGGGGGATGGCTGTCTTTCCAAGCAGTTGTTTTGTTTTAGTATAGGATCCCACAGAAGCCCTTTAATGAGAAACCAAGAAAGTGCTGGAGGAACTAAAAGTCGAATTGCACAATTATGGAAACTACCAGTTAAGGCTCTATATTGTACTAAGATGGTTAGTCAGGACCCCAGGAGAGTAAGTCCTATATATTTCATTTTGAACCATTTAGGGTTGTTGTAATTTTTTTGTGACACTATTCTGAGGGGAACATAAACACCTACCAACCCCAAATAGAGACCCAACCACAGAATGCAATCGAGAGTGGTATCACATCACAGAATGCCCAAGTCCAACCTGGGGCCAGGAGTGCTGGTACACACCTTTAATCCCAACACTTGGGAGGTGGAGGCAGTAGATCTCTGTGAGGTCAAGGTCTACATGGTAAGTTCCAAGCAAGACAGATTTATGCAGTAAAAGAAAAAAAAACATCTGGGGCTGGAGAGATAGCTCAGTGGTTAACAGTGGCCATTGCCCTTACAGAGGACTGTTCCTGCAGAGGACAGGAGTTCCATTCCCACCTCCCACATCAGGCAGCTCACTACTACCTATAACCCCAGCTCCAGGGTATTCAATACCTCTGGCCTCCATGGGCACCTTAATTCACTTGTACAAACCCACAAACAGACCACACACATTCACATAATTAAAAATTAAGCTTAAAAAGTCTAACTGACAAGCCAGTTAGTTTCATTATAGGTACTTACAGAAAGATGGGGGAGGGGAAAGGACTCACCAAAAGCCCCTTGCAGCACAGGCGACAGCTCCCCAGAGCTAGAGACCCAGAGCACACCCTCTACCCGCAGGCAGCTCAACAGGCTGGAAAGTGTACAAGGTCCCAGGCCCTAGGGGAACTGGGGACCTCCCAATAGCTGAACAGCTCCTGTTGTAAGGAGACAGTTGTCTGAGTCCATCCATCTCAAGGACAGCTTCTCCATCTTGCTGGCAGGGTCAAACTAAGTTCATGTACCCAGGCCCAGGAACCAACTCCTCCTACCCTGATTGGTGGGAAAATATAACAATCATTTGGCACAAATACTTGTAGTTTGCAAGCTTAAGTATTCTGTGATATTCTGGCTCAGGGTTGCAATTTAGTTCATGAGCCTGTTCTGTGGCCCTGATCAATCAGTAGCAGCTTGATTACAATACATTTGTGTCACCTGTATTGACCTGGTGTTTGAGTTACGTTGGGTCTAAGAGAACCCCATAACAAGAAATCTATGTTTCCTTTGTGAAGCATTTCTTGATTACCTTCCTGCTGACCATCCCACCATATGATTGCTTTCTGTTTAGTCCCATTTCCTCTACAAACTGGAAGATGCTATACTTGTTTTTGTTTGTTTGCTGGCTTGTTTGTTTTGAGTCAGGGTCTGTGTAGTTCCACCTGTCCTGGACCTCATTAAGTAGACTGGGCTAACCTCAAACTCTGAGATCCCCCTGCCTCTGCCTCCCAAGTGCTGGGATTAAAACTGTATGTCATCACATATGGCCTGATGCTGTACTTCTTAAGTTTCCATGAGCCTTAGCTTGTGCAAGACCTCCTGATTGCAATCTTTCTTTATTTTCTCATCACCTGTCCTTCTCCTTTGGACTCTGCACTGAAGAAATGACCTGCTGGTCCAGGTCAACTTTAGTGTCAGAGGAAAGTATTATACAACATCTAGTTTACTTTCTGTTTTTGTGGGATACAGCATGACATAAAGCTTGGAGTTGGGAGGGCTTATTTCGGCTTACAGGTTAGAATCCATCATCAAGGGAAGCAAGTGCAGGAACTCAAAGCAGGAACCTGGAGGCAGAAATTGAAGCAGAGGCCATGGAAGAATGCTGCTTAGGGGCTTGCTGTCTGTGGCTTGCTCCACCTGCTTTGTTACAAAACCCAAGATGACCTGTCCAGGGGTAGCATTACCCTGTCAACTGGGTCCTTCCGCATTAATCATTAATGTCAAAAACACCCACACAGACTTGTGTAGAAGGTATTTTCTCAGTTGAGGTTCTCCCTTCCCAGATAACTCTAGATTATGTCAAGCTGACAAAAATTAGACAGTCCAGGGGTATAGTTAAATGTGCTACTGTAATCCTGTGTCTTTGATAGAAACAGTTCCTACTTTCTGGTGTTCTTTTTTTTTTTTTTTCTGGTTGGTTGGGTTGTTTGTTTGTCTGTGGGGGGGAGTGTTTGTTTGATATTGTTTCTGACAAGGTCTCACATTATAGCCAGCCTAACCTTAAAATTATAATGTTGCCATGCTGGCCTCTGACCCAGCCCCTTAAGTTCAAGGATTTCAGGTACTGGCCACCACACCTAAATCTTTATGTTGCTTTTAAAAGACTCTGTCATTCTTAATATTATAAATTTCCTAAATGTGTCTAACTATAGGTCTTTCTACAGCCATTTTACTAGATACTCGATGGGCCTTTCTATTTTCATTTCTTTTCTTTCTTTTTTTGTGTGTGTTTTGTTTGTTTATTTGTTTGTTTGTTTTGTCTTCAGAGGCAGGGTTTCTCTGTGCAGGCTGTCCTGGACTTGCTTTGTAGACCAGGCTGGCTTCAGACTCACAGAGATCTATCTTCCTCTGCCTCCCAAGTGCTAGGTGGCACAACTACCATTCCCGGCTTCGATGGACCTTTTCAATTTGTACGCTTAGCTCTCCCATCAAGTACAGGAAATCATTTTCTATTATTTATTTGATTGGTTTTTTTTTTGGACTTTTTCTCTCTAGTATCCCCATTTTCAGGAAAGAAAATTAATAACTTACATTCTTACCTTATTTTTTTTCCTCATATTTTCTCAATATTGTGCTGATTACTACATTTCTGTACCTTGATTTTGTGGGAGGTGGCTAGGTTTGCTGCTGGGATTGAACCCAAACCCTGTGTAGGCCAGACAAGTATTCTACTAAGCTACATTTCCCAACTATATTATACCCTCAACCCCCTGCAACACACACACACATACACACACACCTCCACACACACACATGCATTTGTCACACTGGCTTTGAATTTTCTATGTAGCCAAGGCAGACCTCAAAAGGGTTATCCTCCTAGCTCAGATTCTTGAGTGGTTGACATTATAGTGTGTACTATCACATTTAGTTTCTGATAATATATTACCACACAATATATAATTATCATGGTTTGGTTTTGAAACACAGTCTCATACTGTAAACCCAAGTGCCTTGAGCTGACTGTGGAGCTCAGGGTTTTTTTAAATCCTAATCCTCTTGCCTCCACCTCCAAAGTGATGGCATCACAGGCAGACAGGCATCATGATTCCTGACTTGTGGTAGTATTTTTAAATTTCAGCAATTGTAATTGTCCATGGTTCTGTTTTCCTTCCTGCATGTCCATTTGTGTGTGTGTGTGTGTGTGTGTGTGTATGTGTGTGTGTGTGTGTGTGTGTGTGTGTACATGTGTTGGGGTGCACTGTATACTCATGCATGTAAGGCCAGAGACTCACAATCACTCTCCACCTACTTTGTGAGATAGGATCAGTCACTGAACGTGGGGCTCATTGAAGCAGCTGAAATGGCGGGCAGCTAGCCTCAGGAATCAGCTTGTCTTCAGCTCTTCACCTGAAGAGCTGAGATTTCAGGAGTCTTGCCCTGCCCTACTTTTACATAGAAGCTGACAAACCAAACTTGGGTCCTCAGGTTTGCCCAGCAAGCATTCTACAGATGAACCATCTCCTCAGCCCATCATGTAATTCTTTCTGCTTGACTCTCTCCTACGATATTATTTGAGCTCACATGTTTCTGGAATTGTCTGTTTCTTCCAAGATTGTTACCATTTACCTCAGTGCTTATTTCTCAGACTATCAGCTATCCTCACAGATGTAGTGATCCTTGGTTTAACAACTGGACAATTTCAAAGCAGTTCAGGCAAAACTTGGCCTGGTGAAGTCTAGTGGTCAAACAGTTGTCTAACACCTGGGAGTTCCGGGCCGTGTACCAGAGAGAGTACATGGATGTGGCTCAGTTGGTCGATTGACTGATAGAATGAATAAACTTCTAATTCAGGTCCTAACACCAACAAAAACTAGGTAAGGAGGCACTCAGAGGCTGGGACAAAAGGATCAGAAGTTCAAGATTATTTTTGGCTAACACAGCGAGTTTTAGGCCAGTCTAGACTATGGAATCCTCTGACTAAATAAATAAATAAATGGCATCTTCTGTGATTTGGAGGTTTGGGGTCTTTTACATTATGGATAACAGATTAGATTACCTGTAGAAAGGCTAGATGTCAGAGAAGCACTTCGGAAAATGACTCCAAGTTACATTCAAAGTCAAAGGCAATAGCTGAAAGCTCATTGGGAACAGTCCTTTGAAATAAACTGTCTCTGGGTAGTACCAAATTGAAGTCATGCTCACCTCACTGGTATCCACACAAAAACTGTACAACTTATGTAGAAAACCATTCATTTCATGCAAAAAAAAAATGTGTGTACATTTATTTCTTTATAGGCTTTAAGTAAACTTAGTTTCTTATTATGAGAAATATATATTGAAGAGATTTTTTACATTATGAGTACATACAAATTAAGAAACAGAAAAGTAACCATCAGCACATAGAACATTTTTAATAAAATTTTGGGAGGTGGAAACTAAATAGTAGTAACAATGAAGCAAGCCAGAAGAAACCACAGGCTGAGCACCCTGCCTTACAGAAAACTCTATCCTGGAACTGGAGAAAACTGAGTATGAAGGATGAAGGAAGGAGAAATGGCATGAGGGGAGAAAAGGAAGAACTAATTCAAAATCTCTGCAAAGTACAGTCAGTTCCTTTTACTCCACCATCAGATATTTACACAAAGGTACAAAGAGGTAGTTGAATACTGATGTCTTGTTTTGTTTTTGAGACAGGGTCTTACTATGTGGTTCTTGCTCGCCTAGAGCTCTCAACATAGATGAGGCTAGCCTTGAACTCAAAGAGATCTCAGCCTGACTCTACCTCCAGAAGAATGCTGGGGTTAAAGTTGGGTACCAATATACCCGACAGACCTTTTTTTTTATTCCACTCATTAAGTTTGTATATTTTTATTGGTGATAAGAGTCCATTTCCTTTTTGTTGTTGGCAGTGGTGTTGGTGGTGGTTTGGTTGGTTGGTTGGGTGGGTGGGTGGTTTTTTTTTTGAGATAAAGTTTCTCTGTGTAGCCCTGGCTGTCCTGAAACTCACTCTATAGTCCAGGCTGATCTCTAACTCTCAGAAATCTGCCTGTTTCTACCTCCCAAATGCTAGTATTAAAGGCATGCAGCACCACTGCCTAGCTGATCGACCATTTTCATGTAATGTTACTAATGAAAAAGGTTTGCTACTCCCTATGGATTTGTTAGAGAATGTTTTAGTGTGCTGGATTACTACTTGTTATGGGTTACTAATGTTTATTATTGATTTGTCTTTTAGTTAAACAGTGTTTATTTCTAAACCAGCTGTTTGCCCAAATCACCACACAGAGACTAGGATTTATTTAATTAATCTAGAGCACAATGCTGGGCAACGATTACTCCATCCTAAACCTCCAAGCCCGCATAGTTTCCTACCATTCAGATTTCACCCATTATACTTGCTTTTAGTCATAACTTAGGTCTGGTTCATCTCTCCTTGTGGTTCCAAGTCCTCTCCTCTAGACCTCTCTTCTCTGACTCCTCCCATTTGCTTCTTTCTCCTCCCCTCTGGAGCAGGAGGCACCACCCTATTCTTCCCATTGCTCAGCATTGGTGGGTTGTTTTATTGAATTACAGAGAATACACATGCTTAGAACTATGCTTAGAATGAAGATCACACTGCAATGTGCAGATTGAAACCAGATAGTGGGATAGAGAAATCAGCATTTGAATGAACAAAGATAAATTGTATGCATCCTATAAGAACATTATACCAACAACTGCTATTTCTTTTCTTTCTCCCCTATTAGTTTTGGGAATTTTTTTTTTTTTTTTTTTTTTTTGCTGTTAATCTGTTTATTTCATGGGGCACATACTTTTACTTTCATGGACTATCACAGAAGCTATCATTCTTCTTCCTCCCTCTATAGCTATGGTTCTCAACCTGTAGGCTGCAACCCCTTTGGGAGTTGAATGACCCTTTCACAGGGATCACATATCAGATATCCTTTGGATCAGATATTTACATTATGATTCATAACATTAGCAAAGTTAGTTATAAAGTAGCAACACACACTGGGTGTGGTGGTGCATGCCTATAATCCCAGCACTCAGGGAGGCAGAGACAGGAGGAGCTCTATGAGTTCAAAGGCTAGCAAGTCCAGGACAGCCAAGGCTACACAGAGAAACCTGTCTCAAAAAAGCAACAAAGTAATTTTATGGTTGGGGGGGTTATCACAAGTTAAGGAACTATATTAAAGGGTCTCAACAATAGGAAAGTTGAGAACCATGGCTCTCTGGCATTCCTTTAATATCCTGGCTTGTTGGTTTGACTGTCATAAATAGCATCCATTTGTATTTGTCTTGAAATATTCTTATTCTTCATCAATTGTGAAAGTTAACTTTTCCAGAACTGCAAATGTATCGTTTCATGCTTTTCTAGCTTTTATGGATGCAGATGAATGTTCTGTTACTTACATATACCTGTTTCTGTAAGCTGAGTTAATATTTTCTCATACTTTTAATATTGCTTCTTTGCTTTGTATGTCTGACATCTTGACTATGAAGTATGGTTATTTTTTCTCAGGCCATACTGACTGAGGACTCTAATGCCTCTTGTGTTTGGATGTTTACTTCACTCTCTGGGTTTGAGACAGTTCTAGTATAATTTCATTAAGCACTCTGTTCCTTTTGACTTCATCTCTGCTCCTTCTATACCACAAATTCTCAGGTTTGACCTCCTGAATGTATCCCCAACTGCATGGAAAACTTGTTCATGATCCTTTTCTCCTTATGCATGTCTGTTTAACTGCCCCCCCCCACCCTATCTTCGCATCCCTTTTATTCTTCTGCATGGTCTTGTCTGTTGATGATGCTTTCTAATGCAGTTTTTAGTTAATTTCCTTCACTTTCAGTATTTCAATTTGGTTTTTAATATTTCAATTCTCTTGCTAAATTTTCCCTTCTTATATTGAACTTTTGCCTCCAATTTGTTAAATTTTCATTCACGTTGAACACTACCTCAGAAGTTTTGAACAGATGTACTTAACTCATCCAACTTCTTGCTTGATTTCTTTATGGTAATTAATTCCTATTAAAAGTAAGAAATTTCCTTCTCAGAACTTTCAGCTTCCTTGATGACTTTGGCTTCCATTTGGAATTGGGAGGTTTGGAATGAGTATTGTAATGGGTAGCTGTGCTATTTTTTAAACTTCTTTTTTGTGTTTTGCACATATGTTGGTTGAATTTATCTTACAGTTTTCAGGTCTTCCAACTCCCTGGCTGTCTTGTCTGTGTGTCCTCATGAATCTCAGCTATGGAGACTGGTGAGGCTTGGCATTGATTCCAAAGTGGGCTTACTGAGGTGACCTACACTTGGCTGGGTGACAACAGGACCACCACACACTGACTACTAGAGTGACCACATGGAGTAAAAGCCCCAGTGGCATACTGAACTTTGTGAACCTGCTAGGGGCTGCAGTCAAAATGACAGTTTCACCCTGAACTCTGAACTGATTGAGAAGGAGTCAAATCCTCAGTCCAGTAGTGATCTCTAAGAACTTTTGGAACCAATGCCTTTCCTTTGAACAATGATCAATGCTAGGACCTCTAGAATAAAAACCCCTATGACATGATGAAATCTAGAGCTGCTATAACCAAATTTCTGGCTCAAAGATAAACTCTGGGACAGCTGAGGCCAAAATCCTTGTTATAATGACCTCTGGGACCCCTGGAGCTAAAAGTATTTTTCCAAGATAAACTCTGGGACCACAGCAAACAACACCTGCGTCCTAAGGTGAACTCTCAGATGGCTCAAAGGATCAAAGGCCAAGTCCCAAGGTGAACTCTGAGACCACTGGAACCAAAGACCAGGGACTGAAGCGAACTCTGAAATCCCCCTCTGAAGCCATGATTGTGGACATGCTCACTGACAGAATTGCCAAAGGTTCCTTAAGCCCTTGCAGGGCCTACCTAGAAGTGTCCAAATTTATATATCGATTTCTATGCCACTCTTAAAATTTCTGAAGACTTGTAATCTTATAACATTCTTTCTTGGAAATGTCCGAGCACTGTGTATATAATACAAAAATAAGTTTCATATTCTAACATGATCATCCTGAAATGTTTAATTCGGCTCTTTTACTATGTTTCTAAATGATCCTTTCAATCTTTGAATTACTTAAGAACAGGCTGAGATGGTTGCTCACAAATATATAAGGCTCCACGAGTAAGACAAATATCTGTATGCTCAAACCTCATTCTCAAGATCAATGTATCTGTTTGGGGGTTTTATCTTTGCCCTTCTTAAGAAACAACAACAATCAATAGTGCAATGGGTGATGTAGGTAGGAACCCTCATCTACTCTTACATTCACCGAGATAAGATTTCCTTGTTGGATGGGCTGCTATCTAACCCTTCCAGTGCTGATATCAGATGAGCATCAACTGATAAAGAATGCTGATGAAGGGCTTGGGAGTTAGAGGAGGAGCAGAAGGTTCAGTGCGGGTCACAGGGCACTGCCTCCACTCCTGGAAAGCAGCTTGCAGACCCTGAATGCAATGCACTTGGGCCAGCATCAGAGGGCTGTTGTTTTAAAAACAAGAGTCCCAATCATTAGATTCTACCCCTACAGACTCAGGAGTCAGATGCTGAGGTAAAAGTCTGCTATCCCTGCGAAAGAACCCCACTGACTAGTCAATATCCCAGAAGGAAGAAGCCTTTCTACTCAGCTCAAGTCCCAGAGGAAAAAAGCCAAAAGCCAAAAGCACCTTCTCCACCTTCTTCTCCATACTGCTTTAAACAGCCTTGAAATCAAAAGGCCCTCTTTTCTGTTAGTCCATGTCAGCTTGTTACTGAAATGGAAAATTTGGTTTCTTTGCAATCTCATATTTTTGTTTTAATTAAATATGTGGGATTTTAGTTGGGCCATAGTTTGTCCACACCTCTTAGTTGTCAAGTGCAGGGTGTGATCTTTGCCAGCTGCTAAGGGCCTTCTACATGCTGCACAGAGAGGGGCATGGTCTAGGACTCAGTACAAATATGAGACCGAGAAAGAGAAGAAGTGCTGTGTGTGGTGGCAGTCAGGCTTGGCTTTGGCATGGAGCCTTGTGGAGAGACCAGAGGCCAGAGATGGTGTGCTGGTTTGGATCAGACAGACAGAGAGAAACTCTCCAGGGTGCAGCAATATGGAGGTGATTGCTAGCTGTGTCTGTGGTTGACAGAGATAGGTAAAGATCCCTAAAGAAACCCCTTGACACTAACTTTCTGGGAGAAGTAAGGTTGTCTGGGCCCTCTCAATCCACTAACACTTTCTCTATCCTACTTAATTTTGGGGTGTTGGTGGAAGAAAGATAGAGGCCTAAATACCCCAAATAAAGTAGAGTTTCAAAAAAAGATCTCTACAGGTGGCTTTCTGCTACAGGTGATTTGCTCCATAGTTAACTTTCTTTAATCCTGCTTACACATGGTTTTTTTGATTAAAGTTACATGATAAGGGTGAACCACACCATAGCCATCTGTTTACAATAAACAGAAAGTTCTTAGATTAAAGGTGGGTGCTATGGCTGAACCACTCCACACCTGAAAAAAAGGTTTTCACAGTTCACCATCTCAGGTTTCACAATGGGATCCTATAATCCTGAAGCCTCCTAAAGAAGCAGACAAACTGTCAACAGCTTCTCACTTTGGGGTGTGGTCAGTGAGACCCTTTCTCTTCCCTGCTTGAATAGTCACTGCCTTGATCTCAGAGTGATTTCCTGAGTTCAGTACTACAGATACAGGAGACAATGCTTTATTCTAAACTCTCTGATGTCTGGATCTTAAAATCTTTCCATCCCTATTCCAAATGGTCTCTGAGACTCATGAATGGTGAAAAATATTCTCACATATATCCCTGGGGTATATGAGCTGGTTACTTTGGAAAAATCAGAAGAATGACAAACTAGTACACAGTTTCACTAAAAGGGTGAGATACAGGATCAAAATTAACAAAATTGGAGATGAGAATGGGCACATAACCAAAGACATCATGGAAACCCAGAGAATCCTAAGACGTGCTTTTAAAATCTTTCACCAAATTGGAGAATCTAAAAAGAAATCATTTTCTGGATAAATAGCACTTAACAAAATAAAATAAAGGTAAGTTAAGCAGTTGAAATAGACCAGTAACCTGTTAGGAAATAGTATTTGTAACTAAATTTCTCAAAACCTCTCTGAACTCAAAGCCATGCTGGTGCACAATTTGAATCCAGAGCAAGACAAATCTTGGCAGAAAAACCCTGTCTTAAAAAATAGGTCTCTAAACAACAACAAAAACTCCAGAAAAGTTTATTTTGGCACAGATGTCTACTATCCTTTCAAACTGATCATGGTAACACTCCTCAATATATCCCAGAATTAGAAACAGAAGGAACACTGTGCAATTCCTTTTATGAGGCCAATGTATCAATTTTCCCAAACCACAAATATCTCAAACAAAGTAAATTACAAAATATTTTCCCGTATGAACATAGATGCAAAAGACTCAACATACCTGTCAACTACATCAGAGGATGCATAGAATGATCATCCACTATGATCAAGTAGGCTTCATCCCTGAGATTAAGGATAGATCAATAAAGAGAAATCAAAACATGGAATCTACTATGTAATCAAACTGATAGAAGTAAACCACATGATCATCTCATCACATTAGATGCAGAAAAGGCATTTTGAGCAAATCCAGCACCTAGTCAGGAAATAAGAATTGGGAATTTTAGGGATAAGTGGGATACACCTCAGCATAATATACCTTGCCACATTTGTGCACATACACCCCTGTAAAACTCCCCACACGTGTGCACATTCACAGTAAACCCCCCAAAATTGTGCACATACACCACATGCACATCACAAACAAAACTCAACTTTTAAATTAGAAAACATACAACCTGCAGATGTAGTCAGTTGTGTTTACCTGCCATGCACGAGGCTTCAGTTTAATCCTCAACACTGTCAACCTTCGCATAAAACAGAAATATTACAAATGTTGCCTTCTGGGATGACTTGATGACTGGATGAATTGGAGCAGAGTTTTCCTTTTGACATGAAGATGTTTAAATCTTAGTCCTTTCAGTTTCAAAACCCTAACCTAAACCCAAAGACCAATCAATGATTTTAATAAGATCCTCACACTGAGCTTTTAAAAATTTCCTTAGCCTGCAACGCTTTTTCTTCTTATATCTTCAAAAAAGCATGAAGTTATTGTCTTCACCCATGAAGCACGATGTCTTTCCTCACCTTCCTGTTCATATCTCATGCCTTCTCTCCCAGTGACCTTACCGAAGGGACTGCAGGCCTCTCAACTCAGAGACTACCCTTATGACAGTGGACATATATACCTACCTGTGCACTGACAGTTAAGAGACACACATGATTTCAATAGATGACTTTCCACTACTCACTAATATGCCATTTTAAAACAGTCGATTAAGGACTACATTTAGCATCACAAAAAATTGTTGTGATATCAGAGGGATAAATGAACAAACAATGTGGGGAAAGTCACATTTTGGGCAGGCCTGAGCTAAATAAAATTAAACCAGCCTTTCTCCTGTGGAACTTTTGATCACCTTCCCTTTCTGATGCTCAGTCTCAAATCCGCATTCATTATTTCACATTTAACCAAATGTTTCTGTGCTGTGCATTCCAAGGCACTAGTGTTCATCAAAACACATTGCAGAAATATTGGTCTAATTCTTTAAGTAATGAGGACACATTAAATGTCATATTCTTGTTCCATTAAGTATACAACCTTGCTTTAAGCCTATCTTCAGTACCGGTTGTAACAAATACACTAAACTTACCTTCTTCTACATAAAAATAGCCAAAGGGATAAATGGCTTGAGTATGTGCCTATATATCTTTTAAGTATTTTCACTGACACCTAAAAACTTTACATATTTATAGATGTGGTATTTTGAAATAAAAACACATTGTATACCCTCCATTGCATTAAATGCTGGTATCCAATATGTATAAAGAACTCAATAAACTAAACATCGACACACCAAGTAACCCAATTAAAAATGAGGTACAGATCTAAACATAGAATTAAACAGAGGAATCTCTAATGGCTGAGAAGCAGTTAATGAAATGTTCCATATCCTTAGTCATCAGGAAAACACAAATTATAATAACTGAGATTGCATGTTAAACACTTCAGAATGGCTAAGATCAATAACTCAAACCACAGCTCATGCTGGTGGGGATATGGAACACTGGGAACACTCCCCCATTGCTGGTGGGAGTGCAAACTTGTACAACCTCTTTGAAAATCAATCTGGTAGTTTTTCAGAATTGGAATCAGTTCTATCTCACAACCCAGTTCTACTACTCCTGGACATATACCAAAGGAATGCTCCACCAAAGCATAAGGACAAGTGCTCAACTATGTTCAAAGCAGCTTTATTTGTAATAGCCCCAAACTGGAAACAACCTAGAAGTTCCTCAACCAAAGAATGAATAATGAAAATGTGGTGCATTTCTGCAATGAATACTATTCATCCATTAAAAACAAAAACCTCATGAAATTTGCAGATGATGAATAGAACTAGAAAAGATGATCCTGAGTGAGGTTTCCCAGACCCAGAAAGACAGCAGGGTATATGCTCATAAGTAGATATTAGCCATCAAATATAGGATAACCATGCTAAAACTGAGAGACCAACA
Source organism: Meriones unguiculatus (assembly GCF_030254825.1). Classification (NCBI taxonomy): domain Eukaryota; kingdom Metazoa; phylum Chordata; class Mammalia; order Rodentia; family Muridae; genus Meriones; species Meriones unguiculatus. The sequence continues at coordinate 74,740,649 of NC_083354.1, read as the reverse complement.
AAGCTAAATAAGAAAGAGTACCCATGGGGGAAAGCTTGAATCTTACTCAGAAGAGGAAATAGAATCGACATCATGGGTAGATAAAGGGAGAAGGGTTGGGGAGGAGAGGAGGAGAAATTAGGTTTGGTGAGGACAGAGGAAAAGAGTACTGGATAAGAGAACTGGAACCAGTTGGGCAGCATCTATGGAACAAGCTAGAAAACTTGGATAATGGAAGCATCCTGAAATCTGTGAATGTGACACTACCTAAGACTCCTAGTAATAGGGATATGGAACTTGAAATGGCCATCTTCTGTAACCACACAAGACTCCCAGTAGGGGGAAATCTATCCACAATTTGTCCTGCCTGTTAGATGTGCAGGGGTAAATATGGAGCAGAAACTGGGACAATGGCCAAGCTTGAGACCCATGCTATGAGAGAGAGCCCACCTCTTGTACTATTAATGATATTTGACTGTATTTACAGGCAGGCACCTAGCATATCTGTTTTATAAGAGGCTTCACTCAGCAACTGATGGAAACAGATGCAATGACCCACAGCCAAACATTAGGCTGAGCTTGGGGAATGCTTAGGAAGAGGAGGAGGAAGGATTGAAGAAGCCAAAGAGTTCAAAAACAATACAAGAAAACCTACAGAATCAATTAACCTGGGCTCATAGGGTCTCACAGAGACTGAACCACCAAACAGAGAGCATGCTTGGGACAGACCTAGGCACTCTGCACATATGTAACAGTTATGCAGCTGAGTCTTCATGTGGGATTCCTAACAGCTCAAGGAGGGTCTGTCTCTGACTGCTGCCTGCCTTTGGATCCCTTTCCCCTAACAGGGTTGCTTTGTTTAGCCACAATAGGTGAAGATGCCCTAGTCCTACTATAACTTGATATGCCAAGGCTGGTTGATATTGATGTGAAGCCTCCCCTTTTCCTTGGAAAAAAGGAAGATGGAGGATGGGTGAGAGGTTTGGTGAGAAGGAGGTACTTGGAAGAAAGGAGGGAAGGAAAGCTTCGATTATGATGTAAAATAATAAAAATAAATAAATTGTTCTGTTGCTCTCCTGTTGGGGTTCTGTCTTTTCCCACTTCTTTCATAAGATTCCCCGCACTCTGTCAAAAGTTTGGCTATAGATCTCAGCATCTGCTTTGATACCCTGCAGGGTAGAGACCTTCAGAGCCCCTCTTTGTTAGGCTCTTGTCCTGTTCCCTGTTTTCTCCTCTTCTGAAGTCCATCCTCTTTGCCTTTCTGAATGAGAATTGAGCATCTTACCCAGATGCTCCTTCTTGATTATATACCTCCTTCTTGATTAATTTTCATAGTTTTACAGATTTTAGTATGTTTATCCTATGTTATATGTCTAATATCCACTTATGAGTATACCCTGTGTGTCTTTCCGTTTCTGGGATACCTCACGCAGGATGATCTTTTCCAGTCCCACCATTTGCCTGCAGATTTCATGATTTCCTTGTTTTTAATTGCTCCATAAGGAGAGCAACAGAACCAAAAAATTTGGCACAGGGTTTTTTTTTTTTTTTTTTTTTTCTCGAGACTGATATTCCAACCAAGGAGGTAATCTTGATCGCCTGCACTGATGTACCCCATGGCACTTTGGTGTCCAAGTGGGTTCCATAGATATGGGGACAGTGAATGTCTCTGACATGAACTGATTGGCCTGCTCTTTGATCACCTCCCCCTCAGGAGGGTGCAGCCTTACCAGGCCACAGAGGAAGACAATGCAGCCAATCCTGATGATATCTGATAGACTGGGATCAGAAGAAATAGGAGGAAGAACTCTCCTATTAATGGACTGAGGAAGGGGTATGGGTGGGATAGAGGGAGGGAGGAAGCTACAGGTGGGATACAAAGTGAATAAAATGTAATTAATAAAAAAGAAAATAAATATAGAACTAAGCTTCCATATTTAAAAAATAAATAAATGAAGGCAAAAGAAATAAAATACTGAATTTATGCTCTAAAAAGGAACATATTGTATAATGTTGAAATGTAAGTATATCCCATCAAATATTTATCATATTTTTCAGTCAAAAGTTTCCAATGCACTTTAAACAAGTTCTGAATAGTTTATAATTAATAAAACCTGGAGTCATCTGGGAAGAAAGATCCTCAATTGAGAACTTGCCTCAATGCCTATAGACATGCCTGAAGCAGTATGTTCTTACTTGATGATTGATGTGGGAGGGCACAGCACACTGTGCATGGTGCCACCCCTGAGCAATGGCCCTGGGTTGTAGAAAAAAGCAAGCTGAGCAAGCCAGTGTGCCACTTTCCTCCATGGTTCCTGCCTCTGCTCCTGCTGGAGTCCTTGCACTGGATTCTCCACTGGTGGATGATGTTCTAAAAGTTGTAAGATACAATAAACCTTTCTACACCTAAGTTGGTTTTGATCTGTCTTTTGTCAAAACAAGAGAAAGCAAACCAGGACAAAATCTTTAAAGGAAATGACTAGGTCATTATGTATAGCAATTGCACAGAGCTACAAGAACTCCTAACCTTAACCTAGGACACTCACCTTTTCCCTCCAGCTGTGTCCGTTAGTATTCATTAGCTTGATTTAAAGGCCTTGATAAATAGACTTCTAGTGATTCTGATTCACTAGGTCTGAAGTAGATCCAAGATTGCCATTTACAACAAGTTCCCATTTGACTCTGAGGTTGCAGCTACAGGAGTCCCAGTATAATGTGGGAATTTAGTAACTCCAAAAGGAATAAAGAAAGAAGGAAAGGAAAGAAGGAGGGAAGAAAGGAAGGCAGAAAGTAAGGAAGGAGTGAAAAAAGGAAGGAAAAGGAACCTAGAGGCTAGAATAAAAGGTTGTGAATGTTTATAGACATGTACTCCTAACTTCCCATTTCAGCATCCTATTTCATGGTTGCCTCAGCATACAAGGGAGCTGATCAAAGTGTAGATATCATGCTAGGTTTTAGGCAGCACGGAAGCAGGGATAGCACCAGCTTTTCTCCCAGATAACAACTCTATGCAGAATAGTGTGAACTAGTCAAGCCTCCTTCATTAATTAGACATAGAACCTCTAAGTACAGTGTTGTCACAAGTTAACCTTTGAATGTAATGACAATCAATTTTTTCAGGGGGCTTGATATGTGATCCTTTGCTTGTAAATAGGCTAACCCACATAGAACCTCTAAGTGCAGTGTTGTCACAAGTTAACCTTTGAATGTAACGACAATCAATTTTTTCAGGGGGTTTGATATGTGATCCTTTGCTTGTAAATAGGCTAACCCACATAGAACCTCTAAGTGCAGTGTTGTCACAAGTTAACCTTTGAATGTAACGACAATCAATTTTTTCAGGGGGTTTGATATGTGATCCTTTGCTTGTAAATAGGCTAACCCATCCTGGCATCCTCCTTCTCTTCCTGTCCCTCTGTCCTTCTCATGATTCCTTGTGGGAGTCTCCAAACAGGGGAAATGGAGCCATACATAACACTTTGTGCAATGTCCAGGTATAGGCTGTTTAATTAGCCCATCAGGAATAATGACTTAGGCAGGTTGATACAGAGGGCCAGTAACTAGCATCAGACCAATCTCCAACACCTGGGGGTCCCCCCAACCCTGCCCTACATGGTAACCAGAAGCTGACCAGGGGAGGCTAGGAGCTCTGTGGTGTGTCTTGTGCTCAGAGTTTCCAGGGAACTCAGTGGAAGGAGGTCTACCATGACACATACTGAGTCGTCCTGTCTCTGTCCTGGGCCTTTTGCAGACACTCTCTTTCTCTGCAACCTTCCTAATAACTGTCATCCTGTCAAGTGAGAGCCATTTCAGGCTCTGCCTCTTGGAAGCCTCATTGTGTAGTAAAAGGTCTCTGGAGAGTAGGACCCAGGCTCTTGTCCACAGAAGATGGCTAGATCTGTGTGATACTGGTCACCCATGGTTGTTCAGTGAGGAACTGTCAGCGGGTTCATAGGTCGTATGTGTGACAGTTGATGAAGGGATCCAAATGATTGCTGGGTAAACCCTCGTGGAGGCACAGAAGTTCCACTCACCTGGAAACAAGGGCTGCAAGTTGAGTTTGGAGGTCAGGCCATGGTTCCATTGACTATATGGCTTTCACCAAGGTCTTTACCATTCTCAACCTTTTTTCTTCTTTAGGCTTCAGACTCTTCAGGTAGAGGGATAGGCAAAGGCCCACATTTCTTCTTCTTTGGGCCCAGGCCACTTTATGGTTGGTGATTGTCCCAGGATCACATCATCTTTTTTTCTTTAGGCCTAGACTCCTTGGTTTAGGGAGAGGCTGAGGCCCAAATCTCTCCTTTGTGGCCAGGCCTCTTCAGTGTTATGGATAAGCTGAGGCCAATACCTCTTCCTTGCCCCCAGACCCCTTCAGGTTTAGTCATAGGCCTAGGCCTACATCACTTTGTTGGTCCCAGACTTCAAGGGTAGGATAGTGCCAGGCATATATCTTTCTTTTGGGCACAGACTTCTTCAGGTTTAAGGACAGGCCTAGGAAACCATTTTTTGTGGGCCCCAGCATCTTCAGGGATAGAATAGGCTTAGGCCGACATGTCTTCTTTGGCTCAGGCCTCGTTATTCTGAGATAGACCTAGGCCCATATCTCTTCTTCCTTAGGCCCAATCCTCTGCAGGGATAGGGACAAACCCAGACCCACATCTCTTCAACATGAGGCCTGGGCCCCTAAATGTTATGGACAGGCCCAGGCCTCCATCCCTTCTTAGGGCCCAGGCCTTTTAAGTGTTAGGGATAGGCCTGGCCCACATCACTTCTTTGGGCCCAGGCTTGTTCAGGGTAAGAAGTAGGCCCAGGTCCACATCTCTTCTTCTTTGGGCCTAGGGTTCTTCAGGGTTATTGATTGGTCAAGGCCAACAACTCTTATTTGGGCCCAGGCCAATTCAGGGTCTGGAACTGGCCCAGACCCTGACCTCTGCTTTGGGCTCAGGCCTGTTTAGGCATAGGAATAGGCCCAGGCCCACAAATATTCTTATTTGGTTCCAGGTATCTTTAGGGTTAGGGGTTGGCCAAGGCCCACATCTCCTCTTTCTAGGGACCAGGTCTCTTCAGGGTTAGGGAATGGCTTAAGGCCTCACCTCTTCTTCTTTGGCCCCAGGCCTCCTCAGTGTTAGGAATAGGCAACTTCAGGGTTACGGATAGGCCCTTGCCAAACCTCTTCTTTGATCACAGGCTTCTTCAGGTTTAGGGATAGGCCAGGGCCTACATTTCTTATTGCAGAGGCCCAGGCCCACATCACTTCTTCTTTATGTCTGGGCCCATTCAGGTTTAGGGACAGGTCAAGTTCACTATTGCTTTTTTGTGCCTAGGACTCTTCAGGATTAGTGATGGGCCCAGGCCCAAACTTCTTCTCTGGGCCTAGGCCTATACAGTGTTAGGGATAGGCCCAGGCACACATATCTTGTTCCTTGAGCCCATGACTGTTCAGGGACACGGATTGGCCCAGATCCACATCTCTTAATCTTTAGGCCCAGGCATATATCTCTCTTTTGGGCACTTATTTCTTCAGAATTATAGACATGCCCCCATCCCTTCTCTGGGCCCAGGTCCCAACATAGTTAGGGATTGGCTCAGTCTCACACCTCTTCTTCTTTGGGGCCATACCTCTCCAGGTTTAGGGATTGGCCTAGGCCCACATCTCTTCAGGGTTAGGGATTGGCCCAAGGCCTCATCACTTCTTTGGTCCCAGGCCTCCTCAATGTTGGGGATAGGCCAATTCAGGGTAAGGGATAGACCCTTGCCAAAACTCTTCTTTTTTGGGCCCAGGCCTCTTCATGGTTAGGCATAGTCCAAGGCATACATACTTTCTTCCTTGGGCCCAGGTTTTGGATAAAAAAGAAAGAGAAACAGTAGATGTAATGGAAGGTTTGGTGTCTCTGTATGTTATGTTACTATGCTTTTGTTTTAATCTGAAGTGTGAGATTTCAGTTGGGCTATAGTTTGTCCATACCTTTTAATTGTCATGTGTGGGGCATCATCTTTGTCAGTTGCTAATAGCCTTCCTTGTGGGGCACAGACAGGAGTGTGGTCTAGGACTCTGAGTATAAATGAGGTTAAAAAAGAGACAGTGTGATGTTTGATATTGGCATGTGGCTTGTAGCCATTTGGTGAGAAAAGAGACCAGAGACGGTGTCACAGTTTGGAGCAGACAGACTGAGAGAAATGCTTTGGCATACAGCAGCATGGAGGATACTGCTAGCTGTGTCTGCAGGTTCCTATAGAGCCCTAAGATTTCTATAGAGTCCTAAAAGTACCCCTTGACTCTAACTATCAGGGAGAAGTAATGGGGTCTGGACCCCCTTTCCCTACTCACCTCTTTTCTCTCTTTGTAGGAGTTAGTGGAAGGGAGGTAGAAGTCTAAGCATGCCACATAAGGGAGAGTTTTTAAAGACTGCTGCAGGGGGCATTCTACCACAGGTGGTGACCCACATGGTTTAGGATAAAATGGGCTAACAAGTGACACCCAGACATGGCTTAACAATGATGGGGAACTTGGTTGTGGAGATAAAAATGCCCAGTACTTTAATTGTGGTAAATTTGGTTAAGTTCCAAGGAAATTATGAGGCTAAAAGATTCAAACCTCAAAAAAGCAAGAGTTTTAACACAGAGCAAACAAGCTACTTCTGGCTGCAATGTTCAATGCCCAGAGTTGCTGGAATATGTTGGCGTTGTAAGAATGGAAAGCACTGGAGTAATGAGTGTATATCTAAATGGGATTCAGAAGATCAACCTCTTGCCACCATTAAACAGACAGAAGGGCCTGTCAGCTCGAAGCCTAAAAGCAAACATATACAGTTTAAGAAAACAACTAATTGGATTCTTCCATGTATTGTAAAGGTGTTCAAAATTAATAACAAATATCCTAAAAGCAAACATATACAGTCTTTGAAAACAACTAATTGGATTCTTCCATGTATTGTAAAGGGAACACCAATTCCAGAGCCACCAACATTCTATACTGATGCAAACAAGATAGGAATGGCAGGTTATAAATCACACAAAATAAACAAGGTAATCAAAATCCCATATTCTTTATTTCAAAAATCAGAATTGTATGTAATATAATGGTATTATTAGATTTTCCTAAACCTCTTAATATAATTACAGTCTCTCAATATGCAGAAAGGGTTGTTTTGCATCTAGAAACTGATGAATTTGTTCCTGCTAACTCAGAGTTAACTTTGTTATTTATGCAATTGCCACAAGCCATCAGAAGCAGAAACTATCCAATATTGATTACTCATATTTGGTCTTCCACAGGTTTGCCAGGTCCATTAGCACAAGGAAATGAAGAAATTGACCAGTTACTAATAGGAAATGTAACAGAAGCTTCAAAATTTCACGGAAAAAAAAGCCATGTTAACGGTAAGGCTTAAAGGTCTAGAACTCTGGGAGTATAAATATGCAGCAGAGAAACACAGGGTGTGGCATTGTGTGGCATTGAGTGTTGGTGTGTGCAGTGTAGAAGTTTGGACAGACCAGAGACTGGAAACCAGAAATTGGAGACCAGACATGCTGTGGCAGTTTGAAGCAGAGAGAGAGAAAAAAACCCTTCAGGGTGCAGCAGCATGAAGAGGACTGCTGTGCCTGTGATTGGCAGAGATTGTTACATAACCCTTAATGAACCCCTTTGCCCTAAATAGCTGAGAAAAAATAAGGAGTCTAGGCCTCCTCTCCACACAAACCATTTCTCTCTCCTACTTAAGTTTGGGTGGTTGATAGAAGGAAGGAAGAGATACAGAGTTAATAAAATATAACTGATAAGAAAAAAATAAAATTCAAAAAAAAAAAGAAGGAAGGAAGAGGCCTAACAAACCAAATAGAGTAGAGTATTAATAAAGAGCACCACAGGTGGCATTCCACTACAGTTAGACCTGTGGCATCTCAAATGTTCTCAGAGCATCATAGACACTTACTACTGAGAATCCAGATGAAACAAGTCATACATCCAATATTTAGGGGAGAGAAAGTTGGGAAAGATCCTATCATTCCTCATGTGACTGTACATGGGATGGTTGGGCCCATGAACACATGTGTAAAGACTGATGATTCTAAGTTGTAAGACCCACAAGAGGGACTCAACAAGGCAGCACCATGAGGCATTTCCTTCCTCCTGTGTTGAGATCCCATGATGGAATATCACACCTAGTTAGAGAAACAATAGATGTTAGTCCTCCAATATCTAGAGGATGCCTTGCTAAAGAACTGGAGGCTGTGTCCATCTTCACATGACCTCTTTCTGCTGTGTGGGAAGCTGTCCCATCTCTGCAGTTAGGCATGGCCACGCTCTACCAGGGAGTTGCTGTGGTCCTTGCTACTGACCCTCTTCTCAGGTTCACATCTGTCCTGTATATTAGAAACCCTCAGAACTTGAACTATGCTGTTCTCACGCTTCTTTAAAGGTGTTTGACAAGTTCATACACTGATTTGAGTCACTTCTTCACCCACAGAATTTTCTGCACTGATTTACCTGAAAGGCATCCCTGCCGACTTTGTCCTGATTCCACTCCTAGCCACAGCCCACTCTAGTAGGCTCTGATGCTTACAGACCTGGGACACACCCACAATCATGACAATGACTTTCATGTGAGGTCACAGAGGCCAAGGCTCTCTCTGTTTGGGAAAGCTGAAAGGTTGTCCAGGCACACACTCTCTTTTGGACTGGTATTTGGGGACAATAGCTGAAGGCTTCTCTTATGATCATTTCTCTTATGATCACACCCAGTCCTCTTCTTCCTCCTAGGAACTTTACTTTGGGGTCGAGCAAGGTCAGAGGGATGGGTTATCCTCACTATAGTGAGCAACACATAAGACTTGATTTGTCATTTCTGCTCTTCAGTTTATCAGCAACTTTCTCTTGTCATGAGACATGAAGTGTACTATCTGCAGCCTTCTGGGTACCAAGATGATTGAAAATTTGGTCTGCACACTGTCCATTCACCACCATTAAACACAGCTTGAAGTAGGCTTGCTGAGGTAGCAGGATGTCATGAAGTTTCCCTCCCTGACCCTACAGAGGTAGCCTGTGACTTCTGAGGATGTCATTCCCTGGAGAACAGCATGACAGAGAGCTTCATCCTGTCCCACTTTGGGAACTGGAGTCCTGTGATAGATGTTGGCTCTGTCTCAGCTGCTGTCACCTATTCTCACAAGTACAGGTGGAGACTACTAGAAAAACACACCTGACCCAATTTCTCTCCCACACATGAACACACAGGTTCATCCACAAATATGTTAATGCTTATATCCTAATGAAGTTATAAGGATGAAGTTAGATGAAGAGAAGGAAATCAGTGTCTGTGTCTGAGCAGGGTAGAGTCCGTGAGCTGAATGTCAAGATGGCTGTTTCCAGGAAAGTTCATGTGTAGGGCAGCCCGGGAGAAGTTGCCAGGGAAGCAACTTCCCTCCCACCTTGAGCTGAAGTATTGGCTGAGGGTGGGTGGGGGAAGTAGTTGGTCTTGAACTTTCTGTGGGCTCCAGCCTTGAGTCTTAGACCAGGTACTCACTTGACAGTTTCTTTCAGAGGACTCTCTTGGCTTTTGTATGGTGGCCTCACCCCGAGACAGTATATACATGGCGCTATGCAGACTTGCTTGTGCCCACTGAGGTTTCAACTTCTTACTAGTTCTCCTGTTGTGTTACATAAGGAACACCTTAACTTCCTTGAGCCTGAGTCACAGCCTTTCTGGTTTTGCTCCTACTATTCCTAGCGTGCCTATGTACCTGAAGGCCCACACATGCACACACACACACACAATTGCACCTAGATATATGCACAGTAAGTAATGTACAACTTAAATGGAAATGTGTAGAGTGTGCTAGCTTAGGTCGACTGCTCATGGTGTATAGGGTTTGGGAGAGTGTTGGTAGTCAGTGATTATACACACCTTCAAATACAGCACTTGAAAAGCAGTAGCAGGTAGATCTCTGAGCGTAAGCACAATCTAGGGCACAAAGAGAGTTCCAGGGCAGCCTTGGCTACACAGAGAAAACTTATCTTGGAAAACAAACAAGAAATGAAATGTATATAATGTACAGATTTAGGTAGAGTGCTAGAGTGCAAAGTCTTATAGAGTCTCTGCCTTCAGTCATGCTGGGGACAACTCAAGGTGGAAATACAAGAGTCCTGCTGGGAAGAAGCTAACTCCCTTCAGAACCCCAGGCAGGAGGACTCTGTGTAGCATCTCCCACCTGCCCTACACACTATGGCTGCCAGAGCTGACAGTTGCCCCTGTCTTGGGGCACAACAGCAGAGCTTCATCCTCTATCTGGCTGTGCTCACCTGGGTGTGGTCATTGCTTGGGCTCATTCTCTGGTGAGTTGTGTCATGTCCAAGTCTTTGTATGACAAGTTCCTTGGCACACTCACTGACACACACTGAACATGTCTACAGCTATAGCACAGGTGCAGTTCAATGTCACTTTGGGAAATTGGGCCTCATACAGTATCACCCTCCACTCCCCACTATAGCACACAGAGGTTAAGTAAGGACTTCATTCCAGGAATGTGTATGTATTTGTCCCATCATAAACCCCAAACTTTTTTGTACACCTGCAATTCAGTCTGATTTTCAGCCCACAATTGTACACAGAGTTCCTTCACACCAACACCACAGCCTTTGCCTTGGCAATGAGCTATGCTATGAGGCAACAGAGGCCTGACCACACCTCTCTCCTGCTTCTTCCTATGTGCCTGAGTGTAGTGTGAGGAATGACCATGCTTTCCCACACTCTGCTGAGCACACAGCAAAGTGGGAGCCTGTACCTGTGGTGATGAGGTCCTCATCATATTAACACAGCCAGAACATAGATTATTCTCTCATGTAACCATGTGAATATTTGTAGAGGAAGTTATGTCATATCGATGTATTTTCACACATATGGACATGGACCTGCAGCCATGAGCGCACATACAATGTGAAAATATGTCTGTCAGTACAGAATGAGAGGGGAGAGGATTGCCATGGTATTTCCTGATACTGACAGTGATGTTTATTTCCATATTGTATCAGGTATCTGAATAGAAATGAAAAGTTTGCTACTGGCCAGGACTGAAGTATCACAGTTCAGTGCTAGGGGTCGTTTATTTTCCCTGGACAAGCAATGTGTGCTGGACAGATGTGGACATGACAACCTCAGTTTATTATCCTTCCTCACCTAGGCTAGAGGATTGAGTCACAGTCCAGATGCACCTGTGTGGCATCATTCTGAGGCCTCTCTTCCTCAGAGAGGAATCAAATGATTCCTCTCCCTGTGGTCTTTAGAGGCCAGTCCACTGCTATGGAACTTCTGACCCCAGCTGTTTCCTGCTCTTCCTATGCTGAGAATCATCCCTTATGATTCAGTTCCCTCATGATCCTGTCCCGATTCATTCATGTCCCTCACCACATTTAGTCTCCCCACCACACAAAGACCCCAGTGAAGAAGTGGCTCACACTGAGAGAGTAACTCACATGATGAATTTCAGGTAGTGTCCATCCTAGGAAAAAGCCCACAGCTATGCAGACACAGGGGTTTGCTGTGAATCTCAGCCCTCCTTGGTGGACTCCTGAGTTGTCTTCAGGCTGGTCTCACAGAGTGTGAACAGTTGTGAACCACAACTGTTCCTGTGGCAGGGATGAACCCTGTGAAGTCACAGACCTCACCTCACTTCATTCTGAGAAGCACAAAGGGCATCCAGGCTTCTGCTAACTCCCAGCTTGGTCCAGCCTTGTTGTCTACCAGCCTGTTACAAGCATCATTACAAACAGTAGCTAGAAGTATTTCTCAGAGACACCTCCCAGGAATCATGTATCTCCTGTTAGCCCTACCCCACACCCATCTTCCCATAGGTACATTCATCCTTTAGAGGAGGAACAGGGTGGACATGCTTCCTCCTCAGCTCAAATGTCTGAACCTCACACTCTGCCTCACCATCTCAGATTCTCTGTTGCCACTGTGGTTTATTGCTGCTCCTTAGCCTGCAGGATGCCATCATCTCCCCCTTGTATCTGACTCCAATAGTAACCATATCTTGTTTCCTCTGTGCACCATTAATCTCAACTTGAGTTAGGCTGTGAGTTATTAGCTATCCATTACCTGGCATGTCTATGACCCTGGGTATTAGAGGGAAAAGTGGTGATGGTGGTAGTGGTAGTGGTGTCCTGCCTGGACTGTACTCAGAGGGAGGGTTGTCCAGGACACTCACAACTCAGAGGCCTGGGAAGGTATCCCAGCTCTGAGGTAGGACAGTATCCCAAGGGAATCCTGAGGCACAGGATCCCAGGAACCTCTCTGAGAGGAGGACTCCTCAGCAGAGACACAGCAGCTCTCATGAGATGGTTGCCCCAACCCTTATGAGTTGAGGAGTTTTGTAGACTGAGTGCTGCTCCTTTTCTGATTCTTTTTCCTTCTCTTCTTCCAACAAGAGAGTCACAGCAGAACCTGTCTTAAAAGAAATTTATTGGATGGATGAGAGCAGCAGTGGCTGCCTTTGCTCCTGTGAGAAGGCAGAAAGGAACTGGGCAGACATAGCCTTTGCCTAGGATTCATTCAGGTGAGGGGTTTTCTTGGGCAGGGTTGTCCAGAGTTTGGATTTGTTGGACTTTAAGTCCTGAGCTTGGAAAGACAAAACAATGAAAACATAAAAAAGGATCAGCTGTGGGCTGGGGACGGGGGGAAGAGGAGTGCCTAAGGGGAGTATAGAAGATTTTCAGGGCTTTAAACCTGGTGAGCACATGTGCTGGATCTTTCAGAAGCAGAATTCCTAATTGTCTAAGAAAGCACCAGATTGATTTCCAAAGTGGTTGTACAAGTTTACATCCCCACCAGCAATGAAGGAGGATTCCTTTTTCTCCACATCCTCTCCAAAATGTGTTCTCACTGGAGTTTGCTGAGACTTATAGCCAAACTTGGGGCAGAGTTCAGGGAATCTTATGAAAGAACAGGAAGATAAGAAGACCTTGAGGGGACTGGAGCTCTAAAAGGAGAACAAAAGATCAAAAAAATTCTGGGCACGGGGGTCTTTTCTGAGACTGATAATCCAACCTAGGACCATGAATGTAGATAACATCTGCACAGATGTAGCCAATGGCAGCTAAGTCTCCAAGTGGGTTCCCTAGTGATGGGAATAGGAACTCTCTTTGACATGAACTCAGTGGCTGACTCTTTGATCACCTACCCCTGATGAGGAAGTAGCCTTACCAGGCCACAGAGGATGACAGTGCAGCCATTCCTGATGAGACTTGATAGGCTAGGGTCAGAAGGAAGGGGAGGAGGACCTCCCCTATCAGTGGACACGGGGATGGGCATGGGAAGAGATGAGGGAGGTGGCTACAGCAGGGATACAAAGTGAATAAACTGTAATTTATAAAATTATGAATAAATTTAAAAAATAAGAGACTAGAACATGGTTTGCATCTAAAAGGGGAGATTTCTTCTCTTGGTTCAAAGCCACTACCTCACTCAACATAATAGCCACTATCATCTTAAAAGTTAAAGGTATAATATGGAAGATTTATACACATCAGGCCTGACTTTCCCTGCAAACTGTTTCTTCTCTGTGTTAGTGCACAGGTACTGCTCTGGTCTCCACACTCAGCTGCAGTCTCAGGGAGAGAGGGGTGTCACTCATACCCCAGTTGTCTGCTTAGGCTTTCATTGTAAAAGGCATGTGAACTTGGGACTGGATGGCTGGCTCAGTAGTTAAGAGAGCCTTACAACTGTCATAGTTCCAGTTCCAGGGTATCCAGCAACCTCTCCTGCTTCTGTAAGCTCCAGAGTTTTTCAAAAGGCATATCCACACATGAGGGCAAAACACTCAGAGAGAGAAAATAAAAACAAATGAATAAAAGGAATTATCTGAAGTCAACACACAGGTACACGGAGTATGTGAACGGCTCTTCAGAGAGGAGACCTGGCTCACCCCTTCAAATCCTGAGCCCAGCAGGGAAGTATGCAGAGGCAGAGGGCACCCATTAAGACATTAACACCCCAGATCAGGAATCCACAGGTTCCTACCAAGCCCTGGTAGGGAAGATAGCTCTCCTTTCCTACCCAGTGGTTCACTAAGTGCTGTGGCTTTGCCTAAGTCTTAACATTGTTTGGCTAGCTAGCTCCATGGGTTCTGTGGAGACAAGGTCTACCCAGGTGAGAAAAATTTAAGCCTGCTTCTCCCACACTCTCCCCAGAAGCCAGGGCACCGTGCCCTTTCTGAACTAGAAAAGTTAACACTGGAGGGGCAAGTGTCCCTTTACAACCTGATGGAGGCGATGGACCTTCTCCTAGGAGAACACACATACCCATGTAGTTCTCACAATGCCAAGCAGTTTCAGGAGCTTCTGGACTCCAGATTAAAGACCTCAGCCCTGGGATTTCATGTGCCACCCTGTCGTTACTCGATACAAGTGTGTCTCTCTCCTCCTGGTGTCCTATTGTTTGTGATAAAGATTGCTGAGGCTGAGCCACTTTCAGTCCATCCATCACCTGTTCGAAGTCTTAAAGGTACACCTGATTTGTGGAACCTGGCTTCCCTCCCCAGATATTTCCAAGGCTCCTTTTTTCCTTTTTGTGTCTGCCAGGCTGTGACATTTTAAAACGGAGCTCTCAGCTTAGTCATGGCTCTACTTCACTGTGGAGTCTCAAGGGGAGGTTGGACTGCTGAAGGAATGGTAAATCATTTTCTCTGTCTATCCCAGAGTGAAAGAATCCTGCTTCCGTTAGCCACATGCTGGCCAGGTGATCAGCTCCAGGTAGGTGTCACCTGGGACAGTGAGGATAGAGAGGCAACAGAGCCCAGCACATGGTGCCTGTAGGTCTAGGCAGTGGGAGACGCCACTGGAGGAGTTGTGTGTGTCCCTAAATGAGCAGGGGTACAAGTAGGGGTGTGGATCTTGGCCACTGCTGATCAAAGACTCATATCTTCACATGTGAGCAGGTCAGTTGGAAGCCTACAAATGTTTCCCTCCTTCCCTAGAGTGAACCACTGGTTAGGAAAAGAGAGCGATCTTCCCTACCAGGGCTTGGTAGGAACCTGTGGATTCCTGACTGGGGTCTTAATGTCTGTTTCCCCCATGCAGTTTGGCTTATTGATTCTTACTGAACTGCAATGCCTCATTTTGGGGTCACTGAGTACTCAAAGAGATCTGAGAAAGGGTATGCGCTCCCCATCTCCAGGAGCCTCCATGCTCCTCCTTTCCTTGGTTATCTCATTGAAGCCCTTACCATGGCCCTCAGATAATTGCCCAGCTTGTCTCTTCCCTGCTGTGCCTGGACCATGTCTTCCCCTGTACTACTCTGAAAAGTTCTTTCCCACCCTCAACCCTCCCTTGTTCACCAGAGCTAGGCTCCCCGCCCAGGCTCCTTTGTAGGAGTACTCAAGTTAACACATGGTGTCATTTCTTCTTCACCCCCTATTGAGTCCAGCACAGGGTTGGGATCACAGCTCTCAAGAAGACAGTTGTCAACAGGCTGATGAAACAAATGCTAGAGATTGTGAGGGGGTGGTCGGAGATTGTGTGCAATGGGAGAGTACACATGGGTTAGCTAGGTTGAGTTAGGTTGTGGGCTGACTCCTTGGATCCATAATAGATGTTCAAGGCCTCTGTTCCTTGCATATTGGAGTTGGTAGGAGCAGGGGGGACACCTTACCAGACACAACACACACATCATGGCTACACAGGAGTGCACATGAGTGGATGTCCAGGTTGGATGTTCCTGTGGGACCCCTAACATCAAAAAAAAAAAAAAAAAAAAAAAAAGAATGTGACTCACATAAATGTTCTCTTCAGCAGTTGCTATTTGGAGTAGCCCTTAGGGGACAAGGCTGTGGGAGGAAACTGACTTATATCTCAGCCTGTATCTAAGCCTCCATCACTTCTGGGGAATGTTTTATTTAAGGTCCCATGAACTTGGTTTTCATTATTTTGTTATTTCCTGTTTTTTTTTTTTTCAAGACACAGTTTCCCTGTGTAAGAGCCCGGCTACTCTGGACTTTCTTTGTAGAGTAGGCTGACTTCGAACTCCCATAGATCTACCTGTGTCCTCAGTGCTGGGATTGAAAACCCTGCACAGCTACATGTACTTGTTTTTAAAGTGGAATAGTAGCCAATGAGTACAGGAAGTAGATAACAAGCTACAGCAGAGTTAGCACAGGCCTCCTTGTCTAGATAGTCACTGCTGTTTGGGTCTAGCAAACAGATCGCAGCTTGTACCCAAACTGGACAGCCCTTGCTCAGAAGCTTTGAGGTGATTCTCACTTGCATCCAAGAGGAGGGGTGTTAGCATAACTTTTTATGCTATTTTATTTTGGTTTCTTATGCCTCTTCCTCCCTTCACCCCAATCTCTTCCAACACCTCAACACCAGGTAGAAGAGAAGGAACAATAATAGGGAGACGAGGTGGAGTTATCTTTAGCTATTTCCTGCCAGTTAGGGTCATTGGGTTCCTTAGGGCATTCCAATCTTTGTTTCAGGATTTCTTCAACTTATCTCATCCAACTGCATTCAAAGCAACCAGGAGTAGCAAGGGGAGCATCAGCAGCCTTCTTTCTCTGAGCTCTGTTATCTCTCTGGGCCCTGGCATTTATTCTATCTCCAGAGTCTTCAGATTTAAACTGTATGCTGCTGAGAAACAGCCCTCTCAGCCTGCACCAGACAAATAGTTTACTTCTGTGGACAGTCTGAACCAGTCCCATATCCCACTCCTGGGATCAAATAAAAAACTTGTTTACAGCTACAACAGTGGGCCACCAAGTAGATTTGATTCGGGGGATTGGCCTCCAAGGTGGCCATCTCCATTGGAAAACTGGGCCACTCACATCTCTTTTGACTGTAACCCTCACAGATCCTGCTCTCTGTCCTCACAGAGATGTGGTGAGAATGAACAAGTCATACATAATTAATTAAAATTCAGAGCACAGCCTCACCTACATCCTTGCCCTAGGGTGAGGCCTGTCACTGGCCACATCTCCAGAGCAAGTGCTTGAAAGCACCTTGATGTCAGGGGGTAACACCTACAGACACACCAAAGCCCTATCAGGCCTCACTAGTATGTAGGGTATGGACCCAACCCACCTGTCATTAGCCAAGGAGTTGGAAGTCACTCTGGGGTTTGTCTTTGGTGCTTGGCACTAGGGTGAGGGGTGCACTAGGCAGGGTTGGTGTGTTCGTTTCATGTTGCCTAACCTGAATTTGAGAGCAGGGTCCCTCCTTTTCTTCCTCTGTTTCCACAGCTGCCATGGCAGAAGCAGCAGCTGTAGCCCAGCCTCTGTTGACCCAATTCATGCCCCGACCAGTGGGTCTTCAATGTGGGTTCCTAAGGGAGGAGAATGGAAGGAATGGGGGGGAGGGGACGAGAACCGCAAGGAAGGAAGCCAAGTCTGTTTGTCTGATCAAGGCTTCCGTTTATTAGAAATTTTTACCCAACTTATATAGAAAGAAGGCAGAAAAAGGGGGAAGCTGCTGCAGGAGACAGGAAGAGTGCTTTCATGGGTTAAATATTGTACCTGCAAGATACCATAAGGATGTTCTCGTAAGATATCTTACGATGCTCTAACAAAGGATGTCCTCACAATCTATCACCCATGATTTAGGGTCTAGATTACTCTTTCACTACATAGCTTTAGGTCTCCAATAAATGACCTTTCCTCTCTAATTGGCTTTGGCTTCAGTAACTACCTTTGTCTCCACTAGATAGCTTTGACTTTGGCTTCCGTAGATAGCCTTGGCTCACTCATTGACTTTGGCTTCCATAGATAACTTTGTCTTCACTAGATAGATTTGGCTTTGGCTTCTGTAGATAGCTTTGGCTCCCGGCAATTCAGGTTCTGTTTGTGAGCTTCACACAGGGTTTCAGTCCTGGCTCAGCCTAAGCTCTGGCCTGGGGAGGGCATTATGGATGACTGGATGACAACCCTTCACTGAGCCCTACCTGTCAGACACAGTGTGAGGTTGGGAGCAGAAAGTCACAGTTGTTTGGAAGGTGGTGAATCCCAGGAGGTAAGCATGTTTTGCCCAGTTCTTAATTCCCCAAAGACCAGGAATAGACTCCACTGAAAATACATGAGGATTTTTAATTGTATATGTGTTCAAACATGGGACACAAACCCCTGTGGAAACAGGTTAGAAATGCGGCACCACAATCTAGGGGAACAAGATTTTTATAGGGCAAAACTACAAGCAGGGACTTACGTGCTTTGGTATTACATGATTGGTAAGAGAAATTGACTTTTGAAATGATTGGTCCACTAAGGCTGCAAGACCACAAACAGTTCTGGCTTGGTTTCATAGGGTGGTTTCCTAACATCTGAATAATTAGTGGGTGGGGGGAAATGCATTAAATCTAGTTGTTTTTTATTTACCCAGGTGGCTGGAACTTTAAACTTTAAAACAATACCCATTGATTCTTACTTCTCTGGTCTCTCATTCTCCCCTCTCCATGATCATTTGAAGACCCAATCTTCAGTCTTCCAGATATGACCCCTGGAGTCCTTCAGATTTAACTTTCCACAATGAGAGCTCATTACCATTACTCCCTTGCTCCCAAACATTACTTTATTAAAGCCTTCAAGTGATTTAAAATACAAGGCCCAAAGATAAAAATCAAAATGAGTAGGGGGGTCCCTTCAGGGTAGATATAGAGGAAGGAAGCCAAGGAGAACTATTATGCCAGGATTTAAACCATCCTCTGGAATCTTTTCTCTCTAGTGTCTCTAAAGGCTGCAATACTAGCTCCTGGTCCAGCTAAGCAGGTTCCCAAGATAATAGCTAATGCCAGGGAGCCCCTTTTGACTCAGCATTTCAGCCTGTTAGGTGGGATTTTGGACTGAAGACTCTTCTTCAGTTGCTTCAGTGCTGACAATAGGATGGCCATCAGGGGCTAGGACAGCTGAAATGCCAGTCATAGCCTGGGCAATGGAGCACTCCTCAGAAGGATCTGGTTAGTTGATCCATATGAAAAGACATGGAGCCATCACATTGACTGGACTGGTTTACTTCAGCCTCCAGCAAGTTCAAAGTTCAGCTGGCAGTCAGTAGCTGATCCTGGAATAGAGTCAACCAGGAAAAATCTGCTGGGACAAATTCAGATTAGAGTCAGAAGTTAAATTTTTTTTTCTATTAAATGGGGAAAGTGAGGAATCCCAAGTCCAGGGGGAAGACTCATCTGGGGTCCATTGAGCTATGCCAGATCCAGGTCTCATGACTTTTTGATTTCCTGAAACTCATATGAATTTTTAGTTTACAAAAGAAATATTTTTTTAAATATCAGAAAAGTAACATGTCAGCAAATCTAATGTAACAACATTCTGAGAGTAACAGATAAAACTGCATCCAGCAGAATGTGTACCAATTCTTCTTAATTGTTTTTTTGTAACTTTTATGAACATATGTGTCCAAGGTCTGAAACTAACACTTTTTCTGTGGGCACAGATGTTGGTAATCAGCCACAAGTGGAGCTAAGCCACTTTTTGTACACTCAGCATCTACTTTAGCCCCTCCCTCCACCCCATACTGGAAAGTTAGGCAGAAATGCATTAAGGGCTTTGGTGATAAACCCTGGACGCTTGAACTTCCCTTAACAAAGCAACTAGAAGGAATAGGTTTAAGACATTCCTAAATGCTATGTCAAAGTCCACCTCAGAAATAGCAGATATTAAAAATACCATAGTAAACACTATGGCTTTTGGGTCAGATATACACATTAGACAGATGTTTTTAACATGATGAGATGCACCTTTAAGTCTATCTCAGAAGACAACCAAAGGAAATTAAAAGCTCAAGCTTATGACTGGATAATAAGTTCCAACAACTTATCAACTCTTGTTCAATGTCAAAACTCTGAACTACTGAAATCTTACAGCAACACAAGCACAACCATAGCAGACAGGAGGGAAAAAACTGAAATATTTCCCATTTCTAATATGCCTTAAATCACTTTTCTATATCTTTATAACTCACATTCACATACCTTAAGACACCTACTTAGGCCTTCCAATCTTTTTTGCATTTACCAACTTGGAACAATTTTTCCAGACCATCAAACAACACTCTCTAGATTCTCACAACCTAAACTCCTATATCCTCAGACCCTACATAAATTCCATATCTTTCTATCCAGATATTCACCATAAGACACAGACAACTAACATGAAGCCTGTGAGCAAGGCAAACCTGTTTGCCTTTCTAAATAAAGGATGTAGTACTTACTAGTTCAAACCAGATAACGAACTGACCAATGAAAGAACAGTGGATCTAATTTTCTATTCTTTAGCTGCAAAGCTACCATTAGCTTTGCTTAGCTTAGCTGTCAATGTGATCAGAGACCTGAGAAGGATAAATTATAAACTAAATAAATGTACTAATCAAAATGACAGAGATGACTAGTTAGTCCATCACCTAGGCAGTGTCCCTGTCTCCTGTGGTCTCATAGCACCAGGAGCAGAGGCAGTCCAGCCATCAGGCACTGAAGGTGAGAGACTATTTCTGTGGAGAATGAGATTGACCTCACTTGGTCCTCAGCAAAGTGAAACAATGAATCTCCAGGTGTCCACAGTTTAGGCTGGGCTGTAGCAGTGGAACAGTTGAGGCAATCTTGCCCAGTGGTTGGCATACCACAATCCACAGTTGTAGTCATCTGTCATTGTGCCCAAATCTTCTCAGAGACCTTGGGGTAGCAACTGCTAGGATATTGGGACTCTCTGTCACAATAAGCTTACACATATTAAAATGTCATATTCATCAGATCTCTGACAAGCTTGAGGGCCAGCATATCTGAGTTAATCTTTGTCTATCTTTATAATCTACTCTAAACTGCATCCTATAAAACAGAATGCTATCATCTCTAATTCTGACATATACCTTAGATGCATGTTTTAGGACTATACTTGGAGTAGATCTATAAAGGCAAACTTCATAGTTACCCATCCTAGGCTTAACCTTAAAAAATATAACCAATGAGCCTAGGTAAAGCTCAATCTTGTACTCAACTGCAGTCCCTAGCATAACTTTAAATCTGTTCTTTCTGAACTAAAATCAAATCAAAATCAAACACAGTTCATAAAAGGGCTATCAAATCTTGTTGATCCTACCATGTTGCATTAAATTGAACATAAGAAAGGCTGAAGGACAAAAGTTGCAGTTAGCACTAATCAGGGAACTGAACATAGCCGGTAGACCTAAACAAAGATGGCTGCAAAACCTTTAATTTTTCCTTTGTTGTGGGCCAATGCTCTTGCCACACAGGTCTGTTTGATAAACACTTTGGGGGCAAAGCTGTGATATTTCAGCAGTGGCCCCTGTTATAAATTTGGAAACTCAATCCCTGTGATGTCCTGTGCTTGGACAGTGGGAACAGCTTGTGATTGTTCTTGATTACACATATCAATACCTTCCACAGAAGCCTCTACCATTTCAACCTTAATTTCACCATTGGCTGTCTCTGGGATTGCAGGAATATTAATTTGAGTACCCCATTGTTGTAAAAGATCTCTCCCCCACAAATGTATGGGTATGTCAGCCACATAAGGTCTCAATTCCCTGGTTGCCATTCTGGTCCCACACATTTAATCTACTGTACAACACTTTGTCTTACATGAGACAATTTACCAATTCCTATAAATGGTGTAGAAATCTTCTGAAGTGGCCATTCTTGTTTCCAAGACTTT
The DNA here is from genome assembly GCF_030254825.1 of Meriones unguiculatus. Classification (NCBI taxonomy): domain Eukaryota; kingdom Metazoa; phylum Chordata; class Mammalia; order Rodentia; family Muridae; genus Meriones; species Meriones unguiculatus. The sequence goes on along the minus strand of NC_083354.1, from coordinate 74,719,016 downwards.
TGATGTCAGCTCCTGTATCTATCAAACCTTATATTTCAACCTTGTTCATTTGTACCATTAACCACTGTTGCCAGAACACAAGATTTTTAGTACTCCCAAAGGCGCCTGTTCTTTCTATGGGATCAGTTTTGCCCTTGATGTAAGGATACAGTAAGAGCTGAGCAATTCTACTCCCTGCAATAATTTGTATCTCCTGTTTTCCCTATACCATGATTGTATATTCTTCCTTACACTCACCATCTACAACAACTGATGCACAGTGAATCCTTGAGAAGTTAATCCACTTCTTCCCAAGATCATCCCTTCTGTCCCTGAAGACAAAGGACCATAAACACCAGTGGTTATTTTGTAACATTCAACTCTTGGTGATAATGTAAGAAATGTATCTGTGGCCAGAACCAAAGCCCTGCTGGATTCAGCATGAGTGAGATCAGCAAATTTTTTTTGGGGGGGTACAATCTTTTATTTATTTTTTTTTAATTTTTCATCAATTACACTTTATTCATTCTGCATCCCCCCATAAGCCCTTCCCTCCTCCCCTCCCAATCCCACCCTCCCTCCTCCCTCTGCTTGCATGCCACTCCCCAAGTCCACTAATAGGGGAGGTTCTCCTCTCCTTTCTGATCTTAGTCTGTCAGTTCACATCAAAAGTGGCTGCATTGTCCTCTACTATGGCCTGGTAAGGCTGCTCCCCCCCAGAGGGAGGTGATCAAAGAGCAGGCCAATCAGATTATGTCAGAGGCAGTCCCTCTTCACATTACTATGTAACCCAATTGGACTCTGAACTGCCCTGGGCTACATCTGCGCAGGGGTTCTGGGTTATCTCCATGAATAGTCCTTGGTTGGAGTATGAGTCTCTGGGAAGTTCCCTGTGTTCAAATTTTTTTGTTCTGTTGCTCTCCTTGTGGAGACCCTGAACCTACCACAGAGGGCCTCTGAAAGCCTCTGCCCTTCAGACTATCAAAGCAGATGCTGAGCCTGATGGGCAACTGTTGGGCAGAGTGAATGGAATTTTAGGTAAGAACTGGGAAATAATAAGAGCTGGAGAGATCAGCAATTTTTAGTTTTGATCTTCCTCCTGGCTTGTCATCTCCTGGCTTGCCATCTCCTGGCTGACCAAAGTAGGACAGCTCCTATTTTTTACTATGGGGCCTCGAGGTGACAGGCCCCTCTGCCTGTTTAATGGTGGCAAGAGGTGACCTTCTGGATCCCATTTAGATATACACTCATTATTCCGATGCTTTCCCTTCTTACAATGCCTACATATTCCTGCGAATATGGGCAAATGAACATTGAAGCCAGAAGCAGTTTCTTCGCTAAGAGTTAAATTTCTGTATTTTTCTGATTTAACAAATGTCTGCCATTTTGAGCTTTGAAGCGTCTAGACTTATAATTTCTTTGAAAATTTACCAAATTCATGACAATTAAAACACCAAGCATTTTGATTTTTGAGACTTGTAGGTTCGGCTTCTTCTATGATATTGGCATGATGTTCCTGAGAGGCAATGCCAGTGGTCTCTCTTATCAGTTAGTGTATTTGGGCTCCTCATGCTCTTAATGGTCTAAGTACTCTGTTGCATTAAGTATTCACATCCTCATAAGCCATGATCTTGTCAACACCTGTCTGGTCTTAGGGTCTGGTATGGTCAATTAAGAGCTGAACCCAATCTCTGTAAGAAGTTGGTGAAGGCTTCTGCAGGGCCTTGAATTACCTTAGTATATGAGGTGGTTGTTTTACCAGGATCCTCAGCCATATCCCACACCCTTACCGCTGTAATATGATATTGTTTAATCACTACATCATCAGATGGGATTTGTTCTCACAAGTCAGCATAATGCCTTTCACCAAGCTGTTGATCTTTACCAACATTTATCCCCCTTGTTATATTTTGTTGTTCTATTTTCCTGACTTCATTCTTTTACCACAATAATGATTTTAATTGCTGACCAGCTTCTAATACAGCTTTCACAAAACCTTTCCAGTCTTGGGGAATAAGTCTGTTTTTCATAATCTAGTTATTTAACATTTGTTTAACCAAATTTGAATGCATTCCATACCATATGATAGAATTTTTAAATTGATTTGATCTAACATTTCTACTGGACTCCATGTCATCTCATTGTTACCTCCCCACTATCATTAGCAGGCATATGTTACACAAAGCCTGGGAAAGCTCATGATGCCTCTGTAGTCACAGGCAGGTCCTGTAGTGGAGCCCTTGGCTCCAGAGCTCTTCTGGCCTGCTGGGCTTCCAGTTTTACCTGGCCCCTTGGAGTACTCTGAACACCTGGCTCATGGAGCAGGGCAAGACAGCAAAAGAGGATAAACTCCCATTTTTCAGTGGTGCTCTTTGCTTTCCAAGAGCTTCAATTTCTACCCATAAACTTTCCCCTTGAACTACCAACTCTGTAATCCTTTCCAGAACTACAGAATTGAGTGACACCTCTGTTCTACCGATCTCCTCTGTCATTCTTTAATCTCCAAAAAACAGAACATAGGAAGAAAACAAATCAACAACAGAAAATTCTGTCTGGGAGCATTTTAAGAGAGAACCTCAAAGCAGCCACTGCTATAAACCATTTAGTGACATCGTGAAACATCGCATTCACTCTTTCAGAACGTGTTGTCTCCTGTGTACAGCTCCAAAACCAAGTTCCCCATTACTCTTAAGCCTTGTCTAAGTGTCACTTGTTACCCCTTTTTATCCTAAACCATATTGGGCACCACCTGTGGCAGAATGCCACCTGTAGCAGTCTTTTCAAAACTCTACTTTAATTGGGTGCTTAGGCCTCTACCTCCCTTCTACTAACCCCCCAACTCTATGTAAGAGAGAAAAGAGGTGAGTGGGGAGAGGGGTTCCAGACCCCTTTACTTCTCCCTGATAGTTAGAGTCAAGGGGTTCTTTTAGGGCTCTATAGAAATCTTTGTCACCTGCAGACACAGCTAGCAGGCTCCTCAATGCTGCTAGACCCCAAAGCATTTCTCTCATTCTGTCTGCTCCAAACTGCGACACTTTTCTGGTCTCTTGTCTCGCCAAATGGCTACAAGCCACATGCCAATACCAAACATCACACTGTCTCTTTTTTTTACCTCATTTATACTCAGAGTCCTAGACCACACTCCTGTCTGTGCCCCACAAGGAAGACTATTAGCAACTGGCAAAGATGATGCCCCACAAATGACAATTAAAAGGTATAGACAAACTATAGCCCAACTGAAATCTCACACTTCAGATTAAAACAAAAGCATAGAAACATAACATACAGAGACACCAAAACTTCCATTACATCTACTCTTTTTCTTTTTCTTTTTTTTCCAAAACCTGGGCCCAAGGAAGAAAGGATGTGAGCCTTGGACTATCTCTAACCCTGAAGAAACCCGGACCAAAGGAAGAAGAGATGTAGGCCTGGGCCAGTCCCTAACCCTGAAGAGACCTGGACCTAAGGAAGAAGAGATGTGGGTCTGGGCCAATCCCTAACTGTGAATAGTCATGGGCCCAAAGAAGAAGTATGGGCCTGGACCTATCACTAACCCTGAAGAGGCCTGGGCCCATAAATGAAGAGGTTTGCGCCTCGGCCTACCACTAACCACAAAGTGGCCTGGGCCCTAAGATGAAGAGGAATGGGGTTGGGCCAATCCCTAACACTGAAGAAGCCTGGGCCCAAAGAAGTGTGGGCTTGGGCCAATCCTTAACCCTGAAGAGACGTGTGCCCTAGGAAGAGGAGATATGGGCCTTGGCATACCCCTAACCCTAAATATACCTGGAACCAAATAAGAATATGTGTGGGCCTGGGCCTATCCCTAATCCTAAACAGGCCCCGGCCCAAAGAAGAGATGAGGATCTGGACCTCTTCCAGACCCTGAAGTGGCCTGGGCCCAAAGAAAAGGAATAGTTGGCCTTGACCAATAAATACCCCTGAAGAACCCGAGGCCCAAAGAAAAAGAGATGTGGACCTGGGCCTATTTCTTACCCTGAACAGGCCTGGGCCCAAAGAAGAAGAAGTGATGTGGGCCAGGCCTATCCTTAACACTGAATAGGACTGAGCCCTAAGAAGAAATGGGGGCCTGGGACTCTCCATAACCTTAAGGGGCCCAGGCCTCATGTTGAAGAGATGTGGGCCTGGGCCTGCCCTATTACCTGAAGAGGATTGAGCCTAAGGAAGAAGAGATGTAGGCAACGAGGCCTGAGCCAAAGAAGACATGTGGGCCTAGGCCTATTCTATCCCCAAAGATGCCTGGGCACAAGGAAAAATGGTTGCCTAGGCCTGTCCTTAAACCTGAAGAAATCTGTGCCCAAAAGAGAGATATATGCCTGGGCCTATCCTACCCTTGAAGAAGACTGGGACCAACAAAGTGAGGTAGGCCTAGGCCTATGACTAACCCTGAAGAGGTCTGGGGGCCTGGCCACAAAGGAGAGATTTCAGCCTCGGCCACTTCCTAAACTGAAGAGCCTAGGCCTAAAGAAAAAGAGATGTGGTCCTGGGATAATCCCCAACCATAAAGTGGCTTGGGCCAAAAGAAGAAGAGGTGTGGGCCTGGGCCTGTCCCTACACCTGAAGGGTCCTGAGTCTAAAGAAGAAGAAAGATTCAGCATGGTAACGACCTTTGTGAAAGCCATACAGTCAGATGGGACCCTGGCCTGACCTCCAACTCGACTTGCAGCCCTTGTTTCCAGGTGAGTGGAACTTCTGTGCCTCCACTGGTGTTTGCCCAGCTAGCATTTGGATCCCTTCACCAACTGTCACACATGTGACCTATGAACCCCCTACAGTTCCTCACTGAACACCCATGGGTGACCAGTATCACACAGACCTAGCCATCTTCTGTGGACAAGAGCATGGGTCCTACTCTCCAGAGACCTTTTGCTACACAATGAGGCTTCCAGGAGGCAGAGCCTGAAATGGCTCTCACCTGACAGGATGACAGTTATTAGGAAGGTTGCAGAGAAAGAGAGTGTCTGCAAACAGCCCAGGACAGAGCCAGGACGACTCAGTATGTCTCATGGTAGACCCCCTTCCACTGAGTTCCCTGGAAACTCTGAGCACAAGACACACCACAGAGCTCCTAGCCTCCCCTGGTCAGCTTCTGGTTACCATGTAGGGCAGGGCTGGGGGGACCCCCAGGTGTTGGAGATTTGTCTGATGCTAGTTACTGGCCCTCTGTGTCAACCTGCCTAAGTCATTATTCCTGATGGGCTAATTAAACAGCCAATACCTGGACATGGCAGAACAGGTTAGGCATGGCTGAGTTTCCCCTGTTTAGAGACTCCCACAAGGAATCATAGGAAGGACAGAAGGACAGGAAGAGAAGAAGGAGGAGGATGACAGGATTGGTTAGCCTATTTACAAGCAAAGGATCACATATCAAACCCCCTGAAAAAAAATGATTATCATTACATTCAAAAGTTGACTTGTGAAAACTCTGCACTTAGATGTTCTATGTCTAATTCATGTAGGAGGCTTGACTAGTTCACACTCTTCTGCATAGAGTTGTTATCTGGGAGAAAAGCTGGTGCCATCCCTGCTTCTGTGCTGCCTAAAACCTAGCATGATATCTACACTTTGATCAGCTCCCTTGTATGCTGAGGCAACCATGAAATAGGATGCTGAAATGGGAAGTTAGGAGTACATGTCTATAAACATTCACCACCTTTTATTCTAGCCTCTAGGTTCCTTTTCCTTCCTTTTTTCCCCTCCTTCCTTCCTTCCTTCCTTCCTTCCTTCCTTCCTTCCTTCCTTCCTTCCTTCCTTCCTTCTTTCCTTTCTTCCCTCCTTCTTTCCTTTCCTTCTTTCTTTATTCCTTTTGGAGATATCCAAATCCCACATTACACTGGGGCTCGTGGAGCTGCAAACTCAGAATCAAATGGAAACTTGTTGTAAATGGGAAACTTGGATCTACTTCAGACCTAGTGAATCAGAATCACTGGGGAGTGAGTCTAGCAGTCTGTTTTAACAAGGCCTTTAAATCAAGCTAATGAATACTAAAGGACACATCTGGAGGGAAAGGGTGGTGAGTGTCCTAGGTTAAGGTCAGGAATTCTTTTATTTCTAGCTCTGTGCAATTGCTATACATAATGACCTGGCCATTTTCTTTAAAGATTTTGGCCTGGTTTGCTTTCTCTTGTTTTGACAAAAGACAGATCAAAACCAAGTTAGGTGTAGAAAGGATTTATTCTACCTACAATTTTCAGAACATCATCCACCAGTGAAGAATCCAGTGCAGGGACTCCAGCAGGAGCAGAGGCAGGAACCATGGAGGAAAGTGGCACACTGACTTGCTCAGCTTGCTTTTTTCTACAACCCAGGGCCATTTCTCAGGGGTGGCACCACCCACAGTGTGCTGTGCCCTCCCACATCAATCATCAAGTAAGAAAGTACTGCTTCAGGCATGTCTATAGGCTTTGAGGCAATTTCTTAATTGGGGATCTTTCTTTCCAGATGACTCCAGGTTTTATTAATTATAAATTATGCAGAACTTATTTAAAGTTCATTGGTAACTTTTGACTGAAAAAATATGATAAATGTTTGATGGGATACACTTACATTTCAACATTATACAATATGTTCCTTTTTAGAGCATAAATTCAGTATTTTATTTCTTTTGCCTTCATTTATTTACTTTTTAAATATGGAAGCTTATTTTTATTTTTATTTTCTTTTTTATTAATTATATTTTATTCACTTTGTATCCCACCTGTAGCTCCCTCCCTACCTCTATCACACCCATACCCCTTCCCCAGTACACTAATAGGAGAGGCCTTCCTCCCTTTCTTCTGATCCCAGTCTGTCAGATAGCATCAGGAATGGATGCATTGTCTCCCTCTGTGGCCTGGTAAGGCTGCAACCCCTGAGGGGGAAGTGATCAAAGAGCAAGCCAATCAGTTCATGTCAGAGACATTCACTGTCCCCATATCTATGGAACCCACTTGGACACTAAACTGCCATGGGATACATCAGTGCAGGGGATCAAGATTACCTCCATGAATGGTCATTGGCTGGGGTATCAGTCTCAGAAAAAAAATCCCTGTGCACAGATTTTTTGGTTCTGTTGCTCTCCTTATGGAGCAATTTAAAAAAAGGAAATCATGAAATCTGCAGGCAAATGGTGGGAACTAGAAAAGATCATCCTGTGTGAGGTATCCCAGAAACAGGAAGACACACAGGGTCTATACTCACTCCTAAGTGGATATTAGACATATAATATAGGATAAACATACTAAAATCTTTAAAACTACAGAAAATACTCAAGAAGGAGGTACCTAATCAAGAAGGAGCATCTGGGTAAGATATCAATCCTCATTCAGAAAGGCAAAGAGGATGGACATCAGAAGAGGAGAAAACAGGGAACAGGAAAAGAGCCTACCACAGAGGGGCTCTGAAGGTCTCTATCAAAGGAGATGCTGAGACCTATAGCCAAACTTTTGGCAGAGTGCAGGGAATCTTATGAAAAAAGTGGGAAAAGGACAGGAGCTCCAAGAGGAAAGCAACAGAATCATTTATTTATTTTTATTATTTTACATCATAATTAAAGCTTTCCTTCCCTCCTTTCTTCCAAGTACCTCCTTCTCACCAAACCTCTCACCCATCCTCCCATCCTCCCTTTTTCCAAGGAAAAGGGGAGGCTTCACATGGATATCAACCAGCCTTGGCATGTCAAGTTGAAGTAGGACTAGGACCTCTTCTCCAATTGTGGTTAAACAAAGCAACCCTGTTAGGGGAAAGGGATCCAAAGGCAGGCAACAATCAGAGACAGATCCTCCTTGTGCTGTTAGGATTCCAACATGAAGACCCAGCTGCATGATTGTTACATATGTGCAGAGGGCCTAGGTCTGTCCCCTGCATGCTCTCTGATTGGTGATTCAGTCTCTATGAGCCCCTATGAGCCCAGGTTAGCTGATTCAGTAGGTTTTCTTGTAGTGCCCTTGAGCCCTTTGGCTTCTTCAATCCTTCCTCCTCCTCTTCCTAACCATTCCCCAAGCTCAGCTGAATGTTTGGCTGTGGGTCATTGCATCTGTTTGCATCAGTTCCTGAGTGAAGCCTCTTATAAAACAGATATGCTAGGTGCCTGTCTATAAATATAGTCAAATATCATTAATTGTGCTAGAGGTGGGCTTTCTCTCATAGCATGGGTCTCAAGCTTGGCCATTCCCTCAGTTTCTGTTCCATATTTACCCCTGCACATCTAGCAAGCAGGACAAATCGTGGGTAGATTTCCCCCTACTGGAAGTCTTGTGTGGTTACAGAAGATGGCCATTTCAATTTCCATATCCCTATTGCTAGGAGTCTTAGGTAGGGTCACCCTCACAGATTCCGGCGTGCTCGCATTGTCCCAGATTTCTAGCTTGTCCCATAGATTCCACCCACCAGGTTCCAGTTCTCTTACCCAGTACTCCTTTCCTCTGTCCTCCCCAAACCTAATTCCTCCTGCTCTCCTCCCCAACCCTTCCGTACACTGTCTCCCCCCTTTATCTACCCCTGATGTTGATTCTATTTCCTCTTCTGAGTGAGATTCAAGCTTCCCTCCTTGGATCCTCTTTGTTAGTCAGCTTTGTTGGTCCATCAATTGTAGCATGGTTATCCTATATTTGATGGCTAATATCTACTTACGAGCATATACCCTGTTGTCTCTCTGGGTCTGGGTTACCTCACTCGGGATCATCTTTTCTAGTTCTATTCGTTATCTGCAAATTCCATGAGGTTTTTGTTTTTAATAGGTGAATAGTATTCATTGCAGCAATGAACCACTTTTTCTTTATTCATTCTTCGGTTGAGGAACTTCTAGGATGTTTCCAGTTTTGGGCTACTAAAAGTAAAGCTGCTCTGAATATAGTTGAGCACGTGACCTTAAGGTTTGGTGGAGCATCCTTTGGGTATATGTCCAGGAGTGATAGAACTGGGTTGTGAGATAGAACTGTTACCAAATCTGAAAAATTACATTGATTTTCAAAGGGGTTCTACAAGTTTGCACAACCACCAGCAAACTGGGAGGGTTCCCGGTGTTCCACATCCCCACCATCATGAGCTGTGGCTTGAGTTCTTGATCGTAGACATTCTGAAGGGTTTAACATGCAATCTCAGTTATTATAATTTGCATTTCCCCGATAACTAAGGATATTGAACACTTCATTAACTGCTTCTCAGCCATTAGAAATTCCTTTGTTTAATTCTATGTTTATATTGTACCTCATTTTTAATTGTGTTACTTAGTGTGTCAATGTTTAGTTTCTTGAGTTCTTTATACATATTGGATACCAGCAATCAATGCAATGGAGGGTATACAATCTGTTTTTATTTCAAAACACCACATCTATAAATATGTAAACATTTTAGGTGTGAGTTAAAATACTTAGAAGATCAACAGGCACATACTCAAGCCATTTATCCCTTTGGCTGTTTTTATGTAGAAGAAGGTAAGTTTAGTGGATTTGTCACAAAGGGTACTGAAGATAGGCTTAAAGCAAGGTTGTATAATTAATGGAACAAGAATATGACATTTAATGTGTCCTCATTACTTAAATATTTAGACCAATATTTCTGAAGTCTGTTTTGATGAACACACTTCATCAAATGCACAGCACAGAAACATTTGGTTAAACGTGAAATAATGAATGCTGATTTGAGACTGAGCATCAGAAAGGGAAGGTGCTCAAAAGTTCCACAGGAGAAAAGCTGGTTTAATTTGATTTAGCTCAGGCCTGCCCAAAATGTGACTTTCCCCAGATTGTTTTGGTCATTTATCCCTCTGAAATCACAACACATTTTTGTGATGTAAATTGTAGTCCTTAGTCGTGTGTTTTAAAATGGCATATTAGTGAGTAGTGGAAAGTCATCTATTGAAGTCATGTCTGTCTCTCAAATGTCAGGGTACAGGGAGGCATATGTGTTGACTGTCAAGAGGGCAGTCTCTGAGTTGGGAGGCCTGCAATCCACCTCAGTAAGGTCACTGGGAGAGGAGGCATGAGATATGACCAGGAGGGTGAGGAAAGACATCATGCTTCATGGGAGAAGCACAATAAAATTGTGCTTTTTTAAAGATGTAAGAAGAAAAAGCATTGCAGGCTAAGGAAATTTTAAAAGGCTCAGTGTGAGGATCTTATTAAAATCATTGATTGGTCTTTGGGTTTAGGTTAGGGTTTTGAAACTGAAAGGACTAAGATTTAAACATCTTCATGTCAAAAGGAAACCTCTGCTCCATTTCATCCAGTCATCAAGTCATCCCAGAAGGCAACATTTGTAATATTTCTGTTTTATGCGAAGGTTGACAGTGTTGAGGATTAAACTGAAGCCTCCTGCATGGCAGGTAAACACAACTGACTACATCTTCAGGTTGTAAGTTTTCTAACTTAAAAGTTGAGTTTGGTTTGTGATGTGCATGTGGTGTATGTGCAAAAGTGTGGGCGTTTACTGTGAATGCACACACATGTGGGGAGTTTTACAGGGGTGTATGTGCACACATGTGGGAAGGTTTATTGTACTGAGGTACATCCCTCTTATCCCTAAAATTCCCAATTCTTATTCCCTGAATAGGTGCTGCATTTGGTCAAAAGGCCTTTTCTGCATCTAATGTGATGAGATGATCATGTGTTTTCCTTCTTTCAGTTTGCTTACATAGTGGATTCCATGTTTTGATTTTTGTTTATTGAGCTATCCTTAATGTCAGGGATGAAGCCTACTTGATCATAGTGAATGATCATTTTATGCATTCTCTGATGTAGTTGACAGGTATGTTGAGTCTTTTGCATCTATGTTCATACGGGAAATTATTTTGTAATTTACTTTGTTTGAGATATTTGTGGTTTGGGTAAATTGATACCTTGGCCTCATAAAAGGAATTGCACAGTGTTCCTTCTGTTTCTAATTCTGAGATATATTGAGGAGTGTTGTCATGATCAGTTTGAAAGGATAGTAGACTTCTGTGCCAAAATAAACTTTTCTGGAGTTTTTGTTATTGTTGTTTAGAAACCTATTTTTCAAAATAGGGTTTTTCTGCCTAGATTTGTGTTGCCCTGGAATCAAATTGTACACCAGCATGGATTTGAGTTCAGAGAGGTTTTGAGAAATTTATTTACTGCTTCTATTTCCTAACAAGGTATTGGTCTATTTCAACTGTTTAACATGCCTTTATTTTACTTTGTTAAGTGCTATTTATCCAGAAAATTATTTCTTATAGATTTTCCAATTTGGTGAAAGGTTTTAAAAACATGTCTTAGGATTCGATGGGTTTCCATGCTGTCTGTGGTCATGTGCCCATTCTCAACTCCAATTTTGTTAGTTTTGACCCTGTCTCTCACCATTTTAGTGAAACTGCGTAATGGTTTGTCATTCTTCTGATTTTCCCAAGCAACCAACTCATATACCCCAGGGATATATGTGAGACTATTTTTCACCATCCATGAGTCTCAGAGACCATCTGGAAGAGGGGTAGAAAGATTTTAAGATCCAGAGGTCAGAGAGTTCAGAATAAAGCAGTGTCTCCTGTATCTGCAGTACTGAACTCAGGAACTCACTCTGAGATCAAGGCAGTGACTATAGAAAGGATCTCACTGACCACACCCCAAAGTGAGAAGTTGTTGACAGTTTGGCTGCTTCTAGAGGAGGCTTCAGGATTATAGGATTCCATTGTGAACCCTAAGATTGTGAACTGTGAAAACCTCTTTTTTCAGGTGTGGAGTGGTTCAGGCATAGCACCCACCTTTAATCAAAGAACTTTCTGTTTATTGTGAACAGATAGCTGTGGTGTGGTTCAGCCCTATCATGTAACTTTAATCCAAAACCTTTCTCTAAGCAGGATTAAAGAAAGTTAACTCTGGAGCAATTCACCTATACCAGAAGGCCACCTGTAGAGATCTTTTTAAAACTCTACTTTATTTGGGGTATTTAGGCCTCTACCTTTCTTCAACCAAAATTAAGTAGGATAGAGAAACTGTTAGTGGGTAGAGGGTGCCCAGACAACCATACTCCTCCCAGCAATTTAGGGTCAAGGGTTTCTTTTAGGACTCTATACATATCTCTGTCAACTACAGACACAGCTAGCAATCACCTCCATGCTGCTGTGCCCTGGAGAGTTTATTTCTGTTTGATCCAAACCAGCACACCATCTCTGGCCTCTGGTCTCTCCAAACTGCTCCATGCCAAATGCCCAGACTGACCGTCACCAAAAACAGCACTTCTTCTCTTTCACAGCCTCATATTTACACTGAGTCCTGGAACACTCCACTCTCTGGGCAGCAAGTGGAAGGCCCTTAGCAGCTGGCAAAGATCATACCCTGCACTTGACAACTAAGAGGTGTGGACAAATTATGGCCCAACTAAAATCCCACAAATTTAATTAAAACAAAAATATGAGATTGCAAAGAAACCAAAATTTCCATTCCAGTAACCAGCTGTCATAGACTAACAAAAAAGAGGGACTTTTGATTTCAAGGCTGTTTAAAGCAGTATGGAGAAGAAGGTGGAGAAGGTGCTTTTGGCTTTTGGCTATTTCCTCTGGGACTTGAGCTGAGTAGAAAGGCTTCTTTCTTCTGGGATATCGACTAGTCAGGAGGGTCAGCAGTGTGCTTTCATAGGGCTAGTTGGCTTTGACCTCAGCATCTGGCTCCTGAGTCTGTAGGGGTAGAATCTAATGATTGGGAGTCTTGTTTTTAAAACAACAGCCCTCTGATGCTGGACCAAGTGGATTGCATTCAGGGTCTGCAAGCTGCTTTCCAGGAGTGGAGGCAGTGCCCTGTGACCCGCAGTGAACCTTCTGTTCCTACTCTACTCCCCAAGCCCTTCATCAGCATTCTTTATCAGTTGGTGCTCATCTGATATCAGCACTGGATGGGGTAGATAGCAGCCCATCCAACAAGGAAATTTTATCTTGGTGAATGTAAGAGTAGATGAGGGTTCCTGCCTACTTCACCCATTGCACTATTGGTTGTTGTTGTTTCTTAAGAAGGGCAAAGATAAAACCCCCAAACAGATACATTGATCTTGAGAATGAGGTCTGAGCATACAGATATTTGTCTTACTCGTGGAGCCTCCTATATTTGTGAGCAACCATCTCAGCCTGTTCTTAAGTAATTCAAAGATTGAAAGGATCATTTATAAACATAGGAAAAGAGCCAAATTAAACATTTCAGGATGATCATGTTAGCATATGAAACTTATATTTATATTATATACACAGTGCTAGGACATTTCCAAGAAAGAATGATAGAAGATTACAAGTCTTCAGAAATTTTAAGAGTGGCATAGAAATCGATATATAAATTTGGACACTTCTAGGTAGGCCCTGCAAGGGCTTAAGGAATCTTTGGCAATTCTGTTGGTGAGCATGTCCACAAACATGGCTTCAGAGGAAGATTTCAGGGTTGTTCATTACACATCTGCACTGAAGTTGTGTCTGGGTCATCACTTTGTTAATCCACAGATGACTTGATGTTTCTGGTCAGGTCAGGTTGAGGACCAAAGTCACCAATGAGTACCCAAGGTGTCAGGCAGGACATGAGGGTTTGAACCATAGTCTGGAAGTCTGTGAGGGTGATGTCACACATCAGACACCAGATTTGGTTGTTCTGTCTACAGTTTCCTTTGAGATCTTGTCGTTCACTAACACAGAGAAGATCTCTTCTCTTGGATCTCTTGAAAACAGCTGGAGCCTATAACATATCTGGGTGGGGTCCACACACCCAGCATGCCAAAGTTGCCCACATGGTTTCTCTGCTGTGGTCCAGACATGATGAAGGCCATGTATTCTGTTTGTGGTTCTAAATTGGAGCACAACTCCTGGGTTGGATGAAGAGAACCATTGAAGTTAAGCTGGACCCTGTGGACTCGGAAAACAAGGAGTTGGCAGGACTCATTTGATGTCACTTTATGGCCTTTGTCATTGTGTCATTCTTCAGACATCCACCTCATGAGGTTAAAGTGTGTCCATCCTCTCCAGAGTGGTGTGTTACCTAAGTCAGAGTTGAGGTCAATTTGTTGTTCTTCATTTGTAGTGTTCCAGATAAGAACAGGACAAAGAAGGTTCCCTGGGTGCGGCCCACACACCCTTGCTCCCACAGTGTCCCATGTTCTCTGATGTTTATGTGGTCCAGATTACTTAAAAGCCATGCTGTTGTCTTGACACACTTGAGGTGAGAATGTTGTCTGTGTTGTTAGAATGGCAGGTACAGCCCAGAAACCACACTGTACCAAAAGGATCGTCTAGGTTACTAATGATTGGCATTCATGGCCATGGTCCGATGGCACTCATCAATGGTGAGTCCAGATTTCTGTTAACATTGCATGAAATTGGTCACTAATTAGGCTGTGGTTGGTTTAAGAAAATCAATTAACATAAAGATAATGCCTGGCTTTACACCAGGTCGGGGTCATGGTTTTGTCCATTTCAACTGGTCATTCAGATGAGGGTAGTCTCGTTAAGGCCTGCCTCCTTAGTGGTGAAATGCATCCTGGGTAGGATAGAAAGGGTCAGCCCGCACACCCTTGTTGACAATATAGAATGAGGCTACTTGGTGTTCAAGGAGCTGCCAGGTTTCCTTGGAGGTCATGCATGGTACTACACATGTGTTCATAATCAGGTCATTATCAATGTCTTGCTTCTTGGAGGATAAAATGTTTCCAGATGTCAGTTCATTGGAACAAGAACAAGAATGAGCCCATGGTTCTTCAGAAATACAGAGAGGCCCGAGGGCCATATCAATTCTTATTTTGGCCTAAGACAGTTTCAGGTTAGGGATAGGCTCTGGCCCATTTCTCTTCCCCTTTGGGCCCAGGCCTCTTCTGGGTTAGGGATAGGCCCAGGCCCACTTCTCTTCTCTTTTGGGCCCAGGCCTCTTCAGGGTTAGCAATAGGCCCAGGCCCTTGTCTCTTCTCTTTTGGGCCCAGGCCTCTTCAGGGTTAGGGATAGGCCCAGGCCCTTGTCTCTTCTCTTTTGGGCCCAGGCCTCTTCAGGGTTAGGGATAGGCCCAGGCCCCCTTCTCTCTTCTCCTTTGGGCCCAGGCCTCTTTAGGGTTAGGGATAGGCCCAGGCCCTTGTCTCTTTTCTTTTGGGCCCAGGCCTCTTCAGGGTTAGGGATAGGCCCAGGCCCTTCTCTCTTCTCCTTTGGGCCTAGGCCTCTTCAGGGTTAGGGATAGGCCCAGGCCCTTGTCTCTTCTCTTTTGGGCCCAGGCCTCTTTAGGGTTAGGGATAGGCCCAGGCCCTTGTCTCTTCTCTTTTGGGCCCAGGCCTCTTCAGGGTTAGGGATAGGCCCGGGCCCCCTTCTCTCTTCTCCTTTGGGCCCAGGCCTCTTCAGGGTTAGGGATAGGCCCAGGCCCTTCTCTCTTCTCCTTTGGGCCCAGGCCTCTTCAGGGTTAGGGACAGGCCCAGGCCCTTGTCTCTTCTCCTTTGGGCCCAGGCCTATTCTGGGTTAGGGATAGGCCCAGGCCCTTCTCTCTTCTCTTTTGGGCCCAGGCTTCTTCAGGGTTAGGGATAGGCCCAGGCCCACTTCTCTTCTCCTTTGGGCCCAGGCCTCTTCAGGGTTGGGGATAGGCCCAGACCCTTGTCTCTTCACTTTTGGGCCCAGGCCTCTTCAGGGTTAAGGATAGGCCCAGGCCCTTCTCTCTTCTCCTTTGGGCCCAGGCCTCTTCAGGGTTAGGGATAGGCCCTGGGCCACTTCTCTTCTCCTTTGGGCCCAGGCCTCTTCAGGGTTACTGAAAGACCCAGGCCCACATCTTTCCTTCTTAGCCCATGCCTCATTAGTATTAGTAATAACACAAGCCCACATCTCTTTTTGTTAGAGCCCTGTGTTTTTCAGCTTTGTGGATAATTTCATGCCCACATTTTTTTTAAGTCTTCACTTCTTAAAGTCACAAATCTTTCTAGGCATACCCTTTTCTTAATTTTCCTAAATTGTTTCTTTACTTAGACTCACCCATGTAGCTTCTTATATTTGTATTTTTGCATACTGTCATCCTTTCAGACAGAATACTTGTTTTTCCTAATGATTGAGGTTCTGAATCCTTATGAATCCTCATATAGATGTAAACATATTTCACCTTCATATATAGTCTATATTTTGGGGAAAAATAAAAGAGACATTAGATGATTAGAAGCTTTGTTTTCCTTGTATGTTATATAACTATGCTTTTGTTTTTAATCGGAAGTGTGAGATTTCCGTTGGGCTATAATTTGAGCCCAAATAGACAAATGGATAAGACAGACCACTGGCATTGCCTCTCAGCAACATCATGCCAATATCACATGAGAGCTGAACCTAAAAGTCTCAAATATCAAAATGCCCAGTACTTTAATTGTGGTAAATTTGGTCAATTTCCAAGGAAATTATAAGGCTGGAAAATTGAAAGTTCCAAAAACCAAGAGTATTAACTCAGAGCAAACAGGCTGATTCTGGCTGCAATGTTCAAATGCCCAGATTCCCTGGAACATTTTGGCATTGTAAGAATGGAAAGCACTGGAGTAATGAGTGTATTCATTAGGTCATCCTAATGAATGATTAGAGTGATTCAGAAGGTCATCCCTCTTGCCACCATTAAACAGACAGAAGGGCCTGTCAGCTCGAAGTCTAAAAACAAACATATACAGTTTATAAAAACAACTAATTGAATTTTTCCATGTATTGTAAAGGTGTTCGAAATTAATAACAAATATCCTAAAAGCAAACATATACAGTTTCTGAAAATAACTAATTGGATTCTTCCATGTATTGTAAAGGGAACACCAATTCCAGAGCCACCAACATTGTATACTGATGCAAACAAGATGGGAATGGCAGGTTATACATCACACAAAATAAGCAAGGTAATCAAAATCCCATATTCTTCATTTCAAAAATCAGAATTGTATGTAATATAATGGTATTATTAGATTTTCCTAAACCTCTTAATATATTTACTGACTCTCAATATGCAGAGTTGTTTTGCATATAGAAACTGATGAATTTGTTCCTGCTAACTCATAGTTAACTGTTATTTATGCAATTGCCCCAAGCCATCAGAAGCAGAAACTATCCAATATTGATTACTCATATTCTGTCTTCCACAGGTTTGCTAGGTCCATTAGCACAAGGAAATGAAGAAATTGACCAGTTACTGATAGGAAATGTATAAGAAGCTTCAAAATTTCATGGAAAAGGAAAGCCATGTTAACAGTAAGACTTACAGGTCTAGAACTCTGGGAGTATAAATATGCAGCAGAGTAACACAGGGTGTGGCATTGAGTGTTGGTGTGTGCAGTGTAGCAGTTTGGAGAGACCAGAGGATGGAAACCAAAAACTGGAGACCAGCGATGCTGTAGCGCTTTGAAGCAGAGAGAGGGAGAGAAACCCTTCAGGGTGCAGCAGCATGAAGGAGTCTGCTGTGTCTGTGGTTGGCAGAGATTGGTACGTAACCCTTAATGAACCCCTTTACCCTAAATATCTGGGAGAAAATAAGAAGTCTTGGTCTCCTCTACACATGAAACATTTCTATCTGCTACTTAAGTTTGGTTGGTTGAAAGAAGGAAGGAAGAGGCCTAACAACCCAAATAAAATAGAGTTTTAATATAGAGCACCACAGGTGGCGTTCCACTACAGTTAGACCTGTGGCTGTGCATACAGGACAACTTGGCTATCCTTTTCTGTCATCTCAAATGTTCTCAGAGCATCACAGACACTTACTACTGAGAGTCCAGATGAAACAAGTCATACATCCAATATTTAGCGGAGAGAATGTTGCGAACGATCCTCTCATTCTCATGAGACTGTCCATGGGATGGTTGGGCCCATGGCACATGTGTAAAGACTGATGATTCTAATTTGTGAGTCCCACGAGAGAGTCTCCACAAGGTAGCACCATGAGGCATTTCCTTCCTTCTTTGAGATACCATGACGGAATATCACAGCTAGTTAGAGAAACAATAGATGTTAGGCCTCCAATGTCTAGAGGATGCCTTGCTAATTAATTGGAGGCTGTGTCCATCTTCACATGACCTCTTTCTGCTGTGTGGGCATACTGTCCCATCTCTCCAGTTATGTTTGACCACGCTCTACCAGGGAGTCGCTGTGGTCCTTGCTACTGACCCTCTTCTCAGGTTCACATCTGTCCTGTATATTAGAAACCCTCAGACCTTGAACTATGCTGTTCTCACCCTTCTTTAAAGGTGTTTGACAAGTTCATACACTGATTTGAGTCACTTCTTCACCCACAGAATTTTCTCCACTGACTTACCTGAAAGGCATCCCTGCCGACCTTGTCCTGGTTCCACTCCAAGCCCTAGCCCACTCTAGGAGGCTCTGATGCTTACAGACCTGGGACACACCCACAATCATGATAATGACTTTCATGTGAGGTCACAGAGGCCAAGGCTCTCTCTGTTTGGGAAAGCTGAAAGGCTGTCCAGGCACACAGTGTCTTTTGGACTAGTATTTGGGGACAATAGATGAAGGCTTCTCTTATAATCATTTCCTATTAAGAGACTCACACCCAGTCCTCTTCTTCCTCCTAGGAACTTTACTTTTGGGTCAAGCAAGGTCAGAGGGATGGGTCATCCTCACTCTAGTGAGCAACACTTAAGACTTGATCTGTCATTTCTGCTCTTCAGTTTATCAGCAACTTTCTCTTGTCATGAGACATGAAGTGTACTATCTGCAGCCTTCTGGGTACCAAGATGATTGAAAATTTGGTCTGAACACTGTCCATTCACCACCATTAAACACAGCTTGAAGTAGGCTTGCTGAGGTAGCAGGATGTCATGAAGTTTCCCTCCCTGACCCTACAGAGGTAGCCTGTGACTTCTGAGGATGTCATTCCCTGGAGAACAGCATGACAGAGAGCTTCATCCTGTCCCACTTTAGGAACTGGAGTCCTGTGATAGGTGCTGGCTCTGTCTCAGCTGCTGTCCCCTATTCTCACAAGTACAGGTGGAGACTACTAGAAAAACACACCTGACACAATTTCTCTCCCACACATGGACACACAGATTCATCCACAAATACATTAATGCTTGTTTCCTAATGAAGTTATAAGGATGAAGTTAGATGAAGAGAGAGGGAAATCAGTGTGTATGGTTGGGCAGGGTAGGGTCTGTGAGCTGAATGTCAAGTTGGCTGTTTCCAGGAAAGTTCATGTGTAGGGCAGCCTGGGAGAAGGTCCCAGGAAGCACTTCCCTCCCACCTTGAGCTGAAGTGTTGGCTGAGTGTGGGTGGTGGACGTAGTTGGTCTTGAACTTTCTGTGGGCTCCAGCCTTGAGTCTTAGACCAGGTACTCACTTGACAGTTTCTTCCAGAGGCCTTTCTTGATGGCTTGTGTATAGTGGCCTCACCCCGAAACAGTATATACATGGTGCTCTGCAGACTTGCTTGTGCCCACTGAGGTTTCAGCTTCTTACAAGCTCTCCTGTTGTGTACAAAAGGAACACCTCGACAACTTCCTTGAGACTGAGTCACAGCCTTTCTGGTTTTGCTCCTACTATTCCTAGCGTGCCTATGTACCTGAAGGTACACACATGCACACACACACACAATTGCACCTAGATATATGCCCTGTAAGTAATGTACAACTTAAATGGAAATGTGTAGAGTGTGCTGGCTAAGGTCGACTGCTCATAGTATACAGAGTTTGGGAGAGTGTTGGTAGTCAGTGATTGTACACACCTTCAAATGCAGCACTTGAGAGGCAGTAGCAGGTGGGTCTCTGAGCATGAGAATGATTTAGGGGACAAAGAGATTTCCAGGGCAGCCATGGCTACACAGAGAAAACTTATCTAAGAAAACAAACAAGAAATGAAATGTATATAATGTACAGTTACGTAGAGTGCTAGAGTGCAGAGTCCTATAGAGTGCCTGCCATCAGTCATGCTGGGGACAACTCAGGGTGCAAATACAAGAGTCCTGCTGGGAAGAAGCTAACTCTCTCCAGAACCCCAGGCAGGGGGACTCTGTGTAGCATCTCCCACCTGCCCTGCACACTATGGTTGTCAGAGCTGACAGTTGCCCCTGTCTTGGGGCACAACAGCAGAGATTCATTCTCTACCTGTCTGTGCTATAGCACAGGTGCAGTTCAATGTCACTTTGGGACATTGGGCCTCATACAGTATCACCCTCCACTCTCCACTATAGCACACTGAGGTTAAATCAGGACTTCATCCCAGGAATCTTTATGTATTTGTCCCATGATACACCCCAAACTTTCTTGTACACCTGCAATTCATTCTGATTTTCAGCCCACAATTGTACACAGAGTTCCTTCACACCAACACCACAGCCTTTACCTTGTCAATGAGCTATGCTATGAGGCAACAGAGGCCTGAACACACTTCTCTCCTGCTTCTTCCTATGTGCCTGAGTGTAGTGTGTGGGACGAACATGCTTTCCCACACTCTGCTGAGCACACAGCAAAGTGGGAGGCTGTACCTGTGGTGAGATCATCATTTATTAACACAGCCTCAACATAGATTACTCTTTCATGTAACCATGTGAATATTTGTAGGGGAAGTTATGTGACATTGATGCACTTTCACACATATGGATGTGGACCTGCAGCCATGAGCACACATACAAAGTGAAAATATGTCTGTCAGTACAGAATGAGAGGGGAGAGGATTGCCATGGTATTTCCTGATACTGACAGTGATGTTTATTTCCATATTGTATCAGGTATCTGAATAGAAATGAAAAGTTTGCTACTGGCCAGGACTGAAGTATCACAGTTCAGTGCTAGGGGTTGTTTATTTTCCCTGGACAAGCAATGTGTGCTGGACAGATGTGGACATGACAATCTCAGTTTATTATCCTTCCTCACCTAGGCTAGAGGATTGAGTCACAGTCCAGATGCACCTGTGTGGCATCATTCTGAGGTCTCTCTTCCTCAGAGAGGAATCATTTGATTCCTCTCCCTGTGGTCTTTAGAGGCCAGTCCACTGCTATGGAACTTCTGATCCCAGCTGTTTCCTGCTCTTCCTATGCTGAGAATCATCCCTCACAATTCAGTTCCCTCACAATCATGTCCCTATTTATTCATGTCCCACACCATGTTTAGTCTCCCCAACTCACAAAGACCCCAGTGAAGAAGAGGCTGGTACTGAGAGTGTAACTCACCTGATGAATTTCAGGTAGGTTCCTTCCTAGGAAAAGACCCACATCTATGCAGACACAGGGGCTTGCTGTGAATCTCAGCCCTCCTTGGTGGACTCCAAGTTGTCCTCAGGCTAAGACCACAACTGCTCCTGTGGCAGGGATGTACCCTGTGAGGTCACAGACACCTCACCTCATTTCATTCTGAGAATCACAAAGGGCATCTAGGCCTCTGCTAACTCCCAGCTTGATCCAGCCTTGTTGTCTACCAGCCTGTTACAAGCATCATTAGAATCAGTAGCTAGAAGTGTTTCTCAGAGACACCTCCCAGGAATCATGTATCTCCTGTCAGCCCCACCCCACACCCATCTTCCCATAGGTACAATTATCCTTGAAGGAAGGAACAGGGTGGACATGCTTCTTCCTCAGCTCAAATGTCTGAACCTCACACTCTGCCTCACCATCTCAGATTCTCTGTTGTCATTGTGGTTTATTGCTGCCCCTTAGCCTGCAGGATGCCATCATCTCCCCCTTGTATCTGACTCCAATAGTAACCATATTTTCTTTCCTACCTTACCTCTGTGCACCATTAATCTCAACTTGAGTTAGGCTGTGGGTTATTAGCTATTCATTACCTGGCATGTCCATGAACCTGGGTATTTGAGGGAAAAGTGGTGATGGTGGTTGTGGTAGTGGTGGCCTGCCTGGAATGAACTCAGATGGAGGGGTGTCCAGGACACTCACAACTCAGAGGCCTGGGAAGGTATCCCAGCTCTGAGGTAGGACAGTATGCCAAGGGAATCCTGAGGCACAGGAGCCCAGGAACCTCTCTGAGAGGAGGCATCCTCAACAGAGACACTGCAGCTCCCAGGACAGGGTTGCCCCAACCCTTATGAGCTGAGGAGTTTTGTAGCCTGAGTGCTGCTCCTTTTCTGATTCTTTTTCCTTCTCTTCTTCCAACAAGACAGTTACAATAGCACCTGTCTTAAAAGAAATTTATTGGATGGATGAGACCAGCAGTGGCTGCCTTTGCTCCTATGAGAAGGCAGAAAGGAACTGGGCAGACATAGCCTTTGCCTAGGATTCATTCAGGGGTGGGGCTTTCTAGGGCAGGGCTATCCAGAGTATGGATTTGTTAGACTTCAAGTCCTGAGCTTGTAAAGGACAAAACTATGAAAACAGAAAAAAGGATTAGCTGTGGGCTGGGGACAGGGGAAGAGGAGTGCCTAAGGGGAGCATAGAAGATTTTCAGGGCAGTAAACCTGGTGAGCACATGGTGCTGGATCTTTCAGAAGCAGAATTCCTAATTGTCTAAGAAAGCACCAGATTGATTTCCAAAGTGGTTGTACAAGTTTACATCCCCACCAGCAATGAAGGAGGATTCCTTTTTCTCCACATCCTCTCCAAAATGTGTTCTCACTGGAGTTTGCTGAGACTTATAGCCAAACTTGGGGCAGAGTTCAGGGAATCTTATGAAAGAACAGGAAGATAAGAAGACCTTGAGGGGACTGGAACTCTACAAGGAAAGCAAAAGATCAAAAAATTCTGGGCACAGGGGTCTTTTCTGAGACTGATAATCCAACCTAGGACCGTGAATGTAGATAACATCTGCACAGATGTAGCCAATGGCAGCTCAGACTCCAAGTGGGTTCCCTACTGATGGGAATAGGAACTCTCTTTGACATGAACTCAGTGGCTGATTCTTTGATCACCTACCCCTGATGACGGAGTAGCCTTACCAGGCCACAGAGGATGACAGTGCAGCCATTCCTGATGAGACTTAATAGGCTAGGGTCAGAAGGAAGGGGAGGAGGACCTCCCCTATCAGTGGACTTAGAGATGGGCATGGGAAGAGATGAGGGAGGTGGCTACAGCAGGGATACAAAGTGAATAAACTGTAATTTATAAAATTATAAATAAATTCAAAAAATAAGAGACTACAACATGGTTTGCATCTAAAAGGGGAGATTTCTTCTCTTGGTCAAAGCCACTACCTCACTCAACATAATAGCCACTATCATCTTAAAAGTTAAAGGTATAATATGGAAGATTTATAGACATCAGGCCTGACTTTCCCTGCAAACTGTTTCTTCTCTGTGTTAGTACACAGGAACTGCTCTGGTCTCCACACTCAGCTGCAGTCTCAGGGAGAAAGGGGTATGACTCATACACCAGTTTTCTGCTTAGGCTTTCATTGTAAAAGACATCTGAACTTGGGACTGGAAGGCTAGCTTATTAGTTAAGAGAGCCTTACAACTGTCATAGTTCCAGTTCCAGGGTATCCAGCAACCTCTCCTGCTTCTGTAAGCCCCAGGCTTTTTCAAAGGTCACGTTCACACATGGAGGCAAAACATTCAGAGAGAGAAAATAAAAAGAAATGAATAAATGAATTATCTGAAGTCAAGCACATGAGTACACGGGGCAAGTGAAGGGCTCTTCAGAGAGGAGACCTGGCTCACCCGTCCAAGTCCAGAGACCAGCAGGGCAACATGCAGAGGTAGAGGGCACCCAGGTTCCACTAAGTGCTGTGGCTTTGCCTAAGTCTTCCCATTGTTTGGCTAGCTAGATCCATGGGTTCTGTGGAGACAAGGTCTACCCAGGTGGGAAAAACCTAAGCCTGGTTCTCCCACACTGTCTCCAGAACCAGGGCACCGTGCCCTTTCTGAACTAGAAAAGTTAACACTGGAGGGGCAAGTGTCCCTTTACAACCTGATGGAGGCGATGGACCTTCTCCTTGGAGAATGCACATACCCGTGTAGCTCTCACAATCCCAAGCAGTTTCAGGAGCCTCTGGACTCCAGATTAAAGACCTCAGCCCTGGGATTTCATGTGCCATCCTGTCCTTATTCCATACAAGTGTGTCTCTCTCCTCCTGATCTCCTCTTGTTTGTGATAAAGAATGCTGAGGCTGAGCCCCTTTTAGTCCATCCATCCCTTCTTCGAAGTCTTAAAGGTACACCTGATTTGTGGAACCGGGCTTTCTTCCCCAGACATTTCCAAGGCTCCTGTGCTTGGTTCCTGTTTTCCTTTTTGTGATGGAGCCCTCAGCTTAGTCATGGCTCTACTTCACTGTGGAGTCTCAACGGGAGGTTGGACTGCTGAAGGGATGGTAAATCATTTTCTCTGTCTATCCCAGGGAGAAAGAATCCTTCTGCCATTAGCCACATGCTGGCCAGGTGATCAGCTCCAGGCAGGTGTTACCTGGGACAGTGAGGGGAGAGAGGCAACAGAGCCCAGCACATGGTGCCTGTAGGTCTAGGCAGTGGGAGATGACAGCAGAGGAGTTGTGTGTGTCCCTAAATGAGCAGGGGTACAAGTAGGCATGGCCCATTGCTGATCAAGGACTCATATCTTCACATGAGAGCAGGTCATTTGAGAGCCCACAAATGTTCCCCTCCTTCCCTACAGTGAACCACTCGTTAGGAATAGAGATTGCTCTTCCCTACCTGGGCTTGAGAGGAACATATGGATTCCTGACCTGGGGTCTAACTGTCGGTATCCCCCATGCATTTGGGGTTATTGATTCTTACTGAACCCCTATGCCTTTTTCTGGGGTCACCAAGTATTCAAATAGATATGAGAAAGGGGAAGCGCCCCCCATCCCCAGGAGCTTCCATGCTCCTCCTTTCCTTGGCTAACTTACTGAATCCCTTACCATGGCCCTCAGGTAATTGCTCAGCTTGTCTCTTCCCTGCTATAACTGGACCATGCCTTCCCCTGTACTGCTCTGAAATGTTCTTCCCCACCCTCAATCCTCCCTTATTCACCAGGGCTAGACTCCAGGCCCAGGCTCCTTTGTAGGAGTACCTAAGTTAACACACAGTGTCTCCCTAGATGGTTATGTGCTGTTTAGTCCTGTGCTTGTCTCTTCTGTATGTGTATGTGTATGTGCTTTGTGTACTCATGTGCACCTTGAGTCCCCAACTAGACTGTGAGCTCCATGAGGGCAAGGGGCTGTCATTTCTTCTTCACCCCCTATTGAGTCCAGCACAGGCCTGGGATCCCAGCTCTCAAGAATACACATATCAACCGGCTGATGAAACAAATGCTGTAGGTTGTCAGGGGTAGGGGGGTTGGAGATTGTGTGCAAGGGGAGAGTACACACGGGTTAGCTAGGTTGAGTTAGAATGTGGGCTGACTCCCTGGATCCATAATGGATGCTCAAGGCCTCTGTTCCTTGCATATTGGAGTTGGTACTAGCAGGAGGGACACCCTACCAGACACAACACACATCATGGCTATACAGGAGTGCACATGAGTGGATGTCCGGGTTGGATGTTCCTAGGGACCCCTGACATAAAAAAAATGTGATTCAAACAAATGTTCTCTTCAACAGTTGCTATTTGGAGCAGCCCTTAAGAGACAAGGCAGTGGGAGGGTCCTGCCTTATATCTCAGCTAGTATCTTAGCCTCCATCACTTCTGGAGAGTATTTTATTCAAGGTCACATGAACTTGGTTTTCATTACTTTGTTCTTTTTGGTTTTTTTTTTCCCAAGACACAATTTCTCTGTGTAACAGCCTGGCTCCTTTGGACTTTCTTTGTAGAGCAGGCTGGCCTCAAACTCACATAGATCTACCTACGCCACTAGTGTTGGGATTAAAGGCCCTGCACAGCTACATGTACTTGTTTTAAAAGTGGCACAGTAGCCAAAGGCTACAGGAAGCAGATCACAAGCAACAGCAAGGGTAGCTCAGGCCTCCTTGTCCAGATAGTCACTGCTGTTTGGGTCTAGCAAAAAGATCGCAGCTTCTGCCCGAACTGGACATCACTTGCTCAGAAGCTTTGAGGTGATTCTCACTTGTATCCAAGAGGAGGGGTTTTAGCATAGCTTTTTATACTATTTTATTTTGGTTTCTTATGCCTCTTCCTCCCTTCACTCCAATCTCTTCCAACACCCCAACACGAGGTAGAAGAGAAAGAATAATAATGGGGAGAGGGGGTGGAGTTCTTGTTAGCTATTTCCTGCCAGTTAGGGTCATTGGGTTCCTTAGGGCATTCCAATCTTTGTTTCAGGATTTCTTCAACTTATCTCATCCAACTGCATCCAAAGCATCCAGGAGCAGCAGGGGGAGCACCAACAGCCTTCTTCTTTCTCTGAGCTCTCTTCTCTGTCTGGGCCCTGGCATTTATTCCATCTCCACAGTCCTCAGATTGAAACTGTCTGCAGCTGGCAAAGAGCCCTCTCAACCTGCACCAGACCAATAGTTTCTGCTGTGGACAGTTGGAAGTAGTCCCATATCCCACTCCTGGGATCAACTCAAAAACTTGTTTCAGCCCACAACAGTGGGCCACCAAGATTTGATTCAGGGGTTTAGCCTCCAAGGTGAGCCATCTCCAGTGGAAAACTGGGCCAGTCACATGTCTTTTGACTGTAACCCCCACAGACCCTGCTCTCTGTCCTCAGAGAAATGTGGTGAGAATGAACAAGTCATACATAATTGATTCAAATTCAGAGCAGAGCCTCACCTACATCCTTGCCCTAGGGTGAAGACTGTCACTGGCCACATCTCTAGTGTAAGTGCTTGACAGCACCTTGATTCAGGTGGTGACACCTACAGACACACAAAAGCCCCATCAGGCCTCATTAGCATGTAGGGTATGGCCCCAATCCACCTGTCATTAACCAAGGAGGGTCATGAGAGGGAAGTCACTCTGGGCGATTGTCTTTGGTGCTTGGCACTAGGATGAGGGGTGAGGACTGCACTAGGTAAGGTTGGTATGTTCTTTTCACATTGCCTAACCTGAAGGTGACAGCAGGGCACCTCCTCCTCTTCCTCTGTTTCCACAGCTACCATGGCAGAAGCAGCAGGTGTAGTCCAGCCCAGTTCAATTTGTTTGTGAGATTCAATGAGGCTTCAGGCCAGGATCAGCCTGAGCTCTGGCCTGGGGAGGGCATTATGGATGACTGGATGACAACCCTTCACTGAGCACTACATGTCAGCCACAGTGTGAGGTTGGGAGCAGAAAGTCACAGTTGTTTGGATAGTGGTAAATCCCAGGAGGTAAGCATGTTTTGCCCAGTTCTTAAACCCCCAAACACCAGGAATAGACTCCACTGAAAATACATGAGGATTTTTAATTGTATATGTGTTTGAACATGGGACACAAACCCCCTGTGGAAACAGGTTAGAAATGCGGCACCACGATCTAGGGGAACAAGATTTTTATAGGGCAAAACTACATGCAGGGACTTACATGCTTTGGCATTACATGATTGAGTAAGGGAAATTGACTTTTGAAATGATTGGTCCACTGTAGGCTCCAAGACCACAAACAGTTGTGGCCTAGTCACATGGGCTGGTTTCCTAGCAACTCTATTAGTGGGAGGGGGAAAATACATTAAATCTAGGTGTTTTTGTTTCTGTTTTATTTTACCCAGGTGGCTGGAACTTTAAACTTTAAAACAATACCCACTGACTCTTAATTCTTTGGTCTCTCATTTCCCCCATTCCCATGATCATTTGCAGACCCAGTCTTCAGTCTTCCAGATATGACCCCTGGAGTCGTTCAGATTTACCTTTCCACAATGGGATCTCATTACCATTACTGCCTTGCTCCCAAACATTACTTTATTAAAGCCTTCAAGTGATTTAAAATACAAGGCCCAAAGATAAAAAGCAAAATGAGTAGGGGGTCACTTCAGGGTGCATATAGAGGAAGGAAGCCAAGGAGAACTATTATGCCAGGATTTAAACCATCCTCTGGAATCTTTTCTCTCTAGTGTCTCTAAAGGCTGCAATACTGCCAGGGAGTCCCTTTTGACTTAGCATTTCAGCCTGTTAGGTGGGATTTTGGACTGAAGACTCTTCTTCTGAAGTTGCTTCAGTTCTGACAATTGGATGGCCATCAGGGGCTAGGACAGCTGAAATGCCAGGCAAAGGCTGGGCAATGGAGCAGTCCTAAGAAGCATCTGGTTAGTTGATCCATATGAAAAGACATGGAGCCATCACATTGACTGGACTGGTTTACTTCAGCCTCCAGCAGGTTCAGAGTTCAGCTGGCAGTCAGTAGCTGATCATGGAATAGAGTCAACCAGGAAAAATCTGCTGGGACAAATTCAGATTAGAGTCAGAAGTTAAATTTTTTTTCTATTAAATGGGAAAAGTGAGGAATCCCAAGTCCAGGGTTAAGACTCATCTGGGGTCCATTGAGCTATGCCAGATCCAGGTCTCATGACTTTTTGATTTCCTGAAACGCATATGAATTTTTAGTTTACAAAAGAAATATTTTTTTAAATCTAATGTAACATCATTCTGAGAGTAACAGATAAAACTGCATCCAACAGAATGTGTATCAATTCTTCTTAATTGTTTTTTTTTTGTAACTTTTATGAACATATGTGTCCAAGGTCTGAAACTAACACTTTTTCTGTGGGCACAGATGTTGGTAATCAGCCACCAATGGAGCTCAGCCACTTTTTGTACACTCAGCATCTACTTTAGCCCCTCCCTCCACCCCATACTGGAAAGTTAGGCAGAAATGCATTAAGGGCTTTGGTGATAAACCCTGGATGCTTGAACTTTCCTTAACAAAGCAACTAGAAGAAATAGGTTTAAGACATTCCTAAATGCTATGTCAAAGTCCACCTCAGAAATAGCAGATATTAAAAATACCATAGTAAATGCTATGGCTTTTGGGTCAGATATACACATTAGACAGATATTTTTAACATGATGAGATGCACCTTTAAGTCTATCTCAGAAGACAACCAAAGGAAATTAAAAGCTCAAGCTTATGACTGGATAATAAGTTCCAACAACTTATCAACTCTGTTGTTCAATGTCAAAACTCTGAACTACTGAAATCTTACAGCAACACAAGAACAACCATAGCAGACAGGAGGGAGAAACCTGAAATATTTCCCATTTCTAATATGCCTTAAATCACTTTTCTATATCTTTATAACTCACATTCACATACCTTAAGACACCTACTTAGGCCTTCCAATCTTTCTTGCATTTACCAACTTGGAAACATTTTTCCAGACCATCAAACAACACTCTCTAGATTCTCACAACCTAAACTCCTATATCCTCAGACCCTACATAAATTCCATATCTTTCTATCCATATATTCACCATAAGACACAGACAACTAACACGAAGCCTGTGAGCAAGGCAAACCTGTTTGCCTTTCTAAATAAAGGATCTAGTACCTCTACTAGTTCTAACTAGCTAAAGAACTGAACATGAAGAGTTTAAATTAGCCAGAATATAACTCCATTTTGAAATAAAGATTTTGACTGGGAACTGAATTCAGGTACCAAGAAATATCACAGAGTATACACCTGGCAGAAAACAAAGTTAATTTTCCTAGCAACAGTCTACAGGAAATATAACAGAATAAATGCTTCATAGAAAATAGAGACAAACTCCCTGGCAATAATAAATGGGAATTCATTGAGAATCGGATGGGAAAATTCTCCCCAATATTTCAGATATGGTTTAGAAAAATAGCCATTGTGATTGTGTGCCTTTGCCATTGTGATTGTGTGCCTCAGAAAAGGTCACCCTGCCCTGCTAAACTTCACCCAATTCTGTAACGCCAAGGCTTGTGCCCCCCTGCTTGCTGCCATGGAAAACCCCTGCTCACAGAATTTCCCTTTAAAAATTCTGTTCACTTAGAACTCGGGGTCCCACTTCTCTACTGCTGCACCAGTGAGACTTGGGTCCCAAGTTCGATTGCTCTCGTAATAAAGCTCTCTTGCAATTGCATCGAGTCATCTCCTGGTGGTCTCTGAGGGTCCCGTGAACCTGGCATAACAACCAATGAATGAACAGTGGATCTAATTTTCTGTTCTTTAGCTACAAAGCTACCATTAGCTTAACTTAGTCATCAATGTGATCAGAGACCTGAGAAGGATAAATTATAAACTAAACAAATGTACCAATCAAAATGACAGAGATGACTAGTTAGTCCATCACCTAGGCACTGTCCCTGGTTCCTGTGGTCTCATGGCATCAAAAGCAGAGGCAGTCCAGCCATCAGGGACAGAGGATGAGAGACTATTTCAGTGAAGAATGAGATTGACCTCACCTCATCCTCAGCAAAGTGAAACAATGACTCTTCAGGTGTCCACAGCTTTGTCCACAGGTTAGGCCGGGCCCTAGCAGTGGAACAGTTGAGGCAATCTTGCCCAGTGGTTGGCATACCACAATGCAGAGTGCTTGTCATCTGTCATTGTGCCCAAATCTTCTCAGAGACCTTGGGTAGCAATTTTTCACTTTGATCTTCCTCCTGCTTATCATCTCCTGGCTGACCAAAGCAGGGCAGCTCCTATTTTTTGCTGTTGGGCCTCGAGATGAAAGGCCCCTCTGCCTGTTTAATGATGGCAAGAGGTGACCTTCTGAATCCCATTTAGATATACACTCATTACTCCAATGCTTTCCCTTCTTACAATGCCTACAAATTCCGGGGAATCTGGCAATTGAACATTGTAGCCAGAAGCAGCTTCTTCGCTAGGAGTGAAATAACTGTATTTTTCTGAGTTAAGAAAATTCTGCCTCTGATGTCCATCCTCTTTGCCTTTCAGGATGGGGACTGAGGATTTTAGATAGGGTCCTCTCTTTTGCTTAGTTTGTTTAGATGTACCAATTTTAGTGGGTTTATCCTATGTTGTATGTTTTTATGAGTGAGTATATACCGTGTGTGTCTTTTTGTTTCTGGGAAAACTCACTCATGATGATCCTTTCCAGGTCCCACCATTTACCTGCAAATTTCATGATTTCCTTATTTTTCATTGCTGAGTAATACTCCATTGTATCGATATACCACAGTTTCTGCATCCATTTGAGGGGCATCTGGGCTGTTTCCAGCTTCTGGCTATTACAAATAAAGCTGCTACAAACATGGTTGAGCAAATGTCCTTTTTGTATACTTGAGCCTCTTTTGGATATATGCCTAGGAGTGGTATGGCTGGATCTTGAGGAAGCCGTATTCCTAGTTGTCTGAGAAAGCACCAGATTGATTTCCAGAATGGTTGTACAAGTTTACATTCCCACCAGCAGTGGAGAAGTGTTCCCCTTTCTCCACAACCTCTCCAGCATATGTTGTCTCTTGAGTTTTTGATCTTGGCCATTCTGATGGGTGTAAGGTGAAATATTAGGGTTGTTTTGATTTGTGTATCCCTAATGGCTAATGAGTTTGATCATTTCTTTAAGTGTTACTCTGCCATTTGATATTCCTCTACAGAGAGTTCTCTGTTTAGCTCTGTTCCCCATTTTTTAAGTGGATTACTTGGTTTGCTGATTTTCAGCTTCTTTAGTTCTTTATATATACTGGATATCAGAAGAAGAAAACAGGAAACAACCTAGGAACCTGCTACAGAGGGCCTCTGAAAGCCAGAAGAAGAAAACAGGAAACAACCTAAGAACCTGCCACAGAGGCCTCTCAAAGCCTCTGCCCTGCAGACTATCAAAGCAGATGCTGAGCCTGATGGCCAACTGTCGGCAGAGTGAATGGAATTTGATGTAAGAAGTGGGAAATAGCAAGAGCTGGAGAGGATAGGAACTCCACAAGGAGAGCAACAAAACAAGAAAATTTAAACACAGGGAACTCCATAGAGACTCATACTCCAAACAAGGACTATTCATGGAGATAACCCAGAACCCCTGCACAGATGTAGCCCATGGCAGTTCAGTGTCCAAGTGGGTTACATAGTAATGGGAAGAGGGACTGCCTCTGACATAATCTGATTGGCCTGATCTTTGATCATCTCTCCCTGTGATGGGAGCAGCCTTACCAGGCCACAGAAGATGACAATGCAGCCACTTCTGATGAGAACTCATAGTATAAGATCAGAAAGAAGGAGAGGAAGACTTCCCCTATCAGTGGACTTGGGGAGGGGCATGCATGCAGAAAGGGGAGGAAGGATGGGATTGGGAGGGGAGGAGGGAGGGGTTTATGGGGGATACAAAATGAATAAAGTGTAATTAATAATAATAAAAAAATTAAAAAATAAAAAAATTTCTGCAATTTTGAGCTTTGAAGCTTCTAATCTAATAATTTCCTTGCAAATTATTAAATGAGGTGGTTCTTTTACCAGGCTCCTCAACCAAATGCCATGCTCTTCATGCTGTAACACAACATTGTTCAATCACTACCTCATCAGATGGGATTTGTTCTCACAAGTCAGCATAATGCCCTTCACCAAGCTGTTGATCTTTCCCAACATTTATCCCCCTTGTTATATTTTGTTGTTCTATTTTCAAGGCATCATTCTTTCACCACAATAATGATTTTAATTGCTGACCAGCTTCTAACACAGCTGACACCAACCCTTTCCAGTCTTGGGGAATAAGTTTATATTTCATAGTCTCATTATTTAACATATGTTTAACCAAATTTGAATGCATTCCATACCATATGATAGATTTTTTAAATTGCTTTTGATCTAACATTTCTACTGGACTCCATGTCATCTCATTGTCAGCCTCACCACCATCATTATCAGGCATATGATGCACAAAGCCTGGGAAAGCTCATGTTACCTGTGTAGTCACAGGCACTTCTGCTAGTGGAGCCCTTGGCTCCAGAGCTATTTTGGCCTGCTGGGCTTCCCGTACTTAGTTCTTACCAGACTCTTGCCCCCTTGCAGGTACTCTGAGCACCTGGCTCATGGAGCAGTGCAGAGCAGCAAGAGAGGGTAAAATCCCGTTTTTCAGTAGTGCTTTTTGCTTTCCAAGAGCTTCAATCTCTACCCATAAACTTTCCCGTTGAACAACCAGCTCTGTAATCCTTTCCATAACAACAGAATTGAGTTGTTACACCTCTAGTCTTCCTATCTCATCTGTCATTCTTTAAATCTTTTAAAAAGCAGAATATAGGAAGAAAACAAAGCAGCAACAGAAAATTCTGTCTGGGGGCATTTTAGGAAAGAACTACACAACAGCCACTGCTATAAACCTTTTAGTGACATCTTGAAACCTCACATTCACTCTTTCAGAACTTGCCATCTCGTGTTTACAGCTCCACAACCAAGTTCCCCATCATTGTTAAGCCATGTCTGGGTGTCACTTGTTAGCCCATTTTATCCTAAACCATGTGGGTCACCACCTGTGGCAGAATGCCCCCTGCAGCAGTCTTTAAAAACTCTCCCTTATGTGACATGCTTAGACTTCTACCTCCCTTCCACTAACTCCCCCAAAGAGAGAAAAGAGGTAAGTAGGGAGAGGGGGTCCAGACCCCATTACTTCTCCCTGATAGTTAGAGTCAAGGGGTATTTTTAGGACTCTATAGAAATCTTAGGGCTCTATAGAAACCTTCAGACACAGCTAGCAGTATCCTCCATGCTGCTGTATGCCAAAGCATTTCTCTCAGTCTGTCTGCTCCAAACTATGACACCGTCTCTGGTCTCTTTTCTCACCAAATGGCTACAAGCCACATGCCAATACCAAACATCACACTGTCTCTTTTTTGACCTCATTTATACTCAGAGTCCTAGACCACACTCCTGTCTGTGCCCCACAAGGAAGGCTATTAGCAACTGACAAAGATGATGCCCCACACATGACAATTAAAAGGTATGGACAAACTATACCCCAACTGAAATCTCACACTTCAGATTAAAACAAAAGCATAGTAACATAACATACAGAGACACCAAAACTTCCATTACATCTACTGTTTCTTTCTTTTTTATCCAAAACCTGGGCCCAAGGAACAAAGTATGTATGCCTTGGACTGTACCTAAACATGAAGAGGCCTGGGCCCAAAGAAGAAGAGTTTTGGCAAGGGTCTATCCCTTACCCTGAATTGGCCTATCCCCAACATTGAGGAGGCCTGGGACCAAAGAAGTGGTGAGGCCTTGGGCCAATCCCTAACCTCGAAGAGATGTGAGCCTAGGCCAATCCCTAAACCTGGAGAGGTATGGCCCCAAAGAAGAAGAGGTGTGGGACTGAGCCAATCCCTAACTATGTTGAGACATGGGCCCAGAGAACGGATGGGGGCATGTCTATAATTCTGAAGAAATAAGTGCCCAAAAGAGAGATATATGCCTGGGCCTAAAGATTAAGAGATGTGGATCTGGGCCAATCCATAACCCTGAAGAGTCATGGGCTCAAGGAAAAAGATATGTGTGCCTGGGCCTATCCCTAACACTGTATAGGCCTAGGCCCAGAGAAGAAGTTTGGGCCTGGGCCCATCACTAATCCTGAAGAGTCCTAGGCACAAAAAAGCAATAGTGAACTTGGCCTGTCCCTATACCTGAATGGGCCCAGACATAAAGGAGAAGTAATGTGGGCCTGGGCCTCCGCAATAAGAAATGTGGGCCCTGGCCTATCCCTAAACCTGAAGAAGCCTGTGCTCAAAGAAGAAGAGGTTTGGCAAGGGCCTATCCCTAACCCTTAAGTTGCCTATCCCTAACACTGAGGAGGCCTGGGGCAAAGAGGAAGAAGAGGTGAGGCCTTAAGCCATTCCCTCACCTTGAAGAGACCTGGACCTAATGAAGAAGAGATGTGTGCCTGGACCATTCCCTAAACCTGAAGAGGCCTGGGCCCAAAGAAGAAGAGTTGTGGAACTGAGCCAGTCCCTAACTATGTTGAGACCTGGGCCCAGAGAAGGGATGGGGGCATGGGCATGTCCCTAAACTTGAAGGAATCTGTGTTTAAAGGAGAGTATATGCCTGGGCCTATCCTATTTCTGAAAAGAGCTGGGTCCAAGGAAGTAGAGATGTGGTATTGGGCCTGCCCCTAACTGAAAAGTTTCCTGGGACCAAAGATTAAGAGATGTGGGTCTGGGCCAATCCCTAACCCTGGAGAGTCATAGGCCGAAGAAAGAAGATATGTGTGCCTGGGCCTATCCATAACACTGTGTAGGCCTGGGCCCAAAGAAGAATTGTGGGCCTGGGCCTATCACTAACCCTGAAGAGGCCTGGGCCCAAAAAAGAAGAGGTTTGGGCCTGGGCCTATCCTTAACCACAAAGTGGCCTGGGCCCAAAGATGAAGAGGGATGGGGCTGGGCCAATCTCTAACACTGAAGAAGCCTGGGCCCAAAGAAGAAGTGTGGGCTTGGGCCAATCCTTAACCCTGAAAGGGTTTCTAGGGACCTGGTCCCTAGAAAGAGGAGATGTGGGCCTTGGCCAACCCCTAACCCTAAAGATACCTGGAACTAAATAAGAATATGTGTGGGCCTGGGCCTATCCCTATGCCTAAACAGGCCTGAGCCCAAAGCAGAGATCAGGGTCTGGGCCAGTTCCAGACCCTGAATTGGCCTGGGCCCAAATAAAAGTTGTTGGCCTTGACCAATCAATAACCCTGAAGAACCCTAGGCCCAAAGAAGAAGAGATGTGGACCTAGGCCTATTTCTTACCCTGAACAAGGCTGGGCCCAAAGAAGAAGTGATGTGGGCCAGGCCTATCCCTAACACTTAAAAGGCCTGGGCCCTAAGAAGGGATGGAGGCCTGGGCCTGTCCATAACATTTAGGGGCCCAGGCCTCAGGTTGAAGAGATGTGGGTCTGGGTTTGTCCCTATCCCTGAAGAGGATTGGGCCTAAGGAAGAAGAGATGTGGGCCTAGGTCTATCTCAGAATAACGAGGCCTGAGCCAAAGAAGACATGTGGACCTAAGCCTATTCTATCCCTGAAGATGCTGGGGCCCAAAGAAAAATGGTTGCCTAGGACTGTCCTTAAACCTGAAGAAGTCTGTGCCCAAAAGAAAGATATATGCCTGGCACTATCCTACCCTTGAAGAAGTCTGGGACCAACAAAGTGATGTAGGCCTAGGCCTATGACTAAACCTGAAGAGGTCTGGGGGCAAGGAAGAGGTATTGGCCTCAGCTTATCCATAACACTGAAGAGGCCTGGCCACAAAGGAGAGATTTGGACCTCAGCCTCTCCCTAAACCAAGGAGCCTAGGCCTAAAGAAAAAAGATGTTCGTGAACCTGGGACAATTGCCAACCATAAAGTGGCCTGGGCCCAAAGAAGAAGAAATGTGGGCCTTGGCCTATCCCTCTACCTGAAGAGTCTGAAGCCTAAAGAAGAAAAAAGGTTGAGAATGGTAAAGACCTTGGTGAAAGCCATATAGTCAATGGAACCATGGCCTGACCTCCAAACTCAACTTGCAGCCCTTGTTTCCAGGTGAGTGGAACTTCTGTGCCTCCACAAGGGTTTACCCAGCAATCATTTGGATCCCTTCACCAACTGTCACACATACGACCTATGAACCCGCTGACAGTTCCTCACTGAACAACCATGGGTGACCAGTATCACACAGATCTAGCCATCTTCTGTGGACAAGAGCCTGGGTCCTACTCTCCAGAGACCTTTTGCTACACAATGAGGCTTCCAGGAGGCAGAGCCTGAAATGGCTCTCACTTGACAGGATGACAGTTATTAGGAAGGTTGCAGAGAAAGAAAGTGTCTTCAAACAGCCCAGGACAGAGACAGGAGGACTCAGTATGTGTCATGGTAGACCCCCTTCCACTGAGTTCTCTGGAAACTCTGAGCACAAGACAAACCACAGAGCTCCTAGCCTCCCCTGGTCAGCTTCTGGTTACCATGTAACCAGGGCTAGGGGGACCCCCAGGTGTTGGAGATTGGTCTGATGCTAGTTACTGGCCCTCTGTGTCAACCTGCCT
Organism: Meriones unguiculatus; assembly: GCF_030254825.1. NCBI lineage: Eukaryota > Metazoa > Chordata > Mammalia > Rodentia > Muridae > Meriones > Meriones unguiculatus. The sequence goes on along the minus strand of NC_083354.1, from coordinate 74,682,406 downwards.
AAGTCATTATTCCTGATGGGCTAATTAAATGGCCTATAACTGGACATTGCTAAAGTGTTAGGTATGGCTCCATTTCCCCCGTTTGTGGGAAGAATCATGGGAAGGAAACGAACAGTCAGGAAGAGAGGAGGAAAGAGAAGGTAGCCATGGGTTAAGTGAAGAGAGTACCATATGGGCTGGAAGGTAGGACTCCGGGAATGGCTTGGAAAGGAGCACTCCAGATGAAGGATAAGAAAGTATTTATGGAATTATGGATGGGAGGTGGTCCAATTAGGAATGATTATAACAGATGGAAGGGATGCAGGCTGAGATAGTGAAGGTGGAATTATCTGCCTAGCCCAAAGTGGTACAAGGCAATTATAAAACCTGACAGGTATCTGTGTTTTCATTTGATTGTAATAGCAGGTTAGATAATATCATCATAATAATGATGGAGTTAATAATAATGTATTTAGCCTATACCATGTTTTCTCAGCAACAGTCAGCTTCCCCTGCTTCCCTGGCACCAAGACTGAGCTTGTCTAGTGCCATTTACACCAACCTAACTGATCAAGAATGTGCCTTGAATGGTGGGTCATAGGAAGATCAAAAGCAAGATGAAGGAAAAGTCATGAAGATAATGCTGGACGCTGATATTGATGTACAGCAAGTGAGCATGAAGTGCCACCACAGGTAAAGAGTACTGGTCTTCCGGAAAGATCTTACATCTCGACCTGTGCTGTGCACCTAGCTTGAAGATTTAAAAAAAAAACTAGAGCTATGAGTGTGAACAAGGTGGCAGAGATTGACTGATTGATTGAATCACTTTTGTGGTGCTTAGGCATGAACTCAGGACCTCACACAATATAAATGAGTACTACTGAGTACATCTCCAGTCCCACAGCTGAAGATTTAAACACATTCTTTGGGATTAATTTTGGTACAAAGATGGAGGCACTGAGCTCCTCCTTTCAGAGACCTGGCTAGGAGTCTGCCCTTAGGAAGGTGGGTTCACCTTAAGACAGTGTGTATTTCTTCTGAGAATTCCTGACCCTGAGTGCAGTACCTACAAGCTAAGCCTCCATGAGGTTTGGTGGGGTCTGCCTGGGTTCTGAGGCGCATCACAGAAAGGTATGACTACTTCTTTTTGCTCTGTTCTGTCTTTTTCTTTCTGATGCTGGTTAATCTGAAAGATATCCATCCCTCTGCTCCTCAACTAAAGCTACGGATTTTCCTATACATGAGAATCATTAGAGTGCCTGCGCTGTAAGGGACTGACAATATCTACTACAGACAGACTGTGAAGCAACCTGTGGTGAAGGGGAAAGGTGCAGAGATTTAGTCCTCTGTCTCTCATCTCATGTTTCCTCACCGTAAAGAGATGTGTTCCTTTGTTTCCTTGTTTGTGGTCAAAGTCTCCTGTAACCCAACCTGCCATTGAGCTTGATATCTAGACAAGGAAGCCTGGAACCTCCCCAGTGTAGACTTACAGGCATGTGCCACATCCAACCAAGCAGGTTTTAATCAAACTATGTGATATCTCAGAAATTCCAGCCCCAGAATACCTAAATGCATACATTGTATGAGCATGCTCTTAGAAGCACCCATAGTAGCCAGCGTCTAGAAACAGCAAACATGTGGTCAAATAAGAATGGTGCACAGCAGTGAAATCAATACATTCTGGTCACATGTGTTACTATGAATATAAGGCACAAACAAAACTTTGGGGTATGTATATGTAAAGCAGTCCCTATTGCAGAGGATTTCCCCACGGGCTAAGTCCAGTGGCAAATGAAGCGATGGTGAGAAAGAGCAGTACAAGGGAAACTCACCAATTTTCCAGCACACTGTTGTTGTCCAAGGTGTCGTGAAGGGCAAGAACTCGGAGACGCTGGAGCTGCAGACACTGCTGGACAATCAGTCTGGCCACTTGGTGAATCCCGTCCCCAGTGGGAAGAAGCAGTTCCTCCAGGTTCCTGAGAGAACCCAGAGCCAGCACTGTGGGTGACACAGCAAGCCATCCTCTGTCCCTGTTCCACCATGAGCAGCTGTGACCCAGGCATTCCGTACTCAGGCCCCACCGCTAACAGTTCCAAGACATCATGTTGTATTAAATAAAAATGTCCTCTAAAGTGGGGGCCTCTCCTACGGGTCTCCCTCCTAGCTGCACAGTGCCTTCGCCCATTCCCCTTGCCATCCCACCTCCAGCCATCACTCTGCAGATACCCATACTTCTCAGTAAAGCACCATCTACCACCATGACAGCCTTCCACCACACATCAGTCCTCCTTAGCGTGACACTCTGCACCGATGATCTCTAAGTCTCAACATTTGTGGCCTCACAGAAAATTTAAAAACCTTTCCAGCATAAACCATATTCCATATTTATCTTCAACTTTCCCCTTCCTAGTTCTGGAATAAAACATTTCTACACAGTCCTTAGTTACCACAGGAAAGATAATATTTAGAACTCAAGTCCAGGGATTTAGGCAGTTGGCTCAGTGATAAAAGTCTTGCCTAGCATGCTGGATACCATGGCACCACACATACATGTACACACACACACAAACACACACACACAAACACACACACACACAGAATAAGCTTTGTTTTGCCTCCTTGTTCATCTGAAAGCAAAGCAGGGTGCACTGTTAGCAGCTCTAATGTGCCAGTCATGAAAACTCAGCTATGGGTCTTGCTCTTGCCACATCCATTTAAACCAGCAAATCAGATCTAAAATTTCAATCTCAGTGTGCACCACAGACAGTGGTTATGTGAGCGTGCCCAGGAAACAGGACCATTAATTTGCACTAACTGGTTGGTTGGTTGGTCTTGGCAATCTCGGAACAGAGTCTCAGCTTGTAGTCCAGACCAGAATGGCTAGAACTCATAATCCTCCTGCCTCATTCTCCCAGTACTCCCAACACATCATAGGCATGTGTTACCACCACTCTCAGCTTCTAGGTGATCTGTCATGAACAGGTTACTTCAGATATCTAGCCACTGAAAGAAATCACACTAGTTCTCTGTAAAGAAAATGGTTGCAAACCGTTAAAAAGAATGGACATCTGAGCACCTGTGTGTTCGTTACTACAGCCAAGCTTCCAGACTCTCTGGTGGCTGAGTGAGGAGCGTGCATGTGTACGACTGGAGATATGGATGTCTTGAAACGTATTCAGAGCTCTCTCTCTGTTCATGGCTCAGAGCAGGTGAGACAGCTCAGGGGGAGAGGCATCTGCAGCCAAGCCTGACATCCCAGCTAGACTCCAGGAATCCATATGGTAGAAAGAGAGAACCAACCGATTCCCACCTGCTGTTCTCTGACTGCCACACCCATGCCACAGCACAGCCACACACAAACACACACAATGAACCCCTGCAAACAAACCATGCACAAAAAACTATGAGCCCACACCAACATTTCCACTTTGCTTTTCTCTTTCTGACATATATTTTTCTTGCCCAATTTGCTGTAAGGATAGAGCTTCATAAACAAAGCTTCCCAAATTTAGATCGTCACAATGTGTATACAGTAATTTATTTTTAAGGGAACATATGTGGGGCTGCGGAGAAGGCCCCGAAGTTAAGAGCACTTGTTGCCTTTGTAGCAGTCCCATGCACAGTTCCCGGCCTGCACACTATGGCTGATAATCACCTAGATTCAGGGGACTCAAAACCCTCATCTGACTTCTGTGGCTACCAGGCACACATGTGGTGCACAGAAACACAGGAGCAAACAGAATACCAGAAATGTCTTAAAATTTAATTAATTAAATTTAAGAAGGAGGAAACACACTTCATGAGATGGACTAGCTCTCAGTCTGGGCACAGGAATCTAACACTCACTTCCTCCTGACAGGGTCTGGTGAGGCCTGAGGAGTGGCCTCTCCCTGAGGCTCTTTTTGGTTGACATTCATTGACTTACATCAGGTCAGTGTTGGTGTGTGGGCACCCACATATCACAGAGCATGTGTGGGGGTAGAAGGCAACCTTGTAAGTGCTGCTTCTCCCCTTCTTCCATGTGAGTCCAGGGATCTAAACTTGGTCCTTGGGCTTGGCATAACCCCTTTACCAGCTGAGTCATCTGGCTGCCCTACCCTGCCCTGTCAATGCTTGTAAATTCTCTCTTCAGCAGCGAGGAGACTTGGCTCTCATTATACTCAATGTCTGTTTTGTATAATTGACATGTGATACATGCCAGCCATCTTGGTGCCTGATCCTGATCCTGTTCCTGCTGTTTTAGCACACTGAATTACCTATCCACTTCTACAAACAAAGAAAACTCAGGCTCTCTTTATGCACAATAAAGGCTGAAAAGCATTATGAAGACATGCTCTCTACCAAGTAGCTGAACTCTCTCCCCTCCCTTTATTTAACCTTTTACAGTATTTACCATAAAATCTGATTACTTTCTCAATCATTTCTTAAGTCAAAACTATTTAAATTTGGGGCTAAGGAGATGGCTCAGCAGCTAAGAACACTGGCTTTTCTTCTAGAGAACCCAGGTTCAATTCCCAGCAGATCAAAACCCACCTGGCAGATCACACCTGCTACAGACAGGTAACACCGACAAACATGCAGTCAAAACACCTACGCACATGAAACAAAAATAAATAAATCATTAGAAAAGTATTAAAACTCTGCCTATACTTATCATTGTGTTAATTATGAGTCATAATATAATGTTTTCTTAACCTTTAATAAAAATACATATAAACTCCAGAAACATTTGAAACCAAAACAACCTATTGTTGGCGTAGATGCTGGAAAATGAAGTCACACAGTGCCATCATGACCAAATTCTCTTCTAAGGTATCAGTGAGTCTACGAACATTGCATTTAATGAACTCAAGCATGAGGATGAGTGGGCCCCACCTTGAGGGCATCTGGGCAGTGAGACTGAATACTCTATGATGTCTTCCTAAGGACCTGTGTAGCTCATGCAGCTGACCCTCTGTATTGGCATGTCCACCCACCACAGCTTGTATGTTTTTATTACATTTAATTAATTATGTGTGTGTATGTGTAGGTCAGAGAACAACATGCCTTTCCACTATGCACATCACAGGGATAAAATTCCAGGCTTCAAGCTTGACATCACACTTTTGTAGTGCTCTGAACCATTTTGCCAGACATGAAATATTTTTAAAGTTATGTCCATGTTGAGCATGTATAGACTGTTTCCCCCTGTCCTTGAAGAACACAATGCTGTTTACATAGCTCTTATATTGTACTAGGTATTGTAGGAACTAGAGAAGGTTTAAACTATTTGGGGTCATATGCAAATACTTAACCATTTTGTATCATAGACTTAAGCATTTTCCAGTGTTGGTATCAGAAGGGGTGTCCTGGAACCAATTGCCATGGATGTTGTACTGGCAGTGTTATGTCGACTTGACACAAACTAGAATCATTTTGGAAGAGGAAACCTCAGCTGAGAAGATGCCTCCACCAGATTGTCTTATGGCCAGCCTCTGGTGCATTTTCTTGTCTGATGATTGATGTGGGAGGACCCAGCTCACCGTGGGTGGTGCCACTCCTAGACAGGTGGTCATAGGTGCTATAAGAAAGCAGGTTGAGCCAGCCACAAGGACAAATCCTGCAAGAGGCACCCTTATGATTCAGTTTCAGCCTTCAGGTTCCTGCTCTGCCATCCCACAGTGATGTAGTGTGACCTGAGAGTTGTGAGATTTAGCCTTTCCTCCCCAAGCTGCTTTTGGTCATGGTGTTTCATTACAGCAACAGAAACCCTAACCAATAGTCAAAGGAAAATTGTTCCCAACTTGCTTTGTTGTGGGTTCACTGAAGGAGGAAGAGGAGGAGGAGGTAGAAGAGGCGAAGGACAACAACCACACAATGATGACTAAGATGACAACAATAAGGAGAAAAAGAATATATTAAGAAACGCTGATTTACAGACTTACCGAACTTTTCCGACATTTCCTTATCTGGAAATTGTTCGCATTTAAGATTCAACATCTTCAGAGAAACAAAATTTGGCAAGACGGTGACTAAGAAAGGGAAAATAAAATTGTGTTGAGTTAGATAAATTTCCTATGACACAGAGGACCACTGAAACAAAGAGTATTTCAAAAGTGATGAAAGGTGACATACTACTCAGAATTACTATGACTAAGTAGAAGACTCGGTTCTGGAAATGAACCGAGATGTAGAAAGATGTACTTCACTTTTGTGAAAGCCTCACTGAAGATCAGGTGTCATCACAGTTCCCACAACACCAGTTGCATTTTAATCCTAGAGTATTGAAAGACTGTGCACAGGAGCATTTGAGGTCAACATTATACAATTCTTACCAAATGGTGTGGTTTCAAAGCATTGTCCAGAAAACTCAATCTCTCTGAGTTTCTTGCAGGAAGCAAGCGCAGCCATGAGAGACTCACAATTCAACAGTAAATCACATTTCAGATGGAAGACATGAAGATTTGAAGAGTTCTGAATCAATTTAACTGCAAAAGATGAAGGATTTTCAGAAATTAGAGGCGGCCACAAATTTCTATCAGAATTGGGCACTCCATCCATCAGTCCCAGCCACACTGATTAAACGGGCAGTGACACAGTGACGTGGTAACACATGGTGTTCAGTGCAATTTCTCAGTGTCTAGAGCTCAGGCCATGTTGGCCTTGTGCTCAGCTTCTGGAACTGACCTGGGACAAGTTCCTGACTCTCTGGATTAATTTTCTGTTCTCAGAATTCAACATCAAGGCTTGCCATCAACTAGCACTGGCTGCTCTTCCAAAGTTCCTGAGTTCAATTCCCACCGACCACATCGTGGCTCACAATCGTCTATACTGTGATCTGGTGCCCTCTTCTGCTGTGCAGGCATACATGCAGGTAGAATACTGTGCAAATAATAAATAAATAAATCTTAAAAAAACTTTACAGATAATTTTGGAGAGGAAGATGAAGAAAAAGTGAGAAAATATGTGCTGTTTCAGTTACGCTGGTATGTTCAACAGTGGAAGGCAGGACTACGGCAGACCAGCAACTGCACAATACTAGGTTAGGGTGAGGGGGTTGTTTCAGAGGGCTAGGAAGGAAGCCCAAGTATCAGGGAAATCGTGCTTGGTAAAGAGGTAGGAAGAAGAGAAAGAAAGGCTCTGCTTCCTTGAGTGAGGGTGTAGAAAAGCATCAGGCTTATCATGGCAACATGGCTGTGGCTGCGTAAGCAGGCTGTAGTAGCTGAGAAAACTTGCGGAAATCGCTTAACATTTTTCTTTCTGCCTTAATTTCTCCAGCTGCACAGTGGCAATAATCGCAGTACCTCAGCTCACACACTGAGTGCAAAGAGTGAGTTAATATTTGTCAAGTGCTCAGAACAGATCTTAGTATATTGTAAAAACTCAAGGTTCACAAATAAATCTCCAAGGAAGGTTAGTATTCCCACAGTTCATGCTGTGAAGCCCAGGGAAGGTTTAACTAATGATGATTTAATGGTTCTAACAATTACTAGCCAAGTAGCTTTTCCAGCTGAGACATGAGCTGGAGATCCAAGCACCATCCTTACCTAGTCTGGAGAGGTCAGACTCTGTGGAAGTTCAGATGGATAATTTCTCCATGTGGTGGAGGTTTGGGAAATCTCCAGGAAGGACTGAAAGCACATCTGCTTTGCCATCTAGTCTCACAGACAGTTCTTTGAGGCTGGGAAACTTGTCCAATTTAGCAAAGAGATGATCTGGAAAGTAGCACATAGTTCCCATCACTCAAGGTCCCCAGTGGAAGTTCTCAAGTGTGCTGTGACCTTCAACCATTTTCATGCTTTCAAGATGAAGTTTCTCAGACTTCCTAACATCTAGGAAGCACATCCAGGAAGATACTGCCAGCTGCAACATCTACTGATCACAGAATGTAGGGGAAGCCCTGTGCTGGTCTCTAGATTCACAAAATAAATGAGACATCTCCCCAACCAACAGCATGGGAACAACTGTTTTTGCATATGCAAAAGAACACAGTTGGATTCCCACTTTCAACTCATAAAAAGGTTAAATTGGATTGACAACATATGTAAGAGCTAAAACTATAAAACTCTTAGAAGAAAACAGGTAATCTTCATGACCTTGGATTTCACAATGGATCCTTAGATATGCTATAAAAGCAATAGCAACTTTGCTGAAGGTGTTTATCAGCTGAAGGAGTTCTCTGGTTGAATTTTTGGGGTCGCTCATGTATACTATCATATCATCTGCAAATAGTGACACTTTGACCTCTTCCTTTCCAATTTGTATCCCCTTGATCTCCTTGCTCACTTACTAGAATATGTCTAAGATAAGCAAAACAAAGGGAAAATGGGGTGCAAGATGTAGAAAAAGTGGAGGCTTGCACATTGCAGTGGGAGATATATGGGGTAGCCACCATGGAACACAGTTGGGGAGTTCCTCAAAGGTTAAGCACAAAAAAGATATGGTGGCTCACAGATCTAACCCCAATGACTGGGAGGCTGAGGCTGAAAGATTCCTGTGAGTTCCAAGCCATTCTAGCCATAGAGAGAGACCCTGTTTCAAAAACATAAGAACTATATAAAGCAACAATTCTACTCGTGGGAATATATAAAAACCAATACAGCAGAGCTCAAACAGACACTAGTAACACAAATTATACCTGCAGCATTAAAACTCAGTGTCCATGAACAGATTAATAGATAAACAAAATGGCACGTGCACAATTTTAAACCTACACACAAAGTAATATTATTATTATTCACTTATAAAAAGAAATGAAAGTCTAATATATGCTATGCCATGGTAAACTTTGAAAACATTATATGAAGGCAAATGAGCTACACATGGGGTTAATTATTATATGATTATACTTATATAATATATCTAGGTAGATAAGTTTGTTGGGACAGACAGTAAAACAGATTCTACAAAAGACTGATCGAACTATCCCTGATTTTAAGCTGTACTACAGAGTGACAATGATAAAAACTGCATGGTACTGGCATTGAAACAGACTGGTGAATCAATGGAATTGAGTTGAAGGCTGAGAAAAAAACTCAGACACTTATGGACACTTGCTTTTGACAAAGGAACCAAAACCTTACAATGGAAAAATAATAGCATCTTCAACAAATGACACCGGTTTAACTGAATGTCTACATGTTTAAAATGTAAATAGATCCATATTTATCACCATGCACAAAACTAAAGTCCAAGTGGATCAAGGATCTTAACATAAAGCCAGAGATACCAAATCTGTTAGAAAAAAAGGTGGGGAAGAGCTTTGAACGCATTGGCACAGGAGACAGCTTCCTGAACAGAACACCAACAGCTCAAGCTCTAAGATCAATAGTCAATAAATAGGACCTCTTGAAATTGAAAATTTTCTGTAAGGCAAAGGACACTGTCAACAGAACAAAATGGCAGCCTACAGATTGGGAAAAGATCTTCACCAATCCTATATCTGACAAAAGGCAAACATACAAAATATATCAAGAAATTAAACACCAACAAAACAAATAATCCAATTTTTAAAATGGGCACAGAGATAAAAAGAGAATTCTCAACAGAGGAATCTCTTATGTCTGAGAAGCACTTAAAAATGTTCAACATCCTTAGTCATCCAGGAAATGCAAATCAAAACAACTCTGAGATTCCACCTTACCCTAGGCGGAATGGCTGGGATCAAAAACTCAAGTGACAGAATATGCTGGCAAGGATGTGGAGAAAGGGCACCACTCCTGCATTGTTCGTGGAAGTGTAAACTTGTACAACCACTTTGAAATTCAATCTGGCAGTTTCTCAGAAAATTGGGAATAATTCTACCTCAAGACCCTGCTGTACCACTCCTGGGCATATACCCAAAGGATGCTCTATCACAAAACAAGGATATTTGCTCAACTATGTTCATAACAGCTTTATTTGTAATAGCCAGAAACTGGAAACAACCCAGATGTCCCTCAACCAAAGAATGGATAAAGAAACTGTGGTACATTTACATAATGAAATACTACTCAGCTATTAAAAACAAGGAAATCATGAAATTTGCAGGCAAATATGGGAACTAGAAAAGATCATCCTGAGTGAGATAACTCAGACCCAAAAAGACACACATAGTATGTTCTTACTTATAAGCAGATATTAGGATGCAGGACAAACAGGATAACCATACTGTAATTCACAGATCCAAAGAAGCTAAGTAACAAGGACACAGGGGAGGATGCATGAATCTCACTGAGAAGGGGAAATAGAATAGATAGAGGAAGTGCTCAAAGAGAGGGGACAGGATAGGAGAGAGAGTAATGAGGGACATGCGATAGGGATCTGGTGTGGGGAGAGAAAGAGAGGTGGAAGGAGGACAGAGGGCATGCAGGAGAAGAGAAATCATGGCCTGGGGCATCTCTGAGACAGGCTGGAGACCTACAATAGGGTAGGCTTCTGGGAGGCCTTGGGGGTGACTCTAGTGAGAAACATGGAGACTAAAGAGGCCACCCACTAACCGGACAAGACTCCAAGTAGAGGGAGGGAAACACCAACCCACCTACAAAAACTTGGAACCAAAATTTACCCTGCCTACAAAATGTGCAGGGATAAAGATAGAGCAGAGACTGAGGTATGTCCAACCAATGTTTGGCCACACCATGGGAGAGAGGCAACCCCTAACACTATTAAGGATTCTCTGCCATGCTTGTAGACAGGAGCTAGCATAGCTGGCTTTTGAGAGGCTCCACCCAGCAGCAGATTGAAACAGATGTTGAGGCTCACAGCCAAACATTGGGTGGCGCACAGGGAGCCTTGTAGGAGAGTGGGAGGAAGAGTAGAAGGACCTGGAGGGAACATGATCTCCACAAGAAGACCAACAGAGCCAAATAACCTGGGCACAGGGGGCTTGAGGAGACTGAAATAACAACTAAGAACCATGCATGGAGTGGTTCAAGGCCCCTACTCATGTGTACATGATGGACAGCTTGGGCTTCATGTGGGTCCCTTAGCAAAGGGAGCAGGATCTGTCTCTGACAAGGACTCTCCTGTATGCTTTGTGGGGCTGCCTTGCCTGCCCTAGAAAATGTGCTCAGTCCTGATATGCCTTGATGTGCTGGGAAGAGTAGGTGGGAGGGGGCTCCCCTTTCATAAGGGGGAGAAGAGGAGGGATATAGGGAAGAAGGAAGGAGAGTGGGAGAAGAGGAGGGAGGGGGCTGAGATTGGGATGTAAAGTGAATAAATAAATGAAGAAAGAAAGAAAGAAAGAAAGAAAGAAAGAAAGAGAAAGAAAGAAAGAAAGAAAGAAAGAGGGAGGCAGGAAAGAATGAAAGAAAGAAAGAAAGAAAGAAAGAAAGAAAGAAAGAAAGAAAGAAAGAAAGAAAGAAAATGGGCTAATGAAGGGAAGAGTTACTGTTTAGGGCTGGAGAGATGGCTCAGTGGTTAAGAGCCCTGTCTGCTCTTCCTGAGTTCAATTCCCAACATAAACATGGTGGCTCACAACCATCTATAATGGGATCTGATGCCACCTTACAACATGCTGTTGTACATGCAGGGCACATATATACAAAAAATAAATAAATGAATATTTTTTTTAAAAAATCTAGATTAAAAACAATAAAGTTTCTGTTTAATGGAATCAAGTTGCTGGATGGGAGAATTAAAAGGTCCTAAGAAAGGGTAGGGGTGATGGATGGACAAGAATGTGGATGTTATTTATGCCATTAAATCATATATTTTAAATGGCCAAAACATTATTTTGTTGTTTGTAATTTGGTGTAATAAAATTCAGGCAACAGGACAGGAGCTTAGCACAAAGGGCTGTTGAAAGACTTTACCCAGCAAGGTAAAGGAGATGCTGAGACTCATAGCCAAACTTTGGGCCGAGTGCAGGGAATATTATGAAAAAATAAGGAGACAGAAAGACCTGGAGGGGACAGGAGCTCCACAAAGAGAGCAACAGAACCAAAAAATCTGGGCACAGGGGTCTTTTCTGAGACTCATACTCCAACCAAAGACCATGCATGGAGATAACCTAGAACCCCTGCACAGATGTGGACCATGGCATCTCAGTCTCCAAGTGGGTTCCATAGTAATGGGAACAGGGACTGTTTCTGACATGAGCTCAGTGGCTGGCTCTTTGATCCCCTCCCCTTGAGTGGGGAGCAGCCTTACCAGGCCACAGAGGAAGACAATGCAGACAGTCCTGCTGAGACTTGATAGGCTAGGGTCAGAGGGAAGGGGAAGAGGTTCTCCCCTATCAGTGGACTTGGGGAGGGGCATGAAAGGAGATGGTGGAGGGAGGGTGGGAGTGGGAGAGGATGAGGAAAGGGGCTACAATGGGGATACAGTGAATAAACTGTAATTCATAAAAATATTTAAAAATAAAGTGGAAATAACAGTTTAAAATAAAATATTTCTCTTTTTCGAGCAAGCCTGTGGTATTTCTCTCTCTGGCCCAAGCAGCCACTGAACATTTGATCCTCCTGCCTCTACCTTCTACATGCTGGCCTCACAGGCATGCACCACCTTGCCCAGATTGCAAAATTCTATAGCCAAACCCAGCTATTTGTGCCAGGCAAGTAATCAACACCTGAGCTTCATCTCCAGCTGGTTTACTTAAAAGTCAATCAACGTTTTTATAATGAGTGAGTTGGTACTTATTAAATTTTGATGCTGTTTCAGAGCCAGGATGTGGTGCCATACCCAGCAATCCTGTAATCTAGTGCTGGGGAAATGGAGGCAGAAGGATCAGGTAGATAACCAGGATAAGGCCAGTCTAGACTACAGAAGACATCATCTCAAAGCATGTCCAACCATGCAACAGGCTGATGAAAAGGAATTTTACTATTCATTATAAAATAAAAAAGTTAAATATTTACAGTGATATCAACACGTCAAAATATATTGAAGGAAATAAAATGACGCTCACCTATAATTCAGGAATAAATGGGAAGGATGGGTGGCAATATTTTCCTAGTGTTGTCTGAGTTACTTGAAACCCATTCGAGGATTCAGGGCCTAATACACTGCCCCAAACAGTGAGAGTATTCAGATCTCTCCTATCGAGGCACATTCATGGCTTGTGCCTGAGAAGTTTTACTCATCTAACACTAAGAATGAGAAACCACAGAGTCAGCCAGAATGCTTGTGAAAGCACACTCAGGGATAACTGGTAGATGGTGCATCCCATAGAACTCAAGAGACTGCATGGCAGGCAGGGTGAGAAGCAGCTCCTGTTCTGCTGTGCTGAGCTCCAGCATGCACATGGAGCACTTGGTGACAGAGGTCTTATTCAGCTCCAGAGCCCGGTGGATGCTTTCAAGAAAGCCACTGCTGTTGGACAAGCAGAGCTCAATATTCTGTGAAGCTGAGAAAACTTCCATTAGGACCCAGTGCAGTGCTTGGTCTGCTGGCCCATGTTAGCCACTGCAACTTCCAACCTAGGGATCTTGTGTGGCTTGGGTGACAGTTTCCAGTACCCTTCACTGATGTCTGGTGTGGCCCTGGGTCGGATAGTTACATATTTATTGATGATCTCCTCATTTTCAGTAAATGTTTTCTTCCAATCTTTTATATGTTCAAATGCACAGGTTTAGTCCTTATCTATAGCTGGTGGCTGCAAGTTTTCAAAATATGTCTTGAATGAATAATCTATATGAGAAGACATTTTATTTCCTTTTATGGAAACCTGTAAACTCTTCAACAGTGACAGCCGTTCTGGGTTGTCCCAAAAGTACAGGAAATTCAATATTCTCAAAGCCAGTGTTCTCCCTCGAGGGAATTGCAAAATCAATGGAGAACATGCAGAAACTGTGTTGCTTTCATAAGCAATGTTTAAAGCAATATCTAATAAATGTTCTGAAAGGAATGAACAGAAAGCTTCTGGAGCTTCCTGGCACAGCGCCCTAACAAACTCCACCCACTTGAAAATTTCCGGGTAGAGTTTCTTGTAATTCTCATAGTCAGACATGTTCTCCAGCGACTCTTTCTCATCCACCAACTGAAGCAAATGAGACACAACTTCTGGCCTTGCCCTTGATGAAGGGTGGCTAGAGACATACTATAAAAAGTTGTTGTAGGTGGTCAGAGCCTTCAAGGGTGAGTTAATTTGTCTCAAATAATGAATTCCCAGATCTTGGTCTTCCTGTCTGTCTGAACCCAGAGTTCAGTCAGCCTCATGGCAGCAAGAAATTCTTGGAAGAGAGGACTTAAAACCCGGTAGACTGGTCTCAGCCTCTGGGCGGTGAATTTGCTCATCAAGCAGGTGGTCAGGTCTTCATCTTCATCCACTCCAGCCTCTGTGAGGTCATCATTGTTGAACTCAAAGCATGAAGAAAAACGCCCCCTCAAGGCCAGCTGACCACATGAGCACACAGTGGCCTTGAGGGCCTCAGCTGCAGCTTTGTACTTTAAGGACAGGTACTTCATATAGGACTTGAAAACTGCCATATCATGAAAGGGTTGGTCAGAAGGATTTTGAAACCAGTCAGTACAGACTGCTGCCATGAAGAGAGGAGTTTTGTGAATTCCCTGTAAATCCACATTCTGTCCAAAGTAAACCATAAACTCTTGCAGAAGTGTTATACTCTATGAGAAGACTTTCCGTAATACAGAGAATGAATTATAGAAAGGAAACTCTTTGATCTCTAGAATTGTATCCAGGTATGGATGGATAGACCTGGCCCTGTTTGTATGGAAAGTGATCAATAAGCAGGTTAGTGACAAGTAGTTTTTGGTAATCAGTGTCTCTAGGGCTTGGGGGGGGGAGTCCACCCCATTATAGTCATCCAACAGGAACAGCACCTGGTGTTTTAACTGTTGGATGATGCTGCTCAGGCACGCTTCACTAACACAGCCTCCTGCATATAGAAGTTGGGCACAGATGATACTGGCCAGACCCTGGTCTGGTCTGGTGGAACTAAGGGAGAGATAGAAGACCAGCTGGAACCTGTTCAACAGGGGACAGCACCCTGATGCCCAGAGAAAAGCTATTTTCTTCAGGAAGGTTGTCTTCCCACTGCCAGCTTCCCCCTCCACACACATGACAGAGCTGAGATTGGCGAAGAACTCGGGGATTGTTAGGGCCCCTTGCACTGGCCTGCTGATGTGCTTTGAAACGATGGATACATCACAGATAAGCAAATGGTCAGTGCCTTGGCTAGAGCACACCTCTGGCAAATTCATGTGGCAGAAAGTGGCTTTGGGGTAGGCGCCTCACAGCTGCTCACTCAGACTCTTTGCCTCTTGAAACCACTGAGCTTCCCTCAGAGCCAAGCCTGTGGAGAGAAGGGAGGCAAAGGAAGGTGTATCTTCACATCTATCTGATTGCTTTGTTTGTCTGCTAAGTGTAGATTAGGACTCTCCTTCACTTCCCATGAACCCCCTCCATACCCTCTCATCTTTCCATAGCATCAGAATGTGGGGTACTATGTCTAAGGCCTCTCATTTGACAGAGACTTGGATATCCTGGCACCCTAACTTCCCTTTAGGATCTCAGGAGACCAGCCTGCTGCACGATGCCTTTAACACTGGCTGCTTTGGATCTGGCATGAGGACTGCTGTCAGTAGTCCTGCATTCACTCTCAGGATGCCACGGGAGCACTGACTCTCTCTCCCACAACTCGCTTCACCTCAGTGCTCTCCTCTAAGAGCTCCTCAGACAATTAGAAATATGCTTTCCTGTCTCCACAAGGAGAGCAACAGAACAAGAAAATTTGAACACAGGGAACTTCCCAGAGACTCATACTCCAACCAAGGACTATTCATAGAGATAACACAGAACCCCTGCACAGATGTAGCCCAGGGCAGTTCAGAGTCCAATTGGGTTACATAGTAATGTGAAGAGGGACTGCCTCTGACATAATCTGATTGGCCTGCTCTTTGATCACCTCCCCCTGGAGGGGAGCAGCCTTACCAGGCCATAGTAGAGGACAATGCAGCCACATTTGATGTGAACTGATAGACTAAGATCAGAAAGGAGAGGAGAACCTCCCCTATCAGTGGACTTGGGGAGTGGCATGCAAGCAGAGGGAGGAGGGAGGGTGGGATTGGGAGGGGAGGAGGAAGGGGCTTATGGGGGGATGCAGAATGAATAAAGTGTAATTGATGAAAAATTAAAAAAAAAAAGAAATATGCTTTCCTGTCCAGTGTACAAATACACAGAATCCCATGTGCTTTCATGATCCTACCAGCCTCCCTGGGATGAACTGGGTCCTCGTGATTGCTTTCACTTGTGATTTCCATTGAAAGGGAAATCCTTTATTAAATTAAAATTTGCATGACCGTGAGACATAATGTTATCATTGAGAACCCAATGTCTTCTAGACTTCACTCTGTTTGTGGCATGTATTCTACCAACAGAACAACATTTCCAGACCTTGCAACGTTATTTTGAAATTCGCAAATATTGTACACATATCACATCAACCCAGAGTTGATTATCTTTTCAGTTTTCACCCTTTTTTCTTCATTTTTTTTCTTGTTTGTTTGCTGTCGAGTTCTTGTTTTGTTTTGTTTTGTTTTTAGAGATGGAGTTTTATAGTATAATCCAGGCTGATCTTGTACTCACAGCCATCTTCTTGCCTCAGCTTCCAGAATGCTATATTGTAGACATGAGCCATGATTCCCAGATTTGCTTTTGATTTGTGGGAAGGCAATCATAGCATACCTACCAAACAACTGTGGCATGCAGCAGTTGGTATGCACATTGGATTGACAGTTGTGTCTTCTGTTGCAAAAATAGATTTCCTGATTTACTACTGGGCATTTGGTTTTGTTCACAAAGCACATTCATAGGCCAGAAATATATCTCACTTCAGAGTGCTTGTGTAGCACAAAAGGGGTCTTGGTTTCAATACAAGAAACAACATCAAAAGTCAAATCAGCTCGACTTGGGTGCACAGTTGGAACCATAGCATTTTTAAGGCTGAGAAAGAGATCACAAGTTCCAGGTCAGGTTTGGCTACACAGAAAATTCAAGATCAGCCTAAGCTGAAAATCTGAAAATCTGTCTCAAGCAAAAGTCCAACCAAGGAAAATGACACGTGACTTTAATGTTCTAAAGTTCTAGCAGAAGTCAAGCCTACTGCCCTGCAGGAAAAGGGCAGATGGAATGTGTTTAATCTGCATTTTAATCAAGTTGAAGTCTAAAAGAGTCTCAAGGGTCTGCTTCTTCTGGGAGAAGGGCTCACTGTTCACTGTGACGCCCCATCTATAGCTATCGTGTGACAGTTGCTTCTTAGATTCTCATGGACTTTATCTAATTATGGTACATTTAAAGTTGACAATTATGGCTCAACCCCACAATGATGTGTTGTTGAGTCAGAGAAGGGACGGGGCTCATTACCATGGCTTCCAGAAGTGCATGTTGGCTCTAAAGGGCTTGAATCACTTCTGCAGAGGACTTCAGGTTTTGAAGAAATATGCAACTATGCAGAGAAGAGAAAAGTCATGAAATGATTCCATGCAGTTAAATGTCTACATTAGCTTTATGGAGAACATGAAGATTCAGGACCAGGAATGAGGCAGAAAGTAAACATTCTCAGTGACTCTGTCAGTCTTGCATCCTGTATAACCTTCAGTCTCTGGGTTCCAAAAACCAATGCATGTGGTTTGTAAAGTAATGTTGAGAATATTCGGGGAATGTGTTGGAGTGAGAACAGAGTTAGTGTGTTAGGCCCAGCAAGAGCCTAAATATAAGAAGGTATGAAGAGAACTCAGGAAACTAATCATCCATCCATGCAAAATCGCAAGAGGTTCATTCTTACCATTGGGCAATGGGGTCAACCCTGCTGGTCAGCAAGGAGTGGCACTGGGAGACAAAGACCTTAGGTTTTTAAAAGACAAAAGGCGGGAATCTCCTGGGGATGCTATCTTGGTGATTCACGATTGGATGAGGTGTTTAACTTTTAAAATAATTGGTTAGTTCTGGTCACCCTTATGTCTGGTCAGCCCTGTTGTAAATATCTCCTCTTCAAGTCAGTTTGGAATTTCCTGCCATATGAGATAAAGCTACAGTTAAAGTGGGAAAGTGATTAACTCATCTCAGTTTCCAACCAAAGGTCATCTCACAGGTTCAGCCAGTGATTTATTCTCCATTTAGTAGGGATCTCTGCTTGTTCTCTTCCTTATCTCTGCCCTCACATATGGCTGATATCAGGAACCTTTACATTCCTCGGCTCTCTGGAGAAGCACTAAGAGGCTTTAATTAACATGGGCCTAAAACTTGAAAATATAAGTTATAAGGCAATTGAAAGAAACATAGGTTACAAACTTGGTCTGATTCTTTCAAGTGCCTGTCTGTGAAATCAGCTAAAATAATCTTAAAGAATAGAAAATAGTGACACAGCACTGTGGGTGCAGAGGCAAGAGGATAACTAGGGCTTGTTGGATGCTACCTTTGCTCCAGGTTCAGAGAGAGACCTTGCTTCAAGGGAACAGGAGGGTGACATAAAGGAGAGGAGACTCCCTGTCTCCCTTTGGCCCTATGTAGAACACACAATGCACACACAAACACACATTAACTAAGTAAACAAGGTAAAAATAAATAAAAATTCACAGATTATAAAATGAGAAAACTCTATATAGTCATGAAAAAAGAACAACAAAGGACAATAAAAAATATTCAACGAAGTGTACAATTAAGAATTTGGTTAACAATAATTTTTAATTCTTGTCAAACTGTCAGAAACAAATCCACAAGATCTGATTGTGCCAACTACATGAAATTCACATTAAGAATAAAAACATAGATATCACACAGTTAAATAAAATTTAATGCTTGCTACACAAACATGGAGACTGGGCTCAGATCTCCAGCACCTGTGTAACAGCGAGGCAATAGGGACAGTGTAATCTTAGAGAAGGAGGGACAGGAAGACTGTAGGGGCTCACTAACCAGCCAGTGAGTCTCATTGGCCAGCTCCAGGCTTAATGAGAGACCTGTCTCACAAAATAAGTTGGACAGAACTACAAACCTATTTCTGAATACACAGAGCATGTTGCTTTTAGGATAGAGAGAAATCAAGCTGGAACTGACTCAGAATTTCCTCCCTGCTACCTTTCTGTCACAGTACTGGAAGAGGTTTTGCAGTCTGCTGGGGGAGGAGGGCCTCCTGTATTCTACAACATCACCATCATGCCAGACAAGATGTGGCCAACAGTGAAGAGTGGCCTGAATCTTTGGGGATAACCGACTGCTATTGAATTGGACTTGAGGCTGCTTCACAGATGCTCTAATGGTGGTCAAGCTGGGTGTGGTGGTGCAGGCCTGTAAATCTCAGCACTTAGGTGTCAAAGACAGATGGATCTCTGGGTGAAAGGCCAGACTGATCTACATAGCAAGGTCAGTACAGAAAGGGCAATTCAGTGAGACAAAATGAAAGAAAACAAACCCTAAACTAAAAAAACTAAATTAAACTAAAGAACCTAAACTAAAGAAATTAAACCTAAAGAAAACAAAAACCCAAACTAACCCTGGTCAAAAGCCCATGGCCCAGAAAGTCTATAAAGGTCTTAGCAGGGAAGGGTCTACTAATGCTATCTGGCTTAATGGACATCCTGTCAAAATGCCTTCTGAATATTTATGTTCATATGCAAACAATTATGCTGCTTTGAACCTTGGCAAGGTACGCTTCTCACTGTAGTACATGTTGTGGTGAACTGCAACGTTAGCAGCAGAGGTTTCAGACAGTGAAGTGGGAGTTTGGGGAAATGAAAGCCTGCAGAAAGATACTTTGGGGCAGGTGCTGAGACCCATAAACAAACTTTGGGCAGAGTGCAAGGAATCTTGGAAAAGAAGAGGGAGATAGTAAGATCTGGAGAGGACAGGATCTCCACAAGGATAGCAACAGAACCAAAATATCTAGGCTAAGGGGTCTTTTCTGAGACTGATACTCCAACCAAGGACCATTCATGGAGATAACTTAGAACCCCTGCACAGATGTAGGCCATGGCAGCTAATAAGGGGACAGTCTCTGACATGAACTCAGTAGCTGGCTCTTTGACCACCTCCCAAGGAAGGGGGAGAAGCCTTGCCAGGCCACAGAGGAGGACAATGCACCCAGTTCTGAGGAGACCAGAAAAGCTAGGGTCAAATGGAAGGGGAGGAGGATCTCCCTTATCCTTGGACGTGGAGAGGGGCATAGGAGGAGATGAGGGAGGAAGGGCAGGATTGGGAGGAGAGGAGGGAGGGGATACACAGTGAATAAACTGCAATTAAGATAAAATATGAAATTTAAGTAAAAAAAGAGTACTTTGGTGAAGGAGAGTTAACTTTGGAGATGTGATATTTCAATGCCTATTGAAGATGTATTTATAGTCTCAGGCTAGATCTGGAGATGGAGGAGGCGGTGTAGACCTGGAACTCAAAGCCATTGAGCTGGATGAGGTGGTCCAGGAAGTGCACTTAACAGAGACAAAGTCAGGAGAACTCAGACCCCCACTTCCTCTGCCACACATGTGGTCATAGAGGAGAAACAGCAGGGGGCTGAGCTGCAGCTCTCTGAGGAAGAAACAGGAGTGATGCCTCAGGGAAGGTAGAGCAGGTGCTTCCTGAGGCCAGTGATGGGCCCCACTGGAGTTACCAGTAATGAAGTAAAATAAGGTACAAAAGGCCAATTAGAAATTACAGATTTACTGATTCCTTTACTGAAAGCACTGCCAGTCCACCTTATTGTCTAGCATAACTACACCTTCCTACCTGGAACAGAGTGACCTGTCATTTCTGTCTACTCACTGGATTCTGTTATAACATTTAAACATTTCTGACAATAAAGTATTACATGTCAAATCAGATAATAAATAAGATAATGTCTGATTTTATAGAGACAAGGTGTCTCTGAATTTGAGAGACAGGTGAGTTTGAGAGACAGGTCTCTCAAACTTGGTCTACAGAGTGAGTCTAAAAGCAGCCATGACTACACAGAGAAACCCTGTCTCAAAAGAAACAGAGAGAGAGAACAGAAAGAGAAATAGAGATAGACTGTCTTGGAACCAAACATGGGTTCTCTGTAAAAGTAACAAGTGTTCTTAACAATCTCTTAACAAGTGTTCTTAACATCTCTCAAAGTCCTGAATATTTATTTTACACATTAAAAAAAATAACACTCAGAGAACTGTAAGATAAAGAATAATACAGAAAGGGGTAGAATGGAAAGTAAGAATACTTTCTGACTCACTTTACAGATATAATAAAAGATTTAATAAAATTTTAGAGCTGTTTGGAAATATATTTCCTCCAGATTTATTGAGGTATAAATTGACCAATTAAAAGTATATATTTATGTTAAGCCAACACAAGTATCAAGGTGAGATTTTTATACACATATGGAATACTAAATGACTGTCAAAGTCAAATTAATATATCCATGAGTCCTTAATGTTTCTGCAAATATAATTTTAACAATCCTAGCCATAGGAGGCAGAGGCAGACAGATCTCTGTGAGTTCCAGGTAGGCCCGGGCCACATATTCAGTTCTAGGCTATCAAAGGCTACCTAGTGAAAACCTGTCTCTAAACAACAAAATGGAAAAACAAAGGAAACCTTAAGACCATTACAGCACATGCAAACTTTTCAAAAGCCTCTGGAATGAAAGCAGTTTTCTCTAAGCCCATTTCCCCCCTCACATTGGCAATGAATGAGAGATGACAGCAAGCATGGCCACACCAAGGCTGGCGAACATACAAAAGCCCTGCAATGACTAAGCATCTCCTGGAAAGCCAGCTGCATCCTGTGGTGAAATTGACTCTTGCTTCATCATGTGTGGGACAGATGCAATACTAAAACCATCTGTTTCTTACCTCCATCAAATACTCCTTACATGTTCTGGCTTTTATACACTGATGTTCTTTTCCCCAGCCCATTCCTGTTGACCTTGCAATGGAGTGGTCTCTGCATGAACTTGACAAAAGCTGTAATCTTTAGACAGGAGGACCATACAAGGCCTGCCAAGGCACTGTTCATCATTGCTGCTAAGTTTAGTGAGGAACAGGCAGGCTTCTAGAAAATTATCAGCAGCCTACACCTTTAATAAATATGATTTCACATGATGGTTAGTTATGCCTTTATTTTTTTAACTTTTATTAATTACACTTAAATCACTTTGTATCCTCCATAAATCCCCTCCCTCCTCCCCTCTAATCCTACCTCACCCTTTTTCACACATGCCTCTCCCCAAGTCCACTGATAGGGGAGGTCCCCTCTCCTCCCTTCTGATCCTAGTCTATTAGGTCTCATCAGGAGTGGCTGCACTGTCATCTTCTGTGGCCTGGTAAGGCTCCTCCCCCCTCAGGGGGAGGTGATCAAAGAGCAGGCTGATCAGTTAAGACAAGATCTTGCTATATAACACAGGCTGCTCTGAACTTCTTGATTCTCCCACTCAGTCTCCTAAATGCTGAAAGTACAGAGGAGTACCACCTTGCTTAGCTACAGTAAAATGTTTTAGGAAATCAGATATTTAAAACTGTCAGTAGCCTTCACCTGCATCCTTCACTTCTGAATGACAGGAGAGAATGGCAGTACCCATTTCCAGAAGATAGTCAAGCGTTTGCACTGAGGGTGTCTTTCCTTCATAGCATTCATCACTTTCATGTCCTCTTCATCCAGGAGCCAGCTGAGCATCCCGAGCCAGATGAGGCTGGGCAGTCTCATCACACACTGGCTCAGAGCCTTGACAGTGGTGGCCTGAACTTGGATGCATTCTGAGAGATTCCTGCTGATGTTCAGCTCTTGCAGGTTTGGCAGGTTGTCGAGGACTTGAAAGAAATGTCTGTATCCTTCCTCTGTAATGTTATGATTTACTGAAAGATTTAAGTTCTCAAGTTTCTGGAAGCCTCCACTGGTTGCTACCTTGGCTAGAAAACAAAACATTTATGAAATCAGACTCCTGAGGCTGTCAATAATGGTGACAAGTTACTGGTACTACTCCCAACCCTGACAATGAAAGTAGGAAATGGTCAACATGATGTTTTAGAGGTCATTCTTTGAAAGCACCAAACAGCTGCCTGGCCGATAGGGAATGACCTTGCCAAACTGCAAAGGGGAAACAGAAACCAGGAGGAAGTGCCAATACTGGTAAAAAAGAAACAAACAAACAAACAAACAAAAACACTGATCTACCAGAAAGATCTTACAACTCTACATGTGCTTTGCACATAGCTTGAAGATATAAAAGAAAACTAGAGCCATAAGGGAGGTAGACAGGTGGCAGAGATCAATAGATTGAATGACTTACTGATTGATTGAATGACTGATTGACTTTTGTGGTGCTTGGGCATGACCTCAGGGCTTCACACAATCTAAATGAGTACTGCTGAGTACATCTCCAGTTTCACACCTGGAGATTTAAACATACCCTCTGGAAGTAATTATGGTGTAAATAATGGAATTTATCTCACATGGAATCATGTCCTTAGCTCCTCTTTTAAGGGTTAATCATGTGGGGCAGGTCAGGGACCTGGCTAGGAGACCACCTTTAGGAAGATGGGTTCACCTTAAGATAATGTGTTTTTCTTCTTAGAATTTTTGAACCCTAGTGCAGTATCCATGAGCCAAGTGGAATCTATCTGGCTTCTGAGGTGCATCTCAGAAAGGTAAACCATTTCTTTTTCCTCTCATGTTTTTCTTTCAGATGCTGGTCAATCTGAAAGATGTTCCTCAACTCCTCAACTAAAGTGGTGCAGGATATTTGATTCCATTATGAACCCCATAATTGTGAACTATAAAACCCTGTTTCTTATCTCGTTTGGTTGAGCTGACAGTAGCAGGCCTGACCCACACCTCCCAAAAGTTACCATTGGGCATAACAAGCCCTATCACACACCTTAAGTCCAAGAATTTTTTATTGTGAACAGGTGATTATGGTGTGGTTCACCCAGCCCTAACACACACCCTTAATTCAAGAGCTTTCTGTACATCAAATTTAATAAAGTTAACCTTATATCAAGAGGCAGAGCAATAAACCAGCTCATAGTGATTAAAGAATAGGAAGGACTTTGCATTGAGGGGTATTTAAGACAGTGTGGAGACATAGAAAGGAGCTATTACCTCAAGCTCTGGCTTTAGCTTGGGCTTCAGCTCCTCAGCTCCATGGCTTTGGGGCTTTGAACTAGCAAGCCCTCAGCCTTGGGATTTTTGGCCTTTGCTTCCTGAGCTGCCACTTGAGCTAGTAAACCTTTTGGGTTTTTTCCATCCAGACCTGAGCTGAGAAGGAATGTCAGCTGGGTCCTTTCTCTGCCTCTCGAAGCTAGTAGGTTTTCATCCTGGCAACTGGCTACTGAGTCTGTATTGGTAAAATTTTTTGGTAAAAAATTGTTTATAACAACAGTTGTCAGGGACCACCTGTGGAAACTCACCAACTTGCCTCAACTTGCCCGTTCCCTTACCTGCGGTAAACATACTGCTTGGCAGCAGCAGAGATGTGCTCACAGAACCGTGGCTTATCACAAAATGTTTCAGGCCCCTGGCCGAGAAGAATCTGTAACTTCACCCACCCTACTTCCTCATCCTAAACCCTTTATAAAAGCTTATTTTGCTCAGTAAAGTTAGTCCTTGACAAGCACCTGTTTGCTTGGACTCCTTCTTTTCCCTCATCCATCTTTTTATTTTATTTTATTTTTATCAGTTTCATTTTATTAACTCTGTATCCCAGCCGTGTCCTGATCCCTCATTCCCTCCCAGTCCCTCCCTCCCTCCCTCATCTCCACCGTGCCCCTTTCCAAGTCCACTGATAGGGGGGACCTCCTCCCCATTCATCTGATCCTGTTTTATCAGGTATCTTCAGGACTGGCTGCAAAGCCCTCCTCTGTGGCCTAACAGGACTGCTCCTCCCTTCGGGGGTTAGGAGACCAAAGAGCCAGTCATTGAGTTCCTGTTAGAAATAGTCCCTGTTCCCCTCACTTTGGGAAACCAATTGGTTACTGAGCTACCACAGGCTACATCTGAGTGGAGGTTCTAGGTTATATCCATACATGGTCCTTGGTTGAATGTCAGTCTCAGAAAAGACTCTGTGCCCAGATATATTTGGTCCTTGTGGAGCTCCTATCCTTTCCCCATCAGACTAACTCCCCTTCTTTCTTATGATTCCCTGTACTCTGCCAAAGGTTTGGTCATGAGTCTTTGCTTTGAAAACACTGCTAGTTAGAGTCTTTCAGATGCGCTCAGTAGACTCCTGTCATACGTTCAATGCACATCCCATCTGTCTTTCTAAACAAGGATTGATCATCTTACCCCATGTCCGCTCAATTGATTATCTTTTTTAGGTGTATAGATTTCATTATGTTTATCATATCTTATAGGTCTATATAAGTGAGTATATCCCATGTTTGTCTTTCTCCTTCTGCCAGAACCTGGAAACAACCCAGATGTCCATCAGCGGTGGAATGGGTACAGAAATTGTGGTATTTTTATACAATGGAATACTACTCAGCAATCAAAAAGGAGGAAATCATGAAATTTGCAGGCAAATGGTGGGATCTAGAAAAGATCATTTTGAGTGAAATAGCTCTCATCCATCTTTTCACAGGATCAGATCCTCTTCTATCCCCCAAATAACAAGCTCCGCTGGCCGGGGCAAACAGTAAAGCTTTGGATTTTATTACCCATGAGAATCATCAGAGTACCCAAACTACAAGGGATTGAGAATATTTACTAGGGACAGAATGTCAACCAACCTCTGTTGAAGGTAAAAGCTACCACAAAACCATGGAGACTTTTGCTCCTGTTTCTTTGTTTGTGATCAGTCTCCTGTGACCCAACCTGGCGTTGAACTTGCTATTTAGACAAGGAACCCTTGAACCTCTCAAGTGTAGACTTACAAGCATGTGCCACATCTAAGCAAAAAACATGGTTTAATCAATATTTGTAAGGTATCTCAGAAATTCCATCCCCAGAAATACCCAAATGTGTATATTTTATAAGAATGCTCTTAGAAGCACTTCTCAGTAACCAGCTACTAGAAACAACTCAAGTACCCATTGAATAGACACACAGAGGGCACATGTGGTCAAATAATAAACAGATGCATAGCAGTGAAATCAATGCACTATGGTCATATGTATTATTCTAAAATAAGGTACAAACACAATTTTTGGTGAAAAAAGACAAAGCATTGCCTATCGTATAAAATTCCCTTATATGAAAAGTCTAGCTGTAAATAAAGCTACGGTGAGAGAGAGCAGTGCAGTGGTCATTTGTGTATGGAAGTGGAGGGCACTGTTGGAGAATGGATACAACTTGGGCTTTCGGGCACTGGGGAAGCTCTGTGCCCTAACCTGGTTCATTGCCACACTGACTTAGATAGCAAATGTTTCAGTAACATGTGCAGGAAAACGGATGCAGCTCTATATTTCAACTTGCTACAACTTGTTTACATATTGCCAGTATCCAGTTGACTAAAAGGGGATACGGTCAGGTATCTGAAGCAACAAGGGTGGAGACATAGATTTTACCAGGGTGTGGTGCAGTAGCGGAACACTGCTCTGGTGTATGTGAAGTACTGAGTTCAATCCCCAGCACTGGGAAAACAAACCACAGCCTGAATACTTCTCTACCTCCCCTCCCTTACCCCACTACCTTGACCACCTCTAAAAAAAAAAAAAAAAAAGGAGAGCATTGACCAAGATAAATCTAAATTTTCAAAAGGGCATGAGAAGCAGTAGCATGAGAGTGCAAATGAGGAATGCTTTGGAAGCCTTTCTCAGGTCTAGACATTTGCAGCAGGTAGCTCCAGGGGCACCACTGCTTACACACAGGGGAAACCTTTTCTCTGAGGGAAGCTCACCAATTTCCATCACACTGTCATCATCCAAGGTGTGGTGAAAGGCAAGAACTCAGAGACGCTGAAGCTGCAGACACTGCTGGACAATCAGTCTGGCCACTTGGTGAATCCCGTCTCCAGTGGGAAGAAGCAGTTCCTCCAGGTTCCTGAGAGAACCCAGAGCCAGTGCTGTGGGAGACACAGCAAGCCATCCTCTGTAGTTGTTCCATTATGAGCAGCTGTGACCTAGTCATTTTGCACTCTAGGAGGCCCCACCTAACAGAGGCCCTCCTCATCACTGCCCTCTCAAAGAAGAAGACAAAAGGGGTCAGTGCTCCAGGATATTTGATCACACTGTGAATCCCGGGCTTGTGTTGTTTATTAAAATATCCTGTTTCTACTTGTGGTGGGGCTCAGCCTTAGCACACACCTTTAATCCAAGAATTTGCCTGAACAGGATTAAATAAAGTCAACAAAAGTTCAAGAGGTGGAGCAAGCAACCAGTTGATAGGGAGTGAATGTAGAAAAAAATAGTAAGAAAAGGCAGAAGGATGGATAAAGAAACACATGGGAATTAGAAGGGTAAGACACTGAGTTTTGAGGGGTTTTGGAGATGGTATTGGGAAAGAGAGTTTCCCTTTGTCACATAGGTTGAGGAGGAAGGTCACATAAATGCTTTCTCTGCCTCTCTCAAACAGAAGCCATTTTACATTTTTTATCCAAGCATCTCGCTCCTGCATCTTTATTCGTGAAATTGAGTGATTAAAATTTGTATATATATATATATATATATATATATATATATATATATATAGTGCTTCAACACATGGCACAACCACATGGACAGGGAAATTATGCCAGTGCAGACAAATTGAGAAGCTATAAGATTTGTTAAGTCACCTGGAAGTTCTCCAAGAAAGAGTTAAGATGGGAAATACCATAATACAAGGTGCTAGAACCCTGCATAATCCTGCTTTAGATAGCTTTAAAACAGAAGAAGTAAATGAAAAGATAAATGACTTAACTGAGATTGACATAATTCAGATTATAATTACTACCAGCTAGCAATTAATATTTTATCCTTAATAGCCATAGTAGATTTTTGTACCCTCTCAAAGAAAAAAAAGAAAACTTAGAGATATAGGGAAAATAAAAATATCAAAAGTGGACTGATAGGATACAAGCCTTAGAATAAAAATTAGAGATACTTATAAATAAAAATGAGAACAACACTCAGACAAAGAGAGAGACATTTAGATAAGAACTTACTGTGCCACTGCATGATGAAACTGAAGAGGGGCAGCTTAAGGTTATTAGAAAACCAACCTTAGATGATATATAACTATACAAAAGATGATAGACACCCCCAATGTTCTGAGGAAGTTAAATGGAATCTTATAGGCATATTAAATTTGAGATTTAAAGAAGTAATCATTTTATTTGGTATGCATTCACCCTATGTGAAGTAAATATTAAAGTTATTGGCAACTTAGAACAGAATTATCCTTTGTCTGGAAAGATTTGGCAACAGCAATATTGGAAGCCAGTTCTCAGTTACAATGGCAAACATGGTAGAAAGAGGAAGCTAGGACTATAGAACAATGATATAAGACTAGAAGTATTAATATTTCCCAGGATCCATTGCTAGGTAAAGGTCAGTATGAAGAGTTACAAAGGTAGTTGGAATATGATAATCACACCATGACACTATGTTGCTTAGCAGCTTTAAATGTTTGGTACAAAGTTGAAGAATCAGGAAAGAGGTTGGAGTCATTTACTAAAATCTACAAAGACCAAAATATGCCTATACCGACCCTTTTGCAAAGATTGACTTCAGCTGTGAATAAAATAGTATCAGATTCACAAGTCAGACAAATTTTGATTGAATTTTTGGCTTTTGAAATGCTAATTCAGAGACAGGTGGTGTTGGTACATGTCTCTAATCCTAGCAGTCAGGAGGCTGAGGCAGGTGGATCTGTGAGTTTGAAGCCAGCCTGATCTGCAGAGTGAGTTCTAGATAGCCATGGCTACACAGAGAAATCCTTTCTCAAAAAAACCAAAACAGAAAAAATGCTAATTCAGAATGCAAAAGTGTGAGCAGTCCTTTTAAGCAGGATTGGCACCAATAGATGAATGGACCAGAAACATGGCTGATATTGGATCTCATGTTTATAATGCTGCTCTGATAGCAGAAGTAATTTCTAACAGTCTTAAGAACAATCAAAATGTGAGATGTTTTAATTGTGGTAAGCCAGGTCATTTTTAAAGGGATCGTAGACAAAGCATTCTTAGAAACTATGGGGGTGTTTTTCCCCTGGAAATTATTGAAAAGGAAATTCTCTCAGCTTTGTGGAGTATGCAAAAGGTGTGGCAAAGGATGGCACCGGACTAATGAATGAAGATCAACAAGTGAGGAAGGGGAATGGGAGAGGTGAGACTGAATATCACTATGGTGTCCTCCAAAGGACCAGCATGGTTGATGCATGACCCATACTTTGGTGGATCATGCACAGCCACCCAACACAGACTTGAAATAAGTCAATGAATGTAAACAAAAAAGGCCCAGGGAAAGGCCACTCCTCAGGCCTCATAAGACCCAGTCAGGAGGAGGCAAGTGTTCAGATTTCTGTGCTGAGTCTGAGATCTAGTCTCATCAAACAATGAGCATTTATGGGAAACACTCTTTAAAAAAGCAAGACGATGCCAATATAGGATAGAGAGCTTTCTCTTCACAGTTCTTCTCAGATTCATTGTGCATAAGGAGAGCCTGAGTTTCTCCTTGATCCGTTTTGTTTCTTTTAGGTAGAGATAACAACTCTGTGTGTGTGAATGTGTGTATGTGTACGCATGTATGTACATGTGTGCTTTGTGGGGAGATTGGATAGATGAGTCATTGTGCTAAAGTATGGGCACATTCCACAACCACAGGCTGAATTTTTAAACATTGTGTCTGTACCAAACACATACAGACTCTTCTCCCTCTTCAATATTCCCAGAAGAACACAGCAGAACATTTCTTTACAGGGCGATAGGTGTTGTAGGCAATGGAGAGATGGGTTAAAGTACATGGAGGATGTGTGGAGTCATGGGCAAACATGGCACCATTTTGTATCATAGAGGATCTTCTAGTGTTTACAGCAGCAGCAGGCTTTAGACCCAACTGCCATGGGTGTCAAGGAACAACTATACACAACTTGCTTGGTTATGGGTTCACTCTAGGAGAAGGGAGAGGAGAAGAAGATGAAAAAAAAATTAAGAAATGTTGTTTTACAAACTTACCAAACTTTCTTGATGTTTCCTTATCTGGAAAGTGTTGGACATTAAGATTCAGTATCTTCAGAGAAACAAAATTTGGCAAGACGGTGACTAGGACAGAAAAAATAAATTTTAGTTAGGTCAGACGCGTTTCCTATGAAAAAGAAGAGTACTGTTGAAATAAAGAGTATTTCAAATGTGATGAAAGGTGATATAATGTTCAGGTTGAATTACTATGACTAAGTGGAAGACACTGCTCTGAAAATGAAAGATTTAAATTGTAGACAGATGTGTTTCACTTTTGTGAAAGCCTCAATGAAGATCAAGTGTCCTCACAGTTCCCATGATAGCAGTTGCATTTTAATCCTAGAGTACTGAATGCCTGTGCACAGGAGCATCTGTAGTCAAAGTTGTCCAGTTCATACCAAATGATGTGGTTTCAAAGCATCGTCCAGAAAACTCAATCTCTCTGAGTTTCTTGCAGCAAGCAAGCACAGCCATGAGAGACTCACAATTCAACAGGAAATTACATTTCAGATGGAAGACATGAAGATTTGGAGAGTTCTGAATCAATTTCACTGCAAAAGATGAAAGAATTTTATTAATTAGAGAAGGCCACAAATTTCTATCAGAATTGGACCCTCAACATCAGTTCCAGCCACACTGATTTAACAGGCTGTGACTCGGGGGCCCAGTGCCTCTGTGACACAGTGGCACAGTATCTAGAAGTCAGACTACATTCATTGGGGTTATGCTCAGTTTCTGCAACTGACTAGTGAGCAGATGACCCGGGGCAAGTTCCTGACCCCCTCTGGAAACAGAGAACTGAAAAAGAAAACTATTTCTGTTCACTATATTTCACCCCCAGTGTCAGCATCCTGATGTCTCTATGTTTGCACCCTTTACTAACACAATAGGAATTCTGTGCAAAGTAACATAAAAAAAGAGAACAACTCTGAAACACAACTTTAAAAACATGTAAACCTATTTATTTTGTCTATGTGTATGTGGTGTGTGGAGATCATCCATGTGCCAAGCACATGTTGGGAGGTCAGGGGAAAACTGGGAGAACTCGATGTTTCCTTTCACCACACAGATCTATGGGACTGAAGCCAACAGGACTGACTTAAGCACATTTACCTTCAACTTGGAAAATGTTTTGTTTGCTTGCTTTTGTTTCTTTTCAGAAGGGGTCTCATATTGTATCTCCAACTAGCATGGAAATAACTACATTTACAGAGAGAGGCTGACTTTGATGTGATAATCTTCCTGTCTAACCCTTCCAAATGCTGTTACTATAGGCAGGAGCCTCCATACTCTAGTGACTTTTTAACATGCAAATCTGCCATGTCAGTTCCTAGCTAACATCTCCTTAGTATTCAGTGCCTTAAAAATTAAGGATCTCCACAATAGAGGACAATGCAGCCACTTTTGATGTGAACTGATAGACTAAGATCAGAAAGGGGAGGAGAACCTTCCCTATTAGTGGACTTGGGGAGTGGCATGCATGCAGAAAGGGGAGGGTGGGTGGGATCGGGAGGGGAGTAGGGAGGGGCTTATGGGGGGATACAAAATGAATAAAGTGTAATTAATTAAAAAAAAGTCAACTGAAAAAAAAATAAGGATCTGATGTTGCTTTTGTCATTTTGCTAAATGGCATGTTCTAGAAAGATGGCTGCACAGTTGTCTGTCAACAGGAGGCTGGGATAAAGAGAAATGGAGAAAATGTTCTAACTGCTTCTTGGCTATTCAAGCCAACTCAAAAGCCATGTACTCCCTTTGTAAACTTTGTGTACATTGTAAACCCACAAGGCCCCAGGCTTACAAGCAATAAAATTGTCTCAATCCCTGATCTCATCCCAACAATCAGGCCACAGAATCCCTCTACTCCTAGACCTCCCTGGAAAGCTGTGCCCCTCCAACCGCACACCATGCAACCCTACATAAACTCTGTGTTCCACCCAGTTCTCTGCTGCTTCTTGCTTGAGAAGAAGAACCCCCCCCACGTCTTCCCTCCCAATAAATCTCTTGTGCGAGGTTTGTTATGTGGTGTGGCTTGGTGGTATTCCTTGGCTCTGGACTGCCAGGATATCTTCTGGAGCACCCCGAAACCCTTTTGGCTGAGCAGAACTTTTGCTGGGGAAACCTCCCCTGCAGAAGCAGAGCTATTACACTTGCACTGGGGAAACTCTCCAGGCAGTTGGAGCAGAACTCCTGTAGGGGAAGCCTTGCCCTTCAGAGCTGCAACACCTACACTGCTCCCAGTCAGATTCCTTCACCCTCAGTAGACAGATCTGCACTTGCCACTCAGACAGCAAAAGAAGAGGACTCCACACACTGCTTTGGAGAGGAAGTGTTAGGAGTGTAAAGCTCAGGCTGTGCAGTCAAACCTTCTGTTTGGAGACACATTTCCTTAGCCCTGAGCCATCTCTGACCTCATTTCCCAAGCTGACAATCAGCAATAATCATCATACCTTCTCTCACACAGGGGCTGTGAAGACTGAGACAGCGGTTGTGAAGGGCTCAGAATAGTTCCCCACATGTTAAAGACTCGGGTAACAAATAAATCTCTGCTCTCTTAAGGAGGAAGAGCACTGTTCCCACACCTTCCCATGTGGGAACAATTCACACTGTGAAGCCCAGGGAAGGTTTAACTAATGATGGTTCTACCAATTACTAGCCAAGTAGCTTTTGCAGCTGAGACATGAGCTGGAGATCCAATCACCATCCTTACCTAGTCTGCAGAGGTCAGACTCCATGGAAGTTTGGATGGATAACTTCTCCATGTGGTGGAGGTTTGGGAACTCTCCAGGAAGGACTGAAAGCACATCTGCTTTGCCGTCTAATCTCACAGGCAGTTCTTTCAGTCCCGGGAACTTGTCCAAGTCAGCAAAGAGTTGATCTGGAAAGCAGCACATAGTTCCCATCACTCAAGGTCCCCAGTGGAAATTCTAAACTATGCTGTCATCTTTAGCCATTTTCATGCTTTCAGAATGAAATTTCTCAGACTTCCTAACATCTGTGTAGGAAGCACAGCCATGAAGATACTGCCATCTGCTGATTATAGACTATAGGAGAAGCCCTGTGCTGGTCTCTAGACTCACAAAATATATAAAATTTCCCTCAACAAACAGCATGGGAAACAACTGGTTTTGCACATGCAAAGGATTATAGTTTAATTTTTAACTCCAACTTACATAAAAATGTAACTCAGAACCTCTCCACCAACCTAATACTGTGCATCCTCTTCCAAAGTCTGTCCAGGTAACTCTTTAACCCTCCTCTCTCATCCATCCCCAAACCGCATAGATCTAGCTTGGATCCCACATCCAGTACCTAGGCCTAGTCCAGCCACCTCTGCCTGTGTCACTGCCAAACTGTAGAATTCTTTTACAATCCACCCTGCCTTCCTTTCCATCCCCAACCTTCAGCCACATCCTACACAATCTCACAATCTTCTCCAGGGTCTAGCTGGGTGAGTTTTCCTGATGCTCCCCACCTCCCACCCTCCCCAACCCCCACAAACTTGGACTAAAATGCACATCTTGCATATCAGCTCAGGCTCCGTTGTCCACCTGAGCCATATCCAACTTGTAGGCCCAATCCAACCCTCACAATCATAAAACTGATGGAATGACAAAGAAAATCCAGGATTTGAAAATAAAATTCGATAAAGATAGAAACACTGAGGAGGACTCAAGATAAATATATATAAAATTGAAAAACCCAATAACTGAACTAAAAAACTCAAAGGACAGACTTACAAGTATAATGAATCAAGGGGATGATTCAGTATGAGGACTGACTTGAAGATAAAGTACATAAAATTAGCAAAGAATATGGGGGGAAACACAGCAAAGAAACATACAGGAAATGTGGGACACCAAGAAAAGACCAAACTTTCAAATTTGAGAAATAGATGAGGGAGAAAAAGCCCGGGTCAATGACATAGACCAGCTCTCCAACAACATCATAGAAGAAAATTTGCCAAAATTAAAAAAAGACATACCCATACAGAAGATATGGGAAGCACAGAGAACGCCAAATAAAAAAGCCTGAAAAGAAACTCTTCATGGCATATTTTCTTTTAATTTCAATAATTTAATTACTAACTACACAATAATGCTGATGTCTTTTTTAACCTTTCAGGTATTGTTGTTTCTTTTCTTCTTATTTATTAAAATTTATTTACTTTGCATCCCAGCTATAGCCCCTCCTTTATCCCCTCCCAATCTAACCATCCCTCCCTCTTCTCCTTCCAAGCCCATCCCCAGCCCACTGATAGGGGAGGTCCTCCTTCCCTTCCATCTGACCCTAGCCTATCAGGTCTCATCAGGACTGGCTTTATTGTCTTCCTCTGTTGCCTGGCAAGGCTGCACCCTCTCAGGAGAAGGTGATCAGAGAGCCAGCCACTGAGTTCATGTCAGAGACAGGCCCTTTTCTCTTTACTAGGGACCCCACTTGGAGATTGAGCTGCCATAGGCTACATCTGTGCAGAGGTTCTAGGTTATTTCCATGAATGGTCCTTGGTTGGAGTATCAGTCTCAGAAAAGACCCCTGTGTTCAGAATTTATGGTTCTGTTGCTCTCTTGTGGAGCTCCTGACTTCTCCAGGTCTTCCTCACCCTTCTTTAATAAGATTCCCTGCACTCTGCTTCATGGCATATTTTAATGAAAACATTAAGTATACAAAAAATTTGAAAACATCAGGAGAAGAAACACAAGTCACACATACAGGAACACCCATCAGAATAACAGCTGATTTCTCAATGGAAACACTGAATGCCAGAAAATTCTGTGTCACTGCATATCAAATCCTAAAAAACCACAACAGACAATCTAGGTTAATACTGATAGTAAAACTATCTAACATACGTGATTGGGGGGAAATTCTATGATATAAATAGCCTATGAAAACTATATCCAAAACACCAGCCTAAAGAAATTAAGGGAGACATTATTTCAGACTGAAGAGAGGGGTGAACAGAGCTAAGAGATGAAGGAATTTGAAGGTATGATTACTAAAGTACAAAGTACCACTGAGAGCACAATCAACACCAGAAATCAACAACACATCACTACAACCAACATATGCACTTTAATAATACCTTCAAATATTAATGGTCCCAATTCTCCAATCAAATGATTCAGGTTGGCTGAATGAATCAAGAAATAAAATCATGTCAGGCAGTAGTAGCACAACCTTTAATTCCAGCACTGAAGAAGCAGAGGCAGATGGATCTCTGTGAATGAGGCTAGCCTGTTCTACAGAGCAGGTTCCAAGATAACCAAGGCCAAACAAAGAAACCCTGTCTCTAAAAACATCATCATCATCATCATTATCATCATCATCATCATCATCATCATCATCATCATCATCATAATAATAATAAATTCATCTATCTATTGTTTATGAGCAACATATCTTAGATTTAAAGATAGGCACTTACTAACTTCCCCTTCTTTCATACAATTCCCTGCACTCTGCCCAAGGTTTGGTTATGAGTCTCAGCATCTGCTTTGATACACTGCTAGATAGTCTTTCAGAGCCCCTCTGTGATAGTTTCCTGTCCTGTTTCTTGTTTTCTCCTACATCCAATGTCCATCCCATTTGTCTTTCTAAGTAAGGATTCATCAACTTACCCTGGTTCCCCTTTTTTGTTTATCTTCTTTAGGTATATAGATTTCAGTATGTTTATCCTATCTTATAGGTCTATATAAGTGAATATATACCGTGTGTGTTTCTACTTTTGGGATACCTCACTCAGGATACCTCACTCATTTCTAGGTCCCACCATTTGCCTGCAAATTTCATGATTTCCTCATTTTTAATTGCTGAGTAGTATTCCATTGTGTAAAAGTCCCACAATTTCTCTATCCATTCCTCAACTGAGGGACATCTAGGTTGTTTCCAGGTTCTGGCTCTTACAAATAAAGCTGCTACAAACATGGTTGAGCAAATGTCCTTGTTTTGTACTTGAGCATCTTTTGGATATATGCCTAGGAGTGGTATAGCTGGGTCTTGAGGAATCACTATTCCTAATTGTATGAGAGGACAGGAGCTCCACAAGGACCAAATACATCAGGGGACAGGGGTCTTTTATGAGACTATTTCTCCAGCCAAGAACCATGTATGGAAATAGCCTAGAACCCCTCCTCAGATATAGCCCAAGGTAGCTCAGTATCCAAATGTGTACCCTAGTAAGGGGAAGAGGAACTATTTCTGACATGAACTCAATGGCTGGCTTTTCATCCCCCTGCCCCCCCAAAGGGAGGAGCAGACTTGCTAGGTCACAGAAGAGGACATTGCAGCCATTCCTGAAGAGACCTAATAAGCTAGGGGCAGATGGAAGGGGATTAGGTCCTCCCCTATCAGTGCCCTATCAGTGGACTTGGAAAGGGGCAGGGAGGAGATGAGAAAGGGATGGCAGGATTGGGAGGGAATGAGGGATGGGGCTACAGCTGGGATACAAAGTAAATAACCTGTGATTAATATAAAAAAATAAAAATTATTATTAAAAAAGAAAAAAGCTTCTATGAATATTAAAAAATAAAGATAGGCACTTATATAGAGTAAAGGATACACAAAATACTCCAATTAAATGACAGTAGGAGTCAAGAAGCATTGTTATGCTAATATCTGACAAAATAAACTTTAAACAAAAATGATGTAGAGGAAATGAGGAAAAATACTTCACTCTAATCAGAAAACAGCTAACCAAAACACATTATTATTGTAAACATATATGCACCAAATTCTGATGCATCCAATTGTATAAAAAGTGTACTACTGGAATTAAAGACACATACTAACACCAACGCATTGGTATTAGCTGATTTCAATACCCTTGTCTCGCCAATAGAATAAAAAGTAAGCATAGAAAAATCAGCTTTAAATGACATCATCTATGAAATGAACTTAACAGATGCCTATAGAATATTACACCCAAACACCAAAGAACATACAGTCTACTAAGCTACGCACACAAGCTTCTCTAAAATAGATCATATTCTGAGACACAAAACAAATCTGTACAAATTCTGAAAGATTTAAATAACTCAGTGTATCCAGTATGGTCATAATATAATATATAAAACTTAAAATCAACACATCTCTAGTAAATACACATAGTATGGAGATTAAACACATTACTGAATGATGAATGGGTCAAAGAGAAAATCAAGACAGAAATGAAAGAGAATAACTATAACTAAATAAATACAACACAACACAAAAATCTAGAGACACATTAAATATAATCCTACATGACAATTTTATAGCTCTAAGTACTACATTAAAAAAAAAAGCAGATAAAGTACAGATCAATGACTTAATGGTACAACTCAAACATTTGGAAAAATGAAAAGAAACCAAACCCAGATCCAGTTAATGGCAAAAAATAGTAAAACTCAAAGTGGAAATTAATGAACTAAAATAAAACAACACCAGGAATCAACAAATAAGAATTGTGGCTTTTTTGAGAAAATAAACAAGATTGACAGGCCCTTGGCCCAACTAAACAAGTAAGGCAATCCAAACCTAGAAATACAACTGTCACCTGAGGTTCCTGGCTCAAAATCTCAGATATGAGTATATAGTCTGGAATAGCAGCAAAAAACAGGGGGGAAAGGCCATTGTGAGGAGAGCAATAGAAAGAGAAATAGCAACAGAGGGGAAATAGCAGGGTTCAAGATGTAAAAGAGTAAATAGGAAAAACAGAGGACTTTAAACACAGAGGAGAGGAAGGAGACAAATAGAGAAGGAGGATGGAGGGACTATTAACTATCTACTTAAATATACCTATGATACATTTAAGTAACATATAAATCTATACATACATATATAAATACCATAGAAATATACATAATTTAAATGAAAATTTCCCATCCGTGCTGACAATGCTCCACCCAAAAGCACTAGGTTATCTATCAAAAATCCTGACACCAGGCATGAGAAGCCCTCTTTTTGTGTTGTCAGTCAGGATTGTCTAAGAAGCTCCCAAAACATTAAAGACTATTTCTGATGGCATTGTTTGCCTTCCAGAGGTGGATGATATATCTCTATTGCTGAAGAGAACATGCGCTTCAGACACAGGACCTTAAGATGTGAGCTGGAACTGACCTGAGAGCCTCCTCCCTGAGGACTAGCTTTTGTTGTACCAGAAGGCAGCATGCAAGCTTCCAATGGAGGGAAGCAACCAATTCTTCACAGCTATGGTATCTATGAACCACAGCAATGACCAGCATGACACAATACCTCTAACGGTGTAATGGTGGCGTTTATACCTTAATGGTAACCAACCATCTCTAATTGGACATAAGTCCCACTCAACAAGAGGGAAGACATGACTGGTACTGGAAACCTAGCCAAGTTCTCAGGGCTTGCAAAGCTTGGATGTTGAAGAACAACCTCCACTGTACTAAACTACTGTACTAAACCAGCATAATCCCTAACTACATTCTACATATTTGTCCTTGTGCCCACAGACTATCCCTACCCTCATCAAAGAAACTTCTCTTTGCAACAGAGGAAGACTATTACAGAAAACCAAACTGATCAAAATTAAGAATTGTGATGCCTAGTCCCAACTTACACATCTACAACATGATGGTTGGCCTAAGGCTCAGAGATCACTGTGGGGAAAAGGATAGGAAAGATTCTAAGAGCCAGAGAAATGCCAAGATTTACTGAGGTTCTGTCTTCTGGAAATATCAGAGAATCTACACCCATGAAGTCTCACTAAGAAGGTTTCCTAAACATGACCTGAACAAGATTCACACCAATGGACATGCTAACGTGGACAGGCTGAAGCTCATGAAGCCTCAGACACACGGAAGAACGTCAGGCAACTAAGGATGCTAAGACAGGGATTAATACTCTTCCCAGGGAAGAGCACACCAAATGGTTATACAATGACAAATGGTCATCACTCTGTGTGTGTGTGACATCATATGGACTGATATGGATGCAAATATATTTTGCATCCATATGTGTGCGTGTGCAACATTGTATGGACTGAGCAGGTTGCATATGTGTGTGTGTATGTATGTGTGTATAAAACATGTAAAGAAAAAGGTCATTGCTCAGACCCTGAATAATCATTTAGCCAATGTAGCTCATGCCTTAGTTGTACAAAACTGAATTAATGCTCAACTAAAAGGAAACTTGATGGTGTTCAATCAGAGGATTGACCTCGTGCAGGAGCAAATGGATACCCTATGGCAAATCGCTCAACTTGTCTGTCAATGAAAATATGCTGGACTTTGAGTCACTAGCATATAACATGAGAATTTTTCCTGTGCTGCAAATCTGTCTAAACAATTGTCTAGCTATATTTTAGGTAATTGGACTGGAGAATTCGATGCTACGATGGAGCAGCTGAGAGTGGCCATTGTCACAGTAAATTCTACCAGAGTGGACGCAGGACTAGCCACAGGATTATCAACATGGATTGCTGCAGCCATGAATCATCTGAAGGAATGGGCAGGCATGGGAGCGTTAGCAGGCCTTCTGGTGTTGGTCTCCTTGGTTTGCCTGTGGTATATATGCAAGATTAGAGTCTCATAACAGCATAATGCAGCCATGACCATTCAGGCCTTTATAGCCATTGAAGCAGGACAGTCTCCCCAAGCATGGTGGGCTACCATAAAAAGCTAAAATGTTATGCTCAGGATGCGAGGCTAAGCACTGCACTCAGGGTCAGCCGCTTTGGACCCAGAGAAGAGCATGTCTGATTGCATGCGGGTTGATGCCCCAGGTCCTGCCTCTGAGAAAAAGGGTCTGATGCTCTTTGGGTGGATGACACCTAAATGAACATCAGTACAAAGTCCCAATTTATTTCTAATATCAGAGATCAGACCTCTACTCTTGCCTGATGCGTCTAAAACAAAAAGGGGGAACTGTAGAGAGCTGCGGAATGCTATGCCTTAAAGATGGAGCTGGTTTCCACCTTCCACCTTCCTGATGGTGAGTGCTCTCTGTCACAAACAATTCCACATTTGGCTAAGGCTGAGGATCTGCCTTGCTTCCATGTATGTGGACCTATCTGCATTGCCCACGTGGCACGCGGGGGTTGGCTACCCAGAGGCTATTTAAGCTGTGGGCTGGCTTTCCCCAGGGTCAGATGATTGTTCAAGGTTCCTGAATAAACTGCATTGAAAAAAAAAAAAAAAGAAAAAGGTCATAAAATCGATTGAGAGCAAGGGGGATTTCATCAAAGAGGTTGAAGCAAAGAAGAGGAATGAAGGAAAATATAATTGTTTTACACACACATATGTGTGTGTATACATATATTCCCAAAAATATAAATACACCTGATGGGTTTGTCCAATGTTACTTGTGTCTTTGTGTGTGTGGGGGGGGGATGTTTCTGCCTTCTGTTCAATAAAAAAGCATTTAGTTACTGCCAAGGTATTCATTCCACTACTGTAAACTTAGGGTAATAGAAACCTGATGGTTGTTTTCTTAGTTCAAAAGCATAATTTTTCTTTTGTGTTTTATGTTATAGTTAAGGATCCATTTTCAAATCTAAGGTCTAAAAGATTACCTGGTTATGGTTTCATTCTTGAACTGTCATTGATCTACTTTGAGCTATATTTTTTATCCTATATCTCTTATCTTTAATTTTTAAATTGTTTTGAGATTAAAATAAAATTAAATTATTTCTCACTTTCCATTTTCTTTTACACTCCCTTCCATCTATCCCTCCATCTACATTTTTCTCATTTCTCTTATTTTGAGACAGGATCTCAAGTTCCCAGTCTGACCTTAAATTTAGTATGTAGCCAAGGCTGCCCATGAATTTCTTCTGCCACCACCTACCATGTATTGAGAATACAAACATGAACAACCTTGCTCAGTTTGCACAGTGCTGGGAATTCAACCCAAGATCTTACGAATGTTTATGTTATACAATGCATGTTTATGGCATATCAACATTCTACCAGCTAAGCTACATTCCTACC
Organism: Meriones unguiculatus; assembly: GCF_030254825.1. Classification (NCBI taxonomy): domain Eukaryota; kingdom Metazoa; phylum Chordata; class Mammalia; order Rodentia; family Muridae; genus Meriones; species Meriones unguiculatus. Next base: position 74,641,515 of record NC_083354.1, on the reverse strand, counting down.
CTGCTTTGTCTACCTGTTGCATGAGAGTCAACCAGCTCTTCTGGAATCTGTGAGTGGATATTTTTCATCACATTAATTTTTTTTCACGGATGAGATATGTAGAAGCAGAACTGTCCAGCACACAGTGAGTTTAAATCTAACCTGGGCAAGCAAAGACGCTATCTAAACACCAAAACCAAACAGGAGGCACATTTTTAAAAACCAGGAAAAAGTCGTATTTAATGTTTACCTAAAAATGCACATATAATATATGTAAGTATAGGTGTACATATAAACATAACTGACGTGAAGTTATGCCACTGGAGGTGAAAATGCCATGAAAAAAATAAAGTCCAAGTGCAAGGTATAAAAATTTCTCTTCACATTGTGGTCAGGAGACCCTCCCCTCCAATATAACATAGGCTTTTGCTGTTTCCCTTGGTTGCCTCACAGAATTTGATGACAGGATCCTTTTACTCAAGACACCACATACTTCAAGCTCAAGACATGAAAGAATCTAGAACTGTCCTTGGAAGCCTCTTCCCTAAAGACTAACTCTCTCTTTCTCTCTTTTCTCATTAAACTTGTTTTAATGGGTCTCAAAATTCTGTGACAGATTTTTGGTCAAGTTGTGTCCATTAAAAAGTACTGATTTTGAAAACTAATAACTTAAAACTGCCACACACACACACAAAGGTCCAGGAAACATTCTTCTTTTCTTCTGAAGGTTTTACGATGCATTGTTATCATTAACCAGTATTTTACTATTAAACTTAAATGGCCAATTGAGACAAACAGTTCTGAGACCATTTTTTCACCACTGATTAAGACAAAGAAAACAAACAAACAAACAAGATTAACGCTCACAGTACACAAAGGTGCTATGAAAGCTGTCAAGAGAGAAAAGCAATTCACCGTCCTACCCAGCCACAAAGCCTATGAACCATAACAATGACCAGCATGGATGGTATATCCTATGATATATTAATGGCTTTTTGTATCTTGGAGGTAACCGACACCTACCCAATAAAATGTAAAGGCTGCTCAGGAATAGGAAATTCATGCCTGCTACCATAAACCTAGCTAACTTCCTGTGGCTGGTAAGGTCATGGCCCCTAGAAGATAGCCTACTCTTGCCATTTGCTAAACTAGTGTAATTTCTACCTGCATTTTGAATATTTGTCCTTATATCCACAGAGAACTGTAGCTGTCGATCTGCAGCAAAGAAATCAAAGAAGCTTCTTTTTTTTTCTTTTTTTTCTTTTTCCTTTTGTGTATGTGTGTGTGGTTTTTGGAGACAGGGTTTCAATGCATAACCCTGGCTGTCCTGGTACTCACTCTGTGGACCAGACTGTCTCAGATTCACAGAACTCTGTCTGCCTCTACCACCCAAGTGTTGGGATTAAAGGTGTATGCCACCATCACCTGTCAAAGAAGCTTCTTTTTCATAGAAGACAGAGACTATAACAGAAGTCCACAACTGGACAAAATCTAGAGAACAAGCTACCATGGGGAGCCCACCACAATTGATATATATAAGACTGCTCTTATACCCAAGGCTCAGAGAACATGGTAGAAGAGAGGACAGGAAGCTTGTAAGAGCCAGAGGATCAGAATATCTGCTATGAGATATTCTTCTATACATATAATATCTTCTATACATATGACCAGAAAGCTACACCATAAAATCTCAACAATGTGGTTGCCTAAGCAAGGCCTATACAATGACAACACCAGTTAAAAACAATATGGGTAGTTCCACCCTAGGATGAAGAGCTATGTGTGATTAGTGGACGCTGAGAGGGGACTCAGCTTCTCCACAGACAATGCCCAGCAGGTTATCCAATCCCAAGTGGTCAGGCCTGAGCACATACATATACAAGCAACACTAATAGACTCAGCAGTTTGTATTTATATGTGTGTTTATATATACAGATATGTAGACTAGGTTGACAGGGAACTGGGGAACAATAGTAGGTGTTGGAGGGAAGAGAGCATGGCATAGAAAGTATGTAAATACAGCACTCATGTATGACATTGTCAAAAATATAATGAAATAAATGTCAGTAAAAACAATAAAACAGGCAAACAAAATAAACAGAGAAAAAGAAGGAAGGAAAAAAGAAGTAAAAAGGAAAAAAAAAGATTGAAGGCTCATGAGGCCTCAACCCTACACAAAGAACTATAAAAACCTAAGGGATGCTAATGATGGGAAAAACAGTCTTCCCAGGGAAGAGCATGCCAGTTGGTTATGTCCTAACAAATGGTCAGCCCTTAAATCATATATACAAGTAGTAGTATTCAGACTGAGCCGGTATTTAAGTATTGAGAAATGTATACACATAATTAGTATACAAGTATATTAGAAATATATATACGCACATGTATGTATATATGTCAATATCAATATCAACAACTAATTTTAAAAACATGCCATGAATCTGAAAGAGAGCAAGGACGGGTATATGGAAAGGCTTGGATGGAAGATAGGAAAAAAGGACATGATATATTTTATAATCTCAAAAGTAATTCTTAAAAAGAAAAAGGACGGGGCTGGAGAGATAGCTCCGTGGTTAAGAGTGCTGTCTGCTCTTCCAAAGGACCAGGGTTCAATTCCCAACACCGACATGGCAGTTCACAACTGTTTGTGATGCCAATTTCAAGGGATCTGACATCATCACACCAAATGCACATAAAATATAAATTAAATAAATTATTAAAAAAACAAAAAAGTCATTAAAAAAGTTTTTAAAAAAAGTAAAAGGCCAATACAGACAGAGCAAAGAATACTTGAGCATATAGCATGCTGCTAAAGAAAAATCAAAGTTCTGCTACTAACAATAACAAAATTTAAAAATTAAATATTTGCCATGGTATAAAAACTGAGAAATGAACTGAATAAAAGATAGTAAAGTCTAGGAGCTGAAAAGATGGCTCGGCAACTAAGAGCTCCTGTTGTTCTACAGAGGACCACAGTTAGGTTCCCATCACCCACATTAGGCAGCTGAAACAACCTGTAATTACAGCTCCAAAAGATCTGACACTCTCTTCTTACCTCTGGGGGCAACTACACATACAAGCACAGGAACACACAGACACACACACACACACACAGTGAAATAAATATATTTTAAAACACATCATTATAAAGTCTATCCTGAAAACTATCAAACAGCGCTTAGGAGAAGACATAATTATTATTTATGCAGATTAAATGTCTTCTGTGGAGAAGCCATTTCCTCCTCTGGGCAGCGAGAGTGCAGAAGGTTCTCCAGCATCATCTGACACACAATGCCCCATTTACCAACAACAAGCTACTCAAGCACCCTTCTGAGGACCTTGAGAGATGAAATGATGGTGGCAATATTTTCCTAGTGTTCTCTGAGTTACCCCGGGCCTTATACACTGCCTCAAACAGTGAGAGTATTCAGATCTCTCCTATCAAGGCACATTCATGGCTTGTGCCTGAGAAGTTTACTCATCTAACACTAAGGATGAGAAAACACAGACTCAGCCAGACTGCTTGTGTAAGCACACTCGGGCTACCTGGTAACTGGTCTGTCCCTGAGACCTCAAGAGACTGCAGGGAAGGCAGGGTGAGAAGCAGCTCCTGTTCTGCTGTGCTGAGCTCCAGCCTGCACACGGAGCACTTGGTGACACAGGTCTGATTCAGCTCCAGAGCTGGGTAGATGCTTTCAAGAAAGCCACTGCTGTTGGAAAAGCAGAACTCAATATTCTGTGAAGCTGAGAAGACTTCCATTAGGACCTGGAGCAGTGCTTGGTCTGCTGGGCCCATGTTGGCCACTGCAACTTCCAACCTAGGGATCTTGTGTGGCTTAGGTGACAGTTTCCAATACCCAGAATTTATTTTGGGTAGATGGCTGCGTTGGTTATTCAAAAAACTGTATAAATTCTCTTCGTTTTTAGCTAAAATTTCCTCCCATTCCTTCATATGTTCAAAGGCAGATGCTTAGTCCTCATCTATAGTTGGTGGCTGTAATGTTTCATAACACTTTTTCATGACTGAGTAATCTACATTAGGTGACATTTTATTTCCATTCATGGAGACTTTTATACTTGCCAACAGTAACAGGCTTTCTGGGTGGTCCCAAAAGTATTGGAAATTCAATACATTTAAAGCCAGTGTTCTCCCTCGAAGGAATTGCAAAAAAAAAAAAAAAAAAAAAAAAAAAAAAATGGAGAAGATGCAGAAACTGTGTTGCTTTCATAAGCAAAGTTTAGAGCAATGCCCAACAAATTTTCTGAAAAAATCGAGGAAAAAGCTACAGGAGAAAACTGCCACAATTTTTTAATTGACTGTGTTATCAAGGAAGGTTCTGGTTGGTGCTTTACACGATCCTCTTCTTCAGACATGTTCTTCAGCGACTCTTTCTCATCCACCAACTGAAGCAAATGAGACACAACTTCTGGCCCTGCCTTTGATGAAGGGTGGCTGGAGACATACTTCAAAAAGTTGTTGTAGGTGGTCAGAGCCTTCAAGGGCGAGTTAATTTGTCTCAAATAATGAATTCCCAGGTCTTGCTCTTCCTGCCTGTCTGAACCCAGGAGTTCAGTCAGCATCATGGCAGCAAGAAATTCTTGGAAGAGAGGACTTAAAAACCGGTAGACTGGTCTCAGTGGGCAGTGAATTTGCTCATCAAGCAGGTGGTCAGGTCTTCATCTTCATCCACTCCAGCCTCTGTGAGGTCATCATTGTTGAACTCAAAGCATGAAGAAAAACACCCTCTCAAGTCCAGCTGCCCACATGAGGACACAGTGGCCTTGAGGGCCTCAGCTGCAGCTTTGTACTTTAAGGACAAGGTACTTCATATAGGACTTGAAAACTGCCACATCATGAAAGGGCTGGTCAGAAGGATTTTGAAACCAGTCAGTACAGACTGCTGCCATGAAGAGAGGAGTTTTGTGAATTCCCTGTAAATCCACATTCTGTCCAAAGTAAACCATAAACTCTTGCAGAAGTGTTATACTCTGTGAGAAGACCTTCTGTAATACAGAGAGTGTATTATAAAAAGGAAACTCTTTGATCTCTAGAATTGTAACCAGATATGGATGGATGGACCTGGTCCTGTTTGTATGGACAGTGATCAATAAGCAGGTTCGTGACAAGTAGTTTTTTGTAATCAGTGTCTCTAGGGCTTGGGGGAGCGAGTCCACCCCATTATAGTCATCCAACAGGAACAACGCCTGGTGTTTTAACTGCTGGATAATGCTGCTCAGGCACGCTTCACTAATGCAGACTCCTGCCTCTAGGAGTTGGGCACAGATGATGCTGGCCAGACCCTGGTCTGGTCTGGTGGAACTAAGGGAGAGGTAGAAGACCAGCTGGAACCTGTTCAACAGGGGACAGCACCCTGATGCCCAGAGAAAAGCTATTTTCTTCAGGAAGGTTGTCTTCCCACTGCCAGCTTCCCCCTCCACACACATGACCGAGCTGAGATTGGCGAAGACCTCGGGGATTGTCAGGGCACCTTGCACTGGCCTGCTGATGTGCTTTGAAACTATGGACACATAACAGCCAAGCAAGTGGTCAGTGCCTTGGCTAGAGCACACCTCTGGCAAATTCATGTGGCAGAAAGTGGCTTTGGTGTAGGCGCCTTGCAGCTGCTCACTCAGACTCTTTGCCTCTTGAAACCACTGGGCTTCCCTCAGAGCCAAGCCTGTGGAGAGAAGGGAGGCAGAGGACGATGTACCTTCACATCTCTTTGATTGCTTTGCTTGTCTGCTAAGGGTGAATTAGGACTCTCCTCTCCTTCATACCCCCCCTTCATACCCTAAGACCCTCTCACCTTTCCATAGCATCAGAATGTGGGGTACTATGTCTAAGGCCTCTCATTTGGCAAGGACTTGGATATCCTGGCAAGCTAATTTCCCTTTAGGATCTCAGGAGACCAGCCTGCTGCATGATGCCTTTAACACTGGCTGATTTGGATCTGGCATGAGGACCGCTGTCTGTAGTCCTGCATTCACTCTCAAGATGCCATGGGAGTGCTCTCTCACCCACGGCTCCCTTCACCTCAGTGCTCTCCTCTAGGAGCTCCTTGGACAATTATAAACACACTTTCCTGTCCAAAGCCCACGTACAAATACACAGAATCCCATGTGCTTTCACGTTCTTACGGGCCTTGGTGGGATGAACTGGGTCCTCGTGATTGCTTTCACTTGTGATTTCCTTTGAAAGGGAAATCCTTTATTAAATTAAAATTTGCATGATAGTGAGACATTATGTTATCATTGAGAACCCAAAGTCTTCTAGACTTCACTCTGTTTATGGCATGTATTCTACCAACTGAACAACATTTCCAGCCCTTGCAATGTCATTTGGACATTTTGAAATTCACAAATACTGTACACATATCACTTCAACCCAGAGTTGATTATCTTTTCAGTTTTCACCCTTTTTTCTTCATTTTTTCCAGTTTGTTTGTTGTTGGTTTTTTTTTTTTTTTTTTTTTTAGAGATGGGGTTTTATAGTATAATCCAGGCTGATCTTGAACTCACAACCATCTTCTTGCCTCAGCTTCCAGAATGCTATATTGTAGACATGAGCCATGATTCCCAGATTTGCTTTTGCTTTGTGGGAAGGCAATCATAGCACACGTACCAAACAATTGCAGCATGCAGCAGTTGGTATGCCGATTGAATTCATAGTTGTGTCTTATGTTGCAAAAATAGATTTCCTGATTTACTACTTGGCATTTGGTTTTGTTCACCAAGCACATTCATAGGCCAGAAATATATCTCACTTCAGAGTGCTTGTGTAGCACAAAAGGGGTCTTGGTTTCAATACAAGAAACAACATCAAAAGTCAAATCAGCTGGATATGGGTGCAGATAGTTGGAACCATAGCATTTTTAAGGCCGAGGCAGAAATCACAAGTTCCAGGTCAGGTTTGACTACACAGAAAATTCAAGAGCAATCTTAGCTGAAAATCTGAAAATCTGTCTCAAGCAAAAGTCCAACCAAGGAAAAGGACACGTGACTTTAATGTTCAAAAGTTCTAGCAGAATGTCAAGCCTACTGCCCTACAGGAAAAGGGCAGACGGAATGTGTTTAGTCTACATTTTAATCAAGTTGAAGTCTAAAAGAGTCTCAAGGGTCTGCTGCTTCTGGGAAAAGGGCTCACTGTTCACTATGATGCCCCATCTATAGCTATCATGTGACAGTTGCTTCTTAGATTCTCGTGGACTCTATCTAATTATGATACATTTACAGTTGACAATCACAGCTCAACCCCACAATCTTGTGTTGCTGAGTCAGAGAAGGGGCGGGGCTCATTACCATGGCTTCCAGAAGTGCATGGTGGCTCTCAAGGGCTGGAATCACTTCTGCAGAGGACTTCAAGTTTTGAAGAAATACACAATTATGCAGAGAAGATAAAGTCATGAAATGGTTCCATGCAGTTAAGTGTCTGCATTAGCTTTATGGAGAACATGAAGATTCAGGACCAGGAATGAGGCAGAAAGTGAACATTTTCAGTGACTCTGTCAGTCTTGCATCCTGTATAACCTTCAGTCTCTGGGTTCCAATAACAATGCATGTGGTTTGTAAAGTAATGGTGAAGATATTCAGGAAATGTTTTGGGGTGAGAACAGAGTTAGTGCCTGTCCGTGAAACCAGCTAAAATAATCTTAAAGAATATAAAATAGTGACACAGCACTGTGGGTGCAGAGGCAAGAGGATAACTTGGGCTCGCTGGATGCCAGTAGGTTCAGAGAGAGACCCTGCTTCAAGGGAACAAGAGGATGACATAAAGGAGAGGATAATCCCTGTTTCCCTTTGGCCCTATGTAGAACACACAGTGCACACACAAACACACATTACCTAAGCGAACATGATAAAAAATAAATAAAATTTCACAGATTAAAATATGAGAAAACTATAGAGTCATGGAAAAAGAACAACAAAGGACATTAAAAAATACTAAACAAAGTGTGCAATTAAAAATTTAGTTAACAATAATTTTTAACCATTTCAACTCTTGTCAAACTGTCAGAAACAAACCCACAAAATCTGAGTGTGCCAACTACATGAAATTCACATTAAGAATAAAAACATAGTTATCACACAGTTAAATAAAAATTTGATGCTTGCTGCACAAACATGGAGACTAGGCTCAGTTCTCAAGCACCTGTGTAACAGCGAGGCAATAGGGACAGTGTAATCTTAGAGAAGGAGAGACAGGAAGACTGTAGGGGCTCACTAACCAGCCAGTGAGTCTCATTGACCAGCTCCAGGCTTAATGAGAGACCTGTCTCACAAAATAAGTTGGACAGAACTACAAACCTATTTCTGAATACACAGAGCATGTTGCTTTCAGGATAGAGAGAAATCAAGCTAGAACTGACTCAGAATTTCCTCCCTGCTACCTTTCTGTCACAGTACTGGAAGAGGTTTTGCAGTCTGCTGGGGGAGGAAGGCCACCTGCATTCTACAACATCACCATCATGCCAGACAAGATGAGGCCAATGGTGAAAAGTGGCCTAAATCTTTAGGGATAACCAACTGCTTTTGTATTGGAATTGAGGCTGCTTAACAGATGCTCCAAAAGTGGTCAAGCTGGGTGTGGTGGGGCAGGCCTGTAAATCTCAGCACTTGGGTGTCAAAGACAGGTGGATCTCTGAGTCAAAGCCCAGACTGATCTACATAGCAAAGTCAGAATAGAAAGGGCACCACAGTGAGACCCTATTTCAAAAAGGCAAAATGAAAGAAAACAAAAACCTAAATTAAGCCTGGTAAAAAGCACATGGCCCAGAAACTCTCTAAAGGTCTTAGCAGGGAAGGGTCTAGGAATGCTATCTGGCTTAATGGACATCCTGTCAAAATTCCTTCTAAATATTTATGTTCCTATGCAACGAATGCTGCTGCTTTGATCCTTGGCTACATAAGCTTCTCACTGTAGTACAGAGAATACTTGGTTATTGAGTGTTGAGCCATATATACGAGAGGTCTATGTCAACCTCACACCAAGGCTCTGGGAGCATCTGATGGCACAGCCATATCCATTGGAAACAGCAAAAGTCATGAAGCCTGCACAGCTGTTTGACAGGGCTCTAGCATAGGTGAAACAAATGCAGCAATCATTTTCATTCTTTCCCTCTTTTGTAGGTTTTTAGGATCTATGTGTTTTATTGGGGGGGTGCATTCAGCATTATGATTTTTTTCTGTCTTTTCCCAAGAAAATTATGTCTGAGTTATTTCCTTTTAGAAAAAATAACAGTATCTGGCCACTGTTGTAAAGGTTTCTTATGCTTTGGAGATCACTGAGCACAGATTAGGATGTAAGCTAGAAACTATTTCATGAAGCCGTTACTACAGGAATATTTTGTGGATATCTGCCCTTAAGCAAACTCAAACAGTGTAATTGGTACAGGGAAAACAAAGATAAGGACAAGCTCTGACTGGCCAGAAAACCAGGTAACAGATTCAAGGCCTCCCTTTACAATACGCTTAGAACTCTCTGAAAATGTAGTTTACAGATAGGGGGTCATACAGGGTACACCCCTGGAGGAAGAGAACTCAGTAAATAAGACAGATTGACTAAAATAACTTGTTCCTACTTTATAGTGTAGATGATGACACAAGTAGTAAACGGAGTTAGGTATTAATATTTGCTCTTCATTAAAAAAAAAAGTTCAGGTGTTTTCTGTTTGTCTGGAGTGCCTTAAAACTACAAATACTGCCTGCCTAAAAGCAGGCTGTTACATAAGAAATGTGGTTGCTTTGGATAAGACAATCTTTAGATTCTATAACTTGGAGTTATAAGGCTTATAATAAGCATAAATCTGTTCTGTTTATATTTTCTAATCATGACTGAAGTTGTAACACTTCGTAATGAAAAATCAAACAAATCATCTGCACTTCTTGGATAGGTTAGTCTGTCATTAGTCTGTCTTTGTTCTATGAAACCTTTGTAATAAAGAAGCAATCTCATTACTAGTCAATCAGAACTGCAAAATTCCCCTGAGCACCTCTCCTGACTCATTCCTCTCTCCCTTGCCAATTATCTCCTCTGCACACCACTCTCTGTTGCTCTCATTCATCCATAATCGCTGATCAATGTGGCAGAGCTTTCTGAGCCACGATTTGGAAGCCTGTTCTTTTTTAAAAAGTATTTCATTCTTTGGAAATCACAGATGTGTGTACAATGTATGTGGATTATATCAACCCCCATTGCCTTTCTTCAGTTTCCCCAGACTCCTCCTAAAGTGAGGTTGCCTCCCAGCTTCGTATCCTCTTTTAGCTGAATTCAATTAGTGCCGCTCAAGTGTGAGTGGACACGGGGCCATCCAGCAGAGCTCAGGAAATCTCAAGGCCCATGGGCTGAACAAGTGTCAACAGCTCCCCTCCTACGGGGGGGGGGGAGCTTGGCTTGGCTGGATTTGGCACAGGCTTGTATGGATAGGCAACCACGGCAACTGAATTCCGGAGGGAAGGACCCTGCTGTGCACAAAACAAGACAAACCCAAGACAAAGTCCTCTACAACCTCTGGCTCTTATGACCTCTTGGACTCCACTTCTGCAATGGCCCCTGAGTTTGGGAGAAGGAAGTGTCCTCCTTAGGAATGAGCAATCAATGTCACTTATTGTCTGCACTTTGACCTTGTTGTAAGTCTCTGGAATTCTATTCTTGTTAAGGTCTGAATTTATGTTCATTCCAGACTCCCATTAGCAACTGAGAGCCTTGGGGTGTCCTAGAGAGACACTTGGAAGAAAGGATATGGTCATTGTTGCCAATTGTAAGTTTTCATCTTGCTGTTGTCTATCTAAACAAAAGCTGGGGCTAAAGAGATGGCTCAGTGGTCAAGAGCACTGGCTGCTCTTCCAGAAGGCCAGAGCTCAATTCTCAGTACCCACATGACAGCTCACAACTGTCTATAGCTCTTGCTCCATGGGATCTGACTTCCTCACACATGCAGATGAAACACCAATGTATAAAATAAAAATGAATAAGCTAAAAAACAAAAAAATATTGTGTGTGGTGGAGCATGCCTGTCATCCAGCACTTGGGATATGGAGGCAGTTGGATAAGTTTAAGACCATCCTCCCTAAACACTGAGTTGGAGGTCATCCCGGGTTATCTGGCACTCTGTCTCAAACACCCCTCTACCAGCTGACCAGCCCCCCAACAAACATAGCAGGCAAGCCAGTCGATTATGGTAGCACATGGCTATGCATGTAGTATTCATGAGAGTAAGGTAAGAAGATGTGAGTTCAAGGGAAATCTGAGCTATACTTCAAATCAAGATCAGCTACACAGCAAATTTTTTAATTGTTTTTTTTTTCTGAAACAGGGTTTCTCTGTGTAGCCCTGGCTTCCTAGGACTCACTCTGTAGACATACTAGAATTCTGTCTTAAACAATGTGAGGGCTGGAGCAGTAGTTCAGTGGCAATGTGCTGCTTCTCAGTCATGACACTCTGGATTCAACCTCCTGTCCCCTTTCACACACACACAACAGACATAGAACTAAAATAAAAAGAAACAACAAACAACTGAAGAAGAACAGGCAAAGTTGAAGGTTCATGTAGATGTGTGTGTGCGTGTGTTTGGTAAAAGGACAGTGAACTGAAAATCAAGAATGTGTTTGCCCCTGGATGAGGAGGGCAGCATCCTCAGGACAAGGGAGTGGCAAGGTGGCCTCTGAGGCATTGAGAGACCTTGACTTCTTGACTTTAGCACTCAACTCAGCTCCTAGGCTTTATTGTTATTGTCCTTTAAACTAGATCCATAACTACAGTACATACACATTACTTATGCTAGTTTTAATTAAAATAAAACAAAGTTTGTTGATAGATTCTAGAACAAGTTTTAAGTACAACCAAATTCTCTTCCAATTTGCCACACAGGAATTGAGAAGAAGGACCTGGCATTCTCAACTATTTTCTACATACAACTAAAAAAAAAAGAAAAAAAGTGGGGCCTGAAAATGTTTCCATGGGAGAACAGTCACTGCTCCTGTGGAGGACTCAGGCTTGCTTCCCAACACCCATATCAGGCAGTTCACGGCCTCCTGTAACTCAGTTCTAGGATATTTGATGCCATCATTCTGACCTCTGTGGGTACCAGGCATGCAAGCAGTGCAGATATACATGCAGACAAAACACCCAAAAGTCAAATACTTTGAAAAGTAAAAGAAAAAAGTGACCACTGCTGTCACTCATCTTCTAACTTAAAATGAGATGAAAATGTTCTATGTATTTATTTATTTATTTATTTATTTATTTATTTATTTATTTATTTAAAACCAGGAGAAATCTTGCTATATAGCCCTGGGCTAGCAGAAAACATGTGATTTTAGAAGGAAGAGAGCTGAGAAGAGCTAGAGAGAGATAAGAGAAGGTAATGGGAGGACGGTGGTGAGCATGATTGTAGCAAACTGTAATATATATATAACATATATGTAAAACATAATGTATATATATGCCGTGTTATTGTATGTATTAATGTACACTAAGAAAACATTTTTAAGGAATATTTTAAGTGATTCAGATACTATTAGCATGCTATCTAAGACCAGATGGTTATTTAAACCTTTACATTTAAATGTTAATAATTAAACTTAAATCAATTTAGAGCACTTTTAGGTATGTGTTGGATGGAAAGAAAACACACTGGTGGAATTGAACACAGACTGCCGAGGTACCAACACAGTTGCAGATTTTCCTGCCTTCCAAGGGAAACCAGATCAAAAGACTCTTGTTTCTTAATTACAAGTGCTGGATTTCAAAACAGATCAACTTTAGGATAATTCATATCAAAGTATTTAATATAAAACAAAACTACATTTTTCGTCATTCAGCTTCCTGAGACCTAGGACTTCATGTGTCAACCACCTTGCCCAGAAATACCCACTTTTCAATCTGCGCATATTGATATTTATCTTTGAAAATTCTAATTACTACATAATGACAAATTTCATTGTGCAAGTGGACCTTTCTAGGGTTTTCTTATGTAGAAGAGGAATAAAAATACATTTGAAGACTGACAGAAAAGGGGTGAGAGTAGCTCTATAGTAAAGTGATTGCCTGGGGTGCTTAAATCAGTTCTTCAACCAACAACACTGGAAAAAGAAAACCACTGAGGAAATATTAGACAATAGAAATAGAAACCCATAAAGCATTCTAAAAGGAGGTGAAAAGAAAAACTAGTTTGTACTCAAAAAAATCAGAAAGGCCTAGAACTGGCAGACATGATGTGCTCTCAGCAGTGGGCTTAGGTGGCTGAGGCAGGAGGATCATGAGATCAAGTCCTACTAGAATTGTTATAACAGTCTGTGCTACACAGATCCTGTTTTTAAAAGTGTGTACATAGATCCAACAAAAACTATGATCTTACTATGATGAGTAAAAAAGCTAGACAGGGAGAGTATCAAGAGGGAAAAGAAATAAAGATACATGGATACATTCTTCACAGTGGGAACCAGAGAATGAGCAGACACTACCCACAGATAACAAACCTGGACAGTGAGGGAATAACAGATGAAGTGAGTTCAAAGTCAACAGAATTAATTCACTTTGCTCACTTTGAGAAAAACTTGGTGTGGTCTACTAATGGGTCGTCACCTTCCTCCCACTTCTCCATACATCCTCCACAGGAAAAACACCGGACAAGGTCCTTTATGCCTAGGAAAAGGATATGGGGTCAGCTCAAGAGCACATACACCTGTTAACTCACAAGAATTCGACACCAGATTTCACTAGTGAAATCCTGCTTGCTCCTCCAGTTGGATTATGTGGCAATACCACGCACAGGAGGCAAGAGTTCACACAGGACTCTTGGTCCTTCCATGGGGTGGTCAGCAACAGTCAGCAACAGTCACTGAAGGTTCCCGTGCACCGTGTGCTTTGATGAAACCTGTCCCAAACCATCATCCTGAAAGATTTGCCATCAGCATCTGGAGTAGGAGCTTCATGAGAGCAGAGATTTCTGTCTGTTCTGGACAATAATGACATATGGGACATTCACAGACATAGGCAACCAACAAGATTGCTTACTGAGTAAATTGGAAGAATATACTTGTAGCTGGGGCAGGATGGAAGAGCAAACTTAGGAGCCTCTATGAAAGGCAGATTATGAAGAACCCCTGTCTCTGCTCACATTATTGCCAGCTCTCCTCCCCTAGAAATAGGAGCACTTCATCGGTGAAACTCAGGCAAGGCTGGCAAGAGAAGACAATGCGGTAAGACAATGTGGGTGGTGAGTTTTGTGACAGTGGAATAGGCCTGTCAGATGAAGTGACCTCAGGATCCCCAAGCTCAGAGGCTGAGTACCGAGGGAACTATGGAAAGCTGAAGGTCTTATGAGGCCCCAAAGAGATCTATGACAAATGAAAATAAAGAAAAGTGCAAGTCCGGGATTAGACTACCTGTCAGACACAAAATACTGACTATTTCAGGTGCTAAAGAGATGCTCAGCATAAAGAGCACTGGCTGCTCTTGCAAAGGAGTCAGGTTTGTTTCCAGCACCACATGCTGGCTCACGGCAACTATATCTCCAGTTCCAGGATCCAACACCCTGGCTAGCCTCTGAGGGCACCAGGCAGGCATGTGGCAAATGTGCTTACATGCAGGCAACATTCACACATAGAAATGTAAAATTAAAGGGGAAAACCCTGACTGACCTGTGTAGAAAAGGCCTGCTTTGACGAGAGCTTCAACAGCCTCAGGTGACTTGTGGGGCCAGTCCTTAAAAGTCTCCTTCCTCAAGTCTTTTTTTTTTTTATTTTATTTATTTTTTATCAGTTACATTTTATTAACTCTGTATCCCAGCCGTGTCCCGATCCCTCATTCCCTCCCAGTCCCTCCCTCCCTCCCTCCCTCATCTCCACCGTGCCCCTTTCCAAGTCCACTGATGGGGGGGACCTCCTCCCCATTCATCTGATCCTGTTTTATCAGGTATCTTCAGGACTGGCTGCAAAGCCCTCCTCTGTGGCCTAACAGGACTGCTCCTCCCTTCGGGGGTGGGGAGACCAAAGAGCCAGTCATCGAGTTCCTGTTAGAAATAGTCCCTGTTCCCCTCACTTTAGGAAACCAATTGGTTACTGAGCTACCACAGGCTACATCTGAGTGGAGGTTCTAGGTTATATCCATACATGGTCCTTGGTTGAATGTCAGTCTCAGAAAAGACTCTGTGCCCAGATATATTTGGTCCTTGTGGAGCTCCTATCCTTTCCCCATCAGACGCTTTCTAAGACAAATAGGAATAGTGCTTCCTCCAGACCCAGCTATACCACTGCTAGGTATATACCCAAAGTTTGTTCAAGTACACAAAAAGGACACTTGCTCAACCATGTTTATAGCAGCTCTATTTGTAATAGCCAGAACCTGGAAACAACCCAGATGTCCATCAACGGTGGAATGGGTACAGAAATTGTGGTATTTTTATACAATGGAATACTACTCAGCAATCAAAAAGGAGGAAATCATGAAATTTGCAGGCAAATGGTGGGATCTAGAAAAGATCGTTCTGAGTGAAATATCCCAGAAGGAGAAAGACAAACACGGGATATACTCACTTATATAGACCTATAAGATATGATAAACATAATGAAATCTATACACCTAAAAAAGATAATCAATTGAGCAGACATGGGGTAAGATGATCAATCCTCATTTAGAAAGACAGATGGGATGTGCATTGAACGTATGACAGGAGTCTACTGAGCGCATCTGAAAGACTCTAACTAGCAGTGTTTTCAAAGCAAAGACTCATGACCAAACCTTTGGCAGAGTACAGGGAATCATAAGAAAGAAGGGGAGTTAGTCTTCCTCAAGTCTTCATTAGCAAAGACGCTGTCATTGCAGTAAGCTTGGGTAAAAAGATGTGGGTGAGAAGAGCAGGCTTTGATAACAAAGTTCAAGTTAGTTGTGTGTATAGGTGGAATGATGTCATGATCTGTGCTTGTGTCAGAATAATTGAGGGTGGTTAGAAGAGCAGGAAGAAATAAGAGGTACAAGAAAGACCATGTTAGAACTGCTGGAGCAGAGTGGAAAACACTGGGGTATTCCATCCATTCGATTCATTTCTGTGCATGGTCATTGTGTTAAAGTGTAACTTAATACTATCCCCTGGTCATCTAGCATCAGGATAGAAGAATATTGAGAGGAGATTGCTATTTCCAGAGTCAGTGTGAAGATTTGAGAAAGGTCATTTCTCCTGTGGCTTTCTTAAAAACAGTCATTTTGATGGCTTGCTCTTTGAGATCACCACACTGGGAAGAACACTCATCCTGGCCCTGGGCCAGGTCTTCTCCACACGGTGAGGACTTGAAAATTAAAGTGTCCCAACCTTGGTCTGACAAGTTTCTCAAGATGAAAGCTTGCTGTGTTCACACATAATCCTAGATTCCCCCTTTTTTTCCCTTTTGCTTTAAGTATTTCTTTGAAATTTGAAATACTACACTTTAATTTAGCCAGAAAAATATTTTTAGTGTCTAGAACCTTTTATTGACTTTTGCCTTCTATTAAGCCACAATCTATTCATAGCGAATAGATTCTACTGTTTTTCTTTTTTTTCAACAATGTATCCTATATATATTATTTTTTTAATTTTTATTAATTACATTTTATTCACTTTGTATCCCCCCCATAAACCCCACTTTCCTCCCCTCCCAATCCCACCTTCCCTCCCCTTTCTCCACACATGCCCCTCCCCAAGTCCACTGATAGGGGAGGTCCTCCTCTCCTTTCTTCTAATTCTAGTCTATCAGATCTCATCAGCAGTGGCTGCATTGTCTTCCTCTGTGGCCTGGTAAGGCCGCTTCCCTCTCAGAGGGAGGTGATCAAAGAGCACCTACTAGAATCTGTACACCTAAAGAAACTAATCAAGAGGGAGGACTCTAGCTATAATGCTCAATCTCCATCCACAGGATGGATATCAGAAGAAAAAGAAAACAGGAAACAAGTTAGGAGCCAACCACAGAGGGCCTATGAAAGGCTCTGCCCTGCAGACTATCAAAGCAGATGCTGAGACTTATGGCCAACTGTTGGGCAGAGTGCATGCAATCTTATGAAAGAAGTGGGAAATAGTGAGATCTGGAGAGCACAGGACCTCCACGAGGAGAGCAACAGAACGAAAAAATCTGAGCACAGGGGTCTTTCCTGTGACTCATACTCCAACCAAGGACCATGCATCGAGATAACCTAGAACCCCTGCACAGATGTAGCTCATGGCAGTTCAGTGTCCAAGTGGGTTCCATAGTAATGGGAACAGGGACTGCCTCTGACATGAAATGATGGGCCTGCTCTACTGTTTTTCTTAGTTCTCACAAGTATGTTTCTCTCTTTGGAGCAGGTTGGCACTTGTGTCTTTCTTTGGCTTCCTTCTTTATCTGATCATTTCCTTCACCTGTATTAGGATGCTGTCTCAGGACTATGTTGTCCTCTAGCTTCCAACATTCACACATGGACCCATGCATATACATATACATTAGGGAAATAACTGAGTGTAAATTGGGTTTTGTTTTTCTTTGTTTTAGAGACAGATTTTCTTTGTGTAGACTTGTCTGTCCTGGACTAGTTTTGTAGACCAGGCAGGTTTCAAATTCAAAGATCCACCAGCCTCTGCCTCCCTGAGTGCTGGGATTATAGGCATGTGCCACAGTGCCTGACTAGGTGTCAATTTTATAAAGATTTACTTTTAAGGATTCATTTATTTTTATTTTTGATGTAGGTGTTCTGTCTGCGTGTTTGACTGTACCACATGTGTGCAGTGGCCAAGGAGGTCAGAGGACGGTATTGGATCCTCTGGAAATAGACTTGAAGAGTTGTCAGCTACTACAAGGTGCTGGGAACCTAACCTGAGTCCTTCTCAGGAGCGTGAAGTACATTAACTGCTCAGCCATTTCCCCCAGCCATAAAGTAAGAAAACAAAAAACAAACCAAAGTCATACCATGATGGAGAAATCACTTATAAAAATATTTTTTGAAGAAAGATGATGAGGGCTGAAGAGATGGCTCAGTGGTTAAAAGCACTTTCTACTCTTTTAGGGGACCTGAGTTCGGTTCCCAGCACCCACATCAGACAGCTCACAAATGCCTGTTACTCCACCTCGAAGGGATCTGATGCCCTTGTCTGGCTTCCAAAAGCACCTGTATATATGTAGCGTATGCACAGAGAGAGAGAGAGACAGAGAGACAGAGAGAAAGAGAGACAGAGACTGAAATACAGACAGAGAAAGAGAGAGAGAGAAACACAAAAAGAAAGAACCAAACAAAGCCTTTGGAATGTGCCTGAGGTTTTACCTGATACCATAGGTAATTCTCTTCTGACCCAGGAATTCACAAAATGTTCTCCCTGGGGAAAGAAATTCAGGTTACTGCCTGATTGGCTGACTTACAAGATATACATCTATCTGTGGCCTGCAACATAAGGTCTTCCCAAACTGAAGTGAATTTTCATTCAAGCAGCAGAATTTGAGCAAAGCAGCCCTTTAATTTTGGTTTGATTTCTATTGATCTTGTAAACTTTTATGCAGTGCCAAACATCAGTGAAATGGAAGCTTCTCAGGGTCACTCTTACCATACACCCTGCTCAACCACAGAACTGCAGTTACATACAGAGGTGTATTTTGACTCATGAGGAACTGAGATATGGGAAGGGAGCCTCGATCAAAAGAACCTCTCCAATTAAGCAGCTCTCCCTCTAAGAAAACTGCACCCCAACTGTCAGCCCATGCCCAGTCACACAATACAGTCTCCTTTGGCTTCAGTTTGAGGTGGGCTCCCACTGCTTGCCACTAGGATGTCCTTACTAGTTTAAGGGTGTAAATAACCAGGTTCAGGAGCCAGCTTTGAGTACCCTGCCCCTGCCATGTACTAGACAGAAAATTGAATCAGACATCCAGATGGAGGTGGCAGGAGATAGCTAGAGTAGTGAGTGGACTCACTCAGAGGGAAGACGAAGGAGGCAGCAGAATCAACCCAAAGCCAGCCTGGAAACTGTCTTAAGTGGTTCCAGCTTCACAAGACAAGAGTTTTTTTTCCTCTCTGCAGAGAAGAGGCAGGACAATGACAAGAGAAAGGAAGAAAAATACAGAGTATTTGGGAAAACAAACAAGCAAACAGAAATGAACATCACCCTGATGAATCACATATTATTAGGTAACAAACATATGCTATTAGAAATGGCCCTTGTAAATTACCGTTACATGAACAAATCCCTCGTAGCTTTGAATATACTGGGCAATTTCCTCTGACGATTTCTTGCTTTGAAGAAATTCACATCTATAATTAAAAATATAATTAAAATATACTCCAAGTTCCTGGGGCTGTTCCATTTCCCAGGACCCACATCAATCTGCAGCCCTAGAGACCAGCACAGATCAGGGACCAACAGGTGAAACCTCCACTACACTTCCCCATCTAGTGGCCTGCCAGTAATAGTGATTTGGTCTGCCCAGAGTGCTTGAGCTCCACTTCCCTATGAGCACTAAACCTCAGTTTCCCCAGCCTGTGCCATTTACCGGGACCCGCTCCAATCTGTGGCCTTGGAGATCAGCATTGATCAGAGAGCAACATCGAGGATCAGGGAGTAGCAGAACCGCATGGATCAGGGAGGAGTAGGACAACCAGAAGACTGAGGCCATCGGGGACCAAGATCTCCACCTATAACTCCAGAGACCTGCTACCATCAGAGACCACCAGACCTGCTAATACCAAAGTCAACCAAATGACTAAGAATCAGTGCAAGAACACAAGCAACAAATCCCAGGGCTATGTGACATCACCCAAACCCAACTATCCTACCACAGCAAGTCCTGGGAATACTATCACACCAGAAGCACAAGAAAACAATCTTAAATCTGAGGTTGTGAAAACAAATGATTAAGGCCTTAAAAGAAGTGAATAAATCCCTCAAAGAAATTCAGGAAAATACAATCAAACAGGTAAAGGAATTGAATAAATCCCTCAAAGAAACACAGAAAAAAAAAAGCCAAATGGGAGAAGGAAAAGAATAAAACTGTCCAAGACCTAAAAAGGGAAATAGAAGCCATAATGAAAACACAATCTGAGGCAATCCTGAAGATGGAAAACCTAGGGAAGAGAACAGAAACTACAGATAAAAGCATCACCAACAGAATACAAGAGATGGAAGAGAGAATCTCAGCTGTAGAAGATACTATTGAAGAAATCGATTCATCAGCCAAAGAAAATGTTAAATATAAAACATTCCTGACACAAAACATCCATGAAATCTGAGACAATAGCAAAAGACCAACCTTAAGAATAATAGGAATCGAAGGAGAAGACTTGAAGCTCCCAGGCCCAGAAAATATTTTCAACAAAATCATAGAAGAAAACTTCCCCAACCTAAAGAAAGAGGTGCGTATAAATATACAAGCCTACAGAACACCAAATAGACTGGACCAGAAAAAAAAATTCTCCCATAACATAATAATCAAAACAGTAAATGTACAGAACAAAATAGAATATTGAAAGCTGAAAGGGGAAAAGGCCAAGTCATATAAAAAGGCAGACCTATCAGAATTAAATCTGAATTCTCACCAGATACACTAAAAGCAAGAAGGGCTTGAGCAGCTATGTTACAGACACTAAGACACCACATATGTCAGCCGTGACTAATATGTCCAGCAAAACATTAATCAACATAGAGGGAGAAAGCAAGATATTCTATGATAAAAACAAATTTAAACAATACCTAACCACAAATCCAGCCCTACAGAAGGAAAACTACAGAGGGAAAACTGTAACCCCAGCAGGCCAATCACACCCAGAAAAACACAGGAAACAAATAACCCCACAACAATAAACCAAAACAGGGAAGGGGCACACACACACACACACACGCACACACAGCACCACAAAAACCACCACCACCATCAAAATAATGGGAATCAACAACCAGTGGTCATCAATCTCTCTCAACATCAATGGCCTCAACTCCCTGTTAAACATACACACACACACTCAAACACACACGCTAACAGAATGGATATGTAAACAGAACTCCTCATTCAGTTGCTAACAAGAAACACACCTCAGCAACAATGATAGACATTACCTCAGAATAAAGGGCTGGAAAAAGGTTTTCCAAGTAAATGGTCACAGAAGCAAGCTGGATTGGCTATTCTAATATCTAGTAAAATACACTTTCATCCAAAATTAATTAAAAGAGATGAGGAAGGTTACTTCATACTCATCCAAGGAAAAATCGACCAAGATTATATTTCATTTCTGAACATATATGCCCAAAATGCAAGAGCACCCACAGTCATAAAAGAAACATTACTAAAGCTTAAATCACACGTTGAAACCTACACGTTAACAGTGGGAGGTTTCCAACACATCTCTCTCACCAAAGACAGATCATCGAGACAGCAACTAAACAGAGAAATAATGAAACTAATTGACGTAATGAGTCAATTGGACCTAACAGAGATTCACAGAACATTTCACTCAAACACAAAAGAATATGCCTTCTTCTCAGGACCTCTTGGAATCTTCTTTAAAACTGACCACATTCTCAGATACAAAGCAAGCCTCAACAAATAAAAGAAAATTGAAATGACACCTTGTATTCTATCAGACTACCATGGATTAAAGCTAGACTTCAACAATAACAGAAACAATAGAATGCCTACAAACTCACAGAAATTGAACAACTCTATAGCTAATGACTACTGGCTCAAGGAAGAAATAAAGAAATTAAACGCTTTCCAGAATTCAATGAAAATGAAAGCACAACATATCCAAACTTATGGGACACAATAAAAAAAGTACTAAGAGGAAAGTTCATAGCACTATGTGCCTTCATAAAGGAATGTAGAGAGCTTATACAAGCAACTTAATAGCACAATTGAAGGCTCTAGAAAAATGGAAGCAAACACACCCAAGAGGAGTAAGCATCAGGAAATAATCCAACTCAGGGATGAAATCAATAACCTAGAAACAAAGAGAACAATACAGAAAATCAACAAAACCAAGAGCTGATTCTTTGAGAAAATCAACAAGATAGACAAACCCTTAACCAAACTAACTAAAAGACAGAGGGAGAGTATCCAAATTAATAAAATCAGAAATGAAAAAGGGGATATAACAACAGAAACCGAGGAAATCCAAAGAATCATTAGATCATACTTCCAAACATGTATGCCACAAAATTAGAAAATCTAAATGAAATGGATGATTTTCTTGATAGATACCACTTACCAAAGTAAACTCAAGATCAGGTTAACAATTTAAATAGACCTATAACCACTAAGGAAATAGAAGCAATCATCAAAAGCCTCCCAACCAAAAAGAGCCTTGGCCCAGATGGTTTTAGCACAAAATTCTACCAGACTTGCAAAGAAGAACTAATACCAATACTCCTCAAACTACTTCACAAAATAGAAACAGAAGGAATATTGCCAAACTCATTCTATGAGGCCACAGTTACCCTGATACAGAAACCACACAAAGACCCAACAGAGAATTTCAGATCAATCTCCTTTATGAACATTGATTCAAAAATACTTAATAAAATACTTAAACTGAATCAAAAAACACATCAAAAATATCATCCACCATGATCAAGCAGACTTCATACCAGAAATTCAGGGATGGTTCAACATATGAAAATCCATCAACATAATCCACCATATAAACAAACTGAAGGGAAAAAAACAACAACTCATGATCATCTCATTAGATGGTGAAAATGCCTTTGACAAAACCCAAAACCCCAAGGGGGATCCAAGATGGCAGTGACCAGCAGCATAGTATCTGAGAGGCTGAGGACCTGAAACTCCAAAATTGGTGAGTGGAGGGGCAGCTAAAGCCTGAAAATCGCCATTGAGGCTTCCTGAACAAGAGGGGGCATCACATGAGTTGAGACCTTTAGATTCAGGTCACCCAAGGACTTCTCTGGGGACCGAGAGAATTGAACTTTTGAACCCCTTGCACTTCCGTTTTTTGGGCCTCCCTCCCCTCAGAGTTGGCCCACAGTGCCAGAGACTCTCAGCACAGAACTCTGCCTGGGGACTGAGACAGCAGAGGCAGAGCTCCTAGCTCCTCAGCCACCTGGCTGCCAGCCATACCCACCTTCCGAGTCCCAGATCCAAGGTACCATCCTTCCCGGTCCCAGGTCCTGGGTGTGCAAGCAGCTGTACAGACTCTGCAGGGCCAGCTAGCCAGTGACTGTATGGGCCGCCGAACCCCTCAGTGGAGGATAACCGGCCATAGAGCCACCAAAAGAACCAGGTACACCAGGCACCAGGCCACCTAGGTCTGTGGACCACTGTTGTGGTCCCCCAGGACTTCCCAGCAGGCACCTGGACGACCAACCTCCCATTCTGAGGCTGCGGCTGGACTCCCTAGTTCAATGGTTGCAGCACCACTGAGCTGACAGAGCTCATCCTCCCATGTTTGACTCAGCAGGTTCAAACCTGGGAGTAGAGAGCAGGGGTACCAAGGTGCTTGCCGAATTGACCTGTTAGAGAGAGAGTGTGCCCTCAAGTCCCTGCAGAGTCCCAGATCCAGAGTCCTTCTAAGATAGCAGCTGGTCATCAGATCCCTCTCACCCATCCATCCACTATGGGAAACAGAGGGATTCTTGGGACATTGAATCCTGCTCTACGGGGTCCACCAGTGGAGTTCAGGCAAATAACATCTGGATCTCAGACAGAGCCAGATACCAGTAGCCTGTAGGCCACTGAGGTACTCAGGGAATTTACATAAGCAATTATCACCAGCATGTGTGACACTTTCAGTGCCTGCAACCCCTTTGGTGCCTGCAAGGCAGCACCCCTCCCACACACTCAAGGCTTCTACATTATCTACCTCTCTGTCCCTCAAGGTACACTTCCACCCACGTGCAAACGCACACGCTTGCCCAAACTTGTCCTGCTGCACCCTTGGACTTTCCTCCCACAGGTACATCTGAAACACCAATGCACATGCTGAATCCACTGGACCTCTCTCATCTTCCTGAAGAATTCTCCAGACTCCAGAGAAATACTGTACAGTCTGAACTGCAGAATCCAGGAACAAACAGTGACAGTAACAGATAAGCAAATGGCCAGAGGTCAGCGAAAGAACACATCCAACAAAAATCAGGACATTATGGCTTCACCAGCAACCCCCCAAATCAATGGCTATCTAATCCATCTAAAACACAGGAAAATGACTGTAAAGCTATGCTTATCCAGTTATTAGAGGCACATAAAGAGGAAACAAACAGGTCTCTCAGAGAAATACCATACAAATAGAGATAGTTAAAGAGGAAATGAACACATTTCTCAAAAGAATTGGCCACACAAGTGGAGGCAAATAAAGAGGAAATGAACAAAACTCTCAAAGAAACACAGTCAAATAGAGCCAAACAAAAAGAGGCATAATTACTGGAATATAGAGAGAAAACGAACAAAAAAATAGAAGCCATCATACAGAGACAGGAATCTACATCCAAAAAGATGAAGGAAATGGTACAAGGTATAAAAACAGAATTAGAATCAATGAAACACACACACACACACACACACACACAGAAAACTTCTAACACAGTCAAATATAGCCAAACAAAAAGAGGCACAAGTAGTGGCACAGTTACTGGAATATAGAGAGGAAACAAGCCAAAATAATTGAGGCCATCATACAGAGACAGGAATCTACCTTCAAAAAGATGAAGGAAATGGTGCAAGGCATATAAACAGAATTAGAATCAATAAAACACACACACACAGAAAACTTTTAACATGAACTCTATTGCCTGGTTTGGATCAGCTCCCCGTGGCAGGACTGCGTTTCCTGGCCTCGGTGGATGAGGATATGCTCAGTCCTGATGTGACTTGATGTCTTGGGGAGGGCTGATAAAAGGGAAGAGGACTCTCATTTTCTGGAAGAAAAGGGAGAGTGGAAGAAGAAAGGAGGGGGAGAGGAGATTGGGAGGAGAGGAGGGAAGGGTCACCCTTATGATGTAATGCAAATGAATTTAAATAAAAGAAAATTTTCTTTATTAAAAAACTCTATACACAGAGATGTTCTACACTGCAAAGACCACTTGATAAAACCTCTCAAATTATTGGACTTTATACATCACTAATACTGTCAGGAAAAATACTTGCAAACACAAGACCTGAGTAGGTCCCAGCCAGATGGAGACCCAGCACTGAGCAAGGAAGTGGACACAAGGACCCTAACCAAGAAGCTATTTCCAACTGATCCCTGCTGATGAGGGGACAATCAGTCTCCAGTGCAGTGTCCCTGGGTATAACCACACATGTCAGGGCAGGCCTATGCCCAGGAATACTTGCCAACACAAAACACACTCCTTTTTTTTGGGTCATACTAGTTTTTTGATTGTTATGATTTTCTTGTGAAGAGGGGCAAAATCAAAGAATAATAGGAATAGACAAAAAAAGTCCATACCAGGCTCCAAGGTCCAGAAAATATCTTCAAGAAAATCATAGAAGAAAAATTTCCCAACTTAAAAAAAGAGATGTCCATAAATATATAAGAGGCCTATAGAACACCAAATAGACTAGACCAGAAAAGAAATTCCTCATGTCACATCATAGTCAGAACACTGAATCTACAGAACAAAGAAAATATATTAAAAGCAGCAAGGGAAAAAGGCCAAGTAACATATAAATGTAGACCTATCAGAAACACACAAAACTTCTTATCAGAAACTATGAAAGCCAGAAGGACCTGGGCAGATGTCATGCAGACTTTATGGGACCACAGATGTCAACCCAGACTACTATACCCAGCAAAGCTTTCAATCAACAGAGACGGAGAAAACAAACCATTCCATGACAAAACAAAATTTAAGCAATATCTACACAGGAAGCCAGCCCTATAGGAGATATTAGAAGGAAAACTCCAATCCAATGAAAACACTACACTCAAGAAAACAGAGGATACAGATAATTTCCCAACAAAAATTACAAGAAAACAAGCAAAGAATCACAGTAAGACCACCAATTCCACAATAAAAGGAACTAACAGTCATTGGTCACTATTATCCATCAACATCAATGGACTCAAATCTTCAATAAAAAGACACAGACTAACAGGATGGTTGCAGAAACAGGATACAACATTCTGCTGCATCCAAGAAACACACCTTTGCAACAGAGATAAACACTACCTCAGAGTAAAGGGCTAGAAAAATGTTTTTCAAGCAAATGGACCCAGAAAACAAGCTGAGGGTAACTATCCTAATATCTAATAAAATAGACTTTCAACCAAAATTAATCAAAAAAGATGAGGAGGGGCACTTCATTTTCATCAAAGGAAAATTCCACCAGGAGGACATCACAATTTTGAACTTCTATGCCCTAAATACAAGACCACCTACATTTGTAAATGAAACATTATTAAAGCTAAAATCATTCATCCATCCCAACACCTTAATAGTGGGAGACTTCAACACTCCACTCTCACCAAGGGACAGATCATCCAGACAGAAGCTAAACAGAGAAATAAGGGCACCTACAGAGCTCCTAAATCAAATGGACCTAATAGATGTCTACAGAACTTTTCACCCAAATTCAAAAGAGTATACCTTCTTTGAACACCTCATGGAACCTTCTCCAAAATAGACCATATAGTTGTTCACAAGGCAAGCCTCAGCAGATACAAGAAGATTGAAATAATCTCTTATATCCCATCTGATCACCATGGAATAAAGCTGGACCTCAACAACAACAGAAATAGCAAAAAGCCTACACATTCATGAAAACTGAACAACTCCCTACTCAATGATAGCTGGGTCAGGGAAGAAATAAAGAAAGAAATTAAAGACTTCCTAGAATTCAATGAAAATGAAGGTACAACATATCCAAACTTATGGGACACAATGAAAGCAGCGCCGAGAGGAAAGCTCATAGCACTAAGTGCCTGCAAGAAGAAATTTGAAACATCCTATACAAGCAACTTAATAGCTCACCTGAAAGCCCTAGGAAAAAAAAGAAGCAAATACACCAGAGTAGTAGACAGCTGGAAATATTCAAGCTCAGGTCAGAAATCAATAAATTAGAAACAAATAAAACAATTCAAAGAATCAATTAAACCAAGAGCAGATTCTTTGAGAAGACCAACAAGATAGACAAGCCCTTAGCCAAACTAAATAAAGGGCATAGAGAACCTAAAAGAGGGACATAACAACAGGCACTGAAGAAACCCAAACAATCATTAGGTCTGACTACAAAAGCCTATATGCAATAAAATTTGAAAATCTAAATGAAATGGACAATTTTCTTGGTAGATTGCACTTACCAAAGTTAAATAGAGATCAGGCAGAAAGATTGAAAAGTCCTCTATGCCCCAAGGAAACAGAAGCAGTCATCAACAGTCTTCCTTCCAAAAAAAAAGGCAGGGCCGTATGGTTTCAGTGCAGAATTCTACCAGACCTTTAGGGAAGAGCTAACTCCAATTCTCTTCAAACTATTTGACAAAAAAGAAACAGAAGGAACATTACCAAACTCATTCTATGAAGCCACAGTCACCTTGATACCTAAACGACACAAAGACCCAACAAAAAAAGAGAATTTCAGACCTATCTCTCTTGTGAACATTGATGTAAAACTACTCAATAAAATACTTGCAAACTGAATCCAAGAACACAAAAAAATATCATCCATCATGACCAAGTAGGCTTCATCCCAGGCATGCAAGGGTGGTTCAATATACAGAAATCCATCAATGTAATCCACAATATAAACAAACTGAATGAGAAAAACCACGAGATCATCTCCTTAGATGTTGCAAAAGCATTTGATAAAATCCAAAACCCATTCATGATTAAAGTCTTGGAGAGACCAGGGATACAAGGTACATACTTAAACATAATAAAGGCAATATAGAGCAAGCCTACAGCCAACATCAAACTAAACAGAGAGAAACTTAAATCAATCCCACTGAAATCAGGGCCAAGGCAAGGCTGCCCACTCTCTCCATATCGCTTCAACATTATACTTGAAGTCCTAGCTAGAGCAATAAGACAAATAAAGGAGATCAAGGGGATCCAAATCAGAAAGGAAGAAGTCAAAGTATTACTATTCACAGATGATATGATAGTATACATGAGTGACCCTAAAAATTCAACAAGAGAACTCCTTCAACTAACAAACACCTTCATCAAAGTGACTGGATACAAAATTAACACAAAAACTCAGAAGCGCTCCTGTATAACAAAGATAAAAGGGCCAAGAAAGAAACTAGGGAAACAACACCCTTCACAATAGCCACTAAAAACATAAAAGTACCTCAGTGTGATTCTAACCGAGCAAGTGAAAGACCTGTTTGAAAAAAACTTCACAAATGACATAAGGTACCTCGGAGTAACCCTAACCAAGGAAGTCAAAGACTTGTATGAAAAAAATTTCAAATCTCTGAAGAAAGAATTAGAAGAAGATATGAGAAGATGGAAAGATCTCCCATGCTCATGGCTTGGTAGGATTAACATAGTAAAAATGGCCATCTTACCAAAAGCAATCTACAGATTCAATGCAATGCCCATCAAATTACCAACACAATTCTTTACAGACCTGGAAAGAAAAATTCTCAACTTCATATGGAATAACAAGAAACCCAGAATTGCTAAAACAATCCTCTACAATAAAAGATCTTCAGGAGGTATCTCCATCCCTGATCAAAAGTTGTACTATAGAGCAACAGTTTTAAAAACTGCATGGTACTGGCATAGAAACAGAATGGTGGATCAATGGAACCGAACAGAGGACCCAGAAATAAACCCACACACTTATGGACACCTGATCTTTAACAAAGACGCCAAAACCATACAATGGAAAAAAGATAGCATCTTCAACAAATGGTGCTGGTCTAACTGGATGTCTACATGTAGAAAAATGAAAATAGATCCATACTTGTCACCCTGCACAAAACTGAAGTCCAAGTGGATCAAAGACCTCAACATAAAACCAGACACATTAAATTGACTTGAAAAAAAAGTGGGAAATACCCTAGAACTCATTGGTACAGGGGAAAACTTCCTGAACAGAACACCAACAGCACAGGCTGTAAGAGCAACAGTCAATAAATGGGACCTCATGAAACTGAAAAGCTTCTCTAAAGCAAAGGACACCATCATCAAAACAAAGCGACTACCTACAGATTGGGAAAGAATCTTCACCAACCCTTTATCTGACAGAGGACTCATATCCAGTATATATAAAGAACTAAAGAAGCTGAAAAGCAGCAAAACAAGTAATCCACTTAAAAAATGGGGAACAGAGCTAAACAGAGAATTCTCTGTAGAGGAATACCGAATGGCAGAGAAGCACTTAAAGAAATGCTCAACCTCACTAGCCATTAGGGAAATGCAAATCAAAACAACCCTGAGATTTCACCTTACACCCATGAGAATGGCCAAGATCAAAAACTCAAGTGACAACACATGCTGGAGAGGTTGTGGAAAAAGGGGAACCCTTCTCCACTGCTGGTGGGAATGAAAACT
This sequence comes from Meriones unguiculatus, assembly GCF_030254825.1. Lineage (NCBI taxonomy): Eukaryota > Metazoa > Chordata > Mammalia > Rodentia > Muridae > Meriones > Meriones unguiculatus. The sequence goes on along the minus strand of NC_083354.1, from coordinate 74,612,095 downwards.
TGTACAACCACTCTGGAAATCAATCTGGCACTTTCTCAGACAACTAGGAATAGCGCTTCCTCAAGATCCAGCCATACCACTCCTAGGCATATATCCAAAAGAGGCTCAAGTACACAAAAAGGACATTTGCTCAACCATGTTTGTAGCAGCTTTATTTGTAATAGCCAGAAGCTGGAAACAACCCAGATGCCCCTCAACTGAAGAATGGATGCAGAAATTGTGGTACATCTACACAATGGAATATTACTCAGCAATGAAAAATAAGGAAATCATGAAATTTTCAGGTAAATGGTGGGATCTGGAAAGGATCATCCTGAGTGAGTTGTCCCAGAAGCAAAAAGACACACATGGTATATACTCACTCATATAGACATACAACATAGGACAAACCCACTAAAACCTGTGCTTCTAAAGAAACTAAGCAAGAGAGAGGACCCAAACTAAAATGTACAATCCCCATCCGGAAAGGCAAAGAGGATGGACATCAGAAGAAGAAGAAAACAGGAAACAACCTAGGAACCTACCACAGAGGGCCTCTGAAAGCCTCTGCCCTTCAGACTATCAAAGCAGATGCTGAGCCTGATGGGCAACTGTTGGGCAGGTGAACGGAATTTTAGGTAAGAACTGGGAAATAGTAAGAGCTGGAGAGGACAGGGTCTCCACAAGGAGAGCAACAGAACAAGAAAATTTGAACACAGGGAACTTCCCAGAGACTCATACTCCAACCAAGGACTATTCATGGAGATAACCCAGAACCCCTGCACAGATGTAGCCCAGGGCAGTTCAGAGTCCAATTGGGTTACATAGTAATGTGAAGAGGGACTGCCTCTGACATAATCTGATTGGCCTGCTCTTTGATCACCTCCCTCTGGGGGGGAGCAGCCTTACCAGGCCATAGTAGAGGACAATACAGCCACTTTTGATGTGAACTGACAGACTAAGATCAGAAAGGAAAGGAGAACCTCACCTATTAGTGGACTTGGGGAGTGGCATGCAAGCAGAGGGAGGAGGGAGGGTGGGATTGGGAAGGGAGAAGAGAGGGGCTTATGGGGGGATGCAGAATGAATAAAGTGTAATTGATGAAAAATTTAAAAAAAAGGGAAAAAATAATTTAAGAACCTTAAATGACTTTCAAAAGTGGAGGAAAACATGGAGTTAGTCAATTGGCATGGAGCACGTCTCGCCCCTGGGGGCAATGGTCTCCTGAACCTACTCAGACCTCGGACACCACCACTGCTAGTTCTAGAACTGACGCAGGATGTTCCAACGAGGGGTTAAGGCTTCTCATAATATTTCCTATAAGCCCACACCTGTTTGTCTATATCCCCCATTTTTATTCATTATTAGCCAGATAGAGCCAAGTAGTTGTGGTAATGATACTTGTTTTTTTGCCCAATGCTGGAGTGCTAGTGAATTTAGGTATGCCCTGGTTACTCGCATGCCTCACTGGGTGCCTGTGCCCATTGATGCCCCTCATGCTATGACTCTCTTCAGACAGAAAAGGGATCTTGGAACAATAGCCACCATTGTTACTACCATCTCATTGGCGGCTGTTGGAGCTACCACCGCGACATTAGCCATGAGTCATACTGAGCAGACTGCTCAGACCCTGAATAATCATTTAGCCAATGTAGCTCATGCCTTAGTTGTACATAAAGGAATTAATGCTCAACTAAAAGGAAGCTTGATGGTGTTCAATCAGAGGATTGACCTCTTGCAGGAGCAAATCGCTCAACCTGGCTGTCAATGAAAGTATGCTGGACTTTGTGTCACTAGCATATAACATGAGAATTTTTCCTGTGCTGCAAATCTGTCTAAACAATTGTCTAGCTATATTTTAGGTAATTGGACTGGAGAATTCGATACTACGATGGAGCAGCTGAGAGTGGCCATTGTCACAGTAAATTCTACCAGAGTGGACACAGGACTAGCCACAGGATTATCAACATGGATTGCTGCAGCCATGAATCATCTGAAGGAATGGGAAGGCATGGGATCGTTAACAGGCCTTCTGGTGTTGGTCTCCTTGGTTTGCCTGTGGTATATATGCAAGATTAGAGTCTCACAACAGTGTGATGCAGCCATGATCATTCAGGCCTTTACAGCCATTGAAGCAGGACATTCTCCCCAAGCATGGTTGGCTACCATAAAAAGCTAAAATGTTATGCTCAGGATGCGAGGCTAAGCACTGCACTCAGGGTCAGCCGCTTTCAACCCAGAGAAGAGCATGTCTGATTGCATGCGGGTTGATGCCCCAGGTCCCGCCTCTGAGAAAAAGGTATCGGACGGGTCTGATGCTCTTTGGGTGGATGACACCTAAATGAACATCGGTACAAAGTCCCAAGTTATTTCTAATATCAGAGATCAGACCTCTACTCTTGCCTGATGCGTCTAAAACAAAAAGGGGGAACTGTAGAGAGCTGCGGAATGCTATGCCTTAAAGATGGAGCTGGTTTCCGCCTTCCACCTTCCCGATGGTGAGTGCTCTCTGTCACGAACAATTCCACATTTGGCTAAGGCTGAGGATCTAGCTTGCTTCCATGTATGTGGACCTATCTGCATTGCCCACGTGGCACGCCTGGGTTGGCTACCCAGAGGCTATTTAAGCTGTGGACAGGCTTTCCCCAGGGTCCGAGGATTGTTCATGGTTCCTGAATAAACTGCATTGAAAAAAAAAAATGATTATGTAGTGAGACCACTTTCAGGGATGGGAGATTTGCCAGCTTCCATAATATGTGATGTAATTCGATTCATTTTTGTGAGCATATTATTCTATGAATCATGTTATATATTTTTTACTTTATTAAACTTTGTCCTTAATAAAAAAAAAAACTTCATATCTCTGAAGAAAGAAATTGAAGAGGATATCAGAAGATGGAAAGATCTCGCATGCTCATGGATCAGGAGGATTAACATAGTGAAAATGGCCAACCTGCCAAAAGCAATATACAGATTCAATGCAATTCCTATCCAAATACCAACATAATTCTTTACAGACCTTGAAAGAAAAATTCTCCACTTCCTATGAAAAACAAAAAACCCAGAATCTCTGAAATGATCCTGTACAACAACAGATCATCTAGAGATATGTCCATCCCTGATCTCAAGCTGTACCACAAACAGCATCTTCAACAAATAGTGCTGGTCCAACTGGATGTCTACATGCAGAAAAATGAAAATAGATCCATGTTTATCACCCTGAACAACACTAAAGTCCCAGTGGATCATAGACCTCAATATAAAACCAGACACACTAAATCGGTGAGAAGAAAAAGTGGGGAAGGGCCTAGAACTCATTGTCAGAGAACATAGATGTCCTGAACAGAAAATCAACAGCACAGGCTCTAAGAATAACAATCAATAAATGGGATCTCATCAAACTAAAAATCTTCTGTAGAACAAAGGACACTGTCATCAGAATCAAAATGACAGCCTACAGACTGGGAAAGGATCTTCACCATCCCTATATCTGACAGAGGACCAATATCCAGAATATATAAAGAAATAAAGAAGTTAAAAAGCAACAAATCAAGTAAACAAAAAGGAGCTAAAGAGAGAATTCTGTGTAGAGGACCATAGAATGGCAGAGAAAAACCTAAAGTAACACTCAACTTCCTTGGCCATCAGGGATATGCAAATCAAAACGACCCTGAGATTTCACCTAACATCCATCAGAATGGCTAAGATCAAAATCTCAAGTGACAACACATGGTAGAGAGGATGTGGAGAAAGGGGAACCCTCTTCCTTTGCTGGTGGGAATGTAACTTGTAAAACCACTTCAGAAATCAATCTGGTGCTTTCTCAGACAATTAGAAATAGCGCTTCCTCAAGATCCAGCTATACCACTCCTAGGCATATATCCAAAGATGCTCAAATACACAACAAGGACATTTGCTCAACCATGTTTGTAGCAGCTTTATTCATAATAGCCAGAACCTGGAAACAACCCAGATGTCCCTCAACAGAGGAACGGATACAGAAATTGTGGTACATTTACACAATGGAATACTACTCAGCAATTAAAAACAAGGAAATCATGAAATTTGCAGACAAATAGTGGGATCTAGAAAAGATCATCCTGAGTTAGGTATCCCAGAAGCAGAAAGACACAAATGATATATACTCACTTATAAGTGGATACTAAGCCTATAAGATAGGACAAACCTACTAAAATCTGTACACCTAAAGAAGTTTAACAAGAAGGAGGTTCCGGGGTAAGATGATCAAACCTCACTTAGAAAGACAAATGGGATGGACATTGGAAGTAGGAGAAAACAAGAAACAGGACAGGAGCATACCATAGAGGACCTCTGAAAGACTCTACCTAGCAGTATATCAAAGCAGATGCTGAGACTCATAACCAAACCTTGGGCAGAGTCCAGGGAATCATATTTAAGAAGAGGGAGTAAGTATGACCTGGAGAGGATGGAAGCGCCATAAGGACCAAATATATCTGGACACAGTCATCTTGTCTGAGACTGATTCTCCAACCAAGGACCATTCACGGATATAACCTAGAACCCCTGCTCAGATGTAGCCCATGGCAGCTTAGCATCCAAGTGGGTTTCCCTAGTAAGGAGAACAGGGACTGTCTCTGACATGAACTCAATGGCTGACTCTTTGACAACCCCCACCCACCCACCCAGGGAGGAGCAGCTTTGTTAGGCCACAGAGGAGGACATTGCAGCCAGTACTGATGAGACCTGATAAGCTAGGGTCAGATGGAAGGGGAGGAGGACCTCCCTTACCATGGACTTAGGGAGGGGCAGGGAGGAAAGGAGGGAGGGAGGGAGGGTGGCTTTAGGAGGGAATGAGGAAGAGGGCTACGGCGGGGATACAAAGTAAATAAACTGTAATTAATATAAAAAATAAAAATTAGACAAAGAAAGGCAAAAAAAAGTAGTGGTTATAAGGATGATTAAAAAAAACTAAGAATGTATTAAAAATATCCTTTATGGATCAAGCCAATAAAATCACTCAATAATCCAGCAAAAAAAATAATAATAATAACTTTATAAATAGAAAAAAAAGCTAAGTTCATGTGATTCAAACTTATCACTAGGTGACCACTTAAAAAGTTCTGGGGTGACCCCATATAGGATAGGAGGAAGATCAGAACTCAAGGGAATACCCCAACAATGTGGCTCTTTTATCTCTAGTTTTATTTTGCTCTGTAAAACATTTAAAAGTTTAATCATAAAATATGATCCACTTACTTGGGGAACCACTTGGCATGCTCCTTCCAGGGATTGTCTCCTTCTTCCCAGTTTCCCAGGCATCCACCGCAGGAGAAGCACTGCACAGTGTCCCTTTCACCTACAGATGCAGGGAAGTGATGGCACCAGGTGTGTCTTGGAGCTGATCATACTGAACCAGAGCAACACAGACCCCAGCATGCTTGCTCTTCCATGTCCCCTCTGGCTGAATTGCTGGCCACATCCCACTGCCCTAAATGACCCACTCCTGAGTCTGGACCTCCCATCCCAGCCATGGCCATCCTCCATAGACACAGCCCAGGGCTTTGGAGGTCCTACTAGGTGATCTAGCACTTAGCTACACACTCAGCCCACTGCCGGTACTCTTAAGGTCTATATGTAAAGAAAAGCAACATTTTACTGCCCACAAAATGGAACCTAACCCTTAACCACCACAGAAAACCTCACAAAATGGGACCCAGTTAGTTACCTGTAAAGACAAAGCCGGCTGCGGAGAGTCCACGTGGCGAGGTCCCATGGGCATAAAACGGCCACTTCTCAAAGGACTCCAGCCTGGCCTCCTCTTCTTGGTACTGTGCTTTGCTGCCTCTCAGCGTCTTCTCTGGACTCTTCACCCTTATGTCATACTTGCCAATGTTACCGACATCTTTGCCCAACAGGAACTCACATTCTGGATGAAATTTCTTGTGGATTTCTATGGGAAATTTCCTGAGGCTGGTGTGAAAGAGGATTAAGCTACAGCAAAAGCACTGCACCCCAAGTTTCACCCCAGTAAGGTAAAACCCAGCAGCTGCCATGTCCTCAGGCATCCATGAGCTATATGGGTCATAGGTCACAAAAGTCTTTAATCTCCTGGCTTCACTGCGCATCTGTGAGTTAAAACCTTTCTTCATTTTTATTCGTGCTTTATTCTCTTCTTCATCTTGGCTCTTGGCCAGCTGCACTGCATCCACACCGAGAAGAGCAGAGAGCTCTTGCAGATGATCATAATCAAACTCAGTAACTGGCTCCTCAGAGGCCTCTCCGTGCTCAGCCATCTTCTAAAAGAGAAAGGGAAACAGATAATGGTGATAGCAATGCTTTGCTATAAAGAACATGAATTTCGGTCCCATGAGGTGGCTCAGAAAGTAAAAACACTTGCAGCTAAACCGGGACATTGAAAGAAGAGAACTGACACCCACAAGTTGTCGTCTGACTTCCACATGGACATGGGGATACACACACTCATGCCCCTGCCCCATATGTCAAAACAAAGGCACTAAGAAGAAATAATTGCTGTGTCGACTTGTGTCTCAAGCAAGTGGACTAGGCCATGAGGACCAGCTATGAACAAGACAAATAGGCCTGTTTCCATCCATAAAGGCTCTGCCCACCTTTTGTTTCTTTGTTTGGTATTCTGAGATAGAGTTATGCTATGTATTCCATGCTGGTCTAGAACTTGTGGCCCAGGCAGGTGCCACAGGAAGGTGTTTACCCTGGGACCCTCTTTGGTTTGGGTTGTGCACATCTCCCTCTTGTAATAACCTACACATACCACAGTCACCCTGCCACTTTCATTGGGCCACTTTCTGTGCTTTTGGATTTTTTTTCTTTTCTCTTTTGGACAGTCAAGTGTAGACAGTCTCTAGTCAAGTGTGGCACCAATTCATTAGGAAGGGAGAATGGACAGGCTGATCTCACCTGCTCACTGGTTTGCGGTGCATATACAGGAAAGTAAAACTACTTTCTCACGTTTATGGAAAGTTCCCTATTGAGCATCTTATCTTTCACATAATTACTTATGCATATGAAGAAAGTCAGATGTGTTATGTGAAGGACATGCTCAGGGACTAAAGGCTTGGTTAAATTCAGCCTGTCAGACAAAACAAAGAACCTGTCTCCTTTCTTGTAACTCGACTTCTCATTTCCTCAACCCCATGAGTGAAAGCACAAGCAATAATCAGGGTGTGTCAGAACTCCCATTCACACAGCCATTTGTGCATCTTGACAGTGTATCCTGCTCTAATCTGTAGCTTCACTTTGCTCCACATAAACTAATTTTGCTTCTTTTGAAAATCTTAGAGCCTTTGTTCTCAGTTGTGTGAATTAAAGGCCAAGAGCTTGAAAACAGACAGACCACATCAGCCTACAGGATGCTACACAGTTTGTATCACCAAGACCTGTCCCAAATGTGAATAATGGCCCCATTGTTGTGATGTGGGCACATATTTGCCATGCATGTTAGAGAAAAATATACACGAAATCCCATAGCCTCGTAGAGACAATGTGGTAAAATTACCCTGTTCTTTAAAACCGTTCTCTTCCGTTCACTTGTCAGGGCTAGTGCTCTGCGTGTAAGCTGTGTTAGATCCACAGTGGCCCCCACAGTGGTGGTACCAATAACCATGTCCTATCTCAGGCAGGACTCTGGCCAGGGAAACAGAAGTTTATTGAGTAAACCAGAGGGTAAATTCAGCATCCCTCAGGAACCTCAAAGGCACCTTTCTGTTTACCAGGAAAATCACCACTTTCTTTATCCAGTTGTCCCTAACAGTCACCTACCTGGGGCACAGACATCTAGTTCCTGTTAACCGAACAGCGAAAGCCTGCACTAACTCCCAGGCTGTTTTGAGCCACACCTCTCCTCCCTATTCCCTTAAGATTGACAGGGCTTTTTCTGCACCACTGTTCCCTGGCCTCCAAGTGAACACCTGGCACTTTAATTTCCTAAACAAACTTTTTTTTACCCATGGGTGGTCCAGTTCAGTGGTTTTACTCACCCTTGCTTACAAACTCCAGATGCAGGGGAGGATTTGAGTCTGGCAGGCAGCCACTGAGCTTCCCAAGATCTTATACCTCTTTACAGTGGGTTGTATGAAGCACACCGTTGTTTATAGGCAAGGAGATAGTTTATTAAAGGAGAGATTCTAATCAGCTAAGAATGCTGCCTGGACTGTGACCCAGACCCAAGAGAGGAAAGGGGCAGCTCTGCATGACACTTCACACAACATTTGCCTCTCCCAGTGTTCTCACAAAGCTAGCTCTTCTTCAGCATGCTCCTTTGGTTGTAATGAAGCCCAGGGCTTCCAGTCTCCACTGCTGCTGTCTTTCGTGTTAATCTGTGGAACCTCCTCTACGCTATTCCCTATTCTATTATTACATTAGTAGAACATAATTATTATTATAGTTGCTACAGAATTTATCTTATCAATTATTTTTCTCTAAGTTAAAATGTTGCATTGTCCTATTAGCAGATAGCTATATATATATATATATATATATATATATATATATATACATATATATATATATATATATACAGAGAGAGAGAGAGAGATAGACAAGGACAGGAACAGACATAGATATAGACATAGAGACAGAGACATAGACATAGATATAGACATAGACATAAGCATAGTCATAGGCATACACATACACATAAATACATACCTGTGCTGGGGTGGCTGTTAGGGATCGAGCCCGGATCCTCTATTTTGCCTAACAGGCTTGGACTAACCAAGCCCTTAGTCCCTTCAGTAGTCCAGGGTGGGTGTTAAGCACTGAGCCCAGGACATTTTGTATACCAGGAAAGGCCCTACCTCTGAGCTACCTCAGCCAGCACAGCCATGGGCAGTACAGGAACATAGCAGGGTAATAGTAGAAAGAGAAACAAGTCTCTGGGTTTCCTGCAAGAGTAAACGATTCTCATTTTCCCACTGCGTATTTATTGGTTTGCTAGCTACTAGAGACAGCCCTGCAGTCAGGGCTTGAGCAAACAGGATTTTTATCCTCTTATCTGAGTTCTTCCTTTTGCACTTCCTGCCCTTGTGATTTTCTGATCTGCTCCAAGGATTAGAACATTACAGATAATGTCCCTTGCCAGTTACCCAGCCAAGAGACCATTCCACAGGGAATCTGACTTACCAGAAGATACGCTAAGTTGGGAGGCATAATTATTTCCTCAGAGGATAACATTTGTATTTACAGAGCTTTCACCACTCAGCACTGCTAAGCCTGCCCAGTTTTCTTCGTTCTAACAGGGAAACTGTAGCTTAGGGGGTCGAGGGTTAAAAACACTGGATGCTCTTCCAGAGGACCTGGGTTCCATTCCCAGTAAATCCAAGTCCCAGCTCACCATGGTCTCTACTCCAGTTCAGGGAGATCTAGCGCCCTCTTCTGGCTTCCATGGGCACCAGGCATATACCTTGTTTGCACAGACATGCATGCAAACAAAACACACCTACACCCAAAATAAATGATAAAGAAATAAAATTCTTTAAGCCTGTAACTTTTCCCTTTTTTTCTATTTCTTTCTTCCTTTTTTTTTCTAGACTCCATTTCTCTGAAGACCTCCACTCCCAACCCTCACATTGCTTGTTGAACTCCACTGCTGAATTTGCCTATGTCCTTGGGTCCTAACTCAAAGGCGTAACTTTCTCTCCTCTTCTCCATGTCTCTCCGTCTGGAAGCTGCTGTGATTTATACCTTGCCTGCCTCATAGTTTTTCTCTGAAACTCTAATAAAATGATCTCTGTGCTTCCTCTGATTCTCTACTTTTTTTTTTTAATTAACAACACAAAGAACCCAAGAAGGGAACCTTGATTTCCCCCTAATAGGTAGTGTGTGAGTGTTTGTGATTTGTGAGTGTGGGCGACCCAGGCCACAGTGTGTCTGTGAGGCTGGTTTTTCCCTCCACAGTGGAACCCAGGGATTGATCTCAGGCTTGCAAGGCAATGTCTTTTACCTGTGCTGCTTTGGGCTTTCGTTGCTTGTTTGTTTGTTTGTTTGTTTGTTGTTAAGTTCATTGACTTCTGAATGGCTAATCACTCCCCTACAATGGAGCATTTATGCCATTTTTCTCTTCATAAACAAAGATGGGTTCAAACTGCTAAAAACAAAACCTTTCCTCAAGTTTTCTCAGAGTAAATTCCTGAAATAATATTGCTGAGTCAAACACATGCATCCTCTTAAGGGTTTGGGTGTCTGTCAGGCACTGGCTTTGCTAATGGTCATCTGGGCTCCTTTTACCTTCAGTAAGGTCACAGTCCTGCTTCTTCTCAGGTGGTTTCCTGCAATGAGGTTTCACATATCAGAATTCCATGTCTCTCTGTAACAGAAATTAAAGTCTGCTTACAAACCAAAAACTGATTTCCCAAGGGAAAAGCCTGGTCAGGCGTCTCAGTGAAGTCCAAGTCCAGCACCCCAGTGGCCATCCTGGGGGACAGACATGGGCTCCACGCGTGGCTGTAAGTAAGTGAAACTGAGCTTGTGTGATTCCATCATAATCTATTGGTCAGTGGCTACTTCAAGTTCCCAAAGAACCTCCTGTCCTTCAAAGCCACATATAAAGTTAACTCCAAACACCCACCCAAGCCAACCCCAGTAACTTTGAAAATAGAGGTTTGCAAAAAATTTCAAACATGATATGTGATTTCTCCAGCAATCAAGAAACAAAGCCAATTTTTGGTCTATCTTATCTCCATCTTGTATCTAGTAAAATAATTCTGAAAATTGGGTTTTTGTTTTGTTTTTAGAGTAACCCAAATAAAAATATTTCCCATTTGTTAAGTCCTGTTTATCTCAGCTAACCAGCCCCCCCCCCCCCCCACTGGTTAGCTGATGAACTGGAACTTTCAGTTCAACCTGATTCCTTCCTGCAATGAGGCTGTGCTTCCCAGTTGAATCAAATGGACACTTTTCATCAACAGTTTGTAGCAGTAAGCAAGAGGATTTCCACTGCCTCTGGAATAGCAAGTGCCATCACTCAGGAGCAGAAGCCTGGATTCAGGCTATTCTGGTCTATAGAGCGAGTTCCAGGACAGCCAGAGCTAAACTCTGTCTTAAAACTCACTTCTCCCAAAAGAGAATAATAAACAAATGAATAAATATCCTCTGAGAGCATCTTAAATCCTCTCCTCTTGCATGGCTTAATTTTTACTTTTTTGCTAAAATAGGGGTAATAATACTGAAAGCAGGTGCCAGCTGCTTAGAGCTTATAGCCCTCTTACTATATAGTCTTGGCTAGCCTTAAACTTGTGGTAATCCTCATGCCTTGCTCTCCCAAATCTTAGATAACTTAATAAATTCTTTTTATTACATTTGGAAAGTATGTGTGTATAAGTGCATATCAGGTCTCTCTTTCTGCCAGGTGTATCCCAGAGAGCAAACTCATGTTATCAGGCTTCCACACAGGTACCTTTACTTGCTGAGCTATCTAGACAATACGTTCTTAAAACCCTATCAGTTCAGAATGAAGCAAGTAGAAGGTTACACTTTAGTACATCCACTATCGTCTACAATTCATTTGCTTTATCATCAACTTTTTATCACACCCCATAAAAGATTTTTAAATAATTCATAATGGTTATCAAATATACTGTGTCTTCAATGAAGGCTGCATCTCTTGACATTCCCCAGAGAGCCTATAGATCCATGGTTTTCAACCTGTGGGCCTCGAACCCTTGTGGTCAAAGGCCCCTTTCACAGGGGTTGCCTAAGACCATCAGAAAACACAGATATTTACATTAAGATTCATACAGTAGCAAAGTTGGACTTGTGAAGTAGCAACGAAGATAACTTTATGTCTGGGTCACCACAGGAGGAGCTGTATTAAAGGGTCTCAGCATTAAGAAAGTTGAGAACCACTACAATAGAGTGTTTCAAAGTAGATATGTAAGTAGGCCTCAGTGATTCAAATGTTTCTATTCAGCACCTGCAAACAGCCAAAAAGGAGATATTCATGAACTTTCTTCCCTCAGAGCTGGGGTCAGGGATAGGTTCTCCATTCAGATACCTTATCATCCTTTCTAGTAGTTCAGGTAAGACACAATCATGCAGTTGATCACATAAATTCCTACCTTCAAGCATTTCACTATTAATATTACAATGTTATTGGGACACAATGCACACATTATACATTCTCCTCTTTGCAATGCAGTTAATAGATTTTAGGACATTCACAGACTGGTACAATCAGTGATTTTCAAACAACTTACCACTCCCAAAAGAAAGAAATGTATCTATTAGTACTCGTTGGCTTTCCATTTCTCCTCAATGTCCTTAGCCCTACCAAACTTCTAATTCACTCTATTTTCAGTTTTACAGGAAAAGGTAATGCAGTCATTCAATTATTTGAAAACAGCAACATGAGAAAAATGCCATGTTTCTCCTTACACAAGCCACAGTCCTTGGGCAGAAACAAAGATCCGATGTTCACCTCAGTGGATATCAGTGCTCATGACGGCTGCACACTGAGCCTCCATATGGCATACGTGAGCAACTAATTTTGTATCCACACAGTTCTGTTGATGAACTCGTAGCCTGAAATGCTGGGGTGTGACTGATTTCTGGGAAGCATTCAGCAGCTGTCTGGAGTAAGGAGTACCCATGCTTTAGCATCACCTGCTTGGGACGGTTTGGGTTGGCAATAAATAGCATCAGGAAGATGCTGAGTCATTTCCTTTTCTTATCCCACACAGAGAAGCTGCCATAACTGCCACTCTCTGTAACAGGCAGCTGCTTAACAATCTCCCTGATAAATGGCTTACAAAGGTGCTCACCTAAAGCAACCCTTCCAGTAGTTGGTGGTATAAAAGTTAGTGGCACACAACTTATAGAAGAAAGTATTTAAGTGGGTTCATGGCTCTAGAGGGTTAGAGTTCTTGATGGTGGAGTGAAAGCAGAATGGCAGGAACAGCCTAGAGTTCACATCTCAAACCACAGGCAGGAGAGCAAGAAACAGAGAGTGCACTGAGAATGGTTAGGCTTTTGAAGTCTCAAAGCCCATCCCTGTGTCACACGAAGTCACCTTCTAGCCCTTCAAAACAGTTCCACCAGTTGGGGACCAAGTATTCAAACACACAAACCTATGAGTCATTCTCACCCAAACCACCCCATCCACAGCTCCCTTCAATCCATTTTTGCTACCTAAGAGTCTTACTATTGTTTCTATAGTTCCAGGACTCCTGGGTTATGTCACTGAGCACTGAAAAAAAAATATTTTCATGAGCACAAAAGCAAAAACAAAGTTAGGCTGTGTAAATGGCTCAGGAGGTGAATATGCTTGCCTCCAGAACATGATGAGCCAAGTTCAACCCCTGAAACCCACCTAAAAGAAGTGGCCATGGTGATGCATGCTTCTGATCCCAGCAGTACAGAAAGACAATCAGGTGGATTTCTAGGTCTATCTGGACAGACAGCCACGCCAAAGAACTGGTACCCTTAGGCCAGTGAAAGGACCTGCCTGAACAAACAAGGTGGATATCCCTGAGAAATAGCACCAAGGCTCACCTCTAGCCTCTGTACGCTCATAGTGTACACACATGCACCACACACCACACAGAGAAGGAAAATACTAAAAGAAAAGCAAAGTTATTGATGCGTGCAGAATACCTATTGAGTGTCTGTAATTGTGAGAAAAAAAGCCAAAGATATTCTGTAAGAATAGTGTTTCAACTCAGATGTGTATGAGACAGATAAAGAGACAGTGAACCCCATTGGTTCACAGACACGGGGGAAGGCCAGTTTGTCATGTACCTCCTCAGTGTCTCTGGGTCAAAACAAGTCACAGAACTAACTGTTCTCATGAACCCCTGTCTCAGGCCATTTGTGAATCTGGACATCCTCCCCTCTGTCCACCTGTGCAGTGGAGCATCTTAACTCTCCTTTATTACATGTCAACCCATTCCATTGCTCTCTATATGTTGCTCTTAGGGTTTTTTTTTTTATCCTTAACAGGTGGTAGTAACTTTACTCTGGGTTCTCATGTAGCCACCAATAGCTTTATATTTCTCCAAAGAATCTCTGGTGAGAGAGGCACAGTGGTGACATAGCGGCATGACTGTTACAGGGGTAGTGAATGGCTTTCTCATTAGATTTGAGGCCTGCTCCACCTGGGAGAAATTCACACCTGGTACTGTGAACCAAGCTAAAAGCCTTTGGTTAAACTGTGTGTGGCATCACCTGTCTTTAATCCCAGCACACAGAAGGCAGAGGCAGGAAGATTTCTATGAATTAGAGGTAAGCCTAGTCTACATAGCAAGTTCCAAGCCATCTAAGGCTGCAGAGTGACAGCCTTTGTAAAAATAAATCTTTTTAAAATGCCTGGAGCTGGGAGGTCATAGACCCTAGGGAGTCTATGACCTAGCTCTAATTACTTTTCTTCTATGACAGTGTGATAAATACCATGACCAAAAGCCAAAAGCCACTTAGAAAAATTCTAGACTGTGTCAAGGTGACCTCCAAAGCCAACCAGGGCAGCAACCCGTCACTGATGTTTTACATTAGGTAACACCAAACTGCTGTCTGAGTATTAATATTTATTCCCATGGATTAACTCTGCTCTCAGTCTTGGTCAAAGAAGTTCATCTTGCAGTGAACAGAAAATTATAGATTCATATAATATACATATACCTATCAATGTTTAGATTCATATCTGGTCAAAGTGCTCAGTATATGTAACGCTTGAATGTTTAGCCCTAAATGAGATGTCCATATCAACCTCACCCCATGAGGCTTAGAGAACATCATAAATGAGAGGGCAGAAAGAACGTAAGAGCTAGAGAATGAGGAAGAAGCTGAAAATGTTGTTTTTAATGACATGGACATTGAACTCATGAACTCAACAGCACCTGTAGTAAATTGCATAAGACCTTATAGGATTAAGCCAATCAACATTGTAGCACAGACAAAGTTGTGGGACCTCAGAAGGTCCCACCCCAAATGAATAGCACATTGGCAGTTTATGGGTGCTTTGGGACAGAGTCTTTTTTTTTTTTTTATTCTCCCTGAGATGTGGACAGTTGTAGGTTCTCCATGATATAGAGGATGGCCTCACACCCATACAGACAGCATTAGTTGAATTCAGTTAATTATGTTAAAAAAAAAGAAGGAAGGAAGGGAAAAAAGAAAGAAAGAAAGAGAGAGAGAGAAAGAGAAAAATAGAGAGAGATGGAGGAAAATGAGGATGAGAAAGGGACCTGTGTGGGATGTGTGAGCAAGCTTCACAGTGTGTATGATCCAGACACATTACATGCATGTATGAAATCTAAAAGAATAAATTTTAAAAGCTTTAAAGAAAATAGCCAAAGAATTTTAACTGACAAACTCACAGAATATGTAGTCAATAAATTTTGGAAAAAATAAAATATATATGTATTTAGCATATATAAAAATATATGACATATCTTTATTCAAATGTATATATACTTGACACCCTCAAACAATAAGGCACATACTTAAAAAAAAGGCACATACTGAAACATAGTAAAGGCAATATACAGCAAGCCTATAGCCAACATCAAAATAAATGAAGAGAAACTTAAATCAATGCACTGAAATCAGGGACAAGGCAAGGCTGCCCAGTCTTTCCATATCTGTTCACCATTGTACTTGAAGTCCTAGCTAGAGCAATAAGACAACTAAAGGAGATCAAGGGAATACAAATTAGAAAGGAAGAAGTCAAAGTATCACTATTCACAGATGATATGATAGTATACATGAGTGACCCCAAAAATTCAACCAGAGAACTCCCACAGCTGATAAACACCTTCAGCAAAGGGCTGGATACAAAATTAACTGAAAAAACTAAGAAGGTCTCCTGTATACCAAAGATAAAAGGACTGAGAAAGAAATTAGGGAAACAACACCCTTCACAATAGCCACAAAGGACATAAAGTGCCTCGGTGTGACTCTAACCAAGCAAGTGAAAGACCTGTCTGAAAAAGAACTTCAAGTCTCTGAAGAAAGAAATTGAAGAGGATATCAGAAAATGGGAAGCTCTCCCATGCTCATAGATCGATATGATTAACATAGTGAAAATGGCCATCCTGCCAAAAGCAATATACAGATTCAATGCAATTCCCATCAAAATGCCAACACAATTCTTTACAGACCTTGAAAGAAAAATTCTCAACTTCATATGGAAAAACAAAAATCTCAAAATCTCCAAAACGGTCCTTTACAACAACAGATCATCTGGAGGTACCTCCATCCCTGATCTCAAGCTGTACTACAGAGCAATAGTAATAAAAACTGAATGGTATTGGCATAGAAACAGACTGGTGGATCAATGGAACCAAATAGAAGACCCAGAAATAAATCCACACACCTATGGATACCTGATTTTTGACAAAGAAGCCAAAACCATTCAATGGAAAAAATACAGCATCTTCAACAAATGGTGCTGGTCCAACTGGATGTCTACATGCAGAAAAATGAAAATAGATCCATATTTATCACTCTGCACAAAACTGAAGTCCAAGTGGATCAAAGACCTCAGCATAAAACCAGACACACTAAATTGGTGAGGAGAAGAAAAAGTGGGGAAGAACCTAGAACTCATTGGCAGAGAACACAGATATCCTGAACAGAATATCAACAGCACAGGCTCTAAGAGCAACAATCAATAAATGGGACCTCATGAAACTAAAAATCTTCTGTAGAACAAAGGACACTGTCTTCAGAACAAAATGACAGCGTACAGACTAGGAAAGGATCTTCACCAACCCTATATCTGACAGAGGACCAATATCCAGAATATATAAAGAAATAAAGAAGTTAAAGAGCAACAAATCAAGCAATCCAATTAAAAAATGGGTACACCGTAAATAGAGAATTCTCTGTAGAGGAATATAGAATGGCATAGAAACACCTAAAGAACTGCTCAATGTCCTTAGCCATCAGGGAGATGCAAATCAAAATGACGCTGAGAATTCACCTAACACCCGTCAGAATGGTTAAGATCAAAAACTCAAGTGACAATACATGCTGGAGAGGATGTGGAGAAAGAGGAACCATTCTCCATTGCTGATGGGAATGTAAACTTGTACAACCACTTCAGAAATCAATCTGGCACTTTCTCAGACAATTAGGAATAGTGCTACCCCAAGATCTAGCTATACCACTCCTAGGCATATATCCAAAGATTCTCAAGTATACAACAAGGACATTTGCTCAACCATGTTCATAGCAGCTTTATTTGTAATAGCCAGAATCTGGAAACAACCCAGATGTCCCTCAGTTGAGGAATGGATACAGAAATTGTGTTACTTTTACACAATGGAATTAAAAACAAGGAATTAAACAGCAGTTAAAAACAAGGAAATCATGAAATTTGTAGGTGGGATCTGGAAAGGATCATCCTGAGTGAGCTTTCCCAGAAGCAGAAAGACACACATGGTATATACACACTCATATAGACATATAACATAGGATAAACCTACTAAAATCTATACACCTAAAGAAACTAATCAAGAGGAAGGACTCTTGCTAAAATGCTCAGTTCCTATCCAGAAAGGCAAAGAGGATGGACATCAGAAGAAGAAAATGGGAAACAAGTCAAGAGCCTCCCACAGAGGACTCTGAAAGGCTCTGCCCTGCAGACTACCAATGCAGATGCTGAGACTTATGGGCAACTTTTGGGCAGAGTGCAGGGCATTTTCATTTTATATTCTTTGTTGTTTTATTTCATTTTAGAAAGAAAAGAATTTTTTTTGTACACTGCAAAGACAGCAGCAGGCATGGCATTAACAGAAGAACTGCCTACTGGGATCTTTGTTGGTATAATGTTCTTTTGGAATGTACACAATTTACCCTCATTCATTCAAATGTTGATTTCTCTATCCCACTATCTGGGTTCAATTAGGACATTGCATTGTGATGCTTAGAATAAGCATCACAAACTGTCTCAAGTTTGTGTAAACATGCCACGATTTGTTTTCTGTATTGTCAATTAAACAACCAGCCCCAATGCTGTGCAATGGAGAGTATAGGGTGGGACATCCTGGTCCGGAGGAGAAGGAAAGGAAGCCAGGGAGTAGGAGCAGAGAGGTTCACAGGAGAGATGAACCGCACCTAAGATATGACTAAAAGCAAGTATAGTGGGTGAATCTGAATGGTAGGAAACTACGTCAACTTGGAGGTTTAGGATGGAATAACTATTGCCCAGCATTGTGTTCTAGGTTAATTAAATAAATCACAGTCTCTGTGTGCTGATTTGGGTATACAGCTGGTCTAGGACTAACCGCTGCTTAACTAAAAGATATATCAACAATAAATATTAAATAACCACAACAGATCTTTGATTGTTTCTTTCATATATACATTTGAGACAGGAACTGAGCATATAATCCACAAATTCTCCTGCCTCCATTTCCTGAATGCTGGGAAAAATGGGGATTTTCCACCATTTGCAACCATCATATTGCTTTAAGGAAACTGCAAATTCTGCTGTTGTGTCATCAGAAGGAAAGACTGTGATAAATTAGAAATTCACCCTGGTGCTTTGACAGTTGGAGGAGTTGGTGGAACAGACCCTGTATCCAGTCATTGGCATAAATTATCACATCATTTGAAATTTCAGAAGGAACCCCACTTTTTCCTCCTTTCTGGAAGTCATGTCTAAGGATTCACCTGCACATTACCATCTGGCTTACTAGACCTGAGATCTTTTCATTCTCATTGATCATCATACAACACAATTTGTAGCAAATGACTAATTTAGCCTACAACAGCCTATCTCATCTTCCCCCAACATCGGACCCATATGTAGAGTTCATCTGCTTAGAGAACTTCTGAAAAATGAATCTTTACTTAAACCAAAGGCTTAAGCCAGAAGACACAATTGTGCAACTGCAGCTTCCTCTTCCACCCTTTATACACATAGACCAATCCTCAGGCCTTGTCTGCATTCTCAGCATTTCAGTATCCCACAAGGAGTATCCAGCTTAACACTTGAGCTACAGTTGGACAGACCTTCCTTATCACATGTTTTACACACTCTACCTTGATCTATCTCATCCAGTTGGGAATTTTTCTACTACCCATATTTCTGCAAAAAAAAAAAAAAAACCACAGCAAACTGAAGGCTTTAATTTCTTCCATCTGTTTTTATTCTGTTTTGGGGACAGGGCCCTGCTAGATGCCCAAGTTGACCTCACCGTTGACATCATCCTGCCTCAGTCTCCTGAGTGTTGGGATTCTCTGCATGTGCCACCATGCTAAATTGAAGACCTTAAAGGTAATGAAGAGTGCACCTTTTCATTTAAGGGTACATATGGCAACCAACCATGGAGAAATGATCACATTTAACAATACCTAATAAGATTTTTTAAAGACTCCTTATCACTAATGTATAAAATCCTCCAGGAATCACGCCTCTGAGGCCTCACACAGCTACTCACCTCTTTAGTTCTTTTTAGTTGTCCCCCGATGCCCTCTCCTTAAAGTCCCCTTAATGACAATGAGACAAAAGACACACTTGCCCAATTCTGTCTTCCTGTTCCATGCCTCTGCAGAAGGAACTGGCCATGACTTGGCAGCTCTGCTTAGTTACTTCATGTTTGCCCACACAAGCTGCAGTATTCCTTTTGCTGGGACAAGCTACTCTGACAAAAGCAACTAATGAAGACAGTTGAAGTTCTAAATTCCATCGTGGCAGGGAAAGGGTGGGAGAAGGAGCAGAGGTTACTGGTCACATTTCATCCTCAGTGAAGAAGGAGAAAAAGAAAGTAAGAAGTTGGGCCAGGCTATAAACCCTTCAGGCTGTAACCAAGTACTCATTTCCTCCAGGGAGGCTCCACCTGTTAAAGGTTCTACAAACTGCCCAAAGGGCAAGAAATATCCAAACCCAGGAGCTGCCTATAAGGACTATTTTATAATTATGTCATAATAATCAAGAACCAGTACCCTCTACTAACTTTCCATATATATGAACAGCTTCCTTTCCCACTCCATCCTTATGCTCCTCTTCCTTTTATAAAAAAGTTTTATTGCATTTTATTTATTTTGCATGTGCTCACAAGGTATACACGTGCCACATAGTGGAGGTGTATGGTGAAGATCAGATCTCTCCTTAAGCTAGGCAAATCCTAGGTATAGGTCTTTGACAGCTATTGTATTGGATAGTCAGTAGCCTTTTCAATTAGAGCACTTTTCTCTACCATCAGGCATGGGAAATCATTGTCTATTATTTGATTATTTTTCATGTCATTCTTTTTCTACTCTTTTCTCTCTAGTAACCCAATTTTAGGGAAATAAAATTATTAATTTACATTGTTACCTTTTTTTCTTCGTATTTTCTCAGTATTGTGCTGGTTTCTGGGTTTCTTTACACGGTGAGACAGGATCTGTCACTGACATGGGGCCATCCAACAGAGCTCGGGAAACTTCAAGGCCCACAGGCTGAAGAAGACTGACTCCAGCAGAAACAAGTGTCAACAGCTCCCCTCCTACAGGTGGGGCCTGGCTTGGCTGCATTTGGGGCAGGCTTGTATGGATAGGCAACCACAGCAACTGTGAGTTCCTGAGGGAAGGACCCTGCTGTGCACAAAACAAGACAAACCCAAGCTGCTCTCTTCAGCCTCTGGCTCTTATGACCTCTTGGGCCCCTCTTCTGCAATGGCCCCTGAGTTTGGGAGGAGGAAGTGTTCCCTCAGGAATGAGCATACCCTGTCACTTACTGTCTGCACTTTGACCTTGTTGTAAGTCTCTGGAATTCTGTTCTTGTTAAAGTCTGAATTTATGTTCATTCCAGACTCCCATTAGCAACTGAGAGCCCTGGGGTGTCCCAGAGAGACACTTGGATGAAAGGATATAGTCAATTGCCATATTGTCAGTTTACATCTTGCTATTCTCTATCTAAACAAAAGGTGGGGCTAAAGAGATGGCTCAGTGGTCAAGAGCACTGGCTGCTCTTCCAGAAACCAGGACTCAATTCCCAGCACCCATATGACAGCTCACAACTGTCAATACTTCTGTTCCAGGGTATCTGACTTCCTCACACATGCAGACAAAACACCAATGTACAAAATAAAAATAAATAATCTAAAAAACAAAGCAAAACAAGATCTGGGTCTGGAGCATGCCTGTCGTCCAGCACTTGGATGGTGGAGGCAGGTGGATAAGTTTAAGGCCATCCTCCCTAAACACTGAGTTTGAGGCCATCCCAGGTTATCTGGCACTCTGTCTCAAAGGCCCCTCTACCAGCTGACCACCCCTGAACAAAAACAGTAAGTAAGTCATGTATTATTGTAGCACATGGCTGTGCTTTGAGAACTCATGAGACCAAGGCAAAAAAATGTGAATTCAAGAGAAATCTGAGCTATACTACAAATCAAGATAGTAAAATCTTTTCTTAAATTGGCTTTTTTTGAAACAGGGGTTCTGACTATTCTGGAATTCTCTTTGTAGACACAGTAAAATCTTATCTCAAACAATTTGAGGGCTATAGCTATAGCTCAGTAGCAAAGTGCTTCTCACTCTTGGGCAAGGCCTTCAATTCCAGGTCAAATATCTTACAGAGGAAATACAGGAAAACCAAGAATTTCAGGAGTAGGGCAGCGGTTTAGTGTGTACTTAGTAATCATGGCACCTAGATTCAATCTCTCTGTCTCTCTCTCTCTCCCACACACACGACATAGAACTAAAACAAAAAGAAACAACAAACAACTGAAGAAGAACAGGCAAAGTTGAAGGTTCATGTAGATATGTAGATGTGTTTGTGTGTGTGTGTGTGTGTGTGTGTGTGTGTGTGTGTTTGGTAAAATGACAGAGAACTGGAAGAGGAGGACAGCATCAACCAGGACAAGGGAGTGGCACAGTGGCCTCTAAGGCATTGGGAGACCTTGACTTCTTGACTTTAGTGCTCAGCTCCTAGGCTTTATTGTTATTGTCCTTTCAAGCAAATACGCAATTACAGTAGATACGCATTACATATGCTAGTTTTAATTAAAATAAAACAAAGTTTGTTGATAGATTCTAGAACAAGTTTTAAATACAGCTAGATTGTTTCCCAACTTGCCATAGGGAAGAGGGATTAAGAACAAGGCCTCTATGTTTTCAACAATTCCACATACAAAGAAAAAAAGTAGGGCCTGAAAAATGTCTCCATGGGAGAACAGTCACTACTCCTGCAGAGGACTCAGGTTTGCACCCAACATCCATATCAGGCAGTTCACAGCCTTCTGTAACTCAGTTCTAGGGGCTTTGATGCCCTCTTTCTGACCTCTGTGGGCACCAGGCATGCAAGCAGTGCACAGTTATACATGCAGACAAAACACCCAAAAGTCAAATACTTTAAAAAGGAAAAGGAAAAGAAAAAAGTGACCACTGCTGTCACTCATCATCTAACTTCATCTACCTATCTATCTAAGTTGAGGATAACTCTTGCTATGTAGTTCTGGGCTGGTAGGAAACATGTGATTTTAGACGGAAGGGGAGCAGGAGAACTAGAGGGAGATACAAAAAAATAATGGGAAGCTGGTGTTGAGCATGATTGAAATAAACTGTAATATATATAATAAACATGTAAAAAGTAATCTATATATGAAATGTTATTGTATATAATTAATGTACACTATTAAAAGGTTTTTAAAGAATTTTTTAAGGGTTTGGGATATTATTCCTGTTCTATCTCAAGACCAGATGATTACTTAAACCTTTACATTTTAAAGTTTAACAATTGTCCTTAGATGCTGACAAAATCCAACATCCATTCATGTTTAAAGTCCCAAAAATATAAGGGATACAAGACACTTACCTAAACATAGTAAAGGCAATATACAGCAAGCCTATAGCCAACATCAAACTAAATGAAGAGAAACTTAAATCAATCCCACTGAAATCAGGAACAAGGCAAGGCTGCCCACTCTTTCCATATCTCATCAACATAGTTCTTGAAGTCCTTGCTACAGCAATAAGACAAATAAAGGAGATCAAGGGAATACAAATTAGAAAGGAAGAAGTCAAAGTATCACTATTCACAGATGATATGATAGTATACATGAGTGACCCCAAAAATTCTATCAAGGAACTCCTACAGCTGATAAACACCTTCAGCAAAGTGGCCGGATACAAAATTAAATAAAAAAAAAAAATCAGTAGCCTTCCTGTATACATAAGACAAAAGGGCTGAGAAAGAAATTAGGGAAACAACACCCTTCACAATAGCTACAAAGGCATAAAGTACCTTGGTGTAACTTTAACCAAGCAAGTCAAAGATTTGTATGAAAAAAAAAAAACTTCCAGTCTCTGAAAAAAGAAATAGAAGAAGATATCAGAAGATGGAAAGATCTCCCATGCTCATTGCTTGGCAGGATTAACATAGTAAAAATGGCCATCTTACCAAAAACAATCTAAAGACTCAATGCAATTCCCATCAAATTACCAACACAATTTTTTACAGACCTTGAAAGAAAAATTCTCAACTTCATATAGAATAACAAGAAACCCAGAATCGCTAAATCAATCTTCTACAATAAAAAATCTTCTGGAGGTATCTCCATCCCTGATTTCAAGCTGTAATATAGAACAACAGTAATAAAAACTGCATGGTCCTGGGGAATAGAAACAGGCTGGAGGATCAGTGGAATTGAATAGAAGACCCAGAAATAAACCCACACACTTATGGACACCTGATCTTTGACAAAAATGCCAAAACCATACAATGGAAAAAAGATAGCATCTTCAACAAATTGTGCAGGTCTAACTGGATATCTACAGTAGAAAAAATGCAAATAGATCCATACTTATCACCCTGCACAAAACTAAAGTCCAAGTGGATCAAAGACCTCAACATAAAACCAGAAACATTAATTCTGTCAGAAGAAAAAGGGGAGAAGTGTCTTGAGCTCGTTGGCACAAGAGATAACTTCCTAAACAGAGCATCAGCAGCACAGGCTCTAAGAGCAACAATCAATAAATGGGACCTCATGAAACTGAAACATTTCTGTAAAGCAAAAGACACTGTCATCAAAACAAAACAACAGTCTACAGATTGGGAAAGGATCTTCACCAACCCTTTATCTGACAGAGGACTAACATCCAGAATATATAAAGAATTCAAGAAGTTAAACAGCGACTAATCCAATTAAAAAATGGGGTACAGAGCTAAACAGAGAATTCTCAATAGAGGAATATTGAATGGCAGAGAAACACTTAAAGAAATGCTCAACATCCTTAGTCATCAGGCAAATGCAAATCAAAACGACCCTAAGATTTCACCTTACACCCATCAGAATGGTTAAGATCAAGAACTCAAGTGACAAGACATGCAGGAGAGGATGTGGAGAAATGGGAACCCTCCTCCACTGCTGGTGGGAATGTAAACTTGTACAACCACTTTGGAAATCAATCTGGCACTTTCTCAGACAATTAGGAATAGCACTTCCTCAAGATCCAGCTATACCACTCCTAGGCATATATACAAAAGATACGTATACAACAAGGACATTTGCTCAACCATGTTTGTAGCAGTTTTATTCATAATAGCCAGAACCTGGAAACAACCCAGATGCCCCTCAGCAGAGGAATGGATACAGAAATTGTGGTACATTTACACAATGGAACTACAAACAAGGAATTAAACAGCAATTAAAAACAAGGAAATCATAAAATCTGCAGGCAAATGGTGGGAACTAGAGAAGGTCATCCTGAGTGGCCTATCCCAGAAGCAGAAAGACACATATGGTATGTACTCACTTATAAGTGCATTTTAGATGTATAAAACAGGACAAACATACCAAAATCTGTACACCTAAAAAAGCTAAGCAAAAAGGAGGACCCTGGGTAAGATGCTCAATCTTCATTCAGAAAGGCAAATGAGATAGACATCAGAGGAAGGTGAAAACAAGGAACAAGAGAGTAGCCTAACCACAGAGGGTCTTTGAAAGACTCTACCCAGCAGGGTATCAAAGCAGATGCTGAGACTTATAGCCAAAATTCAGGCAAAGTGCAGGGAATCTTCTGAAAGAAGGGGGAGACAGAAAGACCTGGGAAGGTCTGGAGCTCCACAAGGAGAGCAACAGAACCAAAAAATCTGGGCACAGGGATCTTTTCTGAGACTGATACTCCAACCAAGGACCATGCATGGAGACAACCCAGAACCCCTGCAGAGAGGTAGCCCGAGGCAGCTCAGTCTCCAAGTGAGTTCACTAGTAAGGGGAACAGGGACTGCCTCTGACATGAACTCAGTGGCTGGCTCTTTGATCCCCTCCCCCCGAGGGGAGAGCAGCATTTTCCAGCCCCCCTCAAAAGACTGTGAAATACAGTCCTGATGAGACCTGATAAGCTAGGGTCAGATGGAAGGGGAGAAGGTCCTCCACTATCAGTGGACTGGGCAAGGGGCATGGGAGGAGATGAGGGAGGGAAGACGGGCAGGATTGGGAGGTGATGAGGGAGGGGACTATAGCTGGGATCCAAAGTGGATAAATTGTTTTAAATAAAAAATTTTATAAAAATAAAGTTTAACAATTAGATTTAAATCAGTTTAGAGCACTTTTATGTATGCCTTGGAATGGAAACAGGACACACCTGTGAAACTGAACACAGACTGCATTATGAAAGCTCTCTAGAAAGAAGCAACTTTCCTAGTCAGTTTGAGACTGATTTCCTTATGTGTTGCAACAAAAATATTTGTGTATAGTCTTGTTCCAGAGCTTTTGTAGCTGTCATTTTCTTTTCCTGGGAAGTTCCCCCTTCTGTTTTAGGCAGAGTTTTCTAAAGGAACAGAACTGATAGAATATATAAATATAGGTCTAGGTAGAGATATACATATGCAAACATAAATAGATATATAGAATAGATGTGGAAATGTATCTATATATCCAAATACATGGCATTTATGAGACTGGCTTACAGGATGTAGCCTGGGTCATCCAGCAATGGCTGTCTCACACTGTGAGGCTGAGAATCTGGCTGTTGTTGACTCTACAAGGTGGGATGATGACTCAGCAGTCCCAGTCTGGCACTGGAGTCCTAGGGGATTCCTGGAGAGGGCTGGTTGGTCTTCAGTCTACATTTTACTCATGAATAAGTTGGTTCTAATACCAGTGAAGGAATGCCACAGAAGCAAGATAGATGAACTTGCCTGTGAGAATGAGCACAAGAACAAAGCACTTCCTTTCTTCCATATCTCTTTATCTGGGCTGCCAGCAAAGAGTGCTCCTTGTCATTAGGATAAGTCTTCCTCCTTCAAGTAACCTGATTAAGAAAACCCCTCATGGGAATGTCCAGAGCTTGCATTTTATTTGATTCCAGATGTAGTCAAGCTGACAACCAAGATTAGCTGTGCCATGATGGTTTGATAGTTCTGTAAGGGGTCATGTTTTGAACTGGAATCCTCATTGTAAGAGTCTAGGAGTGGGAACTTTATTGTGTTTCGAGGTGGGATCTATAGAAGGTCATTAAGGTGAAGCTCCCATTGGATCCTGGTAACTTCCTAAGATAGACCAAAAAATGGTCCATGTGCACAGACACATGGTAGGTAGAATAATTTTAGAAAATTAAAAGCGAAGACTATGACAAGGAGGAGAGTGGGAGGGAGATTCACATACAGAAGTTACTGGAGGACACTGTCTCTGGATTTATAATGTGGTCAGAATGTGAAATGTCCTCATGCGCAGCTCATGTGTTTGAGCATTTGGTTTCCAGCTGGTGATATATTTTGGAACCTTTAAGAGGCGGAGCCTGGTAGAGGAAGTGGGTCACGGGGGACATGGCTTTGAGACTTTAGAACCTGGTGCCACTTCCTGTTCATTTTCTCCGCCTCTTCGCTGCTGATGCACTGTGACCAACTGGCCGGTCTTCTGTGCCACGATGAAATAGCGATCTTCAAACTGTAAGCCAGAATAAGCCTTATTCTCTGTGAGCTGCTTTTGTCAAGGGCTTTTATCCCAGCAACAGAAAAGTAATGACAGGCTGCACTAGTGAAAATGGAAATTCACCAAGCACAGCCTTAGGCTGGCAAGTCCTGGCCAGTTCCTTCTATAAAGGGAAGGAACAGGAAGCTAGAGTAGGGTAATTGTGTCTATAGATAAGAACACGACCTTTGTCTCATAATTGCTAACGAGACTGTAAGGTGTGGTGTATCAAGGGACGAGTTCAAAATTAACTAGACAAGATGTTGAATAGCCTGAGGGTTGATAGAAGTCCAGAAGGACCATTGCTGGGCACTTCACATGCTAGTGACGAGGAGTTCTTTTTATCTTATTAGGGATAGTCAAACGTGGTTATCTGCTACGCTGGGCAAACTCATCATAAAAATTGCCTGGTGACAGAGTTTGCTTGTTTTCAACTTGGCCAGGTATGGTGGCACATACTTCTAGTCGAACCACTCAATAGGCTAAGCAAGATGGTGTCAGCCTTGAGGCTAGCATGGGCTATAGAGCAAAACCCTGTCCCCCAAACAAGTGAAAACCTTCAGGTTGCAGCAGCTTTTGCAAAAGTGTAGCTAGGTAGGCAAATTCCAAATTGAATGAGGTAGATAAAGCATCATGTGACAGCGCTACCTCTACCCAAAAATAGATTTGATATTCCTTTGAGAGCACTGAAATGTGTAGATTGGTCATATGCTTGCACAAAGGTGTTCCTCGTTTTGCCCTATTTAAAAACTTTTTGATAGTTTCATATCTGAGAACTATATTTACATTATTTCTACCCACCCCTCTATGATCCCACCAAATTCCTGACTCCTTCTTTAATTATGACACACACACATACACACACACATCCTTACTGAGTCCATTTAGTGTTCCTCATATGTATATGTGTTTGGGGCTGACCAGTTGGGACTGGATATTCTATCAGGGGCTTGTCCCTCTTTCAGCAGCTGTTCACTGCCCAGACTTCTTACAGTGGGGAGGCCTTGTGACATTCCCCCATCCACACTGGCATGTCGAGCTTGTGTCATTCTGCAGGTCTTGTTTAGGTGGGCGTATTGTTGATATTTCCCAGGGGCAGCTTCCCTGCCACAGAGGTAAATGAGCCCCTCACTGTAGAGGCTCCCGGCTTTTCTGAGGGGTAGGAGTGCTGATTGCTTTTCTCCCGTGGCAGCCTGCATAACACCTTCAGATACCGTGAGAGCTAATCGTCAAGGAAGAGGTTTCCAGACCTCTTTGAGGCTGATCCCTCCAAGGACTATGTCCAAAGTGTGTGACATCTTTAGCAGTAGGGTCTTTTACAAGTTCTAGAAGGAAACCAAGGACAAAGGTAATAACCTGCTTTTGGGATTCTTGTGGGAGACTCAAAGGGAGGTTATACATGTCTGGCACTGGGATTTTTATTAGATAGTCTATAACTCTTTGGAACAGCATCACCTCATGTTTTATAACTTAATTTAAATTATATACACATACATACATATATATGCAGTTTTAAAAACATAAAATAATGTTTCCTTATGGCTTTTTCAAACATCCCTAGAGTTACTTATCCACCATCCCTCCCTTTCCCTCCCTTTCCTCTCTCTCTCTCTCTCTCTCCCCTCCATTTTTCCCTTTCCCCTCTTCATAGCATCTGTGTCCTATCCCCCTCTCTAGAGCCCCCTCTCCCCCTGCCCATGGCCTCTTCCTACCTGCCTGGGTTTTGCACTTACTCCAGGTTATAGATTCACATCTAAGGTTCAGAACTGGGGACCACAAATAAGAGAGAACTTGCAGCATTTATCCTTCTGGGTTTGACTCTGCTCACTCAGTATATTTTCTGCTTTCACTGTTTATCTGCAGAGTTCATGGTTTCATTGTTTTGCATCTTTAGAGCTGAATAGAGTTCCACTGCCTGTGTGTACCACACTTTCCTTATTCACCCATCAGCCAACAGAGATTTAGGCTGTTTCTGCTCCCTAGCTATCGTAACTAGAGAAACCATGAACAGGGCTGAACAAGTCTCTGTGGAGTGGCTTGCTGAGTCCTTTGGGCACATATGCTAAGGAGGGGCATAACTGGGTCAAATTGTAGGTTGATTTTTAGCCTTTTGAGGATTCTCCACGCTGGTTCCCAGAGTGGCTGCACCAGTTTGAAGTCCTGACTGATGGCTCCCTTTCCCCAACATTTTCTCCAGCAAATGATGTTTTTGATCTTTCCCATTCTGGCAGGGGTAAGATGAAATCCCAAAGCAATTTTGAATTACATTTTCCTAACTGTTAAGGATGCTGAATCCTTTAAAGATATTTTGTGACTATTTTTACTTCTTGTTTATTGATTTATAGCTCATTTCTTGATTGGGTTATTTGTTTTCCTGATTCTTCATTTTTTGAAGAATTAATAAATGGACAAGATATGTTGTATTTAAGTATTTGTGTGTGTGTGAAATGACAACAGTCAAAGAAAAAACAGTCATTAGTTTGGGAAGGATTAAAGGTGGAGAGATTAAGGAGGAACTAGAAGGAAAAAAGGGAGCTGGGGGAATGATGTAACTTTTTTTTTATTTATTTTTTTTTTTTTTTTTCAATGCAGTTTATTCAGGAACATTGAACAATCCTCGGACCCCGGGGAAAGCCAGCCCACAGCTTAAATAGCCTCTGGGTAGCCAACCCAGGCATGCCACGGGGGCAATGCAGATAGGTCCACATACATGGAAGCAAGCCAGATCCTCGGCCTTAGCCAAATGTGGAGTTGTTCGTGACAGAGAGCATTCACCATCGGGAAGGTGGAAGGCGGAAACCAGCTCCATCTTTAAGGCATAGCATTCCGCAGCTCTCTACAGTTCCCCCTTTTTGTTTTAGACGCATCAGGCAAGAGTAGAGGTCTGATCTCTGATATTAGAAATAAATTGGGAATGATGTAACTTTTTATTAACTAAAGCTTTAAAATGAAAGAAAATTCTCCACAGTGTTGTCTATTGGCTAATATGATGAAAGTGTGTTATTTTTAAGAATTTAATTGTTATTTATTTTTTTCCTAAATTTTTTAATTATTATTATTAATTACACTTTATTCATTTTGTATCCCCCCATAAGCCCCTCCCTCCTCCCCTCCTGATACCATCCTTCCTCCCCTTTCTGC
This sequence comes from Meriones unguiculatus, assembly GCF_030254825.1. Lineage (NCBI taxonomy): Eukaryota > Metazoa > Chordata > Mammalia > Rodentia > Muridae > Meriones > Meriones unguiculatus. The sequence continues at coordinate 74,582,123 of NC_083354.1, read as the reverse complement.
ATGCATGCCCCTCCCCAAGTCCACTGATAGGGGAGGTCTTTCTCTCCTTCTTTCTGATCTTAGACTATCAGTTCTCATCAGAAGTGGCTGCATTGTCATCTTCTGTGGCCTGGTAAGGCTGCTCTCCCATCAGGGGGAGGTGATCAAAGAGCAGGCCAATCAGATTATGTCAGAGGCAGTCCCTCTTCCCATTACTATGTAACCCACTTGGACACTGAACTGCCATGGGCTACATCTGTGCAGGGGTTCTAGGATATCTCCATGAATAGTCCTTGGTTAGAGTATGAGTCTCTAGGAAGTTCCCTGTGTTCAAATTTTCTTGTTCTGTTGCTCTCCTTGTGGAGTTCCTGTCCTCTCCAGCTCTTGCTATTTCCCACTTCTTACATAAAATTCCATTGACTCTGCCGACAGTTGGCCGGCATCTGCTTTGCTAGTCTTCAGGGCAGAGACTTTCAGAGGCCCTCTGTGGTAGGTTCCTAGGTTGTTTCCTGTTTTCTTCTTCTGGCTTTCAGAGGCCCTCTGTAGCAGGTTCCTAGGTTGTTTCCTGTTTTCTTCTTCTTCTGATGTCCATCCTCTTTGCCTTTCAGGATGGGGATTGAGCATTTTGGTTAGGGTCCTCTGTTTTGCTTCGTTTGTTTAGATGTACTGATTTTAGTGAGTTTATCCTATGTTGTATGTTTATACGAGTGAGTATATGCCGTGTGTGTCTTTTTGCTTCTGGGACAACTCACTCAGAATGATCCTTTCCAGATCCCACCATTTACCTGCAAATTTCATAATTTCCTTATTTTTCATTGCTGAGTAATATTCCATTGTATAGATGTACCACAATTTCTGCATCCATTCTTCAGTTGAGGGGCATCTGGGCTGTTTCCAGCTTCTGGCTATTACAATAAAGCTGCTACAAACATGGTAGAGCAAATGTCCTTTGTGTGTACTTGAGCCTCTTTTGGATATATGCCTAGGAGTGGTATGGCTGGATCTTGAGGAAGTGCTATTCCTAGTTGTCTGAGAAAGCACCAGATTGATTTCCAGAGTGGTTGTACAAGTTTATATTCCCACCAGCAGTGGAGGAGGGTTCCCCTTTCTCCACAACCTCTCCAGCATGTGTTGTCACTTGAGTTTTTGATCTTGGCCATTCTGATGGGTGTAAGGTGAAATCTCAAGGTTGATTTGAGTTGCATTTCCCTAATGGCTAATGAGGTTGAGCATTTCTTTAAATGCTTCTCTGCCATTCGATATTCCTCTACAGTGAGTTCTCTGTTTAGCTCTGTTCCCCACTTTTTAAGTGGATTACTTGGTTTGCTGTTTTTCAGATTCTTTAGTTCTTTATATATACTGGATATGAGTCCTCTGTCAGATAAAGGGTTGGTGAAGATTCTTTCCCAATCTGTAGGCAGTCACTTTGTTTTGATGACGGTGTCCTTTGCTTTACAGAAGCTTTTCAGTTTCAGGAGGTCCCATTTATTGATTGTTGGTGTTCTGTTCAGGAAGTTCTCTCCTGTACCAATGAGTTCTAGGGTATTTCCCACTTTTTTTTTCTAGCCAATTTAATGTGTCTGATTTTATGTTGAGGTCTTTGATACACTTGGACTTCAGTTTTGTGCAGGGTGATAAGTATGGATCTATTTTCATTTTTCTACATGTAGACATCCAGTTGGATCAGCACCATTTGTTGAAGATGCTATCTTTTTTCCATTGTATGGTTTTGGCATCTTTGTCAAAGATCAGGTGTCCATAAGTGTGTGGGTTTATTTCTGGGTCCTCTCTTTGGTTCCATCGATCCACCATTCTGTTTCTATGCCAGTAACATGCAGTTTTTAAAACTGTTGCTCTATAGTACAACTTAGGATCAGGGATGGAGATACCTCCAGAAGATCTTTTATTGTAGCGTATTGTTTTAGCAATTCTGGTTTCTTGTTATTCCATATGAAGTTGAGCATTTTTCTTTCCAGGTCTGTAAAGAATTTTGTTGGTAATTAGATGGGAATTGCATTGAATCTGTAGATTGCTTTTGGTAAGATGGCCATTTTTACTATGTTAATCCTGCCTAGATTGCTTTTGGTAAGATGGCCATTTGTACTATGTTAATCCTGCCAAGCCATGAGCATGGGAGATCTTTCCATCTTCTCATATCTTCTTCTAATTCTTTCTTCAGAGACTTGAAATTTTTTTCATACAAGTCTTTGACTTGCTTGGTTAGGGTTACACCAAGGTACTTTATGTCATTTGTGCCTATTGTGAAGGGTGCTATTTCCCTAATTTCTTTCTCAGCCCTTTTGTCTTTTGTATACAGGAGTGCTACTGATTTTTTTGAGTTAATTTTGTATCCGGCCACTTTGCTGGAGGTGTTTATCAGCTGTAGGGGTTTCCTGGTAGAGTTTTTGGGGTCACTCACGTATACTATCATATCATCTGCAAATAGTGATAATTTGACTTCTTCCTTTCCAATCTGTATCCCCTTGATCTCCTTCAACTGTCTTATTGCTCTAGCAAGGACTTCCAGCACTATGTTGAAGAGGTATGGAGATAGTGGGCAGACTTGTCTTGTGTCCCTGATTTCAGTGGGATTGCTTTAAGTTTCTCTCTGTTTAGTTTGATGTTGGCTATAGGCTTGTTGTATATTGCCTTTAGTATGTTTAGATATGTGCTTTGTATCCCTGATCTCTCCAATACTTTAAACATGAATGGATGTTGGATTTTGTCAAATGCTTTTTCAGCATCTAGGGAGATTATTATGTGTTTTTTTTTTTCAGTTTGTTAATATAGTGAATCACATTGATAGTTTTCTGTATATTGAACCACCCCTGCATACCTAGGATGAAGCCTACTTGGTCATAGTGGATAATATCTTTGATGTGTTCTTGGATTCGGTTTGCAAGTATTTTGTTAAGTATTTTTGCATCAATGTTCTTAAGGGAGATTGGCCTGAAGTTCTCTTTCTTTGTTGAGTCTTTGTGAGGTTTAGGTACCAAGGTGACTGTGGCTTCATAGAATGAGTTTGGTAGTGTTTCTTCTGTTCCTCTTTTGTGGAATAGTTTAAAGAGAATTGGTGTTAGCTCTTCTTTGAAGGTCTGGTAAAATTCTGCGCTGAAGTCATCTGGTCCTGGGCTTTTTTTGGTTGGGAGACTTTTGATGACCGCTTCTATTTCTTTGGGGGATATAGGACTATTTAATTGATTTACCTGGTCCTGATTCAGCTTTGGTAAGTCAAATTTATCAAGAAAATTGTCCATTTCATTTAGAGTTTCAAATTTTGTGGCATATAGACTTTTGAAGTAAGTCCTAATGATTGTTTGGATTTCCTCAGTGTCTGTAGTTATGTCCCCCTTTTCATTTCTGATTTTGTTGATTTGGGTGGTGTCTCTCTGCCTTTTAGTTAGCTTGGCTAAGGGTTTGTCTATCTTGTTGATTTTCTCAAAGAACCAGCTCTTGGTTTCATTGATTCTTTCAATTGTTTTATTTGTTTCTAATTGATTGATTTCAGCCCTGAGTTTGATTATTTCCAGCCGTCTGCTCCTTCTTGGTGTGTCTGCTTCTTCTTTTTCTAGGGGTTTTAAGTGAGCCATTAAGCTGCTTGAATGAGCTCTCTCGAATTTGTTCTTGAAGGCACTTAGTGCTGTGAGCTTTCCTCTTAGCACTGCTTTCATTGTGTCCCACAAGTTTGGGTGAGTTGTGTCTTCATTTTCATTGAGTCCTAGGAAGACTTTAATTTCTTAACACTGCTTTCATTGTGTCCCACAAGTTTGGGTATGTTGTGTCTTCATTTTCATTGAGTTCTAAGAAGACTTTAATTTCTTTCTTTATTCCCTGACCCAACTGTCATTTAGTAGCAAGTTGTTCAGTTTCCATGTGTGTGTAGGCTTTTTGCTATTTCTGTTGTTATTGAGGTCCAGCTTTATTCCATGGTGACCAGACAGGATACAAGGGATTATTTCAATCTTCTTGTATCTGGTGAGGCTCACTTTGTGACCAACTATATGGTCCATTTTGGAGAAGGTTCCATGAGGTGCTGAGAAGAAGGTAAATTCTTTTGTGTTTGGGTATAAGGTTCTGTAAATGTCTGTTAGGTCCATTTGATTCATGACCTCTGTTAGAGACATTGTTTCTTTGTTTAATTTCTGTTTTGTTGATCTGTCCTTTGTTGAGACTGGGGTGTTGAGTCTCCCACTATTAATGTGTGGGGATCTATATGTGCTTTAAATTTTATCAATGTTTCTTTTACAAGTGTGGGTGCTCTTGTATTTGGGGCATAGATGTTCAGGATTGTGATGTCTTCCTGGTGGAATTTTCCCTTGATGAGTATGAAGTGTCTTTCCCCATCTCTTTTTATTAATTTTGGTTGAAAGCCTATTTTATCAGATATTAGAATGGCTACTCCTGCTTGCTTCTTGGGTCCATTTGCTTGGAAAGCCGTCTTCCAACCCTTTACCCTCAGGTAATGTCTATCTTTGTGCCTTAGGTGTGTTTCTTGTATGCAACAGATTGCTGGGTTTTCTTTATGCATCCATTCTGTTAGTCTGTGTCTTTTTATTGAAGAATTGAGTCCATTGATATTGAGAGAGATTAATGACCAGTGGCTGTTAGATCCTTTGATATTGATGCTGGCTGTGGTCATAAGGTTGTGTGCTTGGTTGCTTTTTGTTTTACTGTAGTGAGGTTAATTATTTCTTGTGTTTTCTTGAAAGTAGCTAGTTTTCTTAGGCTGTATTTTCCCTTCTAGTGTCTTCTGTGACACTGGATTTGTGTGTAAGTATTGTTGAAATTTGTTTTTGTCATTGAATATCTTGTTTTCGCCATCTATGAGGACTGAGAGTATTGCTGGGTATATTAGCCTGGGCTGACATCTGTGTTCTCTTAGGGTCTGCATGATATCCGTCCAGGCCCTTCTGGCTTTCATAGTCTCTGTTTAAAAGGTAGGTGTGATTCTAATGGGTTTGCCATTATATGTTACTTGGCCTTTTTTCCTTGCAGCTTTTAGTATTTTTTCTTTGTTCTGTATATTTATTGTTTTGATTGTTATGTGGCGGGAGGATTTTCTTTTCTGGTCTAATTTATTGGGTATTCTGTAGGCCTCTTGTATTCTTATTGGCCTCTCCTTTAAGTTGGGGAAACAATCCTCTGTTTCTTTTATTTATTTCAGTGATTTAAGCATTTCCTCTCTAAAGGCCACAAACTGTTTGGCTGCAACTTCCTGTATTTCTTTACAGATGACCATTATCTGTTAGAGTTTATCTTCCTCTAGGTCTTTTTAAATTTTATTTGTTTCCTCTGTTATACTCTTCATGAGCATACATGTTAGGTCATCTTCTTGAATTTCAATTATTTCTTTTCTGGTCTAATTTATTGGGTATTCTGTAGGCCTCTTATATTCTTATTGGCCTCTCCTTTAAGTTGGGGAAATTCTCTTCAATGATTTTGTTGAAAATATTTTCTGGGCCTTGGAGCAGGGAATCTTCTTTTTCCTCTATTCCTATTATTCTTAGGTTTTGTCATTTTATGTTGTCTTGAATTTCTTGGACGGTCTGTGTCAGGAATTTTTTAGATTTAAGATTTTCTTTGACAGATACATCTATTTCTTCCATTGTATCTTACACACCTGAAATTCTTTCTTCCATCTCTTGTAGTCTATTGGTTATGTTAACCTCTGTAGTTCCTGTATTCGTCCCAAGTTCTTTCTCTCCACACTTTCCTCCATTGGTGTTTCTTTAATTTTTCCAATTCCATCTTCAGATCTTGAGCCATTTTGTTGATTTCCTTCATCCGTCTGACTGTATTTTCCTGTTTTTCCTTCAATTCCTTCAGCTGTTTGTTTGAACAATCCTCTGTTTCTTTTATTTCTTTCAGTGATTTAAGCATTTCCTCTCTAAAGGCCACAAACTGTTTGGCTGCCACTTCCTGTATTTCTTTACAGATGGCCATAATCTGTTTGTTTTTATCTTCCTCTGTTTCTTTACAGATGGCCATAATCTGTTTGAGTTTATCTTCCTCTAGGTCTTTTTGCATTTTATTTTTTTCCTCTGTTATACTCTTCATGAGCATACATGTTAGGTCATCTTCTTGAATTTCAATTATGCTGGGGTGTCCAGAGCTACTTGCCCCTGGATAACTGGGTTGTGGAGATGCCATATTGCTCTGTCTTTTGTTGGTTGAGTTTTTATGCTGGCCTCTACCCAATGGGCTATCTTAGGTGTTTGGAATTAGTTTCTGGTGGTTCCTTGGATCCTGTGGTGGAAAGAATCACCTTGGCAGGAAGCTGGTTTTTCCTGAAGGAAGCCTTCTCAGCTTTTTGGGTATAGTCACTGGATGGTCAGTGTTTTTCAGGAGTTGCCACTGCTCACCTCAGGCATAGAGACCTGAGTGGTAACTGTGGTCCTTTTTAGTCGAGAGGACTCTCTTCTCACCCAGAGAAGTCCTGAAGACAGCTGCCCTGCTTCTGGGTTTCTGCTGCTGTAACCTGTGTGTCCCGTGGTTTGGTCAGTTTTGTTAGGGATAACTGGTTGCCCCTTGGAGCAGTATCTGGGGGTTGATCTCGGGGATTCTGCACTTCTGTTGGTCTGAGGTTGGGGCTTTGTGCCCCAATATCCAAGCTGTAATCTGTGGCAGGTGGGTACCGCTCTCCTGGTAACAGCAGACTATCTGGTGCACAGCAGGTCCCTAGGTTGGGCTGGTCGGCAGGACCTTTTCCAGGGATATACTGGGTGGCCTAAGTCCATCACCTTTTCTTTGTTGCCTGTGAGGATTTCTCCTGACAGTGACTCCCAGTCTCTGTTGCCCTGGGGCTCACAGCTCTGTCTGTGCTGGAGAGCTGGGCACGCAGCAACTGTCTGTGCTCGCCGCTAGAGCCCAGTTCAGTGATGGCGGCTTGTACCCACCGGTATGCGAGACTTTTTCCAGGGAAAGACTGGGTGACCCAAGTCAGTCCCGTTTTCTTCCTTCCCTGTGGGGTTTTCTCGTGACTGGGACTCCCAGTCTCTGGTGTTTTTGTGCCCACCGATCCTGGGAAGGTGATCAGGACATGCAGGCGTGTGGCTCTGGTCTGGCGACCTAGTGCCCACCCGACCTGGGATCTTTTCCAAGTTCTGACTGGGTGGCCTGAGCGTGGACCCGACTGATTCCCATGCCGTGGGGGTTTCCTCTCACCTGGGAAACACAATCACTGTTGTTTTAGGGCCCAGAGTTCAGTCTCTTGGTCGCTGTACAGAAAATGTTGTCCTGCTCTTCAGACAAGATGGCGCCACCATCTTGTCACCTATTTTTTATTTTTTTTAATTAAAATTACACACGCACACCCTCTTCTACTAATCATACACTTACTTCTCTTGGCTCCCTCTTGAAACCATGGTCTCTTTATCTTAATGGTTATTGTCACAGTATTATATGTGTGTGTGCATGTACGTACCTAAACATAAAAATGCAACCTCTCTAGTTCTTTTGGTGTTACTTGTTTGCACAGGATTTGAGGGCCTACTACTTGGTATTGGATAACCAACTGGGGGCTCATCTCAGGGAATACTATTTGTCGTGCTCTCAGTGTTTCTTAGTTATCCAAGGTTTTTTATCTGGGGTAAGACCCTGTGAGAGTCCTTCCTTTCAGGCCAGCATATATACTGGTGTTGTCATTGGCCGGGCCTTGTTTAGGCAGCCAGATTGTTGAGGTATCGTGAGTGAAGCTTCCCTGTCATTTTTAGGAGACACAGTCTCACAGCAGACTTCCTGGTCCTTTGTATCTTAAAATCTCTTGACCTCCTCTTCCAAGATATTTCCTGAGCTTTAAGGGCACAAGTCATGTTGTAGATGTATCAGTTGTGCTTGTGCACCCAAGATCTGTGCTCTCTCGGTTTCGATTGGCTGATGTTCTCTATAATGTTCTCTGGTGAAGGCATTTTATCAATTGAGGCTCATTTTGCCCACATGACTCTAGCTTGTATTAAGTTGACAAAAATACTAACCAGTGAGTTAGGGCCATTAATATTAAAGTTGTTATTGAAAGTGTATGTTCATTGCTGTCATTTTGCTGTTTACGGTGTTAATCCTTTTTTTAATTATTATTTCAATTATTATAAAAGTTTACTTTCTTCAGTTGCTTGGCTATGCTAATTTTCAGTCCAAAGAATTGCTCCTCTGTTGGTCTGGTTTACTGGAAAAGAATTCTTTTATCCTGTTTATACTTTGAAAAGTTTTTCTTTGTCCTTCAGCTATGAGAGATAGTTATGCTGCATACAGTAGTTTAAAATAGTGTCTTACTTAGGCTCTCTATTATTGCGATGAAGCATCATGACTAAAAAGCAAGTTGGGAAGAAAAGGGTTTATTTGGATTACATTTTCTCATTTTATTCCACCATTGAATGAAGTCAGGACAGGAACCCAAACAAGACAGGAACCCGGAGGCAGAAGTTGATACAAAAGCCATGGATGGGTGCTACTTACAGGCTTGCTCCACACAGCTTGCTCAGCATGTTTTTTTTACAGAACTCCCATCCCAGGGATGGCACCACCCAAAATAGGCTGGTCCTGTCCATCAATAATTAAGAAAATGTCTTACAGCCTGATTTTATGCAGGCAATTTATCAGTTGAGGTTCTCTCTTCCCAGATGCCTATAGATTGTGTCAAGTTGTCGTAAAACTAGTTGGCACAGCCGCTGGCCTTGGATTCTTCTCCTTCTTCTGTGCCTATAATTAGAAGATTTTGGTCTTTTCACGATGTCCCAAAGTTCCTGCATGTTCCTTTCATGTAGTTTTAGAGAGTTTACGCATTCTTTCCTTGAGTGGTCCAGTTCCTCTACTTTATCTAATATTCTAATATCCAATATAAGAATAGTCCTAATATTCTCTCTTCTCTTTGATAAATTCTATTGGTAAGGCTCCAATTTAATTTAGCTGAGCAGTCATGTTTCATTGTACATATGATTCCAACAATCTGAAGATGAACTGATAGTGCCACTTAACCAGCCTAGCTGGTTAAACTGAGAAAAACAAGATCTAACATAAATTCCTAGGATTTACTTACATTTCTCTTAAAAAACCCAACCTACTAAGTTAATTTTCTAGATACAAGATAAAGAAGGGGGGGCACAAATATTGGCTGAGCTCCTTGAGAAATCACATATGTTTGAGAATTTTGTAACTTCCTCCTTGAATGGAGTGGATGTTGGGGAGGAGTTAGATGTGTGGTTTGAATGAAAGCAGATTCTTTGGGAACTTCAAATAGTCATTGTCGAAAAGGTTGTGGTGGAGTCTCAGAACTCATGTTTAAAGAAGTGTCAGATACTTATTTGTGCCTAGGACAGCCTCTTGATGGTCACCCACATGGCCTCTAGGATGCTGGGCTAGGAATCCATGAAGACTCCTGACCACTCTTTTCTATTGGGAAATCAGTTCTCAGTTCATAAGCAGATTTTAATTCCTATTACAGAGAGACATGGAGTTCTGATATGTGAAATCCCATTGCAAGAAACCACCTGAAAAGAAGCAGGACCCTGACCATATTGAAGGTAAAAGGAACTCTGAAGACCATTAGCAAGGCCAGTGCCTGACAAACACCAAAATCCTTAAGAGGATGCATGTGGTTTACCCAGCTATTCTTATTTCAGGAATTTACTCTGGGGAAATTTTTTAAATGTTGGAAATATTTATTAATATCATTACAAGAATATTGAATATTGAATTCATCTTTATGTATGAAGAAGGACAATGACTTAAATGATCCACATTTGGGGAGTAATTAAACAATTATGTATGAACAGATTTTTAAAAATGGAAGAGTTGGGGAGCAAGATGGATGGCTCAGTGAGTAAAAGTACATATCTTACGAGCCTAATGGCTTGTGTTGATCCCTGCATTCCACTAGAGAGGGAAGATGAAAGGAATTGAAACAACCTCTAAAAGTCCTCTGACTTCCAAAGAGCTCTGAGGCATGTGTGCACTTACACCACACACACATATACACTCACACTTCTCATACACTCATACACATTCACATTCACACACACATACTCATACATGAAGTGTTGCCAAGGAAACGAGAATTCGTTTTAAGTATTCTGAGTCTTGTAACAACAACAAATTAAAAGGACTCAGAAGGAAACTTGAGGACCATTTTATTAGTGTCTGATCAAAAACAACAAGAAGGACAAGCTGTAAATCTTGGTAACTGCCAGGAGGAAAGAGATGAGGGGGAAGGCCATACCTTTGGAGATTGATCCAAGAAAACAGGCAGGTTTGACAATCAAGGTCAGTAACCATCTGGACAGAGAGTGTGTAGGGAGTCTGCAGAGTAAGGGAGTCCAGAGTGTCAAGAAAAGCATGCATAGAGTTTGGATCAGTATGTGAAAAAGAGATAGAAAGCAGAGGAAAAGTTAATACTTTTAACTTAGAATTCAGAAAAGTGGAGAGGATTAGCTGTGGAAGCCACTACATAGGGGTGAGGGCTTCTGAGAAGTGTATCTTCTTTCTGAGGAGATAAGTATTCCTCCCATTTCTTTACCTTGTCTTCCAGTGACTCTGGTGTGGACTCCCAGCCAGGTGATTCATAGGCTTAGCTAGATTTACTCTTAAAGGAGAACACAGTAATAAGCGACATTGCAATCTTTGGAACAGTGGAGAATGTCGCGTCTCTAACTGGGGCCAGAAGTAGAACTCAGATTTCATTCCTTTATCCAAGAGGAAACAGCTTTGCGATGGAAAGTGGTGTCCAAATCCAGCTGTAAGGGAGGGCTCCATCAGTTCCATCAAAGGCTGCTAGTCTCTATTTGTCTACCTAGCATTGGCATCTCAAGTGTTGAGACCCTGGAATCGTTTCACATTTTGTGTCAAGTCAGTCTTGCTACTTCTGGCTTCCAGTCAAGGAAACTTCTTGTTTTCCAGTTACTTGAGCTCAGACTGCCTGAGTAGCTTGTATCCTCTGGTCTCATGAGAAGTATGATGGAAGAACAGGTATGGTGATGCAGGCCTGTTAGCTCAGCACTACAGATGGAGAAAAAGGAAGATAGCCACACATTTGATGCTAACCTGGTCTCTATATTGTGTTCCAGATGAGTTTGAGATATACAGTGAGCCCCTGTCTCAAAAAATGTAAACAAAACCAGCAGGATGGTGGTGGCACATGCCTATAATCCTAACATTCAGGAAGCAGAGGCAGGCAGATCTCTGTAAGTTTGAGGCCAGCTTGGTCTACAGAGTGAGTTCCAGGATGGTGAAGACTATACTGTGATACTCTGTCTCAAACAAAAACAAAACCAAAAACAGATGACAGTGCTGGCTGGGCCTGCTGCTCAGTGGTGGGTACTGATTAGCAGAGCCAAGGCCTTGGGTTCATTCCTACAAGCACACATAGCCAAAATTCAATACATTGCAAATATTTGTCAATTTTACACTGTAAAATAGTCTGTATAGTCTATTGTAGTCATTTCAATAATTGTGAGTCAGAAGAATAGGGAATTGGGTGAAGAAAGAGGTTCCAGAAATTAACAAGAAAGGTGTAAGGCTGGAAGCCCTTCCCCACCTGGGCTTCATTAACAAAGGGAGCATGTTCATGAAGAGCTAGCTTTGTAAAATCATCAGGGCAGTAAGGTTCTATGCAAATTTCATATCAGATGTCATGCTGAGCCACTTCCATCCTCTCTTGGCGCCAGGTCATAGCCCAGGTCTTATTTGATTCTGAGCTCATCAGTATCTCTCCTTTAATAAGGACTCTTCACCCTATCACTATCCACATGCTCTCTACAACCCATTGTAAAGAGTTTTAAGAACCTATGAACCCCAGCAGCTGCCTCCCAGACTCAAATCCATGCCTGAAACAGGGAGCATCTGGAGATCACATGAAGCACTAAGACTGGAGAGCAAACATGACAAAAACAATGTGTTTGGAGGCTGGAGAGATGGCCTTACAGTTGAATGGATTTACCCTTGCAATGGAGCCAATTTTGGCTCACGACCCCGAGGCCAAGCCACTCATAACTACCAGTAACTTCAGTTTATGGGGGCCCAACACCTTTTCTGAAATATATACACACATACTTAAAAATAAAATCTTCAAGAATAATTTTAACTGAATGATATTATCAGATTGTCACTCTCAGGCTACATAATTGTGCATATTTTTTCTTTAACATACGTGGTAAACCTATGTCATTGTCTTTATACTTCAGAGATGGAGCTGAGCATGGTGACACATATCTCAGCATCCAAGAGGCTGAGACACTGGGTTTATCATTCCAAGTTCTTGGCCTCCTATAGAAGGATTCAGAGATAAAGGGCCCCATGGATTTGCACAAGAACAAAATAACCTTAGCTGGAAGGACACAGTGGCACAGACTTTTACCTTCAAGACTGATAGTTGATCACGTGAGTGAGAGTGTTTAGGGAGTCTCATCATTGTTTAGGGATTTCTTTTATGGGGCTCAGGAGATGGAAAGGCTGGTTGCTAAGTAAGGGCCCTCTGTTTTGACTGGCGGATTTGAATTATCCAAATCTTTGGTCATTGCGCATGTCACATGTATGTCATAGAATGTGTGTGATTTTAAGTATATATGTGCTTTAAGTATATTTATATTTTAAGTATATAAGTATATAAGATAGAAAATAGAGGATTCTCCTTAAACATTAAAGACACAGTTTTGCCTGCCTGCATCTGCACCCAAATCCAGGTCAGTTTGATCAGCCTTTCCAGTCCTCCTATCCCAATACATTGGGAATGTACTTGACTAGAGACTGACTAAAGTTGATTACTGTTAGGGACAGGGAAATCTATACTGTTGTCCAGAGATGAGGCTACAAGCTGTGTCTTGAAGGAGGGGTGTGCAAAGTGTATGTACAGGTGAAGGACTTAGGAACACCAAGCACATTATTGCAAAACCAAATAGGGTCCCAGACCAAATGCTCTACTTTCACCCTTAAGTGCAAGATTCTGTCTAAGAAAAACAAGCAAACAGTCAAACTGAAGGACACTTGCAAGGCTCCATGAATGGAGCCAGCTCTCTGTGTCTAGTTCACTGCCAGTCCTCAAGGCCTAGCCCATTGCTTGACACACAGGTAGGTGCTTAGCAAATATTTGTTGATTGAGTGAGTGAATATTGATGTTTCATAGTTTCTCAAGCAACTTCTGTCTTTCACAAGTGGAGATCAGATGGCAACATACAAAAGTTGCTGGTCTTCTACCTACCATGTGGGTCCTGGGGAACAAAATGAAATCACTGGGCCTGTGGCAAGCCTCTTTACCCACTGAGCCATCTTCCTGGCTCAGAGACACAACCCTTTATAATAAAGGTATTGCAGACACCAAAATCATCCACGTTCCTGTCTCATTTAGAAAATGGCATCCCAGGGAGAAGCCTGCGAGGAGAGAATTTATGAGTTTGATGATGATTTGGCCTCTGAGTTCTCTGCTCTTCTCGGTGTGGACGCACTTCAGATCTTAAAGAGACAGCATGAAGAAGACCACAAAGAACGAATGAAGATGAAGAAAGGTTTTAACTCACAGATGCGCAGTGAAGCCAGATTAATGACTTTTGTGACCTATGAGTCATTCAAATCATGGACGCCTCAGGACATGGCAGCTGCTGGGTTTTACCATACCGGGGTAAAACTTGGGGTGCAGTGCTTTTGCTGTAGCTTAATCCTCTTTAGCACCAGACTCAAGAACCTTCCTATAGAAATCCACAAGAAATTACATCCAGAATGTGAGTTCCTGTTGGGCAAAGATGTCGGTAACATTGGCAAGTATAACATAAGGGTGAAGAGTCCAGAGAAGACACTGAGAAGCGGCAAAGCACAATACCAAGAAGAGGAGGACAGGCTGGAGTCCTTTGAGAAGTGGCCTTTTTATGCCCATGGGACCTCGCCACGTGTACTCTCCGCAGCTGGCTTTGTCTTTACAGGTAACTGGGTCTCATTTTGTGAGGTGTTTCTGTAAAAATTTAGTTTCCAAACTAATCAAGAGGAAGGACTCTGAACCATCTCTCCAACCTTTCTTTTCTTTTCCTCCTTCTCTTCCTCCTTTTTACTCTTTCTCTTCTGTTCTTGTTCTTGTTCTTCTTGGACTTGGTCTTCTTATTGTTCTCCTTTTTCTTCTTGTTCTTATCCCTGTTGTTCTTGGTCTTCAACTTCTTCATCTTCTTGTTCTTCTTGTTGTTTTTATTTTTCTCTTCTTCCTCCTCTTTTTTTCTCCTTGTTCTCCTCCTTCTTTGTCTCCTCCTCCTTTTTCTCCTCCTTCTGTTTTCTTTTCTTCTCCTCATCCACATTCTTATTCTTGTTGTTCTTCTTCCTCTTTCTCCTCCTTCTCTTCTTCCTCCTCCTTCTTTTACTACTTCTTGTTAATCATTCCTTATTTGTTAATTGTTATATTAAAGATCTAGTTCATTAAACTTTAATAATTTTACTTCCGCTATAATTTACTTTAGTGTAGCATTATTAACTTGTCAAATATGTATAAAATAAAAGGTTTTCTGTAAATATGGATACATTTCTGTAAATGTGGGCCTAGAAATATATTAACTGAAGGTTGAGGTGTAGCTCATTACTTGAGGCCTAACTGAGGATGTGAAAGGCCATTGGTTTAGTCCCAGCACTGGAAAATAGAATAAGAAGACTCCAGAAAACACTAGCTCCATTCATAAGGACCTGAAAATGGATTATGAGATAGCTTAAATCCACTTTCTTCTCATTTCACAAATATTACTATGTATATGTTTCCTTGATTAATTTAATTTCTATAGTTTTGGAAGGGTTTGTTTTTACTTATTTAACTCTCATCCATGAGGCAAACTATCCTCAAGAAGACTACAATTTGAAATGCCTCAGTCACACACAGGTGTTAGGACAGATGTGGATGACAATTACAACAGGATCTGTGGGTGCTGAGTACCTGCTTATGCTATACAAGGATTGAACACTAATTCTAATTCACTCAGTTTGCCCTTTCCCCGTGTTTGATAATTGAGTTCACTGAGGCTCAGAGAATTAGAGAACTGTGCCTCTATTTCCATAGAGGTGACATGGCAAAGCTAACTCTTAGACCTTCTGACAGCATTATTCCAGGTAGTTCTAGCTTTTGCCTACTTCTCCATCACTTTGGTCCTGAAAGCTAAAGAGCAGCCTCTATGTGTAAGAAACTGGCATGTTGAGGGCTAAGTCTATGGAGGATGGCCATGGCTGGGAAATGTACGTCCAGAGCTTAGAAGGGGGTCATTTAGGGCAGTGGGATGTGGCCAGGTATTCAGCCAGAGGGGACATGGAAGAGCAAGCATGCTGGGGTATGTGTTGCTCTGGTTCAGTATGATCAGCTCCAAGACACACCTGGTGCCATCGCTTCCCTGCATCTGTAGGTGAAAGGGACACTGTGCAGTGCTTCTCCTGCAGTGGATGTCTGGGAAACTGGGAAGAAGGAGACCATCCCTGGAAGGAGCATGCCAAGTGGTTCCCCAAGTAAGTTTCAAACGCTTGTTTCTTAAAGATTTCAGCTTTTATTTCTGTTTCTGTTGCTTGATATTTAGCAAAATAAAACTGGAGATAAAAGAGCAACCTTGTTGGAGTACCACATGAGTTCTGATCTTTCTCCTGTTCAATATGGGGTCACCCTAGAAATTTTCAAGCAAGGAAATCTGGTCCCATAGTGAAAAGCTTGAATCACATCAACTTAAATGGCCCTTTTCTCTTTTGTGTTATTTTGCTTTTTATCTTTTCATTTTCATCTTTCCTGTGTAGTATGTTGGTGCATGTAGACTGTGTTAATACGTGTGGTGTGTTAGTGTGTAGTGTACATATGTGCCCTTGTGCATTCCTGTGGAGGTCACATGCTAACCTAGCCCACCTTCTCATCATTCTTTACCTTATCTTTTGAGACAAGCCACATGGGATCCATCTGTCCCCATCTCTCCTGGGTTAGGATTAGTGACATGGTGGCCTGGTCCCTGCTTTTATATGGGCAACACAGATTCTAACTCAGGGCGTCATGCCTAAGCTAAGGTACTTTACCTGCTGAGACAATCCCCAGATCCAATTGTTTACTTCAGTTTTAATATTTCGGACATTGGGGATGTGCATTAGTGCAGGCACCCTCGAGGTCAGTACCGCTGCAGTTACAGGTGGCTGCCCAAAGTGGGTGCCTGTGCTGAGCCTAGGTCTTCTGCAAGTACATTGAGCACATGCTCTCCAGCCCTCTCAACAGTTACTACTGTTGTTTTATTGTCCCCAACACTACAATATGTCGGGTCGAGCAGTTTCATGATTTACCTTAACTACCAAATGAGTCAATCTGCACAGGAATGGAAACGATGTATTGATGGAAAAGACGAGAACAGTCTTTAAAATATTACAAGTGGTTTCCCATATTCAGAGAAATATGCACCAAATGAAAATTCTCTCTCACTGGATATGGTATCACACACCTGTAATCTCATAACTGTGGTTCTCCTCCTGCCTGGGGGGCTGCCTCCCAGCAGCTGACGAAGTCAGGAGGAGCAGGAGACGAGAAGCCTGCCTGGAATGGCCAGCGAGAGCCATATAGGGATCACATACCCTGGGAACAGCTGATGGGCAGTTCAACTTCCAGAGAACAAAGAATATATGCCCCTGGGAAGTGGATGGGGCTTAGGAAAGACGTGTGCTTTAATTATTTGTGATAATGTGTTTAGTGGTATGATTTTGGCATCTGATGTTTTGTTTCTGTTACATACAGATGTATTCTTCTAACTAGTTTTCAAATTTTCATTATGAAAGTCTCAAAGAAATCAGAGAAGTGTATAAAATGAGCACCTGTCAGCAGCTGGCCTGATCCTATTTCATCTACCTCTTTCCTGCCATCCCCATGGAATGGTCATGATCGGGTTATGTCAAAGCAAAATCCAGCTAACACATGGTTTCATTTCTTATTCCTTTAGCATATAACTTTAAATAGTGATTTAAAAAAAAAAAGAGCCACAGAATTGTTATGTCTCTTACAAAGATGAACAATAAAGTGGAATAACATTAAATATCTTAGCTAGTATTCAAACGCCCTGCTCCCTTCATTGTTGGTGAATTTTTACATTGATTTAGAGTATGAGTGTGTGTTCCACTCTCTGCTTGCTATGAATCAACCTCTTTGATTTACCGCATATGTGTTTCAAGAAGAGAGCAGCAGGGTATAGCAGTGCATGCCTATAGCGTAGGCTACTGTTGAGGCTGAGGTGGGAGCACGGCCTGAGGTCAGAGTTTGGCATCACCATTGCAACACAGGGAGACCCTGCCTTGAACTAAAAGTTAAAATAATATGAAGATTGTCCTGCTCTGCTTTCTGTTGCTTTGATAAACACCATGACTAAAAGCAGCCCTGGGAGGAAAGGGTTTACTTGGCTTACATGTCCAGATCAACCCACACTGAGGGGTGTCAGAGCAGGAACATAAGCAGGAACAGACAGACACTATGAAGGGACACACTGCTTGTCCCCTTGGCCCCAGGTTCATATCCAGCTTCCTTTCTTAGGCCTCCCAGGACCACTTGCCTGGGGTGGCTCTGCCCACAGCAGACTGGACCCTCCAACATCAATCATTAATCAAGAAAACGCCCCACAGACTTGTTGACAAGCCAGTGTGATGGAGGTGTTTTCTCAGCGGAGGGTCCCTCTTCCTGGATGACTCTAGCTTATATGTCAAGTTGATGAAAAACTAAAGCAGCACAAGGTTGGAATTTTAAATAATGGCATTTTGTCATTAATATGATTTACATGTTTCTAACACAATGTAAATTCTCATGAGTAAGACTTCAGGAAAAAATGGACAGTTTTATTGAAGCATCAAATTCAACAGTTTGATGGGTTTTTAGCAAATATTTCTTGTGATATAGACGGTCTTCGTCACAATACTGGGAGTGTTTTTAACCATATTTTTAATTGTAGATGTGAATTTCTTCAAAGCGAGAAATCTTCAGAGGAAATTGCCCAGTATATTCAGAGCTACGAGGGATTTGTTCATGTAACGGTAATTTACAATGTCAACTTTTTCCGAGATGTGATACGTCAGGGTGATGTTTTGTTGTTGTTGTTTGTTTGTTTGTTTTCCCAAATATTCTTTGTTTTTCTTCTTTTCTCTTCTCATTGTCCTCCCTCTCTCTGCAGAGAGGAAACAAAACTCTTGTCTTGTGAAGCTGGAACCACTTAGACAGTTTCCAGGCTGGCTTTGGGTTGCTTCCGCTGCCTCCTTCATCTTCCCTCTGAGTGAGGCCACTACTCTAGCTACCTCCTGCCTCCTCCATCTGGATGTCTGACTCAATCTTCTGACCTAGTACATGGCAGAGGCTGGGCACTCAAAGCTGGCTCCTGAACCTGGTTATTCACACTCTATAATTAGTAAGGACTTCCTAGTAGCAAGCAGTGGGAACCCACCTCAAACTGAAGCCAAAGGAAACTGTATTGTCTGACTTACTGAGAGGCAGCCCCTGCAGAGGGCATGGGCTGACAGTTGGGGTGCAGTTTTCTCTGAGGGAGAGCTGCATGATTGGAGAGGTTCTTCTGAGCAAGGCTCCCTTCCCATGTCTCAGTTCCTCATGAGTCAAAATACACCTCTGGGTGTAACTACAGTTCTGTGGTTGAGCAGGGTCTGTGGTAAGAGTGACCCTGAGAAGCTTCCATTTCACTGATGTTGGCACTACATCAAAGTTTACAAGATCAATAGAAATCAAACCAAAATTAAAGGACTGCTTTGCTCAAATTCTGCTGCTCGAATGAAAATTCACTTCAGTTTGGGAAGACCTTAAGTTGTAGGCCACAGATAGAGGTATATCCTGTAAGTCAGCCAATCAGGCAGTAACTTGAATTTCTTTCCCCAGGGAGAACATTTTATGAATTCCTGGGTCAGAAGAGAATTACCCATGGTATCAGGTAAAACCTCAAGCACATTCCAATGGCTTTGCTTGTTTTTTTTTTTGTGTGTTCTCATTCTCTCTCTCTTTCTCATGCTCGAATGTGTGTGTGTGTGTGTGTGTATGTGTGTGTGTGTGTGTGTTGTGTGTGCCACATGTATACAAGTGCTTTTGGAAGATAAACAAGAGTGTCAGATCCCTTGGAGACAGAGTAACAGGCATTTGTGATGTGAGCTGCCTGATTGTGGGTCTTAGGAGTTGAACTCAGAACAATTGGAACAGCAGTAAGTGCTCTTAACAACTGAGCCATCTCTCCAGCCCTCATCATCTTTCTTTAAAAATTATTTTCATAAGTGATTTCTGTAATAGAGAATGACTTTGGTTGTTTTGCTTTCTTAAATGGCTCTGTGTGCTGTTAAGAAGTTAAGAAATATCCACATTTGAATGAGACGAGAGGCCTGAGTGTGTTGCTCCCTTGCCTAGCATGAGCAAGTCCTTAGGTTCCATCCCAGCACCCACAGGAAAACAAAACCTGAGTTTTAGGAATCTCGCTGATTGGGGAACATCTGTATAGCAAGTAGGATAGGCCCTGAGTTCAGCCCCAGCAGAGGTCAGGTACGTGGGGAGAAGGGATAGTAGACAGGATGAAAACAATCATAATACAGTAAGAATTCCATGGTCGCCTGAGGCTGCTCATCCCTGGAATTCCTGCTCTTGGAAGGTGGAAGGAGACACTTCTGCCCAGGTAGGACTATGGTAACAGGTTAGAGGCCAGTATGGGCTGCATGAGGTTGGTGCCAAGTGTAGAGCTCCATGCCTGTGATCCCAGCACTAAGAAAGCTGAGGCAGAAATAGGATGAGTTTAAGGATGGCTTAGCTTAGCCTACATGGCAACGCATTGTGTCCCACCCCCCAAATAAGCAGAAGGTGAAGGGATGTCTCAGATGTTAAGAGTATTTGTTGTTCTTGCCGAGGACTCAGGTTCAGTTTAAAGTGGTAGCAGTTTACAACAATCTGCAACCCCCTCTCACAGGAATCTGACTTCCTCTCTGGCCACCAGAGAGGTCTCCAGGCACACATGTGGTAGACATACAAACATGTAGGCAAAACACTCACACATACATGTAGTGAGGATTTTGGTTTCTTTAAAAACACAGACGGTTATAGGAATATGTTTTCATTTTAATCGCAGATGTGAGATTGGGGCTGCTTTAGATTGTCCCCAGAAGCTGACTCTGATTTGCCTCCTACTTTGGCTTGGGTGTGATTTGGCCAACTGCAGGTAGTTTCTGCATGTGTAAGACTTTTGGAATTCTGGGGACTCTTGAGTGAGTATAGAAATGCTAGAGCTGTCAGCGGGGCTGTGGCTGCTGCTCCTCCTGCTATGGTAGAGGCGCTGGCTGCTGCAGCTGCTGCTGGTAGTTGCTGGCTGGTGCTCTTGGAGTTGGTTGCTCTTTGTCACGCGGTTGTGTGCAGAGATGAGTGGAAGAAATTGAATATTTCTCTAAGGAAATCGATGCCCCTAACCAGCAGGAAGTATTCTAACAGTATTGAAGCCCCCTTTCCCCTGTGACCTTCTTTCTCTTTTACCTAGTGTTGGGGGTTTGGAAGGGTGGAAGAAGGGGGCAGAACGGTGGTAGATAAAAGAACCCAATAAAGTACTCAAATGTCTGGCTACACATACATACATACATACTTACAAGCACGCACACGGCATCCTTCTGACTGAAAACACCATTTTTCAATAAGTTGTTAAAATAGCAAACACTATGGAGAAAAGGAGAAGCAGTGTTCTCTAGGTCTTGGGAACGCAGAGCTGTGTCTTTGGCCACATGAGCAAGAGTCTACAAGAAGGGTGACATTGTGGACATAGGAAATGGGTTTCTCAGAAGAAGGCTTGCTCATGAATGCTGCCTTAGCAAAATGAAGAGTCTACAGTGCTGCCCAGCGCACTCTTGTCATTGTTAAATGAGCAGGTTAAAAGAGAAACAGGGAAGGTTGTCCTCAGACTTCCACAGATGTGAGTCCATATATGCAAACGGACTTGCACACACATGAAACACTCCGAATTGTAAGTCTTGAGACAGCTTCCTGATGTAGTGAAAGAAAATGATGAGATAAAGAAGGAAACTAAGGAAAGTCTGAAGTGCCAACCTGCTCTTCAGAGTACACAACCAGAAAGCACACTGGTGAGCACTGAGGAAAACACTATAACCTATTCCCTATGATCTCAGGGCTTAACGAAGTCAAAAGTAAAATACAAAATATTTCTAAACTCTAAGTTTTTTTCTTAATTAAATTAAAGTATAGTATTCTCTGTGCCAATGAAATTCTTAAAGCAAAGGGAAAAAAATCCTAATCCTAGGATGAAATGTGAACACGGGCAGGCTTTCATCTTGAAAAACTTGTCAGACCAAGGTAATGGGAATTTAATTTTCACATGCTCACAGCATGGAGAAGACATGTACCAGTGTCCAGAGACCAGGGTGAGGTAAAAAGTCTAATGGAGACCCCATCCATACATGTGGTCATCTCAAAGAGCAAGCTGTTATAACAAATGTTTTTAAGGGAGCCACAGGGGAAATGACCTTTCTCAAATCTTCACAATGATTCTGGAAATAGGAATCTCCTCTCAATATTGCTCTATCCCAATGCTAGATGACCAGGGGACAGTCTTAAGTTACATTTTAACACACTGACCATGCACAGAAATGAATAGAATGAATGGAATACCCCAGTCTTTGCCCAGCAGTTCTAACATGGTCTTTCTTGTATCTCTTATTTCTTCCTGCTCTTCTAACCACCCTTAATTATGCTGACACAAGCACACATCATAAGATCATCCCACCTATACACACAACTCACTTGAACTTTGTTATCAAAGCCTGCTCTTCTCGCCCACATCTTTTCTCCAAGCTTACTGCAATGACAGCGTCTTTGCTAATGAAGAAGTGAGGAAGGACACTTTTAAGGACTGGCCCCACGAGTCACCTGTGGCTGTTGAAGCTCTCGTCAAAGTAGGCCTTTTCTACACAGTCGGCTTTTTCCCCTTTATTTTTACATTTCTGGGTGTGAGTGTTGTCTGAATGTAAGTATGGGTGTCACAGGCCTGCCTGGTGCCCTCAGAGGCTAGCCAGGGTGTTGGATCCTGGAACTGGAGATATAGTTGCCGAGAGCCAGCATGTGGTGCTGGAAACAAGCCTGACTCCTTTGCAAGAGCAGCCAGTGCTCTTCATGCTGAGCATCTCTTTAGCACCCAAGTCAGAATTTTGTGTCTGACAAGTAGTCTAATCCCGAACTTGCACTTTTCTTTATTTTCATTTGTCATAGATCTCTTTGGGGCCTCATAAGACCTTCAGTTTTCCATAATTCCCTCGGTGTTCAGCCTCTGGGCTTGGGGATCCTGAGGTCACTTCATCCTACAGGCCTATTCCACTGGCACAAAACTCACCACCCAGTCTTACTGCATTGTCTTCTCTTGCCAGCCTTGCCTGAGTTTCACCGATGAAGTGCTCCTATATCTAGGGGAAGAGAGCTGGCAATAATGTGAGCAGAGACAGGGATTCTTCATAACCTGCCTTGCATACAGGCTCCTAAGTTTGCTCTTCCATCCTGCCCCAGCTACAAGTATATTCTCCCGATTTACTCCGTAAGCAATTGCTTGTTGGTTGCCTGTCTGTGAATGTCCCATGTGTCATCATTGTCCAGAACAGACAGAAATCTCTGCTCTCACGGAGCTCCTACTCCAGTTCCTGATGGCAAATCTTTCAGGATGATGGTTTGGGACAGGTTTCATCAAAGCACACGGTGCACAGGAACCTTCAGCGACTCTTGCTGACCACCCCACGGAAGGACTAAGAGTCCTGTATGAACTCTTGCCTCCTGTGTGTGGTATTGCCACATAATCCAACTGGAGGAGCAAGCAGGATTTAACTAGTGAAATCTGGAGTCGAATTCTTGTGAGTTAACAGGTATACATACTGTTGAGCTGACCCCGTATCCTTTTCCTAGGCAAAAAAGGACCTTGTCCGGTGTTTTTCCTGTGGAGGATGTATGGAGAAGTGGGAGGAAGGTGACGATCCATTAGCAGACCACACCAAGATTTTCCCAAAGTGAGCAAAGTGAATTCTCTTCACTTTGAATTCACTTCATCTGTTATTCCCTCACTGTCCATGTTTGTTATCTGTGGGTAGTGTCTGCTCACTCTCTGGTTCCCACTGCGAAGAATACATCCATGTATCTTCCTTTCTTTCCTCACATGAGAGTCTCTCTGTCTAGCTAGACATCATAGTTAAATCTTAATTTAGGTTGAGTCAATATGCACACATATTTCTCTATGTAGCTCATTCTGCCTTAGAAATGCTCTGCAGTCTGTGTTCAGCTCCTCAGGTGTGTTTGGTGTGCAGCCAATGCATACCTCAAAGTGTTCTAGATTTATTTAAGTCTAATTATTAAACTTTAAAATGTAAAGTTTTAAATAACTATCTGGTCTTGAGATAAAATGGAAATAACATCCCAAGTCCTTAAAGTATTCTTTAAAAATGTTTTGTTAGTGTATGTTAATTATATAAAATAATGACATTTTAATATATGTACATTTATGACCTTTACACACAAAAATATATATATTACAGTGTATGACAATCATGTCACCACCATCCTTCCATTTACCTTCTCTTATCTCCCTCTGTCTCCACTTAATCCTCTTCCTTCTAAAATCATGTTTTAGAGCAGCCCAGGGCTACATAGTAAAACTTTTATTCAACTTAAATAAATAAATAAATCATACATACATAGAATATTTCCATTTAATTTTGAAGTTAGAAGACTAGTGACAACAGTGGTCACTTTTTTCTTTTTCTCTTACTTTTTAAAGTATTTGACTTTATTTTTTTATTTTTATTTTTATTTATTTATTTATTTTTTTAGTATTTGACTTTATGTGCATGGGTGTTTTGTCTGTATGTATATCTGTGTACTACTTGCATACCTGATTCCCACAGAGGTCAGAAAGAGGGCATCAAATATCCTAGAATTGAGTTACAGGAGGCTGTGAACTGCCTGATATGGGTGTTGGGAAACAAACCTGAGTCCTCTTCAGGAGTAGTGACTGTTCTCCCACTGAGACATTTTCAGGTTCTACTTTTTCTTTTTTTAATTTGGAAGTAATATGCAGAAAATTGTGGAGACTGCAGGAGCTATCTTCTCAGTCCCTGGGATGGTAAGTAGGGAGGAAATCTAGTTATATTTAAAACTTGTTTTATAATGTGTCGATGAAGTTTTGTTTTGTTATAATTACAAACTAGCATATGTAATGCGTATCTACTGTAATTACATATCTGGTTGAAAGGACAACAATAAAGCCTAGGAGCTGAGCGCTAAAGTCAAGAAGTCAAGGTCTCTCAGTGCCTTAGAGGCCACCGTACCAGTCCCTTGTCCTGGTTGATGCTGTCCTCCTCATTCAGGGGCAAACAGTCCTGATTTTCAGTTCATTGTCCTTTTACCAAACACACGCACAATCACACACATACACATCTACATAAACCTTCAGCTTTGCCTGCTCTTCTTTAGTTGTCTTTTGTTTCTTTTTTGTCTTAGCTCTATATTTGCTGTGTGTGTGTCTGTATGTCTGTTTGAGAGACAGACAGACAGACAGACATAAAAGGAGAGGGACAGAGAAAGATTGAATCCAGAGTGTCATGATTGCTAACTACACACTAAACCAGTGACAAACTCCAGAAACTCTTGGTTTGCCCATATTTTCCCCTAAGATGAACAAAAAAGCAAGAAGCACATTGCTACTGAGCTATAGTTCCAACCCTTATATTATTTGACACAATGTTCTATTATGTCTACAGAGAGAGTCCTAGCACAGTCATGGCTACACAGAGAACCTCTGTTTAAAAAAAAAAGGCAATTTAAGAAAATATTTCACTGTGTAGTGGATCTCGATTTTCAGTATAGCTCAGATTTCCCTTGGACTCCCATGTTCTTGCCTCCATCTCATGAATACCAGAAGAGCAGGCATGTGCTATCATAACACCTGGCTTAGTGACTCTTTGTGTTGGGGAAGGGCAGCTGGAGAGAGGTCTTTGTGGCACAGTGTCAGATAACCCGGGATGGACTCCAACTCAGTGTTTAGGGAGGATGGCCTTAAACTCATCCTACTGCCTCCACATCCCAAGTGCTGGATGACAAGCATGCTCCACCACACCCAGATCTTGTTTAGATAGACAATGACAAGATATAAAATGATCACTGGCAATCACAAACATATCCTTTCATCCAAGTGTCTCTCTAGGATACCCCAGGGCTCTTAGTTGCTAATGGGAGTCTGGAATAAACATAAATTCAGACCTTAACAAGAACAGAATTCCAGAGACTTACAACAAGATCAAAGTGCAGACAGTAAATGACAGGGTGTGCTCATTCCTGAGGGAACACTTCCTTCTCCCAAACTCAAGGGCCTTTGCAGAAGAGGGGCCCAAGAGGAGGCTGTAGAGGACTTTGTCTTGGGTTTGTCTTGTTTTGTGCACAGCAGGGTCCTTCCCTCAGGAACTCACAGTTCCTGTGGTTGCCTATCCATACAAGCCTGCCCCAAATCCAGCCAAGCCAAGACCCACCTGTAGGAGGGGAGCTGGTTGACACTTGTTTCTGCTGGAGTCAGTCTTCTTCAGCCCGTGGGCCTTGAGGTTTCCCGACCTCTGCTGGATGGCCCTGTGTCCACTCACACATGAGCAGCACTAATTGAATTCAGTTAAAAGAGGATACAAAGCTGGGAGCAGACCTGACTTTACGAGGAGTCTGGGGAAACTGAAGAAAGGCACTGGGGGTTGATATAATTCACATACATTGCACACATTTCTGTGATTTCCAAAGAATAAAATACTTTTTAAAAAAGAACAGGCTTCCAAACCATGGCTCAGAAAGCTCTGCACTTTGATCAGTGCTTATGGATGAATGACAGCAACACAGGGAGAACCTTAGCTGAGCAAGCAAATGACCAAACTCAGTAAGAGGGAAAAAATGGCCCAGGTGGCAACAGGTGCCAGTCAGGCTCCTGGTTCTGGGATAAAGTTGGCTTGATCTTGTGTGGTCTTATTCAGGTAACCACAGATGAGGTTTCATGAATGTGATGGTCAATAATGCTCAGCAGGCAGCATTTCACAGCTGTTCAAACACTCTTTCCCAGATGTCCCCAGAGCCTCTGTGTGAGGTTGATATAGATGCCTCATTAAGAGCTGAGAACTCGATCATCAATTATTTTCTGTGCTGCAGTGAAAAGCTTATCTAGCCAAGGTTCAAAGCAGCATCATTCTTTCTATAGGAACATAAATATTTAGAAGACAATTTGACAGGATGTCCATTAAGCCAGATTGCATTAGTAGACCCTGCTCTGCTAAGACTTTTTATAGACTTTCTGGGCATTGTGCTTTTGACCAGGTTTAGTTTAGGTTTTTGTTTTCTTTCATTTTGTCTTTTTGAAATAGGGTCTCACTATGTTGACCTTTCTGTTCTGACTTTGCTATGTAGATCAGTCTGGCCTTTGACCCAGAAATCCACCTGTCTTTGACACCCAAGTGCTGAGATTTACAGGCCTGCACCACCACACCAAGACTGACCACATTTAGTGCATCTGTGAAGCAGCCTCAAGCCTAATTCAAAAGCAGTTGGCCTCATCTTGTCTGGCGCATGATGGTGATGTTGTAGAATGCAGGTGGCCCTCCTCCCCCAGCAGACTGTAAAGCCTCTTCCAGCACTGTGACAGGGAGACAGCAGGGAGGAAATTCTGAGTCAGTTCCAGCTTGATTCCTCTCTATCCTGAAAGCAACATGTTCTGTGTATTCAGAAATAAGTCTGTAGTTCTGTCCAACTTATTTTGTGAGACAGGTCTCTCACTAAACCTGGAGCTGGCCAATGAGACTTATTGGCTGGCTAGTGAGCCCCTAGGGTCTTCCTGTCTCTCCTTCTCAGGCACTAAGATTACACTGTCCCTATTGCCTCGCTGTTACACAGGTGCTGGAGATCTTAGCCCAGTCTCCATGTTTGCCCATCAAGCATTTGCCAACTGTGCCATCTCCAAGCTCTGGCTATCACACAAATTTTATTGTTTATCTATGTTTTTATCTTATGTGAATTTCATGTAGTTGGCACACTTGGATCTTGTGGGTTTGTTTCTGACAGTTTGACAAGAGTTGATATGGTTAAAAATTACTGTTAACTAAATTCTTAATTGTATACTTTGTTTAGTATTTTTTAATGTCCTTTGTTGTTCTTTTTCCATGACTCTAGAGTTTTCTCATTAGTTAGTCTTTAAACTTTTATTTATTTTTACCTTGTTCACTTAAGTAATGTGTGTTTGTGTGTGCACTGTGTGTTCTACATAGGGCCAAAGGGAGACAGGGAGTATCCTCTCCTTTATGTCACCCTCTTGTTCCTTTGAAGCAGGGTCTCTCTCTGAACCTGCTAGCATCCAGTGAACCCTAGTTATCCTCTTGCCTCTGCACCCACAGTGCTGTGTCACTATTTTCTATTCTTTAAGATTATTTCAGCTGGTTTCACGGACAGGCACTAACTCTGTTCTCACCCCAACACATTCCCTGAATACCCTCACCATTACTTTACAAACCACATGCATTTTTATTGGAACCCAGAGACTGAAGGTTATTCAGGATACAAGACTGACAGAATCACTGAAAATCTTTGCTTTCTGCTTCATGCTTAATGTTAGACTAGGTTGCTTAGCAACCTCTGATGTCATCACCTGCCTCTGCCAGGTGCAAGCCAGGCATGCACCAGATATAAACGACCTGCCCATTACTGCTCTCTCTCTCTCTCTCTGGCTTTCTTTTTTATTTATATTTTTATAAATTACAGTTTATTCACTTTGTATGCCCGCTGTAGCCCCTTCCCTCTTCCTCTCCCAATCCTTTCCTACCTCCCTAATCTCCTCCCATGTCCCTCCCCAAGTCCACTGACTTTCTTGCTTTTTCTCCCTCCTCTGTTTCTTTCTGGGGCACCCCTCATCCCTTCTTTCTTAACCCTCCCCCTTCCACGACCGACTTCCTTCCTTATATGAAACATGCTGGGGAGGATTTGTTATTATAACATTGGTGCTGTGAAACTCGGTGGGCTCTTCGGGTAGTGTCTGGGCACACAGGAACGCCTCTCACCTGTCTCGCCACCGGCAACACATTAGCGCTCCAGATATAAAGGACTAGGAAGCGCCAGCGGGTCTTGAACTAGACACTCACTCTTTACATAAGTGGCTAGTGTGGGTTGATAGAACCGTCTCTTTGCCAAAGAAACCTCGGAGCTAAAGCCAGTCCTCACACCTGGTCCTGATCTTCATGTTTTTTTTAAAAAAGCAAATACAAATCCTTATCTCATGGAACTATTTTATGACGTTTACCTTCTCTGCATAGTTGCGTATTTCTTCAAAACCTGAAGTCCTCTGCAGAAGTGATTCCAGCCCCTGAGAGCCACCATGCACTTCTGGAAGCCATGGTAATGAGCCCCGCCCCTTCTCTGACTCAGTGGACCCTGGTCTCAGGCAGGTAGGCCTGAGAACTTGAACTCAGTTTTACCTTATGATCAAAATGGATACTTGGAAGTAAAATGGCTTCTGATATGCTAAAGGAGACAGCATTTGTTAACAGAAGAGCTAAAGTTATGCTAAGAACTACAGTAGGTCTCAACGGAGGAGCTATAGTTATGTAAAAAGTTTAATCTGATTACAATAGAGAAAAATAAAGGAAAACAAAACAGCAGAGCAATTTTGGGTTCCCTTGATAAATCTCTTGTATTTGGAATTTTTATTTTAAATAATTAATTAGATCCTGACTGCAGTTTTTCATTCCTCTTCTTCTCCCAGCCCTTCCCCCACACCCCTATCCACTCTTCTTCTTTTCTTCTTCAGAAAATGGGAGGCCTCCTGTGGATATCAATCGCCTTGGCATATCAAGTATAGTAGGCACATTTTCTTCTGTTGAGGCTAGACAAGGCAGCCCAAATAGGGGAACGGAGTCCAAATAGGGGAACGGAGTCCAAAGGCAGGCAACATAGTCAGAGACATCCCTTTCTCCTGCTGTTAAGAATCCTACAGGAAGACTAAGCTACACAACTGTTACGTACATGTAGTGGACCTAGATCAGTCCCATGCATGCTGCCTGGTTGGTGGTTCAGTCTCTGTGAGCCCCCATGGGACTAGTTTAGTTGATTCTGTAGGTTTCCTTGTGGTGTCTTTGACCCCTCTGGTTCACACAGTCCTTCCTCCCCTTCTTCTTGCAGGGTTCCCCAGGTTTCACCCAGTGTTTGGCTGTGGGTCTTGCATCTGTTTCCATCAGTTGCTAGGTGAAGCCTCTTTGATGACAGTTATACTAGGCTCCTGTCCGCAAGTATAACAGAATATTATTAATCATGACAGTGGTAGGCTCCTTCTCATGGAATGGGTCTTAAGCTGGACCAGTCATTGTTGGGTACTCCCTCAATTTCTACTCCATCTTTACCCCTTGTAAGTCGGACAAATTGTAGGTCGAAGATTTTGTGGCTGGGTTGGTGTCCCAATCTCTCCATTGGATGTCTTGCCTGGTTACAGGAGATGGCTGCTTCAGGCTCCATGTTCCCCATTGCTAGGAGTCTTAGCTACGGTCACCCTCAGAGATTCTTGGGAGGTTCTATTGTCTTAGGTTTCTAGCTTGTCCCAGAGAGACCCCCTATTGCAGTTGACTCCCCCAGTACTCTCTCCATCCTCCCCACACCTGATCCTTCCTGTCCCCATCCTTACCTCTGCCCTGACCCAGTCTCCTCCTACCATCCACCCACAATGCCTATTCTATTTCTCCTTCTCTGTGAGAGTCACACAACCCCACTTGAGCCCTCCTTGTTACTTAGTTTCTTTGGGTCTGTGGATTGAATCATGGTTATCCTTTACATCACAGCTAATATCCATTTATAAGTGAGAACATACCGTGTTTATCATTTTGGGTTATCTTACCAGGATGGTCTTTTCTAGTTCCATTCATTTGCCTGCAAATGTCATTCTGTCATTGTTTTTAATAATACTCCATCATGCAAATATTCCACATTTTCTTTAGCCATTCTTCCATTAAAAGGCATCTAGGTTGTTTCCAGTTGGCTATTATGAATAAAGAGGCAATGAACATGCTTGAGAAAGTGTCCTTGTGGTAGGATGAAGCATCCTTGGGTATATGTCCAGGTGTGGTATAGCTGAGTCTTGAGGTAGATCTATTCCCAGTTTTCTGAGAAACTGCTAAATTGATTTTCAAAGTGACTGTATAAGTTTGCATTCCCACCAGCAGTGGAGAAATGTTTCCCTTGCTCCACGTCCTCACCAGCATGAGCTGTGCCTTGAGTTTTTTTTTTTTTTTTCCAATGCAGTTTATTCAGGAACATTGAACAATCCTCGGACCCCGGGGAAAGCCAGCCCACAGCTTAAATAGCCCCTGGGTAGCCAACCCAGGCGTGCCACGTGAGCAATGCAGATAGGTCCACATACATGGAAGCAAGCCAGATCCTCAGCCTTAGCCAAATGTGGAATTGTTCGTGACAGAGAGCACTCACCATCGGGAAGGTGGAAGGCGGAAACCAGCTCCATCTTTAAGGCATAGCATTCCGCAGCTCTCTACAGTTCCCCCTTTTTGTTTTAGACGCATCAGGCAAGAGTAGAGGTCTGATCTCTGATATTAGAAATAAATTGGGACTTTGTACAGATGTTCATTTAGGTGTCATCCACCCAAAGAGCATCAGACCCGTCCGATACCTTTTTCTCAGAGGCAGGACCAGGGGCATCAACCCGCATGCAATCAGACATGCTCTTCTCTGGGTCCAAAGCGGCTGACCCTGAGCGCAGTGCTTAGCCTCGCATCCTGAGCGTAACATTTTAGCTTTTTATGGTATCCAACCATGCTTGGGGAGAATGTCCTGCTTCAATGGCTGTAAAGGCCTGAATGATCATGGCTGCATCACACTGTTGTGAGACTCTAATCTTGCATATATACCACAGGCAAACCAAGGAGACCAACACCAGAAGGCCTGCTAACACTCCCATGCCCGCCCATTCCTTCAGATGATTCATGGCTGCAGCAATCCATGTTGATAATCCTGTGGCTAGTCCTGCGTCCACTCTGGTAGAATTTACTGTGACAATGGCCACTCTCAGCTGCTCCATCGTAGTATCGAATTCTCCAGTCCAATTACCTAAAATATAGCTCGACAATTGTTTAGACAGATTTGCAACACAGGAAAAATTCTCATGTTGTATGCTAGTGACACAAAGTCCAGCATACTTTCATTGACAGCCAGGTTGAGCGATTTGCCATAGGGTATCAATTTGCTCCTGCAAGAGGTCAATCCTCTGATTGAACACCATCAAGCTTCCTTTTAGTTGAGCATTAATTCCTTTATGTACAACTAAGGCATGAGCTACATTGCCTAATGATTATTCAGGGTCTGAGCAGTCTGCCCAGTATGACTCATGGCTAATGCCCTGGTGGTAGCTCCAACAGCCGTCAATGAGATCGTAGTAACAATGGTGGCTGTAGTTCCAAGATCCCTTTTCTGTCTGAAGGGAGTCATAGCGTGAGGGGCATCAATGGGCACAGGCACCCAGTGAGGCATGCGAATAACCAGGGCATACCTAAATTTACTAGCATTCCAGCATTGGGCAAAAAAGCAAGTATCATTACCACAATTACTTGGCTCTATCTGGCTAATAATGAATAAAAATGGGGGATATAGACAAACAGGTGTGGGCTTATAGGAAATATTATGAGAAGCCTTAACCCCTCATTGGAACATCCGGCGTCAGTTCTAGAACGAGCAGTGGTGGTGTCCGAGGTCTGAGTAGGTTCAGGAGACCATTGCCCCCAGGGGCGAGACGTGCTCCATGCCAATTGACTAACTCCATGTTTTCCTCCAATTTTGAAAGTCATTTAAGGTTCTTAAATTATTTTTTTCCCTTTTTTCTTAAATTTTTCATCAATTACACTTTATTCATTCTGCATCCCCCCATAAGCCCCTCCCTCCTCTCCTCCCAATCCCACCCTCCCTCCTCCCTCTGCTTGCATGCCACTCCCCAAGTCCACTAATAGGGGAGGTTCTCCTCTCCTTTCTGATCTTAGTCTGTCAGTTCACATCAAAAGTGGCTGTATTGTCCTCTACTGTGGCCTGGTAAGGCTGCTCCCCCCCCCAGAGGGAGGTGATCAAAGAGCAGGCCAATCAGATTATGTCAGAGGCAGTCCCTCTTCACATTACTATGTAACCCAATTGGACTCTGAACTGCCCTGGGCTACATCTGTGCAGGGGTTCTAGGTTATCTCCATGAATAGTCCTTGGTTGGAGTATGAGTCTCTGGGAAGTTCCCTATGTTCAAATTTTCTTTTTCTGTTGCTCTCCTTGTGGAGACCCTGTCCTCTCCAGCTCTTACTATTTCCCACTTCTTACCTAAAATTCCGTTCTTCTGCCCAACAGTTGCCCATCAGGCTCAGCATCTGCTTTGATGGTCTGAAGGGCAGAGACTTCCAGAGGCCCTCTGTGGTAGGTTCCTAGGTTGTTTCCTGTTTTCTTCTTCTTCTGATGTCCATCCTCTTTGCCTTTCTGGATGGGGATTGGGCGTTTTAGTTAGGGTCCTCTCTCTTGCTTAGTTTCTTTAGATGCACAGGTTTTAGTGGGTTTGTCCTATGTTGTATGTCTATATGAGTGAGTAGATACCATGTGTGTCTTTTTGCTTCTGGGACAACTCACTCAGGATGATCCTTTCCAGATCCCACCATTTACCTGCAAATGTCATGATTTCCTTATTTTTCATTGCTGAGTAATATTCCATTGTGTAGATGTACCACAATTTCTGCATCCATTCTTCAGTTGAGGGGCATCTGGGTTGTTTCCAGCTTCTGGCTATTACAAATAAAGCTGCTACAAACATGGTTGAGCAAATGTCCTTTTTGTGTAATTGAGCCTCTTTTGGATATATGCCCAGTAGTGGTATGGCTGGATCTTGAGGAAGTGCTATTCCTAGTTGTCTGAGAAAGCGCCAAATTGATTTCCAGAGTGGTTGTACAAGTTTACATTCCCACCAGCAGTGGAGAAGGGTTCCCCTTTCTCCACAACCTCTCCAGCATGTGTTGTCACTTGAGATTTTGATCTTGGCCATTCTCATGGGTGTAAGGTGAAATCTCAGGGTTGTTTTGATTTGCATTTCCCTAATGGCTAGTGAGGTTGAGCATTTCTTTAATTGCTTCTCTGCCATTCGGTATTCCTCTACAGAGAATTCTCTGTTTAGCTCTGTTCCCCATTTTTTAAGTGGGTTACTTGGTTTGCTGCTTTTCAGCTTCTTTAGTTCTTTATATATACTGGATATGAGTCCTCTGTCAGATAAAGGGTTGGTGAAGATTCTTTCCCAATCTGTAGGTGTTCGCTTTGTTTTGATGACGGTGTCCTTTGCTTTACAGAAGCTTTTCAGTTTCATGAGGTCCCATTTATTGGTTGTTGCTCTTAGAGCCTGTGCTGTTGGTGTTCTGTTCAGGAAGTTTTCCCCTGTACCAATGAGTTCTAGGGTATTTCCCACTTTTTTTTCAAGCCGATTTAATGTGTCTGGTTTTAGGTTGAGGTCTTTGATCCACTTGGACTTCAGTTTTGTGCAGGGTGACAAGTATGGATCTATTTTCATTTTTCCCCATGTAGACATCCAATTAGACCAGCACCATTTGTTGAAGATGCTATCTTTTTTCCATTGTATGGTTTTGGCGTCTTTGTCAAAGATCAGGTGTCCATAAGTGTGTGGGTTTATTTCTGGGTCCGCTGTTCGGTTCCATTGATCCACCATTCTGTTTCTATGCCAGTACCATGCAGTTTTTAAAACTCTTGCTCTATAGTACAACTTAAGATCAGGGATGGAGATACCTCCAGAAGATCTTTTATTGTAGAGGATTGTTTTAGCAATTCTGGGTTTCTTGTTATTCCATATGAAGTTGAGAATTTTCCTTTCCAGGTCTGTAAAGAATTGTGTTGGTAATTTGATGGGCATTGCATTGAATCTGTAAATTGCTTTTGGTAAGATGGCCATTTTTACTATGTTAATCCTACCAAGCCATGAGCATGGGAGATCTTTCCATCTTCTCATATCTTCTTCTAATTCTTTCTTCAGAGATTTGAAATTTTTTTCATACAAGTCTTTGACTTCCTTGGTTAGGGTTACTCCGAGGTACCTTATGTCATTTGTGGCTATTGTGAAGGGTGTTGTTTCCTTAATTTCTTTCTCAGCCCTTTTGTCTTTTGTATACAGGAGGGCTACTGATTTTTTTGAGTTAATTTTGTATCCTGCCACTTTGCTGAAGGTGTTTATCAGCTGTAGGAGTTCCCTGGTAGAATTTTTGGGGTCACTCACGTATACTATCATATCATCTGCAAATAGTGATAATTTGACTTCTTCCTTTCCAATTTGTATCCCCTTGATCTCCTTCAACTGTCTTATTGCTCTAGCAAGGACTTCCAACACTATGTTGAAGAGATATGGAGAGAGTGGGCAGCCTTGTCTTGTCCCTGATTTCAGTGGGATTGCTTTAAGTTTCTCTCCATTCAGTTTGATGTTGGCTATAGGCTTGCTGTATATCGCCTTTACTATGTTTAGATATGTGCCTTGTATCCCTGATCTCTCCAATACTTTGAACATGAATGGATGTTGGATTTTGTTAAATGCTTTTTCAGTATCTAGGGAGATTATCATGTGGTTTTTTTCTTTCAGTTTGTTAATATGGTGGATCACATTGATGGATTTCCGTATATTGAACCACCCCTGCATACCTGGGATGAAGCCTACTTGGTCATAGTGGATAATATCTTTGATGTGTTCTTGGATTCGGTTTGCAAGTATTTTATTAAGTATTTTTGCATCAATGTTCATAAGGGAGATTGGCCGGAAATTCTCTTTCTTTGTTGAGTCTTTGTGAGGTTTAGGTACCAAGGTGACTGTGGCTTCATAGAATGAATTTGGTAATATTCCTTCTGTTTCTATTTTGTGGAATAGTTTGAAGAGAATTGGTGTTAGCTCTTCTTTGAAGGTCTGGTAGAATTCTCCGCTGAAGCCATCTGGTCCTGGGCTTTTTTTGGATGGGAGACTTTTGATGACCGCTTCTATTTCTTTGGGGGATATAGGTCTATGTAGTTGATTTACCTGGTCCTGGTTCAGCTTTGGTAAGTCAAATCGATCAAGAAAATTGTCCATTTCATTTAGATTTTCAAATTTTGTGGCATATAGACTTTTGAAGTAAGTCCTAATGATTGTTTGGATTTCCTCAGTGTCTGTAGTTATATCCCCCTTTTCATTTCTGATTTTGTTGATTTGGGTGGTGTCTCTCTGCCTTTTAGTTAGCCTGGCTAAGGGTTTGTCGATCTTGTTGATTTTCTCAAAGAACCAGCTCTTGGTTTCATTGATTCTTTGAATTGTTTTATTTGTTTCCAATTGATTGATTTCAGCCCTGAGTTTGATTATTTCCAGCCGTCTACTCCTTCTTGGTGTTTCTGCTTCTTCTTTTTCTAGGGTTTTTAAGTGAGCCATTAGGGTGCTTGAATGAGCTGTCTCGAATTTCTTCTTGAAGGCACTTAGTGCTATGAACTTTCCTCTTAGCACTGCTTTCATTGTGTCCCACAAGTTCGGGTATGTTGTGTCTTCATTTTCATTGATTTCTAGAAAGACTTTAATTTCTTTCTTTATTTCTTCCCTGACCCAGCTGTCATTTAGTAACAAGTTGTTCAGTTTCCATGTGTGTGTAGGCTTTTTTTTGTTATTTCTGTTATTGTTGAGGTCCAGCTTTATTCCATGGTGATCAACAAGATACATGGGATTATTTCAATCTTCTTGTATCTGTTGAGGCTCGCTTTGTGACCCACTATGTGGTCTGTTTTGGAGAAGGTTCCATGAGGTGCTGAGAAGAAGGTAAATTCTTTTGTGTTTGGGTGTAAAGTTCTGTAAATGTCTGTTAGGTCCATTTGATTCATGACTTCTGTCAGAGACATTGTTTCTTTGTTTAATTTCTGTTTGGTTGACCTGTCCTTTGTTGAGAGTGGGGTGTTGAAGTCTCCCACTATTAATGTGTGTGGATCTATATGTGCTTTAAATTTTATCAATGTTTCTTTCACAAATGTGGGTGCCCTTGTATTTGGGGCATAGATGTTCAGGATTGTGATGTCTTCCTGGTGGAATTTTCCCTTGATGAGTATGAAGTGTCCTTCCCCATCTCTTTTGATTAATTTTGGTTGAAAGTCTATTTTATCAGATATTAGAATGGCTACTCCTGCTTGCTTCTTGGGTCCGTTTGCTTGGAAAGTCTTACACCTCCTGGCTAGCACAGTTCACCCCTGAAGGATGTCGCAGAGGGAATGAAAGCAGGAACCTGGAGGCAGGAACAGGTGAGACCAGGGAGGACTCTGGCTTCCTTTCCATGGCTGCTTACATATCTGCCTTCTTCTTCAACTCTTGACCACCTACCCAGAGCAGCACCACCATCCCCCCTGAGTTGGCCCCTTGCTCATCAATCATTAATTTAGGGGATTTTTTTTCCAATTTTTTCTCTCTTCCCTAATAACTCTAGCCTGTTTCAAGTTGACAGAAACCAACTAGGAAAAATATCTCCTATTAGTTGTGTTTAACATTAGGTAATACTTGGTTATTTTCAGTACAGGCTTCACCTGACTTTCATTAAATTTGTTTATCATTACTTAGAAGTTTTGATAGTCCTGTAAATGTTCGTTTTTTTTTTTTTTTTTTTTTTAATTTTATAATCATAACTAGTCTAGTTCTTGTCTTTAGCTGTGTGTTACATGCTTAGGAATGCTTTTCTTGTCTATATCTGAATGTTTTTTTGTTTTTTACTGTGTGTGTGTGTGTGTGTTTGCAGATGTGTGCATGGGCACGGAACCGTGTCAGAGCATGCATATAGGGGGGCAGAGACAACCTCAGGAAAGCCATTTTTCCCTTCCATCCAGCCTGTGGCTCTTAGGGATCAAAATGAGGTTGGCAGGCTTGGTACAAGTCCTTTTTCTCACTGAGCCGTATTCCTGTGCCATACACCCCTCTTGTTTAGGAATTTCCTGCTCATATGGCATTTGAGACAGAGGCTCAGTGTTCTGAGACAGATCCCTTCTACAGGCTAGGCTTCCCTGGGACTTACCATACAACACAGGCTAGCCTTGAGCTATGGTAACCCCCTTTTTTCAGTCTCCCAGCCACTGAGGTCATATCTGTGAGCCACCACACCTTCTTCGTGTTTAACCTGCTGAGGAAATTCCCTGCTGTGTTTCATGGTGGCTTCTTCATTATACTTCCCCACCCACATGGTGCAAATCTCATTTAGTCTTATTTTTCCCTTTCATCTGCTTCATCGTAAATATATTCTAGTAAGTCAGTAAGTCATATTTAAGGATCCATGGTGAAACCCAAGGTTGTGAAAATTACTTGTTCTCTTCTAAGAGTTCTAGTGTTAGTTGTTATAGTTGTCATTAGTTCACTTTGAGTTAGCTTTCATGAATTGGAAGTGAGAGTCCAACTGCACCCTTTTCGCATGCGCAAAGTCAGACGTTCCCATGCTGTTGGATGGAGAGAAGCTTTATTTATTTCGTAAGTTTAGAGACCAGTATGGAGCTTTCCCTGTAGTTTATGATCAGCAGATACTATAGCTGACAGTATCTTCCTGGATGTGCTTCCTAGACTGGTGTTAGGAAGTCTAATAAACTTCATCTTGAAAGCATGAAAATGGCTGAAGGTTGCAGCACACTTGAGAACTTCCACTGGGGACCTTGAGTGATGAGAACTATGTGCTGCTTTCCAGATCAACTCTTTGCTAACTTGAACAAGTTCCCCGGCCTGAAAGAACTGTCTGTGAGACTAGATGGCAAAGCAGATGTGCTTTCAGTCCTTCCTGGAGAGTTCCCAAACCTCCACCACATGGAGAAGTTATCCATCCAAACTTCTATGGAGTCTGATCTCTCCAGACTAGGTAAGGATGGTGCTTGGATTTAGTCATAGTAATTCTGAATATTATATCACCTTTCATCACTTTTTAGATACTCCTTATCTCAACAGTACTGCTCTGAGTCATAGGTAATGTGTTTGACCCAAATAAATTTTATTTTTCCTTTCATAGTCAACATATTGCCAAATTTTGTTTCTCTGAAGACATTAGATCTTAATTGCCAAAAATTTCCAGATAAGAAAACATCAGATTTGTCGAGCTATATTTTAGGTAATTGGACTGGAGAATTCGATACTACGATGGAGCAGCTGAGAGTGGCCATTGTCACAGTAAATTCTACCAGAGTGGACGCAGGACTAGCCACAGGATTATCAACATGGATTGATGCAGCCATGAATCATCTGAAGGAATGGGCGGGCATGGGAGTGTTAGCAGGCCTTCTGGTGTTGGTCTCCTTGGTTTGCCTGTGGTATATATGCAAGATTAGAGTCTCACAACAGTGTGATGCAGCCATGATCATTCAGGCCTTTACAGCCATTGAAGCAGGACATTCTCCCCAAGCATGGTTGGATACCATAAAAAGCTAAAATGATATGCTCAGGATGCGAGGCTAAGCACTGCACTCAGGGTCAGCCGCTTTGGACCCAGAGAAGAGCATGTCTGATTGCATGCGGGTTGATGCCCCAGGTCCCGCCTCTGAGAAAAAGGTATTGGACGGGTCTGATGCTCTTTGGGTGGATGACACCTAAATGAACATCAGTACAAAGTCCCAATTTATTTCTAATATCAGAGATCAGACCTCTACTCTTGCTTGATGCGTCTAAAACAAAAAGGGGGAACTGTAGAGAGCTGCGGAATGCTATGCCTTAAAGATGGAGCTGGTTTCCGCCTTCCACCTTCCCGATGGTGAGTGCTCTCTGTCACGAACAACTCCACATTTGGCTAAGGTTGAGGATCTGGCTTGCTTCCATGTATGTGGACCTATCTGCATTGCCCCCGTGGCAAGCCTGGGTTGGCTACCCAGAGGCTATTTAAGCTGTGGGCTGGCTTTCCCCGGGGTCCGAGGATTGTTCAATGTTCCTGAATAAACTGCATTGAAAAAAAAAAAAAGAAAACATCAGAAAAGTTTGGTAAGTTTATAGAAGCGTTTCTTAATTTATTATTTTCCTCCCCCTCTTCCTCCTTCTCCTCCTCTTCCTCCTCCTGCAGTGAACTCACAACAAATCAAGGTGTGTACAGTTGTTCCTTTACTTCCATGACAGTTAGGTCCAGGAGGTGCTGCTGCTGTAAACACTAGAACGTCCTCTACTCTATGATACAAAATGGTGCAGTGTTTTCCCATGACCCCACACACATTCATATACTTTAAGTAACTTTTCCATTGCTTACAATGCATAATGCCATGTAAAAAAAATGTTACATTGTGTTTTCCTTTTTTTCATTTTAATTTTATTTTATTTTTAATTACACTTTATTTACTTTGTATCCCCCTCTAGTTCCCTCCCTCCTCCCCTCCCAATTCCTCCCTTACTTCCCCTTCTCCAAGCATGCCCCTTCCCAAGTTCACTGGTAGGGGAGGGTTTCTTTTTCTTCCTTCTGATCCTAGTCTGTTAGGTCTCATCAGGACTGGCTGCATTGTCTTCTTCTGTGGCCTGGTAAGGGTGCTTCCCACTCAGGGGGAGGTGATCAAAGATCAGGCCAATCAGTTCATGTCAGAAGCAGTCCCTGTTCCCATTACTATGGAACCCACTTGGACACTGAACAGCCATGGGCTACATCTGTGCAGGGGTTCTAGGTTATCTCCATGCATGGTACTTGAAAATCTGTGTTCAGATTTTCTGGTTCTGTTGCTCTCCTTGTGGAGTTCCTGTCCTCTCCAGATTTTACTCTTTCCTACTTCTTTCATAATAATCCATGCACTCTGCCCAAAGTTTGGCCATAAGTCTCAGCATCTGCTTTGATAGTCTGCAGGGCAGAGCCTTTCAGAGTGTGTTGTTCTTAAAGTAAGGAAGAGGGGGAAACGTCTGGATATGTTTAGCTCAGACACTTTAAAAAAAAATTGAACCTGTGGTTTGTGGAATGTGCTTATAGGTCATGCACCAGCCATGTTGGTCCTTTGGAGGACACCATGGTGATACTTAGTCTCACCGCCAGATACTATTGCTCTCATGCATCCTCATGCTTAAACTCATTAAATGCAATACTCTCAGACTCACTGACACCTTAGGATAGAAGTTGGTCATGGTGGCACTGTGTACCTCTATTGTTGGACACCCATTCTAGATGTGCTCTACCTGTTCTGTTTCAAAGGTTTCAGAATCTACACAAAAACTTCTATTTATGTTAAGAAAATTAATCTGTGATAAACCATACTGAGCACAATGATGAGTATAGACAATTTATATACTTTTTTTTTTTTTAGTTAAAAAAATGTTAGAAGGCCAGGTGGTGGTGATGCATCCCTTTAATTCCACCACTTGGGAGGCAGAGGCACGTGGATTTCTGAGTTAGAGGCCAACTATTCTACAGAGTGAGATCCTGGACAGCCAGGGCTACATAGGGAAGCCCTGTCTTGAAAAACAAACAAACAAAAGAAAGTTTAGAAAAATAATATGGTTTCATGGGAAGCACTAATGGGGAAAATGGAGGCAATGGCGATACGGGGTGCAGAGCTCTGTCTTCACAGTGCTTCCCAGACTTTTGTAGGAGAGGTGATCCCCCCCCTTTCTCTTCCCTTCTGCAGAGGCAGCTGCCTCATGTGTTTGCTTTGGCCTTGGAGGTGCTGGTAAAGCAGCAGGGACAACATCAGGCACTCTCAAGGCTACTGTCTCAGGTTGACTGTGTAAAACTCACACTGCGAGCATCAAGTTTCCCCACTGCTGGAAAAGAAAATTACAAGTATTAAAGCAGAATGCTGGTCAGGCTAAGGAAGCAACACTTTGAATTCCTGTGCCCAGCTTGTTAATGAAGCCTTAATGGAGTGGATTATATTTCCTTTTTTAAAGATGAGTGCACACACATACACACAAACAGTCACAAAGTGAATTTCAGGATTTCCCTCACAGAGGTCAGCCAAAATTATAGCTTTTTCAGGAAAAAGGCCGGAGATGGCTCAGCAAGTAAAAGGCCTGGCACCAAGGCTGATGACCTGAGTTGGATCTCTGGGGCCCAAATGATGGAAAGGAAAAGAGCCTACTTCCAAAAGCTGTCCTCTGATCTCTAAACCCCTAAACCCATACTATGCTACATGTATGCCAAAGTACATGCACATATGCACTCTCAAGTATGTACACACACACACACACAAAATACATATAGGTACATGCTGGAGTGCAGTGCCAGTGGGTT
The DNA here is from genome assembly GCF_030254825.1 of Meriones unguiculatus. Lineage (NCBI taxonomy): Eukaryota > Metazoa > Chordata > Mammalia > Rodentia > Muridae > Meriones > Meriones unguiculatus. The sequence continues at coordinate 74,540,951 of NC_083354.1, read as the reverse complement.
CAGAACCTGAAGGAGGAAGTGTGCAGTCGGTGAATGAAGACTTGCATCAAGGGATGCAGTTCACACACTCTGACACTGAGACAGCTCAGGCCACCCTTACTTGGGCTTTCTGCAAATCAGCAACCTGAATCAATTCCTCACCCTTGCTTGGCTTGCCTCTGAGTGTTCCTATTTCATCTTGGAACTAGAGATCCATCAAGACCTTCCTAACTTTCTGATAATCACATAGCTATTGTTTGGAACAGGTCGGTGGGCAAATTGTTGTCAGAACCAAGTTTCTATGTGGAGAGAACATCCAGACAATAGCTGATGTACCTAGATCAGGCCCTCACATTGGCTCAACCACATCATCATTAACAAACTCCCACAATCCTCAGAGACAAACCAGAATAGCCTGATCTGAGCCTTGCAAATGCAAGGCAAAAGTGAACCAAGCATTCCCTTGGAAAAGGCCAGGAGATTCTGCACTAATATCCTCTCAGGTCCTTGTCATGTGGAGACCCAAGTCCTCAGGCCTTGTAATAAGGGGAGCCGCCAGCATCACACTCACGCACCATTCCCAGAAGAGGCTTGGCCGCTGCCAAATGTAATTTAAGTTGTTTTTCAAATGTCAAAAAGAAAGAACCACAAATTGGAAATATGTGTGCAAACTCATAGTTTGTTATTCCATAAACACACAAGGATCTATATACATATATAGACATCTAGGTGTCTACATACAGGTATCTCTTAGGACTGTCACAGCGACTGTCTTTTCCAAAAAGTACTTTTCCAATATTTAAAGTGGTGATTTAACCAGGTGTGTTGGCATGTGCCTGAAATCTCAGCTCTCCCCGAAGGTATAAGGAAGGCAGACCACTCTCTGTAAAATGAAGACCAGCCTGGTCTGCTCTGTGAGTTCCAGGCCAGCCAGAGCCACATAGTAAGAGGCTGTCTAAAAAATGAATAAATAGAATAGAATAAAATAAAGGTAATTTAGCCAGGCATGGTGGTAGTACAGCCTTAGAATTGCAGCACTCACAGGCTGAGGAGGAGAATTAAGACATCAGGTTTGGGCTGGAGAAATAGCTCCGAGATTAAGAGTGATTGCTCTATAACCATGAGAACCAGATATAGGACTCTGGAGACTGCTGGCTTTTAGCCTAGTTGAGTAAATGCAAGGCTCAGGTATAGGGACAAACCTCTGCCTCAAGGGAAATGATGTAATATGATAAAGACAACCGATGCCTTCTTCTGGCTTTCCCAGGCATCATGCCCACCTATACAGTGTGTATATTACATGTACACATAAGACTTTGTCTCAAAAACAAGGAGGGAGGGTAGTAATTTATGATTTTCTTAAGAGTTTCATTTCTCTCCCCTTCAGAGGAAATCTGGGCAACATTAGCTTTGATGGCTTCTTTCTTTCTCTGTTTTTTTTTTGTTTGTTTGTTTGTTTTGTTTTGTTTTCTTTTGTTTTTTGTGTTTTCCAAGACAGGGTTTCTCTGTGTAGCCTTGGCTCTCCTGGACTTGCTTTGTAGACCAGGCAGGTCTTGAACTCACAGTGATCTGCCTGCCCCTGCCTTCCAGAGCATGGGGAATACAGGCATTTGCTGCTGGGCCCAGCTTTGTATAGCCTCATTCATCTCTGTTTATTATAAATCAATATTTTGCCTCATTCCTTTCTCTTACATTAGGTCTCAGACCCAGAATCTTACATTTTGAAGCAATAACCTCTGACCTTCTCCCTCTTGAGAAAAGCCCATCATTCAAAGCAATGAGAAATATCCCAACTATCACTGAACAGCCCTACTTAGGGCACAGCTGACACATTAGGGCTTCTGTCTTTAAAGTCAAGCTATAGCATGATTCTTGGTGAAATCAAACCTAACACTTGCTCAAATTAGGGGACACGGTTGTGACAATTAAAACTGAAGCAAAAAACACTGCTAGCAAAAACCCCACTTCCAGTCATAGACTTGGGTTAAGAACTTACTCTGGCCTGCCCCAATTTCCTCCAGAGCTCTAAGGAACCAGGGAGTCATTTGGGCACACTGGAGCACAGACACAAGGAAAAGACAAGCTTTTTGGAATAGCACCTACCCTTCTCTGCAAAAGGGGAGGCACTGTTGCCACAATTTCTCAGTCCCTTGTACTATAACCTCTTCCTATGTGCCCTGCCTTGGTGTATGTCATCCTTTGAAACCAGAACAGAAGTCCTCATTGCCCAGACAGCTAAAATGCTCTATTCTTGACTTCTGATTTCTTCTTCTTCCTTGCAGTTTGGCCAGGTGGTTCCTTATCAACTTCTCAGCTGTTCAGGGCTTTCAAAGAAATATCTTTAAAACACATTTAAAGCCAAACATTGTGGTATTTCCTTTAATCCCAGCTGTCAAAAGGCAGAAGAAGGCAGATGTGAGTTCTAGACCGGTCTCAGCTAAATAAGTGAGTTCTAGGACACCCAGGGCAGTGTAGTGGGACCTGGTCTTGGAAAAAAATATGATTAGCAATTTTCATTGGTGGTGGGTGTGAGGTTAGTTACAAATAACTTTGTAAGCTTTACTCAAGTCTTCATAGCATTGTGTCTTCATGAATATTTTGTCTGCTTTCTTTCCAGCCAAGGGAGCAACCAGCAGAGGCTTCCAAAACCTTGAGAACTTAGACATTTCAATGAATCACAAAATTACAGAGGAAGGATATAGACACTTCTTTCAAGCCCTCAACAACCTGCCAAACTTGCAAGAGCTGAACATTTCCAGGCATATCCCAGAACGAATCCAAGTGCAGGCCACCACTGTCAAGGCGCTGAGTCAGTGTGTGATGAGACTGCCCAGACTCACCAGGCTCAGGATGCTCAGCTGGCTCCTGGATGAAGAAGACATGAAAGTGATGAATGCTATGAAAGAAAGACACCCTCAGTGCAAATGCTTGATTATTCACTGGAAATGGATAGTGCCATTCTCTCCTGTCATTCAGAAGTGAAGGATGCAGCTGAAGGCTACCGACAGTTCTACAAACCCAATATTTGAATACATTTAACATTAACTGACTATGGGATAATCCCAGCATTTAGGAGACTGAGGCAGGGAGATCAAGAGGTTGAATTCACCCTGGGTTACATAACTAGTCCTTATTTTAGACCTAAATCAAAATCAAACTGTTTCATAACTATTGCATATACAAGAATGGCCAGGCTGGTAACTGTTTGAAAGCCTGAATACCTCCATGGAACTATGATGAACAGTGCCTTGGCAGTCCTTACATAGTCATGTTTAAAGATTAGAGCTTCAGTCACGTTCATACAGAAAACCCTCCATTTCCAAGGTCAGCCAGAAGGGAGGGGCTGGGGAAAGAACACTGATCTATGTAAAAAGCACAGCATGGAAGGAGTATTTGATGGAGGTTAGAAACAGTTATAGTATTGAATTAGTCCCACACATGATGAAGCATGAGTCAACTTCACCACAGGATGCAGCTGCCTCTTTCCAGGAGATGCTCTGGTCTTTGCATGGCTTTTATGTGTTCACCAGCCTTGGTGTGGCCATGCTAGCTAATGCCATCTCTCCTTTGACAACATGAGGGAAAATACGGGCTTAGAGATGCTTTTGTTCTAGAGGCTCTGGGGAGTTACATATGTTATGATAGCTTTATAACTTTTCTGGAAATCCACTCTGTTCAGGGTATAATCTCTTCAGGTTTTAATCTTATACCCTGAATTTCTGGGTATTTTAAACTTGATTGTGATAATTATTTGTCATTTCATAACTTTCGCCTCTCTAGAGGCAGTGAACCTGGAAGAAGAGAACCAATAAATAAGGTAGACTAAAGTCTCATGCACTGGCCAATTTTACTCAGAGCATCAGACAATTTATACTCTGATAGATAAGAAAAAAAAAAGTACTGAGTAAAGTTCTCATGAGTTTAAGCTATATATAATCATAAGGACAAGCTGCATTGTAGCAAAAACATTTTTCTGTGAACACCAGTTCTCAGCCTGTGGGTACTGACCCCTTGGAGGTCAAACAACCCCTTCACAGAAGTTACTCAAGACCATCAGAAAACATAAATATTTATGATTCATAACAGTAACAAAATTATAGTTATGAAGTAGCAATAAAAATGATTTTATTGTTGGGGTCACCACAACATGAGGAACTGTACTGAAGGGTCACAGCACTGGGAAGGTTGAGAACTGCTGGTAGAGAGGCATACAAAGGATACTTAAAACATGTAATAGAATAGCAGCAAACAATGCGTAATCTGATGGAAACCTGCTCCTATTCACTACATCTGGGAGGGGCACAAAAACACATTCCAAGAACAATTCCATCTTTTGAAGACACTGACGTCACAAGACACTTGTTTTCTTGGAGTGTTCTCATAAGCACTCAAGAATTCTCACACGACTCCCATCCTTAGACCATATTCCAACACATAATGTATATAAAAACACCTAAACACCTTAAATATATATGCTTTTTATTTTTGCGTTCTGAAATAAGGTTTGGAAAGGTTGAACATAAAAAATAATTAGCATTGGTTATCTCTGAGGACTGAGGAAGGTGGCATTCTTGATTATTATTTTTCTCCTTTTTGTATTTTTTTTGTTTTATAATTGCTTGTTACTTTAATACTTAAAGTAAAACTTTAGGGTTGGGGTGTAGTTCAAAGTGCCTACAGAGTATTCTTGAGACCCTAAGCACAATCTCCAGAACTGCCAAAGAGAACATAAGAAAATAACTATAAAACTTAAGTAAGCTAGGGCTGGAGGCTCAGCAGTTAGGAACACTGGCAGATCTCCCAGAAAACTCAGGTTCAATTCTCAGCAGTCTCATGGAGGCTCCACATTGATGTACATACAGACAAAACACCCATTCACATACATAATTTTTATAATTAAATAAAGTATCTTGTCATCAAAACAATAGCACACCCTCCCTCTGGGGGATGTGATCTCTCTGCTTATCTGATATGTCAAGACTTTTGTAATCAGAAAGGTTTTACATGTTATATCAGAGTCCACTGAAGACCGAAATCATGACGCCATTACCATAGGGAAGTCTGAGGAAAGTGCGATGCAGTCGTGAGCTCTGAGGACTGGGATGAACAGAAACTGGCTTGAAAGGAGTAACTCTGACCACACTCAAGCTCTTCACCGTCGGGTGAGAAACCCTGGTGTTTAGAGCAATGCCTTGTAGGACAAAGCCATGACACCAGAACTTACTGGGACCCTGGAGCTGCATCCTGGGATCTGCTGGGCTGTATTTGGTGCAAGAGGCCTCACAAGGCACAGCCAGCCATGTGTGCTGCCCCGGATGTCTGCGGATGGAGCCGGCACAGGGAAGACAGAGCAGGTGTTTCCTGAGGCCAGTGAGGAACCCCGTTAGTAGCTCAGCTGCTGGTAACAGGATGCTTAAGATGCGGACTGCAAAGCAGTCACTGAATGTACTAGTGTAAGAAAGTCCTCCCTACCTCTCCAGAACTAGCAGAAGCCCTGGTTCCCTCGGTGTCTCAGCAGCACCCTCTGCTGACAACACTGCATGCAGCTTTGACGGGACCAGTGTCCAGATCAGGAAGCCTGTACTGCAGGAATGCTGAATTGGGAAATAGGCAATGACATGGTAACTGCTTGAACTCATTATATGCAGTAGCACAGATGGGGAAAACCTAGGTAAGCTGTGTACAGTAGCACACGAGTGTAACGCAGCTACTCTGTAGGCTGAGGCAGAGGTTCCAGGCCAGCCTGGGCCATCTAGAGAGACACTGTCTCAAAACAAAATTGAGGAAGTGCTAGGGATGCTGCTCTGTGGTCTGGCGTTCCTAAGGCCCATAGTACTGCAAAGTCAAAAGAAACAGGGGCTAGGAAGATGGTTCTTGCAGAGGACCCAGGCTCAATTTCCAGCACCCACATGGCAGCTCACAGTCATCTGTAACTCCAGTTCCAGGGCATCCAATGTTCTTTTCTGGCCTCTCTGAATACCAAGCAAACATATGCACATGGTATACACACACACACACACACACACACACACACACACACACAGAGAGAGAGAGAGAGAGAGAGAGAGAGAGAGAGAGAGAGAGAGAGAGAGAGAAAAAACACCCATAGCCATAAAACAAAAACAAAGGCCTTTAAAGAAAGATTTCTAATAAGAATTCAATGGTTCTGGTTTATTCCTCAGCACTTACAAGGAAAAAACAAAGCTACTGAAATGTGTGTTTCTGATCACATACTCCATATACCAACTCCCTGAACCCATCCAATGGGCTGCCTTTCTGAACACTGTATCTTCTTAGAACATCTGCTTTATTTTTAAGTTAATAAAAAAAAAAAAACAGAAAATCAATTTTACATCAAAGCATAGTTTACATCGAGCGCAAGTGAAACAAGTAACAAGAAATAACTGTGAAGTCATGAAAATAGATATTAAATATTTTATTAAGCACCAAAGAAAACAAGTCTAGAAAACAGCTTTCTCTGGAAGGGTACTTCACAAGCAGTGGTGGGTTGTTTTTGTTTTTGTTTTTGTTTTTGTTTTGTTTTCATGCTATCTACTTTATTTGGGTTCTTATACCTCTACCTTCCTTCAAACTCCCCAGCACTAGGTAAGAGAGAAATGTTAGAGGGGAAAGAGGAGGTAGACCTCTTTAGACTTAGCTTGTTGGGGCAAGTCCAATCTCCGTAGTCAGAATATCCAGCAGTGCAGCAAATGCAGCAGCAGGACAAACCAGGAGCATCAGTGGGCAGCAGCTGCCCGCTTCTTTCTCAAAGCCCCATCTCTCTCTGGGCTCTGGCATTTATACCCTCTCAGAGTCCTCAGAATTAAACTATCTGCAGCTGGCAAAGATGACGCCCTTCTTAGAGCATGAGACAATCATAGTTAACAGCTGTGGACAAACTAAAGCAGCCCGGTATCCCACACCTGGGGTTAAAACAAAATCATGTTTATATAACTGAGTTTTGAAAGAAACCAAAACTTCCACTACAGTTATGTCCTCTCCCCCAAGCTTTTAACTCCCAGTCCACCACAACAGCTGTTTTAGCATCACACAGACCTACACACTGATACATTCGTTGCAGTCCGAATCTTATCCTGTTACTAGCAGCTGAGCTACTATTGGGGTTCCTCACTGACCTCAGGAAGCACCTGCTCCACCTTCCCTGAGGCATCACTCCTGCTTTCCTCCTCAGAGAGCTGCAGCTGAGCCCTCTGCTGTTTCCCCTCTCTGACCACAGGGGAAGTGGGGGTCTGAGTTCTTCTGACTTTGTCTCTGTTAAGTGCACTTCCTGGACCACCTCATCCAGCTGAATGGCTTTGAGTTCCAGGTCTACACTGTCTCCTCCATCTCCACCTCTAGCCTGAGACTCTATTGATATGACTCCAAAAGGCATTGAAATATCACATCTCCAAAGCTAACTCCCCTTCACCAAAGTACTCTTATTGCACATTTTCATCTCTTAAAACTCCCGCTTTATTTCTCCAGTTGCTTTGTGAAACCCATGAAGTTATCCTTAGCTCTTCTCTTACGCCACATATAATCTGACAAATCCTGACAATTCACTTACAAAATACTGTGGGTTCCACATGAGTAGCCCACTTCCGTGAAGTCTGTGGTGCATCATCATGCAGCCAGAGGTTCCTCGTGGAGGTCAGATCATGTACTGCCTCTGACTCACTCTTCTCCACGGGGCTCACAGTTCAAGGAAAATGCTGTGGAACTGTCTTCACAATAGCCTGACCTTTGGGCCCTGCTTATTCCCATCTCCTTAATCTCGCCTTCCTTCCACTCCTTACTGGTCCTTGAATATTCCACACACATTCTTATTTTTTTGAGACAGGGTTTTTCTGTGTAGCCCTGGCTGGCCTGGAACCTGCTCCATAGACCAGGCTGGCCTCTAACTCACAGAGATCTGTCTGCCTCTGCCTCCCCAATGCTGGGACTCAAGGTGTGTGCATTTTTTATACAAGGGCCTTTGCCGTTTGTTATCTTTTTCTTTTCCTGGGATGTTCTCTCATGCCATGGGTTAGAAATGTTTTGAGTATTCCTCAAATGTTCATGTGTTAAAATGCAACCCCCCACTGTGAACTACTCGGAGTGGGAACTTAACCTACTGTGTTTGCAGCTGGAGGTATTTAGGTATTGAAGGTATTTAGGATAAAGTCATCAAGATGACACTCCAGCGGTTGGGAGCACTAGCTGCTCCTTCAGAGGACTGGGGTTCATTCCCAGTTGGTTGCTCGTAACTGTCTGTAACTCCTGTTCCAGGGAACCTGACACCCTCACACAGGCAGACATGCAGGTAAAACACTGATGCACATGACATATAAACAAATGAAAACATATGAAGCTCCCGCTGAATCCTGGTGGTTTTCTGAGAATCCAAATATGAACACATACACACAATGTATGCACTAATCATGCTTGTTGCCTCCTGCAATATTATGCCTGATTCAAGCTCAGCACACTAGACAAAACCATCACCCCTGAAGCTCCAGAACTGTGAGCCAAAACACATCTAACTACTCCTCAATAGGCTACTTTCCACTTTGTGAGAGGCGAGACTGCACATGTACATATGGGCACACATATGGCCATTTCCACGTGCCCTTTGTCTTTGTCCTGTATTACTCGCTCAAGAGCCTGGGTGTGGAGTTAGGCTGATGGCCAGTACACTGGTGATCCTCCTGCCATTACCTAACCATTATCCATGCTTTTACTCACCTGAGCATCTCCACTGCCTTGCTCTCTCTGCTTTACTGTATGAGATGTGATCTCGCTATGTTGGCCAGGCTGGTCCCAAACGACAAATTCTACCTCAGCTTTCCAAGTAGCTGGAACTACATTACACCAACATTCAATGCATCCTTCACCAAGAGCAACTCCCAGCATTTAAACAATGTTGAGTATTTGCTTGAATGAATGACCTCAGTTCAAATAAATGTATTAGGTGCTAAAGGGAGTTAAAATTAGTGTTAATATCCAACGTCTGGTTAGGTTTAATGGAAATGTTAATAATTAAATTTAAACTCCCAATTAACTAAGTTATGCTGAATCTATAATAGCTAGTAGTTAAGAAAGGTAATGTTCTCTTCTACAACCTCAAGTCACAGAACATATTTTGCAAAGCTACTTACTAGGTATTGACAATTCATTAAGTTAATCATGCTGACTTGACAGCTAACATGCTAGGCACAGAGGGAGCTTAGTTAATTTAGTGTACCTAGCCAAGACTTAGCAAAGGATAGCATTTGCCATATTCTGTTTTTAAAGTAGTGGAGATCACATGCAGTGCCTTGCATGTGTGCTCTACCAATGGGCTCCATCTTCAGCATAAAATGCTCATCATATTTAACCTCCAAAAGTGAGTAAACCAGGGAGAAGCCTGAGTGCTTAAACATTAATCCTTACCATAAGAATATAATGGAGGTGGTACCTGGAACAGCAAGGCCATGATGGGAAGAGAATGGCATGGGCAACTGGGTCAGGAAGTAGACATGATTAAGGAACATCATGGAGAGAGAGGGACACTAGAAGGACAGACAGAGAAAGGGAGGTGCAGAGAGAACAGCATGGCTTCTACAAGACAGAACTCTGTTAGGGTGTGGTAACACCTGCCTGGGAAGCCAGCGTTTGGGAGGCTTGTGAATCACAAGCAAGCCAGGCTGAAAACAAGACTGTTTCAATGAAGAACAGAGCTGGCAAGGTGGCTCAGCAGGTAAGGGCGCCTGTGTTGTAGTAACTAAAATGGGGTTTGGGCCACATGATGTTTATTATTAGCCCTATATTTATCGAGGCAGTATTATTTAACCCATTACCACAATTAATAAGACACAGGCACCTGTCAGATTTTATAATTTCCTCACATTGGGCCAGGCAGATATTTCACCTACGCTGTCTCAATATCCTCACAATCCACTTCCCAGCCCCCATCAAATGCCATCTGCCTTAACCATTTCTATCTGAGCTACCTTCCACCCATAATCTTATAAATACATGGCTTATATTTTTGATCTTGGTGTTTTCTCCATCCGATCATCCGGAGTCCTTCCTCCTGGCCGACATGGTTCCTTCTCCACCCTAACCCATACTGGTATCCTCCTTCCTCCTCTCTTCCTGTCTTTCTGTGTTCTTCCCATGATTTTCCTCTTCCCAAAGCCTGGGAACCTTAGCCATAGCTACCCCATTCTGCCCTGTCCAGGTTTTAGGCCTTTAGTCAACCAATCAGGTATAATGTCTTAGGCAGCTTTACACAACAAGGATAGGTTTATCCAAATCTTGAGGGCCAGTAATTAGCATCAAAACACAAGCATCAGACCAACCTCCAACACACCAGGCACCAGATGACCTCAGTTTAATCCCTAGCACCTACATAGAAAAAGAGAAGACTTCACAAGTAGTTCTCTGACCTTATATTTGGGCCACAGAAAACACACACAAACACACACACACACAACCAAAACACACCCTCGTTCCTGCCTGGTCAGGATAGCCCCTGTGACTTGAGTTAGCTTTTGTCCCCTTATCTTGGAATACCAATTTGTTCTACTTTCTGCAATTACCTTTTACCCAAATAATAAGTCTGGATAGTTTTCTTTCTGTATCTTTAAATAGACTCAATTTCACTGTATATATCCCAAAGGAAAATAGTTATAAAGTCAAGACTTTTTTAAAAAGGACTTTTATTTGTTTTTAAAGGCATTAATAAAAATCTTGACACACTAGGAAAGTTACAGTCTACAGCTGTGCTCAGACAGTTTCGGCAGACTGGCTTCCGTGCATTACATCTCCCCGTTTGATCCTCAATCCACTTATGCTCTAAACATGCTCCACTGGTGATTCAGGCATGGACCCCAGAATGGAAAAATGCTGATGACGTCACTCAAACAAGAGTCCACAAAGATGACAGTGACACTTCTGTTCTTATGGACCAGGGACACCAACGTACCATCTCCTAGGGAGAGAGCTGAACCTGAATTTGAAAGAAAAGTCTAGTCAGTTATAAAATACAGAAAAAGAAACTGCATGGGCACTTATGTATACAAGTGTGGAAGTCAGAGACAACCAGTAAGAGCTGGTTCTTTTCTTCCACCCTGGGGACTGAATTCAGACCATCAGGCCTTTGCCCTCCAAAACAATCTTGTCAGTCCCAGATCATATTTTTAAAAAGAAGGCAAAGAATAAAATATGCTAATATAAACATAATATTGATTTAAAAATTAAGAAGTACTATATTTGATCTTTCCTACTAGAATTTAAACATACTACAAATTATCAAATCTTTTTTATTTTTCCTCATTAAAAAGTAGTGACTGAGCCAGGCATGATGGCACAGGCCTTTACTCCCAGCACTTGGGAGACAGAGGCAGGCAGATTTCTGTGAGTTTGAGGCTAGCCTGGCCAACAAAGTGAGTTCCAGGACAGCCAAGACTACACAGAGAAACCCTGTGTCATAAAACCAGGAAAAAAACAAAAACAAAACAAAAAAAAACCAAGCAAACAAACTAAAAACAGTGACTGCAACAGCATAATGAGTATTTTTTCTTCTTTTAATATCAGCTTCAACTGACACATTTTGTGGTTAATCTTGGCAGGTTTCTTGAAGTGTGAGATCAATGAATAACAATTCCCAGTGATGTTAAAAATAACATAAAAGCTTTAGGTAATACTTATAGAACTGGTTTTTTGTTTGTTTGTTTGTTTTGTTTTTTAATTTTCCAAACCATGTTGCTGTCAGAGTAAATGAAAGTACAGGAAAATGATGAATTTTGTAATTTAAGTTACTTCTAATTTGATATATATATATATATATTATTTAATTCTTCATTAATTATACTTTATTTACTTTGTATCCCCCCTGTGGTTCCCTCCCGTACCAATCCCTCCTTTGTTCCCCCCTCTGCACGCATGCCCTTTCCCAAATCCACTGATAGGGGAGGTCTTCCTCTCCTTCCTTCTGGTCCGAGTCAATTAAGTCTCATCAGGAGTGGCCGCACTGTCTTCTTCTGTGGCGTGGTAAGGTTACTCCCCCCTCAGGGAAAGGTAATTAAAGAGCAGGCCAATCAGTTCATGTCAGAGACAGTCCCTGTTCCTATTACTATGGAACCCACTTGGATACTGAACTGTCAGGGGCTACATCTGTGCAGGGGTTCTAGCTTATCTCCATGCATGGTTCTTGGTTGGAGTATCAGTCTCAGGAAAGACTCCTGTGCTCAGATTTTTTGGTGAATACTTTTTTATGACTATGTATTTCCATGTAGTAAAGCTAGAAATTAGTTACTTGGATTATAATGTTAAGTGTCTCTAAAGTTAAAAATGAATTAAAATGTTTAGGGCCTCCAGAAAGTTACAAGAATTATATATATATATATATATAAACAGCTACCATTCCAGGGCCATGCCTGTTTGTTGCAGGATAATTGCTTACACTGTGAACCCCGAAATTCTGTTATTTACTAGAAAAACCTGTTTCTAGTGGTGTGGTGTGGCTTAGCCTTGCCACACAACTTTAATCCAAGAGCTTTCTGCTTGAACACTGTGAATAGAATTAAATAAGGTCAACCACAGTAAAGAGGTGGAGCAAGCAACCAGTTGATAGGAAGTGATCATAGGATTATTAAGAAAAAATCCCAGAAAGTAAGAGGTAGTCAGGTGGATGGATAGAGATGCACAGGAAGTAGAATGGAAGGACATTTAGTTTAAAGGAGGTTGTTTGAGACCCTTGAGTGATGTCTGCTGAGAAGGAAAATCAGCTGGGTGTTTTCTCTTTCTGATCTAGCAGGCTTTCACCACAACATCTGGCTCCCAAGCCTTCATTGGTAAAACCAAACGATGGAGATTTTGTTAAAAACACCTGTTGGGAGGTAGAGGCAGGCAAATCTCTGGGAGTTCAAGGTCTACAAATCGAATTCCAGGACAACCACAGCTACACACAGAGAAACACTGTCTCAAAGAACAAAAAACAAAAACAAAGAAGGACAAACAAACCGAAACAAAAAACAAGAAAAAAACAAAACCTACCTGTCTTCTTTCTGCCATGATGATCATGGACTAATCCTCTAAAATGGTAAGCAAGCCCCCAATTAAATGGTTTCTTTTATGAGTTGCCTTGGTCATGGTGTGTCTTCCCAGCAATAGAACAGTAACTAAGACAACAGATAATACAGTCTACTGCACACTGCATTACTTATCAAAAGAGCATGTGGGTCTGGAGAGATGGCTCAGTGGTTAACAGCATTTACTCTTATTCTTGGAAGATCCAGGCAATTTATAACCACCCATTTAGAACAAGTTTCATAGGATCCAATGCGCTCTTCTAGCCTCAAGGGCACCAGCCATGCACATGGAACATAAACATTCATGTACACAAAACCACCACACACACAAAAAGTTTAACCTAAAAAGTACATGTGGATCTGGTGGCAGAATATTTGCTTACTACTTTTATGTGAGGACCTCGCTTTAATCCCTATCACACCCCTCACCCAACACGCACACACAAGCACCCAAGCCTGACTGGGCAATGATACTGCAATTATCTTCACACTCTACACCAGATGGTAAGCCAAGTACAGTGGTGCAAAGTATAATCCTTGCACTATGGATACTGAGGCAGGCAGCTTGGAGTTCAAGGCCAGCCTAAGACTCTTTGTTTTGTCAACATAACCAAACCATCCAGCAAGTATTTGGAAGATGACACTTTGACACCATGAGAATTTGATCATGTGGGGATAATTCAATATTTAATCTAACTTTTGGCAGACTTTTGTGGGGATGGAGAGGACACAGCAGTTAAGAGCACTCACTGTTCCTCTAGACTATGAGTTCCATTCCAGCACCATGACAAGCAGCTGACAACCACATGTAACTCAAGTTCCAGGGGATTCAACACCCACTTATGTCGGCATGAACCAACCCCACCCCAACACACAGGGACACACGCACATGTGAAAATCCAAAAAACCTAAGAAAACAAAAAACAAAAACTTTTCCTATAGTTTACATAAACATTAATTTGTAAATGTTCAAAACACTCATTTCCCACAAACTTTAAGAGTTATACAAGAAAATAACAGACTTACTGCTTAATTTGTGGGTGAGCTCTATCCTTCCTTTTTATTTTGTCTGAAACCCTGTAAAGAATGCAAATAAAAAGTTAAAAGAACAAGGAACACACTAGATAAAAGTGTGCATAAACATTTCAGGCCAAGTTTGATGCCCAGCCTGGTGATGCAGCTTTGTGAGCCAGCATCAGGAGGCTGAGGAAGTAGGACTGGGAGTTCAAAGTCATCTTCAGCTACACAGTGAGTCCAAAGCCAGCCTGGGCTACAGTAAACCCTGCCTCATGTAGGGAGTGGTAGCCCATGCCTTTAATTCCGGCACCAGGAGCTAGAAGCAGGCAGATCTCTGTAAGTCCAAGGCTAGCCTGGTCTCTCGTTAAAAAAAAAAAAAAAAAAAAAAAGAACAGAATGAAGCAAAAAAATAACCCTTAAGCTCAACTTAGTGATTGCTTAGTAGACAAAGCAAGAGGACTGTGATATGAAAGCCAGTCTAGGCTAGTACAAAAGCTGCAATATACAGAAAGACGCTATGCAAAGACAAACAAACAACAACAAAAACCCAGGAGACGGGAACAGTTTAGTGCTAGAAAAATAGCATATTCATAGCAACATATTTTTTAAATTTAAAAAATTTTTATTTTATATGTATGGGTATTTTGCTTCCATACACAGAGTACCTGTGCAGGCTAGAAGAGGACATGAGATCTAGCAAAACTTGAGTTATACACATTAGGAACAGTCATGTGGGTACCAGGAATCGAAATTGGGTCTTCTAGAAAAGCAGCCAATGCTCTTGATTGCAATGACATCTCTCTATCCCAGAAACATTTTTACAGCCCCAAATTGACAAGATAGTCATTAATAGTAGACTAGAGTAGCCAGGTGTGGTGGCACATGTCTTTACTCAGGGAGGCAGAGGCTGGTGGATCACTGTGAGTTTGAGGTCTTCAAAGACCAGGACAGCCAAGGCTAGAAAGAGAAACTGTCTCAAAAACAAAACAAAAACCAAGACAAAACAACAACAACAAATGTTGTTGTTGTAGAATGGAAAACAGAACACTTATGTATTTATATACAATGGAAGGTAAGAGCTACACCTACACACAAGATTTAAACACTGAACTGCAAAAAATGGCCAGGCTGAGGTACAGCTCAGTGATAGAGCTTGGGAAGCATGCGCAAGGCCAAGGATGTGATCCCAATACCCACAGATAAACCACGTCTTGAAAAAACACAAACAAACAAACAACAAAACCAGACCTTTGAAATTAACTACAATCATATTCAGGAGGGCTGATGAAACCTGTCAATTTTTAAACTTTAAGGTAGTCTTAAAAGCTGCCTTAAATTTTTAGGTTCCATAGAACAAGCCACATTTGTAGTCATTCAAGAGCTGGCTTTAGGTGCAAAGCTCAGCAGTGTACACCTTCACAGAACATGTCAGGACATTCCCAGGGAATCCTTACCATATAGTAGCCAGTATGATAACTGCTCATGTACCAAGAGATTAGCATACTGCCCAGAGCATCAGTGTCATCCAGACAATCTGGAGATATGGGAGGGGGTGGAGGAATTATCTGGGAATGGAAAAATCGAGTTAGAAAACAATGAAATCCAGGGATTCACTCTACACAGAAAAGAGTGGATATTAATTGAATCTTTCCCACACTCCAGGGGATGCCTTCTACTTAATTTTTTGAAAATCTAGCACTGGAAGAAAGGAAACCATAATAAAAGACCAACAAATTTAACGAAGATCAAAAAAAGTTACTAAGAGTATCTTTGTTCCATTATGAAGCTATGCATGAGACAAAGCAGAGATTCAGTTTTCCCACAACACACACACACACACACATACACACACACACACACCATTTTCAAGGCCACTGAAAGAAAAAAATTGAGGTAGGACATCTGCCTGTCTTCCACCCAAATACAGTCTGCCCAAAAAAATATTCTTTTAACTACTGTTAATATCTTAAAAACAAAAACAAAAAACCTACTGTTAAAATCCCACTAGCACCATGTGCTGGTGGCACAGGCACTAGGGAGGTAGAGGCAGGTGAATCTCTGAATTCACAGCTAGTTCCAGGACAGCCAGAGCTTTTACACAAAGAAAGCCCATCTCAAAACCAAACCAAACAAAGCAAACAAACAAAAAACCTCCATTAGGACAAAAAATAAAAACCCAAGAGTAAAACAATGACAAAGAGATGTCCATGAGAAATGACATGCCAAGAAACTTGCACCCATGCTGCAGGAGACACAGCACCCATCTCCTCCATGTGCTGAGGACAGTCCTTTCTAACAGAAAGCAGCACCAGTAAACTGGATCCCAACTACTGAGGGAGGAAATATGCAAACCAGAGCTTGGAGAGGAGCCTGGGAGAGCACTGTGTCTGTGGAACAGAGAGCTTTCAAAACAAAAACACGAGGCCTACAGTTTTACTCATTAGAATCCAATCTTGGGGTGGCTTAAGGTAACACACTCATATCTTCACATGTAAACAGGTCACTTGGGAAACCACAAATGTTTCCCTCCTTTGCTAGAACGAACTGCTGGTTAGGAAAAGACAGTGCTCTTCCCTACCAGGGCTTGGTAGAAACCTGTGGATTCCTGACCTGTGGTCTTACTGTTTGTATCCCCCATTCAGTTGGGGTTATTGATTCTTACTGAACCCCTATGCCTTATTCTGGCGTCACTGAGTACTCAAAGAGAGCTGAGAAAGGGAAGTCACTGCCCATTCCCGGGAGCTTCCATGCTCCTCCTTTCCTTGGCTAACTTAGAGGAGCCCTTACCAAGGCCCTCAGCTAATTGCCCAGCTCGTATCTTCCCTACTGTAACTGGACCATGCCTTCCCCTGTATTGCTCTGAAATGTTCTTTCCCACCCTCAGCCCTCCCTTATTCACCAGGGCTGGACTCCTAGCCCAGGCTTTTTTCTAGGAATACACAAGTTGACACACAGTGTCTCCCTAGAGTGTTATGTGCTGTTTAGTCCGGTGCTTCTCTCTTCTGTATGTGTGTGTGTATGTGCTTTGTGTACTCATGTGCACCTTGAGTCCCCAACTAGACTGTGAGCTCCCTGAGGACAAGGGGCTGTCATTTCTTCTTCACCCCCTATTGAGTCCAGCACAGGGCTGTGATCCAGCTCTCAAGAAGACATTTGTCAACAGGCTGATGAAACAAATGATGGAGGTTGTTGGGGAGGGTGGAGATTGTGTGCAAGGGGAAAGTACACATGGGTTAGCTAGGTTGAGTTGGGCTGTGGGCTGACTCCTTGGATCCATAATGGATGCTCAAGGCGTCTGGTCCTTGCATATTGGAGTTGGTAGGAGCAGGAGGAACACCATTCTGCACAAAACATACATCATGGCTACACAGGAGTGCAGACAAGTGGACATCCAGGTTGGCTGGTCCTGGGGCTCCTGACATCAAAAAGAATTGTGAGTCAAATAAATTTTCTCTTCAACAGTTGCTATTTGGAGCAGTCCTTGAAGTACAAGGCTGTGGGAGGATACTGGCTTATACCTCAGTCTATATCTTAGCCTCCATCACTTCTGGGGAGTGTTTTATTCCAGGTCACATGAACTTGGTTTTCTTTCTTTCTTTTTTCCTTTCTTTCTTTCTTTCTTTCTTTCTTTCTTTCTTTCTTTCTTTCTTTCTTTCTTTCTTTCTTTCTTTCTTTCTCTCTCTCTCTCTTTCTCTCTCTCTCTTTCTTTCTTTCTTTTTCTTTCTTTTTGTTTTGTTTTTTTCAAGATAGGTTTTTCTCTGTGTAAGAGCCCTGCTGCTCTGGACTTTCTTTGTAGAGCAGGCTGGCCTTAAACCCACACAGATTTGCTTGCCTCCCTAGTACTAGGATTAAAGGCCCTGCTCAGCTCCTTGTACTTGTCTTTTAAAGTGGACTAGTAGCTGTTCTGCCCAGTTCACAAGCCAAAAGACCAGGAATAACTAGACCCTGCTGCAAATACATGAGGTCCTTTTTATTGTAAATTACAAGCTGCAGCTTGGGTCCACACACCCCCACCACCAAAGTGGTGGGAGAAGAGAGTGCTGTGCCCAGGTTAATTGGGTGATATATAGATTCTGGTCCCTCCCAGCATGTCCAAGGCAAGGGCAATCCCTGCCTGGCAAGCATCTATTGGAACATATTGGTCAAAATGCTACATTTTGAATTGATTGGCTATAGGAAGGTCCCTAGACCATAATCACCTGGTGTCCCTCCCTAGGGGGATGGGCCAGTTTCCTAGCAATTGTTATCTCTAGTGGATGGGGAAAGAATGCAGTAAGGCAGTCCTTCCTCTCAGGGCATTACTAGACTTCTCCACCCACATATTTCAGGCATTAATTAATAGTACCTGCTAATTTTTAATCTTTTTGGTCTCTCATTTCCCCCTTTCCCATGATCATTTGAAGACCCAATCTTGGGTCTTCCAGATATGACCCCTTGTATCCTATAGATGTGCCTTTTAACAATGGGATCTGGGCACCATTAGTGTATTGCTCTCAAGCATTTCTTTATGAAAGCCATTAAGCAATTGAAAATACAAAGCCCAAAGATTCTCAATTGAGGATCTTTCTTCCCAGATGCCTCCAGGTTTTATTAATAAAAAACTATGCAGCACTTGCTTAAAGTGCATTGGGAACTTTTGACTGAAAAAAAAAATGATAAATATTTGATGGGATACACTTACATATGAACATTATACAATATGTTCCTTTTTAGAGCATAAATTAAGTATTTTATTTCTTCTGCCTACATTTATTTATTTTTTAAATATGTAAGCTTAGTTTTATTTTATTTTATTTTTTTATTAATTATATTTTATTCACTTTGTATCCCACCGGTTGCTCCCTCCCTCCCTCTATACCACCCATACTCTTTTCCGGTCCACTAAAAGGAAAGGTCTTACTCCCCTTTCTTCTGATCCCAGTCTATCAGATATCATCAGGAGTGGCTGCATTGTCTTGCTCTGTGGCCTGATAAGGCTGCACTCCCTGAGTGGGAGGTGATCAAAGAGCAGGACAGTCGGTTCATGTCAGAGACATTCACTATCCCCATATCTATGGAAACCACTTGGACACCAAACTGCCATGGGGTACATCAGTGCAGGGGATCAAGATTACCTCCATGAATGGTCCTTGGTTGGGGTATCAGTCTCAGAAAAAAAAAACCTGTGCCCAGATTTTTTGGTTCTGTTGCTGTCCTTATGGAGCAATTAAAAACAAGGAAATCATGAAATCTGCAGGCAAATGGTGGGAACTGGAAAAGATCATCCTGCGTGAGGTTTCCCAGAAACAGAAAGACACACAGGGTCTATACTCACACATAAGGGGATATTAGACATATAATATAGGATAAACATACTAAAATCAGCAAAACAACAGAAAGTAATCAAGAAGGAGGTATCTAATCAAGTAGGAGCATCTGGGTAAGATGTCAATCCTCATTCAGAAACGCAAAGAGGATGGACATCAGAAGAGGAGAAAACAGGGAACAGGACAGGAGCCTACTGCAGAGGGCCTCTGAAGGTCTCTACCCTGCAGGGTATCAAAGGAGATGCTGAGACCTATAGCTAAACTTTGGGCAGAGTGCAGGGAATCTTATGAAAGAAGTGGGAAAAGGACAGGAGCTCCAAGAGGAGAGCAACAGAACCATTTATTTATTTTTATTATTTTTACATCATACTCAAAGTTTTCCTTCCCTCCTTTCTTCCAAGTATCTCCTTCTCAACAAACCTCTCACCCATCCCTCCATCCTCCCTTTATCCAAGGAAAATGGGAGGCTTCACATGGATATCAACCAGCCTTGGCATATCAAGTTGCAGTAGGACTAGGACATCTTCTCCAATTGTGGATAAACAAAGCAACCCTGTTAGGGGAAAGGGATCCAAGGCAGGCAAGAGTCAGAGACAGACCCTCCTTGTGCTGTTAGGAGTCTCACATGAAGTCCCAGATGCATGATTGTTACATATGTGCAGAGGGCCTAGGTCTGTGTCATGCATGCTCTCTGTTTGGTAGTTCAGTCTCTGTGAGACTCTATGAGCCCAGATTAGTTGATTCTCTAGGTTTTTCTTGTAGTGTTTTTGAGCTCTTTGGCTTCTTTAATCCTTCCTCCTCCTCTTCCTAAGGATTCCCCAAGCTCAGCCTAATGTTTGGCTGTGGGTCATTGCATCTGTTTCCATCAGTTGCTGAGTGAAGACTCTTGTAAAGCAGATATGCTAGGTGCCTGCCCGTATATCACCAATAGTACAAGAGGTGGGCTCTTTCTCATAGCATGGATCTCAAAATTGGCCATTCCCTCAATTTCTACTCCATATTTACCCCACACATCTAACAGGCAGGACAAATCATGGAGAGGTTTCCCCCTACTAGAAGTCTTGTGCAGTTACAGAAGATGGCCATTTCAGGTTCCATATCCATATTAGGAGGAGTCTTAGGTAGGGTCACCCTCAGAGATTCCAGGGTGCTTCCATTGTCCCAGTTTTCTAACTTGTCCCATACATGCCGCCCAACTGGTTCCAGTTCTCTTACCAAGTACTCTTTTCCTCTGTTTTCCCCAAACCTAATTCCTCCTGCTCTCCTCCCCAACCCTCCCCTACCCAGTCCCCCCCCCTTTATCTACTCCTGATGTTGATTCTATTTCCTCTTCTGAGTGAGATTCAAGCTTCCCCCTTGGGTCCTCTTACTTAGTTAGGTTTGTTGGTCTGTCAGTTGTAGCATGGTTATCCTATATTTGACGTCTAATATCTACTTATGAGCATATGCCCCATTGTCTTTCTGGGTTACCTCACTAGGGATCATCTTTTCTAGTTCTATTCATTATCAGCAAATTCCATGAGGATTTTGTTTTTAATAGGTGAATAATATTCATTGCATAAAGGCACCACCTTTTCTTTATTCAGTCTTCGGTTGAGGAATTTCTAGGTTGTTTCCAGTTTGGGGCTATTACAGGTAAAGCTGCTTTGAACATATTTGAGCACGTGTCCTTATGGTTTGGTGGAGCACCCTTTGGGCATATGTCCAGGAGTGGTTGAACTGGGTTGTGAGATACAACTGTTACCAATTCTGAAACACTACCACATTGATTTTCAAAGGGGTTGTACAAGTTTACACTCCCACCAACAATGGGAGAGTGTTCCCAGTGTTCTACATCCCCAGCAGAATGAGCTGTGGCTTGAGTTCTTGATCTTAGCTATTCTGAAGGGTTTAACATGCAATCTCAGTTATTATAATTTGCATTTTCCTTATGACTAAGGATATTGATCATTTAATTAACTGCTTCTCAGCCATTAGAGATTCCTCTGTTTAATTCTATGTTTAGATCTGTACCTCATTTTTAATTGGGTTACTTGGTGTGTCCATGTTTAGATTCTTGAGTTCTTTATACATATTGGATACCAGCAATCAATGCAATGGAGGGTATCCAATGTGTTTTTATTTCAAAATACGACATCTATAAATATGTAAACATTTTAGGTATCAAGTAAAATACTTAAAAGATATATAGGCACATACTCAAGCCATTTATCCCTTTGGCGGTTTTTACGTAGAAGGTAAGTTTATTGGATTTGTTACAACCGGTACTGAAGATAGGCTTAAAGCAAGGTTGTATAATTAATGGAACAAGAATATGACATTTAATGTGTCCTCATTACTTAAAGAATTAGTCCAATATTTCTGAAGTGTTCATTTTGATGAACACTTGTGCTTTGAAATGCATAGCACAGAAACATCTGGTTAAACGTGAAATAATGAATGCTGATTTGAGACTGAGCATCAGAAAGGGAAGGTGCTCAAAAGTTCCACAGGAGAAAAGCTGGTTTAATTTGATTTAGCTCAGGCTAGCCCAAAATGTGACTTTCCCCACATTGTTTCAGTCATTTATCCCTCTGAAATCACAACACATTTTTGTGATGCAAATTGTAGTCCATAGTCGTGTGTTTTAAAATGGCATATTAGTGAATAGTGGAAAGTCATCTATTGAAATCATGTGTGTCTCCTGACTGTCAGTGCACAGGTAGGCACTGTCAAGAGGGCAGTCTCTGAGTTGAGAGGCCTGCAATCCACCTCAGTAAGGTCACTGGGAGAGGAGGCATGAGATATGACCAGGAGGGTGAGGAAAGACATCATGCTTCTTGGGAGAAGCACAATAAAATCATGATTTTTGAAGATGTAAGAAGAAAAAGCATTGCAGGATAAGGAAATTTTTAAAAGCTCAGTGTGAGGATCTTATTAAAATCATTGATTGATCTTTGGGTTTAGGTTACAGTTTTGAAACTGAAAGGACTAAGATTTAAAACATCTTCATGTAAAAAGGAAACCTCTGCTCCATTTCATCCAGTCATCAAGTCATCCCAGAAGGCAACATTTGTAATATTTCTGTTTTATGCGCAGGTTGACAGTGTTGAGGATTAAACTGAAGCCTCCTGCATGGCAGGTAAGCAGAACTGACTACATCTTCAGGTTATACATTTTGTAATTTAAAAGTTGAGTTTGGTTTTTGATGTGAATGTGGTATTGTGCACAAGTATGGGGAGTTTTACAGGGGTGTATGTGCACACATGTGGGAAGGTTTATTGTGCTGAGGTATATCCCTCTTATCCCTAAAATTCCCAATTCTTATTCCCTGAATAGGTGCTGCATTTGGTCAAAAGGCCTTTTCTGCATCTAATGTGATGAGATGATCATATGTTTTCGTTCTTTCAGTTTGCTTACATAGTGGATTTCATATTTTGATTTTTTTTAATTTTATTTTTTTCTTATCAGTTACATTTTATTAACTGTGTATCCCAGCTGTATCCTGCTCCCCCATTCCCTCCCACTCCCACCCTCCCTCCCTCATCTCCACCCTGCCCCTTTCTAAGTCCACTGATGGGGGGACCTCCTCCCCATTCATCTGATCCTCTTTTATCAGATATCTTCAGGACTGGCTGCAAAGTCCTCCTCTGTGGCCTAACAGGACTGCTCCTCCCTTGGGGGGTGGGGAGGTCAAAGAGCCAGCCATTGAGTTCCTGTTAGAAATAGTCCTTGTGCCCTTTACTATGGGAAACCAATTGGTTACTGAGCTATCACAGGCTACATCGGAGCAGAGGTTCTAGGTTATATCCATATATGGTCCTTGGTTGAATGACAGTCTCAGAAAAGACCCTGTGTCCATATATATTTGGTTCTTATGGAGCTCCTATCCTTTCCCATCATACTAACTCTCCTTCTTTGATATGATTCCCTGTACTCTGCCAAAGGTTTGGTTATGAGTTTTTGTATCTGCTTTGAAAACACTGCTAGTTAGAGTCTTCCTGATGCCTTCAGTAGACTCCTGTCATACATTCAATGCACATCCTCTCTGTCTTTCTAAATGAGGATTGATCATCTTACCCCATGTCTGCTCTCTTAATTATCTTTTTTATGTGTATAGATTTCATTATGTTTATCATATCCTATAGGTCTATATAAGCAAGTATATACCGTGTTTGTCTTTCTCTTTCTTGGATATTTCACTCAGAATGAACTTTTCTAGATCCCACCATTTGCCTGCAAATTTCATTATTTCCTCCTTTTTGATTGCTGAGTAGTATTCACAAAAATTGTAAAAATTCCACAATTTCTGTATTCATTCCTCAGTTGATGGACATCTGGGTTGTTTCCAGATTCTGGCTATTACACAAAAAGCTGCTATAAACATGGTTGAGCAAGTATCCCTTTTGTGTACTTGAGCAAAGTTTGGGTATATACCTAGCAGTGGTATAGCTGGGTCTTGAGGAAGCACTATTCCTAATTGTCTGAGAAAGCGCCAGATAGATTTCCAAAGAGGTTGTACCAGTTTACATTCCCACCAGCAGTGGAGGAGGGTTCCCCTTTCTCCACAACCTCTCCAGCATGTGTTGTGACTTGAATTTTTCATCTTGGCAAATGGCACATCCACATATGGAGGCAAAACACTCACACAGAGAAAATAAAAACAAATGAATAAAAAGAATTACTGAAGTCAAGCACAGGAGTACAAAGGGCACCTGAAGGGCTCTTCAGTGAGGAGACCTGGCTCACCCCTCCAAGTCCAGAGCCCAGCAGGGCAGCATGCAGAAGCAGAGGGCACCCAAGTTCCACTAAGTGCTGTGGCTTTGCCTAAGTCTTAACATTGTTTGGCTAGCTAGCTCCATGGGTTCTGTGGAAACAAGGTCTACCCAGGTGAGAAAAACCTAAGCCTGGTTCTCCCACACTCTCCTCAGAAGCCAGGGCACCATGCCCTTTCTGAACTAGAAAGTTTAACACTTGAGGGGCAAGTGTCCCTTTACAACCTGATGGAGGCTATGGACCTTCTCCTTGGAGAACACACATACCCATGTAGCTCTCACAATCCCAAGCAGTTTCAGGAGTCTCCGGACTCCAGATTAAAGACTTCAGCCCTGGGATTTCATGTGCCATCCTGTCCTTACTCCATACAAGTGTGTCTCTCTCCTCCTGGTCTCCTCTTGTTTGTGATAAAGAATGCTGAGGCTGAGCCCCTTTTAGTCCATACATCCCTTCTTCGCAGTCTTAAAGGTACACCTGATTTGTGGAACCTGGCTTCATTCCCCAGATATTTCCAAGGCTCCTGAGCTTGGTTCTTTTTCCTTTTTGTGTCTGCCAGGCTGTGACATTTTACAATGGAGCTTAGTCATGGCTCTACTTCATTGTGGAGTTTCAAGGGGAGGTTCAATTGCTGAATGGATGGTAAATCTTTTTCTCTGTCTATCCCAGAGTGAAAGAATCCTGCTTCCATTAACCACATGCTGGCCAGGTGATCAGCTCCAGGCAGGTGTCATCTGGGACAGTGAGAGTAGAGAGGCAACAGAACCCAGCACATGGTGCCTGTAGGTCTAGGCAGTGGGAGACAACAGCGGAGGAGTTGTGTGTGTCCCTGAATGAGCAGGGGTACTGGTAGGGGTGTAGGTCTTGGCCACTGCTGATCAAGGATTCATAGCTTCACATGTGAGCAGGTCATTGGGACCCCAGAAATGTTTCCCTCTTACCTTACTGTGAAACACTGGTTAGGAAAAGAGAGCAATCTTCCCTACTTGGGCTTGGTAGGAACCTGTGGATTACTGACCTGGAGTCTTACTGTCTGTAGCCCCCATGCAGTTGGGGTTATTGATTCTTACTGAACCCCTATGCCTTATTCTGGGGTCACTGAGTACTCAAAGAGATCTGAGAAAAGGGAGGTGCTCCCCATCCCCAGCACCTTCCATGTTACTGCTTTCCTTGGCTAACTTACTGAAGCCCTTACCATGGCCCTCAGGTAATTGCCCAGCTTGTCTCTTCCCTACTGTAACTGGACCATGCCTTCCCCTGTACTGCTCTGAAATGTTCTTCCCCACCCTCAACCCTCCCTCATTCACCAGGGATAGGCTCCCAGCCTAGGCTCCTTTGTAGGAGTACTCAAGTTAACACATGGTGTCTCCCTAGAGTGTTATGTGCTGTTTAGTCCTGTGCTTCTCTCTTCTGTATGTGTGTGTATCTGTGCTGTGTGTATTCATGTGCACCTTGAGTCCCCAACTAGACTGTGAGCTCCCTGCGGGAAGGGGCTGTCATTTCTTCTTCACCCCCTATTGAGTCCAGCACAGGGCTGGGATCCCAGCTCTCAAGAAGACAGTTGTCAACAGGCTGATGAAACAAATGCTGTAGATTGTCAGGGGTAGGGTGGGGTGGTAGGAGATTGTGTGCAAGGGGAGAGTACACATGCATTAGAAAGGTTGAGTTAGGTTGTGGGCTGAGTCCTTGGATCCATAATGGATGCTCAAGGCCTCTGGTCCTTGCATATTGGAGTTGGTAGGAGCAGGAGTGATACCCTACCAGACACAATACACACATCATAGCAACACAGGATTGCACATGAGTGGACTTCCAGGTTGGATGTTCCTGGGGACCCCTGACATAAAAAAAAATGTGACTCAAATACATGTTTTCTTCAAAAGTTGTTATTTGGAGCAGCTCTTAGTGGACAAGGCTGTGGGAGTCTTATATCTCAGCCTGTATATTAGCCTCCATCACTTCTGGAGAGTATTTTATTCAAGGTCACATGAACTTGGTTTTCATTACTTTGTTCTTTTTTGGTTTGTTTGTTTGTTTGTTTGTTTTTAAAGACACAATTTCTCTGTGTAACAGCCTGGCTGCTCTGGACTTTCTTTGTAGAGCAGGCTGGCCTCAAACTCACATAGATCTACCTGTGTCCCTAGTGCTGGGATTAAAGGCCCTGTGCTGCTACATGCACTTGTTTTTAAAGTGGAATAGTAGCCAGAGACTACAGGAAATAGATCACAAACTACAGCAGAGTTAGCTCAGGCCTGTTTGTCTAGATAGTCATTGCTGTTTGGGTCTAGCAAACAGATCCCAGCTTCTGCCCAAACTGGACAACACCTGCTCAGAAGCTTTGAGGTGTTTCTCACTTGCATCCAAGAGGTGGGGTGTTAGCATAACTTTTATTACTATTTTATTTTGGTTTCTTATGCCTCTTTCTCCCTTCACGCTAATCTCTTCCAACACCCCAACACCAGGTAGAATAGAAGGAACAATAATGGGGAGAGGGGTGGATTACTTTTTTAGCTATTTCCTGCCAGTTAGGGTCATTGGGTTCCTTAGGGCATTCCAATCTTTGTTTCAGGATTTCTTCAACTTGTTTCATCCAACTGCATCTACAGCAACCAGGAGTAGCAAGGGGAGCACCAGCAGCCTTCTTTCTCTGAGCACTCTTCTCTCTATGGGCCCTGGCATTTATTCCATCTCCAGATTCTTCAGATTTAAATTGTATGCAGCTGAGAATCAGCCCTCTCAGCCTGCACCAGATAAATAGTTTGATTCAGTGGACAGTCTGAACCAGTCCTGGGATCAAATCAAAAGCTTGTTTACAGCCACAACAGTGGGCCACCAAGTAGATTTGATTCAGGGGATTAGCCTCCAAGGTGGGCCATCTCCAATGGAAAACTGGGCCAGTCACAACTCTTTTGACTTTAACCCTCACAGATCCTGCTCTCTGTCCTCACAGAGATGTGGTGAGAATGAACAAGTCATACATAATTGATTCAAATTCAGAGCACAGCCTCACCTACATCCTTGCCCTAGGGTGAAGGCTGTCACTGGCCACATCTCTAGTGCAAGTGCTTGACAGCATCTTGATGTCAGGTGGTAACATCTACAGTCACACCAAAGCCCCATCGAGCCTCATTAGTGTGTAGGGTATGGACCCAACCTACCTGTCATTAGCCAAGGAGTTGGAAGTCACTCTGGGCTATTGCCTTTTGTGCTTGGCACTAGGGTCAGGGGTGAGGAGCACACTAGGCAGGGTTGGTGTGTTCTTGTCACATTGCCTAACCTAAAGGTGAGAGCAGGGCCCCTCCTCCTCTTCCTCTGTTTCCACAGCTACCATGGCAGAAGCAGCAGCTGTAGCCCAGTCTGTTAATCCGGTTCAGTTTTTGTTTGTGAGCTTCACAGGGGTTTCAGGCCTGGCTCAGCCTGAGCTCTGGCCTGGGGAAGACATTATGGATGACTGGATGACAACCCTTCACTGAGCCCTACATGTCAGCAACACTGTGAGGTTGGGAGCAGAAAGTCATAGTTGTTTGGATGGTGGTAAATCCCAGCAGGTAAGCTTGTTGTGCCCAGTTCTCAAACCCCCAAAGACCAGGAATAGACTCCACTGAAAATACATGAGGATTTTTAATTGTATATGTGTTTGAACACTGGACAAAAACCCCCCGTGGAAACAGGTTAGAAATGCGGCACCACGATCTAGGGGAACAAGATTTTTATAGGGCAAAACTACATGCTTTGGCATTACATGATTGGGTAAGGGAAATTGACTTTTGAAATGATTGGTCCACTTTAGGCTCCAAGACCACAAACAGTTGTGGCCTAGTCATATGGGCTGGTTTCCTAGCAACTGTATTAGTGGGAGGGGCGAAATGCATTTAATCTAGTTGTTTTTTTTTTTTGTTTTGTTTTGTTTTGTTTTACCCAGGTGCCTGGAGCTTTAAACTATAAAACAATACCCACTGACTCTTAATTCTCTGCTCTCTCATTCTCCCCTCACCATTATCATTTGAAGACCCAATCTTCAGTCTTCCAGATAGGACCCCTGGAGTCCTTCAGATTTAACTTTCCACAATGGGATCTCAGTACCATTACTGCCTTGCTCCCAAACATTACTTTATTAAAGCCTTCAAGTGATTTAAAATACAAGGCCCAAAGATAAAAATCAAAGTGAGTAGGGTGTCCCTTCAGTGTGGATATAGAGGAAGGAAGCCAAGGAGAACAATAATGCCAGGATTTAAACCATCCTCTGGAATCTTTTCTCTCTAGTGTCTCTAAAAGTTGCAGTACTACTTCCTGCTCCAGCTAAGCAGGTTTCCAAGATAATAGCTAATGCCAGGGAACCCCTTTTGACTTTGCATTTCAGTCTGTTAGGTGGGATTTTGGACTGAAGACTTTCCTTCTTAAGTTGCTTCAGTGCTGACAATAGGATTGCCATCAGTGTCTAGGAAAGCTGAAATATCAGTCAAAGGCTGGGCAATGGAGCAGTACTAGGAAGAATCTGGTTAGCTGATCCATATGAAGAGACATGGAGCCATCAGTTTGGCTGGACTGGATTACTTCAGCTTCCAGAAAGTTCAGTTTTCAGCTGGCAGTCAGTTGCTGATTCCAGAATAGAGTCAATCAGGTAAAAATCAGCTGGGACAAATTCAGATTAGAGTCAGAAGTTATTTTTTTCCTATTAAATGGGAAAAGTGAGGAATCCCACGACTAAGGGGAAGACTCATCTGTGGTCCATTTGAACTATGGCAGATCCAGGTCTCATGAGTTTTTGATTTCCTGAAACTCATATGAATTTTTAGTTTGCAAAAGAAATATATTTTTAAACACCTCAGAAAAGTAAAATATCAGCAAATCTAGTATAAGAACATTCTGGGAGTAACAGGAAAAACTGGATCCAACAGAATGAGTATCAGTTCTTCTTAGCTATTTCTTTTGTAACCTTTATAAACAAAGTGTGTCCATGGTCTGAAACTAACAATTTTTCTGTGGGCACAGATGTTGGTAATCAGCCACCAATGAGGCTCAGCCACTTTTTGTACACTCAGCATCTACTTTTAGCCACCCACCTCCATGTCACCCTGGAAAGTTAGGCAGAAATACATTAATGGTTTTGATGCTAAAAGTGGATGCTTGGACTTTCTTTAACAAAACAACTAGACAGAATAGGCTTAAGATATTCCTAAATACTATGTCAAAGTCTACCTCAGAAATGTCAGATATGAGAAATACCATAGTAAATACTATGCTTTTGGGTCAGAAATACACATTACACAGATGTTTTTAGCATGATGAGATGCACCTTTAAGTCTATCTCAGAGGACAACCAAAGGAAATTAAAATCACAAGCTTATGACTGGATAATAAATTCCAACAACTTCTCAGAACGCTGTTGATCAGTGTGAAAACTCTGAACTTTTGAAGTCTTACAGCAAGACCATCACAAAAATAGCAGAAGGAGAGAGAAATCTTAAATTTCTATTTTTAATATGTCTTAAATCACTTTTTATATGATTATAACTCACATTCACATACCTTTAAGACACCTACCTAGGCCTACCAATCTTTCTTGCATTTACCAACTTGGAAACATATTTCCAGACCATCAGTCAACACAATCTAGATTCTCACATCTGAACCTCCTATATCCTCAGACCCTACATAAATTCCATATCTTTCTATCCAGCTATTCACCATAATACATAAACAACTAACATGAAGCCTGTGAGCAAGGCAAATCTGTTTGCCTTTCTAAATAAATGATCTAGTCCCTACTCATTCTAACTAGCTAATGAACTGACCAATGAACTAACAGTGGATCTAATTGTTCTTTAGCTGCAAAGCTACCATTAGCTAGCTTAGCCATCAGTGTGATCAGAGACTTGAGAAGGATAAATTATGAGCTAAATAAATGTACCAATCCATGTACCAACGGAAATGACAGAGATGACTAGTTAGTCCATCACCTAGGTGATGTCCCTGGCTCCTGTGTTATCATGGCACCATGAGCAGAGGCAGTCCAGCCATCAGAAACATAGGATGAGAGACTATTGCTGTGGAGTAAGAGATTGACCTCACCTTGTCCTCAACTAAGTGAAACAATGACTCTCCAGCTGTCCACAGCTTTGTCCACAGTTTAGGCTGGGCCCTAGCAGTGGGCTAGTTGGGGAAGTCTTGTCCAGTGGTTAGCATACCACAATCCAGAGACGCAGTCATCTGTCGTTGTGCTCAAATCTTCTCAGAGACCATGGAGTAGCTTCTGCCTGGATTTTGGGATCTTTTGTCACAATAAATTTAAACATATTAAAGTATCATATTCATCAGATCTCTGACAAGTTTAAGGGCCAGCATATTTGAGTTACTCTTTGTCTATTTTTATCATCTGCTCTAAATTGTATCCTATAAAACAGAATGCTATAATCTCTAATTCTGGCCTATTCCTTAGATGCATGTTTTAGGACTATATTTCAAGTAGATATACATAGGCAAACTTCATACTTACCCACCCTAGGCTTAACCTTAAAAAACCATAACCAATGAGAATAGGTAAAGCTCAATCTTGTACTCAACTGCAGTCCTTAGCATAACTTTAAATCTCTTTTTTCTGAACTAAAATCAAAGCAAAATTAGACATAGTTCATAAAAGGGCTAGCTAATCTTGTTGATCCTACCATATTGCATTAAAACTGAACATCAAAAAGCTTGAAGGACAAAAGTTGCAGTTAGCACTAATCAGAGAACTAAACATAGCTGGTAACCCTAAACAAAGATGGGAGTAAAACCTGTAACTTTTCTTTCATTATTGGCCACTGCTCTAGCCACACTGGTCTGTTTGATAACTACTTTGGGGGCAAGGCTGTTGGTAGTTCAGCAGTGGCCCCTCTTATAAAATTGGAAACTCAATCCCTGTGATGTCCTGTACTTGGACAGTGGGCACAGCCTGTGATTGTTCTTGATTACACATATCAATACCTTCCACAGAAGCCTCTACCATTTCGCCCATTATTTGAGCATTGGCTGTCTCTGGGATTACAGGTATATTAATTTGAGTACCCCATTCTTGTAAAAGATCTCTTCCCCACAAATGTATGGGTATGTCAGCCACATAAGGTCTCAATTCCCTGGTTGCCATTCTGGTCCCACACATTTAATCTACTGTACAACACTTTGTCTTACTTGAGACAATTTACCAATTCCTATAAATGGTGTAGAAATCTTCTGAAGTGGCCATTCTTGTTTCCAAGACTTTTGATGTCAGCTCTTGTATCTATCAAACCTTACATCTCAACATCATTCATTTGTACTATTAACCACTGATGCCAGAGCACATGTCTTTTAAGTATTCCCAAAGGCACCTGTTCTTTCTATGGGATCGACTTTGCCCTTGACATAAAGATATAGTAACAGCTGAGCAATTCTACCCCCTGCATTAATTGGCACCTCCTGTTTTACATGTCATGATTGTATATTCTTCCTTACACTCCCCATCTACAAGTACTGGATGCACAATAAATCCTTGAGAAGTTAATCCACTTCTTCCCAAGAACATCCTTTCTGTCCCTGAAAGAAAAGGACCATAAACACCAATGGTTATTTTGTAACATGCCAATCTTGCTGAAAGGGTAAGAAGGGTATTTGTGCCCAGAACCAAAGCCCTGCTGGATTCAGCATGGGTGAGATCAGCAATTTTCCATTTGATCTTCTTCCTGCTTGTCATCTCCTGGCTGACCATAGCAGGAGAGCTCCTATATTTTGCTGCGGGGCCTCGAGCTGACAGGCCCCTCTGACTGTTTAATGGTGGCAAGAGGTGACCTTCTGAATGCCATTTAGATATACACTCATTACTCCAATGCTTTCCCTTCTTACAATACCTACAAATTCCAGCGAATCTGGCAATTGAACATTGTAGCCAGAAGCACCTTCTTCCCCTTATGAGTGAAGCTTCTAGCCTCATGATTTCTTTGCAAAGTCACCAAATTCACCACAATTAAAGCACCAGTCATTTTGATTTTTGAGACTTTTAGCTATGGCTTGTCCTATGATACTGGCATGATGCTCCTGAGAGGCAATGCCAGTGGTCTCTCGTAACATCTGTCTCTTTGGGCCACTCATTCTTTTAATGGTCTAAGTTCTCTGTTACATTTAGTATTTGCAGTCTCATAAGCCATGATCTGTGTCAACACCTGTCTGGTCTCAGGGTCTGGTTTGGCTCAATTTCAAGCTGAATCCAATCTCTGTAAGAAGTTGGTGAAGGCTTCTTCAGGGCCTTGAATTACCTTAGTAAATGAGGAGGTTCTTTTGCCAGGCCCTTCTACCATATCCCATGCTCTTACTGCTGCAAAATGACATGGTTCAATCACTCCATCTTCAGATTTGATTGTTTTCCTAAGTCAGCATAATGTCCTTCGACAAACAGTAGATCTTTACCAACATTTGTCCCCTTTCTTACATTTTGTTGTTTTATTTCTGTGGCTTCATTCCTTCACCACAATTATGATTTTATCTACTGACCAGCTTTTAATAGAGCTAAAACCAACCCTTTCCACTTTTGGGGAATAAGTCTATTTTTCATAGTCTAGTTATTTAACATTTATTTAACCAAATTTAAATGCATTCCATTCCATATGATAGACTTTTAAAGTTTCTTTTCATTTAACATTTCTACTGGACTCCATGTCATGTCATTGTCAGCCTCACCACCATCATTATCAGGCATATGTTGCACAAAGACTGGGAAAGCTGATGCTGCCTTTGTAGCCACAGATACTTCCTGTAGTAGAGCCCTTGGGACCAGAGCTCTTTTGGCTTGCTGGGCTTCCAGTTCTTCCCTTCCCCCTTGAAGTACTCTGAACGCCTGCCTCATGGAGCATGGCAGAACAGCAATAGAGGGTAAACTCCCATTTTTCAGTAGCACTTTTTGCTTTCCAAGAGCTTCAGTCTCTACCCATAAACTTTCCTATTGAACCACCAAGTTTGTAATCCTTTCCAGAACAAGAGAACTGAGTGACAACTTTGTTCTTCCTATCTCATCCGTAAATTTTTAATCTTCTAAAAAACAGAATATAGGAAGAAAACAAAGCAACAACAGAAAATTTCACCTGGGAAAATTTCAGGAAAGAACCTAGCATCAGCCACTGCTATAAAACTTTCAGTGCCATCTTGAAACATTACATTCACTCTTTCAGAACTTGCCATCTCCTGTGTACAGCTCCAAAACCAAGTTCCCCATTATTCTTAAGCCATGTCTGGGTGTCACTTGTTAGCCCTTTTTATCTTAAATGATGTTGGGCACCACCTGTGACAAAATGCCACCTGTACAAGTCTTTTCAAAATTCTACTTTATTTTGGGTGCTTAGGCCTCTACCTCCCTTCCACTAACCCCCCAACTCTATGTAAAAGAAAGAAGAGGTTAGTGAGGAGCAGGGGTCCAGACCCCTTTACTTTTCCCTGATAGAATCAAGGAGTTCTTTTAGGGCTCTGTAGAAATCTTTGTCAACTGTAGACACAGCTACAGGCTCTTCCATTCTGCTGTGCCCCGAAGATTTTTCTCAGTCTGTCTGCTCCAAATTGCGACACCATCTCTGGTCTCACCAAATGGCTACAAGCCACATGCCAATACTAAATGTCGCACTGTCTCTTTTTTAGCCTCAGTTATACTCAGAGTCCTAGACCATGCCCCTTTTTATGCCCCACAAGGAAGGCTATTAGCAACTGGCAAAGACGGTGCCCTACCCATGACATATAAAAGGTATGGAAAAAGTATAGCCCAACTGAAATCTCACACTTCAGATTAAAACAAAAGTATAGTAACATAACATACAAAGACACCAAAACTTCCATTACAACTACTGTTTCACTCTTTTTCTTTTTTTCCAAAACCTGGGCCAAAGGACGAAAGGATGTATGCCTTGGACTATCCCTAACCCTGAAGAAGCCTGTGCCCAAAAAAGAAGAGTTTTGGCAAGAGCTTATTCCTAAACCTGGAGTGGACTATCCCCAACTGAGGAAGCCTGTGACCAAAGAAGAAGTGGTGAGGCCCTGGGCCTTTCCCTATCCCTGAATAGACCTGGACCTAATGAAGAAGAGATGTGGGCCTAGACCAATCCCTAAACCCGAAGAGTCCTGGGCCCCAAAAAGAAGAGTTGTGGAACCGAGCCAATTCCTAACTATGTTGAGACCTGGGCCCAGAGAATGGATGGAGGCCTGGACATGTCCCTAAACCTGAAGAAATCTGTGCCCAAAAGAGAGATAAATTCCTGGGCTTATCTTCCTTGAAGAAAGCAGGGCCCAAGGAAGAAGAGATGTGGTATTGGGCCTACCCCTAGCTCTAAATTGGACTGGTCCCAAAGTTTAAGAAGTATGGATCTGGGCCAATCTGTAACCCTGAAGAGTCATGGGCCCAAGGAGGAAGATATGTGTGCCTGGGCCTATCCATAACCCTGTATAGGCCTAGGCACAAAGAAGAAGTGTGGGCCTGGGCCCATCACAAACCCTGAAGAGTCCTAGGCACAAAAAAGCAATGGAGAACTTGAGCTGTCTCTAAACCTGAATGGGCCCGGGAATAAAGAAGAAGTGACATGGGCCTGGTCCTCTCTCTAACTGTGAAGAAGCCTGGGCCTCTGGAATAAGAGATGTGGGCCCTGGCCTATCCCTAAACCTGAAGAGGCCTGAGGCCAAAGAAGAAGAGGTGTGGGCCTGGGTCTACCCCTAACCACATATTGGCCTGGGCCCATGATTAAGAGGTATGGGATTGGGCTAATTCTTAACATTGAAGAAGCCTGGGTCCAAAGTAGAACTGTGTGCTTGGTCCATTCCATAATCCTGAAGAGAACTGGGCCCTACGAAGAGGAGATGTTAGCTTTGGCCTAACCTTAACTCTAAAGATGCTTAGAACCAAAGAAGAATGTGTGTGGACCTGGGCCTATTTCATACCCTGAACAGGCCTGGGCCCAAAGAAGAAGAAGTGGTGAGGGCCAGGCCTATCCCTAACACCAAATAGGCCTGGGCGCTATGAAGGGATGAGAGCCTGGGGCTCTCACTACCTGAAGGGGCCCGGGCCTCAAGTGAAGAGATGTGTACCTGGGCCTGGGCCTGTCCCTATCCCTGGAGAGGCTTGTGCCTAAGGAAGAAGAGATGTTGGCCTAGGTCTATCTCTAAGAATTAAGAGGCCTGGGCACAAAGAAGAGATGAGTTGCTAGGTCTGTCCCTAAACCCGAAGAAGTCTGTGCCCAAATGAGAGTTATATGCCTGGGCCTATCCTATCCTTGAAGAAGTATGTGAGAAAAAAAAAGTGATGTAGTCCTAGGCCTATCACTAACCATGAAGAGGCCTGGGGCCAAACAAGAGGTATTGGCCTGGGCCTATCCTTAACTCTGAAGAGGCATGGCCGCAAAGAAGAGATTCAGGGCTTAGCCTCTCCCTAAACCAAGAAGCCCGGGCCTAAAGAAAAAAAGATGTGGTCCTGAGACTATCCCTAACCATAAAGTGGCCTAGGCCCAAAGTAGAAGAGGTGTGTACCTGGACCTATCCTAACACTGAAAAGGCCTGGGCCCAAAGGAGAAGAATTGTGGCACTTGGCCTATCACCACCCCTCAAGAGGCCTGGGCCTAAAAAATAGAGATGTTGGCCTGGGTCTTTCCCTAACACAGAATAAGCCTGGATACTAAGAAGAGTTGTGGGCCTGGGCCTGTCCCTTTAGGCAGGATGCCAAGCCTAAAGAAGAAGAAAGTTTCAGAACTGTAAAGACCTAGGCGAAAGACATAGAATCATATGGGTCCCTGGCCTGACGTCCAAACTCAACTTTCAGCCCTTGTTTCCAGGTGAGAGGAACTTCTGTGCCTCCACTGGGGCTTACCCAGCAATCATTTGGATCCCTTCTCCAACTGTCACACATACGACCTATGAACCTTGTGACAGTTCCTCACTGAAGATCCATGGGTGACCAGTATCACACAGACCTAGCCATCTTCTGTGGACAAGAGCTTGGGTCCTACTCTCCAGAGACCTTGTCCCACACAATGAGGCTTCCAGGAGGCAGAGCCTGAAATGGCTCTCACTTGACAGGATGACAGTTATTAGGAAGGTTGCTGAGAAAGAGAGTGTCTGTAAACAGCCCAGGACAGAGCCAGGACAACTCAGTATGTCTCACGGTAGACCCCCTTCCACTCAGTTCCCTGGGAACTCTGAGCACAAGACACACCACAGAGCTCCTAGCCTCCCCTGGTCAGCTTCTGGTTACCATGTAGGGCAGGGTTGGGGGGACCCCCAGGTGTTGGAGATTGGTCTGATGCTAGTTACTGGCCCTTTGTGTCAACCTGCCTAAGTCATTATTCCTGTTGGGCTAATTAAAAGGCCTATACCTGGACATGGCAGCGGAAGGAACCATGGAGGAAAGTGGCACACTGGCTTGCACAGCTTGCTTTTTCTACAACCCAGGGCCATTTCATAGGGGTGGCACCACCCCCAGTGTGCTGTGCCCTCCCACATCAATCATCAACTAAGAAAGTACTGCTTCAGGCATGTCTATAGGCATTGAGGCAGTTTCTCAATTGAGTTTCTTTCTTCCCAAATGATTGTAGGTTTTATTAATTATAAACTATACAGAACTTGTTTAAAGTGCATTTGGAATGTTTGCTGAAAAAAATAATAAATATTTGATGGGATACACTTACATTTAAACATTACACAATATGTTCCTTTTTAAAGCATATATTCAGTATTTTATTTCTTTTGCCTTCATTTATTAATTTTTAAATATGTAGGCTCATTTTTTATTTTTATTTTTTTATTAATTACATTTTACTCACTTTGTATCCCACCTCCCTCTATCCCATTCATACCCCTTCCTCAGTCCACAAATAGGAGAGGTCTTCCTCCCCTTTCTTCTGATCCCAGTCTATCAGATATCATCAGGTGTGGCTGCATTGTCTTGCTCTGTGGCCTGGTAAGGCTGCACCCTCCTGAGGAGGAGGTGATCTAAGAGCAGGCCAATCAGTTCATGTCAGAGACATTCACTGTCCCATATCTATGGAACCCACTTGGACATCAAAGTGCCATGGGGTACATCAGTGCAGTGGATCAAGATTACCTCCATGAATGGTCCTGGGTTGGGGTATCAGTCTCAGAAAAAAAAAAAAAAAACCTGTGCCCAGATTTTTTGGTTCTGTTGCTCTCCTTATGGAGCAATTAAAAACAAGGAAATCATGAAATCTGCAGGCAAATGGTGGGAAATGGAAAAGATCATCCTGCGTGAGGTATCCCAGAAACAGGAAGACACACAGGGTCTATACTCACTCCTAAGTGGATATTAGACATATAATATAGGATAAACATACTAAAATCAGTAAAACAACAGAAACTAATCAAGAAGGAGGTATCTAATCAAGTAGGAGCATCTGGGTAAGATGTAAATCCTCATTCAGAAAGGCAAAGAGGATGGACATCAGAAGAGGAGAAAACAGGGAACAGGACAGGAGCCTACCACAGAGGGACTCTGAAGGTCTCTACCCTGCAGGGTATCAAAGCAGATGCTCAGACCTATAGCCAATCTTTGGGCAGAGTGCAGGGAATCTTATGAAAGAAGTGGGAAAAGGACAGGAGCTCCAAGAGGAGAGCAACAGAATCATTTATTATTTTATTATTTTTACATCATACTCAAAGTTTTCCTTCCCTCCTTTCTTCCAAGTACCTCCTTCTCATCAAACTTCTCACCCATCCTCCATCATCCCTTTTTCCAAGAAAATGGGAGGCTTCACATTGATATCAACCAGCCTTGGCATATCAAGTTGCAGTAGGACTAGGGCATCTTGTGCTATTGTGGATAAACAAAGCAACCCTGTTAGGGGAAAGGGATCCAAGGCAGGCAACAGTGAGAGACAGACCATCCTTGAGCTGTTAGAAATCCAACATGAAGACCCAGCTGCATAAATTCTGCATATGTGCAGAGGGGATAGGTCTATTCCATACATGCTCTCTGTTAGGAGGTTCAGTCCCTGTGAGCCCCTATGAGCCCAGGTTAGTTGATTCTGTAGGTTTTCTTGTACTGTCCTTGAGCTCTTCAATCCTTCCTCCTCCTCTTCCTAAGGATTCCCCAAGTTCATCCTAATGTTTGGCTATGGGTCATTGCATCTGTTTCCAACAGTTGCTGAGTGAAGCCTCTTATAAAACAGATATGCTAGGTGCCTGCCTGTAAAAAGTCAAATATCATTAATAGTGAAAGGGGTGGGCTCTTTCTCATAGCATAGGTCTCAACCTTGTCCATTCCCTCAATTTCTGCTTCATATTTACCCCTGCACATCTAACAGGCAGGACAAATCATGGATAGGTTTCCCCCTACTAGAAGTCTTGTGCGGTTACAGAAGATGGCAATTTCAGGTTCCATATCCATATTACTAGGAGTCTTAGCTAGGGTCACCCTCACAGATTCCAGGGTGCTTCCATTGTCCCCGTTTTCTAGCTTGTCCCATAGATGCCACCCACCAGGTTCCACCAGTTCTCTTACCCAGTACTCTTTTCCTCTGTCCTCCCCAAACCTAATTCCTCCTGCTCTCCTCCCCAACCCTTTCCTACCCGGTCTCAGCCCTTTATCTACTCCTGATGTCTATTCTATTTCCTCTTCTGAGTGAGATTCAAGCTTCCCCCTTGGGTCCTCTTAGTTAGCTTTGTTGATCTGTCAATTGTAGCATGATTATCCTATATTTGATGGCTAATATCTGCTTATGAGCTTATACCCTGTTGTCTTTCTGGGTCTGGGTTACCTCACTCAGGATCATCTTTTCTAATTCTATTCATTATCTGTGAATTCCATGTGGTTTTTGTTCTTAATAGGTAAATAGTATTCATTGCAGAAATGAACCACCTTTTCTTTATTCATTCTTCGGTTGAGGAACTTCTAGGATGTTTCCAGTTTGGGACTATTACAAGTAAAGCTGTTTTGGACATAGTTGAACACGTCTCCTTATGGTTTGGTGGAGCATCCTTTGGATATATGTCTAGGAACGATAGAACTGGGTTGTGAGATCTAATTGTTACCAATTCTGAAAAAACTACCACATTCGTTTTCAAAGGGGTTCTACAAGTTTGCACAACCACCAGCAAAGGGGGAGTGTTCCCAGTGTTCCACATCCCCACCTGCATGAGCTATGGCTTGAGTTCTTGATCGTAGACATCCTGAAGGGTTTAACATGAAATCTCAGTTGTTATAATTTGTGTTTTCCCGATAACTAAGGATATTGAACATTTCATTAACTGCTTTTCAGCCATTAGAGATTCCTCTGTTTAATTCTATGTTTATATTGTTCTTCATTTTTTATTGGGTTACTTGGTGTATCGATGTTTAGTTTTTTGAGTTCTTCATAAATATTGTATACCAGCAATCAATGCAATGGAGGGTATACAATGTGTTTTTATTTCAAAATACCACATCTATAAATATGTAAACATTTTAGGTGTCGGTTAAAATACTTAGAAGATGAACAGGCACATACTCAAGCCATTTATCCCTTTGGCTGTTTTTATGTAGAAGAAGGTAAGTTTAGTGGATTTGTCACAAATGGTACTGAAGATAGGCTTAAAGCAAGGTTGTATAATTAATGGAACAAGAATATGACATTTAATGTGTCCACATTACTTAAAGAATTAGACCAATATTTCTGAAGTGTGTTTTGATGAACCCTAGTGCCCTGGAATGCACAACACAGAAACATTTGGTTAAACATGAAATAATGAATGCTGATTTGAGACTGAGCATCAGAAAGGGAAGGTGCTTAAAAGTTGGACAGGAGAAAAGCTGGTTTAATTTGATTTAGCTCAGGCTTGCCCAAAATGTGACTTTCCCCACATTGTTTCAGTCATTTATCCCTCTGAAATCACAACACATTTTTGTGATGCAAATTGTAGTCCTTAGTCGTGTGTTTTAAAATGGCATATTAGTGAGTAGTGGAAAGTCATCTATTGAAGTCATGTGTGTCTCTTGACTGTCAGTGCACAGGTAGGCATATGTGCTCACTGTCAAGAGGGCAGTCTCTGAGTTGAGAGGCCTGCAATCCACCTCAGTAAGGTCACTGGGAGAGGAGGCATGAGATATGACCAGGAGGGTGAGGAAAGATATCATGCTTCATGGGAGAAGCACAATAAAATTGTGCTTTTTTTTAAAGATGTAAGAAGAAAAAGCATTGCAGGCTAAGGAAATTTTAAATGGCTCAGTGAGAGGATCTTATTAAAATCATTGATTTGTCTTTGGGTTTAGGTTAGGGTTTTGAAACTGAAAGGACTAAGATTTAAACATCTTCATGTCAAAAGGAAACCTCTGCTCCATTTCATTCAGTCATCAAGTCATCCCAGAAGGCAACATTTGTAATATTTCTGTTTTATTCGAAGGTTGACGAAGGTTGACAGTGTTGAGGATTAAACTGAAGCCTCCTGCATGGCAGGTAAACACAACTGACTACATCTTCAGGTTGTAAGTTTTCTAATTTAAAAGTTGAATTTGGTTTGTGATGTGCATGTGGTGTATGTGCAAAAGTGTGGGGGGTTTAATATGAATGTGCACATGTGTGGGGAGTTTTACAGGGGTGTATGTGCACACATGTGGGAAGGTTTATTGTGCTGAGGTACATCCCTCTTATCCCTAAAATTCCCAATTCTTATTCCCTGAATAGGTGCTGCATTTGGTCAAAAGGCCTTTTCTGAATCTAATGTGATGAGATGATCATGTGTTTTCCTTTTTTTGCTTTGCTTACATAGTGGATTCCATGTTTTGATTTTTTTTTATTGAGCTATCCTTAATCTCAGGGATGAAGCCTACTTGATCATAGTGAATGACCATTTTATGCATTCTCTGATGTAGTTGACAGGTATGTTGAGTCTTTTGCATCTATGTTCATATGGGAAAATATTTTGTAATTTACTTTGTTTGAGATATTTGTGGTTTGGGTAAATTGATACCTTGGCCTCATAAAAGGAATTGCACAGTGTTCCTTCTGTTTCTAATTCTGAGATATATTGAGGAGTGTTGCCATGATCAGTTTGAAAGGATAGTAGACTTCTGTGCCAAAATAAACTTTTCTGGAGTTTTTGTTTTTGTTGTTTAGAAACCTATTTTTCAAAATAGGGTTTTTCTGCCTAGATTTGTGTTGCCCTGGAATCAAATTGTACACCAGCATGGATTTGAGTTCAGAGAGGTTTTGAGCAATTTAGTTACTGCTTCTATTTCCTAACAAGGTATTGGTCTATTTCAACTGTTTAACGTGCCTTTATTTTACTTTGTTAAGTGCTATTTATCCAGAAAATGATTTCTTTTTAGATTCTCCAATTTGGTGAAAGGTTTTAAAACCATGTCTTAGGATTCGATGGGTTTCCATGCTGTCTGTGGTTATGTGCCCATTCTCATCTCCAATTTTGTTAATTTTTATCCTGAATCTCAATTTTTTAGTGAAACTTCGTAATGATTTGTCATTCTTCTGATTTTCTCAAGCAACCAACTCATATACCCCAGGGATATATGTGAGACTATTTTTCACCATCCATGAGTCTCAGAGACCATCTGGAAGAGGAGTAGAAAAATTTTAAGATCCAGAAATCAGAGAGTTTTGAATAAAGCAGTGTCTCCTGTATCTGCAGTACTGAACTCAGGAACACACTCTGAGATCAAGGCAGTGAGTATAGAAAGGGTCTCACTGACCACACCCCAAAGTGAGAAGTTGTTGACAGTTTGGCTGCTTCTAGAGGAGGCTTCAGGATTATAGGATTTCATTGTGAACCCTGAGATTGTGAACTGTGAAAACCTTTTTTTTTTTCAGGTGTGGAGTGGTTCAGGCATGGCACCCACCTTTAATCTAAGAACTTTCTGTTTATTATGAACAGATAGCTGTGGTGTGGTTCACCCTATCATGTACCTTTAATCCAAAACCTTTCTCTAAGCAGGATTAAAGAAAGTTAACTCTGGAGCAATTCACCTACAGCAGAAGGCCACCTGTAGAGATCTCTTTAAAACTCTACTTTATTTGGGGTATTTAGACCTCTACCTTTCTTCCACCAACACCCCAAAATTAAGTAGGATAGAGAAAGTGTTAGTGGGTAGAGGGTGCCCAGACAACCTTACTCCTCCCAGCAATTTAGGGTCAAGGGTTTCTTTTAGGACTGTATACCTATCTCTGTCAACTACAGACACAGCTAGCAATCACCTCCATGCTGCTGTGCCCTGGAGAGTTTCTTTCTGTCTGATCCAAACCAGCACACCATCTCTGGCCTCTGGTCTCTCCAAACTGCTCCATGCCAAATGCCCAGACTGACCATCACCAAAAACAGCACTTCTTCTCTTTCACAGCCTCATATTTATACTGAGTCCTGGAACACTCCCCTCTCTGGGCAGCAAGTGGAAGACCCTTAGCAGCTGGCCACTATGGCCCAACTAAAATCCCACACATTTAATTAAAACAAAAATATGAGATTGCAAAGAAACCAAAATTTCCATTCCAGTAACCAGCAGTCATAGACTAACAGAAAAGAGGGCCTTTTGATTTCAAGGCTGTTTAAAGCAGTATGGACAAGAAGGTGGAGAAGGTGCTTTTGGCTTTTGGCTTTTTTCTCTGGGACTTGAGTTGAGTAGAAAGGCTTCTTCCTTCTGGGATAATGACTAGTCAGTGGGGTTCTTTCCCAAGGTTAGTAGACTTTTACCTCAGCATCTGGCTCCTGAGTCTTTAGGGGTAGAATCTAATGATTATACTCTTGTTTTTAAAACAACAGCCCTCTGATGCTGGTCCAAGTGCATTGCGTTCAGGGTCTGCAAGCTGCTTTCCAGGAGTGGAGGCAGTGCCCTGTGACCCGCAGTGAACCTTCTGCTCCTCCTCTAACTCCCAAGCCCTTCATCAGCATTCTTT
Organism: Meriones unguiculatus; assembly: GCF_030254825.1. Taxonomy (NCBI): domain Eukaryota; kingdom Metazoa; phylum Chordata; class Mammalia; order Rodentia; family Muridae; genus Meriones; species Meriones unguiculatus. The sequence goes on along the minus strand of NC_083354.1, from coordinate 74,497,970 downwards.
GAAAGTTGGTGCTCATCTGATATCTGCACTGGAAGGGGTAGATAGCAGCCCATCCAACAAGGAAATCTTATCTCAGTGAATGTAAGAGTAGATGAGGGTTTCTGCCTATTTCACCCTTTGTACTATTGGTTGTTGTTGTTTCTTAAGAAGGGCAAAGATAAAACCCCCAAGCGGATACGTTGATCTTGAGAATGAGGTCTGAGCATAGAGATATTTGTCTTACTCGTGGAGCCTCCTATATTTGTGAGCAACCATCTCAGCCTCTTCTTAAGTAATTCAAAGATTGAAAGGATCATTTTTAAACATAGGAAAAGAGCCAAATTAAACATTTCAGGATGATCATGTTAGCATATGAAACTTATATTTATATTATATACACAGTGCTAGGACATTTCCAAGAAAGAATGATAGAAGATTACAAGTCTTCAGAAATTTTAAGAGTGGCATAGAAATTGATATATAAATTTGGACACTTCTAGGTAGGCCCTGCAAGGGCTTAAGGAATCTTTGGCAATTCTGTTGGTGAGCCTGTCCACAAACATGGCTTCAGAGGAAGATTTCAGGGTTGTTCATTACACATCTGCACTGAAGTTGTGTCTGGGTCATCACTTTGTTAATCCACAGATGACTTGATGTTTCTGGTCAGGTCAGGTTGAGGACCAAAGTCAACAATGAGTACCGAAGGTGTCAGGACATGAGGGTTTGAACCATAGTCTGGAAATCTGTGAGGGTGATGTCACACATCAGACAACAGATTTGGTTGTTCTGTCTGCAGTTTCCTTTGAGATCTTGTTGTTCACTAACACAGAGAAGATCTCTTCTCTTGGATCTCTTGAAAACAGCTGGAGCCTATAACATATCTGGGTGGGGTCCACACACCCAGCATGCCAAAGTTGCCCACATGGTTTCTCTGCTGTGGTCCAGACATGATGAAGACCATGTATTCTGCTTGTGGTTCTAAACTGGAGCACAACTCCTGGGTTGGATGAAGAGAACCATTGAAGTTAAGCTGGACCCTGTGGACTCGGTAAACAAGGAGTTGGCAGGACTCATTTGATGTCACTTTATGGCCTTTGTCTTTGTGTCATTCTTCAGACATCCACCTCATGAGGTTAAAGTGTGTCCATCCTCTCCGGAGTGGTGTGTTACCTAAGTCAGAGTTGAGGTCAATTTGTTTTCCTTCATTTGTAGTGTTCCAGATAAGAAGAGAACACAGAGGGTTCCCTGGGTGCGGCCCACACACCCTTGCTCCCACAGTGTCCCATGTTCTCTGATGTTTATATGTGGTCCAGATTACTTAAAAGCCATGCTGTTGTCTTGACACACTTGAGGTGAGAATGTTGCCTGTGTTGTTAGAATGGCAGGTACAGCCCAGAAACCACACTGTACCAAAAGGATCGTCTAGATTACTAATGATTGGCATTCATGGCCATGGTCCGATGGCACTCATCAATGGTGAGTCCAGATTTATGTTAACATTGCATGAAATTGGTCATTAATTAGGCTGTGGTTGGTTTAAGAAAATCAATTAACATAAAGATAATGCCTGGCTTTACACCAGGTCAGGGTCATGGTTTTGTCCATTTCAACTGGTCATTCAGATGAGGGTAGTCTCTTTAAGGCCTGCCTCCTTAGTGGTGAAATGCATCCTGCGTAGGATAGAAAGAGTCAGCCCGCACACCCTTGTTGACAATATAGAATGAGGCTACTTGGTGTTCAAGGAGCTGCCAGGTTTCCTTGGAGGTCATGCATGGTACTACACATGTGTTCATAATCAGGTCATTATCAAGGTCTTGCTTCTTGGAGGATAAAATGTTTCCAGATGTCAGTTCATTGGAACAAGAACAAGAATAAGCCCATGGTTCTTCAGAAATTCAGAGAGGCCCGAGGTCCATACCAAGGCTTATTTTGGCCTAAGACAGTTCTAGGTTAGGGATAGGCTCTGGCCCATTTCTCTTCCCCTTTGGGCCCAGGCCTCTTCAGGTTTAGGGATAGGCCCAGGCCCCCTTCTCTTATCCTTTGGGCCCAGGCCTCTTCAGGGTTAGGGATAGGCCCAGGCCCTTGTCTCTTCACTTTTGGGCCCAGGCTTCTTCAGGATTAGGGATAGGCCCAGGCCCTTGTCTCTTCACTTTTGGGCCCAGGCCTCTTCAGGGTTAAGGACAGGCACAGGCCCTTCTCTCTTCTCCTTTGGGCCCAGGCCTCTTCAGGGTTAGGGAAAGACCCAGGCCCATATCTTTCCTTCTTAGCCCATGCCTCATTAGTATTAGTAATAAAGCCAAGTCCACATCTCTTCTTGTTAGAGCCCTGTGTTTTTCAGCTTTGTGGATAATTTCATGCCTGCATTTTTTTTAAGTCTTCACTTCTTAAAGTCACAAATTTTTCTAGGCATACCCTTTTCTTCATTTTCCTAAATTGTTTCTTTACTTAGATTCACCCATGTAGCTTCTTATATTTGTATTTTTGCATCCTGTCATCCTTTCAGACAGAATACTTGTTTTTCCTAATGATTGAGGTTCTGCATCCTTATGAATCCTCATATAGATGTAAACATATTTCACCTTCATATATTGTCTATATTTTGGGGAAAAATAAAAGAAAGAGACATTAGATGATTAGAAGCTTTGTTTTCCTTGTATGTTATGTAACTATGCTTTTGTTTTTAATCGGAAGTGTGAGATTTCCGTTCGGCTATACTTTGAGTCCAAATAGACAAATGGATAAGACAGACCACTGGCATTGCCTCTCAGCAACATCATGCCAATATCACATGAGAGCTGAACCTAAAAGTCTCAAATATCAAAATGCCCAGTACTTTAATTGTGGTAAATTTGGTCAATTTCCAAGGAAATTTTAAGGCTGGAAAATTCAAAGTTCAAAAAAGCAAGAGAATTAACTCAGAGCAAACAGACTGATTCTGGCTGCAATGTTCAAATGCCCAGATTTCCTGGAACTTTTTGGCGTTGTAAGAATGGAAAGCACTGGAGTAATGAGTGTATATCTAAATGGGATTCAGAAGGTCATCCCTCTTGCCACCATTAAACAGACAGAAGGGCCTGTCAGCTCGAAGTCTAAAAACAAACATACAGCTTATAAAAACAACTAATTGAATTTTTCCATGTACTGTAAAGGTGTTCGAAATTAATAACAAATATCCTAAAAGCAAACATTTACAGTTTCTGAAAATAACTAATTGGATTCTTCCATGTATTGTTAAGGGAACACCAATTCCAGAGCCACCAACATTGTATACTGATGCAAACAGGATGGGAATGGCAGGTTATAAATCACACAAAATAAGCAAGGTAATCAAAATCCCATATTCTTCATTTCAAAAATCAGAATTGTATGTAATATAATGGTATTATTAGATTTTCCTAAACCTCTTAATATATTTACTGACTCTCAATATGCAGAGTTGTTTTACATATAGAAATGGATGAATTTTTTCCTGCTAACTCATAGTTAACTGTTATTCATGTAATTGCCCCAAGCCATCAGAAGCAGAAACTATCCAATATTGATTACTCATATTCTGTCTTCCACAGGTTTGCTAGGTCCATTAGTACAAGGAAATGAAGAAATTGAGTAGTTACAGATAGGAAATGTATAAGAAGCTTCAAAATTTCATGGAAAAGGAAAGCCATGTTAACAGTAAGACTTAAAGGTCTAGAACTCTGTGAGTATAAATATGCAGCAGAGAAACAAAGGGTGTCGCATTGTGTGGCATTGAGTGTTGGTGTGTGCAGTGCAGCAGTTTGGAGAGACCAGAGGCTGGAAAGCAGAAACTGGAGACTAGCGATGCTGTAGCGGTTTGAAGCAGAGAGAGGGAGAGAAACCCTTCAGGGTGCAGCAGAATGAAGGAGACTGCTGTGCCTGTGGTTGGCAGAGATTGGTACGTATCCCTTAATGAACCCCTTTACCCTAAATATCTGGGAGAAAATAAGAAGTCTTGGTCTCCTCTACACATGAAACATTTCTATCTGCTACTTAAGTTTGGTTGGTTGAAAGAAGGAAGGAAGGGGCCTAACAACCCAAATAAAATAGAGTTTTAATATAGAGCACCACAGGTGGCATTCCACTACAGTTAGACCTGTGGCTGTGCATACAGGAAAACATGGCTATCCTTTTCTGTCATCTCAAATGTTCTCAGAGCATCACAGACACTTACTACTGAGAGTCCAGATGAAACAAGTCATACATCCAATATTTAGGGGAGAGAAAGTTGGAAAAGATCCTCTCATTCCTCATGTGACTGTACATGGGATGGTTGGTCCCATGGCACATGTGTAAAGACTGATGATTCTAAGTTGTGAGTCCCATGAGAGAGTCTCCACAAGGTAGCACCATGAGGCATTTCCTTCCTTCTTTGAGATACCATGATGGAATATCACAGCTAGTTAGAGAAACAATAGATGTTAGTCCTCCAATGTCTAGAGGATGCCTTGCTAAAGAACTGGGGGCTGTGTCCATCTTCACATGACCTCTTTCTGCTGTGTGGGCATGCTGTCCCTTTTCTCCAGTTATGTGTGACCACGCTCTACCAGGGAGTCGCTGTGGTCCTTGCCACTGACCCTCTTCTCAGGTTCACATCTGTCCTGTATATTAGAAACCCTCAGACCTTGAACTATGCTGTTCTCACCCTTCTTTAAAGGTGTTTGACAAGTTCATACACTTATTTGAGTCACTTCTTCACCCACAGAATTTTTCTGCACTGACTTACCTGAAAGGCATCCCTGCCAACCTTGTCCTGGTTCCACTCCAAGCCCTAGCCCACTCTAGGAGGCTCTGATGCTTACATACCTGGGACACACCCACAATCATGATATTGACTTTCTTGTGAGGTCACAGAGGCCAAGGCTATCTCTGTTTGGGAAACCTGAAAGGCTGTCCAGGCACACAGTGTCTTTTTGGACTAGTATTTGAGGACAATAGCTGAAGGCTTCTCTTATGATCATTTCCTATTAAGAGACTCACACCCAGTCCTCTTGTTCCTCCTAGTAACTTTACTTTTGGGTCAAGCAAGGTCAAAGCGAAGGGTCATAGTCACTCTAGTGAGCAACACTTAAGACTTGATCTATCATTTCTGCTCTTCAGTTTATCAGCAACTTTCTCTGGTCATGAGGCATGAAGTGTACTATCTGCAGCATTCTGGGTACCAAAATGATTGAAAATTTGTTCTGCACACTGTCCACTCACCACCATTAAACACAGCTTGAAGTAGGCTTCGCCAGGTAGTAGGATGTCATGAAGTTTCCCTCCCTGACCCTATAGAGGTAGCTTGTGACTTCTGAGGATGTCATTCCCTGGAGAACAGCATGACAGAGAGCTTCATCCTGTCCCACTTTGCGAACTTGAGTCCTGTGATAGGTGCTGGCTCTGCCTCAGCTGCTGTCACCTATTCTCACAAGTAAAGGTGGAGACTACTAGAAAAACACACCTGACCCAATTTCTCTCCCACACATGGACACACAGATTCATCCACAAATACATTAACGCTTGTTTTCTAATGAAGTTATAAGGATGAAGTTAGATGAAGAGAGAGGGAAATCAGTGTGTATGGTTGGGCAGGGTAGGGTCTGTGAGCTGAATGTCAAGATGGCTGTTTCCAGGAAAGTTCATGTGTAGGGCAGCCTGGGAGAAGGTCCCAGGAAGCACTTCCCTCCCATTTTGAGATGCAGGTGTTAGCTGAGGGTGGGTGGTGGAAGTAGTTGGTCTTGAACTTTCTGTGGACTCCAGCCTTGAGTCTTAGACCAGGTACTCACTTGACAGTTTCTTCCACAGGACTGTCTTGATGGTTTGTGTATAGTGGCCTCACCCCGAAACAGTATATACATGGTGCTCTGCAGACTTGCTTGTGCCCACTGAGGTTTCAGCTTCTTACAAGCTCTCCTGTTGTGTTACATAAGGAACACCTCGACAACTCCCTTGAGACTGAGTCACAGCATTTCTGGTTTTGCTCCTACTATTCCTAGCGTGCCTATGTACCTGAAGGTACACACATGCACACACACACACAATTGCACCTAGATATATGCACTGTAAGTAATGTACAACTTAAATGGAAATGTGTAGAGTGTGCTGGCTAAGGTCGACTGCTCATAGTGTACAGAGTTTGGGAGAGTGTTGGTAGTCAGTGATTGTACACACCTTCAAATGCAGCACTTGAGAGGCAGTAGCAGGTGGGTCTCTGAGCATGAGAATAATTTAGGGGACAAAGAGATTTCCAGGGCAGCCATGGCTACACAGAGAAAACTTATCTAAGAAAACAAACAAGAAATGAAATGTATACAATGTACAGTTACGTAGAGTGCTAGAGTGCAGAGTCCTATAGAGTGCCTTCCATCAGTCATGCTGGGGACAACTCAGGGGGCAAATACAAGAGTCCTGCTGGGAAGAAGCTAACTCTCTCCAGAACCCCAGGCAGGAGGACTCTGTGTAGCATCTCCCACCTGCCCTGCACACTATGGCTGTCAGAGCTGACAGTTGCCCCTGTCTTGGTGCACAACAGCAGAGCTTCATCCTCTACCTGTCTGTGCTATAGCACAGGTGCAGTTCAATGTCACTTTGGGACATTGGGCCTCATACACTATCACCCTCCACTCCCCACTATAGCACACTGAGTTTAAATCAGGACTTCATCCCAGGAATCTCTATGTATTTGTCCCATGGTACACCCCAAACTTTCTTGTACACCTGCAATTCATTCTGATTTTCAGCCCACATTTGTACACAGAGTTCCTTCACACCAACATCACAGCCTTTACCTTGTCAATAGCTATGCTATGAGGCAACAGAGGCCTGAACACACCTCTCTCCTGCTTCTTCCTATGTGCCTGAGTGTAGTGTGTGGAACGAACATGCTTTCCCACACTCTGCTGAGCACACAGCAAAGTGGGAGGCTGTACCTGTGGTGAGATCATTATTTATTAACACAGCCTCAACATAGATTACTCTTTCATGTAACCATGTAAATATTTGTAGGGGAAGTTATGTGACATTGATGCACTTTCACACATATGGATGTGGACCTGCAGCCATGAGCACACATACAAAGTGAAAATATGTCTGTCAGTACAGAATGAGAGGGGAGAGGATTGCCATGCTATTACCTGTGATACTAACAGTGATGTTTATTTCCATATTGTATCAGGTATCTGAATAGAAATGAAAAATTTGCTACTGGCCAGGACTGAAGTATCACAGTTCAGTGCTAGGGTGCTTGGTTTATTTTCCCTGGACAAGCAATGTGTTCTGGACAGATGTGAACATGACAACCTCAGTTTATTATCCTTCCTCACCTAGACTATAGCATTGAATCCCAATCCAGATATATACCTGTGTGGCATCATTCTGAAGCCTCTCTTCCTCAGAGAGGAATCAAATGATTCCTCTCCCTGTGGTCTTTAGAGGACAGTCCACTGCTATGGAACCTCTGATCCCAGCTGTTTCCTGCTCTTCCTATGCTGAGAATCATCCCTCACAATTCAGTTCCCTCACAATCATGTCCCTATTTATTCATGTCCCACACCATGTTTAATCCCCCCAACTCACAAAGACCCCAGTGAAGAAGAGGCTGGTACTGAGAGTGTAACTCATCTGATGAATTTCAGGTAGGGTCCTTCCTAGGAAAAGGCCCACATCTATGCAGACACAGGGGCTTGCTATGAATCTCAGCCCTCCTTGGTGGACTCCAAGTTGTCCTCAGGCTAAGACCACAACTGCTCCTGTGGCAGGGATGTACCCTGTGAGGTCACAGACACCTCACCTCACTTCATTCTGAGAATCACAAAGGGCATCCAGGCCTCTGCTAACTCCCAGCTTGATCCAGCCTTGTTGTCTACCAGCCTGTTACAAGCATCATTAGAAACAGTAGCTAGAAGTGTTTCTCAGAGACACCTCCCAGGAATCATGTATCTCCTGTCAGCCCCACCCCACACCCATCTTCCCATAGGTACAATTATCCTTGAGAGGAGGAACAGGGTGGACATGCTTCTTCCTCAGCTCAAATGTCTGAACCTCACACTCTGCCTCACCATCTCTGATTCTCTGTTGTCATTGTGGTTTATTGCTGCCCCTTAGCCTGCAGGATGCCATCATCTCCCCCTTGTATCTGACTCCAATAGTAATCATATCTTGTTTCCTACCTTACCTCTGTGCACCATTAATCTCAACTTGAGTTAGGCTGTGGGTTATTAGCTATTCATTACCTGACATGTCCATGAACCTGGGTATTAGAGGGAAAAGTGGTGATGGTGGTGGTGGTAGTGGTGGCCTTCCTGGAATGAACTCAGATGGAGGGGTGTCCAGGACACTCACAACTCAGAGGCCTGGGAAGGTATCCCAGCTCTGAGGTAGGACAGTATGCCAAGGGAATCCTGAGGCACAGGAGCCCAGGAACCTCTCTGAGAGGAGGCATCCTCAACAGAGACACTGCAGCTCCCAGGACAGGGTTGCCCCAACCCTTATGAGCTGAGGAGTTTTGTAGCCTGAGTGCTGCTCCTTTTCTGATTCTTTTTCCTTCTCTTCTTCCAACAAGACAGTTACAATAGCACCTGTCTTAAAAGAAATTTATTGGATGGATGAGACCAGCAGTGGCTGCCTTTGCTCCTGTGAGAAGGCAGAAAGGAACTGGGCAAACATAGCCTTTGTATAGGATTCATTCTGGGATGGGGCTTTCTAGGGCAGGGATGTCCAGAGTATGGATTTGTTAGACTTCAAGTCCTGAGCTTGTAAAGGACAAAACTATGAAAACAGAAAAAAGGATTAGCTGTGGGCTGGGGACAGGGGAAGAGGAGTGCCTAAGGGGAGCATAGATTTTCAGGGCAGTAAACCTGGTGAGCACATGGTGCTGGATCTTTCGGAAGCAGAATTCCTAATTGTCTAAGAAAGCACCAGATAGATTTCCAAAGTGGTTGTACAAGTTTACATCCCCACCAGCAATGAAGGAGGATTCCTTTTTCTCCACATCCTCTCCAAAATGTGTTCTCACTTGAGTTTGCTGAGACTCATAGCCAAACTTTGGGCAGAGTTCAGGGAATCTTATGAAAGAACAGGAAGATAAGAAGACCTTGAGGGGACTGGAACTCTACAAGGACAGCAAAAGATCAAAAAATTCTGGGCACGGGGGTCTTTTCTGAGACTGATAATCCAACCTAGGACCATGAATGGAGATAACATCTGCACAGATGTAGCCAATGGCAGCTCAGTTTCCAAATGGGTTCCCTAGTGATGGGAATAGGAACTCTCTTTGACATGAACTCAGTGGCTGACTCTTTGATCACCTACCCCTGATGAGGGATTAGCCTAACCAGGCCACAGAGGATGACAGTGCAGCCATGAGACTTGATAGGCTAGGGTCAGAAGGAAGGGGAGGAGGACCTCCCCTATCAGTGGACTTGGAGATGGGCATGGGAAGAGATGAGGGAGGTGGCTACAGCAGGGATACAAAGTGAATAAACTGTAATTTATAAAATTATGAATAAATTTAAAAAATAAGAGACTAGAACATGGTTTGCATCTAAAAGGGGAGATTTCTTCTCTTGGTCAAAGCCACTACCTCACTCAAAATTATAGCCACTATCATCTTAAAAGATAAAGCTATAATATGGAAGATTTATAGACATCAGGCCTGACTTTCCCTGCAAACTGTTTCCTCTGTATGTTAGTGCACAGGAACTGCTCTGGTCTCCACACTCAGCCACAGTCTCAGGGAGAGAGGGGTGTGACTCATACTCCAGTTTTCTGCTTAGGCTTTCATTGTAAAAGGCATCTGAACTTGGGACTAGAAGGCTGGCTCATTTGTTAAGAGAGCCTTACAACTGTCATAGTTCCAGTTCCAGGGTATCCACCAACCTCTCCTGCTTCTGTAAGCCCCAGGCTTTTTCAAAGCTCGCATCCACACATGGAGTCAAAACACTCACAAAGAGAAAATAAAAACAAATGAATAAAAAAAAAGAATTATCTGAAGTCAAGCACATGAGTACACGGGGCAAGTGAAGGGCTCTTCAGAGAGGAGACCTGGCTCATCCCTCCCATCCTGAGCCCAGCAGGGCAGCATGCAGATGCAGAGGGCACCCAGGTTCCACTAAGTGCTGTGGCTTTGCCTAAGTCTTCCCATTGTTTGGCTAGCTATTTCCATGGGTTCTGTGGAGACAAGGTCTACCCAGGTGAGAAAAACCTAAGTCTTGTTCTCCCACACTGTCCCCAGAGCCAGGGCACCGTGCCCTTTCTGAACTAGAAAAGTTAACACTTGACGGGCAAGTGTCCCTTTACAACCTGATGGAGGCTATGGACCTTCTCCTTGGAGAATTCACATACCTGTGTAGCTTTCACAATCCCAAGCAGTTTCAGGAGCCTCTGGACTCGAGATTAAAGACTTCAGCCCTGGGATTTCATGTGCCATCCTGTCCTTATTCCATACAAGTGTGTCTCTCTCCTCCTGATCTCCTCTTGTTTGTGATAAAGAATGCTGAGGCTGAACCCCTTTTAGTCCATCCATCCCTTCTTCGAAGTCTTAAAGGTACACCTGATTTGTGGAACCTGGCTTTCGTCCCCAGACATTTCCAAGGCTCCTGCGCTTGATTCCTGTTTTCCTTTTTGTGATGGAGCCCTCAGCTTAGTCATGGCTCTACTTCACTGTGGAGTCTCAATGGGAGGTTGGACTGCTGAAGGGATGGTAAATCATTTTCTCTGTCTATCCCAGAGAGAAAGAATCCTGCTGCCATTAGCCACATGCTGGCCAGGTGATCAGCTCCAGGCAGGTGTTACCTGGGACAGTGAGGGGAGAGAGGCAACAGAGCCCAGCACATGGTGCCTGTAGGTCTAGGCAGTGGGAGATGACAGCAGAGGAGTTATGTGTGTCCCTAAATGAGCAGGGGTACAAGTAGGCATGGCCCATTGCTGATCAAGGACTCATATCTTCACATGAGAGCAGGTCATTTGAGAGCCCACAAATGTTCCCCTCCTTCCCTACAGTGAACCACTCGTTAGGAATAGAGATTGCTCTTCCCTACCTGGGCTTGAGAGGAACCTGTGGATTCCTGACCTGTGGTCTAACTGTCGGTATCCCCCATGAATTTGGGGTTATTGATTCTTACTGAACCCCTATGCCTTATTCTGGGGTCACCAAGTATTCAAATAGATCTGAGAAAGGGGAGGTGCCCCCCCATCCCCAGGAGCTTCCATGCTCCTCCTTTCCTTGGCTAACTTACTGAATCCCTTACCATGGCCCTCAGGCAATTGCCCAGCTTGTCTCTTCCCTACTGTAACTGGACCATGCCTTCCCCTGTACTGCTCTGAATTGTTCTTCCCCATCCTCAACCCTCCCTTATTCACCAGGGCTAGACTCCAGGCCCAGGCTCCTTTGCAGGAGTACCTAAGTTAACACACAGTGTCTCCCTAGATTGTTATGTGCTGTTTACTCCTCTGCTTCTCTCTTCTGTATGTGTGTGTATATGTGCTGTGTGTACTCATGTGCACCTTGAGTCCCCAACTAGACTGTGAGCTCCATGAGGACAAGGGGCTGTCATTTCTTCTTCACCCCCTATTGAGTCCAGCACAGGGATGGGATCCCAGCTCTCAAGAAGACAGTTGTCAACAGGCTGATGAAACAAATGCTGGAGTTTGTCGGGGGGGGGGGGGGGTTGGAGATTGTGTGCAAGGGAAGAGTACACACGGGTTAGCTAGGTTGAGTAAGGATGTGAGCTGACTCCCTGGATCCATAATGGTTGCTCAAGGCCTCTGTTCCTTGCATATTGGAGTTGGTAATAGCAGGAGGGACACCCTACCAGACACAACACAAACATTATGGCTACACAGGAGTGCACATGAGTGGACGTCCAGGTTGGATGTTCCTAGGGACCCCTGACATAAAAAAAAATGTGAGTTGTCCCAGAAATAAAAAGACACACACGGTATATACTCACTCATATAAACATAGAACATAGGACAAACCCACTAAAACCTGTGCATCTAAAGAAACTAAGCAAGAGAGAGGACCCTAACTAAAATGTCCAATCCCCATCCGGAAAGGCAAAGAGGATGGACATCAGAAGAAGAAGAAAACAGGAAACAACCTAGGAACCTACCACAGAGGGCCTCTGAAAGCCTCTGCCCTGCAGACTATCAAAGCAGATGCTGAGCCTGATGGGCAACTGTTGGGCAGAGTGAATGGAATTTTAGGTAAGAACTGGGAAATAGTAAGAGCTGGAGAGGACAGGGTCTCCACAAGGAGAGCAACAGAACAAGAAAATTTGAACACAGGGAACTTCCCAGAGACTCATACTCCAACCAAGGACTATTCATGGAGATAACCCAGAACCCCTGCACAGATGTAGCCCAGGGCAGTTCAGAGTCCAATTGGGTTACATAGCAATGTGAAGAGGGACTGCCTCTGATATAATCTGATTGGCCTGCTCTTTTTTCATCTCCCCCTGGGGGGGAGCAGCCTTACCAGGCCATAGTAGAGGACAATGCAGCCACTTTTGATGTGAACTGATGGACTAAGATCAGAAAGGAGAGGAGAACCTCCCCTATCAGTGGACTTGGGGAGTGGCATGCAAGCAGAGGGAGGAGGGAGGGTCTGATTGGGAGGGGAGGAGGGAGGGGCTTATGGGGGGATGCAGAGTGAATAAAGTGTAATTGATGAAAAATTTAAAAATAAAGGGAAAAAATAATTTAAGAACCTTAAAGGACTTTCAAAAGTGGAGGAAAACATGGAGTTAGTCAATTGGCATGGAGCACGTCTTGCCCCCGGGGGCAATGGTCTCCTGAACCTACTCAGACCTTGGACACCACCACTGCTAGTTCTATAACTGATGCAGGATGTTCCAATGAGGGGGTTAAGGCTTCTCATAATATTTCCTATAAGCCCACACCTGTTTGTTTATATCCCGCATTTTTATGCATTATTAGCCAGATAGAGCCAAGTAATTGTGGTAATGATACTTGCTTTTATGCCCAATGCTGGAATGCTAGTAAATTTAGGTATGCCCTGGTTACTCGCATGCCTCGCTGGGTGGGTGCCTGTGCCCATTGATGCCCCTCACGCTATGACTCTCTTCATACAGAAAAGGTATCTTGGTACTACAGCCACCATTGTTACTGCCATTTCATTGGTGGCTGTTGGAGCTACCACCGGGGCATTAGCCATGAGTCATACTGGACAGACTGCTCAGACCCTGAATAATCATTTAGCCAATGTAGCTCATGCCTTAGTTGTAAAAGGAATTAATGCTCAACTAAAAGGAAGCTTGATGGTGTTCAATCAGAGGATTGACCTCGTGCAGGAGCAAATTGATACCCTATGGCAAATCGCTCAACTTGGCTGTCAATGAAAATATGCTGGACTTTGAGTCACTAGCATATAACATGAGAATTTTTCCTGGGCTGCAAATCTGTCTAAACAATTGTCTAGCTATATTTTAGGTAATTGGACTGGAGAATTTGATACTACGATGGAGCAGCTGAGAGTGGCCACTGTCACAGTAAATTCTACCAGAGTGGACGCAGGACTAGCCACAGGATTATCATCATGGATTGCTGCAGCCATGAATCATCTGAAGGAATGGGCAGGCATGGGAGTGTTAGCAGGCCATCTGGTGTTGGTCTCCTTGGTTTGCCTGTGGTATATATGCAAGATTAGAGTCTCACAACAGTGTGATGCAGCCATGATCATTCAGGCCTTTACAGCCATTGAAGCAGGACATTCTCCCCAAGCATGGTTGGATACTATAAAAAGCTAAAATGTTACACTCAGGATGCAAGGCTAAGCACTGCACTCAGGGTCAGCCACTTTGGACCCAGAGAAGAGCATGTCTGATTGCATGCGGGTTGATGCCCCAGGTCCCGCCTCTGAGAAAAAGGTATCAGATGGGTCTGATGCTCTTTGGGTGGATGACACCTAAATGAACATCGGTACAAAGTCCCAATTTATTTCTACTATCAGAGATCAGACCTCTACTCTTGCCTGATGCGTCTAAAACCAAAAGGGGGAACTGTAGAGAGCTGCGGAATGCTATGCCTTAAAGATGGAGCTGGTTTCTGCCTTACACCTTCCCGATGGTGAGTTCTCTCTGTCACGAGCAATTCCACATTTGGCTAAGGCTGAGGATCTGGCCTGCTTCCATGTATGTGGACCTATCTGCATTGCCCACGTGGCATGCTAGGGTTGGCTACCCAGAGGCTATTTAAGCTGTGGGCTGGCTTTCCCCAGGGTCAGATGATTGTTCAAGGTTCGTGAATAAACTGCATTGAAAAAAAAAAGGCTAATTGCTAAGTGAATGGTAAACTCCACAGAAACACAGCTACGATGCACAAATTATCTATTCTGGACAGGAGGACAGCATCTAACATGGGCACAAAAAATAGAGAGAGATGGCTGGGTGTATTTCATCAAAGACAAAAGAACAATCATCATGAAAACCTGGTGTTTTGCTGTTGTTGTTAGCCAAAAGTACTTTCATAACTGTGAAAAATACCACTTCTTGCCATTTTTGTCTACAAGATATCTGATAAGTTGAAAAAAAAATGTGACTCAAATAAATGTTCTCTTCAACAGTTGCTATTTGGAGCAGCCCTTAAGAGACAAGGCTGTGGGAGGGTCCTGGCTTATATCTCAGTATATATCTTAGCCTCCATCACTTCTGGAGAGTATTTTATTCAAGGTCACATGAATTTGGTTTTAATTACTTTGTTCTTTTTGTTTTTTTTTTTTTCCAAGACACAATTTCTCTGTGTAACAGCCCGGCTGCTCTGGAATTTCTTTGTAGAGCAGGTTGGCCTCAAACTCACATAGATCTACCTACGCCACTAGTGTTGGGATTAAAGGCCCTGCACAGCTACATGTACTTGTTTTAAAAGTGGCACAGTAGCCAAAGGCTACAGAAAGCAGATCACAAGCAACAGCAAGGTTAGCTCAGGCCTCCTTGTCCAGATAGTCACTGCTGTTTGGGTCTAGCAAAAAGATCACAGCTTCTGCCCAAACTGGACATCACTTGCTCAGAAGCTTTGAGGTGATTCTCACTTGGATCCAAGAGGAGGGGTTTTAGCATAGCTTTTTATACTATTTTATTTTGGTTTCTTATGCCTCTTCCTCCCTTCACTCCAATCTCTTCCAACACCCCAACACGAGGTAGAAGAGAAAGAATAATAATGGGGAGAGGGGGTGGAGTTCTCCTTAGCTATTTCCTGCCAGTTAGGGTCATTGGGTTCCTTAGGGCATTCCAATCTTTGTTTCAGGATTTCTTCAACTTATCTCATCCAACTGCATCCAAAGCATCCAGGAGCAGCAGGGGGAGCACCAACAGCCTTCTTCTTTCCCTGAGCTCTCTTCTCTGTCTGGGCCCTGGCATTTATTCCATCTCTACAGTCCTCAGATTGAAACTGTCTGCAGCTGGCAAAGAGCCCTCTCAACCTGCACCAGACCAATAGTTTCTGCTGTGGACAGTTGGAAATAGTCCCATATCCCACTCCTGGGATCAATTAAAAAACTTGTTTCAGCCCACAACAGTGGGCCACCAAGATTTGATTCAGGGGTTTAGCCTCCAAGGTGAGCCATCTCCAGTGAAAAACTGGGCCAGTCACATGTCTTTTGACTGTAACCCCCACAGACCCTGCTCTCTGTCCTCAGAGAAATGTGGTGAGAATGAACATGTCATATATAATTGATTCAAATTCAGAGCAGAGCCTCAACTCCATCCTTGCCCTAAGGTGAAGACTGTCACTGGCCACATCTCTAGTGTAAGTGCTTGACAGCACCTTGATTCAGGTGGTGACACCTACAGACACACAAAAGCCCCATCAGGCCTCATTAGCATGTAGGGTATGGCCCCAACCCACCTGTCATTAACCAAGGAAGTCACTCTGGGCAATTGTCTTTGGTGCTTGGCACTAGGGTGAGGGGTGAGGAGTGCACTAGGCAAGGTTGGTGTGTTCTTTTCACATTGCCTAACCTAAAGGTGACAGCAGGGCCCCTCTTCCTCTTCCTCTGTTTCCACAGCTACCATGACAGAAGCAGCAGGTGTAGCCCAGCCTCTGTTGACCCAGTTCAGTTTTTGTTTGTGAAATTCACTGAGGTTTCAGGCCTGGATCAGCCTGAGCTCTGGCCTGGGGAGGGCATTATGGATGACTGGATGACAACCCTTCACTGAGCCCTACATGTCAGCAACACTGTGAGGTTGGGAGCAGAAAGTCACAGTTGTTTGGATGGTGGTAAATCCCAGGAGGTAAGCATGTTTTTCCCAGTTCTTAAACCCCCAAACACCAGGAATAGACTCCACTGAAAATACATGAGGATTTTTAATTGTATATGTGTTCAAACATGGGACACAAACCCCTGTGGAAACAGGTTAGAAATGCGGCACCACGATCTAGGGGAATAAGATTTTTATAGGGCAAAACTACATGCAGGTACTTACATGCTTTGGCATTACATGATTGGGTAAGGGAAATTGACTTTTGAAATGATTGGTCCACTTTAGGCTCCAAGACCACAAACAGTTGTGGCCTAGTCATATGGGCTGGTTTCCTAGTAACTCTATTAGTGGGAGGGGGAAAATGCACTAAATCTAGTTGTTTTTGTTTCTGTTTTGTTTTACCCAGGTGACTGGAACTTTAAACCTTAAAACAATACCCACTGACTCTTAATTCTTTGGTCTCTCATTTCCCCCCTTCCCATGATCATTTGAAGACCCAGTCTTCAGTCTTTCAGATATGACCCCTGGAGATTTACCTTTCCACAATGGGATCTCATTACCATTACTGCCTTGCTCCCAAACATTACTTTATTAAAGCCTTCAAGTGATTTAAAAGACAAGGCCCAAAGATAAAAATCAAAGTGAGTAGGGGGGTCACTTCAGGGTAGATATAGAGGAAGGAAGCCAAGGAGAACTATTATGCCAGGATTTAAACCATCCTAAGGAATGTTTTCTCTTTAGTGTCTCTAAAGGCTGCAATACTGCCAGGGAGTCCCTTTTGACTTAGCATTTCAGCCTGTTAGGTGGGATTTTGGACTGAAGACTCTTCTTCAGTTGCTTCAGTGCTGACAAGAGGATGGCCATCAGGGGCTAGGACAGCTGAAATGCCAGTCAAAGGCTGGGCAATGGAGCAGTCCTAAGAAGCATCTGGTTAGTTGATCCATATGAAAAAACATGGAGCCATCACATTGACTGGACTGGTTTACTTCAGCCTCCAGCAGGTTCAGAGTTCAGCTGGCAGTCAGTAGCTGATCATGGAATAGAGTCAACCAGGAAAAATCTGCTGGGACAAATTCAGATTAGAGTCAGAAGTTAATTTTTTTTTCCTATTAAATGGGAAAAGTGAGGAATCCCAAGTCCAGGGGGAAGACTCATCTGGGGTCCATTGAGCTATGACAGATCCAAGTCTCATGACTTTTTGATTTCCTGAAACTCATATGAATTTTTAGTTTACAAAAGAAATATTTTTTTTAAATCTAATGTAACAATATTCTGAGAGTAACAGATAAAACTGCATCTAACAGAATGTGTACCAATTCTTCTTAATTGTTTTTTTTTTGTAACTTTTATGAACATATGTGTCCAAGGTCTGAAATTAACACTTTTTCTGTGGGCACAGATGTTGGTAATCAGCCACAATTGGAGCTAAGCCACTTTCTATACACTCAGCATCTACTTTAGCCCCTCCCTCCACCCCATACTGGAAAGTTAGGCAGAAATGCATTAAGGGCTTTGGTGATAAACCCTGGACGCTTGAACTTCCCTTAACAAAGCAACTAGAAGGAATAGGTTTAAGACATTCCTAAATGCTATGTCAAAGTCCATCTCAGAAATAGCAGATATTGAAAATACCATAGTAAACGCTATGGCTTTTGGGTCAGATATACACATTAGACAGATATTTTTAACATGATGAGATGCACCTTTAAGTCTATCTCAGAAGACAACCAAAGGAAATTAAAAGCTCAAGCTTATGACTGGATAATAAGTTCCAACAACTTATCAACTCTGTTGTTCAATGTCAAACTCTGAACTACTGAAATCTTATAGCAACACAAGCACAACCATAGCAGACAGGAGGGAGAAATCTGAAATATTTCCCATTTCTAATATGCCTTAAATCACTTTTCTATATCTTTATAACTCACATTCACATACCTTAAGACACCTACTTAGGCCTTCCAATCTTTCTTGCATTTACCAACTTGGAAACATTTTTCCAGACCATCACACTCTAGATTCTCACAACCTAAACTCCTATATCCTCAGACCCTACATAAATTCCATATCTTTCTATCCAGATATTCACCATAAGACACAGACTACTAACATGAAGCCTGTGAGCAAGGCAAACCTGTTTGCCTTTCTAAATAAAGGATCTAGTACCTCTACTAGTTCTAACTAGCTAAAGAACTGAACATGAAGAGTTTAAATTAGCCAGAATATAACTCCATTTTGAAATAAAGATTTTGACTGGGAACTGAATTCAGGTACCAAGAAATATCACAGAGTGTACACCTGGCAGAAAACAAAGTTAATTCTCCTAGCAACAGCCTGCAGGAAATATAACAGAATAAATGCTTCATAGAAAATAGAGACAAACTCCCTGGCAATAATAATTGGGAATTCGTTGAGAATCGGATAGGAAAATTCTCCCCAATGTTTCAGATATGGTTTAGAAAAATAGCCATTGTGATTGTGTGCCTTAGCCATTGTGATTGTGTGCCTCAGAAAAGGTCACCCTGCCCTGCTAAACTTCACCCAATTCTGTAATGCCACGGCTTGTGCCCCCCTGCTTGCTACCATGGAAACCCCTGCTCACAGAATTTCCCTTTAAAAATTCTGTTCACTTAGAACTCGGGGTCCCACTTCTCTACTGCTGCACCAGTGAGACTTGGGTCCCGAGTTCAATCGCTCTCGTAATAAAGCTCTCTTGCAATTGCATCGAGTCGTCTCCTGGTGGTCTCTGAGGGTCCCGTGAACCTGGCATAACATCCAATGAATGGATCTAATTTTCTGTTCTTTAGCTGCAAAGCTACCAATAGCTTAACTTAGCCGTCAATGTGATCAAAGACCTGAGAAGGATAAAATATGAACTAAATAAATGTACCAATCAAAATGACAAAGATGACTAGTTAGTCCATCACCTAGGCACTGTCCCTAGTTCCTGTGGTCTCATGGCACCAAAAGCAGAGGCAGTCCAGCCATCAGGGAAAGAGGATGAGAGACTATTTCAGTGAAGAATGAGATTGACCTCACCTCATCCTCAGCAAAGTGAAACAATGACTCTTCAGGTGTCCACAGCTTTGTCCACAGTTTAGGCCGGGCCCTAGCAGTGGAACAGTTGGGACAATCTTGCCCAGTGGTTGGCATACCACAATGCAGAGTGCTTGTCATCTGTCATTGTGCCCAAATCTTCTCAGAGACCTTGGGTAGCAATTTTTCACTTTGATCTTCCTCCTGCTTATCATCTCCTGTCTGACCAAAGCAGGACAGCTCCTATTTTTTGCTGTTGGGCCTCGAGATGAAAGCCCCCTCTGCCTGTTTAATGATGGCAAGAGGTGACCTTCTGAATCCCATTTAGATATATATTCATTACTCCAATGCTTTCCCTTCTTACAATGCCTACAAATTCCGGGGAATCTGGCAATTGAACATTGTAGCCAGACGCAGCTTCTTCACTAGGAGTGAAATAACTGTATTTTTCTGAGTTAAGAAAATTCTGCCTCTGATGTCCATCCTCTTTGCCTTTCAGGATGGGGATTGAGGGTTTTAGATAGGTTCCTCTCTTTTGCTTAGTTTGTTTAGATGTACCGATTTTAGTGGGTTTATCCTATGTTGTATGTTTATATGAGTGAGTATATACCGTGTCTGTCTTTTTGTTTCTGGGACAACTCACTCAGGATGATCCTTTCCAGGTCCCACCATTTACCTGCAAATTTCATGATTTCCTTATTTTTCATTGCTGAGTAATACTCCATTGTATAGATGTACCACAATTTCTGCATCCATTCTTCAGTTGATGGGTATCTGGGCTGTTTCCAGCTTCTGGCTATTACAAATAAAGCTGCTACAAACATGGTTGAGCAAATGTCCTTTTTGTGTACTTGAGCGTCTTTTGGATATATGCCTAGGAGTTGTATGGCTGGATCTTGAGGAAGCTGTATTCCTAGTTGTCTGAGAAAGCACCAGATTGATTTCCAGAATGGTTGTACAAGTTTACATTCCCACCAGCAGTGGAGAAGGGTTCCCCTTTCTCCACAACTTCTCCAGCATATGTTGTCTCTTGAGTTTTTGATCTTGGCCATTCTGATGGGTGTAAGGTGAAATATTAGGGTTGTTTTGATTTGCATATCCCTAATGCTAATGAGGTTGATCATTTCTTTAAGTGCTATTCTGCCATTTGATATTCCTCTACAGAGAGTTCTCTGTTTAGCTCTGTTCCCCATTTTTTAAGTGGATTACTTGGTTTGCTGCTTGTTCATCTTCTTTAGTTCTTTGTATATACTGGATATCAGAAGAAGAAGAAAACAGGAAACAACGTACGAACCTGTTACAGAGGGCCTCTGAAAGCCAGAAGAAGAAAACAGGAAACAACCTAGGAACCTGCCACAGAGGGCCTCTGAAAGCCTCTTCCCTGCAGACTATCAAAGCAGATGCTGAGCCTGATGGCCAACTGTCGGCAGAGTCAATGGAATTTTATGTAAAAAGTGGGAAATAGCAAGAGCTGGAGAGGACAGGAACTCCACAAGGAGAGCAACAAAACAAGAAAATTTGAACACAGGGAACTTCACAGAGACTCATACTCCAACCAAGGACTATTCATAGAGATAACCCAGAACCCCTGCACAGATGTAGCCCATGGCAGTTCAGTGTCCAAGTGGGTTACATAGTAATGGGAAGAGGGACTGCCTCTGACATAATCTGATTGGCCTGCTCTTTGATCACCTCCCCCTGATTTGAGAGCAGCCTTACCAGGCCACAGAAGATGACAATGCAGCCACTTCTGATGAGAACTGATAGTCTAAAATCAGAAAGAAGGAGAGGAAGACTTCCCCTATCAGTGGACTTGAGGAGGGGCATGCATGCAGAAAGGGGAGGAAGGATGGGATCGTGAGGGGAGGAGGGAGGGGCTTATGGGGGGATACAAAATGAATAAAGTGTAATTAATAATAATAAAAAAATTAAAAAAAATAAAAAACATTGTGCAATTTTGAGCCTTGAAGCTTCTAACCTAATAATTTCCTTGCAAATTATTAAATGAGGTGGTTCTTTTACCAGGCTCCTCAACCAAATGCCATGCTCTTCATGCTGCAACACAACATTGTTCAATCACTACCTCATCAGATGGGATTTGTTCTCACAAGTCAGCATAATGCCCTTCACCAAGCTGTTGATCTTTGCCAACATTTATCCCCTTGTTATATTTTGTTGTTCTATTTTCATGGCATCATTCTTTCACCACAATAATGATTATAATTGCTGACCAGCTTCTAACACAGCTGACACCAACCCTTTCCAGTCTTGGGGAATAAGTTTATATTTCATAGTCTCATTATTTAACATATGTTTAACCAAATTTGAATGCATTCCATACCATATGATAGACTTTTTAAATTGCTTTTGATCTAACATTTCTATTGGACTCCATGTCATCTCATTCTCAGCCTCACCACCATCATTAGCAGGCATATGTTGCACAAAGCCTGGGAAAGCTCATGCTACCTGTGTAGTCACAGGCACTTCCACTAGTGGAGCCCTTGGCTCCAGAGCTGTTTTGGCCTGCTGGGCTTCCTGTTCTTACGGGACTCTTGCCCCCTTGCAGGTACTCTGAACACCTGGCTCATGGAGCAGTGCAGAGCAGCAAGAGAGGGTAAAATCCCGTTTTGCAGTAGCGCTTTTTGCTTTCCAAGAGCTTCAATCTCTACCCATAAACTTTCCCGTTGAACAACCAGCTCTATAATCCTTTCCATAACAACACAATTGAGTTGTTACACCTCTAGTCTTCCTATCTCATCTGTCATTCTTTAAATCTTTTAAAAAACAGAATATAGGAAGAAAACAAAGCAGCAACAGAAAATTCTGTCTGGGGGCATTTTAGGAAAGAACTACACAACAGCCACTGCTATAAACCTTTTAGTGACATCTTGAAACCTCACATTCACTCTTTCAGAACTTGCCATCTCCTGTTTACAGCTCCACAACCAAGTTCCCCATCATTGTTAAGCCATGTCTGGGTGTCACTTGTTAGCCCATTTTATCCTAAACCATGTGGGTCACCACCTGTGGTAGAATGCCCCCTGCAGCAGTCTTTAAAAACTCTCCCTGATGTGGCATGCTTAGACTTCTACCTCCCTTCCACTAACTCCCCCAAAGAGAGAAAAGAGGTGAGTAGGGAGAGAGGGTCCAGACCCCATTACTTCTCCCTGATAGTTAGTGTCAAGGAGTACTTTTAGGACTCTATAGAAATCTTAGGGCTCTATAGAAACCTGCAGACACAGCTAGCAGTATCCTCCATGCTGTTGTATGCCAAAGCATTTCTCTCAGTCTGTCTGCTCCAAACTGTGACACTGTCTCTGGTCTTTTTTTCTCACCAAATGGCTACAAGCCACATGCCAATATCAAACATCACACTGTCTCTTTTTTAACCTCATTTATATTCAGAGTCCTAGACCACACTCCTGTCTGTGCCCCACAAGGAAGGCTATTAGCAACTGACAAAGATGATGCCCCACACATGACAATTAAAAGGTATGGACAAACTATAGCCCAACTGAAATCTCACACTTCAGATTAAAACAAAAGCATAGTAACATAACATACAGAGACACCAAACCTTCCATTACATCTACTGTTTCTCTTTCTTTTTTATCCAAAACCTGGGCCCAAGGAAGAAAGTATGTATGCCTTGGACTATGCCTAACCATGAAGAGGCCTGGGCCCAAAAAAGAAGAGTTTTGGCAAGGGTCTATCCCTTACCCTGAATTGGCCTATCCCCAACATTGAGGAGGCCTGGGACCAAAGAAGTGGTGAGGCCTTGGGCCAATCCCTAACCCTGAAGAGATGTGGGCCTAGGCCAATCCCTAAACCTGGAGAGGTATGGCCCCAAAGAAGAAGAGGTGTGGGACTGAGCCAATCCCTAACTATGTTGGGACCTGGGCCCAGAGAAGGGATGGGGGCATGTCTATAATTCTGAAGAAATAAGTGCCCAAAAGAGAGATATATGCCTGGGCCTAAAGATTAAGAGATGTGGATCTGGGCCAATCCGTGTCCCTGAACAGTCATGGGCTCAAGGAACAAGATATGTGTGCCTGGTCCTATCCCTAACACTGTATAGGCCTAGGCCCAGAGAAGAAGTTTGGGCCTGGGCCCATCACTAATCCTGAAGAGTCCTAGGCACAAAAAAGCAATAGTGAACTTGGCCTGTCCTTATACCTGAATGGGCCCAGACATAAAGAAGAAGTAATGTGGGCCCTGGGCCTATCCCTAAACCTGAAGAAGCCTGTGCTCAAAGAAGTAGAGGTTTGGCAAGGGCCTATCCATAACCCTGAAGTTGCCTATCCCTGAGGAGGCCTGGGGCCAAAGAAGAAGAGGTGAGGCCTTAAGCCATTCCCTAACCCTGAAGAGACCTGGACCTAAGGAAGAAGAGATGTGTGCCTGGACCATTCCCTAAACCTGAAGAGGCCTGGGCCCAAAGAAGAAGAGTTGTGGAACTGAGCCAGTCCCTAACTATGTTGAGACCTGGGCCCAGAGAAGGGATGGGGGCATGGGCATGTCCCTAAACTTGAAGGAATCTGTTTTTAAAAGAGAGATATATGCCTAGGCCTATCCTATTTCTTAAAAGAGCTGGGCCCAAGGAAGTAGAGATGTGGTATTGGGCCTGCCCCTAAGTGAAAATTTGCCTGGGACCAATGATTAAGGGTCTGGCCAATCCCTAACCCTGGAGAGTCATAAGCCGAAGGAAGAAGATATGTGTGCCTGGGCCTATCCATAACACTGTATAGGCCTGGGCCCAAAGAAGAATTGTGGGCCTGGGCCTATCACTAACCCTGAAGAGGCCTGGGCCCAAAAAAGAAGAGGTTTGGTCCTGGGCCTATCCTTAACCACAAAGTGGCCTGGGTCCAAAGATGAAGAGGGATGGGGCTGGGCCAATCTCTAACACTGAAGAAGCCTGGGCCCAAAGAAGAAGTGTGGGCTTGGGCCAATCCTTAACCCTGAAGAGACCTGGTCCCTAGAAAGAGGAGATGTGGGCCTTGGCCAATACCTAACCCTAAAGATACCTGGAACCAAATAAGAATATTTGTGGGCCTGGGCTTATCCCTATGCCTAAACAGGCCTGAGCCCAAAGCAGAGATCAGGGCCTGGGCCCAAATAAGAGTTGTTGGCCTTGACCAATCAATAACCCTGAAGAACCCTAGGCCCAAAGAAGAAGAGATGTGGACCTGGGCCTATTTCTTACCCTGAAAAAGGCTGGGCCCAAAGAAGAAGTGATGTGTGTCAGGCCTATCCCTAACACTTAAAAGGCCTGGGCCCTAAGAAGGGATGGAGGCCTGGGCCTGTCCATAACATTTAGGGGTCCAGGCCTCATGTTGAAGAAATGTGGGTCTGGGTTTGTCCCTATCCCTGAAGAGGACTGGGCCTAAGGAAGAAGAGATGTGGCCCTAGGTCTATCTCAGAATAACAAGGCCTGAGCCAAAGAAGACATGTCGGCCTAAGCCTATTCTATCCCTGAAGATGCCGGGGCCCAAAGAAAAATGGTTGCCTAGGACTGTCCTTAAACCTGAAGAAGTCTGTGCCCAAAAGAAAGATATATGCCTGGCACTATCCTACCCTTGAAGAAGTCTGGGACCAACAAAGTGATGTAGGCCTAGGCCTATGATTAAACCTGAAGAGGTCTGGAGCAAGGAAGAGGTATTGGCCTCAGCTTATCCATAACACTGAAGAGGCCTGGCCACAAAGGAGATATTTGGGCCTCAGCCTCTCCCTAAACCAAGGAGCCTAGGCCTAAAGAAAAAAGATGTGATCCTGGGATAATCGCCAACCATAGAGTGGCCTGGGCCCAAAGAAGAAGAACTGTGGGCCTTGGCCTATCCCTCTACCTGAAGAGTCTGAAGCCTAAAAAAGAAAAAAGGTTGAGAATGGTAAAGACCTTGGTGAAAGCCATATAGTCAATGGGACCATGGCCTGACCTCCAAACTCAACTTGCAGCACTTGTTTCCAGGTGAGTGGAACTTCTGTGCCTCCACGAGGGTTTACCCAGCAATCATTTGGATCCCTTCACCAACTGTCACACATACAACCTATGAACCCGCTGACAGTTCCTCACTGAACAACCATGGGTGACCAGTATCACACAGATCTAGCCATCTTCTGTGGACAAGAGCCTGGGTCCTACTCTCCAGAGACCTTTTGCTACACAATGAAGCTTCCAGGAGGCAGAGCCTGAAATGGCTCTCACTTGACAGGATGACAGTTATTAGGAAGGTTGCAGAGAAAGAGAGTGTCTGCAAACAGCCCAGGACAGAGACCAGACGACGCAGTATGTGTCATGGTAGACCCCCTCCAACTGAGTTCCCTGGAAACTCTGAGCACAAGACACACCACAGAGCTCCTAGCCTCCCTTGGTCAGCTTCTGGTTACCATGTAGGGCAGGGTTGGAGGGACCCCCAGGTGTTAGAAATTGGTCTGATGCTAGTTACTGGCCCTCTGTGTCGACCTGCCTAAGTCCTTAATCCTGATGGGCTAATTAAATGGCCTATACCTGGACATTGCAGAAAGGGTTAGGTATGGCTCCATTTCCCCCGTTTGGGGGAAGAATCATGGGAAGGAAACAAACAGTCAAGAAGAGAGGAGGAAAGAGAAGGTCGCCATGGGTTAAGTGAAGAGAGTACCATATGGGCTGGAAGGTAGGACTCCGGGAATGGCTTGGAAAGGAGCACTCCAGATGAAGGATAAGAAAGTATTTATGGAATTATGGATGGGAGGTGGTCCAATTAGGAATGATTATAACAGATGGAAGGGATGCAAGCTGAGATAGTGAAGGTGGAATTATCATCCCAACCCAAAGTGGTACAAGGCAATTATAAAACCTGACAGGTATCTGTGTTTTCATTTGATTGTAATAGCAGGTTAGATAATATCATCATAATAATCATGGAGTTAATAATAATGTATTTAGCCTATACCATGTTTTCTCAGCAACAGTCAGCTTCCCCTGCTTCCCTGACACCAAGACTGAGCTTGTCCAGTGCCATTTACACCAACCTAACTGATCAAGAATGTGCCTTGAATGGTGGGTCATAGGAAGATCAAAAGCAAGATGAAGGAAAAGTCATGAAGATAATGATGGACGCTGATATTGATGTACAGCAAGTGAGCATGAAGTGCCACCACAGGTAAAGAGCACTCGTCTTCCAGAAAGATCTTACATCTCGACCTGTGCTGTGCACCTAGCTTGAAGATTTAAAAAAAAAAAAAAAAAAACTAGAGCTATGAGTGTGAACAAGGTGGCAGAGATTGATTGATTGATTGATTTACTTTTGTGGTGCTTAGGCATGAACTCAGGACCTCACACAATATAAATGAGTACTACTGAGTACATCTCCAGTCCCACAGCTGAAGATTTAAACACATTCTTTGGGATTAATTTTGGTACAAAGATGGAGCCAGGCACTGAGCTCCTCCTTTCAGGGACCTGGCTAGGAGTCTGCCCTAAGGAAGGTGGGTTCACCTTAAGACAGTGTGAGAATTTTCTTCTGAGAATTCCTGACCCTGAGTGCAGTACCTACAAGCTAAGCCTCCATGAGGTTTGGTGGGGTCTGCCTGGGTTCTGAGGCACATCACAGAAAGGTATGACTACTTCTTTTTGCTCTGTTCTGTCTTTTTCTTTCTGATGCTGGTTAATCTGAAAGATATCCATCCCTCAGCTCCTCAACTAAAGCTACGGATTTTCCTATACATGAGAATCATTAGAGTGCCTGCGCTGTAAGGGACTGACAATATCTACTACAGACAGACTGTGAAGCAACCTGTGGTGAAGGGGAAAGGTGCAGAGATTTAGTCCTCTGTCTCTCACCTCATGTTTCCTCACCGTAAAGAGATGTGTTCCTTTGTTTCCTTGTTTGTGGTCAAAGTCTCCTGTAACCCAACCTGCCATTGAGCTTGATATCTAGACAAGGAACCCTGGAACCTCCCCAGTGTAGACTTACAGGCATGTGCCACATACAACCAAGCAAGTATTAATCAATCTATGTGAGATCTCAGAAATTCCAGCCCCAGAATACCTAAATGCATACATTGTATGAGCATGCTCTTCGAAGCACCCATAGTAGCCAGCGTCTAGAAACAGCAAACATGTGGTCAAATAAGAATGGTGTACAGCAGTGAAATCAATGCATTCTGGTCACATGTGTTCCTATGAATATAAGGCACAAACAAAACTTTGGGGTATGTATATGTAAAGCAGTCCCTATTGCAGAGGATTTCCCCATGGGATAAGTCCAGTGGCAAATGAAGCGATGGTGAGAAAGAGCAGTACAAGGGAAACTCACCAATTTCCAGCACACTGTTGGTGTCCAAGGTGTCGTGAAGGGCAAGAACTCAGAGACGCTGGAGCTGCAGACACTGCTGGACAATCAGTCTGGCCACTTGATGAATCCCGTCCCCAGTGGAAAGAAGCAGTTCCTCCACGTTCCTGAGAGAACGCAAAGCCAGTGATGTGGGTGACACAGCAAGCCATCCTCTGTCCCTGTTCCACCATGAGCAGCTGTGACCCAGGCATTCAGTACTCAGGCCCCACCGCTAACAGTTCCAAGACATCATGTTGTATTAAATAAAAATGTCCTCTAAAGTGGGGGCCTCTCCTACGGGTCGCCCTCCTAGCTGAACAGTGCCTTTGCCCATTCCCCTTGCCATCCCACCTCCAGCCATCACTCTGCAGATACCCATACTTCTCAGTAAAGCACCATCTACCACTATGACAGCCTTCTACCACACATTAGTCCTCCTTAGCGTGACACTGCACCTATGATCTCTAAGTCTCAACATTTGTGGCCTCACAGAAAATTTAAAAACCTTTCCAGCATAAACCATATTCCATATTTATCTTCAACTTTCCCCTTCCTAGTTCTGGAATAAAACATTTCTACACAGTCCTTAGTTACCACAGGAAAGTTAATATTTAGAACTCAAGTCCAGGGATTTAGGCAGTTGGCTCAGTGATAAAAGTCTTGCCTAGCATGCTGGATACCATGGCACCACACATACATGTACACACACACACACACACACACAGAATAAGCTTTGTTTTGCCTCCTTGTTCATCTGAAAGCAAAGCAGGGTGCACTGTTGGCAGCTCTACTGTGCCAGTCATGAAAACTCAGCTATAGGTCTTGCTCTTGCCACATCCATTCAAACCAGCAAATCAGATCTAAAATTTCAATCTCAGTATGTACCACAGGCAGTGGTTATGTGAGCATGCCTAGGAAACAGGACCATTAATTTGCATTAACTGGTTGGTTGGTTAGTTGGTTGGTTGGTTGGTTGGTTGGTTGGTTGGTTGCTCTTGGCAATCTCGGAACAGAGTCTCAGCTTGTAGTCCAGACCAGAATGGCTAGAACTCATAATCCTCCTGCCTCATCCTCCAAGTACTCCCAACACATCATAGGCATGTGTTACCACCACTCTCAGCTTCTAGGTGATCTCTCATGAACAGGTTACTTCAGATATCTAGCCACTGAAAAAAATCACACTAGTTCTCTGTACAGAAAATGGTTTCAAACCGTTAAAAAGAATGGACATCTGAGCACCTGTATGTTCGTTACTACAGCCAAGCTTCCAGACTCTCTGGTGGCTGTGTGAGGAGCGTGCATGTATACGACTGGAAATATGGATGACTTGAAACATATTCAGAGCTCTCTCTCTGTTCATGGCTCAGAGCAGGTGAGACAGCTCAGGGGGAGAGGCATCTGCAGCCAAGCCTGACATCCCAGGTAGACTCCAGGAATCCAGATGGTAGAAAGAGAACCAACCGATTCCCACCTGCTGTACTCTGACTGCCACACCCGTGCCACAGCACAGCCACACACAAACACACACAATGAACCCCTGCAAACAAACCATGCACAAAAAACTATGAGCCCACACCAACATTTCCACTTTGCTTTTCTCTTTCTGACATATATTTTTCTTGCCCAATTTGCTGTAAGAATAGAGCTTCATAAGCAAAGCTTCTCAAATTTAGATAGTCACAATGTGTATACAGTAATTTATTGTTAAGGGAACATATGTGGGGTGGCGGAGAAGGCCCCGAAGTTAAGAGCACTTGTTGCCTTTGTAGCAGTCCCATGCACAGTTCCCGGCCTGCACACTGTGGCTGATAATCGCCTGGATTCAGGGGACTCAAAACCCTCATCTGACTTCTGTGGCCACCAGGCACACAGGTGGTGCACAGAAACACACGAGCAAACAGAATAACAGAAATGTCTTAAAATTTAATTAATTAAATTTAAGAAGGAGGAAACACACTTCATGAGATGGACTAGCTCTCAGTCTGGGCACAGGAATCTAACACTCACTTCCTCCTGACAGGGTCTGGTGAGGCCTGAGGAGTGGCCTCTCCCTGAGGCTCTTTTTGGTTGATATTCATTGACTTACATCAGGTCAGTGTTGGTGTGTGGGCACCCACATATCAGAGAGCATGTGTGGGGGTAGAAGGCAACCTTGTAAGTGCTGCTTTTCCCCTTCTTCCATGTGAGTACAGGGATCTATACTTGGTCCTTGGGCTTGGCATAATCCCTTTACCAGCTGAGTCATCTGGCTGCCCTACCCTGCCCTGTCAATGCTTGTAAATTCTCTCTTCAGCAGGGAGGAGACTTTGCTCTCATTATACTCAATGTCTGTTTTGCATAATTGACATGTGATACATGCCAGCCATCTTGGTGCCTGATCCTGATCCTGTTCCTGCTGTTTTAGCACACTGAATTACCTATCCACTTCTACAAACAAAGAAAACTCATGCTCTCTTTATGCACAATAAAGGCTGAAAAGCATTATGAAGACATAGGTCTCTACCACATAGCTACACTCTCTCCCCTCCCTTTATTTAACCTTTTACAGTATTTACCATAAAATCTGATTACTTTCTCAATCATTTCTTAAGTCAAAACTATTTAAATTTTGGGCTAAGGAGATGGCTCAGCAGCTAAGAACACTGGCTTTTCTTCTAGAGAACCCAGGTTCAATTCCCAGCAGATCAAAACCCACCTGGGAGATCACACCTGTCTGTAACTCAAGTTCCACAGGATCCAACACCTCCACACCGACAAACATGCAGTCAAAACACCAACGCACATGAAACAAAAATAAATAAATCATTAGAAAAGTATTAAAACTCTGCCTATACTTATCATTGTGTTAATTATGAGTCATTATATAATGTTTTCTTAACCTTTAATAAAAATACATATAAACTCCAGAAACATTTGAAACCAAAACAACCTATAGTTGGCGTAGATGCTGGAAAATGAAGTCACACACTGCCATCATGACCGAATTCTCTCCTAAGGTATCAGTGAGTCTAAGAACATTGCATTTAATGAACTCAAGCATGAGGATGAGTGGGCCCCAACTTGATGGCATCTGGGGATGAGACTGAATACTCAATGATGTCTTCCTAAGGACCCGTGTAGCTCATGCAGCTGACCCTCTGTATTGGCATGTCCACCCACTACAGCTTGTATGTTTTTATTACATTTAATTAATTATGTGTGTGTATGTGTAGGTCAGAGAACAACGTGCCTTTCCACTATGCACGTCACAGGGATACAATTCCAGGCTTCAAGCTTGACATCACACTTTTGTAGTGCTCTGAACCATTTTGCCAGACATGAAATATTTTTAAAGTTATGTCCATGTTGAGCATGTATAGACTTTTCCCCCTGTCCTTGAAGAACACAATGCTGTTTACCTAGCTCTTATATTGTACTAGGTATTGTAGGAACTAGCGAAGGCTTAAACTATCTGGGGTCATATGCAAACACTTAACTATTTTGTATCATAGACTTAAGCATCTTCCAGTGTTGGCATCAGAAGGGGTGTCCTGGAACCAATTGCCATGGATGTTGTACTGGCAATGTTATGTCGACTTGATACAAACTAGAGTCATTTTGGAAGAGGAAACCTCAGTTGAGAAGATGCCTCCACCAGACTGTCTTATGGCCAGCCTCTGGTGCATTTTCTTGTCTGATGATTGATGTGGGAGGACCCAGCTCACTGTGGGTGGTGCCACTCCTAGACAGGTGGTCATAGGTGCTATAAGAAAGCAGGTTGAGCCAGCCAAAAGGACAAATTCTGCAAGAGGCACCCTTATGATTCAGTTTCTGCCTTCAGGTTCCTGCTCTGCCATCCCACAGTGATGCAGTGTGACCTGAGAGTTGTGAGATTTAGCCTTTCCTCCCCAAGCTGCTTTTGGTCATGGTGTTTCATCACAGCAACAGAAACCCTAACCAATAGTCAAAGGACAATTGTTCCCAACTTGCTTTGTTGTGGGTTCACTGAAGGAGGAACAGGAGGAGGAGGTAGAAGAGGCGAAGGACAACAACCACACAATGATGACTACGATGACAACAATAAGGAGAAAAAGAATATATTAAGAAACACTGATTTACAAACCTAACAAACTTTTCCTACATTTCCTTATCTGGAAATTGTTCGCATTTAAGATTCAACATCTTCAGAGAAACAAAATTTGGCTAGACGGTGACTAGGAAAAGGAAAATAAAATTGTGTTGAGTTAGATAAATTTCCTATGACACAGAGGACCACTGAAACAAAGAGCATTTCAAAAGTGATGAAAGGTGACATACTACTCAGAATTACTATGACTAAGTAGAAGACTGGGTTCTGAAAATGAACCGAGATGTAGAAATATGTACTTCACTTTTGTGAATGCCTCACTGAAGTTCAGGTGTCATCACAGTTCCCACAACACCAGTTGCATTTTAATCCTAGAGTATTGAAAGACCATGCACAGGAGCATCTGAGGTCAACATTGTACAATTCTTACCAAATGGTGTGGTTTCAAAGCATTGTCCAGAAAACTCAATCTCTCTGAGTTTCTTGCAGGAAGCAAGCTCAGCCATGAGAGACTTACAATTCAACAGTAAATCACATTTCAGATGGAAGACATGAAGATTTGAAGAGTTCTGAATCAATTTAACTGCAAAAGATGAAATATTTTCAGAAATTAGAGAAGACCACCAATTTCTGTCAGAATTGGGCCCTCCGTCCATCAGTCCCAGCCACACTGATTAAACGGGCAGCGACACAGTGACGTGGTAACACATGGTGTTCAGTGCAATTTCTCAGTGTCTACAGCTCAGGCCATGTTGGCCTTGTGCTTAGCTTCTGGAACTGACCTGGGACAAGTTCCTGACCCTCTCTGGATTAATTTTCTGTTCTCAGAATTCAACATCAAGGCTTGCCATCAACTAGCACTGGCTGCTCTTCCAAAGTTCCTGAGTTCAATTCCCAGCAACCACATCGTGGCTCACAATTGTCTATACTGTGATCTGGTGCCCTCTTCTGCTGTGCAGGTATACATGCAGGTAGAATAATGTGTAAATAGTAAATAAATAAATCTTAAAAAACTTTACAGATAATTTTGGAGAGAAAGATGAAGAAAAACGGAGAAAATATGTGCTGTTTCAGTTACGCTGGTATGTTAAACAGTGGAAGGCAGGACTATGGCAGACCAGCCACTGCACAGTACTAGGTTAGGCTGAGGGGGTTGTTTCAGAGGGCTAGGAAGGAAGCCCATGTATCAGGGAAATCGTGCTTCCTAAAGAGGTAGGAAGAAGAGAAGGAAAGGCTCTGCTTCCCTGAGTGAGGGTTTAGAAAAGCATCAGGCTTATCATGGCGACATGGCTGTGGCTGCATAAGCAGCCTGTTGTAGCTGAGAAAACTTGCGGAAATCGCTTAACATCTTTCTTTCTGCCTTAATTTCTCCAGCTGCCCAGTGGCAATAATCGCAGTACCTCAGCTCACACACTGAGTGCAAAGAGTGAGTTAATATTTGTCAAGTGCTCAGAACAGATCTTAGTATATTGTAAAAACTCAAGGTTCACAAATAAATCTCCAAGGAAGGTTAGTATTCCCACAGTTCATGCTGTGAAGCCCAGGGAAGGCTTAACTAATGATGATTTAGTGGTTTTAACAATTACTAACCAAGTAGCTTTTCCAGCTGAGACATGAGCTGGAGATCCAAGCACCATCCTTACCTAGTCTGGAGATGTCAGACTCCATGGAAGTTTGGATGGATAGGAGGTTTGGGAACTCTCCAGGAAGGACTGAAAGCACATCTGCTTTGCCGTCTAGTCTCACAGACTGTTCTTTCAGGCTGGGAAACTTGTCCAAGTTAGCAAAGAGCTGATCTGGAAAGCAGCACATAGTTCCCATCACTCAAGGTCCCCAATGGAAGTTCTCAAGTGTGCTGTGACCTTCAACCATTTTCATGCTTTCAAGATGAAGTTTCTCAGACTTCCTAACATCTAGGAAGCACATCCAGGAAGATACTGCCAGCTGCAACATCTACTGATCACAGAATGCAGGGGAAGCCCTGTGCTGGTCTCTAGATTCACAAAATAAATGAGACATCTCCCCAACTAACAGCATGGGAGCAACTGTTTTTGCATATGCAAAAGAACACAGTTGGATTCCCGCTCCCAACTCATAAAAAGGTTAAATTGGATTGACAACATATGTAAGAGCTAAAACTATAAAACTCTTAGAAGAAAACAAGTAATCTTCATGACCTTGGATTTCACAATGGATCCTTAGATATGCTATAAAAAGCAATAGCAAAAAAAAAAAAAAAAATAGACCTTGGGCCATCCTTGGTTGTTAACTTCATTACATCTAAAATTACCTAAAACCTAAATGATTGGGCACACCTGTGAGGTTTTTTCTTTTTTTCTAATTAAATAATTTGAAGTGGGAAGATCAACTTCTAACTTGGACCTTTGAGTCGGGAAGAGCCATCTTTAATCAGGACCATACTTTCTCCAGGCATCCTACGTAAGGACATAAAAAAATGAAAGTTCTCTTTCTCTCCCTCTCTCTCTCTCTCTCTCTCTCTCTCTCTCTCTCTCTCTCTGCCTGATTGCTATGCCTCTTGTTAGCAAATCTGTTCTTTCACTATCATTAGAGCCTGTTTCTTTAGGATTCTAGCATATACTGAAGACCAGCTGAGACAACCAGCCTCATAAACTGAACAACTACTGGATTCTTGGACTAGCAATTGTAGACAATAATTATTGGACTAGCTAGACCATATCATGTAAGTCATTCATATATATATATATATATGTATATATATATATATATGCTCTGTAAGTTCTGTTCTTCTATAGGACCCTTGCTAGTACAGACCTTATCAAAATTAACAGTTGTTCATGCATCAAAGGACATTACAAGATGAAATGACAATCTACAGGATGGGAGAAAATGGCTTTCAAGCTACATCTCTGAATTTAGGTTTGGATAGATTTTTTTTTCAGGCTGAGACAGAACTCCAGGTCTTACAACTGGTAGACCAATGCTCTCCCAGTGAGATGCTTTCCCTGTATCATAAGGGTTTAATATCCACAGTACACAAAGAACTCCTGCAATAGAGCAACAATGATTCTGTTCTGTTTTGTTTGAGATAGTTTTACTCTACAGCCTTGGCTGCCCCAGACCCATTGTATAGCTCAAGCTGGTCTCAAAGTCAGGACTGCCCTCTTCCCTCATGTTTGATTACTGAGAGTGCAGGTATAAACCTCCATACCTTGACAACATGTTTATATGGACAAAGATTTAAGCGCACTTTTCTCTCAGAAAGGTACACAGTCACACAAAGAGGCCCATACAGTCACTAGAGGAACGTAAATCTGAACTACAGGTGAGAATGCTCACTTACTAGAATGTGTCTAAGATAAGCAAAACAAAGGGAAAATGGGGTGCAAGATGTAGAAAAAGCGGAGGCTTGCACATTGCAGTGGGAGATACATGGGATAGCCACCATGGAACACAGTTGGGGAGTTCCTCAAAGTTTAAACACAAAAAAGATATGGTGGCTCATAGATCTAACCCCAATGACTGGGAGGCTGAGGCTGGATGATTCCTGTGAGTTCCAAGCCATTCTAGCCATAGAGAGAGACCCTGTTTCAAAAACATAAGAACTATATAGAGCAACAATTCTACTCATAGAAATATATAAAAACCAATACAACAGAGCTCAAACAGACACTAGTAACACAAATTATACCTGCAGCATTAAAACTCAGTGTCCACGAACAGATTAATATATAAACAAAATGGCACATGCACAATTTTAAACCTACACACAAAGTAATATTATTATTATTCACTTATAAAAAGAAATGAAAGTCTAATATATGCTATGCCATGGTAAACTTTGAAAACATTATATGAAGGCAAATGAGCTACACATGGGGTTAATTATTATATGATTATACTTATATAATATATCTAGGTAGATAAGTTTGTTGGGACAGACAGTAAAACATTCTACAAAAGACTGATCGAACTATCCCTGATTTTAAGCTGTACTACAGAGTGACAATGATAAAAACTGCACGGTACTGGCATTGAAACAGACTGGTGAATCAATGGAAACGAGTTGAAGGCTGAGAAAAAAACCCAGACACTTATGGACACTTGCTTTTTGACAAAGGAACCGAAACCTTACAATGGAAAAATAATAGCATCTTCAACAAATGACACCGGTTTAACTGAATGTCTACATGTTTAAAATGTAAATACATCCATATTTATCACCTTGCAGAAAACTAAAGTCCAAGTGGATCAAGGATCTTAACATAAAGCCAGAGATACCAAATCTGTTAGAAAAAAAAAAGTGGGGAAGAGCTTTGAACGTATTGGCACAGGAGACAGCTTCCTGAACAGAACACCAACAGCTCAAGCTCTAAGATCAATAGTCAATAAATAGGACCTCTTGAAATTGAAAAGTTTCTGTAAGGCAAAGGACACTGTCAACAGAACAAAATGGCAGCCTACAGATTGGGAAAAGATCTTCACCACTCCTATATCTGACAAAAGGCAAACATCCAAAATATATCAAGAAATTAAACACCAACAAAACAAATAATCCAAGTTTTAAAATGGGTACAGAGATAAAAAGAGAATTCTCAACAGAGGAATCTCTAATGTCTGAGAAGCACTTAAAAATGTTCAACATCCTTAGTCATCCAGGAAATGCAAATCAAAACAACTCTGAGATTCCACCTTACCCTAGGCAGAATGGCTGGGATCAAAAACTCAAGTGACAGAATATGCTGGCAAGGATGTGGAGAAAGGGCACCACTCCTGCATTGTTCCTGGGAGTGTAAACTTGTACAACCACTTTGAAATTCAATCTGGCAGTTTCTCAGAAAATTGGGAATAACTCTACCTCAAGACCCTGCTGTACCATTCCTGGGCACATACCCAAAGGATGCTCTATCACAAAACAAGGATATTTGCTCAACTATGTTCATAACAGCTTTATTTGTAATAGCCAGAAACTGGAAACAACCCAGATGTCCCTCAACCAAAGAATGGATAAAGAAACTGTGGTACATTTACATAATGAAATACTACTCAGCTATTAAAAACAAGGAAATCATGAAATTTGCAGGCAAATGGTGGGAACTAGAAAAGATCATCCTGAGTGAGATAACCCAGACCCAAAAAGACACACATAGAATGTTCTTACTTATAAGCAGATATTAGGATGCAGGACATACAGGATAACCACACTATAATTCACAGATCCAAAGAAGCTAAGTGACAAGGACACAGGGGAGGATGCATGAATCTCACTGAGAAGGGGAAATAGAATAGATAGAGGAAGTGCTCAAAGAGAGGGGACAGGATAGGAGAGAGAGTTATGAGGGACATGAGATAGGGATCTGGTATGGAGAGAGAAAGAGAGGTGGAAGGAGGACAGAGGGCATGCAGGAGAAGAGAAATCATGGCCTGGGGCATCTCTGAGACAGGCTGGAGACCTACAATAGGGTAGGCTTCTGGGAGGCCTTGGGGGTGACTCTAGTGAGAAACATGGAGACTAAAGAGGCCACCCACTAACCGGACAAGACTCCAAGTAGAGGGAGGGAAACACCAACCCACCTACAAAAACTTGGACCCAGAATTTACCCTGCCTGCAAAATGTGCAGGGATAAAGATAGAGCAGAGACTGAGGTGTGTCCAACCAATGTTTGGCCACACCATGGGAGAGAGGCAACCCCTAACACTATTAAGGGTTCTCTGCCATGCTTGTAGACAGGAGCTATCATAGCTGGCTTTTGAGAGGCTCCACCCAGAAGCAGATTGAAACAGATGCTGAGGCTCACAGCCAAACATTGGGTGGAGCACAGGGAGCCTTGTGGGAGAGTGGAAGAGTAGAAGGACCTGGAGGGAACATGATCTCCACAAGAAGACCAACAGAGCCAAATAACCTGGGCACAGGGGGGCTTGAGGAGACTGAAATAACAACTAAGAACCATGCATGGAGTGGTTCAAGGCCCCTACTCGTGTGTACATGATGGACAGCTTGGGCTTCATGTGGGTCCCTTAGCAAAGGGAGCAGGGTCTGTCTCTGACAAGGACTCTCCTGTATGCTTTGTGGGGCTGCCTTGCCTGCCCTCTGTAGTAGAGAATGTGCTCAGTCCTGAAATGCCGTGATGTGCTGGGAAGAGTAGGTGGGAGGGGGCTCCCCTTTCATAAGGGGGAGGAGAGGAGGGATATGGGGAAGAAGGAAGGAGGGTGGGAGAAGAGGAGGGAGGGGGCTGAGATTGGGATGTAAAGTGAATAAATAAATGAAGAAAGAAAGAAAGAAAGAAAGAAGGAAGGAAGGAAGGAAGGAAGGAAGAAGAAAGGAAGGAAGGAAGGAAGGAAGAAAAAAGAAAGAAAAAGAAAGAAAGAAAGAAAGAAAGAAAGAAAGAAAGAAAGAAAGAAAGAAAGAAAGAAAGAAAATGGGCTAATGAAGGGAAGAGTTACTGTTTAGGGCTGGAGAGATGGCACAGTGGTTAAGAGCCCTGTCTGCTCTTCCTGAGTTCAATTCCCAACATAAACATGGTGGATCACAACCATCTATAATGGGATCTGATGGCACCTTACAACATGCTGTTGTACATGCAGGGCACACATATACACAAAATAAATAAATGAATATTTTTTTTAAAAAAATCTAAATAAAAAAAATAGTTTCTGTTTAATGGAATCAAGTTGCTGGATGGGAGAATTAAAAGGTCCTAAGAAAGGGTAGGGGTGATGGATGGACAAGAATGTGGATGTTATTTATGCCATTAAATCATATATTTTAAATGGCCAAAACATTATTTTGTTGTTTGTAATTTGGTGTAATAAAATTCAGGCAACCGGACAGGAGCTTAGCACAAAGGGCTGTTGAAAGACTTTACCCAGCAAGGTAAAGGAGATGCTGAGACTCATAGCCAAACTTTGGGCCCAGTGCAGGGAATATTGTGAAAAAATGGGGAGAAAGACCTGGAGGGGACAGGAGCTCCACAAAGAGAGCAACAGAACCAAAAAATCTGGGCACAGGGGTCTTTTCTGAGACTCATACTCCAACCAAAGACCATGCATGGAGATAACCTAGAACCCCTGCACAGATGTGGAGCATGGCATCTCAGTCTCCAAGTGGGTTCCATAGTAATGGGAACAGGGACTGTTTCTGACATGAGCTTAGTGGCTGGCTCTTTGATCCCCTCCCCTTTAGTGGGGAACAGCCTTACCAGGCCACAGAGGAAGACAATGCAGACAGTCCTGCTGAGACTTGATAGGCTAGGGTCAGAGGGAAGGGGAAGAGGATCTCCCCTATCAGTGTGCTTGGTGAGGGGCATGAAAGGAGATGGTGGAGGAGGGGTGGGAGTGGGAGAGGATGAGGAAAGGGGCTACAGTGGGGATACAGTGAATAAACTGTAATTCATAAAATATTTAAAAATAAAGTGGAAATAACAGTTTAAAATAAAATATTTCTCTTTTTCGAGCAAGCCTGTGGTATTTCTCTCTCTGGCCCAAGCAGTCACTGAACATTTGATCCTCCTGCCTCTACCTTCTACATGCTGGCCTCACAGGCATGCACCACCTTGCCCAGATTGCAAAATTCTATAGCCAAACCCAGCTATTTGTGCCAGGCAAGTAATCAACACCTGAGCTTCATCTCCAGCTGGTTTACTTAAAAGTCAATCAACGTTTTTATAATGAGTGAGTTGGTACTTATTAAATTTTGATGCTGTTTCAGAGCCACGATGTGGTGCCATACCCTGCAATCCTGTAATCTAGTGCTGGGGAAATGGAGGCAGAGGATCAGGTAGATAACCAGGATAAGGCCAGTCTAGACTACAGAAGACATCATCTCAAAGCATGTCCAACCATGCAACAGGCTGATGAAAAGGAAGCTTTACTATTCATTATAAAATAAAAAAAGTTAAATATTTACAGTGATATCAACACGTCAAAATATATTGAAGGAAATAAAATGACACTCACCTATAATTCAGGAATAAATGGGAAGGATGGGTGGCAATATTTTCCTAGTGTTGTCTAGGTTACTTGAAACCCATTCTAGGATTCAGGGCCATATACACTGCCCCAAACAGTGAGAGTATTCAGATCGCTTCTATCGAGGCACATTCATGGCTTGTGCCTGAGAAGTTTTACTCATCTAACACTAAGAATGAGAAACCACAGAGTCAGCCAGAATGCTTGTGAAAGCACACTCAGGGATACCTGGTAGATGGTGCATCCCCTCGAACTCAAGAGACTGCATGGCAGGCAGGGTGAGAAGCAGCTCCTGTTCTGCTGTGCTGAGCTCCAGCATGCACACAAAGCACTTGGTGACAGAGGTCTTATTCAGCTCCAGAGCCCGGCGGATGCTTTCAAGAAAGCCACTGCTGTCGGACAAGCAGAGCTCAATATTCTGTGAAGGTGAGAAAACTTCCATTAGGACCCAGTGCAGTGCTTGGTCTGCTGGCCCATGTCAGCCACTGCAACTTCCAACCTAGGGATCTTGTGTGGCTTGGGTGACAGTTTCCAGTACCCTTCCCTGATGTCTGGGGGGGCCCTGGGTCAGATATTTACATATTTACTGATGATCTCCTCATTTTCAGTAAATGTTTTCTTCCAATCTTTTATATGTTCAAATACACAGGTTTAGTCCTTATCTATAGCTGGTGGCTGCAAGTTTTCAAAATATCTCTTGAATGAATAATCTATATGAGAAGACATTTTATTTCCTTTTATGGAAACCTGTAAACTCTTCAACAGTGACAGGTGTTCTGGGTGGTCCCAAAAGTACAGGAAATGCAATATTCTCAAAGCCAGTGTTCTCCCTCGAGGGAATTGCAAAATCAATGGAGAACATGCAGAAACTGTGTTGCTTTCATAACCAATGTTTAAAGCAATATATAATAAATGTTCTGAAAGGAATGAACAGAAAGCTTCTGGAGCTTCTTGGCACAGCGCCCTAACAAACTCCACCCACTTGAAAATTTCCGGGTAGAGTTTCTTATAATTCTCATAGTCAGACATGTTCTTCAGCGACTCTTTCTCATCCACCAACTGAAGCAAATGAGACACAACTTGTGGCCCTACCCTTGATGAAGGGTGGCTAGAGACATACTATAAAAAATTGTAGTAGGTGGTCAGAGCCTTCAAGGGCAAGTTAATTTGTCTCAAATAATGAATTCCCAGGTCTTGGTCTTCCTGTCTGTCTGAACCCAGAGTTCAGTCAGCCTCATGGCAGCAAGAAATTCTTCGAAGAGAGGACTTAAAACCCGGTAGACTGTTCTCAGCCTCTGGGCAATGAATTTGCTCATAAAGCAGGTGGGTGGTCAGGTCTTCATCTTCATCTACTCCAGCCTCTGTGAGGTCATCATTGTTGAACTCAGATCATGAAGAACAATGCCCCCTCCAGGCCAGCTGCCCACCTGAGCACACAGTGGCCTTGAGGGCTTCAGCTGCAGCTTTGTACTTTAAGGACAGGTACTTCATATAGGACTTGAAAACTGCCACATCATGAAAGGGCTGATCAGAAGGATTTTGAAACCAGTCAGAACAGAGTGCTGCCATGAAGAGAGGAGTTTTGTGAATTCCCTGTAAATCCTCATTCTGTCCAAAGTAAACCATAAACTTTTGCAGAAGTGTTATACTCAATGAGAAGACCTTCCAAAATACAGAGAATGAATGATAGAAAGGAAACTCTTTGATCTCTAGAATTGTATCCAGGTATGGACGGATGGACCTGGCCCTGTTTGTATGGACAGGGATCAATAAGCAGGTTAGTGACAAGTAGTTTTTGGTAATCAGTGTCTCTAGCACTTGGGGGAGGGAGTCCACCCCATTATAGTCATCCAATAGGAACAGCACCTGGTGTTTTAATGGCTGGATGATGCTGCTCAGGCACACTTCACTAACACAGCCTCCTGCATCTAGAAGTTGGGCACAGATGATGCTGGCCAGACCCTGATCTGGTCTGGTGGAACTAAAGGAGAGGTAGAAGACTAGCTGGAACCTGTTCAACAGGGGACAGCACCCTGATGCCCAAAGAAAAGCTATTTTCTTCAGGAAGGTTGTCTTACCACTGCCAAGTTCCCCCTCCACACACATGACTAAGCTGAGATTGGCGAAGACCTTGGGGATCCTCAGGGCCCCTTGCACTGGCCTGCTTATGTGCTTTGAAATGATGGACACATCACAGCCAAGCAAGTGGTCAGTGCCTTGGCTAGAGCACACCTCTGGCAAATTCATGTGGCAGAAAGTGGCTTTGGTGTAGGCGCCTCGCAGCTGCTCACTCAGACTCTTTGCCTCCTGAAACCACTGGGCTTCCCTCAGAGCCAAGCATGTGGAGAGAAGGGAGGCAGAGGAAGCTGTATCTTCACATCTCTCTGATTGCTTTGCTTGTCTGCTAAGAGTAGATTAGGACTCTCCTTCACATCCCATGAACCCCCTCCATACCTTCTCATCTTTCCATAGCATCAGAATGTGGGGTACTATGTCTAACGCCTCTCATTTGACAGAGACTTGGATATCCTGGTACCCTAACTTCCCTTTAGGATCTCAGGAGACCAGCCTGCTGCACAATGCCTTTAACACTGGCTGCTTTGGATCTGGCATGAGGACTGCTGTCAGTAGTCCTGCATTCACTCTCAAGATGCCACGGGAGCACTGACTCTCTCACCCACAACTCGCTTCACCTCAGTGCTCTCCTCTAGGAGCTCCTCAGACAATTAGAAATATGCTTTCCTGTCCAATGTACAAATACACAGAATCCCATGTGCTTTCATGTTCCTACCAGCCTCGGTGGGATGAACTGGGTCCTCATGATTGCTTTCACTTGTGATTTCCTTTGAAAGGGAAATCCTTTATTAAATTAAAATTTGCATGACCGTGAGACATAATGTTATCATTGAGAACCCAATGTCTTCTAGACTTAACTCTGTTTGTGTCATGTATTCTACCAACAGAACAACATTTCCAGACCTTGCAACGTTATTTTGAAATTTGCAAATATTGTACACATATCACATCAACCCAGAGTTGATTATCTTTTCAGTTTTCACCCTTTTTTCTTCATTTCTTTTTCTGGTTTGTTTGCTGTCGGGTTTTTGTTTTGTTTTGTTTTGTTTTGTTTTGTTTTTAGAGATGGGGTTTTATAGTATAATCCAGGCTGATCTTGAACTCAGCCATCTTCTTGCCTCAGCTTCCAGAATGCTATATTGTAGACATGAGCCATGATTCCCAGATTTGTTTTTGATTTGTGGGAAGGCAATCTTAGCACACCTACCAAACAACTGGGGCATGCAGCAGTTGGTATGCCCATTGGATTCACAGTTGCGTCTTGTTGCAAAAATAGATTTCCTGATTTACTACTTGGCATTTAGTTTTGTTCACAAAGCACATTCATAGGCCAGAAATATATCTCACTTCAGAATGCTTGTGTAGCACAAAAGGGGTCTTGGTTTCAATACAAGAAACAACATCAAAAGTCAAATCAGCTCAACTTGGGTGCACAGTTAGAACCATAGCATTTTTAAGGCTGAGACAGAGATCCCAAGTTCCAGGTCAGGTTTGGCTACACAGAAAATTCAAAATCAGCCTAAGCTGAAAATTTGAAAATCTGTCTCAAGCAAAAGTCCAACCAAGGAAAATGACACATGACTTTAATGTTCAAAAGTTCTAGCAGAAAGTCAAGCCTACTGCCCTGCAGGAAAAGGGCAGATGGAATGTGTTTAATCTGCATTTTAATCAAGTTGAAGTCTAAAAGAGTCTCAAGGGTCTACTTCTTCTGGGAGAAGGGCTCACTGTTCACTGTGACTCCCCATCTATAGGTATCGTGTGACAGTTGCTTCTTAGATTCTCGTAGACTCTATCTAATTATGGTACATTTAAAGTTGACAATTTCGGCTCAACCCCACAATGATGTGTTGCTGAGTCAGAGAAGGGACGGGGCTCATTACCATGGCTTCCAGAAGTGCATGGTGGCTCTCAAGGGCTGGAATCACTTCTGCAGAGGACTTCAGGTTTTGAAGAAATAAGCAACTACGCAGAGAAGAGAAAAGTCATGAAATGGTTCCATGCAGTTAAATGTCTGCATTAGCTTTATGGAGAACATGAAGATTCAGGACCAGGAATGAGGCAGAAAGTAAACATTCTCAGTGACTCTGTCAGTCTTGCATCCTGTATAACCTTCAGTCTCTGGGTTCCAAAAACCGCATGTGGTTTGTAAAGTAATGGTGAGAATATTCGGGGAATGTGTTGGAGTGAGAACAGAGTTAGTGTGTTAGGCCCAGCAAGAGCCTAAATATAAGAAGGTATGAAGAGAACTCAGGAAACTAATCATCCATCCATGCAAAATCGCAAGAGGTGCATTCTTACCATTAGGCAATGGGGTCAACCCTGCTGGTCAGCAAGGAGTGGCACTGGGAGACAAAGACCTTAGGTTTTTAAAAGACAAAAGGTGGGAATCTCCTGGGG
This sequence comes from Meriones unguiculatus, assembly GCF_030254825.1. Lineage (NCBI taxonomy): Eukaryota > Metazoa > Chordata > Mammalia > Rodentia > Muridae > Meriones > Meriones unguiculatus. The sequence goes on along the minus strand of NC_083354.1, from coordinate 74,453,943 downwards.
TTTATATCTTGGCGATTCGAAATTGGTTGAGGTGTTTAACTTTTAAAATAATCGGTTAGTTCTGGTCACCCTTATGTCCGGTCAGCCTTGTTGTAAATATCTCATCTTCAAGTCAGTTTGGAATTTCCTGCCATATGAGATAAAGCTACAGTTAAAGTAGGAAAGTGATTAACTCATCTCAGTTTCCAAACAAAGGTCATCTCACAGGCGCAGCCGGTGATTTATTCTCCATTTAGTAGGGATATCTGCTTGTTCTCTTCCTTATCTCTGCCCTCACAGATGGCTGATGTCAGGAACCTTTACATTCCTCGGCTCTCTGGAGAAGCACTAAGAGGCTTTAATTAAAATGGGCCTAAACCTTGAAAATATAAGTTATAAGGCAATTGAAAGAAACATAGGTTACAAACTTAGTCTGATTCTTTCAAGTGCCTGTCTGTGAAATCAGCTAAAATAATCTTAAAGTATAGAAAGTAGTGACACAGCACTGTGGGTGCAGAGCCAAGAGGATAACTAGGGCTCCTTGGATGCTACCTTTGCTCCAGGGTTAGAGAGAGACCCTGCTTCAAGGGAACAGGAGGGTGACATAAAGGAGAGGAGACTCCCTGTCTCCCTTTGGCCCTATGTAGAACACACAATGCACACACAAACACACATTAACTAAGTTAACAAGGTAAAAATAAATAAAAATTCACAGATTATAAAATGAGAAAACTCTATATAGTCATGAAAAAAGAACAACAAAGGACAGTAAAAAATATTCAACAAAGTGTACAATTAAGAATTTGGTTAACAATAATTTTTAATTCATGTTAAACTGTCATAAACAAATCTACAAGATCTGAGTGTGCCAACTACATGAAATTCACATTAAGAATAAAAACATAGATATCACACAGTTAAATAAAATTTGATGCTTGCTGCACAAACATGGAGACTGGGCTCAGATCTCCAGCACCTGTGTAACAGCAAGGGAATAGGGACAGTGTAATCTTAGTGCCATAGAAGGAGAAACAGGAAGACTGTAGGGGCTCACTAGACAGCCAGTAAGTCTCATTGGCAAGCTCCAGGTTTAGTGAGAGACCTGTCTCACAAAATAAGTTGGACAAAACTACAGACCTATTTCTGAATACACAGAGCATGTTGCTTTCAGGACAGAGAGGAATCAAGCTGGAACTGACTCAGAATTTCCTCCCTGCTGTCTCCCTGTCACAGTACTGGAAGAGGCTTTGCAGTCTGCTGGGAGAGGAAGGCCACCTGTATTCTACAACATCACCATCATGCCAGACAAGAGGTGGCCAACATTGAAGAGTGGCCTGAATCTTTGGGGATAACCGATGGCTATTGAATTGGACTTGAGGCTGCTTCACAGATGCTCTAATCATGGTCAAGCTGGGTGTGGTGGTGCAGGCCTGTAAATCTCGGCACTTGGGTGTCAAAGACAGATGGATCTCTGGGTCAAAGGCCAGACTGATCTACATAGCAAAGTCAGAACAGAAAGGGCAATTCCGTGAGACAAAATGAAAGAAAACAAACCCTAAACTAAAGAAACTAAACTAAACTAAAGAACCTAAAGAAATTAAACTTAAAGAAAACAAAAACCCAAACTAACCCTGGTCAAAAGCCCATGGCCCAGAAAGTCTATAAAGGTCTTAGCAGGACAGGGTCTACTAATGCTATCTGGCTTAATGGATATCCTGTCAAAATTTCTTCTGAATATTTATGTTCATATGCAAAGAATTATGCTGCTTTGAACCTTGGCTAGGTAAGCTTCTCGCTGTAGTACATGTTGTGGTGAATTGCAATGTTAGCAGCAGAGTTTTCAGACAGTGAAGTGGGAGTTTGGGGAAATGAAAGCCTGCAGAAAGATACTTCGGGGCAGGTGCTGAGACCCATAAACTAACTTTGGGCAGAGTGCAAGGAATCTTGGGAAAGAAGAGGGAGATAGTAAGACCTGGAGAGGACAGGATCTCCACAAGGATAGCAACAGAACCAAAATATCTGGGCTAAGGGGTCTTTTCTGAGACTGATACTCCAACCAAGGACCATTCATGGAGATAACTTAGAACCCCTGCACAGATGTAGGCCATGGCAGCTAATAAGGGGACAGTCTCTGACATGAACTCAGTAGCTGGCTCTTTGACTGCCTCCAAAGGAAGGGGGAGCAGCCTTGCCAGGCCACAGAGGAGGACAATGCACCCAGTTCTGAGGAGACCAGAAAAGCTAGGGTCAAATGGAAGGGGAGGAGGATCTCCCTTAACCTTGGACGTGGAGAGGGGCATAGGAGGAGATGAGTGAGGAAGGGCAGGATTGGGAGGAGAGGAGGGAGGTGACTATAGCTGGGATACAAAGTGAATAAACTGTAATTAAGATAAAATATGAAATTTAATTAAAAAAAGAGTACTTTGGTGAAGGAGAGTTAGCTTTGGAGATGTGATATTTCAATGCCTATTGAAGATGTATCTATAGTCTCAGGCTAGATCTGGAGATGGAGGAGGCGGTATAGACCTGGAACTCAAAGCCATTGAGCTGGATGAGGTGGTCCAGGAAGTGCACTTAACAGAGACAAAGTCAGGAGAACTCAGACCCCCACTTCCCCTGCCACACATGTGGTCATAGAGGAGAAACAGCAGGGGGCTGAGCTGCAGCTCTCTGAGGAGGAAACAGGAGTGATGCCTCAGGGAAGGTGGAGCAGGTGCTTCCTGAGGCCAGTGATGGGCCCCACTGGAGTTACCAGTAATGAAGTAAAATAAGGTACAAAAGGCCAATTAGTAATTAAAGATTTATTGATTCCTTTAGTGAAAGCACTGCCAGTCCACCTTATTGTCAAGCATAACTACACCTTGCTACCTGGAACAGAGTGACCTGTCATTTCTATCTACTCACTGGATTCTGTTATAACATTTAAACATTTCTGACAATAAAGTATTACATATCAAATCAGATAATAAACAAGATAATGTCTGATCCTATAGAGACAAGGTGTCTCTGAGTTTGAGAGACAGGTCTCTCAAACTTGGTCTACAGAGTGAGTCTAAAAACAGCCATGACTACACAGAGAAACCCTGTCTCAAAAGAAACAGAGAGAGAGAACAGAAAGAGAAATAGAGATAGACTGTCTTGGAACCAAACATGGGTCCTCTGTAAAAGTGACAAGTGTTCTTAACAATCTCTTAACAAGTGTTCTTAACATCTCTCAAAGTCCTGAATCTTTATTTTACACATAAAAAACAAAACAAAACAAAACAATACAAAACAAAAAACCCCAGAGAACTGTAAGATAAAGAATAATACAGAAAGGGGTAGAATGGAAAGTAAGAATACTTTCTGACTCAACTTTACAGATATAATAAAAGATTTAATAAAATTTTAGAGCTGTTTGGAAATATATTTTCTTCAGATTTATTGAGGTATAAATTGACCAATTAAAAGTATATATTTATGTTAAGCCAACACAAGTATCAAGGTAAAATTTTATATACATATGGAATACTAAATGACTGTCAAAGCCAAGTTAATATATCCATGAGTCCTTAATGTTTCTGCAAATATGATTTTAACAATCCTAGCCCTAGGAGGCAGAGGCAGACAAATCTCTGTGAGTTCCAGATAGGCCCGGTCCACATATTCAGTTCCAGGCTATCAAAGGCTACCTAGTGAAAACCTGTCTCTAAACAACAAAATGGAAAAACAAAGGAAACCTTAAGGCCATTACAGCACATGCAAACTTTTCAAAAGCCTCTGGAATGAAAGCAGTTGTCTCTAAGCCCATTTCCCCCCTCACATTGGCAATGAATGAGAGATGACAGCAAGCATGGCCACACCAAGGCTGGTGAACATACAAAAGCCCTGCAAAGACTAAGCATCTCCTGGAAAGTCAGCTGCATCCTGTGGTGAAGTCGACTCTTGCTTCATCATGTGTGAGACTGATGCAATACTAAACCATCAGTTTCTTACCTCCATCAAATACTCCTTACATGTTCTGGCTTTTATACACTGATGTTCTTTTCCCCAGCCCATTCCTATTGACCTTGCAATGGAGTAGTCTCTGCATGAACTTGACAAAGTCTGTAATCTTTAGACAGGAGGACCATACAAGGACTGCCAAGGCACTGCTCATCATTGTTGCTAAGTTTAGTGAGGAACAGGCAGGCTTCTAGAAAATTATCAGCAGCCTACACCTTTAATAAATATGATTTCATATGATGGTTAGTTATGCCTTTATTTTTTTAACTTTTATTAATTACACTTAAATCACTTTGTATCCCCCATAAATCCCCTCCCTCCTCCCCTCTAATCCCACCTCCCCCTTTTTCACACATGCTTCTCCCCAAGTCCACTGATAGGGGCAGTCCCCCTCTCCTCCCTTCTGATCCTAGTCTATTAGGTCTCATCAGGAGTGGCTGCACTGTCATCTTCTGTGGCCTGGTAAGGCTGCTTCCTGCTCCGGGGGAGGTGATCAAAGAGCAGGTTGATCAGTTAAGACAAGATCTTGCTATGTAACACAGGCTGCTCTGAACTTCTTGATTCTCCCACTTCAGTCTCCTAAATGCTGAAAGTACAGAGGAGTACCACCTTGCTTAGCTACAGTAAAATGTTTTAGGAAATCAGATATTTAAAACTGTCAGTAGCCTTCAGCTGCATCCTTCACTTCTGAATGACAGGAGAGAATGGCAGTACCCATTTCCAGAAGATAGTCAAGCGTTTGCACTGAGGGTGTCTTTCCTTCATAGCGTTCATCACTTTCATGTCCTCTTCATCCAGGAGCCAGCTGCGCATCCCGAGCCAGATGAGGCTGGGCAGTCTCATCACACACTGGCTCAGAGCCTTGACAGTGGTGGCTTGAACTTGGATGCATTCTGAGAGATTCCTGCTGATGTTCAGCTCTTGCAGGTTTGGCAGGTTGTCGAGGACTTCAAAGAATTGTCTGTATCCTTCCTCTGTAATATTATGATTTACTGAAAGATTTAAGTTCTCAAGTTTCTGGAAGCCTCCACTGGTTGCTACCTTGGCTAGAAAACAAAACATTTATGAAATGAGACTCCTGAGGCTGTCAATAATGGTGACAAGTTATTGGTACTACTCCCAACCATGACAATGAAAGTAGGAAATGGTCAACATGATGTTTTAGAGGTCATTCTTTGAAAGCACCAAACAGCTGCCTGGCCAATAGGGAATGACCTTGCCAAACTGCAAAGGGGAAACAGAAACCAGGAGGAAGTGCCAAGACATGTAAAAAAGAAACAAACAAACAAACAAAAACACTGATCTACCAAAAAGATCTTACAACTCTACATGTGCTTTGCACTTAGCTTGAAGATATAAAAGAAAACTAGAGCCATAAGGAAGGTAGACAGGTGGCAGAGATCAATAGATTGAATGACTGACTGATTGATGGAATGACTGATTGACTTTTGTGGTGCTTGGGCATGACCTCAGGGCTTCACACAATCTAAATGAGTATTGCTGAGTACATCTCCAGTTTCACACCTGGAGATTTAAACACACCCTCTGGAAGTAATTATGGTGTAAATAATGGAATCTATCTCACATGGAATCATGCCCTTAGCTCCTCTTTTAAGGGTTAATCATGTGGGGCAGGTCAGGGACCTGGCTAGGAGACCACCTTTAGGAAGATGGGTTCACCTTAAGATAATGTGTTTTTCTTCTTAGAATTTTTGAGCCCTACTGCAGTATCCATGAGCCAAGTATGATCTATCTGGCTTCTGAGGTGCATCTCAGAAAGGTAAACCATTTCTTTTTCCTCTCATGTTTTTCTTTCAGATGTTGGTCAATCTGAAAGATGTTCCTCAACTCCTCAACTAAAGTGGTGCAGGATATTTGATCCCATTATGAAGCCCATAATTGTGTACTGTAAAACCCTGTTTCTTATCTTGTTTGTTTGAGCTGAGAGTAGCAGGCCTGATCCCCACCCCCCAAAAGTTACCATTGGGCATAACAAGCCCTATCACACACCTTTCGTCCAATATTTTTTTATTGTGAACAGGTGATTATGGTGTGGTTTACACAGCCCTAACACACACCCTTAATTCAAGAGCTTTCTGTACACCAAATTTAATAAAGTTAACCTTAGATCAAGAGGCAGAGCAATAAACAAGCTCATAGTGATTAAAGAATAGGAGGGACTTTGAATTGAGGGGTATTTAAGACACTGTGGAGACATAGAAAAGAGCTATTACCTCAAGCTCTGGCTTTAGCTTGGGCTTCAGCTCCTCAGCTCCATGGCTTTGGGGCTTTGAACTAGCAAGCCCTCAGCCTTGGGATTTTTGGCCTTTGCTTCCTGAGCTGCCACTTGAGCTAGTAAACCTTTTGGGTTTTTTCCATCCAGACCTGAGCTGAGAAGGAATGTCAGCTGGGTCCTTTCTCTGCCTCTCTGAGCTAGTAGGTTTTCATCCTGGCATCTGGCTCCTGAGTCTTTATTGGTAAAATTTATTGGTAAAAAATTGTTTATAACAACAGTTGTCAGGGACCACCTGTGGAAACTCACCAACTTTCCTCAACTTGCCCGTTCCCTTACCTGCGGTAAACATACTGCTTGGAGATGTCAGGGAACACCTGTTGAAACTCACCAACTTGCCTCAACTTGCCCGTTCCCTTACCTGCGGTAAACATACTGCTTGGCAGCAGCAGAGATGTGCTCACAGAACCGTGGCTTATCACAAGATGTTTCAGGCCCCTGGCCGAGAAGAATCTGTAACTTGTCACCCACCCTACTTCCTCATCCTAAACCCTTTATAAAAGCTTATTTTGCTCAGTAAAGTTAGTCCTTGACAAGCACCTGTTTGCTTGGACTCGTCTTTTCTCTCTTCCATCATTTCACAGGATCAGATCCTCTTCTATCCCCCGAATAACAAGCTCCGCTGGCCAGGGCAAACAGTAAAGCTTCCGATTTTATTACCCATGAGAATCATGAGAGTACCCAAACTACAAGGGATTGACAATATTTACTAGGGACAGAATGTCAACCAACTTCTGTTGAAGGTAAAAGCTACCACAACACCATGGAGACTTTTGCTCCTGTTTCTTTGTTTGTGATCAGTCTCCTGTGACCCAACCTGGCCTTGAACTTGCTATTTAGACAAGGAACCCTTGAACCTCCTCAAGTGTAGACTTACAAGCATTACCACATCTAAGCAAAAAACATGGTTTAATCAATATTTGTAAGGTATCTCAGAAATTCCATCCCCAAAAATACCCAACATGTATATTTTATGAGAATGCTCTTAGAAGCACTTCACAGTAACCAGCTACTAGAAACAACTCAAATGCCCATTGAATAGACACACAGAGGGCACACGTGGTCAAATAATGAACAGATGCATAGCAGTGAAATCAAGGCACTATGGTCATATGTATTATTCTGAAATAAGGTACAAACACAATTTTTGGTGAAAAAAGACAAAGCATTGCTTATCGTGTAGAATTCTCTTATATGAAAAGTCTAGCTGTAAATAAAGCTATGGTGAGAGAGAGCAGTGCAGTGGTCATTTGTGTATGGAAGTGGAGGGCGCTGTTCGAGAATGGATACAACTTGGGCTTTCAGGCACTGGGGAAGCTCTGTGCCTTAACCTGGTTCATTGCCACACTGATTTGATGGCAAATGTTTCAGTAACATGTGCAGGAAAACGAATGCAGCTCTATATTTCAACTTGCTACAACTTGTTTACATATTGCCAGTATCCAGTTGACTAAAAGGGGATACGGCCAGGTATCTGAAGCAACAAGTGTGGAGACATAGATTTTACCGGGGTGTGGTCCAGTAGAGGAACACTGCTCTGGTGTATGTGAAGTACTGAGTTCAATCCCCAGCACTGGGAATACAAACCACAGCCTGAACACTTCTCTACCTACCCTCCCTTACCCCTTTACCGTGACCACCTCTAAAGAAAAAAAAAAAGGGAGAGCACTGAACTTCCCACTTAGACCAAGATAAATCTAAATTTCCAAAAGGGCATGAGAAGCAGCAGCATGATAGTGCAAATGAGGAATGCTTTGGAAGCCTTTCTCAGGTCTAGACATTTACAGCAGGTAGCTCCAGGGGCACCACTGCTTACACACAGGGTGAAACCTTTTCTCTGAGGGAAGCTCACCAATTTCCATCACATTGTTGTCATCCAAGGTGTGGTGAAAGGCAAGAACTCAGAGACTCTGAAGCTGCAGACACTGCTGGACAATCAGTCTGGCCACTTGGTGAATCCCGTCCCCAGTGGGAAGAAGCAGTTCCTCCAGGTTCCTGAGAGAACCCAGAGCCAGTGCTATGGGAGACACAGCAAGCCATCCTCTGTAGTTGTTCCATTATGAGCAGCTGTGACCTAGTCATTCTGCACTCTAGGAGGCCCCACCTAACAGAGGCCCTCCTCATCACTGCCCTCTCAAAGAAGAAGAGAAAAGGGTTCAGTGTTCCAAGATATTTGATCACACTGTGAACCCCGAGCTTGTGTTGTTTATCAAAATATCCTGTTTCTAGTTGTGGTGGGGCTCATCCTTAGTAAACGCCTTTAATCCAAGAATTTGCCTGAACAGGATTAAATAAATCAACAAAAGTTCAAGAGGTGGAGCAAGCAACCAGTTGATAGGGAGTGAATGTAGAAAAAAATAGTAAGAAAAGGCAGAAGGATGGATAAAGAAACACATGGGAAGTAGAAGAGTAAGATACTGAGTTTTGAGGGGTTTTAGAGATGGTATTGGGAAAGAGAGTTTCCCTTTGTCACATAGATTGAGGAGGAAGGTCACATAAATGCTTTCTCTGCCTCTCTCAAACAGCAGCCTTTTTAAATTTTTTGCCCAAGCATCTTGCTCCTGCATCTTTATTGGTGAAATTGAGTGATTGAAATTTGTACATATATATATATATATATATATATATATATATATATATATATATAGTGCTTCAACACATGGCACAACCACATGGACAGGGAAATTATGCCAGTGCAGACAAACTGAGAAGCTGTAAGATTTGTTAAGTCACCTGGAAGTTCTCCAAGAAAGAGTTAAGATGGGAAATACCATAATACAAGGTGGTAGATCCCTGCATAATCCTGCTTTAGATAGCTTTAAAACAGCAGCAGTAAATGAAAAGATAAACGACTTGACTGAGATTGACATAATTCAGATTATAGTTACACCAGCCTAGCAATTAATATTTTATCCTTAATAGCCATAGTAGAATTTTGTACCCTCTCAAAGAAAAAAAAGAAAACTTAGAGATATAGGGAAAATAAAAATATCAAAAGTGGACTGATAGGATACAAGCCTTAGAAGAAAAATTAGAAATACTTATAAATAAAAATGAGAACAACACTCAGACAAAGTCAGAGACATTTAGATAAGAACTTACTGTGCCACCGCATGATGAAACTGAAGAGGGGCAGCTTAAGGTTATTAGAAAACCAACCTTAGATTATACAGCAACTATACAAAAGATGATAGATACCCCTAATGTTCTGAGGAAGTTAAATGGAATCTTATAAGCATATTAAATTTGAGATTTAAAGAAGTAATCATTTTATTTGGTATGCATTCACCCTATGTGAAGTAAATATTTAAACTTATTGGCAACTTAGAACAGGATTATCCTTTGTCTGGAAAGATTTGGCAACAGCAATATTGGAAGCTAGTTCTCAGTTACAATGGCAAACATGGTAGAAAGAGGAAGCTAGGACTATAGAACAATGGTATGAGACTAGAAGTATTAATATTTCCCAGGATCCATTGCTAGGTAAAGGTCAATATGATGAGTTACAAAGGTAGCTGGAATATGATAATCACACCATGACACTTTGTTGCTTAGCAGCTTTAAATGTTTGGTACAAAGTTGAAGAATCAGGAAAGAGGTTGGAGTCATTTACTAAAATCTACAAAGACCAAAATATGTCTATATTGACCCTTTTGCAAAGATTGACTTCAGCTGTGAATAAAATAGTATCAGATTCACAAGTCAGACAAATTTTGATTGAATTTTTGGCTTTTGAAATGCTAATTCAGAGACAGGTGGTGTTGATACATGTCTCTAATCCTAGCAATCAGGAGGCTGAGGCAGGTGGATCTGTGAGTTTGAAGCCAGCCTGATCTGCAGAGTGAGTTCCAGATAGCCATGGCTACCCAGAGAAATCCTTTCTCAAAAAAACCAAAACAGAAAAAATGCTAATTCAGAATGCAAAAGTGTGAGCAGTCCTTTTAAGCAGGATTGGCACCAATAGATGAATGGACCAGAAATATGGCTGATATTGGATCTCATGTTTATAATGCTGCTCTGATAGCAGAAGTAATTTCTAACAGTCTTAAGAACAATCAAAATGTGAGATGTTTTAATTGTGGTAAGCCAGGTCATTTTTAAAGGGATAATAGACAAAGCATTCTTAGAAAGTATGGGGGTGTTTTTCCCCTGGAAATTATTGAAAAGGAAGGCTCTCAGCTTTGTGGAGTATGCAAAAGGTGTGGCAAAGGATGGCACCGGACTAATGAATGAAGATCAACAAGTGAGGAAGGGGAATGGGAGAGGTGAGACTGAATATCACTATGGTGTCCTCCAAAGGACCAGCATGGTTGATGCATGACCCATACTTTGGTGGATCATGCACAGCCACCCAACACAGACTTGAAATAAGTCAATGAATGTAAACAATAAAGGCCCAGGGAAAGGCCACTCCTCAGGCCTCATAAGACTCAGTCAGGAGGAGGCAAGTATTCAGATTTCTGTGCTGAGTCTGAGCTCTAGTCTCATCAAACAATGAGCATTTATGGGAAACACTCTTAAAAAAAGCAAGACAATGCCAATATAGGATAGAGAGCTTTATCTTCACAGTTCTTCTCAGATTTATTGTGCATAAGGAGAGCCTGAGTTTCTCCTTGATCCCTTTTGTTTCTTTTAGGTAGAGATAACAACTCTGTGTGTGTGAATGTGTGTATGTGTACGCATGTATGTACATGTGTGCTTTGTGGGGAGATTGGATAGATGAGTCATTGTGCTAAAGTATGGGCACATTCCACAACCACAGGCTGAATTTTTAAACATTGTGTCTGTACCAAACACATACAGACTCTTCTCCCTCTTCAATATTCCCAGAAGAACACAGCATAACATTTGTTTGCAGGGCGATAGGTGTTGTAGGCAATGGAGAGATGGGTTAAAGTACATGGAGGATGTGTGGAGTCATGGGCAAACATGGCACCATTTTGTATCATAGAGGATCTTCTAGTGTTTACAGCAGCAGCAGGCTTTAGACCCAACTGCCATGGGTGTCAAGGAACAACTATACACAACTTGCTTGGTTATGGGTTCACTCTAGGAGGAGGGAGAGGAGAAGAAGATGAAAAAAAATTAAGAAATGTTGTTTTACAAACTTACCAAACTTTCTTGATGTTTCCTTATCTGGAAAGTGTTGGTTGTTAAGATTCAGTAGCTTCAGAGAAACAAAATTTGGCAAGACGGTGACTAGGAAAGAAAAAATAAATTTTAGTTAGGTCAGACATGTTTCCTATGAAAAAGAAGAGTACTGTTGAAATAAAGAGTATTTCAAATGTGATGAAAGGTGATATAATGTTCAGGTTGAATTACTATGCCTAAGTAGAAGATGAAAATGAAAGATTTAAATTGTAGACAGATGTGTTTCACTTTTGTGAAAGCGTCACTGAAGATCAAGTGTCGTCACAGTTCCCACGATACCAGTTGCATTTTAATCCTAGAGTACTGAATGACTGTGTACAGGAGCATCTAAAGTCAAAGTTGTCCAGTTCTTACCAAATGAAGTGGTTTCAAAGCATCGTACAGAAAACTCAATCTCTCTGATTTTCTTGCAGGAAGCAAGCACAGCCATGAGAGACTCACAATTCAACAGGAAATTACATTTCAGATGGAAGACATGAAGATTTGGAGAGTTCTGAATCATTTTAACTGCAAAAGATGAAATATTTTCAGAAATTAGAGACGGCCACGAATTTCTATCAGAATTGGACCCTCAACATCAGTTCCAGCCACACTGATTTAACAGGCTGTGACTCGGGGGCCCAGTGCCTCTGTGACAAAGTGGCACAGTATTTAGAAGTCAGACTACATTCATTGGGGTTATGCTCAGTTTCTGCAACTGACTAGTGAGCAGATGACCCGGGGCAAGTTCTTGACCCCCTCTGGAAACAGTGAACTGAAAAAGAAAACTATTTCTGTTCAGTATATTTCACCCCGAGTGTCAGCATCCTGATGTCTCCATGTTTGCACCCTTTACTGACACAATAGGAATTCTGTACAAAGTAATATAAAAAAAGAGAACAACTCTGAAACACAACTTTAAAAACATGTAAACATATTTATTTTGTCTGTGTGTATGTGGTGTGTGGAGATCATCCATGTGCCAAGCACATGTTGGGAGGTCAGGGGAAAACTGGGAGAACTCGATGTTTCCTTTCACCACACAGATCTATGGGACTGAAGCCAACAGGACTGACTTAAGCACATTTACCTTCAACTTTGAAAATGTTTTGTTTGCTTGCTCTTGTTTCTTTTCAGAAGGGGTCTCATATTGTATCTCCGACTAGCATGGAAATAACTACATTTACAGAGAGAGGCTGACTTTGATGTGATAGTCTTCCTGTCTAACCCCTCCAAATGCTGGGACTATAGGCAGGAGCCTCCATACTCTAGTGACTTTTTGACATGCAAATCTGCCATGTCAGTTTCTAGCTTACATCTCCTTAGTGTTCAGTGCTTTAAAAATTAAGGATCACCACAGTAGAGGACAATGCAGCCACTTTTGATGTGAACTGATAGACTAAGATCAGAAAAGAGAGGAGAACCTTCCCTATTAGTGGACTTGGGGAGTGGCATGCATGCAGAAAGGGGAGGCTGGGTGGGATCGGGAGGGGAGTAGGGAGGGGCTTATGGGGGGATACAAAATAAATAAAGTGTAATTAATTAAAAAAAAGTCAACTGAAAAAAAATTAAGGATCTGATGTTGCTTTTGTCATTTTGCTAAATGGCATGTTCTAGAAAAATGGCTGCACAGTTGTCTGTCAACAGGAGGCTGGGATGAAGAGAAATGGAGAAAAGGTTCTAACTGCTTCTTGGCTATTCAAGCCAACTCAAAAGCCATGTACTCCCTTTGTAAACTTTGTGTACATTGTAAACCCACAAGGCCCCAGGCCTACAAGCAATAAAATTGTCTCAATCCCTGATCTTGTCCCGACAATCAGGCCACAGAATCCCTCCACTCCTAGACCTCCCTGGAAAGCTCTGCCCCTCCAACCGCACACCATGCAACCCTACATAAACTCTGTGTTCCACCCAATTCTCTGCTGCTTCTTGCTTGAGAAGAAGCAACCACCTCCCCCAACTCTTCCCTCCCAATAAATCTCTTGTGCGAGATTTGTTACGTGGTGTGGCTTGGTGGTATTCCTTGGCTCTGGACTGCCAGGATATCTTCTGGAGCACACCGAAACCCTGTTGACTGAGCAGAATGTTTGCTGGGGAAACCTCCCCTGCAGAAGCAGAGCTATTACACTTGCACTGGGGAAACTCTCCAGGCAGTTGGAGCAGAATTCCTGTAGGGGAAGCCTTTCACTTCAGAGCTGCAACACCTGCACTGCTCCCAGTCAGATTCCTTCGCCCTCAGTAGACAGATCTGCACTTGCCACTCAGACAGCAAAAGAAGAGGACTCCACACACTGCTTTGCAGAGGAAGTGTTAGGAGTGTAAAGCTCAGGCTATGCAGTCAAACCTTCTGTTTGGAGACACATTTCCTTAGTCCTGAGCCATCCCTGACCTCATTTCCCCAGCTGACAATCAGCAATAATCATCATACCTTCTCTTACACAGGGGCTGTGAAGACTGAGTCAGCGGTTATGAAGGGCTGAGAACAGTTCCCCACATGTTAGACTTGGGTAACAAATAAATCTCTGCTCTCTTAAGGAGGAAGAGCACTGTTCCCACACCTTCCCATGTGGGAACAATTCACACTGTGAAGCCCAGGGAAGGTTTAAGTAATGATGGTTCTACCAATTACTAGCCAAGTAGCTTTTCCAGCTGAGACATGAGCTGGAGATCCAAGCACCATCCTTACCTAGTCTGGAGAGGTCAGACTCCGTGGAAGTTTGGATGGATAACTTCTCCATGTGGTGGAGGTTTGGGAACTCTCTAGGAAGGACTGAAAGCACATCTGCTTTGCCATCTAGTCTCACAGACAGTTCTTTCAGTCCCAGGAACTTGTCCAAGTCAGCAAAGAGTTGATCTGGAAAGCAGCACATAGTTCCCATCACTCAAGTTCCCCAGTGGAAGTTCTAAACTACGCTGTCATCTTTAGCCATTTTCATGCTTTCAGAATGAAATTTCTCAGACTTCCTAACATCTGCGTAGGAAGCACAGCCATGAAGATACTGCCATCTGATGATTATAGACTATAGGAGAAGCTCTGTGCTGGTCTCTAGACTCACAAAATATATAAAATTTTCCCCAACCAAAAAAAAGCATGGGAAACAACTGGTTTTGCACATGCAAAAGATTATAGTTTAATTCTTAACTCCAACTTACATAAAAATGTAACTCAGAACCTCTCCACCAACCTGATCCTGTGCATCCTCTACCAAAGTCTGTCCAGGTAACTCTCCAACCATCCTCTCTCATCCATCCCCAAACCGCCTAGATCTAGTTTGGATCCCACATCCAGTACCTAGGCCTAGTCCAGCCACCTCTGCTGAGTCACTGCCAAACTGTAGAATTCTTTTAAAATCCACCCTGCCTTCCTTTCCACCCCCAACCTTCAGACACATCCTACACAATCTTCTCCAGGGTCTAGCTGGGTGAGTTTTCTTGATGCACCCCACCTCCCACCTTCCCCAACCCCCACAAGCTTGGACTAAAATGCACATCTTGCATATCAGCTCAGGCTCCAGTGTCCACTTTAGCCATATCCAACTTGTAGGTCCAATCCAACCCTCACAATCATAAAACTGATTAAATGACAAAGAAAATCCAGGATTTGAAAATAAAATTCGATAAATATAGAAACACTCAGTAAGACTCAAGATAAACATATATAAAATTGAAAAACCCAATAACTGAACTAAAAAACTCAAAGGACAGACTTACAAGTATAATGAATCAAGCTGTTGATTCAGTATGAGGAGTGACTTGAAGATAAAGTACATAAAATTAGCAAAGAATATGGGGGGAAACACAGCAAAGAAACATACAGGAAATGTGGGACACCAAGAAAAGAGCAAACTTTCGAATTTGAGAAATAGATGAGGGAGAAAAAGCCCAGGTCAATGACATAGACCAGCTCTCCAACAACATCATAGAAGAAAACTTGCCCAGATTAAGAAAAGACATACCCATACAGAAGATACAGGAAGCACAGGGAACACCAAATAGAAAAAGCCTGAAAAGAAACTCTTCATGGCATATTTTGTTTTAATTTCAATAATTTAATTACTAACTACACAATAATGCTGATGTCTTTTTTTAATATTTCAACTATTGTTGTTTCTTTTCTTTTTATTTATTAAAATTTATTTACTTTGCATCCCAGCTATAGCCCCTCCTTTATCCCCTCCCAATCTAACCATCCCTCCCTCTTCTCCTTCCATGCCCATCTCCCAGCCCACTGATAGGGGAGGTCCTCCTTCCCTTCCATCTGACCCTAGCCTATCAGGTCTCATCAGGACTGGCTGCATTGTCTTCCTCTGTGGCCTGGCAAGGCTGCACCCTCTCAGGAGAAGGTGATCAGAGAGCCAGCCACTGAGTTCATGTCAGAGACAGTCCCTTTTCTCTTTACTAGGGAACCCACTTGGAGATTGAGCTGCCATAGGCTACATCTGTGCAGAGGTTCTAGGTTATCTCCATAAGTGGTCCTTGGTTGGAGTATTAGTCTCAGAAAAGACCCCTGTGTTCAGAATTTATGGTTCTATTGCTGTCTTGTGGAGCTCCTGACTTCTCCAGGTCTTCCTCGCCCTTCTTTAATAAGATTCCCTGCACTCTGCTTCATGGCATACTTTAATGAAAACATTAAGTATACAAAAAATTTGAAAACATCAGGAGAAGAAACACAGGTCACACATACAGGAACACCCATCAGAACAACAGCTGATTTCTCAATGGAAACACTGAATGCCAGAAAAGTCTGTGTCACTGCATATCAAATCCTAAAAAACCACAACAGACAATCTAGATTAATACTGATAGTAAAACTATCTACCATACTTGATTGAGGGGAAAATTCTATGATATAAATAGCCTATGAAAACTATATCCAAAAAACTAGCCTAAAGAAATTAAGGGAGACATTATTTCAGACTGAAGAGAGGGGTGAACTGAGCTAAGAGATGAAGAAATTTGAAGGTATGATTACTAAAGTACAAAGTAGCACTGAGAGCACAAACAACACCAGAAATCAACAACACATCACTACAACCAACATATGCACTTCAATAATACCTTCAAATATTAATGGTCCCAATTCTCCAATCAAATGATTCAGGCTGGCTGAATGAATCAAGAAATAAAATCATGTCAGGCAGTAGTAGCACAACCTTTAATTCCAGCACTGAGGAGGCAGAGGCAGATGGATCTCTGTGAATGAGGCTAGCCTGTTCTACAGAGCAGGTTCCAAGATAACCAAGGCCAAACAAAGAAACCCTGTCTCTAGAAACATAATAATAATAATAATAATAATAATAATAATAATAATAATAATAATATATTCATCTATCTGTTGTCTATGAGCAACTATCTTAGATTTAAAGATAGGCACTTACTAACTCCCCCTTCTCTCTTATGATTCCCTGCACTCTGCCCAAGGTTTGGTTATGAGTCTCAGCATCTGCTTTGAAACACTGCTAGGTAGAGTCTTTCAGAGGCCCTCTGTGGTAGGCTCCTGTCCTGTTTCTTGTTTTCTCCTACATCCAATGTCCATCCCATTTGTCTTTCTAAGTAAGGATTCACCAACTTACCCTGGGTCCTCTTTCTTGTTTATCTTCTTTAGGTGTATAGATTTCAGTATGTTTATCCTATCTTATAGGTCTATATAAGTGAGTATATACCATGTGTGTCCTTCTGCTTTTGGGATACCTCACTTAGGATGGTCATTTCTGGTCCCACCATTTGCCTGCAAATTTCATGATTTCCTCATTTTTAATTGTTGAGTAGTATTCCATTGTGTAAAAGTACCACAATTTCTGTATCCATTCCTCAACTGAGGGACATCTAGGTTGTTTCCAGGTTCTGGCTCTTACAAATAAAGCTGCTACAAACATGGTTGAGCAAATGTCCTTGTTTTGTACTTGAGCATCTTTTGGATATATGCCTAGGAGTGGTATAGCTGGATCTTGAGGAATCACTATTCCTAATTGTCTGAGAGGGCAGGAGCTCCACAAGGACCAAATATATCAGGGGACAGGGGTCTTTTATGAGACTATTTCTCCAGCCAAGAACCATGTATGGAAATAGCCTAGAACCCCTCCTCAGATATAGCCCAAGGTAGCTCAGTATCCAAATGTGTAGCCTAGTAAGGGGAAGAGGAACTATTTCTGACATGAACTCAATGGCTGGCTTTTCATTCCCCCCCCCCCGAAGGGAGGAGCAGACTTGCTAGGTCACAGAAGAGGACACTGCAGCCATTCCTGAAGAGACCTAATAAGCTAGGGGCAGATGGAAGGGGATTAGGTCCTCCCCTATCAGTGCCCTATCAGTGGACTTGGAAAGGGGCAGGGAGAAGATGAGGAAGGGACGGCAGGATTGGGAGGGAATGAGGGATGGGGCTACAGCTGGGATACAAAGTAAATAACCTGTGATTAATATAAAAATAAAAATTATTATTAAAAAAGAAAAAAGCTTCTATGAATATTAAAAAAATAAAGATAGGCACTTATATAGAGTAAAGGATACACAAAATACTCCAATTAAGTGACACTAAAAGTCAAGAAGCATTGTTATGCTAATATCTGACAAAATAAACTTTAAACAAAAATGATGTAGAGGAAATGAGGAAAAATACTTCACTCTAATCAGAAAACAGCTAACCAAAACACATTATTATTGTAAACATATATGCGCCAAATTCTGATGCATCCAATTGTATAAAAAGTGTACTACTGGAATTAGAGACACACACTAACACCAACGCATTGGAATTAGCTGATTTCAATACCCTTGTTTCGCCAATAGAATAAAAAATAAGCATAGAAACATCAACTTTACATGACATCATCTATGAAATGAACTTAACAGATGCCTATAGAATATTTCACCCAAACACCAAAGAACATACAGTCTACTAAGCTACACATACAAGCTTCTCTAAAATAGATCATATTCTGGGACACAAAACAAATCTGTACAAATTCTGAAAGATTTAAATAACTCAATGTATCCAGTATGGTCATAATATAATATATAAAACTTAAAATCAACACATCTCTAGCAAATACACATACTATGGAGATTAAACACATTACTGAATGATGAATGGGTCAAAGAGAAAATCAAGACAGAAATGAAAGAGATTAACTATAACTAAATAAATACAACACAACACAAAAACCTGGAGACACATTAAAAATAATCCTACATGACAATTTTATAGCTCTAAGTACTACATTAAAAAAAAAAAAACAGATAAAGTACAGATCAATGACTTAATGGTACAACTCAAACATTTGGAAAAATGAAACGAAACCAAACCCAGATCCAGTTAATGGCAAGAAATAGTAAAACTCAAAGTGGAAATTAATGAACTAAAATAAAACAACACCAGGAATCAACAAATAAGAATTGTGGCTTTTTTGAGAAAATAAACAAGATTGACAGGCCCTTGGCCCAACTAAACAAGTGAGGCAATCCAAACCTAGAAAGACAACTGTCACCTGAGGTTCCTGGCTCAAAATCTCAGATATGAGTACATAATCTGGAGTAGCAGCATAAAACAGGGGGGAAAGGCCATTGTGAGGAGAGCAATAGAGAGAGAAATAGCAACAGAGGGGAAATCGCAGGGTTCAAGCAATGTAAAAGAGTAAATACGAAAAACAGGGGACTTTAAACACAGAGGAGAGGAAGGAGACAAATAGAGAAGGAGGATGGAGGGACTATTAACTACTATATCTACTTAAATATACCTATGATACATTTAAGTAATATATAAATCTATACATACATATATAAATATCATACAAATATACATAATTTAAATGAAAATTTCTCATCTGTGCTGACAATGCTCCACCCAAAATCCCTAGGTTATGTAACAAAAATCCTGACACCAGGCATGAGAAGCCCTCTTTTTGTGTTGTCAGTCAGGATTGTCTAAGAAGCTCCCAAAACATTAAAGACTATTTCTGATGGCATTGTTTGCCTTCCAGAGGTGGAAGATATATCTCTATTGCTGAAGAGACCATGCACTTCAGGCACAGGACCTTAAGATGTGAGCTGGAACTGACCTGAGAGCCTCCTCCCTGAGGACTAGCTCTTGTTGTACCCGAAGGCAGCATGCAAGCTTCCAATGGAGGGAAGCAACCAATTCTTCACAGCTATGATATCTATGAACCACAGCAATGACCAGCGTGACACAATACCTCTAACAGTGTAATGGTGGCGTTTATACCTTAATGGTAACCAACCATCTCTAATTGGACATAAGTTCCACTCAACAAGAGGGAAGATATGACTGGTACTGGAAACCTAGCCAAGTTCTCAGGGCTTGCAAAGCTTGGATGTTGAAGAACAACCTCCACTGTACTAAACTACTGTACTAAACCAGCATAATCCCTAACTACATTCTCCATATCTGTCCTTGTGCCCACAGACTATCCCTACCCTCATCAAAGAAACTTCTCTTTGCAACAGAGGAAGACTATTACAGAAAACCAAACTGATCAAAATTAAGAATTGTGATGCCTAGTCCCAACTGACACATCTACAACATGACTGGTTGGCCTAAGGCTCAGAGATCACTGTGGGGAAAAGGATGGGAAAGATTCTAAGAGCCAGAGGAATGCCAAGATTTACTGATGTTCTGTCTTCTGGAAATGTCAGAGAATCTACACCCATGAAGTCTCACTAAGAAGGTTTCCTAAACATGACCTGAACAAGATTCACACCAATGGACATGCTAACGTGGACAGGCTGACGCTCACGAAGCCTCAGCCAGAAGGAAGAACGTCAGGCAACTAAGGACTGCTGAGATTGGGATTAATACTCTTCCCAGGGAAGAGCACACCAAATGGTTATACAATGACAAATGGTCATCACTCTGTGTGTGTGTGACATCATATGGACTGATATGGATGCAAATATATATACATATGTGTGTGTGTGTGCAACATTGTATGGACTGACCAGGTTGCATATGTGTGTAAGTGTGTGTGTGAGTGTGTGTGTGTGTGTGTGTGTGTATGTGTGTATAAAACATCTAAAGAAAAAGGTCATAAATTCGATTGAGAGCAAGGGGAGTTCATCAAAGAGGTTGAAGCAAAGAAGCGGAAGGGAGAAAAATATAATTGTTTTACACACACATATGTGTGTATACATATATTCCCAAATATATAAATACACCTGATTGATTTGTCCAATGTTACTTGTGTCTGTGTGTGTGTATGTGTGTGTGTGTGTGTGTGTTTCTGCCTTCTGTTCAATAAAAGAGCATTTAGTTAATGCCAAGGTATTCATTCCACTACTGTAAACTTAGGGTAATAGTTACCTGCTGGTTGTTTTCTTAGTTCAAAGGCATATTTTTTCTTTTGTGTTCTATGTCATAGTTAAGGTCCATTTTCAAATCTAAGGTCTAAAAGATTACCTGTTATGGTTTCATTCTTGAACTATCATTGATCTACTTTGAGCTATATTTTTATCCTATATCTCTTATCTTTAATTTTTAAATTGTTTTGAGATTAAAATAAAATTACATTATTTCTCACTTTCCATTTTTTTTACACTCCCTTCTATCTATCCCTCCATCTACATTTTTCTCATTTCTCTTATTTTGAGACAGAATCTCAAGTTCCCAGTCTGACCTTAAATTTAGTATGTAGCCGAAGCTGCCCATGAATTTCTTCTGCCACCACCTACCATGTATTGAGAATACAAACATGAACAACCTTGCTCAGTTTGCACAGTGCTGGGAATTCAACCCAAGATCTTATGAATGTTTATGTTATAGAATGCATGTTTATGGCATATCAACATTCTACCAGCTAAGCTACATTCTTACCCTGCTTTGTCTACCTGTTGCATGAGAGTCAACCAGCTCTTCTGGAATCTGTGAGTGGATATTTTTCATCACACTAAATTTTTTTTCAAGGATGAGATATGTAGAAGCAGAACTATCCAGTACATAGTGAGTTTAAATCTAACCTGCACAAGCAAAGACACTACCTAAACACCAGAACCAAGAGCAGGAGGCACATTTTTAAAAACCAGGAAAAAGTCATATTTAATGTTTACCTAAAAATGCACATATAATATATGTAAGTATAGGTGTACATATAAACATAACTGAAGTGAAGTTATGCCACTGGAGGTGAAAATGCCATGAAAAAATTAAAGTCCAAGTGCAAGGTATAAAAATTTCTCTTCGCATTGTGGTCAGGAGACACCCCCCTCCAATATAACATAGGCTTTTGCTGTTTCCCTTGGTTGCCTCACAGAATTTGATGACAAGATCCTATTACTCAAGACATGACATATTTCAAGCTCAAGATGTGAAAGAATCTAGAACTGACCTTGGAAGCCTCTTCCCTAAAGACTCTCTCTCTCTCTCTCTCTCTCTCTCTCTCTCTCTCTCTTTCCCTTCTCATTAAACTTGTTTTAATGGGTCTCAAAATTCTGTGACAGATTTTTGGTCAAGTTGTGTCCATTAAAAAGTACTGATTTTGAAAACTAATAACTTAAAACTGACACATACACACAAAGGTCCAGGAAACATTCTTCTTTTCTTCTGAAGGTTTTACGATGCATTGTTATCACTAACCAGTCTTTTACTATTAAACTTAAATGGCCAATTGAGACAAACAGTTCTGAGACCATTCTTTCACCACTGATTAAGACAAACAAAACAAACAAAAAAGACTAACTCACAGTACCTAAAGGTGCTATGAAAGCTGTCAAGGGAGAAAAGCAATTCACCATCCTAACCAGCCACAAAGCCTATGAACCATAACAATGACCAGCATGGATATATCCTATGGTATATTAATGGCTTTTTGTATCTTGGAGGTAACCAACACCTACCCAATAAAATGTAAAGGCTGCTCAGTAATAGGAAATTCATGCCTGCTACCATAAACCTAGCTAACTTCCTGTGGCTGGTAAGGTCATGGACCCTGAAAGACAGCCTACACTTGCCAATTGCTAAACAAGTGTAATTTCTACCTGCATTCTGAATACTTGTCCTTATATCCACAGACAAGTGTAGCTGTCGATCTGCAGCAAAGAAATCAAAGAAGCTTCTTCTTTCTTTTTCTTTTTCTTTTCCGTGTGTGTGTGTGTGTGTGTGTGTGTGTGTGTGTGTGTGTGTGTGGTTTTTGGAGACAGGGTTTCAATGCATAGCCCTGGCTCTCCTGGAACTCACTCTGTAGACCAGACTGTCTCAGACTCACAGAACACTGTCTGCCTCTGCCTCCCAAGTGTTGGGATTAAAGGTGTATGCCACCACCACCTGTCAAAGAAGCTTCTTTTTTATAGAAGACAGAGACTATAAACCACAGAAGTCCACAACTGGACAAAACCTAGGGAACAAGCAACCATGTGGAGCCCATCCCAATTGATATATATAAGACTGCTCTTATACCCAAGGCTCAGGGAACATGGTAGGAGAGGGGACAGGAAGCTTGTAAGAGCCAGAGAATCAGAATATCTGCTATGAGATAGTGAGTTCTATACAAATGACCAGAAAGCTACACCCATAAAATCTCAACAATGTGGTTGCCTAAGCAAGGCCTATACAATGACAACACCAGTTAAAAACAATATGGGTAGTTCCACCCCTAGATGAAGAGCTATGTGTGCTTAGTGGATGCTGAGAGGGGACTCAGCTTCTCCACAGACAATGCCCAGCAGGTTATCCAATCCCAAGCGGTCAGGCCTGAGCACATACATATACAATAAACACTAATAGACTCAGCAGTTTGTATTTATATATGTGTTATATATACAGATATGGAGAATAGGTTGACAGGGAACTGGGGAACAACAGTAGGTGTTGGAGGGAAGAGAGCATGGCATAGAAAGTATGTGAATACAGCACTCATGTATGACATTGTCAAAAATATAATGAAATAAATGTAAGTAAAAACAATAAAACAGGCAAACAAAATAAACAGAGAGAGAAAAAGAAGGAAGGAAAAAAGAAATAAAAAGGAAAAAGAAATATTGAAAGCTCATGAGGCCTCAACCCTACATAAAGAACTATAAAAACCTAAGGGATGCTAATGATGGGAAAACCAGTCTTCCCAGGGAAGAGCATGCCAGTTGGTTATGTACTAACAAATGGTCAGCCCTTAAGTCATATATACAAGTAGTAGTATTCAGACTGAGCAAGTATTTAAGTATTGAGAAATGTATACACATAATTAGTATACAAGTATATTAGAAATATATATACACACATGTATGTATATATGTCAATATCAATATCAACAACTAAATTTAAAAACGTGCCATGAATCTGAGAGAGAGCAAGGAGGGGTATATGGAAAGGCTTGGATGGAAGATAGGAAAAAAGGACATGATATATTTTATAGTCTCAAAAGTAATTCTTAAAAAGAAAAAGGACAGGGCTGGAGAGATGGCTCAGTGGTTAAGAGTGTTGTCTGGTCTTCCAAAGGACCAGGGTTAAATTCCCAACACCCATATGGCAGTTCACAACTGTTTTTCAAGGGATCTGGTTTTCAATTTCAAGGGATCTGACATCACCACACCAAATGCACATAAAATAAAAATTAAATAAATTATTAAAAAAAACAAAAATATCGTTAAAAAAAGTTAAAAGACAAAAAGAAAAAGGACAATACAGACAGAGCAAAGAATACTTGAGCATATAGCAGGCTGCTAAAAAAAAATCAAAGTGCTGCTACTAAAAATAAAAAAATTTAAAAATTAAATATTTGCCATGGTATAAAAACTGAGAAATGAACTGAATGAAAGATAGTAAAGTCTAGGAGCTGAAAAGATGGCTTGGCAACTAAGAGCTCCTGTTGTTCAGCAGAGGACCACAGTTAGGTTCCCATCACCCACATTAGGCAGCTGAAACAACCTGTAACCACAGCTCCAAAGGATCTGACACTCTCTTCTTACCTCTGAGGGGCACAGGCACAGGAACACACACACACACACACACACACACACACACACACACACACACACACACTGAAATAAATATATTTTAAAAGACATCATTATAAAGTCTATCCTGAAAACTATCAAACAGTGCTTAGAAGAAGACGTAATTATTATTTATGCATATTAAATGTCTTCTGTGGAGAAGCCATTTCCTCCTCTGGGCAGCGAGAGTGCAGAAGGTTCTCCAGCATCATCTGACACACAATGCCCCATTTACCAACAACAAGCTACTCAAGCAACCTTCTGAGGACATTGAGAGATGAAACGAAGGTGGCAATATTTTCCTAGTGTCGTCTGAGTTACTTGAAACCCATTCTAGGATTCTGGGCCTTATACACTGCCCCAAACAGTGAGAGTATTCAGATCGCTCCTATCATGGCACATTCATGGCATGTGCCTGAGAAGTTTACTCAGCTAACACTAAGAATGAGAAACCACAGAGTCAGCCAGAATGCTTGTGAAAGCACACTCAGGGATACCTGGTAACTGGTTTGTCCCTGAGACCTCAAGAGACTGTAGGGCAGGCAGGGTGAGAAGCAGCTCCTGTTCTGCTGTGCTGAGCTCCAGCCTGCACACAGAGCATTTGGTGACAGAGGTCTTATTCAGCTCCAGAGCCCGGCGGATTCTTTCAAGAAAGCCACTGCTGTTGGACAAGCAGAGCTCAATATTCTGTGAAGCTGAGAAGACTTCCATTAGGACCCAGAGCAGTGCTTGCTCTGCAGGGCCCATGTTGGCCACTGCAACTTCCAACCTAGGGATCTTGTGTGACTTGGGTGACAGTTTCCAATACCCAGAATTTATTTTGGGTAGATGGCTGCATTGGATATTCAAAATACTGTATTAATTCTCTTCATTTTTATCTAAAATTTCTGCCCATTCCTTCATATGTTCAAAGGCAGATGCATAGTCCTCATCTAGAGTTGGTGGCTGTAGTGTTTCATAACACTTTTTCATGACTGAGTAACCTACATTAGGTGACATTTTCTTTCCATTTATGAAGACTTTAATACTTGCCAACAGTAACAGGCTTTCTGGGTCGTCCCTAAAGTAATGGAAATTCAATACATTTAAAGCCAATGTTCTCCCTCAAAGGAATTGTAAAATCAATGGAGAACATGCAGAAACTGTGTTGCTTTCATAAGCAAAGTTTAGAGCAATGCCCAATAAATTTTCTGAAAAAATCAAAGAAAAAGCTTCAGGAGAAAACTGTCACATTTTTTTTAATTGACTGTGTTATCAAGGAAGGTTCTACTCTGTGCTTTACATAATTCTCTTCTTCAGACATATTCTTCAATGACTCTTTCTCATCCACCAACTGAAGCAAATGAGACACAACTTCTGGCCCTGCCTTTGATGAAGGATAGCTGGAGACATACTTCAAAAAGTTGTTGTAGGTGGCCAGAGCCTTCAAGGACGAGTTAATTTGTCTCAAATAATGAATTCCCAGATCTTGGTCTTCCTGTCTGTCTGAACCCAGAGTTCAGTCAGCCTCATGGCAACAAGAAATTCTTTGAAGAGAGGATTTAAAAACCGGTAGACTGGTCTCAGCCTCTGGGGGGTGAACTTGCTCATCAAGCAGGTGGTCAGGTCTTCATCTTCATCCACTCCGGCCTCTGTGAGGTCATCATTGTTGAACTCAAAGCATGAAGAAAAACGACCCCTCAAGGCCAGCTGCCCACATGAGGACACAGTGGCCTTGAGGGCCTCAGCTGCAGCTTTGTACTTTAAGGACAGGTACTTCAAATAGGACTTGAAAACTGCCACATCATGAAAGGGCTGGTCAGAAGGATTTTGAAACCAGTCAGAACAGAGTGCTGCCATGAAGAGAGGAGTTTTGTGAATTCCCTGTAAATCCTCATTCTGTCCAAAGTAAACCACTCTTGCAGACGTGTTATACTCTCTGAGAAGACCTTCCTTAATACAGAGACTGTATTATAGAAAGGAAACTCTTTGATCTCTAGAATTGTATCCAGGTATGGACGGATGGACCTGGCCTTGTTTGTATGGAAAGTGATCAATAAGCAGGTTAGTGACAAGTAGTTTTTGGTAATCAGTGTCTCTAGCACTTGGGGGAGCAAGTCTACCCCATTATAGTCATCCAATAGGAACAACGCCTGGTTTTTTAACTGCTGGATAATGCTGCTCAGGCATGCTTCACTAACACAGCCTCCTGCCTCTAGAAGTTGGGCACAGATGATGCTTGCCAGACCCTGATCTGGTCTGGTGGAACTAAGGGAGAGGTAGAAGACCAGCTGGAACCTGTTCAACAGGAGACAGCACCCTGATGCCCAAAGAAAAGCTATTTTCTTCAGGAAGGTTGTCTTCCCACTGCCAGCTTCCCCCTCCACACACATGACAGAGCTGAGATTGGTGAAGACCTTGGGGATTGTCAGGGCACCTTGCATTGGCCTGCTGATGTGCTTTGAAACTATGGACACATCACAGCCAAGCAAGTGGTCAGTGCCTTGGCTGGAGCACACCTCTGGCAAATTCATGTGGCAGAAAGTGGTTTTGGTGTAGGCGCCTCGCAGCTGCTCACTCAGACTCTTTGCCTCTTGAAACCACTGGGCTTCCCTCAGAGCCAAGCCTGTGGAGAGAAGGGAGGCAGAGGACGATGTACCTTCACATCTCTCTGATTGCTTTGCTTGTCTGCTAAGGGTGGATTAGGACTCTCCTCTCCTTCCCATGACACCCTCCATACCCTAAGACCCTCTCATCTTTCTATAGCAGCAGAATGTGGGGTACTATGTCTAAGGCCTCTCATTTGACAGGGACTTGGATATCCTGGCACCCTAATTTCCCTTTAGGATCTCAGGAGACCAACCTGCTGCACGATGCCTTTAACACTAGCTGGTTTGGATCTGGCATGAGGACAGTTGTCTGTAGTCCTGCATTCACTCTCAAGATGCCACAGGAGCACTGACTCTCTCACCCACAGCTCCCTTTACCTCAGTGTTCTCCTCTAGGAGCTTTCCAGATAATTAGAAATATGCTTTCCTGTCCAATATACAAATACACAGAATCCCATGTGCTTTCATGTTCCTACCAGCCTCGGTGGGATGAACTGGGTCCTCCTGATTGCTTTCACTTTTGATTTCCTTTGAAAGAGAAATCCTTTATTAAATTGAAATTTGCATGATAGTGAGACATGTTATCATTGAGAACCCAAAGTCTTCTAGACTTCACTCTGTCTTTGTGGCATGTATTCTACCAACTGAACAATGTTTCCTGACCATGCAACGTCATTTTCAAATTCGCAAATATCGTACACATATCACATCAACCCAGAGTTGATTATCTTTTCAGTTTTCACCCTGTTTTCTTCATTTTTTCTGATTTGTTTGCTGTCAGGTTTTTTTTGCTTTATTTGTTTTTAGAGATGGGGTTTTATAGTATAATCCAGGCTGATCTTGAACTCACAGCCATCTTTTAGGCTCAGCTTCCAGAATGCTATATTGTAGAAATGAACCATGATTCCCAGATTTGCTTTTGCTTTGTGGGGAGCAATCATAGCACACCTACCAAACAGCCATTGGATTGACAGTTGTGTCTTCTGTTGCAAAAATAGATTTCCTGATTTATTACTTGGCATTTGGCTTTGTTTATAAAGCA
This sequence comes from Meriones unguiculatus, assembly GCF_030254825.1. Lineage (NCBI taxonomy): Eukaryota > Metazoa > Chordata > Mammalia > Rodentia > Muridae > Meriones > Meriones unguiculatus. Next base: position 74,425,994 of record NC_083354.1, on the reverse strand, counting down.
CATTCATGGGCCAGAAATATGTCTCAGTCCAGAGTTATTGTGTAGCACAAAAGGGGTCTTGGTTTCAATACAAGAAACAACATCAAAAGTCAAATCAGCTGGACTTGAGTGCAGACAGTTGGAACCATAGCATTTTTAAGGCTGAGGCAGAGATCACAAGTTCCAGGTCAGGTTTGGCTCCACACAAACATCAAGATCAGCCTATGCTACAAACTGAAAATCTGTCTCAAGGAAAAGTCCAACTAAGGAAAATGACACGTGACTTTAAGTTTCAAAAGTTCTAGCAGAAAGTCAAGCCTACTGCCTGCAGCAAAAGGGCAGATGAAATGTGTTTAGTCTGTGTTTTAATCAAGTTGAAGTCTAAAAGGGTCTCAAGCATCTGCTTCTTCTGGGAGGAGGGCTCACTGTTCACTGTGAAGCCCCATCTATAGCTATCCTGTAACAGTTGCTTCTTAGATTCTCGTGGACTCTATCTAATTATGATACATTTACAGTTGACAATCACAGCTCAACCCCACAATCATGTGTTGCTGAGTCAGAGAAGAGGCGGGGCTCATTACCATGGTTTCCAGAAGTGCATGGTGGCTCTCAGGGGCTGGAATCACTTCTGCAGAGGACTTCAGGTTTTGAAGAAATACTCAACTATGCAAAGAAGATAAAAGTCATGAAATGGTTCCATGCAGTTAAGTGTCTGTATTAGCTTTATGGAGAACATGAAGATTCAGGACCAGGAATGAAACAGAAAGTGAATATTTTCAGTGACTGTCAGTCTTGCATCCTGTATAACCTTCAGTCAGTGGGTTCCAATAACAATGCATGTGGTTTGTAAAGTAATGATGAGGATATTCGGGGAATGTGTTGGGGTGAGACCAGAGTCAGTGCCAGTCTGTGAAACCAGCTAAAATAATCTTAAAGAATAAAAAATAGTGACACAGCACTACTGCCTGCAGCAAAAGGGCAGATAGAGTTTTAGAGATGGGGTTTTATAGTATAATCCACGCTGATCTTGAACTCACAGCCATCTTTTAGCCTCAGCTTCCAGAATGCTATATTGTGGGTGCAGAGGCAAGGGGACAACTAGGGCTTGCTGGATGCTAGCAGGTTCAGAGAGAGACCCTGCTTCAAGGGAACAAGAGTTTGACATAAAGGAAAGGCGATTCGCTGTCTCCCTTTGGCCCTATGTAGAACACACAGTGCACACACAAATACACTTTACCTAAGTGAACAAGGTAAAAAATAAATAAAAATTCACAGATTAAAATATGAGAAAACTATAGAGTCATGGAAAAAGAACAACAAAGGACATTAAAACATACTAAACAAAGTGTACAATTAAGAATTTAGATAACAATAATTTTTAACCATTTCAATTCTTGTCAAACTGTCAGAAACAAACCCACAAGAACTGAGTATGTCAACTACATGAAATTCACATTAAGATTAAAAACATAGATATCACACAGTTAAATAAAATTTTAATGCTTGTTGGGCAAACATGGGGACTGGGCTCAGATCTCCAGCACCTGTGTAACAGCAAGGCAATAGGGACAGTGTAATCTTAGTGCCAGAGAAGGAGAGACAGGAAGACCGTAGGGGCTCAATAACCAGCCAGTAAGTCTCATTGGCCAGCACCAGGTTTAGTGAGAGACCTGTCTCACAAAATAAGAACTACAGACCTATTTCTGAATACACAGAGCATGTTGCTTTCAGGATAGAGAGGAATCAAGCTGGAACTGACTCAGAATTTCCTTCCTGCTGTCTCCCTGTCACAGTACTGGAAGAGGCTTTGCAGTCTGCTGGGGGAGGAGGGCCACCTGCATTCTACAACATCACCATCATGCCAGACAAGATGAGGCCAACGGTGAAGAGTGGCCTGAATCTTTGGGGATAACCAACCGCTTTTGAATTGGGCTTGAGGCTGCTTCACAGATGCTCTAAATGTGGTCAAGCTGGGTTTGGTGGTGCAGGCCTGTAAATCTCAGCACTTGGGTCTCAACGACCAGTGGATCTCTGGGTCAAAGGCCAGACTGATCTACAGAAAGGGCAACACAGTGAGACAAAATGAAAGAAAACAAAACCTAAACTAAAGAAACTAAACCTAAATTAAAGAAAACAAAAACCTAAACTAAACCTGGTCAGAAGCCCATGGCCCAGAGAGTCTATAAAGGTCTTAGGAGGGCAGGGTCTACTAATGCTATCTGGCTTAATGGGCATCCTGTCAAAATTTCTTCTAAATATTTATGTTCCTGTGCAAAGAATGCTGCTGCTTTGAACATTGGCTAGATAATAATTGATGATCAAGTGCTCAGCAAGAAATGAGACGTCTATGTCAACCTCACACCATGGCTCTGGGAGCATCTCATGGCACAGCCATATAAATTGGAAACAGGAAAAGCAATGAAGTCAGCACAGCTGTTTGACATGGCTCTAGCATAGGTGAGCCAAATGCTGCAATCATTTTCATTCTTTCCCTCTTTTGTAGGTTTTTAGGCTCTATGTGTTTTATTTTGGGGGGGAATCCTTTATGCATTATGATTTTTTCTGTCTTTTCCCAAGAAAATTATGTCTGAGTTATTTTCTTTTAGAAAAATGATATTATCTGGCCACTGTTGTGAAGGTTTCCTTATGCTTTGGAGATAATTGAGCACAGATTAGTACATAAACTAGAAATTCTTTTATGAGGCCATTACTACAGGAATATTTTGTGGATATCTGCCCTTTAGCAAACTCAAACAGAATAACCGGTGCAGGGGAAACAAAGACAAGGACAAACTCTGACTGGCCAGAAAACCGGGTAACAGATTCAAGGACTCCCTTTACAATACTCTTAGAACTCTCTGAAAATGTAGTTTGAATATCCTATCGGGGGTCATAGAGGGTACACCCCTGGAGGAAGAGAACTCAGTAAATAAGATAGATTGACTAAAATAACTTGTTCCTACTTTATAGTGTAGATGATGACACAAGTAGTAAAAGGAGTTAGGTATTAATATTTGGTCTTCATAAAAAAAAGTTCAGGTGTTTTCTGTTTGTCTGGAGTGCCTTAAAACTACAAATTCTGTCAGCCTAAAAGTAAGCTGTTATATAAGAAATGTGTTTGGTTTGGATAACACAATCTTTAGATTCTATAACTTGGAGTTATAAAGCTTATAATAAGCATAAATTTGTTCTGTTTATATTTTCTAATGATGACTGAAGTTATAACACTTCATAATAAAAAATCAAAGAAATCATCTGCACTTCTTGGACAGGTTAGTCTGTCATTAGTCGGACTTCGTTCTCTGAAACCTGTGTAATAAAGAAGCAATCTCCTTGCTAGTCAATCAGAACTGCAAAATTCCCCTGAGCACCTCTCCTGACTCACTCCTCTTTCCCTCACCAATTATCTCCTCTGCACACCACTCTCTGTTGCTCTCATTCATCCATAATCGCTGATTAAAGTGGCAGAGCTTTTTGAGCCACGGTTTGGAAGCCTTTTATTTTTTAAAAGAGTATTTTATTCCTTGGAAATCACAGAAATATGTACAATGTATGTGGATTATATTAACCCCCACCGCCTTTCTTCAGTTTCCCCAGACTCCTCCTCAAGTCAGGTCCCCTCCCAGCTTTGTATCCTCTTTTAACTGAATTCAATTAGTGCTGCTCATGGGTGAGTGGACACGGGGCCATCCAGCAGAGCTCAGGAAATCTCAAGGCCCATGGTATGAAGAAGAATGACTCTAGGAGAAACAAGTGTCAACAGCTCCCCTCCTAGAGGTGGGGCTTGGCTTGTCTGGATTTGGCACAGTCTTGCATGGATAGGCAACCACAGCAACTGAATTCCTGAGAGAAGGAACCTGCTGTGTACAAAACAAGACAAACCCAAGCTGTCTTCTACAACCTCTGGCTCTTCTTACCTCTTGGGCCCCTCTTCTGCAATGTCTCCTGAGTTTGGGAGGAGGAAGTGTCCTCCTTAGGAATGAACAATCCATGTCACATACTGTCTGCACTTTGACCTTGTTGTAAGTCTCTGGAATTCTGTTCTTGTTAAGGTCTGAATTCATGTTCATTCCAGACTACCATTAGCAACTGAGAGCCCTGGGGTGTCCTAGAGAGAAACTTGGATGAAAGGATATGGTCATTGTTGCCAGTTGTCAGTTTACATCTTGCTATTGTCTATCTAAACAAAAGCTGGGGCTAAAGACATGGCTCACTGTTCAAGAGCACTGGCAGCTCTTCCAGAAACCAGGGCTCAATTCTCAGCACCCACATGACAGCTCACAATGGTCTATAGCTCTCGTTCCATGGGATCTGACTTCCTCACACATGCAGATGAAACACCAATGTATAAAATAAAAATGAATAAGCTAAAAAACAAAAAAAAATGTTGGGTATAGTGGAGCATGTCTGTCACCCAGCCCTTGGAATGTAGAGGCAGTTGGATGAGTTTAAGGCCATCCTCTCTAAATACTGAGTTGGAGGCCATCCCAGGTTATCTGGTGCTCTGTCTCAAACACCCCTCTATGAGCTGACACCCCCCCCAACAAACATAGCAGGCAAGCCAATCAATTATGGTAGCAAATGGCTGTGCATCTAGTATTCATTAAGGCAAGATGTGAGTTCAGGGGAAATTTGAGCTATACTGCAAATCAAGATCAGCTACACAGCAAATTTTTTAATTGTTTTTTTTCTGAAATAGGGTTTCTCTGTGTAGCCCTGGCTTTCTGGGACTCACTCTGTAGACATACTAGAATTCTGTCTTAAACGATGTGTGGGCTAGAGCAATAGTTCAGTGGCAAAGTGCTGCTTCTCACTCATAACACTCTGGATTCAACCGCCTGTTCCCTTTCACACACACACAACACACATAGAACTAAAATAAAAAGAACCAACAAACGACTGAAGAAGAACAGGCAAAGCTGAAGGTTTATGTAGATGTGTGTGTGTGTGTATGTGTGTGTGTGATTGTGTGTGTGTGTGTGTGTGTGTGTGTGTGTGTTTGGTAAAAGGACAGTAACTGAAAATCAGGACTATGTTTCCCCCTGGATGAGGAGGACAGCATCAACCAGGACAAGGGAGTGGCACAGTGGCCTCTAAGGCATTGAGAGACCTTGACTTCTTGACTTTAGCACTCAGCATCCAGGATTTATTGTTATTGTCCTTTCAACCAGATATGCAAGTACAGTAGATATGCATTACATATGCTAGTTTTAATTAAAATAAAACAAAGTTTGTTGATAGATTCTAGAACAAGCTTTAAGTACAACCAAATCCTCTCCCACCTTGCCACACAGGGATTGAGAAGAAGGCCCTGGCATTCTCAACTATTTTCTACATACTCCTAAAGAAAAAAGAAAAAAAGTGGGGCCTACAATGTCTCAGTGGGAGAACAGTCACTACTCCTGGGAGGACTCAGGTTTACTTCCCAACACCCATATCAGGCAGTTCACGGCCTCCTGTAACTCAGTTCTAGGATATTTGATGCCCTCTTTCTGACCTCTGTGGACACCAGGCATGCAAGCAGTGCACAGATATACATGCAGACAAAACACCCAAAAGTCAAATGCTTTAAAAAGTAAAAGAAAAAGAAAAAAAGTGAGCACTGCTGTATCTCTTCTAACTTCAAAATTAAATAGAAATATTCTGTGTATTTATTTATTTATTTATTTAAAACCAGGATAAATCTTGCTATATAGCCCTGGGAGGGCACAAAACATGTGATTTTAGAAGAAAAAGAACTGAGAAGAGCTAGAGAGAGATAAGAGAAGGTAATGGGAGGACGGTGGTGAGCATGATTGTAGTAAACTGTAATATATATAACATATATGTAAAACATAATGTATATGTATATATGCAATGTTATTGTATGTATTAATGTACACTAAGAAAACATTTTTAAGGAATATTTTAAGTGATTCAGATACTATTAGCATGCTATCTCAAGACCAGATGGTTATTTAAACCTTTACATTTAAATGTTGATAATTAATCCTAAATCAATTTAGAGCACTTTTATGTATGTGTTGGATGGAAAGAAAACACACTGGTGGACCTGAACACAGACTGCCGAGGTACCAACACAGTTGCAGATTTTCCTGCCTTCCAAGGGAAACCGGATCAAAAGACTCTTGTTTCTTAATTACAAGTGCTGGATTTCAAAACAGATCAACTTTAGGATAATTCATATCAAAGTATTTAATATAAAACAAAACTACATTTTTTGTCATTCAGCTTCCTGAGACCTAGGATTTCATGTGTCAACCACCTTGCCCAGAAATACCCACTTTTCAATCTGCGCTTATTGATATTTAGCTTTGAAAATTCTAATTACTACACAATAACAAATTTCCTTGTGCAAGTGGACCTTTCTAGGGTTTTCTTATGTGTAGAAGAGGAATAAAAATACATTTGAGGACTGACAGAAAAGGGGTGAGAGTAGCTCCATAGTAAAGTGATTGCCTGGTGTGCTCAAATCAGTGCTTTCACTCCCAACCCTGGAAAAAGAAAACTACTGAGGAAATCTTAGACAATAGAAATAGAAACCTGTAAAGCATTCTAAAAGGAGGTGAAAAGAAAAACTAGTTTGTACTCAAAAAAATCAGAAAGGCCTAGAACTGGCAGACATGATGTGGCCTCTGCAGTGGGCTTAGGTGGCTGAGGCAGGAGGATCATGAGATCAAGTCCTACTAGATAGAATTGTTATGACAGCCTGTGCTACACAGATCCTGTTTTTAAAAGTGTGTACATAGATCCAACAAAAATTAAGATCTTACTATAATGAGAAAAAAGCTAGACAGGGAGAGTATCAAGGGGGGAAAGAAATAAAGATACATGGATGTATCCTTCACAGTGGGAACCAGAGAGTGAGCAGACACTACCCACAGATAACAAACCTGGACAGTGAGGGAATAACAGATGAAGTGAGTTCAAAGTCAAGAGAACTCATTTTGCTCACTTTGGGAAAAACTTGGTGTGATCTGCTAATGGGTGGTCACCTTCCTCCCACTTCTCCATACATCCTCCACAGGAAAAACACCGCACAAGGTCCTTTTTGCCTAGGAAAAGGAGATGGGGTCACCGCAACAGCACATACACATGTCAATTCACAAGAATTTGACTCCAGATTTCACTAGTGAAATCCTGCTTACTCCTCCAGTTGGATTATGTGGCAATACCATGCACAGAAGACAAGAGTTCACACAGGACTCTTGGTCCTTCAGTGGGGTGGTCAGCAACAGTCAGCAATAGTTGCTGAAGTTTCCTGTGCACCACGTGCTTTGATGAACCTCTTCCAAACCATCATCCTGAAAGATTTGCCATCAGGATCTGCAGTAGCAGCTCCATGAGGGCAGAGATTTCTGTCTGTTCTGGACAATGATGACATACGGGACATTCACAGACATAGGCAACCGACCATCAATTGCTTACAGAGTATATTGGAAGAATATACTTGTAGCTGGGGCAGGATGGAAGAACAAACTTAGGAGCCTCTATTTAAGGCAGATTATGAAGAATCCCTGTCTCTGCTCACATTATTGCCAGCTCTCATCCCCTAGAAATAGGAGCACATCATCCGTGACACTCAGGCAAGGCTGGCAAGAGAAGACAATGCGTTAAGACCGGGTGCTTAGTTTTGTGCCAGTGGAATAAGCCTGTCAGATGAAGTGACCTCAAGATCCCCAAGCCCAGAGGCTGAGCACTGAGGGAACTATGGAAAGGTGAAGGTCTTATGAGGCCCCAAGAGATCTATCACAAATGGAAATAAAGAAAAGTGCAAGTCCGGGATTAGACTACATGGCAGACACAAAACACTGACTATTTCAGGTGCTAAAGAGATGCTCAGCTCATGAAGAGCACTGGCTGCTCTTGCAAAGGAGTCAGGTTTGTTTCCAGCACCACATGCTGGCTCATGGCAACTATTTCTCCAGTTCCAGGATCGAACACCCTGGCTAGCCTCTGAGGGCACCAGGCAGACATGTGGCACCCATACTTACATTCAGGCAACACTCACACACAGAAACGTACAAATAAAGGGGAAAACCCCAACTGACCTGTGTAGAAAAGGCCTGCTTTGACAAGAGCTTCAACAGCCACAGGTGACTCATGGGGCCAGTCCTTAAAAGTGTCCTTCCTCATTTCTTCATTAGCAAAGACGCTGTCATTGCAGTAAGCTTGGGGAAAAGATGTGGGTGAGAAGAGCAGGCTTTGATAACAAAGTCCAAGTGAGTTGTGTATATAGGAGGAATAATCTCATGATCTGTGCTTATGTCAGAATAATTGAGGGTGGTTAGAAGAGCAGGAAGAAATAAGAGGTACAAGAAAGACCATGTTAGAGCTGCTGGAGCAGAGTGGAAAACACTGGGGTATTCCATCCATTCTGTGCATGGTCAGTGTGTTAAGGTGTAATTTAATAGTATCCCCTGGTCATCTAGCATCAGGATAGAAGAATATTGAGAGGAGATTCCTATTTCCAGAGTCAGTGTGAAGATTTGAGAAAGGTCATTTCTCCTGTGGCTTTCTTAAAAACAGTCATTTTCATGGCTTGCTCTTGGAGATCACCACACTGGGAAGAGGGTTTACCTCATCCTGGCCCTGGGCCAGGTCTTCTCCACACTGTGAGGACTTGAAAATTAAAGTGTCCCAACCTTGGTCTGACAAGTTTCTCAAGATGAAAGCCTGCTGTGTTCACATATAATCCTAGATTCCCCTTTTTTTCCCTTTTTGCTTTAAGTTTTTGGTTTTCTTTTTTTTTTTTTGGCATTTGGGATACTACACTTTAATTTAAACAGAAAAATATTTTTAGAGTCTAAAACTTTTATTTTATTGACTTTTGACTTCTATTAAGCCACAATGTCATGGCGAATAGATTCTACTGTTTTTCTTTTTTTTCAACAATGTATCCTATGTATATATTTTTTATTTTTATTAATTACACTTTATTCACTTTGTATCCCCCCCATAAGCCCCACCCTCTCCCTTCCCAATCACACCTTCCCTTCCCCTACTTGACGAATACTCCTCCTCAAGTCCACTGATAGGGGAGGTCCTCCTCTCCTTCCTTCTGATGCTAGTCTATCAGATCTCATCAGGAGTGGCTGCATTGTCTTCCTCTGTAGCCTGGTAAGGCTGCTCTCCTCTCAGGGGAAGGTGATCAAAGAGCACCTAATAAAATCTGCACACCTAAAGAAACTAATCAAGAGGGAGGACTCTGGCTATAATGCTCAATCCCCATCCTAAAAGGCAAAGAGGATGGACATCAGAAGAAGAAGTAAACAGGAGACAAATTAGGAACCTGCCACAGACGGACTCTGAAAGGCTCTGCCCTGCATTTCTATCAAAGCAGATGCTGAGACATATGGCCAACTTTGCACAGAGTTCAGGGAATCTTAGGAAAGAAATGGGAAATAGTAAGAGGACAGGAGAGGACAGGAGCTCCACAAGGAGAGCAACAGAACCAAAAAATCTGAGCACAGGGGTCTTTCCTGAGACTCATACTCCAACTAAGTACCATGCATGGAGATAACCTAGAACCCCTGGACAGATATAGCCCATGGCAGTTCAGTGTCCAAGTGGGTTCCATAGTAATGGGAACAGGGACTGCCTCTGACATGAACTGATTGGCCTGCTCTACTGTTTTTCTTAGTTCTCACAAGTATGTTTCTCTGGTTGGAGCAGGCTGGCACTTGTGTCTTTCTTTGGCTTCCTTCTTTATCTGATCATTTCCTTCACCTATATTAGGAAGCTGTCTCAGGACTTAGAGTTCTGTGTGTGTTCATGTGTGTGCAGGTATACGTGCAGGTACATTGTTCGGATATCTGTGGAAGTCAGAGGACAACCTTCACTGTGTCTCCCTTGTTGTGAGGGGCTTTCACTTCTCTGGTGTGGTTGAAGATCCCCAGGATTCCATCTTTCCCTGCTTCCCCAGCCCTGAGATTACACATGCACAACAGTAACACCTGGCTTTGTCACATGGTTTCTGGAGACAGAATGCAAAGCCTCGTGTTTGCAAGGAAAGCACCCTGCACTTACTGCCCCATCCCTGACCCTTAGAGTTCCTAATCAGATAAATACTTTCAGTGATTCTCTTCCCAGGAATCCTGCTCATGACTTGCTTCTTTAATAAAAAAAGAGCATGCTGGGTAACACTGTAGACTCTTCCAGTTTTGCTATGGTATTATTCATGATCACGCCTTTTTGACAGCACATTCCCCATCGCAACAATATCACTTTTTTTGTCGACTCTTGCATATGTGGCCAAAGAAACAGCTCTGCGTTCAATGACCAAGAGAACAAACATTGTCTGCATCTTCTTTTTCCCTTTGTGTTTGTTATTTAGCAAGTTACTGGGAAACGGTGTTTCCAGCGAGAAGGACACCATCTCTCTCTCTCTCTCTCTCTCTCTCTCTCTCTCTCTCTCTCTCTCTCTCTCTCTGTTTGTATATGTGTGTGAGTCTGTGTGTGTACACTCACTCGATTATGAATGTATGTGTGACTGTTTTGCCTACAGGAAGCATGTATGTATACCACAGGTGTGCCTGGGGCCCCAGGTGGACAGAGAGGATGTTACATCCCCTCGAGATGAAGTTAGAAATTGTTGTAAGCGACTACCTTGGAGACACTTTGAACTGAAACTGAGTCCTTGGCAAGAACAACAAATACTCATAACATCTGAGGCATCCCTTCACCCTCATGCTCATTTGGGGAAGGAGGCACAGTGCTTTGTCATGTAGGCTAAGCTAAGCTATCCTTAAACTCATCATATTTCTGACTCAGCTTTCTTAGTGCTGGGATTACAGGCATAGACCTCTACACTTGGCAGTAACCTCATGCAGCCTATACTGGCCTCTAACCTGTTATCATAGTCCTCCTGGCCATGGACACCTTATTCCACCTTCCAAGAGCAGAAAAACAGGGAGAAGCACACTCATGTGACCATAGAATTCTTACTCTATTACGACTATTTTCACCTGTCTACTACCCCATGTTCCCATGTCTCTGACCTCTGCTAGGACTGAACTCAGAGCCTGTCTTACTTAATGTATGGATGCCCTACAACTGAGCTAGATTCCTAACATTAAGGTTTTGTTTTCCTTTGGATGTTGGCATGAAACACAAGGACCTTGTTCATTCTAGGCAAGTGAGTAATATCCTTAAGCCTGTCACATCATTTTAATGTGAATATTCCTTAATTTCTTAACAGCACACTATGTCACTTAAGAATGTTTTGGGGGACTGGAAATGTAGCTCAGTTGGTAGCATGCTCTAGTAACTTTCAGGAAGTCCTCAGTTCCATCACCAGCACCCAAGAAGCTCTGTCTCAGCACTCAGGAGGAGAAACAAAAGTTCAAAATTCACTTGCATTTGAGGCCAGCCTGGAACAGGAGAGATGCTAAAAAATGCTTCCAAAACATGTTATCCAAAATGTTAGCTGTTTTAAAGAAGCATCCATGACAGCGCCCACCCTACCACACTTAGCTGTGTTTACCTATGCTAAGCAGTGAGCCAGTTCATGGCTCCACGGTACAGATGCTTGCTGCTGAGCCCCAAAAAACTTTTAATTAATCCCTGGAACCCTCATGGCAGAAGGAGAGAAGCAACTCCTATGTTGTCCTCTGGCTTCCAACCTTCACACATGGACCCAAACAAACACATATACATTATGGAAATAACTGAGCGTAAATTGGGTTTTATTTTTCTTTGTTTTAGAGACAGATTTTCTTTGTGTAGACTTGTCTGTCCTGGACTTGCTTTGTAGACCAGCCAGGTTTCAAACTCAAAGATCCACCAGCCTCTGCCTCCCTGAGTGCTGGGATTACAGACATGTGCCACAGTGCTTGGCTAGGTGTCAATTTTTAAAAACTTTACTTTTAAGGATTCACTTATTTTTATTTTTGATGTAGGTGTTCTGTCTGCATGTTTGGCTGTACCACATGTGTGCAGTAGCCAAGGAGGTCAGAGGACGGTATTGGATTCTCTGGAACTAGACTTGCAGAGTTGTCAGCTACTACAGGGTGCTGGAAACATAACCCAAGTCCTTCCCAGGAGTGCCAAGTACATTAACTGCCATATGTCTCTCCCAGCCATAAAGTAAAAAAAAAAAAAAACAAAAAACACAAAACAAATCAAAGTCATTCCATGATGGAGAAATCACTTATAAAGATATTTTTTTGAAGAAAGTTGATGAGGGCTGAAGAGATGGCTCAGTGGTTAAAAGCATTTTCTACTCTTTTAGGGGACCTGAGTTCGGTTCCCAGCACCCACATCAGAGAGCTCACAAATGCCTGTTACTCCACCTCGAAGGGATCTGATGCCCTTGTCTGGCTTCCAAAAGCACCTGTATATATGCACCATGTGCACACGGCGAAAGACAGAGAGACAGAGAGCGATATATATATATATATATATATATATATATATATATATATATAGAGAGAGAGAGAGAGAGAGAGAGAGAGAGACCAAAAGAAAGAACCAGACAAAGACTTTGGAATGTGCCTGAGGTTTTACCTGATACCATAGGTAATTCTCTTCTGACCCAGGAATTCACAAAATGTTCTCCCTGAGGAAAAGAAACCTATCTGTGGCCTGCAACTTAAGGTCTTCCCAAACTGAAGTGAATTTTCATTCGAGCAGCAGAATTTGAGCAAAGCAGCCCTTTAATTTTGGTTGGATTTCTATTGATCTTGTAAACTTTTACGCAGTGCCAAACATCAGTGAAATGGAAGCTTCTCAGGGTCACTCTTACCATACACCCTGCTCAACCACAGAACTGCAGTTACACACAGAGGTGTATTTGGACTCATGAGAAACTGAGACAAGGGAAGGGAGCCATGCTCTATAACCATGCAGCTCTCCCTCTGAGAAAACTGCACCCCAACTGTCAGCCCATGCCCTCTGCAGAGGCTGCCTCTCAGTCAGTCAGACAATACAGTCTCCTTTGGCTTCAGTTTAAGGTGGGTTCCCACTGCTTGCCACTAGGAAGTCCTTACTAATTTAAGGGTGTAAATAACCAGGTTCGGGAGCCACCTTTGAGTGCCCTGCCTCTGCTATGTACTAGGTCAGAAGATTGAGTCAGACATCCAGATGGAGGCAGCAGGAGGTAGCTAGAGTAGTGAGTGGCCTCACTCAGAGGGAAGATGAAGGAGGCAGCAGAAGCAACCCAAAGCCAGCCTGGAAACTGTCTAAGTGGTTCCAGCTTCACAAGACAAGAGTTTTGTTTCCTCTGTGCAGAGAAGAGGCAGGACAAGACAAGAGAAAGGAAGAAAAACAGAGTATTTGGGAAAACAAACAAACAAACAAAAATGAAGAGAGAGAGACAGAGAGACAGAGAGACAGAGACCGAGATACAGACAGAGAGAGAGAGAGAGAGAGAGAGAGAAATAATATGTGATTCACCCTGATGAATCACATATTATTAGGTAACAAACATATGCTATTAGAAATGGCCCTTGTAAATTACCATTACATGAACAAATCCCTCGTAGCTTTGAATATACTGGGCAATTTCCTCTGACGACTTCTTACTTTGAAGAAATTCACATCTATAATTAAAAATATAATTAAAATATACTCTGAGTTCCCGGAGCTGTACCATTTCCCAGGACACGCACCAATCTGCACCCCTAGAGACCAGCACAGATCACAGAGTAGCAGGTGAAACTTCCCACACGCTTCCCCATATACTGGCCTGCCAGAGCCTGCCAGCAATAGTGTTGAGGTCAGCCCAGAGTGCTTGAGCTCCACTTCCCTGTGAGCCCTAAACCTCAGTTCCCTGGGCCTGTGCCATTTCCCAGGAACCACTCCAATCTGTGGCCTTGGAGATCAGCATTGATCAGAGAGCAACATCAAGAATCAGGGAGTAGCAGACCCACATGGATCAGGGAGGAGTAGGAAAACCAGAAGACTGAGGCCATCTGGGACCAAGATTTCCACCTATAACTCCAGAGACCTGCTACCATCAGAGACCACCAGGCCTGCTAATACCACAGTCAACCAAATGACTAAGAATCAGTGCAAGAACACAAGCAACAAATCCCAGGGCCATGTGACATCACCCAAACCCAACTATCCTACCACAGCAAGTCCTGGGGATACTATCACACCAGAAGCACAAGAAAACAATCTTAAATCTGAGGTTGTGAAAACAAATGATTAAGGCCTTAAAAGAACTAAATACATCCCTCAAAGAAATTCAGGAAAATACAATCAAACAGGTAAAGGAATTGAATAAATCCCTCAAAGAAACACAGAAAAAAAAAACAGACAAATGGGAGAAAGAAAAGAATAAAACTGTTCAAGACCTAAAAAGTAAATAGAAGCCATAAAGAAAACACAATCTGAGGCAATCCTGGAGATGGAAAACCTAGGGAAGAGAACAGAAACTACAGACAAAAGCATCACCAACAGAATACAAGAGATGGAAGAGAGAATCTCAGCTGTAGAAGATACTATTGAAGAAATCGATTCATCAGCCAAAGAAAATGTTAATATAAAACAATCCTGACACAAAACATCTGTGAAATCTGAGAAAATGGCAAAAGACCAACCCTAAGAATAATAGGAATTGAAGGAGAAGACTCCAAGCTCCCAGGCCCAGAAAATATTTTCAACAAAATCATAGAAGAAAACTTCCCCAACCTAAAGAAAGAGGTGCCTATAAATATACAAGCCTACAGAACACCAAATAGACTGGACCAGAAAAAAAAATTCTCCCATCACATAATAATCAAAACACTAAATGTACAGAACAAAATAGAATATTGAAAGCTGAAAGGGAAAAAGGCCAAGTCACATAAAAAGGCAGACCTATCAGAAGTAAATCTGACTTCTCACCAGAAACTCTAAAAGAAAGAAGGGCTTGAGCAGATATCTTACAGACACTAAGACACCACATATGTCAGCTGTGACTAATATGTCCAGCAAAACGTTAATCACCATAGAGGGAGAAAGCAAGATATTCTATGACAAAAACAAATTTAAACAATACCTAACCACAAACCCAGCCCTATAGAAGGAAAATGACAGAGGGAAAACTGCAATCCCAGCAGGCTAATCACACCCAGAAAAAACACAGGAAACAAATAACCCAACAACAATAAACCAAAACAGGGAAGGGGCACATACACACACACACACACACACACACACACACACACACAGCACCACAAACACCACCACCACCAAAACCACCACCACCATCAAAATAATGGGAATCAACAACCAGTGGTCATCAATCTCTCTCAACATCAATGGCCTCAACTCCCTGTTAAACACACACACACACTCACACACACACGCTAACAGAATGGATGTGTAAACAGGACCCATCATTCAGTTGCTAACAAGAAACACACCTCAGCAACAATGATAGACATTACCTCAGAATAAAGGGCTGGAAAAAGGTTTTCCAAGTAAATGGTCACAGAAGCAAGCTGGAGTGGCTATTCTAATATCTAACAAAATAGACTTTCATCCAAAATTAATTAAAAGAGATGAGAAAGGGCACTTCATACTCATCCAAGGAAAAATCAACCAAGATTATATTTCATTTCTGAACATATATGGCTAAAATGCAAGAGCACCCACAGTCATAAAAGAAACATTACTAAAGCCTAAATCACACGTTGAAACCCACACGTTAACAGTGGGAGGACTTCAACACATCTCTCTCACCAAAGACAGATAATTAAGACAGCAACTAAACAGAGAAATAATGAAGCTAATTGACGTTATGAGTCAATTGGACTTAACAGAGATCCACAGAACATTTCACTCAAACACAAAAGAATATGCCTTCTTCTCAGGACCTCTTGGAATCTTCTTCAAAACTGACCACATACTCAGATACAAAGCAAGCCTCAACAAATATAAGAAAATTGAAATGACAACTTGTATTCTATCAGACTACCATGGATTAAAGCTAGACTTCAACAGTAACAGAAACAATAGATTGCCTAAAAACTCATGGAAATTGAACAACTCTCTAGCTAATGACTACTGGGTCATGGAGGAAATAAATTAAAAGCTTTCCAGAATTCAATGAAAACGAAAGCACAACATACCTAAACTTATGGGACACAATGAAAGAAGTACTAAGAGGAAAGTTCATAGCACTATGTGCCTTCATAAACAAATGTAGAGAGCTTATACTAGCAACTTAATAGCTCACTTGAAGGCTCTAGAATAATGGAAGCAAACACACCGAAGAGGAGTAGGCATCAGGAAATAATCCAACTCAGGGATGAAATCAATAACCTAGAAACAAAGAGAAAAATACAGAAAATCAGCAAAATCAAGAGCTGATTCTTTGAGAAAATCAACAAAACCAAGAGCTGATTCTTTGATAAAATCAACAAATTAGACAAACCCTTAGCCAAACTAACTAAAATACACAGGGAGAGTATCCAAATTAATAAAATCAGAAATGAAAAAGGGGATATAACAATACATACCGAGGAAACCCAAAGAATCATTAGATCATACTTCTAAAACTGTATGCCACAAAATTAAAAAAAAAAACCTCTATAAACAGAGATGTTCTACACTGCAAAGACCACTTGATAAAACCTCTCAAACTATTGGACTTTATACATCACTAATACTGTCAGGAAAAATACTTGCAAACACAAGACCTGAGTAGGTCCCAACCAGATGGAGACCCAGCACTGGGCAGGGAAGTGGACACAAGGTCCTACCCTAACCAAGAAGCTATTTCCACTGGAACCTACTGATGAGGGAACAATCAGTCTCCAGTGGAGTGTCACTGGGTATAACCACACACTTCAGGGCAGGCCTATGCCCAGGAATACTTGCCAACACAAAACACACTTTTTTTTTTGGTCATACTAGTTTTTTGATTGTTATGATTTTCTTGTGAAGAGGGGCGTTTTGAAACACAGAGAGAAAGAACACAAGTTGGCTGAGTAGGGAAGTGGGGAGGATGTGGGAGGAGTTGGAGGAGGGGGAAAATCATGATCAAAACATATTGTATTACAAAAGATTTTAACTCACCCCAAACCTTTTTCATGAGAATTACAAGTGTTCTGGTAGAATTATTTTTATTTATATTAAGGAAAATACATATATTTACTTAAAATTCAGTCTTAAGATTACTTTATTTTTATTTTATATTGAGGGGTTCCTATGTTGCCCAGACTGGTGATAAATTCCTTGAAATCTTAAAGCAATCTCCTGCCTCTGTCTCAGGAGCATTATAAGCACACAATAAAGCACAATTTTTTCTTATACTAAACATGCAGAACAGGCAGTTGAGCCTCGTTCCCACAGTCAGATCACAGTGACAGTAAAGGGAACAATATGAAAATTAGAGGTAGCATATTTCACCTACTAAAGAAAACTGTCATGATAATTTTTAAAATGGCAGATATTAATCTATTGGTTTTGATTTTTGTAACGTATGTTGAATATCATCTTGAAATGCATTCCTTTTCCCATACAAACCACGCTGCTTTTAAGACTGAACAATGTTTCTCTAACTGACACTAACGTTCCTAGCAGTGTGGTAAGGAGGAGACTGAGAGCTCTTTTATCAATGGGGATGAGACTAGCCTTGCCTTGCTGCTTTTAACAGCATGAGGAGATGAACTCTACATAGCTCCAGAACTTCCATTCGGTTTTTGTGGCATCCATGGATCCTGGCTCCATTTTTCAACTTTCCATGCATTGCCCTTTGCCTAAATGTACCCCATGTGGTACAGAGCAGTGACTTGATGCTATCAATTCTTTTTAAAATAGTAATAAATGAAATTGCTCTTAAAATATTTCAATAACTCTTTCTCTTTTGAGATAGGATTTTATATGGCACAGACTCATTTTAGGCTCTCTGGAACAAAAACCTTGAATTCCTGCTCCTCTTGTCTGCCACTCACAAGACCTGGGATCACTGACATGTGCTGTCCTTCCCACCTCAACATTACTTTCTTAAATGCTATTTTTAAAACAATTGGAGGGACTGGAGAGATGGCTCAGAAGTTAAGAATATTGGCTGTTCTTCCAAAGGTCCTGAGTTCAATTCCCAGCAAACACATGGTGGTTCATAACCATCTATAGTGAGATCTGATGCCCCCTTCTGGTGTGGAGGTGTACATGCAGGCAGAATACTGTAAAAATAATAAATTAATCTTTAAAAACTTTTGTGATAGCTGGGCATGATGATGCAAATTGCAATCTCAACACTTGGAAATCAAAGAAAGGAGCACGGTGAGTTTGATGTCAGTTTGGGATACAGAGTGAGTCCATGTTTTAAAACTTAAAACTATACTAAAACCAGCTCACATTTATTATTCAGTTTTTTTAAAAAAATGTAAGAAAATATTCAGATATTTTACCAAAATTTCATAAAAGAAGTGATCAGGCCAGTGTTTATAACTGAAGTCTCAGAAGCTAAGGATAAAGAACACAACAGGAAATTTGGAGACTGAGTTCTGATGTCAGCCCTGTGCTCATGCTGACAGACATAAGGAAGGTACATCAGTCATTGCATGTGATGCATGGTAGGTTTTACAGGACCTACAGGCTATATGTTATTATCTGCATTTTACACTCAAGGCTCTGCGAAGGTCAGTGCTGCAGTTCAGGACTGGATGTCAGGCGGTCTGCACATGCAATTTTGCCTCGCTCCAGCTCTGTCTGGTCCTTCTTGTGTGAGCAGGCTGAAAAAATCAGACTAACTTTGTAACCTATGTTTCTTTTAATTGCCTTATAACTTATATTTTCAAGTTTTAGGCCTATATTAATTAAAGCCTCTTAGTGCTTCTCCAGAGAGCTGAGAAATGTAAAAGTTCCTGACATCAGCCATCTGTGAAGGCAGAGATAAGGAAGAAAACAAGCAGAGATCCCTACTAAATGGAGAATAACTCACATATGAAACCACTTGTAATGCCTTAAACATTCTGACTTTCTTTGTTTTATACACCAATTCTACCCCTGTACAGACTAACACATTTATTAGTTGGAATAAGTCACGGGGCTGTTGCCTGACAGACATTATCTTAGTATTTGGGTTACTGAGTAGGTAGGTTAGTAGGGAAAATGGCACAGTACAGGCTTGAGGGTCTGCAGTTTGAAGCCCAGTGTGTATGTAAAGGTGGGATATGGTCACACACTTCTTCAACCCTCGCCCTGGGTCAACAGAGACAGGCAGGTCCTAGACACTCCCTGGCCAGCTAGTCAGCCAATCTGTGAGTTCTGGTTCAGTGATCCCTGTCTAAAGATAGGGAGAGAGTGATAGGGAAAGCATGCTAGGTCAACCTGTGCCCACAAAATGAACACACACACACACCAAACCAAACCAAAAATACGTTTTCAAATGAAAGCAAAATTACTTTAAGGTGGATCCAAGATGGCAGCACACCATATCAGAGAGGCAAAGGATCTGAAACTCTGAAATTGGTGAGTAGAGGGGCAACTGAAGCCACAAAATCAACACTGAGGCTTCCTGAGTGAGCAGGGACATCACATGAGCTGAGACCATTTAGATTCAGGTCAACGGTGGACTTCTCTGGGGATGGAAAGTGGTGAACATTCACTTCCCCATTTAGAGGCTCCTTCCTCCTCAGTGGAGCCTGCCCACAGAGACTCTTAGAGACTCGAGAGACTCTTAGCACAGAACTCACTGCCTGGGGACTGAGACAGAAGAGGCAGGGCTCCAGGCTCCTTAGCCACAGCTGCCAGCTCTACCAGCCTTCTGATTCCCAGATCCGCAGTACCAACCTTCCGAATCCCAGGTATGCAGGTGGCCATACGAACTCCACAGGTCCTCCCAGCCAAAGGGCCACCCAATTGACTGTAAGGGCCACCCAATCCCTCAGTGGTGACAGCTGGCTGTACACCATCAAAATTGCCAGAGCAGCCAAACCACCCAGTTGCACCAGGCACCGGGCCACATAGGTCTGTGGACCACTGTTGTGGCTCCCCCAGGACTTCCCAGCAGGCACCTGGAACATCCTCCCAGTCTAGCTGCTGCAGCTGGACTTCTAAGTTCAGCGGCTACAGCACCAGTGAGCTGAAGGAGCTCCTACCCCCACATTGACTGAGCAAGCCCCAACTGAAAGTAGAAAACAGGGGGAACCCCTGTGCTTTCCAATTAGAGAGTGAGTGTGCCTTCAAGAGCTTGCAAAGCCCCAGATCCAGGGTCCTTCTAAGCTAGCAGCCAGACATCCGACCCTCCCACCCATGTGCAAACTGTGGGAAACAGAGGGACAGTGTTCTCAACATTGAGGCCCCAGAATACTGGGGGTCTACCAGTGGAGTTCAGGCAAATAACTCCTGGAGCTCAGAGCTGAATACCTGTGGCCTGCAATGCCATTGAGGTATTCAAGGAATCTACACAAACGAATTGCACCTGTGAAGACCTCCAGCACCTATAATCCCTTTGATGCCTGCACAGTCTCCTGCCCCACACTTCAAGCATTAATATTCTCTAACACCCTGTCAGTTAAGGCACACTTCCACACACATGCCCATGCACACACACACTCACTTGCTCGCCCACATTTGTCCTTCAGTGCCCATGAATGTTTCTCCCTTAGGTACACCTGAATCACCAACGCACACTCTCAAACCACTGGACCACTCTCATCTTCCTGAAGAATTCTCCAGACATCAGAGAAAGATGCTACCAGTCTGAACTGGAGACTCCAGGAACAAACAGTGAAGGTTACAGATAAGCAAATGGCCAGAGGTCGGCAAAATAACACATCCAACAAAATCCAGGACATTATGGTGTCACCAGCAACCCCAAAAATCTATGGATACTCCAATTCATTGGAAACACAGGAAAATGATTTTAAAGCTATGCTTATCCAGTTATTAGAGGCACATAAAGAGGAAACAAACAGATCTCTCAAAGAAATTAAAACATGGATGGAAGAAAATAAAGAGGAAATGAACAAAGCTCTCAAAGAAACATAGGCAAATATAGCCAAACAAGAAGAGGCACAATTAGTGGCATATAGAGAGGAAAACAACAACAACAAAAAAAAAAAAAAAACCCAGAGATTATCATAGAGAGACATGAATCCACATTCAAGCAGATGAAGGAAATGATGCATGAAAACAGAATTAGAAGCAATAAAGAAAACACAAACAGAGAAAACCCTGGAGCTGGAGAACTTAGAGAAAAGATCAGGAAACACAAAGGTAACCATCAAAAAATAGAATAAAAGAGATGGAAGAGAGAATCTCTGGTGCTGAAGATACACTTGCAGAAATTGAAACTTTTCTCAAAGAAAAAGTAAAATTGGAAAAGTCCCAAACACAAACATCAAAGAAATCAAGGACACCACAAAAAGGCAAATTCAAAAAATAATAGGAATAGACAAAAAAGAACATACCAGGCTCCAAGGTCCAGAAAATATCTTCAAGAAAATCATAGAAGAAAAATTTCCAAACTTAAAAAAAAAAAGATGTCCATAAACATATAAGAGGCCTACAGAACACCAAATAGACTAGACCAGAAAAGAAACTCCTCACATCACATCATAGTCAGAACACTAAATCTACAGAACAAAGAAAATATGTTAAAAGCAGCAAGGGAAAAAGGCCAAGTAACATATAAAGGTAGACCTATCAGAAACACACAAGACTTCTTATCAGAAACTATGAAAGCCAGAAGGACCTGGGCAGATGTCATGCAGACTTTATGGGACCACAGATGCCAACCCAGACTACTATACCCAGCAAAGCTTTCAATCAACATAGATGGAGAAAACAAACTATTCCATAACAAAACAAAATTTAAGCAATATCTACATAGAAAACCAGCCCTACAGAAGATACTAGAAGGAAAACTCCAATCCAATGAAAACACTGCACCCAAGAAAACATAGGATACAGATAATTTCCCTACAAAATTAAAAAAAAAAACAAGCAATGAATTACAGTAAGACCACCAACTCCACAATAAAGGAACTAACAGCCATTGGTCACTATTATCCATCAACATCAATGGCCTCAAATCTTCAATAAAAAGACACAGACTAACAGGATGGTTGCAGAAACAGGATACAACATTCTGCTGCATCCAGGAAACACACCTCTGCAACAGAGATAAACACTACCTCACAGTAAAGGACTAGAAAAATGTTTTTCAAGCAAACGGACCCAAAAAACAACCAGAGGTAGCAATCCTAATAATAGACTTTCAACCAAAATTAATCAAAAAAGATGAGAAGGGGCACCTCATTCTCATCAAAGGAAAATTCCACCAGGAGGACATCACAATTTTGAACATCTATGCCCCAAATACAAGACCACCTACATTTGTAAATGAAACGTTAATAAAGCTGAAATTACTCATCCATCCCAACACATTAATAGTGGGAGACTTCAACACTCCACTCTCACCAAGGGACAGATCATCCAGACAGAAGCTAAACAGCGAAATAAGGGCACTTACAGAGCTCCTAAATCAAGTGGACCTAATAGATGTCTACAGAACTTTTCACCCAAATTCAAAAGAGTATACCTTCTTTGAGCACCTCTTGGAACCTTCTCCAAAATAGACCATATATTTGGTCACAAAGCAAGCCTCAGCAGATACAAGAAGATTGAAATAATCCCTTGTATCCCATCTGATCACTATGGTCTAAATCTGGACCTCAACAACAGCAACAGAAATAGCAAAAAGTCTACACATAAAAGAAAACTGAACAAGTCGCTGCTCAAAGACAGCTGGATCAGGGAAGAAATAAAGAAAGAAATTAAAGACTTCCTAGAATTCAATGAAAATGAAGGTACAACATACCCAAACTTATAGGACACAACAAAAGCAGCACTGAGAGGAAAGCTCATAGCACTAAGTGCCTGCAAGAAGAAATTTGAAACATCCTATACAAGCAACTTAATAGCTCACCTGAAAGCCCTAGGAAAAAAAAGAAGCAAACACACCAGAAGAGTGGACAGCTGGAAATATTCAAGCTCAGGTCAGAAATCAATAAATTAGAAACAAATAAAACAATTCAAAGAATCAATGAAACCAAGAGTTGATTCTTTAAGAAAATCAACAAGGTAGACAAGCCCCTAGCCAAACTAACTAAAAGGCAGAGAGAACCTAAAAGAGGGGCATAACAACAGGCACTGAAGAAATCCAAGCAATCATTAGGTCTGACTACAAAAGCTATATGCAACAAAATTTGAAAATCTAAATGAAATGGACAATTTTCTTGATAGATTGCACTTACCAAAGTTAAATAGAGATCAGGCAGAAAGGTTGAAAAGTCCTATATGCCCCAGGGAAATAGAAGCAGTCATCAATAGTCTCCCTTCCAAAAAAAAAAAAAAAAAAAAAAAAAAAAAAAAAAAAAAAAAAAGCCAGGGCCAGATGTTTTCAGTGCAGAATTCTACCAGACCTTCAGGGAAGAGCTAATTCCAGTCCTCTTTAAACTGTTTGACAAAATAGAAACAGAAGGAACATTACCAAACTCATTCTATGAAGCCACAGTCACCTTGATACCTAAACCACACAAAGACCCAACAAAAAAGAGAACTTCAGACCTATCTCTCTTGTGAACATTGATGTAAAACTACTCAATAAAATAGTTGCAAGCCAAATCCAAGAACATATAAAAGATATCATCTGCCATCACCAAATAGGCTTTATCACAGGCATGCAAGGGTGGTTCAACATACAGAAATCCATCAATGTAATCAATCACATAAACAAATTTATGGAGAAAAACCACATGATTATCTCCTTATATGCCAAAAAAGCATTTGACAAAATCCAAAACCCATTCATGATTAAAGTCTTGGAGAGACCAGGGATACAAGATACATACTTAAACATAGTAAAGGCAATTTAGAGCAAGCCTATAGCCAACATCAAACTAAACAGAGAGAAACTTAAATCAATCCCACTGAAATCAGGGACAAGGCAAGGCTGCCCACTCTCTCCATATCTGTTCAACATTGTACTTGAAGTCCTAGCTACAGAGAGACTAAAGGAGATCAAGGGCATACAAATCAGAAAGGAAGAAGTCAAATGTCAGTATTCACAGATGATATGATAGTACACATGAGTGACCACAAATATTCAACCAAAGAATTCCTTCACCTGATAAATGACTTCAGCAAAGTAGCTGGATACAAAATCAACTCAAAAATTCAGAAGCCCTACTGTATAACAAAGATAAAAGGACCCAGAAAGAAATTAGGGAAACAACACCCTTCATGACAACCACTAAGAACATAAAGTATCTCAGTGTGATTCTAACCAAGCAAGTGAAAGACCTGTTTGAAAAAAACTTCAAGTCTCTGAAGAAAGAAATTGAAGAGGATATCAGAAGATGAAAAGATCTCCCATGCTCATGGATTAGTAGGATTAACATGGTGAAAATGACCATCCTACCAAAAGCAATCTAAAGATTCAGTGCAATTCCCATCAAAATACCAACACAATCCTTTACAGACCTTGAAAGAAAAATTCTCAATTTCATATGGAAAAACAAAAACCCAGAATCTCCAAAATGATCCTGTACAACAACAGATCATCTAGAAGTATTTCCTTCCCTGATCTCAAACTGTACTACAGAGCAATAGTAATAAAAACTGCATGTATTGGCATAGAAACAGAATGGTGGATCAATGGAACCAAATAGAAGACCCAGAAATAAATCCATACACCTATAGATACATGATTTTTTACAAAGAAGCCTAAACCATTCAATAGAAAAAAAGGACAGCATGTTCAACAAATAGTGCTGGTCCAACTGGATGTCTATATGCAGAAAAATGAAAATAGATCCATATTTATCACCCTGCACAAAACTAAAGTGTAAGTGGATCAAAGACCTCAACATAAAAGGAGACACACTAAATCCGTTAGAAGAAAATGTAGGGAAGAGCCTAGAACTCATTGGCACAGGAGACAACTTTCTGAACGGAGCATTAACAGCACAGGCTCTAAGAGCAACAATCAATAAATGGGACCTCATGAAACTGAAAAGCTTCTGTAAAGCAAAGGACACTGTCATCAGAACAAAATGACAGCCTACAAACTGGGAAAGGATCTTCACCAACCCTATATCTGGACTAATATCCAGAATATATAAAGAAATAAAGAAGTTAAAAAGCAACAAATCAAGTAAACAAAAAAGGAGCTAAAGAGAGAATTCTCTGTAGAGGACTATAGAATGGCAGAGAAACACCAAATTAACACTCAACATCCTTAGCCATCAGGGGAGATGCAAATCAAAACAACCCTGAGATTTCACCTTATACCCATCAGAATGGATAAGATCAAAATCTCAACTGACAACACATGCTAGAGAGGTTGTGGAGAAAAGGGAACCCTCCTCCATTGCTGGTGGAAATGTAACTTGTACAACCACTTCAGAAATCGGTCTGGGTGCTTTCTCAGACAATTAGGAATAGTGCTTCCTCAAGATCCACTCCTAGGCATATATCCAAAAGATGCTCAAGTATACAACATGGACATTTGTTCAATCATGTTTGTAGCAGTTTTATTCATAATAGCCAGAAACTGGAAACAATCCAGATGTGCCTCAACAGAGGAATGGATATAGAAATTGTGGTACATTTACACAGTGGAATACTACTCAGTAATTAAAAACAAGAAAATCATGAAATTTTCAGGAAAAAAAGTGAGATCTAGAAAAGATCATCCTGAGTGAGGTATCCCAAAAGCAGAAAGACACAGATTGTATATACTCACTTATAAGTGGATACTAAACCTATAAGATAGGATAAACATACTAAAATCTGTACACCTAAAGAAACTAAACAAGAAGGACGTTCCAGGGTAAGATGATCAATCCTCACTTAGAAAGACAAATGGGATGGACATTGGAGGTAGAAGAAAATAAGAAACAGGATAGGGGCCTACCATAGGGAACCTCTAGCCCATGGCAGCTTAGCATCCAAGTGGGTTTCCCTAGTAAGGAGAACAGAGGCTGTCTCTGACATGAACTCAGTTGGTTGCTCTTTCACCCTTCCCACCCCTCAAGGGAGGAGCAGCCTTTCTAGGCCACAGAGGAGGACAATGGAGCCAGTCCTGATGAGACCTGATAAGCTAGGCTCAGATGGAAGGGGAGGAGGACCTCCCCTATCATGGACTTAGAGAGGGGCAGGGAGGAAAGGAGGGAGGGAGGGTGAGATTGGGAGGGAATGAGGAAGGGGCCTACATTGGGGATACAAAGTAAATAAACTGTAATTAATATAAAAACTAAAAATTAGACAAAGAAAGGCTAAAAAAAAAAAAAGAAAAGTAGTGGTTACAATGTTGATTAAAAAAAAACTAAGAATGTATTAAAAATATCCTTTATGGAACAAGCCAATAAAATCACTCAATAATCCAGCAAAAAACAAAACAAAACAAAACAAAAAAAAAACAAAAAAAAACCCCCACAAACTTTAAAAATAGAAGAAAAAGCTAAGTTCCTGTGATTCAAACTTATCACTATGTGACCACTTAAAAAGTTCTGGGGTGACCCCATATAGGATAGGAGGAAGATCAGAACTCAAGGGAATACCCCAACACTGTGGCTCTTTTATCTCTAGTTTTATTTTGCTCTGTAAAACATTAAAAATTTTAATCATGAAATACGACCCACTTACTTGGGGAACCACTTGGCATGCTCCTTCCAGGGATCGTCTCCTTCTTCCCAGTTTCCCAGGCATCCACCGCAGGAGAAGCACTGCACAGTGTCCCTTTCACCTACAGATGCAGGGAAGCGATGGCACCAGGTGTGTCTTGGAGCTGATCATACTGAACCAGAGCAACACAGACCCCAGCATGCTTGCTCTTCCATGTCCCCTCTGACTGAATCCCTGGCCACATCCCACTGCCCTAAATGACCCACTCCTACATCTGGACCGCCCGCCCAGCCATGGCCATCCTCCATACGCACAGCCCAGGACTTTGGAGTTCCTATTAGGTGATCTAGCACTCAGCTACACACTCAGCCCACTGCCGGTACTCTTAAGGTCTATATGTAAAGAAAAGCAACATTTTACTTTATACACACCCAAGTGTGTGTGCATAAGATTTTAAGGTACATATCCAGAGCTTAGAGATGGCACAGTTGGCAAATGCTTGCTGGGCAAACATGGAGACTGGGCTCAGATCTCCAGCACCTGTGTAATAGCAAGGCAACAGGGACAGTGTAATCTTAATGCCAGGGAAGGAGAGACAGGAAGACCCTAAGGGCTCACTAACCAGCCAGTATGTCTCATTGGCAAGCTCCAGGTGTAGTGAGAGACCTGTCTCACAAAATAAGTTGGACAGAACTACAGGCCTATTTCTAAATACACAGAACATGTTGCTTTCAGGATAGAGAGGAATCAAGCTGGAACTGACTCAGAATTTCCTCCCTGCAATCTTCCTGTCACAGTACTGGAAGAGGCTTTGCAGTCTGCTGGGGGAGGAGGGCCACCTGCATTCTCCAATATCACCATCATGCCAGAGAAGATGAGGCCAATGGTGAAGAGTGGCCTGAACCTTTGGGGATAACCGACTGCTTTTGAATTGGACTTGAGGATGCTTCACAGATGCTCTAATGGTGGTCAAACTGGGTGTGGTGTTGCAGGCCTGTAAATCTCAGCACTTGTGTGTCAAAGACAGGTAGATCTCTGGGTCAATGGCCAGACTGATCTACATAGCAAAGTCAGAACAGAAAGGGCAACACAGTGAGACCCTATTTCAAAAAGGCAAAAAGAAAGAAAACAAAAACCTAAATTAAATCTGGTGAAAAGCACATGGCCCAGAAACTCTCTAAAGGTCTTAGCAGGGAAGGGTCTAGGAATGCTATCTGGCTTAATAGACATCCTGTCAAAATTCCTTCTAAATATTTATGTTCCTATGCAAAGTATGCTGCTGCTTTGATCCTTGGCTAGATAATAATTGATTATTGAGTGTTCAGCAATAAATGAGATGTCTATGTCAACCTCACACCAAGGCTCTGGGAGATCTGATGGCATAGCCATATCCATTGGAAACAGCAAAAGTCATGAAGCCAGCACAGCTGTTTGACATGGCTCTAGCACAGGTGGGGCAAATGCAGCAATCATTTTCATTCTTTCCCTCTTTTGTAGGTTTTTAAGATCTATGTGTTTTATTAGGGGGGGGGAATCCTTTCTGCATTATGATTTTTTCTGTCTTTTCCTGAGAAAATTATGTCAGAGTTATTTCCATTTAGGAAAAATAACATTATTTGGCCACTGTTTTGAAGGTTTCCTTATGCTTTGGAGATCATTGAGCACAGATTAGCACATAAACTAGCAATTCTTTTATGAGGCCATTACTACAGGAATCTTTTATGGATATCTGCCCTTAAGCAAACTCAAACAGTATAATTGGTATAGGGGAAACAAAGATAGCTGACAAGCTCTGACTGGCCAGAATACCAGGTAACAGATCAAGGCCTCCCTTTACAATATGCTTAGAACTCTCTGAAAATGTAGATTAAAGATAGGGGGTCATACAGAGTACACCCCTGGAGGAAGAGAACTCAGTAAATAAGACAGATTGACTAAAATAACTTGTTCCTAGTTTATAGTGTAGATGATGACACAAGTAGTAAAAGGAGTTAGGTATTAATATTTGCTCTTCATAAAAAAAAATTTCAGATATTTTCTGTTTGTCTGGAGTGCCTTAAAACTACAAATACTGCCTGCCTAAAAGCAGGCTGTTATATAAGAAATGTGTTTGCTTTGGATAACACAATCTTTAGATTCTATAACTTGGAGTTATAAGGCTTATAATAAGCATAAATCTGTTCTGTTTATATTTTCTAATGATGACTGAAGTTGTAACACTTCGTAATGAAAAATCAAACAAATCATCTGCACTTCTTGGACAGGTTAGTCTGTCATTAGTCGGTCTTTGTTCTGTGAAACCTGTGTAATAAAGAAGCAATCTCCTTGCTAGTCAATCAGAACTGAAAAATTCCCCTGAGCACCTCTCCTGACTCACTCCTCTCTCCCTCGCCAATTATCTCCTCTGCACACCACTCTCTGTTGCTCTCGTTCATCCATAAACCCTGAACAAAGTGGCAGAGCTTTCTGAGCCACGGTTTGGAAGCGTGTTCTTTTTTAAAAAGTATTTTATTCTTTGGAAATCACAGATGTGTGTACAATGTATGTGGATTATATCACCCCCACTGCCTTTCTTCAGTTTCCCCAGACCCTCCTCCTCAAGTCAGGTCACCTCCCAGCTTTGTATCCTCTTTTAACTGAATTCAATTAGTGCTGCTCATGTGTGAGTGGACATGGGGCCATCCAGCAGAGCGCGGGGAAACCTCAAGGCCCACGGGCTGAACAAGTGTCAACAGCTCCCCTCTTACAGGTGGGGCTTGGCTTGGCTGGATTTGGGGCAGGCTTGTATGGATAGGCAACCACAGCAACTGTGAGTTCCTGAGGGAAGGACCCTGTTATGCACAAAACAAGACAAACCCAAGACAAAGTCCTCTACAGCCTCTGGCTCTTATGGCCTCTTGGTCCCCTCTTCTGCAATGGTCCCTGAGTTTGGGAGGAGGAAGTGTTCCCTCAGGAATGAGCACACCCTGTCACTCACTGTCTCCACTTTGCCCTTGTTGTAAGTCTCTGGAATTCTGTTCTTGTTAAGGTCTGAATTTATGTTCATTCCAGACTTCCATTAACAACTGAGAGCCCTGGGGTGTCCCAAAGAGACACTTGGAAGAAAGGATATGGTCATTGTTGCCAATTGTAAGTTTTCATCTTGCTGTTGTCGTCTATCTAAACAAAAGCTGGGGCTAAAGAGATGGCTCAGTGTTCAAGAGCTCTGACTGCCCTTCCAGAAAGCCAGAGCTCAATTCTCAGCACCCACATGGCAGCTCACAACTGTCTATAACTCCTGCTCCATGGGATCTGACTTCCTTACACATGCAGTTCAGTGGCAAAGTGCTGCTTCTCACTCATGACACTCTGGATTCAACCTTCTGTCCCCTTAAACACACACACAACACACATAGAACTAAAACAAAAAGAAACAACAAACAACTGAAGAAGTACAGGCAAAGTTGAAGGTTCATGTAGATGTGTGTGTGCTTTTGTTTGGTAAAAGGACAGTGAACTGAAAAACAGGACTGTGTTTGCCCCTGGATGAGGAGGACAGCATCCTCAGGACAAGGGAATGGCACGGTGGCCTCTAAGGCATTGAGAGACCTTGACTTCTTGACTTTAGAGCTCAGCTCCTAGGCTTTATTGTTATTGTCCTTTCAACCAGATACACAAGTACAGTAGATATGCATTATATATGCTAGTTTTAATTAAAATAAAACAAAGTTTGTTGATAGATTCTAGAACAAGCTTTAAGTACAACCAAATCCTCTCCCACCTTGCCACACAGGGTTTAAGAATAAGGCCCTGACATTCTTAATTATTTTCCACATACGCCTAAAGAAAAAAGGAGGAGACTGAGAGCTCTTTTGTCAATGGGGATGAGACCAGCCTTGCCTTGCTGTTTTTAATAGAATGAGGAGATGAACTCCATATAGCTCCAGGACTTCCATTCAGTTTCTGTGGCATCCATGGATCCTATAAAACTATACTAAAATCAGCTCACATTTATTATTCAGTTTTAAAAAAAATGTAAGAAAATATTCAGATATTTTACCAAAATTCCATAAAAGAAGCGATGAAGCCAGTGTTTAAAACTGAAGTCTCAGAAGCTAAGGATAAAGAACACAACAGGAAATTTGGAGACTGAGTTCCGATGTCAGCCCTGTGCTCATGCTGACAGACAGATGGAAGGTACATCAGTCATTGCATGTGATGCATGGTAGGTTTTACAAGACCTACAGGCTATATGTTATTATCTGCATTTTACACTCAAGGCTCTATGAAGGTCAGTGCCTCAGTTCAGGACTGGATGTCAGGTGGCCTGGACGTGCAATTTTGCCTCACTCCAGCTCTGTCTGGTCCTTCTTGTATGAGCAGGCTGAAAGAATCAGACTAACTTTGTAACCTATGTTTCTTTTAATTGCCTTTTAACTTATATTTGCAAGTTTTAGGCCCATATTAATTAAAGCCTCTTAGTGCTTCTCCAGAGGGCTGAGAAATGTAAAAGTTCCTGACATCAGCCATCTGTGAGGTCAGAGATAAGGAAGAGAACAAGCAGAGATCCCTACAAAATGGAGAGTAAATCACCGGCTGGTGCCTGTAAAATGAGCTTTGTTTGGAAACGGAGATGAGTTAATTATTCTCCCACCTTTAACTGTAGCTATATCTCATATGGCAGGAAATTCCAAACTGACTTGAAGATCAGATATTTACGACAGGGCTGACTGGACCTAAGGGTGACCAGAACTAACCAATTATTTTAAAAGTTTAACACCTCATCCAATCCTGAATCACCAAGATAGCAACCCCAGGAGATTCCCGCCTTTTGTCTTTTAAAAACCTAAGGTCTTTTTTAACCCAGTGACACTCCTAGCTGACCAGCAGGGGTGACCCCATTGCGCAATGGTCAAGATGAACCTCTTGCCATTTTGCATGGATGGATGATTAGTTTCCTGAGTTCTCTTTATACCTTCTTATATTTAGGCTCATGCTGGGCCTAACAAGGCCTTACTCCTTTCAGCTATGGGCCAGTCGCTGGACCGTCTCCTCTTCCTGTGTAGGTCATGTTCACTCTGCTGTGTCAGAGAAGCAACCAAAGACCACTGGAGGCAGATGTGCAGCTCTAGTTAGGGCTGATCACATGGGAATGGTGTGGCTGAAAGTTGTCCAGAGTGTAGCCAGCAACACTAAACCCAGGGCCATGAGCTGGGCCAAAGCTTCTTTAGGAGCCCAGGCGCAGTAGTGGCGCCCCTGTCTGAGGCTGAACTGCAGCAGGTGCATCTGCAGGGTACAAGCCCAACTCCTAAGGAGATGGTGACATTCTATGATTTGCTAATCAGGGCCCATCGTTCCTATGACTATATCATTGATTTCCAGGAATCATTTCTTCCTCAGCTACTGTTTTCACCTCTTTTTCCTTTCCTCTTTGTCCCCTCTTCCCTTTAAACCTCCTCTTACTTTCTTTTAGGCTTCCTTTCCAATAATTTACGTGAAGCAAGTAAAATGTGAAGTTTTCTTGCCACCTCACAGCTCAACAAACCCAAGCCCAAGATCATCTATTTAATTTACATCATCATTTCATAGCTTTTTCTATACATTTGTGAACATGTTGCGATATAATTTAAGAATTTTTTTTTTTTTTGGTTTGGTTAGTTTTGGGGTTTTTTGTTTTTGTTTTGTTTTGTTTTTTGAGACAGAGTTTCTCTGTGTAGCCTTGGCTGTCCTGGACTTACTTTATAGACCAGAAACCAGGCTGCCCTTGAGCTCATAGAGATCCACATGCCCTCTGGCCTCCCAGGTGCTAGTTTTAGAATTTTTAAAGACTGCTCACCATACATGAATTGTGCATATTTATATTTCCATTTACAAATAATCCTAGACAACCTTTTATTTCTGTGAGCATGGCTGCCTGTGTGCAAGGTGTTTGGTAAATACTTGCCTAGTTGGTTTGTGTGTGATCTAGCATCTACCCAGGAACTTTCCTATATACAGTATGAGGTACAACTATTTGGAAAAAAAATCCCAGTCACGATGATGTGTACCCACAATCCTATGTCAGAGGGTGAAGCAGAAAGATGAGCAAGTTGAGGCCAGCCTGGGATATATAATGATGCCCATCAATAAAATAAAATAAAAGGCCTTTCTAGTCAAGCACCATTCACTGACATTACAGAAAAACACAGCCATAAATAAATAAATAAATAAATAAATAAATAGGAACATTCAGCCAAGTGTAAAGTGTAGGAAATTATACAGAGCAACTTAAGTGATTTCTTTTAAGAAATAATTGAAAAGGTGAAAGGTGAGGAAAATGGATTCATAATTCTGGACTGAAAAAACAGCTAAGAGGGCAGCTATGCTTGCTATTAAGCCTGATGATTTGAGTGTGATACCCAGGTCCCCTCACTCAGGCCATCTTCTGACCTCCACATACATCCTGGTAGAAGAACAATACCCCCATTCTCACAGCCCCAGAAGTGCACTTTTTATTTTAAAAACAAACACACAAACAAACAAAACTGTAACAGAGAGAGGGAGATGAGCATTTGAATGCTGATTCATGTATTTGACATTAGGCACTTATGCCATCTTTTCCTAGAAGACATGAGGATACTATGGTCCCATCTCACATGCTATAATACTAACAGATGCTTTATGTGGTCCCTGGAACTCACTTTGAAGTATCCTGGTTCTTGTTATTCCATAGAAAACATTGGCAGGCAGTGGAAGAGGAAATAGTTCCTGACCAGGTGCTGACAAGTGCTAATTATAGTGATCTTTTCATTTCCATGAGATGTTCCATAATCAAGGCTTGAAAACCAGTGAAAGAAGTAAATCTTTGTTTGCAGAAACAAATAAAGAAAAGCAAAGAAATGACAAAACCAGTATTAAACAGATCACTAAAATTAATTAAAATATGTTTTTTCTAAGCGGGGAGCTAAAGACCACTGCAATCCCAAAATCCTTGAATCTCTGAAGCAAAACTTTTCTCTTGTGGCAGGGGGATGTGGATGACCTAGACATCTGGCCCTCTTGCCTTTCAGCAGAGGGTGGCTTTGAACTCCTGATTCTCCACTCTTCATCTTCCTAGTGCTGGGACTATAGGTATGTGCCACTGCATCCAGCAAGCATTTTCATTTGGTGTATATTCCACACATGTGAAACCACTTGTAATGCCTTAAACATTCTGACTTTCTTTGTTCTATATACCAATTCTACCCCTGTACAGACTAACGCATTTATTAGTTGGGATAAGTCACGGGGCTGTTGCCTGACAGACATTGTCTTAGTATTTGGGTTACTGAGTAGGTAGGTTAGTAGGGAAAATGGCACAGTACAGGCTTGAGGGTCTGCAGTTTGAAGCCCAGTATGTATGTAAAGGTGGGGTATGGTCACACACTTCTTCAACCCTCACCCTGGGTCAACAGAGACAGGCAGGTCCTAGACACTTCCTGGCCAGCTAGTCAGCCAATCTGTGAGTTCTGGTTCAGTGATCCCTGTCTAAAGATAGGAAAAGAGTGATAGGGAAAGCATGCTAGGTCAACCTGTGCCCACAAAGTGAACACACACACACCAAACCAAACCAAAAATATGTTTTCAAATGAAAGCAAAATTACTTTAAGGTGGATCCAAGATGGCAGCACACCATATCAGAGAGGCAGAGGAACTGAAACTCTGAAATTGGTGATTAGAAGGGTGACTGAAGCCACAAAATCAACATTGAGGCTTCCTGAATGAGCGGGGACAATACATGAGCTGAGCTGAGACCATTTAGATTCAGGTCACCCATGGACTTCTCTGGGGATGGAGAGTGGCGAACATTCAGTTCCCCATTTAGGGGCTCCCTCCTCCTCAGTGGAGCTGGCCCACAGAGACACTTAGAGACTCCAGAGACTCTTAGCACAGAACTCACTGCCTGGGGACTGAGACAGAAGAGGCAGGGCTCCTAGCTCCTTAGCCACAGCTGCCAGCTCTACCAGCCTTCTGATTCCCAGATCCACAGTATCATCCTTCCTAGTCCCAGGTATGCAGGTGGCTATACCAACTCCACAGGTCCTCCCAGCAAGTGACTGTAAGGGCCACCCAATCCCTCAGTGGTGACAGGTGGCTGTACACCCACCAAATTTGCCAGACCAGCCAAACCACCTAGTTACACCAGGCACCGGGCCACATAGGTCTGTGGACCACTGTTGTGGGCCCCCAGGACTTCCCAGCAGGCACCTAGACCAGGCTCCCAGTCTCGTTGCTGCAGCTGGACTTCCGAGTTCAGTGGCTGCAGCACCAGCGAGCTGAAGGAGCTCCTACCCCCGCATTGACTGAGCAGGACTCAACTGAGAGTAGAAAACAAGGAGAACCCCTGTGCTTTACAATTTGACCTGCTAGAGAGTGAGTGTGCTTTCAAAAGCTTGCAGAGACCCAGATCCAGGGTCCTTCTAAGCTAGCAGCCAGACATCCGACCCTCCCACCCATGTGCAAACTGTGGGAAACAGAGGGACAGTATTCTCAACATTGAGGCCCCCAGAATACTGGGTGTCTACCAGTGAAGTTCAAGCGAATAACTCCTGGAGCTCAGAGCTGAATTCCTGTGGCCTGCAATGCCATTGAGGTATTCAGGGAATCTGCACAAGCAAATTGCACCTGTGAAGACCTCCAGCACCTATAATCCCTTTGGTGACTGCACAGTCTTCTGTCCCACACTTCAGGAATTTATATTCTCTAACACCCTGTCAGTCAAGGCACACTTCCACACACATGCCCATGCACACACAATCACATGCCCACCCACATTTGTCCTTCTGTGCCCATGAATCTTTATCCCTTAAGTACAGCTGAAGCACCAATGCACACTCTCAAACCACTGGACCTCTCTCATCTTCCTGAAGAATTCTCCAGACACCAGAGAAAGATGGTACCACTCTGAAATGAAGAATCCAGGAACAAACAGTGACAGTTACAGATAAGCAAATGGCCAGAGGTTGGCGAAAGAACACATCCAATAAAATCCAGGACATCATGGTGTCACCAGAAACCCCAAAAATCTATGGGTACTCCAAGTCATCGGAAACACAGGAAAATGATTTTAATAACTGCTTATCCAGTTATTAGAGGCACATAAAGAGGAAACAAACAAATCTCTCAAAGAAATTAAAACACGGATGGAAGCAAATAAAGAGGAAATAAACAAAGCTCTCAAAGAAACATAGGCAAATATAGCCAAACAAGTAGAGGCACAATTAGTGGCATATAGAGAGGAAAACAACAACAACAACAACAAAAAAACAGGGATTATCATAGAGAGACATGAATCCACATTCAAGCAGATGAAGGAAATGATGCATGAAAACAGAATTAGAAGCAATAAAGAAAACACAACACAAGGTCCAATCCCCATCCAGAAAGGCAAAGAGGATGGACATCAGAAGAAGAAGAAAACAGGAAACAACCTAGGAACCTACCACAGAGGGCCTCTGAAAGCCTCTGCCCTTCAGACTATCAAAGCAGATGCTGAGCCGGATGGGCAACTGTTGGGCAGGAGAACGGAATTTTAGGTAAGAACTGGGAAATAGTAAGAGCTGGAGAGGACAGGGTCTCCACAAGGAGAGCAACAGAACAAGAAAATTTGAACATAGGGAACTTCCTAGAGACTCATACTCCAACCAAGGACTATTCATGGAGATAACCTAGAACCCCTGCACAGATGTAGCCCAGGGCAGTTCAGAGTCCAATTGGGTTACATAGTAATGTGAAGAGGGACTGCCTCTGACATAATCTGATTGGCCTGCTCTTTGATCACCTCCCTCTGGGGGGGGGGGGGCAGCCTTACCAGGCCACAGTAGAGGACAATACAGCCACTTTTGATGTGAACTGACAGACTAAGATCAGAAAGGAGAGGAGAAACTCCCCTATTAGTGGACTTGGGGAGTGGCATGCAAGCAGAGGGAGGAGGGAGGGTGGGATTGGGAGGGGAGGAGGGAGGGGTTTATGGGGGGATGCAGAATGAATAAAGTGTAATTGATGAAAAATTTAAGAAAAAAGGGAAAAAATAATTTAAGAACCTTAAATGACTTTCAAAATTGGAGGAAAACATGGAGTTAGTCAATTGGCATGGAGCACGTCTCTCCCCTGGGGGCAATGGTCTCCTGAACCTACTCAGACCTCGGACACCACCACTGCTAGTTCTAGAACTGACACAGGATGTTCCAACGAGGGGTTAAGGCTTCTCATAATATTTCCTATAAGCCCACACCTGTTTGTCTATATCCCCCATTTTTATTCATTATTAGCCAGATAGAGCCAAGTAATTGTGGTAATGATGCTTGCTTTTTTGCCCAATGCTGGAATGCTAGTAAATTTAGGTATGCCCTGGTTATTCGCATGCCTCACTGGGTGCCTGTGCCCATTGATGCCCCTCACGCTATGACTCTCTTCAGACAGAAAAGGGATCTTGGAACTACAGCCACCATTGTTACTACCATCTCATTGATGGCTGTTGGAGCTACCACCTGGGCATTAGCCATGAGTCATACTGGGCAGACTGCTCAGACCCTGAATAATCATTAGGCAATGTAGCTCATGCCTTAGTTGTACATAAAGGAATTAATGCTCAACTAAAAGGAAGCTTGATGGTGTTCAATCAGAGGATTGACCTCTTGCAGGAGCAAATTGATACCCTATGGCAAATTGCTCAACCTGGCTGTCAATGAAAGTATGCTGGACTTTGTGTCACTAGCATACAACATGAGAATTTTTCCTGTGCTGCAAATCTGTCTAAACAATTGTCGAGCTATATTTTAGGTAATTGGACTGGAGAATTCGAAACTACGATGGAGCAGCTGAGAGTGGCCATTGTCACAGTAAATTCTACCAGAGTGGACGCAGGACTTGCCACAGGATTATCAACATGGATTGCTGCAGCCATGAATCATCTGAAGGAATGGGCGGGCATGGGAGTGTTAGCAGGCCTTCTGGTGTTGGTCTCCTTGGTTTGCCTGTGGTATATATGCAAGATTAGAGTCTCACAACAGTGTGATGCAGCCATGATCATTCAGGCCTTTACAGCCATTGAAGCAGGACATTCTCCCCAAGCATGGTTGGATACCATAAAAAGCTAAAATGATACGCTCAGGATGCGAGGCTAAGCACTGCACTCAGGGTCAGCCGCTTTGGACCAGAGAAGAGCATGTCTGATTGCATGCGGGTTGATGCCCCAGGTCCCGCTTCTGAGAAAAAGGTATCGGACAGGTCTGATGCTCTTTGGGTGGATGACACCTAAATGAACATCTGTACAAAGTCCCAATTTATTTCTAATATCACAGATCAGACCTCTACTCTTGTCTGATGCGTCTAAAACAAAAAGTGGGAACTGTAGAGAGCTACGGAATGCTATGCCTTAAAGATGGAGCTGGTTTCCGCCTTCCACCTTCCCGATGGTGAGTGCTCTCTGTCACGAACAACTCCACATTTGGCTAAGGCCGAGGATCTGGCTTGCTTCCATGTATGTGGACCTATCTGCATTGCCCCCGTGGCACGCCTGGGTTGGCTACCCAGAGGCTATTTAAGCTGTGGGCTGGCTTTCCCCGGGGTCCGAGGATTGTTCAATGTTCCTGAATAAACTGCATTGGAAAAAAAAAAAAAGAAAACACAAACAGAGAAAACCCTGGAGCTGGAGAACTTAGAGAAAAGATCAGGAAACACAAAGGTAACCATCAAAAATAGAATAAAAGAGATGGAAGAGAGAATCTCTGGTGGTGAAGATACACTTGCAGAAATGGAAACTTTTCTCAAAGAAAAAGTAAAATCGGAGAAGTCCCAAACACAAACATCAAAGAAATCAAGGACACCACAAAAAGGCAAATTCAAAGAATAATAGGAATAAACAAAAAAGAACATACCAGGCTCCAAGGTCCAGAAAATATCTTCAAGAAAATCATAGAAGAAAAATTTCCCAAATTAAAGAGATGTCCATAAATATACAAGAGACCTACAGAACACCAAATAGACTAGACCAGAAAAGAAACTCCTCACGTCACATCATAGTCAGAACACTAAATCTACAGAACAAAGGAAATATATTAAAAGCAGCAAGAGAAAAAGGCCAAGTAACATATAAAGGTAGACCTATGAGAAACACACAAGACTTCTTATCAGAAACTACGAAAGCCAGAAGGACCTGGGCAGATGTCATGCAGACCTTATGGGACCACAGTTGCCAACCCAGCAAAGCTTTCAATCAGCATAGATGGAGAAAACAAACTATTCCATAACAAAACAAAATTTAAGCAATATCTACATAGGAAACCAGCCCTACAGAAGATACTAGAAGGAAAACTCCAATCCAATGAAAACACTACACAAAAGAAAACATAGGATACAGATAATTTTCCAAAAAAATTAAAAAAAAAAAAACAAGCAATGAATCACAGTATGACCACCAACTCCACAATGAATGGAACTAACAGTCATTGGTCACTATTATCCATCAACATCAATGGCCTCAAATCTTCAATAAAAAGACACAGACTAACAGGATGGTTGCAGAAACAGGATACAACATTCTGCTGCATCCAAGAAACACACCTCTGCAACAGAGATAAACACTACCTCAGAGTAAAGGACCAGAAAAATGTTTTTCAAGCAAATGGACCCAGAAAACAAGCTGGGGGTAACTATCCTAATATCTAATAAAATAGACTTTCAACCAAAATTAATCAAAAAAGATGAGGAGGGGCACTTCATTCTCATCAAAGGAAAATTCCACCAGGAGGACATCACAATTTTGAACATCTATGCCCCTAATATAAGACCACCTACATTTGTAAATGAAACATTATTAAAGCTAAAATCACTCATCCATCCCAACACTTTAATAGTGGGAGACTTCAACACTCCACTCTCACTAAGGGACAGATCATCCACAGAGAAGCTAAACAGGAAATTAAGGGCACTTACAGAGCTCCTAAATCAAATGGACCTAAAAGATGTCTACAGAACTTTTCACCCAAATTCAAAAGAGTATACCTTCTTTGAACACCTCATGGAACCTTTTCCAAAATAGTCCATATAGTTGGTCACAAAGCAAGCCTCAGCAGATACAAGAAGATTGAAATAATCCCTTATATCCCATCTGATCACTATGGTCTAAATCTGGACCTCAACAACAGCAACAGAAATAGCAAAAAGTCTACACATAAATGAAAACTGAACAAGTCACTACGCAAAGACAGCTGGATCAGGGAAGAAATAAAGAAAGAAATTAAAGACTTCCTAGAATTCAATGAAAATGAAGGTACAACATACCCAAACTTATAGGACACAACAAAAGCAGCACTGAGAGGAAAGCTCATAGCACTAAGTGCCTGCAAGAAGAAATCTGAAACATCCTATACAAGCAACTTAATAGCTCACCTGAAAGCCCTAGGAAAAAAAAGAAGCAAACACAACAGAAGAGTAGACAGCTGGAAATATACAAGCTCAGGTCAGAAATCAACAAATTAGAAACAAATAAAACAATTCAAAGAATCAATGAGTTGATTCTTTAAGAAAATCAACAAGATAGACAAGCCCCTAGCCAAACTAACAAAAAGGCAAAGAGAACCTAAAAGAGGGACATAACAACAGGCACTGAAGAAATCCAAGCAATCATTAGGTCTTACTATAAAAGCTATACACAAAAAAATTTGAAAACCTAAATGAAATGGACAATTTTCTTGATAGATTGCACTTACCAAAGTTAAATAAGAGATCATTCTGAAAGGTTGAAAAGTCCTATATGCCCGAAGGAAATAGGAGCAATCATCAATAGTCTCCCATCCAAAAAAAAAAAAAAAAAAAAAAAAAAAGCCAGGGCCAGATGTTTTCAGTGCAGAATTCTACCAGACCTTCAGGGAAGAGCTAACTCCAATCCTCTTTAAACTATTTGACAAAATAGAAACAGAAGGAACATTACCAAACTCATTCTATGAAGCCACAGTCACCTTGATACCTAAACCACACAAAGACCCAACAAAAAAATAGAACTTCAGACCTATCTCTCTTGTGAACATTGATGTAAAACTACTCAATAAAATAGTTGCAAGCAGAATTCAGGAACACATAAAAGATACCATCCACCATCACCAAATAGGCTTCATCGCAGGCATGCAAGGGTAGTTCAACATAAAGAAATCCATCAATGTAATCCATCACATAAACAACTTATGCAGAAAAGCCACATGATCTTCTCATTAGATGCCAAAAAAGCATTTGACAAAATCCAAAACCCATTCATGATTAAAGTCTTGGAGAGACCAGGGATACAAGATACATACTTAAACATAGTAAAGGCAATTTAGAGCAAGCTAATAGCCAACATCAAACTAAACAGAAAGAAACTTAAATCAATTCCACTGAAATCAGGGACAAGGCAAGGCTGCCCATTCTCTCCATATCTCTTCAACATTATACTTGAAGTCCTAGCTACAACAGTATGACAACTAAAGGAGATCAAGGGAATATAAAGCAGAAAGGAAGAAGTCAAATATCACTATTCACAGATGATATGCTAGTACACATGAGTGACCCCAAAAATTCAACCAGAGAACTTCTTCAGCTGATAAACACCTTCAGCAAAGTGGCTGGATACAAAATTAAATCAAAAGCTCTTAAGCCCTCCTGTATACCAAAAATAAAAGGGCCAAGAAAGAAACTAGGGAAACAACATCCTTCATGACAGCCACTAAAAACATAAAGTACCTTGGTGTGATTCTAACCAAACAAGTGAAAGACCTGTTTGAAAAAAAAAAACAAAAAACTTCAAGTCTCTAAAGAAAGAAATTGAAGAGGATATCAGAAGATGAAAAGATCTCCCATGCTCATGGATCAGTAGAATTAACATGGTGAAAATGACCATCCTACCAAAAGCAATCTACAGATTCAATGCAATTCCCATCAAAATCCCAACACAATTCTTTACAGACCTTGAAAGAAAAATTCTCAACTTCATATGGAAAAACAAAAATCCCAGAATCTCCAAAACGATCCTGTACAACAACAGATCATATGGAGGTATCTCCATCCCTGATCTCAAGCTGTACTACAGAGCAATAGTAATAAAAACTGCATGCATTGGCATAGAAACAGAATGGTGGATCAATGGAACCAAATAGAAGACCCAGAAATAAATCCACATACCTATGGATACTTGATTTTTGACAAAGAAGCCAAAACCATTCAATGGAAAAAAAAACCCAGCATCTCCAACCATTGGTGCTGGTCCACCTGGATGTCTACATGCAGAAAAATGAAAATAGATCCATACTTATCACCTTGCACAAAACTAAAGTCCAAGCGGATCAAAGACCTCAGCATAAAACCAGACACACTAAATCGGTTAGAAGAAAAAGTGGCAAAGAGCCTAGAACTCATTGGCACAGGAGACAACTTCCTGAACAGAACATCAACAGCACAGGCTCTAAAAGCAACAATCAATAAATGGGACCTCATGAAACTATAAAGCTTCTGTAAAGCAAAAGACACTGTCATCAAAACAAAACAACAGCCTACAGACTAGGAAAGGATCTTCACCAACCCTATATCTGGACTAATATCCAGAATATATAAAGAAATAAAGAAGTTAAAAAACAACAAATCAAGTAATCCAATTAAAAAATGGGGTACAGATGTAAAAAGAATTCTCAATAGAGGAATATAGAATGGCAGAGAAACACCTAAAGAACTGCTCAGTGTCCTTAGTCATCAGGGAGATGCAAATCAAAAGGAGCCTGAGATTTTACCTAACACCCATCAGAATGGCTAAGATCAAGAACTCAAGTGACAGAAGAGGACCTCCCCTATCAGTGGACTTGGGGAGGAGCATGCGTGAAGAAAGGGGAGGGAGAGTGCAGTAGGGAGGGGAGGAGGGAGGGGCTTATGGGTGGATACAAAGTGAATAAAGTGTAATTAATAATAAAATAAAAAAAAAGAACTCAAGTGACAACACATGTTAGAGAGGATGTG
Organism: Meriones unguiculatus; assembly: GCF_030254825.1. Classification (NCBI taxonomy): domain Eukaryota; kingdom Metazoa; phylum Chordata; class Mammalia; order Rodentia; family Muridae; genus Meriones; species Meriones unguiculatus. The sequence goes on along the minus strand of NC_083354.1, from coordinate 74,383,463 downwards.
GAGAAAGGAGAACCCTCCTCCATTGCTGCTGGGAATGTAAACTTGTACAACCACTTTGGAAATCAATCTGGTGCTTTCTCAGACAATTAGGAATAGCACTTCCTCAAGATCCAGCTATACCACTCCTAGGCACATATCCAAAGATGCTCAAGTATAAAACAAGGACATTTGCTCAACCATGTTTGTAGTGGTTTTATTCATAATAGCCAGAATCTGGAAACAACCCAGATGCCCCTCAGCAGAGGAATGGATACAGAAATTGTGGTACATTTACACAATGGAATACTACTCAGCAATTAAAAAACAAGGAAATCATGAAATTGGCAGGCAAATAGTGGAATCTAGAAAAGATCATCCTGAGTGAGGTATCCCAGAAGCAGAAAGACACAGATGGTATATACTCACTTATAAGAGGATACTAAACCTATAAGATAGAATAAACCTACTAAAATCTGTAACCTAAAGAAGCTAAACAAGAAGGAGGTTCCAGGGTAAGGAAATCAATCCTCACTTAGAAAGACAAATGGGATGGACATTGGAAGTAGGTGAAACAAGAAACAGGACTGGAGCCTACCATAGAGGACCTCTGAAAGACTCTACCTAGCAGTGCATCAAAGCAGATGCTGAGACTCATAACCAAAACTTGGGCAGAGTGCAGAGAATCATACTTAAGAAGGGGGAATTAGTATGACCTGGAGAGGACAGGAGCACCACAAGGACCAAATATATCTGAGCACAGGGGTCTTTTCTGAGACTGATTCTCCAACCAAGAACCATTCATGGATATAACCTAGAACCCCTGCTCAGATGTAGCCCATGGCAGCTTAGCATCCAAGTGGGTTTCCCTAGTAAGGAGAACAGGGACTGTCTCTGACATGAACTCAGTGGCCCACTCTTTAACCGCCCAACCCCCGAGGGAGGAGCAGCTTTGTTAGGTCACAGAGGAGAACATTGCAGCCAGTCCTAAAGAGACTTGATAAGGTAGGTCCCCTTCCCTATCATAGACTTAGGGGCAGGGAGGAGATGAGGGAGGAAAGGTGGGTTTGGGAGGGAATGAGGGAGGGGCTACATCTGGAATACAAAGTAAATAAACTGTAATTAATATAAAAAATAAAATTATTTTAAAAAGAAAAAATATAGAAATCATTAATATATATATATATGTATATATATATTAAGAAGAATCATCTAGAGAAAAAGATACTTTCCAGGTTATGTCTCAGAGAAGCCTGAACTGTCCTGACCAGCCTGATTTTTAACTCTTCCTCATCCCAGAATATAAACTATTCAGGCAGGAAACTACAATACCGTTCCCGGGTACAGTCATTACAGCATGGAAATCATGGTGCCAGACTCTTGAGGTAGCTGGTCAAATTGTGTCTTCAGTCAGGAAGCAAAGAGTGATAGGTACCTAATTTGCTCTGTCTATTTAAATTGTCATACTCAGGAGATTTCACAAAACTAAACTATAATATGTGGTCCTCCTATTTGGTTATATTCACTTAGCATAATATTTTCATGATTCATCCATGCTATACAACATGCATCTGTACATCTACTCCCTTGTTAAAGAATATTATATTGCTGTGTATATACGTCATATTTTATTTTTCCAATCATATTTATCAAGTAATTTGATTTGATTATATTGTTTTAGATTTTATGTTCAAGTGTGGGCATTTTCACTCTAAAATCTATAAGTGCATTTTCTTTTTCTTTTTTCATAATCATCAGCTTTTATTTTATTTTTTAAATTCTTATTAATTACACTTTATTTACTTTATATCCCCCCCTGTGCTTTCCTCCCTCCTCCTGTCCCAATGCCTCCCTTCCTCCACCCTCTGCTTGCATGCCCCTCCCTAAGTCCACTGATAGGGGAGGTCTACTTTTTCTTCCTTCTGATCATAGTCAATTAGGTCTCATGAGGAGTGGCTGCATTGTCTTCTTCTGTGACCTGTTAATGCTGCTTCTCCCTCAGGGGGAGGTAATTAAAGAGCAGGCCAATCAGTTCATGTCAGAGACAGTCCCTGTTTCTATTACAATGGAACCCACTTGGATACTGAACTGCCATGGGCTACACCTGTGCAGGGGTCTTAGGTTATCTCCATGCATAGTTCTTGGTTGGATTATGAGTCTCCGGAAAGACCCCTGTGCTCAGATTTTTTGGTTCTGTTGCTCTCCTTGTGGAGTTCCTGTCCTCTCCAGATCTTACTGTTTCCCACTTCTTTCCTAAGATTCCGTGCACTCTGCCTACACCCATCAGAACTGATTAAATCAAAAACTCAAGTGACAACACATGCTGGAGAGATTGTGGAGAAAGGGGAACCCTCCTCCACTGCTGGTGGGAATGTAAACTTGTACAACCACTCTGTAAAGCAATCTGGCACAATCTTCCTCAGACAACTAGAAATAGCGCTTTCTCAAGATCCAGCTATACCACTCCTAGGCATATACCCAAAAAAGGCTCAAGTACACAATAAGGGCATTTGCTCAACCATGTTTGTAGCAGCTTTATTTGTAATAGCCAGAAGTTAGAAACAGTCCAGATGCCCCTCAGTAGAGGAATGGATACAGAAAGTGTGGCACATCTACACAATGGAATATTACTCAGCAATAAAAAACAAGGAAATCATGAAATTTGCAGGTAAATGGTGGAATCTGGAAAGGATCATCCTGAGTGAGCTATACCAGAAGCAGAAAGACGCACATGGTATATACTCACTCATATAGACATATAATATAGGATAAACCTACTAAAATCTGTACACCTAAAGAAACTAATCAAGAGGGAGGACTCTTGCTAAAATGCTCAGTTCCTATCCAGAAAGGCAAAGAGGATGGACATCAGAAGAAGAAAACAGGAAACAACTTAGGAGCCTCCCACAGAGGACCTCTGAAAGACTCTGCCCTGCAGACTACCAATGCAGATGCTGAGACTTATGGGCAACTTTCAGGCAGAGTGCAGGGTATTTTGATTTTATATTCTTTGTTGTTTTATTTCATTTTAGAAAGAAAAGAAATTTCTTGTACACTGCAAAGACAGCAGCAGGCATAGCATTAATAGAAGAACTGCTTACTGGGATCTTTGTTGGTATAATGTTCTTTTGGAATGTATACAATTTACCCTCATTCATTCAAAAGTTGATTTCTCTACCCCACTATCTGGATTCAATCCGGACATTGCATTGTGATGCTTATTGTAAGCATCACCTGTCTGAGGTTTGTGTAAACATGCCACCATTTGTTTTCTGTATTGTCAATTAAACAATGCTGTGCAATGGAGAGGAGAGGGTGGGACATCCTGGTCCGAGGGGAAGGAAAGGAAGCCAGGGAGTAGAAGCAGAGAGGTCTGCAGGAGAGGTCTCAAAACTACATGGAGAGATGAACTGCACCTAAGATATGACTAAAAGCCAAAATAGTGGGTGAAATGTGAATGGTAGGAAACTATGTCAGCTTGGAGGTTTAGGATGGAATAACTATTGCCCAGCATTGTGCTCTAGGGTAATTAAATAAATCCCAGTCTCTGTGTGGTGATTTGGGTATACAGCTGGTCTAGGACTAACCGCTGCTTAACTAAAAGATATATCAATAATAAATATTAAATAATGACAACAGATCTTTGATTGTTTCTTTCATATATACATTTGAGACAGGTAAGACTGTAATAAATTAGAAATTCACCCTGGTGCTTTGACAGTTGGAGGAGTTGGTGGAACAGACCCTGTAGCCAGTCATTGGCATAAATTATCACATCATTTGAAATTTCAGAAGTAACCCCACTTTTTTCCTCCTTTCTGGATGTCATGTCTAAGGATTCACCTGCACATTACCATCTGGCTTACTAGACCTTAGATCTTTTCATTCTCATTGATCATCATACAACACAATTTGTAACAAATGACCAATTTAGCCTACAACAGCCTATCTCATCTTCCTTCAACATTGGACCCATATGTAGAGTTCATCTGCTTAGAGAACTTCTGAAAAATGAATCGTTACTTAAACCAAAGGCATAAGCCAAAAGACACAATTGTGCAACTGCAGCTTCCTCTTCCACCCTTTATCCACATAGAGCAATCCTCAGGCCTTGTCTGCATTCTCAGCATTTCAGTATCCCACAGGAGTATCCAGCTTAACACTTGAGCTACAGTTGGACAGACCTTCCTTATCACATGTTTTACACACTCTACCTTGATCTATCTCATCCAGTTGGAAATTTTTCTACTACCCATATTTCTGCAAAAAAACACAGCAAACTGAAGGCTTTGATTTCTTCCATCTGTTTTTATTCTGTTTTGGGGACAGGGCCCTGCTAGAAGCCCAAGTTGGCCTCACTGTTGACATCATCCTGCCTCAGTCTCCTGAGTGTTGGGATTCTCTGCATGTGCCACAATGCTAAATTGCAGACCTTGAAGGTAATGAAAAGTTACATCATGGAGAAATGATCACATTTAACAATACCTAATAAGATTTTTTAAAGACTCCTTATCACTCCTTATCACAGAGGAATCACGCCTCTGAGGCCCAACACAGCTACTCACCTCTTTAGTTCTTTTTAGTTGTCCCCCGATGCCCTCTCCTTAAAGTCCCCTTAATGACAATGAGACAAAGACACACTTGCCCGACCCTGGCTTCCTGTTCCACGCCTCTGCAGAAGGAACTGGCCATGACTTGGCAGCTCTGCTTAGTTACTTCATGTTTGCCCACACAAGCTGCAGGGTTCCTTTTGCTGGGACAAGCTACCCTGACAAAAGCAACTTAATGAAGACAGTTGAAGTCCTAACTTCCATCGTGGCAGGGAAAGGGTGGGAGAAGGAGCAAAGGTTACTGGTCACATTTCATCCTCAGGGAAGAAGGAGAGAAAGAAAGTAAGAAGTTGGGCCAGGCTATAAACCCTTCAGGCTGTAATCAAGTACTCATTTCCTCCAGGGAGGCTCCACCTTTTAAAGGTTCCACAAACTTCCCAAAGGGCTCTAGCTGGACAAGAAATAGCCAAACCCATGAGCTGCCTATAAGGACTATTTTACAATCATATCATAATAATCAAGAACCAGTACCCTCTAATAACTTTTTATATATATGAACAGCTTCCTTTCCCACCCCATCCTTATGCTCCTCTTCCTTTTATAAAAAGAAAAGTTTTATTGCATTTTATTTATTTTGAATTTGCTTGTGGTAAGGTATACACATGCCACATAGTGGAGGAGTGTGGTTGAACATCAGATCTCTCCTTCAGCTAGGCAAATCTGGGGGATGGCTGTCTTTCCAAGCAGTTGTTTTGTTTTAGTATAGGATCTCACAGAAGCCCTGTAATGAGAAACCAAGAAAGTGCTGGAGGAACTAAAAGTCGAATTGCACAATTATGGAAACTACCAGTTAAGGCTCTATATTGTACTAAGATGGTTAGTCAGGACCCCAGGAGAGTAAGTCCTATATATTTCATTTTGAACCATTTAGGGTTTTTGTAATTTTTTTGTGACACTATTCTGAGGGGAACATGAACACCTACCAACCCCAAATAGAGACCCAACCACAGAATGCAATCGAGAGTGGTATCACATCACAGAATGCCCAAGTCCAACCAGGGGCCAGGAGTGCTGGTACACACCTTTAATCCCAACACTTGGGAGGTGGAGGCAGTAGATCTCTGTGAGGTCAAGGTCTACATGGTAAGTTCCAAGCAAGACAGATCTATGCACTAAAAGAAAAAAAACATCTGGGGCTGGAGAGATAGCTCAGTGGTTAACAGTGGCCATTGCCCTTACAGAGGACTGTTCCTGCAGAGGACAGGAGTTCCATTCCCACCTCCCACATCAGGCAGCTCACTACTACCTATAACCCCAGCTCCAGGGTATTCAATACCTCTGGCCTCCATGGGCACCTTAATTCACTTGTACAAACCCACAAACAGACCACACACATTCACATAATTAAAAATTAAGCTTAAAAAGTCTAACTGACGAGCCAGTTAGTTTCATTGTAGGTACTTACAGAAAGATGGGGGAGGGGAAAGGACTCACCAAAAGCCCCTTGCAGCACAGGCGACAGCTCCCCAGAGCTAGAGACCCAGAGCACACCCTCTACCTGCAGGCAGCTCAACAGGCTGGAAAGTGTACAAGGTCCCAGGCCCTAGGTGAACTGGGGACCTCCCAATAGCTGAACAGCTCCTGTTGTAAGGAGACAGTTGTCTGAGTCCATCCATCTCAAGGACAGCTTCTCCATCTTGCTGGCAGGGTCAAACTAAGTTCATGTACCCAGGCCCAGGAACCAACTCCTCCTACCCTGATTGGTGGGAAAATATAACAATCATTTGGCACAAATACTTGTAGTTTGCAAGCTTAAGTATTCTGTGATATTCTGGCTCAGGGTTGCAATTTAGTTCATGAGCCTGTTCTATGGCCCTGATCAATCAGTAGCAGCTTGATTACAATACATTTGTGTCACCTGTATTGACCTGGTGTTTGAGTTACGTTGGGTCTAAGAGAACCCCATAACAAGAAATCTATGTTTCCTTTGTGAAGCATTTCTTGATTACCTTCCTGCTGACCATCCCACCATATGTTTGCTTTCTGTTTAGTCCCATTTCCTCTACAAACTGGAAGATGCTATACTTGTTTTTGTTTGTTTGCTGGCTTGTTTGTTTTGAGTCAGGGTCTGTGTAGTTCCACCTGTCCTGGACCTCATTAAGTAGACTGGGCTAACCTCAAACTCTGAGATCCCCCTGCCTCTGTCTCCCAAGTGCTGGGATTAAAACTGTATGTCATCACATATGGCCTGATGCTGTACTTCTTAAGTTTCCATGAGCCTTAGCTTGTGCAAGACCTCCTGATTGCAATCTTTCTTTATTTTCTCATCACCTGTCCTTCTCCTTAGGACTCTGCACTGAAGAAATGACCTGCTGGTCCAGGTCAACTTTAGTGTCAGAGGAAAGTATTATACAACATCTAGTTTACTTTCTGTTTTTGTGGGATACAGCATGACATAAAGCTTGGAGTTGGGAGGGCTTATTTCGGCTTACAGGTTAGAATCCATCATCAAGGGAAGCAAGTGCAGGAACTCAAAGCAGGAACCTGGAGGCAGAAATTGAAGCAGAGGCCATGGAAGAATGCTGCTTAGGGGCTTGCTGTCTGTGGCTTGCTCCACCTGCTTTGTTACAAAACCCAAGATGACCTATCCAGGGGTAGCATTACCCTGTCAACTGGGTCCTTCCGCATTAATCATTAATGTCAAAAACACCCACACAGACTTGTGTAGGAGGTATTTTCTCAGTTGAGGTTCTCCCTTCCCAGATAACTCTAGATTATGTCAAGCTGACAAAAATTAGGCAGTCCAGGGGTATAGTTAAATATGCTACTGTAATCCTGTGTCTTTGATAGAAACAGTTCCTACTTTCTGGTGTTCTTTTTTTTTTTTCTGGTTGGTTGGGTTGTTTGTTTGTCTGTGGGGGGGAGTGTTTGTTTGATATTGTTTCTGACAAGGTCTCACATTATAGCCAGCCTAACCTTAAAATTATAATGTTGCCATGCTGGCCTCTGACCCAGCCCCTTAAGTTCAAGGATTTCAGGTACTGGCCACCACACCTAAATCTTTATGTTGCTTTTAAAAGACTCTGTCATTCTTAATATTATAAATTTCCTAAATGTGTCTAACTATAGGTCTTTCTACAGCCATTTTACTAGATACTCGATGGGCCTTTCTATTTTCATTTCTTTTCTTTCTTTTTTTGTGTGTGTTTTGTTTGTTTATTTGTTTGTTTGTTTTGTCTTCAGAGGCAGGGTTTCTCTGTGCAGGCTGTCCTGGACTTGCTTTGTAGACCAGGCTGGCTTCAGACTCACAGAGATCTATCTGCCTCTGCCTCCCAAGTGCTAGGTGGCACAACTACCATTCCCGGCTTCGATGGACCTTTTCAATTTGTACGCTTAGCTCTCCCATCAAGTACAGGAAATCATTTTCTATTATTTATTTGATTGGTTTTTTTTGGACTTTTTCTCTCTAGTATCCCCATTTTCAGGAAAGAAAATTAATAACTTACATTCTTACCTTATTTTTTTTCCTCATATTTTCTCAATATTGTGCTGATTACTACATTTCTGTACCTTGATTTTGTGGGAGGTGGCTAGGTTTGCTGCTGGGATTGAACCCAAACCCTGTGTAGGCCAGACAAGTATTCTACTACTAAGCTACATTTCCCAACTATATTATACCCTCAACCCCCTGCAACACACACACACATACACACACACCCCCCACACACACATGCATTTGTCACACTGGCTTTGAATTTTCTATGTAGCCAAGGCAGACCTCAAAAGGGTTATCCTCCTAGCTCAGATTCTTGAGTGGTTGACATTATAGTGTGTACTATCACATTTAGTTTCTGATAATATATTACCACACAATATATAATTATCATGGTTTGGTTTTGAAACACAGTCTCATACTGTAAACCCAAGTGCCTTGAGCTGACTGTGGAGCTCAGGGTTTTTTTAAATCCTAATCCTCTTGCCTCCACCTCCAAAGTGATGGCATCACAGGCAGACAGGCATCATGATTCCTGACTTGTGGTAGTATTTTTAAATTTCAGCAATTGTAATTGTCCATGGTTCTGTTTTCCTTCCTGCATGTCCATTTGTGTGTGTGTGTGTGTGTGTGTGTACATGTGTTGGGGTGCACTGTATACTCATGCATGTAAGGCCAGAGACTCACAATCACTCTCCACCTACTTTGTGAGATAGGATCAGTCACTGAACGTGGGGCTCATTGAAGCAGCTGAAATGGCGGGCAGCTAGCCTCAGGAATCAGCTTGTCTTCAGCTCTTCACCTGAAGAGCTGAGATTTCAGGAGTCTTGCCCTGCCCTACTTTTACATAGAAGCTGACAAACCAAACTTGGGTCCTCAGGTTTGCCCAGCAAGCATTCTACAGATGAACCATCTCCTCAGCCCATCATGTAATTCTTTCTGCTTGACTCTCTCCTACGATATTATTTGAGCTCACATGTTTCTGGAATTGTCTGTTTCTTCCAAGATTGTTACCATTTACCTCAGTGCTTATTTCTCAGACTATCAGCTATCCTCACAGATGTAGTGATCCTTGGTTTAACAACTGGACAATTTCAAAGCAGTTCAGGCAAAACTTGGCCTGGTGAAGTCTAGTGGTCAAACAGTTGTCTAACACCTGGGAGTTCCAGGCCCTGTACCAGAGAGAGTACATGGATGTGGCTCAGTTGGTCGATTGACTGATAGAATGAATAAACTTCTAATTCAGGTCCTAACACCAACAAAAACTAGGTAAGGAGGCACTCAGAGGCTGGGACAAAAGGATCAGAAGTTCAAGATTATTTTTGGCTAACACAGCGAGTTTTAGGCCAGTCTAGACTATGGAATCCTCTGACTAAATAAATAAATAAATGGCATCTTCTGTGATTTGGAGGTTTGGGGTCTTTTACATTATGGATAACAGATTAGATTACCTGTAGAAAGGCTAGATGTCAGAGAAGCACTTCGGAAAATGACTCCAAGTTACATTCAAAGTCAAAGGCAATAGCTGAAAGCTCATTGGGAACAGTCCTTTGAAATAAACTGTCTCTGGGTAGTACCAAATTGAAGTCATGCTCACCTCACTGGTATCCACACAAAAACTGTACAACTGATGTAGAAAACCATTCATTTCATGCAAAAAAAATGTGTGTACATTTATTTCTTTATAGGCTTTAAGTAAACTTAGTTTCTTATTATGAGAAATATATATTGAAGAGATTTTTTTACATTATGAGTACATACAAATTAAGAAACAGAAAAGTAACCATCAGCACATAGAACATTTTTAATAAAATTTTGGGAGGTGGAAACTAAATAGTAGTAACAATGAAGCAAGCCAGAAGAAACCACAGGCTGAGCACCCTGCCTTACAGAAAACTCTATCCTGGAACTGGAGAAAACTGAGTATGAAGGATGAAGGAAGGAGAAATGGTATGAGGGGAGAAAAGGAAGAACTAATTCAAAATCTCTGCAAAGTACAGTCAGTTCCTTTTACTCCACCATCAGATATTTACACAAAGGTACAAAGAGGTAGTTGAATACTGATGTCTTGTTTTGTTTTTGAGACAGGGTCTTACTATGTGGTTCTTGCTCGCCTAGAGCTCTCAACATAGATGAGGCTAGCCTTGAACTCAAAGAGATCTCAGCCTGACTCTACCTCCAGAAGAATGCTGGGGTTAAACTTGGGTACCAATATACCCGACAGACCTTTTTTTTATTCCACTCATTAAGTTTGTATATTTTTATTGGTGATAAGAGTCCATTTCCTTTTTGTTGTTGGCAGTGGTGTTGGTGGTGGTTTGGTTGGGTGGGTGGGTGGGTGGGTGGGTGGGTGGTTTTTTTTTTGAGATAAAGTTTCTCTGTGTAGCCCTGGCTGTCCTGAAACTCACTCTATAGTCCAGGCTGATCTCTAACTCTCAGAAATCTGCCTGTTTCTACCTCCCAAATGCTAGTATTAAAGGCATGCAGCACCACTGCCTAGCTGATCGACCATTTTCATGTAATGTTACTAATGAAAAAGGTTTGCTACTCCCTATGGATTTGTTAGAGAATGTTTTAGTGTGCTGGATTACTACTTGTTATGGGTTACTAATGTTTATTTTTGATTTGTCTTTTAGTTAAACAGTGTTTATTTCTAAACCAGCTGTTTGCCCAAATCACCACACAGAGACTAGGATTTATTTAATTAATCTAGAGCACAATGCTGGTCAACGATTACTCCATCCTAAACCTCCAAGCCCACATAGTTTCCTACCATTCAGATTTCACCCATTATACTTGCTTTTAGTCATAACTTAGGTCTGGTTCATCTCTCCTTGTGGTTCCAAGTCCTCTCCTCTAGACCTCTCTTCTCTGACTCCTCCCATTTGCTTCTTTCTCCTCCCCTCTGGAGCAGGAGGCACCACCCTATTCTTCCCATTGCTCAGCATTGGTGGGTTGTTTTATTGAATTACAGAGAATACACATGCTTAGAACTATGCTTAGAATGAAGATCACACTGCAATGTGCAGATTGAAACCAGATAGTGGGATAGAGAAATCAGCATTTGAATGAAAAAAGATAAATTGTATGCATTCTATAAGAACATTATACCAACAACTGCTATTTCTTTTCTTTCTCCCCTATTAGTTTTGGGAATTTTTTTTTTTTTTTTTTTTTTTTTGCTGTTAATCTGTTTATTTCATGGGGCACATACTTTTACTTTCATGGACTATCACAGAAGCTATCATTCTTCTTCCTCCCTCTATAGCTATGGTTCTCAACCTATAGGCTGCAACCCCTTTGGGAGTTGAATGACCCTTTCACAGGGATCACATATCAGATATCCTTTGGATCAGATATTTACATTATGATTCATAACATTAGCAAAGTTAGTTATAAAGTAGCAACACACACTGGGTGTGGTGGTGCATGCCTATAATCCCAGCACTCAGGGAGGCAGAGACAGGAGGAGCTCTATGAGTTCAAAGGCTAGCAAGTCCAGGACAGCCAAGGCTACACAGAGAAACCTGTCTCAAAAAAGCAACAAAGTAATTTTATGGTTGGGGGGGTTATCACAACTTAAGGAACTATATTAAAGGTTCTCAACAATAGGAAAGTTGAGAACCATGGCTCTCTGGCATTCCTTTAATATCCTGGCTTGTTGGTTTGACTGTCATAAATAGCATCCATTTGTATTTGTCTTGAAATATTCTTATTCTTCATCAATTGTGAAAGTTAACTTTTCCAGAACTGCAAATGTATTGTTTCATGCTTTTCTAGCTTTTATGGATGCAGATGAATGTTCTGTTACTTACATATACGTGTTTCTGTAAGCTGAGTTAATATTTTCTCATACTTTTAATATTGCTTCTTTGCTTTGTATGTCTGACATCTTGACTATGAAGTATGGTTATTTTTTCTCAGGCCATACTGACTGAGGACTCTAATGCCTCTTGTGTTTGGATGTTTACTTCACTCTCTGGGTTTGAGACAGTTCTAGTATAATTTCATTAAGCACTCTGTTCCTTTTGACTTCATCTCTGCTCCTTCTATACCACAAATTCTCAGGTTTGACCTCCTGAATGTATCCCCAACTGCATGGAAAACTTGTTCATGATCCTTTTCTCCTTATGCATGTCTGTTTAACTGCCCCCCCACCCTATCTTCGCATCCCTTTTATTCTTCTGCATGGTCTTGTCTGTTGATGATGCTTTCTGATGCAGTTTTTAGTTAATTTCCTTCACTTTCAGTATTTCAATTTGGTTTTTAATATTTCAATTCTCTTGCTAAATTTTCCCATCTTATATTGAACTTTTGCCTCCAATTTGTTAAATTTTCATTCACGTTGAACACTACCTCAGAAGTTTTGGACAGATGTACTTAACTCATCCAACTTCTTGCTTGATTTCTTTATGGTAATTAATTCCTATTAAAAGTAAGAAATTTCCTTCTCAGAACTTTCAGCTTCCTTGATGACTTTGGCTTCCATTTGGAATTGGGAGGTTTGGAAAGTATTGTAATGGGTAGCTGTGCTATTTTTTAAACTTCTTTTTTGTGTTTTGCACATATGTTGGTTGAATTTATCTTATAGTTTTCAGGTCTTCCAACTCCCTGGCTGTCTTGTCCGTGCATCCTCATGAATCTCAGCTATGGAGACTGGTGAGGCTTGGCATTGATTCCAAAGTGAGCTTACTGAGGTGACCTACACTTGGCTGGGTGACAACAGGACCACCACACACTGACTACTAGAGTGACCACATGGAGTAAAAGCCCCAGTGGCATACTGAACTTTGTGAACCTGCTAGGGGCTGCAGTCAAAATGACAGTTTCACCCTGAACTCTGAACTGATTGAGAAGGAGTCAAATCCTCAGTCCAGTAGTGATCTCTAAGAACTTTTGGAACCAATGCCTTTCCTTTGAACAATGATCAATGCTAGGACCTCTAGAATAAAAACCCCTATGAGATGATGAAATCTAGAGCTGCTATAACCAAATTTCTGGCTCAAAGATAAACTCTGGGACAGCTGAGGCCAAAATCCTTGTTATAATGACCTCTGAGACCCCTGGAGCTAAAAGTATTTTTCCAAGATAAACTCTGGGACCACAGCAAACAACACCTGCATCCTAAGGTGAACTCTCAGATGGCTCAAAGGATCAAAGGCCAAGTCCCAAGGTGAACTCTGAGACCACTGGAACCAAAGACCAGGGACTGAAGCAAACTCTGAAATCCCCCTCTGAAGCCATGATTGTGGACATGCTCACTGACAGAATTGCCAAAGATTCCTTAAGCCCTTGCAGGGCCTACCTAGAAGTGTCCAAATTTATATATCGATTTCTATGCCACTCTTAAAATTTCTGAAGACTTGTAATCTTATAACATTCTTTCTTGGAAATGTCCGAGCACTGTGTATATAATACAAAAATAAGTTTCATATTCTAACATGATCATCCTGAAATGTTTAATTCGGCTCTTTTACTATGTTTCTAAATGATCCTTTCAATCTTTGAATTACTTAAGAACAGGCTGAGATGGTTGCTCACAAGTATATAAGGCTCCACGAGTAAGACAAATATCTGTATGCTCAAACCTCATTCTCAAGATCAATGTATCTGTTTGGGGGCTTTATCTTTGCCCTTCTTAAGAAACAACAACTATCAATAGTGCAATGGGTGATGTAGGTAGGAACCCTCATCTACTCTTACATTCACCGAGTTAAGATCTCCTTGTTGGATGGGCTGCTAGCTACCCCTTCCAGTGCTGATATCAGATGAGCACCAACTTTTAGAGAATGCTGATGAAGGGCTTGGGAGTTAGAGGAGGAGCAGAAGGTTCAGTGCGGGTCACAGGGCACTGCCTCCACTCCTGGAAAGCAGCTTGCAGACCCTGAATGCAATGCACTTGGGCCAGCATCAGAGGGCTGTTGTTTTAAAAACAAGAGTCCCAATCATTAGATTCTACCCCTAAAGACTCAGGAGTCAGATGCTGAGGTAAAAGTCTGCTATCCCTGCGAAAGAACCCCACTGACTAGTCAATATCCCAGAAGGAAGAAGCCTTTCTACTCAGCTCAAGTCCCAGAGGAAAAAAGCCAAAAGCCAAAAGCACCTTCTCCACCTTCTTCTCCATACTGCTTTAAACAGCCTTGAAATCAAAAGGCCCTCTTTTCTGTTAGTCCATGTCAGCTTGTTACTGAAATGGAAAATTTGGTTTCTTTGCAATCTCATATTTTTGTTTTAATTAAATATGTGGGACTTTAGTTGGGCCATAGTTTGTCCACACCTCTTAGTTGTCAAGTGCAGGGTGTGATCTTTGCCAGCTGTTAAGGGCCTTCTACATGCTGCACAGAGAGGGGCGTGGTCTAGGACTCAGTACAAATATGAGACCGAGAAAGAGAAGAAGTGCTGTGTGTGGTGGCAGTCAGGCTTGGCTTTGGCATGGAGCCTTGTGGAGAGACCAGAGGCCAGAGATGGTGTGCTGGTTTGGATCAGACAGGCAGAGAGAAACTCTCCAGGGTGCAGCAATATGGAGGTGATTGCTAGCTGTGTCTGTAGTTGACAGAGATAGGTAAAGATCCCTAAAGAAACCCCTTGACACTAACTTTCTGGGAGAAGTAAGGTTGTCTGGGCCCTCTCAACCCACTAACACTTTCTCTATCCTACTTAATTTTGGGGTGTTGGTGGAAGAAAGATAGAGGCCTAAATACCCCAAATAAAGTAGAGTTTCAAAAAAAGATCTCTACAGGTGGCTTTCTGCTACAGGTGATTTGCTCCATAGTTAACTTTCTTTAATCCTGCTTACACAATGGTTTTTTGATTAAAGTTACATGATAAGGGTGAACCACACCATAGCCATCTGTTTACAATAAACAGAAAGTTCTTAGATTAAAGGTGGGTGCTATGGCTGAACCACTCCACACCTGAAAAAAAGGTTTTCACAGTTCACCATCTCAGGTTTCACAATGGGATCCTATAATCCTGAAGCCTCCTAAAGAAGCAGACAAACTGTCAACAGCTTCTCACTTTGGGGTGTGGTCAGTGAGACCCTTTCTCTTCCCTGCTTGAATAGTCACTGCCTTGATCTCAGAGTGATTTCCTGAGTTCAGTACTACAGATACAGGAGACAATGCTTTATTCTAAACTCTCTGATGTCTGGATCTTAAAATCTTTCCATCCCTATTCCAAATGGTCTCTGAGACTCATGAATGGTGAAAAATATTCTCACATATATCCCTGGGGTATATGAGCTGGTTACTTTGGAAAATCAGAAAAATGACAAACTAGTACACAGTTTCACTAAAAGGGTGAGATACAGGATCAAAATTAACAAAATTGGAGATGAGAATGGGCATATAACCAAAGACATCATGGAAACCCAGAGAATCCTAAGACGTGCTTTTAAAATCTTTCACCAAATTGGAGAATCTAAAAAGAAATCATTTTCTGGATAAATAGCACTTAACAAAATAAAATAAAGGTAAGTTAAGCAGTTGAAATAGACCAGTAACCTGTTAGGAAATAGTATTTGTAACTAAATTTCTCAAAACCTCTCTGAACTCAAAGCCATGCTGGTGCACAATTTGAATCCAGAGCAAGACAAATCTTGGCAGAAAAACCCTGTCTTAAAAAATAGGTCTCTAAACAACAACAAAAACTCCAGAAAAGTTTATTTTGGCACAGAAGTCTACTATCCTTTCAAACTGATCATGGTAACACTCCTCAATATATCCCAGAATTAGAAACAGAAGGAACACTGTGCAATTCCTTTTATGAGGCCAATGTATCAATTTTCCCAAACCACAAATATCTCAAACAAAGTAAATTACAAAATATTTTCCCGTATGAACATAGATGCAAAAGACTCAACATACCTGTCAACTACATCAGAGGATGCATAAAATGATCATCCACTATGATCAAGTAGGCTTCATCCCTGAGATTAAGGATAGATCAATAAAGAGAAATCAAAACATGGAATCTACTATGTAATCAAACTGATAGAAGTAAACCACATGATCATCTCATCACATTAGATGCAGAAAAGGCATTTTGAGCAAATCCAGCACCTAGTCAGGAAATAAGAATTTGGAATTTTAGGGATAAGAGGGATACACCTCAGCATAATATACCTTGCCACATTTGTGCACATACACCCCGGTAAAACTCCCCACACGTGTGCACATTCACAGTAAATCCCCCAAAATTGTGCACATACATCACATGCACATCAAACTCAACTTTTAAATTAGAAAACATACAACCTGCAGATGTAGTCAGTTGTGTTTACCTGCCATGCACGAGGCTTCAGTTTAATCCTCAACACTGTCAACCTGCGCATAAAACAGAAATATTACAAATGTTGCCTTCTGGGATGACTTGATGACTGGATGAATTGGAGCAGAGTTTTCCTTTTGACATGAAGATGTTTAAATCTTAGTCCTTTCAGTTTCAAAACCCTAACCTAAACCCAAAGACCAATCAATGATTTTAATAAGATCCTCACACTGAGCTTTTAAAAATTTCCTTAGCCTGCAACGCTTTTTCTTCTTATATCTTCAAAAAAGCATGAAGTTATTGTCTTCACCCATGAAGCACGATGTCTTTCCTCACCTTCCTGTTCATATCTCATGCCTTCTCTCCCAGTGACCTTACCGAAGGGACTGCAGGCCTCTCAACTCAGAGACTACCCTTATGACAGTGGACGTATATACCTACCTGTGCACTGACAGTTAAGAGACACACATGATTTCAATAGATGACTTTCCACTACTCACTAATATGCCATTTTAAAACAGTCAATTAAGAACTACATTTAGCATCACAAAAAATTGTTGTGATATCAGAGGGATAAATGAACAAACAATGTGGGGAAAGTCACATTTTGGGCAGGCCTGAGCTAAATAAAATTAAACCAGCTTTTCTCCTGTGGAACTTTTGATCACCTTCCCTTTCTGATGCTCAGTCTCAAATCCGCATTCATTATTTCACATTTAACCAAATGTTTCTGTGCTGTGCATTCCAAGGCACTAGTGTTCATCAAAACACATTGCAGAAATATTGGTCTAATTCTTTAAGTAATGAGGACACATTAAATGTCATATTCTTGTTCCATTAAGTATACAACCTTGCTTTAAGCCTATCTTCAGTACCGGTTGTAACAAATACACTAAACTTACCTTCTTCTACATAAAAATAGCCAAAGGGATAAATGGCTTGAGTATGTGCCTATATATCTTTTAAGTATTTTCACTGACACCTAAAAACTTTACATATTTATAGATGTGGTATTTTGAAATAAAAACACATTGTATACCCTCCATTGCATTAAATGCTGGTATCTAATATGTATAAAGAACTCAATAAACTAAACATCGACACACCAAGTATCCCAATTAAAAATGAGGTACAGATCTAAACATAGAATTAAACAGAGGAATCTCTAATGGCTGAGAAGCAGTTAATGAAATGTTCAATATCCTTAGTCATCAGGAAAACACAAATCATAATAACTGAGATTGCATGTTAAACACTTCAGAATGGCTAAGATCAATAACTCAAACCACAGCTCATGCTGGTGGGGATATGGAACACTGGGAACACTCCCCCATTGCTGGTGGGAGTGCAAACTTGTACAACCTCTTTGAAAATCAATCTGGTAGTTTTTCAGAATTGGAATCAGTTCTATCTCACAACCCAGTTCTACTACTCCTGGACATATACCAAAGGAATGCTCCACCAAAGCATAAGGACAAGTGCTCAACTATGTTCAAAGCAGCTTTATTTGTAATAGCCCCAAACTGGAAACAACCTAGAAGTTCCTCAACCAAAGAATGAATAATGAAAATGTGGTGCATTTCTGCAATGAATACTATTCATCCATTAAAAACAAAAACCTCATGAAATTTGCAGATGATGAATAGAACTAGAAAAGATGATCCTGAGTGAGGTTTCCCAGACCCAGAAAGACAGCAGAGTATATGCTCATAAGTAGATATTAGCCATCAAATATAGGATAACCATGCTAAAACTGAGAGACCAACAAAGCTAAATAAGAAAGAGTACCCAAGGGGGAAAGCTTGAATCTTACTCAGAAGAGGAAATAGAATCGACATCATGGGTAGATAAAGGGAGAAGGGTTGGGGAGGAGAGGAGGAGAAATTAGGTTTGGTGAGGACAGAGGAAAAGAGTACTGGATAAGAGAACTGGAACCAGTTGGGCAGCATCTATGGAACAAGCTAGAAAACTTGGATAATGGAAGCATCCTGAAATCTGTGAATGTGACACTACCTAAGACTCCTAGTAATAGGGATATGGAACTTGAAATGGCCATCTTCTGTAACCACACAAGACTCCCAGTAGGGGGAAATCTATCCACAATTTGTCCTGCCTGTTAGATGTGCAGGGGTAAATATGGAGCAGAAACTGGGACAATGGCCAAGCTTGAGACCCATGCTATGAGAGAGAGCCCACCTCTTGTACTATTAATGATATTTGACTGTATTTACAGGCAGGCAGCTAGCATATCTGTTTTATAAGAGGCTTCACTCAGCAACTGATGGAAACAGATGCAATGACCCACAGCCAAACATTAGGCTGAGCTTGGGGAATGCTTAGGAAGAGGAGGAGGAAGGATTGAAGAAGCCAAAGAGTTAAAAAACAATACAAGAAAACCTACAGAATCAATTAACCTGGGCTCATAGGGTCTCACAGAGACTGAACCACCAAACAGAGAGCATGCTTGGGACAGACCTAGGCACTCTGCACATATGTAACAGTTATGCAGCTGAGTCTTCATGTGGGATTCCTAACAGCTCAAGGAGGGTCTGTCTCTGACTGCTGCCTGCCTTTGGATCCCTTTCCCCTAACAGGGTTGCTTTGTTTAGCCACAATAGGTGAAGATGCCCTAGTCCTACTATAACTTGATATGCCAAGGCTGGTTGATATTGATGTGAAGCCTCCCCTTTTCCTTGGAAAAAGGGAAGATGGAGGATGGGTGAGAGGTTTGGTGAGAAGGAGGTACTTGGAAGAAAGGAGGGAAGGAAAGCTTCAATTATGATGTAAAATAATAAAAATAAATAAATTGTTCTGTTGCTCTCCTGTTGGGGTTCTGTCTTTTCCCACTTCTTTCATAAGATTCCCCGCACTCTGTCAAAAGTTTGGCTATAGATCTCAGCATCTGCTTTGATACCCTGCAGGGTAGAGACCTTCAGAGCCCCTCTTTGTTAGGCTCTTGTCCTGTTCCCTGTTTTCTCCTCTTCTGAAGTCCATCCTCTTTGCCTTTCTGAATGAGAATTGAGCATCTTACCCAGATGCTCCTTCTTGATTATATACCTCCTTCTTGATTAATTTTCATAGTTTTACAGATTTTAGTATGTTTATCCTATGTTATATGTCTAATATCCACTTATGAGTATACCCTGTGTGTCTTTCCGTTTCTGGGATACCTCACGCAGGATGATCTTTTCCAGTCCCACCATTTGCCTGCAGATTTCATGATTTCCTTGTTTTTAATTGCTCCATAAGGAGAGCAACAGAACCAAAAAATTTGGCACAGGGTTTTTTTTTTGTTTTTTTTTTTTTTTTCTCGAGACTGATATTCCAACCAAGGAGGTAATCTTGATCGCCTGCACTGATGTACCCCATGGCAGTTTGGCGTCCAAATGTGTTCCATAGATATGGGGACAGTGAATGTCTCTGACATGAACTGATTGGCCTGCTCTTTGATCACCTCCCCCTCAGGAGGGTGCAGCCTTACCAGGCCACAGAGGAAGACAATGCAGCCAATCCTGATGATATCTGATAGACTGGGATCAGAAGAAATAGGAGGAAGAACTCTCCTATTAATGGACTGAGGAAGGGGTATGGGTGGGATAGAGGGAGGGAGGAAGCTACAGGTGGGATACAAAGTGAATAAAATGTAATTAATAAAAAAGAAAATAAATATAGAACTAAGCTTCCATATTTAAAAAATAAATAAATGAAGGCAAAAGAAATAAAATACTGAATTTATGCTCTAAAAAGGAACATATTGTATAATGTTGAAATGTAAGTATATCCCATCAAATATTTATCATATTTTTCAGTCAAAAGTTTCCAATGCACTTTAAACAAGTTCTGAATAGTTTATAATTAATAAAACCTGGAGTCATCTGGGAAGAAAGATCCTCAATTGAGAACTTGCCTCAATGCCTATAGACATGCCTGAAGCAGTATGTTCTTACTTGATGATTGATGTGGGAGGGCACAGCACACTGTGCATGGTGCCACCCCTGAGCAATGGCCCTGGGTTGTAGAAAAAA
Source organism: Meriones unguiculatus (assembly GCF_030254825.1). Taxonomy (NCBI): domain Eukaryota; kingdom Metazoa; phylum Chordata; class Mammalia; order Rodentia; family Muridae; genus Meriones; species Meriones unguiculatus. The sequence continues at coordinate 74,363,151 of NC_083354.1, read as the reverse complement.
GCAAGCTGAGCAAGCCAGTGTGCCACTTTCCTCCATGGTTCCTGCCTCTGCTCCTGCTGGAGTCCTTGCACTGGATTCTCCACTGGTGGATGATGTTCTAAAAGTTGTAAGATACAATAAACCTTTCTACACCTAAGTTGGTTTTGATCTGTCTTTTGTCAAAACAAGAGAAAGCAAACCAGGACAAAATCTTTAAAGGAAATGACTAGGTCATTATGTATAGCAATTGCACAGAGCTACAAGAACTCCTAACCTTAACCTAGGACACTCACCTTTTCCCTCCAGCTGTGTCCGTTAGTATTCATTAGCTTGATTTAAAGGCCTTGATAAATAGACTTCTAGTGATTCTGATTCACTAGGTCTGAAGTAGATCCAAGATTGCCATTTACAACAAGTTCCCATTTGACTCTGAGGTTGCAGCTACAGGAGTCCCAGTATAATGTGGGAATTTAGTAACTCCAAAAGGAATAAAGAAAGAAGGAAAGGAAAGAAGGAGGGAAGAAAGGAAGGCAGAAAGTAAGGAAGGAGTGAAAAAAGGAAGGAAAAGGAACCTAGAGGCTAGAATAAAAGGTTGTGAATGTTTATAGACATGTACTCCTAACTTCCCATTTCAGCATCCTATTTCATGGTTGCCTCAGCATACAAGGGAGCTGATCAAAGTGTAGATATCATGCTAGGTTTTAGGCAGCATGGAAGCAGGGATAGCACCAGCTTTTCTCCCAGATAACAACTCTATGCAGAATAGTGTGAACTAGTCAAGCCTCCTTCATTAATTAGACATAGAACCTCTAAGTGCAGTGTTGTCACAAGTTAACCTTTGAATGTAACGACAATCAATTTTTTCAGGGGGCTTGATATGTGATCCTTTGCTTGTAAATAGGCTAACCCACATAGAACCTCTAAGTGCAGTGTTGTCACAAGTTAACCTTTGAATGTAATGACAATCAATTTTTTCAGGGGGTTTGATATGTGATCCTTTGCTTGTAAATAGGCTAACCCATCCTGGCATCCTCCTTCTCTTCCTGTCCCTCTGTCCTTCTCATGATTCCTTGTGGGAGTCTCCAAACAGGGGAAATGGAGCCATACCTAACACTTTTTGCAATGTCCAGGTATAGGCTGTTTAATTAGCCCATCAGGAATAATGACTTAGGCAGGTTGATACAGAGGGCCAGTAACTAGCATCAGACCAATCTCCAACACCTGGGGGTCCCCCCAACCCTGCCCTACATGGTAACCAGAAGCTGACCAGGGGAGGCTAGGAGCTCTGTGGTGTGTCTTGTGCTCAGAGTTTCCAGGGAACTCAGTGGAAGGAGGTCTACCATGACACATACTGAGTCGTCCTGTCTCTGTCCTGGGCCTTTTGCAGACACTCTCTTTCTCTGAAACCTTCCTAATTGTCATCCTGTCAAGTGAGAGCCATTTCAGGCTCTGCCTCCTGGAAGCCTCATTGTGTAGTAAAAGGTCTCTGGAGAGTAGGACCCAGGCTCTTGTCCACAGTAGATGGCTAGATCTGTGTGATACTGGTCACCCATGGTTGTTCAGTGAGGAACTGTCAGCGGGTTCATAGGTCGTATGTGTGACAGTTGATGAAGGGATCCAAATGATTGCTGGGTAAACCCTCGTGGAGGCACAGAAGTTCCACTCACCTGGAAACAAGGGCTGCAAGTTGAGTTTGGAGGTCAGGCCATGGTTCCATTGACTATATGGCTTTCACCAAGGTCTTTACCATTCTCAACCTTTTTTCTTCTTTAGGCTTCAGACTCTTCAGGTAGAGGGATAGGCAAAGGCCCACATTTCTTCTTCTTTGGGCCCAGGCCACTTTATGGTTGGTGATTGTCCCAGGATCACATCATCTTTTTTCTTTAGGCCTAGGCTCCTTGGTTTAGGGAGAGGCTGAGGCCCAAATCTCTCCTTTGTGGCCAGGCCTCTTCAGTGTTATGGATAAGCTGAGGCCAATACCTCTTCCCTGCCCCCAGACCCCTTCAGGTTTAGTCATAGGCCTAGGCCTACATCACTTTGTTGGTCCCAGACTTCAAGGGTAGGATAGTGCCAGGCATATATCTTTCTTTTGGTCACAGACTTCTTCAGGTTTAAGGACAGGCCTAGGAAACCATTTTTTGTGGGCCCCAGCATCTTCAGGGATAGAATAGGCTTAGGCCGACATGTCTTCTTTGGCTCAGGCCTCGTTATTCTGAGATAGACCTAGGCCCATATCTCTTCTTCCTTAGGCCCAATCCTCTTCAGGGATAGGGACAAACCCAGACCCACATCTCTTCAACATGAGGCCTGGGCCCCTAAATGTTATGGACTGGCCCAGGCCTCCATCCCTTCTTAGGGCCCAGGCCTTTTAAGTGTTAGGGATAGGCCTGGCCCACATCACTTCTTTGGGCCCAGGCTTGTTCAGGGTAAGAAGTAGGCCCAGGTCCACATCTCTTCTTCTTTGGGCCTAGGGTTCTTCAGGGTTATTGATTGGTCAAGGCCAACAACTCTTATTTGGGCCCAGGCCAATTCAGGGTCTGGAACTGGCCCAGACCCTGACCTCTGCTTTGGGCTCAGGCCTGTTTAGGCATAGGGATAGGCCCAGGCCCACAAATATTCTTATTTGGTTCCAGGTATCTTTAGGGTTAGGGGTTGGCCAAGGCCCACATCTCCTCTTTCTAGGGACCAGGTCTCTTCAGGGTTAGGGAATGGCTTAAGGCCTCACCTCTTCTTCTTTGGCCCCAGGCCTCCTCAGTGTTAGGGATAGGCAACTTCAGGGTTACGGATAGGCCCTTGCCAAACCTCTTCTTCTTTGATCACAGGCTTCTTCAGGTTTAGGGATAGGCCAGGGCCTACATTTCTTATTGCAGAGGCCCAGGCCCACATCACTTCTTCTTTATGTCTGGGCCCATTCAGGTTTAGGGACAGGTCAAGTTCACTATTGCTTTTTTGTGCCTAGGACTCTTCAGGATTAGTGATGGGCCCAGGCCCAAACTTCTTCTCTGGGCCTAGGCCTATACAGTGTTAGGGATAGGCCCAGGCACACATATCTTGTTCCTTGAGCCCATGACTGTTCAGGGACACGGATTGGCCCAGATCCACATCTCTTAATCTTTAGGCCCAGGCATATATCTCTCTTTTGGGCACTTATTTCTTCAGAATTATAGACATGCCCCCATCCCTTCTCTGGGCCCAGGTCCCAACATAGTTAGGGATTGGCTCAGTCTCACACCTCTTCTTCTTTGGGGCCATACCTCTCCAGGTTTAGGGATTGGCCTAGGCCCACATCTCTTCAGGGTTAGGGATTGGCCCAAGGCCTCATCACTTCTTTGGTCCCAGGCCTCCTCAATGTTGGGGATAGGCCAATTCAGGGTAAGGGATAGACCCTTGCCAAAACTCTTCTTTTTTGGGCCCAGGCCTCTTCATGGTTAGGCATAGTCCAAGGCATACATACTTTCTTCCTTGGGCCCAGGTTTTGGATAAAAAAGAAAGAGAAACAGTAGATGTAATGGAAGGTTTGGTGTCTCTGTATGTTATGTTACTATGCTTTTGTTTTAATCTGAAGTGTGAGATTTCAGTTGGGCTATAGTTTGTCCATACCTTTTAATTGTCATGTGTGGGGCATCATCTTTGTCAGTTGCTAATAGCCTTCCTTGTGGGGCACAGACAGGAGTGTGGTCTAGGACTCTGAGTATAAATGAGGTTAAAAAAGAGACAGTGTGATGTTTGATATTGGCATGTGGCTTGTAGCCATTTGGTGAGAAAAGAGACCAGAGACGGTGTCACAGTTTGGAGCAGACAGACTGAGAGAAATGCTTTGGCATACAGCAGCATGGAGGATACTGCTAGCTGTGTCTGCAGGTTTCTATAGAGCCCTAAGATTTCTATAGAGTCCTAAAAGTACCCCTTGACTCTAACTATCAGGGAGAAGTAATGGGGTCTGGACCCCCTTTCCCTACTCACCTCTTTTCTCTCTTTGTAGGAGTTAGTGGAAGGGAGGTAGAAGTCTAAGCATGCCACATAAGGGAGAGTTTTTAAAGACTGCTGCAGGGGGCATTCTACCACAGGTGGTGACCCACATGGTTTAGGATAAAATGGGCTAACAAGTGACACCCAGACATGGCTTAACAATGATGGGGAACTTGGTTGTGGAGATAAAAATGCCCAGTACTTTAATTGTGGTAAATTTGGTTAAGTTCCAAGGAAATTATGAGGCTAAAAGATTCAAACCTCAAAAAAGCAAGAGTTTTAACACAGAGCAAACAAGCTACTTCTGGCTGCAATGTTCAATGCCCAGAGTTGCTGGAATATGTTGGCGTTGTAAGAATGGAAAGCACTGGAGTAATGAGTGTATATCTAAATGGGATTCAGAAGATCAACCTCTTGCCACCATTAAACAGACAGAGGGGCCTGTCAGCTCGAAGCCTAAAAGCAAACATATACAGTTTAAGAAAACAACTAATTGGATTCTTCCATGTATTGTAAAGGTGTTCAAAATTAATAACAAATATCCTAAAAGCAAACATATACAGTCTTTGAAAACAACTAATTGGATTCTTCCATGTATTGTAAAGGGAACACCAATTCCAGAGCCACCAACATTCTATACTGATGCAAACAAGATAGGAATGGCAGGTTATAAATCACACAAAATAAACAAGGTAATCAAAATCCCATATTCTTCATTTCAAAAATCAGAATTGTATGTAATATAATGGTATTATTAGATTTTCCTAAACCTCTTAATATAATTACAGTCTCTCAATATGCAGAAAGGGTTGTTTTGCATATAGAAACTGATGAATTTGTTCCTGCTAACTCAGAGTTAACTTTGTTATTTATGCAATTGCCACAAGCCATCAGAAGCAGAAACTATCCAATATTGATTACTCATATTTGGTCTTCCACAGGTTTGCCAGGTCCATTAGCACAAGGAAATGAAGAAATTGACCAGTTACTAATAGGAAATGTAACAGAAGCTTCAAAATTTCACGGAAAAAAAAGCCATGTTAACGGTAAGGCTTAAAGGTCTAGAACTCTGGGAGTATAAATATGCAGCAGAGAAACACAGGGTGTGGCATTGTGTGGCATTGAGTGTTGGTGTGTGCAGTGTAGAAGTTTGGACAGACCAGAGACTGGAAACCAGAAATTGGAGACCAGACATGCTGTGGCAGTTTGAAGCAGAGAGAGAGAGAAAAACCCTTCAGGGTGCAGCAGCATGAAGAGGACTGCTGTGCCTGTGATTGGCAGAGATTGTTACATAACCCTTAATGAACCCCTTTGCCCTAAATAGCTGAGAAAAAATAAGGAGTCTAGGCCTCCTCTCCACACAAACCATTTCTCTCTCCTACTTAAGTTTGGGTGGTTGATAGAAGGAAGGAAGAGATACAGAGTTAATAAAATATAACTGATAAGAAAAAAATAAAATTCAAAAAAAAAAAGAAGGAAGGAAGAGGCCTAACAAACCAAATAGAGTAGAGTATTAATAAAGAGCACCACAGGTGGCATTCCACTACAGTTAGACCTGTGGCATCTCAAATGTTCTCAGAGCATCATAGACACTTACTACTGAGAATCCAGATGAAACAAGTCATACATCCAATATTTAGGGGAGAGAAAGTTGGGAAAGATCCTATCATTCCTCATGTGACTGTACATGGGATGGTTGGGCCCATGAACACATGTGTAAAGACTGATGATTCTAAGTTGTAAGACCCACAAGAGGGACTCAACAAGGCAGCACCATGAGGCATTTCCTTCCTCCTGTGTTGAGATCCCATGATGGAATATCACACCTAGTTAGAGAAACAATAGATGTTAGTCCTCCAATATCTAGAGGATGCCTTGCTAAAGAACTGGAGGCTGTGTCCATCTTCACATGACCTCTTTCTGCTGTGTGGGAAGCTGTCCCATCTCTGCAGTTAGGCATGGCCACGCTCTACCAGGGAGTTGCTGTGGTCCTTGCTACTGACCCTCTTCTCAGGTTCACATCTGTCCTGTATATTAGAAACCCTCAGAACTTGAACTATGCTGTTCTCACGCTTCTTTAAAGGTGTTTGACAAGTTCATACACTGATTTGAGTCACTTCTTCACCCACAGAATTTTCTGCACTGATTTACCTGAAAGGCATCCCTGCCAACTTTGTCCTGATTCCACTCCTAGCCACAGCCCACTCTAGTAGGCTCTGATGCTTACAGACCTGGGACACACCCACAATCATGACAATGACTTTCATGTGAGGTCACAGAGGCCAAGGCTCTCTCTGTTTGGGAAAGCTGAAAGGTTGTCCAGGCACACATTCTCTTTTGGACTGGTATTTGGGGACAATAGCTGAAGGCTTCTCTTATGATCATTTCTCTTATGATCACACCCAGTCCTCTTCTTCCTCCTAGGAACTTTACTTTGGGGTCGAGCAAGGTCAGAGGGATGGGTCATCCTCACTATAGTGAGCAACACATAAGACTTGATCTGTCATTTCTGCTCTTCAGTTTATCAGCAACTTTCTCTTGTCATGAGACATAAAGTGTACTATCTGCAGCCTTCTGGGTACCAAGATGATTGAAAATTTGGTCTGCACACTGTCCATTCACCACCATTAAACACAGCTTGAAGTAGGCTTGCTGAGGTAGCAGGATGTCATGAAGTTTCCCTCCCTGACCCTACAGAGGTAGCCTGTGACTTCTGAGGATGTCATTCCCTGGAGAACAGCATGACAGAGAGCTTCATCCTGTCCCACTTTGGGAACTGGAGTCCTGTGATAGATGTTGGCTCTGTCTCAGCTGCTGTCACCTATTCTCACAAGTACAGGTGGAGACCACTAGAAAAACACACCTGACACAATTTCTCTCCCACACATGAACACACAGGTTCATCCACAAATATGTTAATGCTTATATCCTAATGAAGTTATAAGGATGAAGTTAGATGAAGAGAGGGAAATCAGTGTCTGTGTCTGAGCAGGGTAGAGTCCGTGAGCTGAATGTCAAGATGGCTGTTTCCAGGAAAGTTCATATGTAGGGCAGCCCGGGAGAAGTTGCCAGGGAAGCACTTCCCTCCCACCTTGAGCTGAAGTATTGGCTGAGGGTGGGTGGGGGAAGTAGTTGGTCTTGAACTTTCTGTGGGCTCCAGCCTTGAGTCTTAGACCAGGTACTCACTTGACAGTTTCTTTCAGAGGACTCTCTTGGCTTTTGTATGGTGGCCTCACCCCGAGACAGTATATACATGGCGCTATGCAGACTTGCTTGTGCCCACTGAGGTTTCAACTTCTTACTAGTTCTCCTGTTGTGTTACATAAGGAACACCTTAACTTCCTTGAGCCTGAGTCACAGCCTTTCTGGTTTTGCTCCTACTATTCCTAGCGTGCCTATGTACCTGAAGGCCCACACATGCACACACACACACACAATTGCACCTAGATATATGCACAGTAAGTAATGTACAACTTAAATGGAAATGTGTAGAGTGTGCTAGCTTAAGTCGACTGCTCATGGTGTATAGGGTTTGGGAGAGTGTTGGTAGTCAGTGATTATACACACCTTCAAATACAGCACTTGAGAAGCAGTAGCAGGTAGATCTCTGAGCGTAAGCACAATCTAGGGCACAAAGAGAGTTCCAGGGCAGCCTTGGCTACACAGAGAAAACTTATCTTGGAAAACAAACAAGAAATGAAATGTATATAATGTACAGATTTAGGTAGAGTGCTAGAGTGCAAAGTCTTATAGAGTCTCTGCCTTCAGTCATGCTGGGGACAACTCAAGGTGGAAATACAAGAGTCCTGCTGGGAAGAAGCTAACTCCCTTCAGAACCCCAGGCAGGAGGACTCTGTGTAGCATCTCCCACCTGCCCTACACACTATGGCTGCCAGAGCTGACAGTTGCCCCTGTCTTGGGGCACAACAGCAGAGCTTCATCCTCTATCTGGCTGTGCTCACCTGGGTGTGGTCATTGCTTGGGCTCATTCTCTGGTGAGTTGTGTCATGTCCAAGTCTTTGTATGACAAGTTCCTTGGCACACTCACTGACACACACTGAACATGTCTACAGCTATAGCACAGGTGCAGTTCAATGTCACTTTGGGAAATTGGGCCTCATACAGTATCACCCTCCACTCCCCACTATAGCACACAGAGGTTAAGTAAGGACTTCATTCCAGGAATGTGTATGTATTTGTCCCATCATAAACCCCAAACTTTTTTGTACACCTGCAATTCAGTCTGATTTTCAGCCCACAATTGTACACAGAGTTCCTTCACACCAACACCACAGCCTTTGCCTTGGCAATGAGCTATGCTATGAGGCAACAGAGGCCTGACCATACCTCTCTCCTGCTTCTTCCTATGTGCCTGAGTGTAGTGTGAGGAATGACCATGCTTTCCCACACTCTGCTGAGCACACAGCAAAGTGGGAGCCTGTACCTGTGGTGATGAGGTCCTCATCATATTAACACAGCCAGAACATAGATTATTCTCTCATGTAACCATGTGAATATTTGTAGAGGAAGTTATGTCATATCGATGTATTTTCACACATATGGACATGGACCTGCAGCCATGAGCGCACATACAATGTGAAAATATGTCTGTCAGTACAGAATGAGAGGGGAGAGGATTGCCATGGTATTTCCTGATACTGACAGTGATGTTTATTTCCATATTGTATCAGGTATCTGAATAGAAATGAAAAGTTTGCTACTGGCCAGGACTGAAGTATCACAGTTCAGTGCTAGGGGTCGTTTATTTTCCCTGGACAAGCAATGTGTGCTGGACAGATGTGGACATGACAACCTCAGTTTATTATCCTTCCTCACCTAGGCTAGAGGATTGAGTCACAGTCCAGATGCACCTGTGTGGCATCATTCTGAGGCCTCTCTTCCTCAGAGAGGAATCAAATGATTCCTCTCCCTGTGGTCTTTAGAGGCCAGTCCACTGCTATGGAACTTCTGATCCCAGCTGTTTCCTGCTCTTCCTATGCTGAGAATCATCCCTTATGATTCAGTTCCCTCATGATCCTGTCCCGATTCATTCATGTCCCTCACCACATTTAGTCTCCCCACCACACAAAGACCCCAGTGAAGAAGTGGCTCACACTGAGAGAGTAACTCACATGATGAATTTCAGGTAGTGTCCATCCTAGGAAAAAGCCCACAGCTATGCAGACACAGGGGCTTGCTGTGAATCTTAGCCCTCCTTGGTGGACTCCTGAGTTGTCTTCAGGCTGGTCTCACAGAGTGTGAACAGTTGTGAACCACAACTGTCCCTGTGGCAGGGATGAACCCTGTGAAGTCACAGACCTCACCTCACTTCATTCTGAGAAGCACAAAGGGCATCCAGGCTTCTGCTAACTCCCAGCTTGGTCCAGCCTTGTTGTCTACCAGCCTGTTACAAGCATCATTACAAACAGTAGCTAGAAGTATTTCTCAGAGACACCTCCCAGGAATCATGTATCTCCTGTTAGCCCTACCCCACACCCATCTTCCCATAGGTACATTCATCCTTTAGAGGAGGAACAGGGTGGACATGCTTCCTCCTCAGCTCAAATGTCTGAACCTCACACTCTGCCTCACCATCTCAGATTCTCTGTTGCCATTGTGGTTTATTGCTGCTCCTTAGCCTGCAGGATGCCATCATCTCCCCCTTGTATCTGACTCCAATAGTAACCATATCTTGTTTCCTCTGTGCACCATTAATCTCAACTTGAGTTAGGCTGTGAGTTATTAGCTATCCATTACCTGGCATGTCTATGACCCTGGGTATTAGAGGGAAAAGTGGTGATGGTGGTAGTGGTAGTGGTGTCCTGCCTGGACTGTACTCAGAGGGAGGGTTGTCCAGGACACTCACAACTCAGAGGCCTGGGAAGGTATCCCAGCTCTGAGGTAGGACAGTATCCCAAGGGAATCCTGAGGCACAGGAGCCCAGGAACCTCTCTGAGATGAGGACTCCTCAGCAGAGACACAGCAGCTCTCATGAGATGGTTGCCCCAACCCTTATGAGTTGAGGAGTTTTGTAGCCTGAGTGCTGCTCCTTTTCTGATTCTTTTTCCTTCTCTTCTTCCAACAAGAGAGTCACAGCAGAACCTGTCTTAAAAGAAATTTATTGGATGGATGAGACCAGCAGTGGCTGCCTTTGCTCCTGTGAGAAGGCAGAAAGGAACTGGGCAGACATAGCCTTTGCCTAGGATTCATTCAGGTGAGGGGTTTTCTTGGGCAGGGTTGTCCAGAGTTTGGATTTGTTGGACTTTAAGTCCTGAGCTTGGAAAGACAAAACAATGAAAACATAAAAAAGGATCAGCTGTGGGCTGGGGACGGGGGGAAGAGGAGTGCCTAAGGGGAGTATAGAAGATTTTCAGGGCTTTAAACCTGGTGAGCACATGTGCTGGATCTTTCAGAAGCAGAATTCCTAATTGTCTAATAAAGCACCAGATTGATTTCCAAAGTGGTTGTACAAGTTTACATCCCCACCAGCAATGAAGGAGGATTCCTTTTTCTCCACATCCTCTCCAAAATGTGTTCTCACTGGAGTTTGCTGAGACTTATAGCCAAACTTGGGGCAGAGTTCAGGGAATCCTATGAAAGAACAGGAAGATAAGAAGACCTTGAGGGGACTGGAGCTCTAAAAGGAGAACAAAAGATCAAAAAAATTCTGGGCACGGGGGTCTTTTCTGAGATTGATAATCCAACCTAGGACCATGAATGTAGATAACATCTGCACAGATGTAGCCAATGGCAGCTAAGTCTCCAAGTGGGTTCCCTAGTGATGGGAATAGGAACTCTCTTTGACATGAACTCAGTGGCTGACTCTTTGATCACCTACCCCTGATGAGGAAGTAGCCTTACCAGGCCACAGAGGATGACAGTGCAGCCATTCCTGATGAGACTTGATAGGCTAGGGTCAGAAGGAAGGGGAGGAGGACCTCCCCTATCAGTGGACACGGGGATGGGCATGGGAAGAGATGAGGGAGGTGGCTACAGCAGGGATACAAAGTGAATAAACTGTAATTTATAAAATTATGAATAAATTTAAAAAATAAGAGACTAGAACATGGTTTGCATCTAAAAGGGGAGATTTCTTCTCTTGGTTCAAAGCCACTACCTCACTCAACATAATAGCCACTATCATCTTAAAAGTTAAAGGTATAATATGGAAGATTTATACACATCAGGCCTGACTTTCCCTGCAAACTGTTTCTTCTCTGTGTTAGTGCACAGGTACTGCTCTGGTCTCCACACTCAGCTGCAGTCTCAGGGAGAGAGGGGTGTCACTCATACCCCAGTTGTCTGCTTAGGCTTTCATTGTAAAAGGCATGTGAACTTGGGACTGGATGGCTGGCTCAGTAGTTAAGAGAGCCTTACAACTGTCATTGTTCCAGTTCCAGGGTATCCAGCAACCTCTCCTGCTTCTGTAAGCTCCAGGGTTTTTCAAAAGGCATATCCACACATGAGGGCAAAACACTCAGAGAGAGAAAATAAAAACAAATGAATAAAAGGAATTATCTGAAGTCAACACACAGGTACACGGAGTATGTGAACGGCTCTTCAGAGAGGAGACCTGGCTCACCCCTTCAAATCCTGAGCCCAGCAGGGAAGTATGCAGAGGCAGAGGGCACCCATTAAGACATTAACACCCCAGATCAGGAATCCACAGGTTCCTACCAAGCCCTGGTAGGGAAGATAGCTCTCCTTTCCTACCCAGTGGTTCACTAAGTGCTGTGGCTTTGCCTAAGTCTTAACATTGTTTGGCTAGCTAGCTCCATGGGTTCTGTGGAGACAAGGTCTACCCAGGTGAGAAAAATTTAAGCCTGCTTCTCCCACACTCTCCCCAGAAGCCAGGGCACCGTGCCCTTTCTGAACTAGAAAAGTTAACACTGGAGGGGCAAGTGTCCCTTTACAACCTGATGGAGGCGATGGAACTTCTCCTAGGAGAACACACATACCCATGTAGTTCTCACAATGCCAAGCAGTTTCAGGAGCTTCTGGACTCCAGATTAAAGACCTCAGCCCTGGGATTTCATGTGCCACCCTGTCGTTACTCGATACAAGTGTGTCTCTCTCCTCCTGGTGTCCTATTGTTTGTGATAAAGATTGCTGAGGCTGAGCCACTTTCAGTCCATCCATCACCTGTTTGAAGTCTTAAAGGTACACCTGATTTGTTGAACCTGGCTTCCCTCCCCAGATATTTCCAAGGCTCCTTTTTTCCTTTTTGTGTCTGCCAGGCTGTGACATTTTAAAACGGAGCTCTCAGCTTAGTCATGGCTCTACTTCACTGTGGAGTCTCAAGGGGAGGTTGGACTGCTGAAGGAATGGTAAATCATTTTCTCTGTCTATCCCAGAGTGAAAGAATCCTGCTTCCGTTAGCCACATGCTGGCCAGGTGATCAGCTCCAGGTAGGTGTCACCTGGGACAGTGAGGATAGAGAGGCAACAGAGCCCAGCACATGGTGCCTGTAGGTCTAGGCAGTGGGAGACGCCACTGGAGGAGTTGTGTGTGTCCCTAAATGAGCAGGGGTACAAGTAGGGGTGTGGATCTTGGCCACTGCTGATCAAAGACTCATATCTTCACATGTGAGCAGGTCAGTTGGAAGCCTACAAATGTTTCCCTCCTTCCCTAGAGTGAACCACTGGTTAGGAAAAGAGAGCGATCTTCCCTAACAGGGCTTGGTAGGAACCTGTGGATTCCTGACTGGGGTCTTAATGTCTGTTTCCCCCATGCAGTTTGGCTTATTGATTCTTACTGAACTGCAATGCCTCATTTTGGGGTCACTGAGTACTCAAAGAGATCTGAGAAAGGGTATGCGCTCCCCATCTCCAGGAGCCTCCATGCTCCTCCTTTCCTTGGTTATCTCATTGAAGCCCTTACCATGGCCCTCAGATAATTGCCCAGCTTGTCTCTTCCCTGCTGTGCCTGGACCATGCCTTCCCCTGTACTACTCTGAAAAGTTCTTTCCCACCCTCAACCCTCCCTTGTTCACCAGAGCTAGGCTCCCCGCCCAGGCTCCTTTGTAGGAGTACTCAAGTTAACACATGGTGTCATTTCTTCTTCACCCCCTATTGAGTCCAGCACAGGGTTGGGATCACAGCTCTCAAGAAGACAGTTGTCAACAGGCTGATGAAACAAATGCTAGAGATTGTGAGGGGGTGGTCGGAGATTGTGTGCAATGGGAGAGTACACATGGGTTAGCTAGGTTGAGTTAGGTTGTGGGCTGACTCCTTGGATCCATAATAGATGTTCAAGGCCTCTGTTCCTTGCATATTGGAGTTGGTAGGAGCAGGGGGGACATCTTACCAGACACAACACACACATCATGGCTACACAGGAGTGCACATGAGTGGATGTCCAGGTTGGATGTTCCTGTGGGACCCCTAACATCAAAAAAAAAAAAAAAAAAAAAAAAGAATGTGACTCACATAAATGTTCTCTTCAGCAGTTGCTATTTGGAGTAGCCCTTAGGGGACAAGGCTGTGGGAGGAAACTGATTTATATCTCAGCCTGTATCTAAGCCTCCATCACTTCTGGGGAATGTTTTATTTAAGGTCCCATGAACTTGGTTTTCATTATTTTGTTATTTCCTGTTTTTTTTTTTTTTTTCAAGACACAGTTTCCCTGTGTAAGAGCCCGGCTACTCTGGACTTTCTTTGTAGAGTAGGCTGACTTCGAACTCCCATAGATCTACCTGTGTCCTCAGTGCTGGGATTGAAAACCCTGCACAGCTACATGTACTTGTTTTTAAAGTGGAATAGTAGCCAATGAGTACAGGAAGTAGATAACAAGCTACAGCAGAGTTAGCACAGGCCTCCTTGTCTAGATAGTCACTGCTGTTTGGGTCTAGCAAACAGATCGCAGCTTGTATCCAAACTGGACAGCCCTTGCTCAGAAGCTTTGAGGTGATTCTCACTTGCATCCAAGAGGAGGGGTGTTAGCATAACTTTTTATGCTATTTTATTTTGGTTTCTTATGCCTCTTCCTCCCTTCACCCCAATCTCTTCCAACACCTCAACACCAGGTAGAAGAGAAGGAACAATAATAGGGAGACGAGGTGGAGTTATCTTTAGCTATTTCCTGCCAGTTAGGGTCATTGGGTTCCTTAGGGCATTCCAATCTTTGTTTCAGGATTTCTTCAACTTATCTCATCCAACTGCATTCAAAGCAACCAGGAGTAGCAAGGGGAGCATCAGCAGCCTTCTTTCTCTGAGCTCTGTTATCTCTCTGGGCCCTGGCATTTATTCTATCTCCAGAGTCTTCAGATTTAAACTGTATGCTGCTGAGAAACAGCCCTCTCAGCCTGCACCAGACAAATAGTTTACTTCTGTGGACAGTCTGAACCAGTCCCATATCCCACTCCTGGGATCAAATAAAAAACTTGTTTACAGCTACAACAGTGGGCCACCAAGTAGATTTGATTCGGGGGATTGGCCTCCAAGGTGGCCATCTCCATTGGAAAACTGGGCCACTCACATCTCTTTTGACTGTAACCCTCACAGATCCTGCTCTCTGTCCTCACAGAGATGTGGTGAGAATGAACAAGTCATACATAATTAATTAAAATTCAGAGCACAGCCTCACCTACATCCTTGCCCTAGGGTGAGGCCTGTCACTGGCCACATCTCCAGAGCAAGTGCTTGAAAGCACCTTGATGTCAGGGGGTAACACCTACAGACACACCAAAGCCCTATCAGGCCTCACTAGTATGTAGGGTATGGACCCAACCCACCTGTCATTAGCCAAGGAGTTGGAAGTCACTCTGGGGTTTGTCTTTGGTGCTTGGCACTAGGGTGAGGGGTGCACTAGGCAGGGTTGGTGTGTTCGTTTCATGTTGCCTAACCTGAATTTGAGAGCAGGGTCCCTCCTTTTCTTCCTCTGTTTCCACAGCTGCCATGGCAGAAGCAGCAGCTGTAGCCCAGCCTCTGTTGACCCAATTCATGCCCCGACCAGTGGGGCTTCAATGTGGGTTCCTAAGGGAGGAGAATGGAAGGAATGGGGGGGAGGGGACGAGAACCGCAAGGAAGGAAGCCAAGTCTGTTTGTCTGATCAAGGCTTCCGTTTATTAGAAATTTTTACCCAACTTATATAGAAAGAAGGCAGAAAAAGGGGGAAGCTGCTGCAGGAGACAGGAAGAGTGCTTTCATGGGTTAAATATTGTACCTGCAAGATACCATAAGGATGTTCTCGTAAGATATCTTACGATGCTCTAACAAAGGATGTCCTCACAATCTATCACCCATGATTTAGGGTCTAGATTACTCTTTCACTACATAGCTTTAGGTCTCCAATAAATGACCTTTCCTCTCTAATTGGCTTTGGCTTCAGTAACTACCTTTGTCTCCACTAGATAGCTTTGACTTTGGCTTCCGTAGATAGCCTTGGCTCACTCATTGACTTTGGCTTCCATAGATAACTTTGTCTTCACTAGATAGATTTGGCTTTGGCTTCTGTAGATAGCTTTGGCTCCCGGCAATTCAGGTTCTGTTTGTGAGCTTCACACAGGGTTTCAGTCCTGGCTCAGCCTAAGCTCTGGCCTGGGGAGGGCATTATGGATGACTGGATGACAACCCTTCACTGAGCCCTACCTGTCAGACACAGTGTGAGGTTGGGAGCAGAAAGTCACAGTTGTTTGGATGGTGGTAAATCCCAGGAGGTAAGCATGTTTTGCCCAGTTCTTAATTCCCCAAAGACCAGGAATAGACTCCACTGAAAATACATGAGGATTTTTAATTGTATATGTGTTCAAACATGGGACACAAACCCCTGTGGAAACAGGTTAGAAATGCGGCACCACAATCTAGGGGAACAAGATTTTTATAGGGCAAAACTACAAGCAGGGACTTACGTGCTTTGGTATTACATGATTGGTAAGAGAAATTGACTTTTGAAATGATTGGTCCACTAAGGCTGCAAGACCACAAACAGTTCTGGCTTGGTTTCATAGGGTGGTTTCCTAACATCTGAATAATTAGTGGGTGGGGGGAAATGCATTAAATCTAGTTGTTTTTTATTTACCCAGGTGGCTGGAACTTTAAACTTTAAAACAATACCCATTGATTCTTACTTCTCTGGTCTCTCATTCTCCCCTCTCCATGATCATTTGAAGACCCAATCTTCAGTCTTCCAGATATGACCCCTGGAGTCCTTCAGATTTAACTTTCCACAATGAGAGCTCATTACCATTACTCCCTTGCTCCCAAACATTACTTTATTAAAGCCTTCAAGTGATTTAAAATACAAGGCCCAAAGATAAAAATCAAAATGAGTAGGGGGGTCCCTTCAGGGTAGATATAGAGGAAGGAAGCCAAGGAGAACTATTATGCCAGGATTTAAACCATCCTCTGGAATCTTTTCTCTCTAGTGTCTCTAAAGGCTGCAATACTAGCTCCTGGTCCAGCTAAGCAGGTTCCCAAGATAATAGCTAATGCCAGGGAGCCCCTTTTGACTCAGCATTTCAGCCTGTTAGGTGGGATTTTGGACTGAAGACTCTTCTTCAGTTGCTTCAGTGCTGACAATAGGATGGCCATCAGGGGCTAGGACAGCTGAAATGCCAGTCATAGCCTGGGCATTGGAGCACTCCTCAGAAGGATCTGGTTAGTTGATCCATATGAAAAGACATGGAGCCATCACATTGACTGGACTGGTTTACTTCAGCCTCCAGCAAGTTCAAAGTTCAGCTGGCAGTCAGTAGCTGATCCTGGAATAGAGTCAACCAGGAAAAATCTGCTGGGACAAATTCAGATTAGAGTCAGAAGTTAATTTTTTTTTTCTATTAAATGGGGAAAGTGAGGAATCCCAAGTCCAGGGGGAAGACTCATCTGGGGTCCATTGAGCTATGCCAGATCCAGGTCTCATGACTTTTTGATTTCCTGAAACTCATATGAATTTTTAGTTTACAAAAGAAATATTTTTTTAAATATCAGAAAAGTAACATGTCAGCAAATCTAATGTAACAACATTCTGAGAGTAACAGATAAAACTGCATCCAACAGAATGTGTACCAATTCTTCTTAATTGTTTTTTTGTAACTTTTATGAACATATGTGTCCAAGGTCTGAAACTAACACTTTTTCTGTGGGCACAGATGTTGGTAATCAGCCACAAGTGGAGCTCAGCCACTTTTTGTACACTCAGCATCTACTTTAGCCCCTCCCTCCACCCCATACTGGAAAGTTAGGCAGAAATGCATTAAGGGCTTTGGTGATAAACCCTGGACGCTTGAACTTCCCTTAACAAAGCAACTAGAAGGAATAGGTTTAAGACATTCCTAAATGCTATGTCAAAGTCCACCTCAGAAATAGCAGATATTAAAAATACCATAGTAAACACTATGGCTTTTGGGTCAGATATACACATTAGACAGATGTTTTTAACATGATGAGATGCACCTTTAAGTCTATCTCAGAAGACAACCAAAGGAAATTAAAAGCTCAAGCTTATGACTGGATAATAAGTTCCAACAACTTATCAACTCTTGTTCAATGTCAAAACTCTGAACTACTGAAATCTTACAGCAACACAAGCACAACCATAGCAGACAGGAGGGAAAAAACTGAAATATTTCCCATTTCTAATATGCCTTAAATCACTTTTCTATATCTTTATAACTCACATTCACATACCTTAAGACACCTACTTAGGCCTTCCAATCTTTTTTGCATTTACCAACTTGGAACAATTTTTCCAGACCATCAAACAACACTCTCTAGATTCTCACAACCTAAACTCCTATATCCTCAGACCCTACATAAATTCCATATCTTTCTATCCAGATATTCACCATAAGACACAGACAACTAACATGAAGCCTGTGAGCAAGGCAAACCTGTTTGCCTTTCTAAATAAAGGATGTAGTACTTACTAGTTCAAACCAGATAACGAACTGACCAATGAAAGAACAGTGGATCTAATTTTCTATTCTTTAGCTGCAAAGCTACCATTAGCTTTGCTTAGCTTAGCTGTCAATGTGATCAGAGACCTGAGAAGGATAAATTATAAACTAAATAAATGTACTAATCAAAATGACAGAGATGACTAGTTAGTCCATCACCTAGGCAGTGTCCCTGTCTCCTGTGGTCTCATAGCACCAGGAGCAGAGGCAGTCCAGCCATCAGGCACTGAAGGTGAGAGACTATTTCTGTGGAGAATGAGATTGACCTCACTTGGTCCTCAGCAAAGTGAAACAATGAATCTCCAGGTGTCCACAGTTTAGGCTGGGCTGTAGCAGTGGAACAGTTGAGGCAATCTTGCCCAGTGGTTGGCATACCACAATCCACAGTTGTAGTCATCTGTCATTGTGCCCAAATCTTCTCAGAGACCTTGGGGTAGCAACTGCTAGGATATTGGGACTCTCTGTCACAATAAGCTTACACATATTAAAATGTCATATTCATCAGATCTCTGACAAGCTTGAGGGCCAGCATATCTGAGTTAATCTTTGTCTATCTTTATAATCTACTCTAAACTGCATCCTATAAAACAGAATGCTATCATCTCTAATTCTGACATATACCTTAGATGCATGTTTTAGGACTATACTTGGAGTAGATCTATAAAGGCAAACTTCATAGTTACCCATCCTAGGCTTAACCTTAAAAAATATAACCAATGAGCCTAGGTAAAGCTCAGTCTTGTACTCAACTGCAGTCCCTAGCATAACTTTAAATCTGTTCTTTCTGAACTAAAATCAAATCAAAATCAAACACAGTTCATAAAAGGGCTATCAAATCTTGTTGATCCTACCATGTTGCATTAAATTGAACATAAGAAAGGCTGAAGGACAAAAGTTGCAGTTAGCACTAATCAGGGAACTGAACATAGCCGGTAGACCTAAACAAAGATGGCTGCAAAACCTTTAATTTTTCCTTTGTTGTGGGCCAATGCTCTTGCCACACAGGTCTGTTTGATAAACACTTTGGGGGCAAAGCTGTGATATTTCAGCAGTGGCCCCTGTTATAAATTTGGAAACTCAATCCCTGTGATGTCCTGTGCTTGGACAGTGGGAACAGCTTGTGATTGTTCTTGATTACACATATCAATACCTTCCACAGAAGCCTCTACCATTTCACCCTTAATTTCACCATTGGCTGTCTCTGGGATTGCAGGAATATTAATTTGAGTACCCCATTGTTGTAAAAGATCTCTCCCCCACAAATGTATGGGTATGTCAGCCACATAAGGTCTCAATTCCCTGGTTGCCATTCTGGTCCCACACATTTAATCTACTGTACAACACTTTGTCTTACATGAGACAATTTACCAATTCCTATAAATGGTGTAGAAATCTTCTGAAGTGGCCATTCTTGTTTCCAAGACTTTTGATGTCAGCTCCTGTATCTATCAAACCTTATATTTCAACCTTGTTCATTTGTACCATTAACCACTGTTGCCAGAACACAAGATTTTTAGTACTCCCAAAGGCGCCTGTTCTTTCTATGGGATCAGTTTTGCCCTTGATGTAAGGATACAGTAAGAGCTGAGCAATTCTACTCCCTGCAATAATTTGTATCTCCTGTTTTCCCTATACCATGATTGTATATTCTTCCTTACACTCACCATCTACAACAACTGATGCACAGTGAATCCTTGAGAAGTTAATCCACTTCTTCCCAAGATCATCCCTTCTGTCCCTGAAGACAAAGGACCATAAACACCAGTGGTTATTTTGTAACATTCAACTCTTGGTGATAATGTAAGAAATGTATCTGTGGCCAGAACCAAAGCCCTGCTGGATTCAGCATGAGTGAGATCAGCAAATTTTTTTTGGGGGGGTACAATCTTTTATTTATTTTTTTTAATTTTTCATCAATTACACTTTATTCATTCTGCATCCCCCCATAAGCCCCTCCCTCCTCCCCTCCCAATCCCACCCTCCCTCCTCCCTCTGCTTGCATGCCACTCCCCAAGTCCACTAATAGGGGAGGTTCTCCTCTCCTTTCTGATCTTAGTCTGTCAGTTCACATCAAAAGTGGCTGCATTGTCCTCTACTATGGCCTGGTAAGGCTGCTCCCCCCCAGAGGGAGGTGATCAAAGAGCAGGCCAATCAGATTATGTCAGAGGCAGTCCCTCTTCACATTACTATGTAACCCAATTGGACTCTGAACTGCCCTGGGCTACATCTGCGCAGGGGTTCTGGGTTATCTCCATGAATAGTCCTTGGTTGGAGTATGAGTCTCTGGGAAGTTCCCTGTGTTCAAATTTTTTTGTTCTGTTGCTCTCCTTGTGGAGACCCTGAACCTACCACAGAGGGCCTCTGAAAGCCTCTGCCCTTCAGACTATCAAAGCAGATGCTGAGCCTGATGGGCAACTGTTGGGCAGAGTGAATGGAATTTTAGGTAAGAACTGGGAAATAGTAAGAGCTGGAGAGATCAGCAATTTTTAGTTTTGATCTTCCTCCTGGCTTGTCATCTCCTGGCTTGCCATCTCCTGGCTGACCAAAGTAGGACAGCTCCTATTTTTTACTATGGGGCCTCGAGGTGACAGGCCCCTCTGCCTGTTTAATGGTGGCAAGAGGTGACCTTCTGGATCCCATTTAGATATACACTCATTATTCCGATGCTTTCCCTTCTTACAATGCCTACATATTCCTGCGAATATGGGCAAATGAACATTGAAGCCAGAAGCAGTTTCTTTCCTAAGAGTTAAATTTCTGTATTTTTCTGATTTAACAAATGTCTGCCATTTTGAGCTTTGAAGCGTCTAGACTTATAATTTCTTTGAAAATTTACCAAATTCATGACAATTAAAACACCAAGCATTTTGATTTTTGAGACTTGTAGGTTCGGCTTCTTCTATGATATTGGCATGATGTTCCTGAGAGGCAATGCCAGTGGTCTCTCTTATCAGTTAGTGTATTTGGGCTCCTCATGCTCTTAATGGTCTAAGTACTCTGTTGCATTAAGTATTCACATCCTCATAAGCCATGATCTTGTCAACACCTGTCTGGTCTTAGGGTCTGGTATGGTCAATTAAGAGCTGAACCCAATCTCTGTAAGAAGTTGGTGAAGGCTTCTGCAGGGCCTTGAATTACCTTAGTATATGAGGTGGTTGTTTTACCAGGATCCTCAGCCATATCCCACACCCTTACCGCTGTAATATGATATTGTTTAATCACTACATCATCAGATGGGATTTGTTCTCACAAGTCAGCATAATGCCTTTCACCAAGCTGTTGATCTTTACCAACATTTATCCCCCTTGTTATATTTTGTTGTTCTATTTTCCTGACTTCATTCTTTTACCATAATAATGATTTTAATTGCTGACCAGCTTCTAATACAGCTTTCACAAAACCTTTCCAGTCTTGGGGAATAAGTCTGTTTTTCATAATCTAGTTATTTAACATTTGTTTAACCAAATTTGAATGCATTCCATACCATATGATAGAATTTTTAAATTGATTTGATCTAACATTTCTACTGGACTCCATGTCATCTCATTGTTACCTCCCCACTATCATTAGCAGGCATATGTTACACAAAGCCTGGGAAAGCTCATGATGCCTCTGTAGTCACAGGCAGGTCCTGTAGTGGAGCCCTTGGCTCCAGAGCTCTTCTGGCCTGCTGGGCTTCCAGTTTTACCTGGCCCCTTGGAGTACTCTGAACACCTGGCTCATGGAGCAGGGCAAGACAGCAAAAGAGGATAAACTCCCATTTTTCAGTGGTGCTCTTTGCTTTCCAAGAGCTTCAATTTCTACCCATAAACTTTCCCCTTGAACTACCAACTCTGTAATCCTTTCCAGAACTACAGAATTGAGTGACACCTCTGTTCTACCGATCTCCTCTGTCATTCTTTAATCTCCAAAAAACAGAACATAGGAAGAAAACAAATCAACAACAGAAAATTCTGTCTGGGAGCATTTTAAGAGAGAACCTCAAAGCAGCCACTGCTATAAACCATTTAGTGACATCGTGAAACATCGCATTCACTCTTTCAGAACGTGTTGTCTCCTGTGTACAGCTCCAAAACCAAGTTCCCCATTACTCTTAAGCCTTGTCTAAGTGTCACTTGTTACCCCTTTTTATCCTAAACCATATTGGGCACCACCTGTGGCAGAATGCCACCTGTAGCAGTCTTTTCAAAACTCTACTTTAATTGGGTGCTTAGGCCTCTACCTCCCTTCTACTAACCCCCCAACTCTATGTAAGAGAGAAAAGAGGTGAGTGGGGAGAGGGGTTCCAGACCCCTTTACTTCTCCCTGATAGTTAGAGTCAAGGGGTTCTTTTAGGGCTCTATAGAAATCTTTGTCACCTGCAGACACAGCTAGCAGGCTCCTCAATGCTGCTAGACCCCAAAGCATTTCTCTCATTCTGTCTGCTCCAAACTGCGACACTTTTCTGGTCTCTTGTCTCGCCAAATGGCTACAAGCCACATGCCAATACCAAACATCACACTGTCTCTTTTTTTTACCTCATTTATACTCAGAGTCCTAGACCACACTCCTGTCTGTGCCCCACAAGGAAGACTATTAGCAACTGGCAAAGATGATGCCCCACAAATGACAATTAAAAGGTATAGACAAACTATAGCCCAACTGAAATCTCACACTTCAGATTAAAACAAAAGCATAGAAACATAACATACAGAGACACCAAAACTTCCATTACATCTACTCTTTTTCTTTTTCTTTTTTTTCCAAAACCTGGGCCCAAGGAAGAAAGGATGTGAGCCTTGGACTATCTCTAACCCTGAAGAAACCCGGACCAAAGGAAGAAGAGATGTAGGCCTGGGCCAGTCCCTAACCCTGAAGAGACCTGGACCTAAGGAAGAAGAGATGTGGGTCTGGGCCAATCCCTAACTGTGAATAGTCATGGGCCCAAAGAAGAAGTATGGGCCTGGACCTATCACTAACCCTGAAGAGGCCTGGGCCCATAAATGAAGAGGTTTGCGCCTCGGCCTACCACTAACCACAAAGTGGCCTGGGCCCTAAGATGAAGAGGAATGGGGTTGGGCCAATCCCTAACACTGAAGAAGCCTGGGCCCAAAGAAGTGTGGGCTTGGGCCAATCCTTAACCCTGAAGAGACGTGTGCCCTAGGAAGAGGAGATATGGGCCTTGGCATACCCCTAACCCTAAATATACCTGGAACCAAATAAGAATATGTGTGGGCCTGGGCCTATCCCTAATCCTAAACAGGCCCCGGCCCAAAGAAGAGATGAGGATCTGGACCTCTTCCAGACCCTGAAGTGGCCTGGGCCCAAAGAAAAGGAATAGTTGGCCTTGACCAATAAATACCCCTGAAGAACCCGAGGCCCAAAGAAAAAGAGATGTGGACCTGGGCCTATTTCTTACCCTGAACAGGCCTGGGCCCAAAGAAGAAGAAGTGATGTGGGCCAGGCCTATCCTTAACACTGAATAGGACTGAGCCCTAAGAAGAAATGGGGACCTGGGACTCTCCATAACCTTAAGGGGCCCAGGCCTCATGTTGAAGAGATGTGGGCCTGGGCCTGCCCTATTACCTGAAGAGGATTGAGCCTAAGGAAGAAGAGATGTAGGCAACAAGGCCTGAGCCAAAGAAGACATGTGGGCCTAGGCCTATTCTATCCCCAAAGATGCCTGGGCACAAGGAAAAATGGTTGCCTAGGCCTGTCCTTAAACCTGAAGAAATCTGTGCCCAAAAGAGAGATATATGCCTGGGCCTATCCTACCCTTGAAGAAGACTGGGACCAACAAAGTGAGGTAGGCCTAGGCCTATGACTAACCCTGAAGAGGTCTGGGGGCCTGGCCACAAAGGAGAGATTTCAGCCTCGGCCACTTCCTAAACTGAAGAGCCTAGGCCTAAAGAAAAAGAGATGTGGTCCTGGGATAATCCCCAACCATAAAGTGGCTTGGGCTAAAAGAAGAAGAGGTGTGGGCCTGGGCCTGTCCCTACACCTGAAGGGTCCTGAGTCTAAAGAAGAAGAAAGATTCAGCATGGTAACGACCTTTGTGAAAGCCATACAGTCAGATGGGACCCTGGCCTGACCTCCAACTCGACTTGCAGCCCTTGTTTCCAGGTGAGTGGAACTTCTGTGCCTCCACTGGTGTTTGCCCAGCTAGCATTTGGATCCCTTCACCAACTGTCACACATGTGACCTATGAACCCCCTACAGTTCCTCACTGAACACCCATGGGTGACCAGTATCACACAGACCTAGCCATCTTCTGTGGACAAGAGCATGGGTCCTACTCTCCAGAGACCTTTTGCTACACAATGAGGCTTCCAGGAGGCAGAGCCTGAAATGGCTCTCACCTGACAGGATGACAGTTATTAGGAAGGTTGCAGAGAAAGAGAGTGTCTGCAAACAGCCCAGGACACAGCCAGGACGACTCAGTATGTCTCATGGTAGACCCCCTTCCACTGAGTTCCCTGGAAACTCTGAGCACAAGACACACCACAGAGCTCCTAGCCTCCCCTGGTCAGCTTCTGGTTACCATGTAGGGCAGGGCTGGGGGGACCCCCAGGTGTTGGAGATTTGTCTGATGCTAGTTACTGGCCCTCTGTGTCAACCTGCCTAAGTCATTATTCCTGATGGGCTAATTAAACAGCCAATACCTGGACATGGCAGAACAGGTTAGGCATGGCTGAGTTTCCCCTGTTTAGAGACTCCCACAAGGAATCATAGGAAGGACAGAAGGACAGGAAGAGAAGAAGGAGGAGGATGACAGGATTGGTTAGCCTATTTACAAGCAAAGGATCACATATCAAACCCCCTGAAAAAAATGATTATCATTACATTCAAAAGTTGACTTGTGAAAACTCTGCACTTAGATGTTCTATGTCTAATTCATGTAGGAGGCTTGACTAGTTCACACTCTTCTGCATAGAGTTGTTATCTGGGAGAAAAGCTGGTGCCATCCCTGCTTCTGTGCTGCCTAAAACCTAGCATGATATCTACACTTTGATCAGCTCCCTTGTATGCTGAGGCAACCATGAAATAGGATGCTGAAACGGGAAGTTAGGAGTACATGTCTATAAACATTCACCACCTTTTATTCTAGCCTCTAGGTTCCTTTTCCTTCCTTTTTTCCCCTCCTTCCTTCCTTCCTTCCTTTCTTCCTTCTTTCCTTTCTTCCCTCCTTCTTTCCTTTCCTTCTTTCTTTATTCCTTTTGGAGATACCCAAATCCCACATTACACTGGGGCTCGTGGAGCTGCAAACTCAGAATCAAATGGAAACTTGTTGTAAATGGGAAACTTGGATCTACTTCAGACCTAGTGAATCAGAATCACTGGGGAGTGAGTCTAGCAGTCTGTTTTAACAAGGCCTTTAAATCAAGCTAATGAATACTAAAGGACACATCTGGAGGGAAAGGGTGGTGAGTGTCCTAGGTTAAGGTCAGGAATTCTTTTATTTCTAGCTCTGTGCAATTGCTATACATAATGACCTGGCCATTTTCTTTAAAGATGTTGGCCTGGTTTGCTTTCTGTTGTTTTGACAAAAGACAGATCAAAACCAAGTTAGGTGTAGAAAGGATTTATTCTACCTACAATTTTCAGAACATCATCCACCAGTGAAGAATCCAGTGCAGGGACTCCAGCAGGAGCAGAGGCAGGAACCATGGAGGAAAGTGGCACACTGACTTGCTCAGCTTGCTTTTTTCTACAACCCAGGGCCATTTCTCAGGGGTGGCACCACCCACAGTGTGCTGTGCCCTCCCACATCAATCATCAAGTAAGAAAGTACTGCTTCAGGCATGTCTATAGGCTTTGAGGCAATTTCTTAATTGGGGATCTTTCTTTCCAGATGACTCCAGGTTTTATTAATTATAAATTATGCAGAACTTATTTAAAGTTCATTGGTAACTTTTGACTGAAAAAATATGATAAATGTTTGATGGGATACACTTACATTTCAACATTATACAATATGTTCCTTTTTAGAGCATAAATTCAGTATTTTATTTCTTTTGCCTTCATTTATTTACTTTTTAAATATGGAAGCTTATTTTTATTTTTATTTTCTTTTTTATTAATTATATTTTATTCACTTTGTATCCCACCTGTAGCTCCCTCCCTACCTCTATCACACCCATACCCCTTCCCCAGTACACTAATAGGAGAGGCCTTCCTCCCTTTCTTCTGATCCCAGTCTTGTCAGATAGCATCAGGAATGGATGCATTGTCTCCCTCTGTGGCCTGGTAAGGCTGCAACCCCTGAGGGGGAAGTGATCAAAGAGCAAGCCAATCAGTTCATGTCAGAGACATTCACTGTCCCCATATCTATGGAACCCACTTGGACACTAAACTGCCATGGGATACATCAGTGCAGGGGATCAAGATTACCTCCATGAATGGTCCTTGGCTGGGGTATCAGTCTCAGAAAAAAAATCCCTGTGCACAGATTTTTTGGTTCTGTTGCTCTCCTTATGGAGCAATTTAAAAAAAGGAAATCATGAAATCTGCAGGCAAATGGTGGGAACTAGAAAAGATCATCCTGTGTGAGGTATCCCAGAAACAGGAAGACACACAGGGTCTATACTCACTCCTAAGTGGATATTAGACATATAATATAGGATAAACATACTAAAATCTTTAAAACTACAGAAAATACTCAAGAAGGAGGTACCTAATCAAGAAGGAGCATCTGGGTAAGATATCAATCCTCATTCAGAAAGGCAAAGAGGATGGACATCAGAAGAGGAGAAAACAGGGAACAGGAAAAGAGCCTACCACAGAGGGGCTCTGAAGGTCTCTATCAAAGGAGATGCTGAGACCTATAGCCAAACTTTTGGCAGAGTGCAGGGAATCTTATGAAAAAAGTGGGAAAAGGACAGGAGCTCCAAGAGGAAAGCAACAGAATCATTTATTTATTTTTATTATTTTACATCATAATTAAAGCTTTCCTTCCCTCCTTTCTTCCAAGTACCTCCTTCTCACCAAACCTCTCACCCATCCTCCCATCCTCCCTTTTTCCAAGGAAAAGGGGAGGCTTCACATGGATATCAACCAGCCTTGGCATGTCAAGTTGAAGTAGGACTAGGACCTCTTCTCCAATTGTGGTTAAACAAAGCAACCCTGTTAGG
Source organism: Meriones unguiculatus (assembly GCF_030254825.1). Lineage (NCBI taxonomy): Eukaryota > Metazoa > Chordata > Mammalia > Rodentia > Muridae > Meriones > Meriones unguiculatus. Next base: position 74,336,199 of record NC_083354.1, on the reverse strand, counting down.
GGAAAGGGATCCAAAGGCAGGCAACAATCAGAGACAGATCCTCCTTGTGCTGTTAGGATTCCAACATGAAGACCCAGCTGCATGATTGTTACATATGTGCAGAGGGCCTAGGTCTGTCCCCTGCATGCTCTCTGATTGGTGATTCAGTCTCTATGAGCCCCTATGAGCCCAGGTTAGCTGATTCAGTAGGTTTTCTTGTAGTGCCCTTGAGCCCTTTGGCTTCTTCAATCCTTCCTCCTCCTCTTCCTAACCATTCCCCAAGCTCAGCTGAATGTTTGGCTGTGGGTCATTGCATCTGTTTGCATCAGTTCCTGAGTGAAGCCTCTTATAAAACAGATATGCTAGGTGCCTGTCTATAAATATAGTCAAATATCATTAATTGTGCTAGAGGTGGGCTTTCTCTCATAGCATGGGTCTCAAGCTTGGCCATTCCCTCAGTTTCTGTTCCATATTTACCCCTGCACATCTAGCAAGCAGGACAAATCGTGGGTAGATTTCCCCCTACTGGAAGTCTTGTGTGGTTACAGAAGATGGCCATTTCAATTTCCATATCCCTATTGCTAGGAGTCTTAGGTAGGGTCACCCTCACAGATTCCGGCGTGCTCGCATTGTCCCAGATTTCTAGCTTGTCCCATAGATTCCACCCACCAGGTTCCAGTTCTCTTACCCAGTACTCCTTTCCTCTGTCCTCCCCAAACCTAATTCCTCCTGCTCTCCTCCCCAACCCTTCCGTACACTGTCTCCCCCCTTTATCTACCCCTGATGTTGATTCTATTTCCTCTTCTGAGTGAGATTCAAGCTTCCCTCCTTGGATCCTCTTTGTTAGTCAGCTTTGTTGGTCCATCAATTGTAGCATGGTTATCCTATATTTGATGGCTAATATCTACTTATGAGCATATACCCTGTTGTCTCTCTGGGTCTGGGTTACCTCACTCGGGATCATCTTTTCTAGTTCTATTCGTTATCTGCAAATTCCATGAGGTTTTTGTTTTTAATAGGTGAATAGTATTCATTGCAGCAATGAACCACCTTTTCTTTATTCATTCTTCGGTTGAGGAACTTCTAGGATGTTTCCAGTTTTGGGCTACTAAAAGTAAAGCTGCTCTGAATATAGTTGAGCACGTGACCTTAAGGTTTGGTGGAGCATCCTTTGGGTATATGTCCAGGAGTGATAGAATTGGGTTGTGAGATAGAACTGTTACCAAATCTGAAAAATTACCACATTGATTTCAAAGGGGTTCTACAAGTTTGCACAACCACCAGCAAACTGGGAGGGTTCCCGGTGTTCCACATCCCCACCATCATGAGCTGTGGCTTGAGTTCTTGATCGTAGACATTCTGAAGGGTTTAACATGCAATCTCAGTTATTATAATTTGCATTTCCCCGATAACTAAGGATATTGAACACTTCATTAACTGCTTCTCAGCCATTAGAAATTCCTTTGTTTAATTCTATGTTTATATTGTACCTCATTTTTAATTGTGTTACTTAGTGTGTCAATGTTTAGTTTCTTGAGTTCTTTATACATATTGGATACCAGCAATCAATGCAATGGAGGGTATACAATCTGTTTTTATTTCAAAACACCACATCTATAAATATGTAAACATTTTAGGTGTGAGTTAAAATACTTAGAAGATCAACAGGCACATACTCAAGCCATTTATCCCTTTGGCTGTTTTTATGTAGAAGAAGGTAAGTTTAGTGGATTTGTCACAAAGGGTACTGAAGATAGGCTTAAAGCAAGGTTGTATAATTAATGGAACAAGAATATGACATTTAATGTGTCCTCATTACTTAAAGATTTAGACCAATATTTCTGAAGTCTGTTTTGATGAACACACTTCATCAAATGCACAGCACAGAAACATTTGGTTAAACGTGAAATAATGAATGCTGATTTGAGACTGAGCATCAGAAAGGGAAGGTGCTCAAAAGTTCCACAGGAGAAAAGCTGGTTTAATTTGATTTAGCTCAGGCCTGCCCAAAATGTGACTTTCCCCACATTGTTTTGGTCATTTATCCCTCTGAAATCACAACACATTTTTGTGATGTAAATTGTAGTCCTTAGTCGTGTGTTTTAAAATGGCATATTAATGAGTAGTGGAAAGTCATCTATTGAAGTCATGTCTGTCTCTCAAATGTCAGGGTACAGGGAGGCATATGTGTTGACTGTCAAGAGGGCAGTCTCTGAGTTGGGAGGCCTGCAATCCACCTCAGTAAGGTCACTGGGAGAGGAGGCATGAGATATGACCAGGAGGGTGAGGAAAGACATCATGCTTCATGGGAGAAGCACAATAAAATTGTGCTTTTTTAAAGATGTAAGAAGAAAAAGCATTGCAGGCTAAGGAAATTTTAAAAGGCTCAGTGTGAGGATCTTATTAAAATCATTGATTGGTCTTTGGGTTTAGGTTAGGGTTTTGAAACTGAAAGGACTAAGATTTAAACATCTTCATGTCAAAAGGAAACCTCTGCTCCATTTCATCCAGTCATCAAGTCATCCCAGAAGGCAACATTTGTAATATTTCTGTTTTATGCGAAGGTTGACAGTGTTGAGGATTAAACTGAAGCCTCCTGCATGGCAGGTAAACACAACTGACTACATCTTCAGGTTGTAAGTTTTCTAACTTAAAAGTTGAGTTTGGTTTGTGATGTGCATGTGGTGTATGTGCAAAAGTGTGGGCGTTTACTGTGAATGCACACACATGTGGGGAGTTTTACAGGGGTGTATGTGCACACATGTGGGAAGGTTTATTGTACTGAGGTACATCCCTCTTATCCCTAAAATTCCCAATTCTTATTCCCTGAATAGGTGCTGCATTTGGTCAAAAGGCCTTTTCTGCATCTAATGTGATGAGATGATCATGTGTTTTCCTTCTTTCAGTTTGCTTACATAGTGGATTCCATGTTTTGATTTTTGTTTATTGAGCTATCCTTAATGTCAGGGATGAAGCCTACTTGATCATAGTGAATGATCATTTTATGCATTCTCTGATGTAGTTGACAGGTATGTTGAGTCTTTTGCATCTATGTTCATACGGGAAATTATTTTGTAATTTACTTTGTTTGAGATATTTGTGGTTTGGGTAAATTGATACCTTGGCCTCATAAAAGGAATTGCACAGTGTTCCTTCTGTTTCTAATTCTGAGATATATTGAGGAGTGTTGTCATGATCAGTTTGAAAGGATAGTAGACTTCTGTGCCAAAATAAACTTTTCTGGAGTTTTTGTTATTGTTGTTTAGAAACCTATTTTTCAAAATAGGGTTTTTCTGCCTAGATTTGTGTTGCCCTGGAATCAAATTGTACACCAGCATGGATTTGAGTTCAGAGAGGTTTTGAGAAATTTATTTACTGCTTCTATTTCCTAACAAGGTATTGGTCTATTTCAACTGTTTAACATGCCTTTATTTTACTTTGTTAAGTGCTATTTATCCAGAAAATTATTTCTTATAGATTTTCCAATTTGGTGAAAGGTTTTAAAAACATGTCTTAGGATTCGATGGGTTTCCATGCTGTCTGTGGTCATGTGCCCATTCTCAACTCCAATTTTGTTAGTTTTGACCCTGTCTCTCACCATTTTAGTGAAACTGCGTAATGGTTTGTCATTCTTCTGATTTTCCCAAGCAACCAACTCATATACCCCAGGGATATATGTGAGACTATTTTTCACCATCCATGAGTCTCAGAGACCATCTGGAAGAGGGGTAGAAAGATTTTAAGATCCAGAGGTCAGAGAGTTCAGAATAAAGCAGTGTCTCCTGTATCTGCAGTACTGAACTCAGGAACTCACTCTGAGATCAAGGCAGTGACTATAGAAAGGATCTCACTGACCACACCCCAAAGTGAGAAGTTGTTGACAGTTTGGCTGCTTCTAGAGGAGGCTTCAGGATTATAGGATTCCATTGTGAACCCTAAGATTGTGAACTGTGAAAACCTCTTTTTTCAGGTGTGGAGTGGTTCAGGCATAGCACCCACCTTTAATCAAAGAACTTTCTGTTTATTGTGAACAGATAGCTGTGGTGTGGTTCAGCCCTATCATGTAACTTTAATCCAAAACCTTTCTCTAAGCAGGATTAAAGAAAGTTAACTCTGGAGCAATTCACCTATACCAGAAGGCCACCTGTAGAGATCTTTTTAAAACTCTACTTTATTTGGGGTATTTAGGCCTCTACCTTTCTTCAACCAACACCCCAAAATTAAGTAGGACAGAGAAACTGTTAGTGGGTAGAGGGTGCCCAGACAACCATACTCCTCCCAGCAATTTAGGGTCAAGGGTTTCTTTTAGGACTCTATACATATCTCTGTCAACTACAGACACAGCTAGCAATCACCTCCATGCTGCTGTGCCCTGGAGAGTTTATTTCTGTTTGATCCAAACCAGCACACCATCTCTGGCCTCTGGTCTCTCCAAACTGCTCCATGCCAAATGCCCAGACTGACCGTCACCAAAAACAGCACTTCTTCTCTTTCACAGCCTCATATTTACACTGAGTCCTGGAATACTCCACTCTCTGGGCAGCAAGTGGAAGGCCCTTAGCAGCTGGCAAAGATCATACCCTGCACTTGACAACTAAGAGGTGTGGACAAATTATGGCCCAACTAAAATCCCACAAATTTAATTAAAACAAAAATATGAGATTGCAAAGAAACCAAAATTTCCATTCCAGTAACCAGCTGTCATAGACTAACAAAAAAGAGGGACTTTTGATTTCAAGGCTGTTTAAAGCAGTATGGAGAAGAAGGTGGAGAAGGTGCTTTTGGCTTTTGGCTATTTCCTCTGGGACTTGAGCTGAGTAGAAAGGCTTCTTTCTTCTGGGATATCGACTAGTCAGGAGGGTCAGCAGTGTGCTTTCATAGGGCTAGTTGGCTTTGACCTCAGCATCTGGCTCCTGAGTCTGTAGGGGTAGAATCTAATGATTGGGAGTCTTGTTTTTAAAACAACAGCCCTCTGATGCTGGACCAAGTGGATTGCATTCAGGGTCTGCAAGCTGCTTTCCAGGAGTGGAGGCAGTGCCCTGTGACCCGCAGTGAACCTTCTGTTCCTACTCTACTCCCCAAGCCCTTCATCAGCATTCTTTATCAGTTGGTGCTCATCTGATATCAGCACTGGAAGGGGTAGATAGCAGCCCATCCAACAAGGAAATTTTATCTTGGTGAATGTAAGAGTAGATGAGGGTTCCTGCCTACTTCACCCATTGCACTATTGGTTGTTGTTGTTTCTTAAGAAGGGCAAAGATAAAACCCCCAAACAGATACATTGATCTTGAGAATGAGGTCTGAGCATACAGATATTTGTCTTACTCGTGGAGCCTCCTATATTTGTGAGCAACCATCTCAGCCTGTTCTTAAGTAATTCAAAGATTGAAAGGATCATTTATAAACATAGGAAAAGAGCCAAATTAAACATTTCAGGATGATCATGTTAGCATATGAAACTTGTATTTATATTATATACACAGTGCTAGGACATTTCCAAGAAAGAATGATAGAAGATAACAAGTCTTCAGAAATTTTAAGAGTGGCATAGAAATCGATATATAAATTTGGACACTTCTAGGTAGGCCCTGCAAGGGCTTAAGGAATCTTTGGCAATTCTGTTGGTGAGCATGTCCACAAACATGGCTTCAGAGGAAGATTTCAGGGTTGTTCATTACACATCTGCACTGAAGTTGTGTCTGGGTCATCACTTTGTTAATCCACAGATGACTTGATGTTTCTGGTCAGGTCAGGTTGAGGACCAAAGTCACCAATGAGTACCCAAGGTGTCAGGCAGGACATGAGGGTTTGAACCATAGTCTGGAAGTCTGTGAGGGTGATGTCACACATCAGACACCAGATTTGGTTGTTCTGTCTACAGTTTCCTTTGAGATCTTGTCGTTCACTAACACAGAGAAGATCTCTTGTCTTGGATCTCTTGAAAACAGCTGGAGCCTATAACATATCTGGGTGGGGTCCACACACCCAGCATGCCAAAGTTGCCCACATGGTTTCTCTGCTGTGGTCCAGACATGATGAAGGCCATGTATTCTGTTTGTGGTTCTAAACTGGAGCACAACTCCTGGGTTGGATGAAGAGAACCATTGAAGTTAAGCTGGACCCTGTGGACTCGGTAAACAAGGAGTTGGCAGGACTCATTTGATGTCACTTTATGGCCTTTGTCATTGTGTCATTCTTCAGACATCCACCTCATGAGGTTAAAGTGTGTCCATCCTCTCCAGAGTGGTGTGTTACCTAAGTCAGAGTTGAGGTCAATTTGTTGTCCTTCATTTGTAGTGTTCCAGATAAGAACAGGACAAAGAAGGTTCCCTGGGTGCGGCCCACACACCCTTGCTCCCACAGTGTCCCATGTTCTCTGATGTTTATATGTGGTCCAGATTACTTAAAAGCCATGCTGTTGTCTTGACACACTTGAGGTGAGAATGTTGCCTGTGTTGTTAGAATGGCAGGTACAGCCCACAAACCACACTGTACCAAAAGGATCGTCTAGGTTACTAATGATTGGCATTCATGGCCATGGTCTGATGGCACTCATCAATGGTGAGTCCAGATTTCTGTTAACATTGCATGAAATTGGTCACTAATTAGGCTGTGGTTGGTTTAAGAAAATCAATTAACATAAAGATAATGCCTGGCTTTACACCAGGTCGGGGTCATGGTTTTGTCCATTTCAACTGGTCATTCAGATGAGGGTAGTCTCGTTAAGGCCTGCCTCCTTAGTGGTGAAATGCATCCTGGGTAGGATAGAAAGGGTCAGCCCGCACACCCTTGTTGACAATATAGAATGAGGCTACTTGGTGTTCAAGGAGCTGCCAGGTTTCCTTGGAGGTCATGCATGGTACTACACATGTGTTCATAATCAGGTCATTATCAATGTCTTGCTTCTTGGAGGATAAAATGTTTCCAGATGTCAGTTCATTGGAACAAGAACAAGAATGAGCCCATGGTTCTTCAGAAATACAGAGAGGCCCGAGGGCCATATCAATTCTTATTTTGGCCTAAGACAGTTCCAGGTTAGGGATAGGCTCTGGCCCATTTCTCTTCCCCTTTGGGCCCAGGCCTCTTCTGGGTTAGGGATAGGCCCAGGCCCACTTCTCTTCTCTTTTGGGCCCAGGCCTCTTCAGGGTTAGCAATAGGCCCAGGCCCTTGTCTCTTCTCTTTTGGGCCCAGGCCTCTTCAGGGTTAGGGATAGGCCCAGGCCCTTGTCTCTTCTCTTTTGGGCCCAGGCCTCTTCAGGGTTAGGGATAGGCCCAGGCCCCCTTCTCTCTTCTCCTTTGGGCCCAGGCCTCTTCAGGGTTAGGGATAGGCCCAGGCCCTTGTCTCTTTTCTTTCGGGCCCAGGCCTCTTCAGGGTTAGGGATAGGCCCAGGCCCTTCTCTCTTCTCCTTTGGGCCTAGGCCTCTTCAGGGTTAGGGATAGGCCCAGGCCCTTGTCTCTTCTCTTTTGGGCCCAGGCCTCTTTAGGGTTAGGGATAGGCCCAGGCCCTTGTCTCTTCTCTTTTGGGCCCAGGCCTCTTCAGGGTTAGGGATAGGCCCGGGCCCCCTTCTCTCTTCTCCTTTGGGCCCAGGCCTCTTCAGGGTTAGGGACAGGCCCAGGCCCTTCTCTCTTCTCCTTTGGGCCCAGGCCTATTCTGGGTTAGGGATAGGCCCAGGCCCACTTCTCTTCTCTTTTGGGCCCAGGCCTCTTCAGGGTTAGCCATAGGCCCAGGCCCTTGTCTCTTCTCTTTTGGGTCCAGGCCTCTTCAGGGTTAGGGATAGGCCCAGGCCCTTGTCCCTTCTCTTTTAGGCCCAGGCCTCTTTAGGGTTAGGGATAGGCCCAGGCCCTTGTCTCTTCTCTTTTGGGCCCAGGCCTCTCCAAGGTTAGGGATAGGCCCAGGCCCCCTTCTCTCTTCTCCTTTGGGCCCAGGCCTCTTCAGGGTTAGGGATAGGCCCAGGCCCTTGTCTCTTCTCTTTTGGGCCCAGGCCTCTTCAGGGTTAGGGATAGGCCCAGGCCCTTCTCTCTTCTCCTTTGGGCCTAGGCCTCTTCAGGGTTAGGGATAGGCCCAGGCCCTTGTCTCTTCTCTTTTGGGCCCAGGCCTCTTTAGGGTTAGGGATAGGCCCAGGCCCTTGTCTCTTCTCTTTTGGGCCCAGGCCTCTTCAGGGTTAGGGACAGGCCCAGGCCCTTCTCTCTTCTCCTTTGGGCCCAGGCCTCTTCATGGTTAGGGATAGGCCCAGGCCCTTCTCTCTTCTCTTTTGGGCCCAGGCTTCTTCAGGGTTAGGGATAGGCCCAGGCCCCCTTCTCTCTTCTCCTTTGGGCCCAGGCCTCTTCAGGGTTAGGGATAGGCCCAGGCCCTTGTCTCTTCTCTTTTGGGCCCAGGCCTCTTCAGGGTTAGGGATAGGCCCAGGCCCCCTTCTCTCTTCTCCTTTGGGCCCAGGCCTCTTCAGGGTTAGGGATAGGCCCAGGCCCCCTTCTCTCTTCTCTTTTGGGCCCAGGCCTCTTCAGGGTTAGGGATAGGCCCAGGCCCCCTTCTCTCTTCTCCTTTGGGCCCAGGCCTCTTCAGGGTTAGGGATAGGCCCAGGCCCCCTTCTCTCTTCTCCTTTGGGCCCAGGCCTCTTCAGGGTTAGGGATAGGCCCAGGCCCCCTTCTCTCTTCTCCTTTGGGCCCAGGCCTCTTCAGGGTTAGGGATAGGCCCAGGCCCTTCTCTCTTCTCCTTTGGGCCTAGGCCTCTTCAGGGTTAGGGATAGGCCCAGGCCCTTGTCTCTTCTCTTTTGGGCCCAGGCCTCTTTAGGGTTAGGGATAGGCCCAGGCCCTTGTCTCTTCTCTTTTGGGCCCAGGCCTCTTCAGGGTTAGGGATAGGCCCAGGCCCTTCTCTCTTCTCTTTTGGGCCCAGGCTTCTTCAGGGTTAGGGATAGGCCCAGGCCCCCTTCTCTCTTCTCCTTTGGGCCCAGGCCTCTTCAGGGTTAGGGATAGGCCCAGGCCCCCTTCTCTCTTCTCCTTTGGGCCCAGGCCTCTTCAGGGTTAGGGATAGGCCCAGGCCCCCTTCTCTCTTCTCCTTTGGGCCCAGGCCTCTTCAGGGTTAGGGACAGGCCCAGGCCCTTCTCTCTTCTCCTTTGGGCCCAGGCCTCTTCAGGGTTAGGGATAGGCCCAGGCCCTTCTCTCTTCTCTTTTGGGCCCAGGCTTCTTCAGGGTTAGGGATAGGCCCAGGCCCACTTCTCTCTTCTCCTTTGGGCCCAGGCCTCTTCAGGGTTAGGGATAGGCCCAGACCCTTGTCTCTTCACTTTTGGGCCCAGGCCTCTTCAGGGTTAAGGATAGGCCCAGGCCCTTCTCTCTTCTCCTTTGGGCCCAGGCCTCTTCAGGGTTAGGGATAGGCCCTGGGCCACTTCTCTTCTCCTTTGGGCCCAGGCCTCTTCAGGGTTACTGAAAGACCCAGGCCCACATCTTTCCTTCTTAGCCCATGCCTCATTAGTATTAGTAATAACACAAGCCCACATCTCTTTTTGTTAGAGCCCTGTGTTTTTCAGCTTTGTGGATAATTTCATGCCCACATTTTTTTTAAGTCTTCACTTCTTAAAGTCACAAATCTTTCTAGGCATACCCTTTTCTTAATTTTCCTAAATTGTTTCTTTACTTAGACTCACCCATGTAGCTTCTTATATTTGTATTTTTGCATACTGTCATCCTTTCAGACAGAATACTTGTTTTTCCTAATGATTGAGGTTCTGAATCCTTATGAATCCTCATATAGATGTAAACATATTTCACCTTCATATATAGTCTATATTTTGGGGAAAAATAAAAGAGACATTAGATGATTAGAAGCTTTGTTTTCCTTGTATGTTATATAACTATGCTTTTGTTTTTAATCGGAAGTGTGAGATTTTCGTTGGGCTATAATTTGAGCCCAAATAGACAAATGGATAAGACAGACCACTGGCATTGCCTCTCAGCAACATCATGCCAATATCCCATGAGAGCTGAACCTAAAAGTCTCAAATATCAAAATGCCCAGTACTTTAATTGTGGTAAATTTGGTCAATTTCCAAGGAAATTATAAGGCTGGAAAATTCAAAGTTCAAAAAACCAAGAGTATTAACTCAGAGCAAACAGGCTGATTTTGGCTGCAATGTTCAAATGCCCAGATTCCCTGGAACTTTTTGGCATTGTAAGAATGGAAAGCACTGGAGTAATGAGTGTATTCATTAGGTCATCCTAATGAATGATTAGAGTGATTCAGAAGGTCATCCCTCTTGCCACCATTAAACAGACAGAAGGGCCTGTCAGCTCGAAGTCTAAAAACAAACATATACAGTTTATAAAAACAACTAATTGAATTTTTCCATGTATTGTAAAGGTGTTCGAAATTAATAACAAATATCCTAAAAGCAAACATATACAGTTTCTGAAAATAACTAATTGGATTCTTCCATGTATTGTAAAGGGAACACCAAATCCAGAGCCACCAACATTGTATACTGACGCAAACAAGATGGGAATGGCAGGTTATACATCACACAAAATAAGCAAGGTAATCAAAATCCCATATTCTTCATTTCAAAAATCAGAATTGTATATAATATAATGGTATTATTAGATTTTCCTAAACCTCTTAATATATTTACTGACTCTCAATATGCAGAGTTGTTTTGCATATAGAAACTGATGAATTTGTTCCTGCTAACTCATAGTTAACTGTTATTTATGCAATTGCCCCAAGCCATCAGAAGCAGAAACTATCCAATATTGATTACTCATATTCTGTCTTCCACAGGTTTGCTAGGTCCATTAGCACAAGGAAATGAAGAAATTGACCAGTTACTGATAGGAAATGTATAAGAAGCTTCAAAATTTCATGGAAAAGGAAAGCCATGTTAACAGTAAGACTTACAGGTCTAGAACTCTGGGAGTATAAATATGCAGCAGAGTAACACAGGGTGTGGCATTGAGTGTTGGTGTGTGCAGTGTAGCAGTTTGGAGAGACCAGAAGATGGAAACCAAAAACTGGAGACCAGCGATGCTGTAGCGCTTTGAAGCAGAGAGAGGGAGAGAAACCCTTCAGGGTGCAGCAGCATGAAGGAGACTGCTGTGTCTGTGGTTGGCAGAGATTGGTACGTAACCCTTAATGAACCCCTTTACCCTAAATATCTGGGAGAAAATAAGAAGTCTTGGTCTCCTCTACACATGAAACATTTCTATCTGCTACTTAAGTTTGGTTGGTTGAAAGAAGGAAGGAAGAGGCCTAACAACCCAAATAAAATAGAGTTTTAATATAGAGCACCACAGGTGGCGTTCCACTACAGTTAGACCTGTGGCTGTGCATACAGGAAAACTTGGCTATCCTTTTCTGTCATCTCAAATGTTCTCAGAGCATCACAGACACTTACTACTGAGAGTCCAGATGAAACAAGTCATACATCCAATATTTAGCGGAGAGAATGTTGCGAACGATCCTCTCATTTTCATGAGACTGTCCATGGGATGGTTGGGCCCATGGCACATGTGTAAAGACTGATGATTCTAATTTGTGAGTCCCACGAGAGAGTCTCCACAAGGTAGCACCATGAGGCATTTCCTTCCTTCTTTGAGATACCATGACGGAATATCACAGCTAGTTAGAGAAACAATAGATGTTAGGCCTCCAATGTCTAGAGGATGCCTTGCTAATTAATTGGAGGCTGTGTCCATCTTCACATGACCTCTTTCTGCTGTGTGGGCATACTGTCCCATCTCTCCAGTTATGTTTGACCACGCTCTACCAGGGAGTCGCTGTGGTCCTTGCTACTGACCCTCTTCTCAGGTTCACATCTGTCCTGTATATTAGAAACCCTCAGACCTTGAACTATGCTGTTCTCACCCTTCTTTAAAGGTGTTTGACAAGTTCATACACTGATTTGAGTCACTTCTTCACCCACAGAATTTTCTCCACTGACTTACCTGAAAGGCATCCCTGCCGACCTTGTCCTGGTTCCACTCCAAGCCCTAGCCCACTCTAGGAGGCTCTGATGCTTACAGACCTGGGACACACCCACAATCATGATAATGACTTTCATGTGAGGTCACAGAGGCCAAGGCTCTCTCTGTTTGGGAAAGCTGAAAGGCTGTCCAGGCACACAGTGTCTTTTGGACTAGTATTTGGGGACAATAGATGAAGGCTTCTCTTATAATCATTTCCTATTAAGAGACTCACACCCAGTCCTCTTCTTCCTCCTAGGAACTTTACTTTTGGGTCAAGCAAGGTCAGAGGGATGGGTCATCCTCACTCTAGTGAGCAACACTTAAGACTTGATCTGTCATTTCTGCTCTTCAGTTTATCAGCAACTTTCTCTTGTCATGAGACATGAAGTGTACTATCTGCAGCCTTCTGGGTACCAAGATGATTGAAAATTTGGTCTGCACACTGTCCATTCACCACCATTAAACACAGCTTGAAGTAGGCTTGCTGAGGTAGCAGGATGTCATGAAGTTTCCCTCCCTGACCCTACAGAGGTAGCCTGTGACTTCTGAGGATGTCATTCCCTGGAGAACAGCATGACAGAGAGCTTCATCCTGTCCCACTTTAGGAACTGGAGTCCTGTGATAGGTGCTGGCTCTGTCTCAGCTGCTGTCCCCTATTCTCACAAGTACAGGTGGAGACTACTAGAAAAACACACCTGACACAATTTCTCTCCCACACATGGACACACAGATTCATCCACAAATACATTAATGCTTGTTTCCTAATGAAGTTATAAGGATGAAGTTAGATGAAGAGAGAGGGAAATCAGTGTGTATGGTTGGGCAGGGTAGGGTCTGTGAGCTGAATGTCAAGTTGGCTGTTTCCAGGAAAGTTCATGTGTAGGGCAGCCTGGGAGAAGTTGCCAGGGAAGCACTTCCCTCCCACCTTGAGCTGAAGTGTTGGCTGAGTGTGGGTGGTGGACGTAGTTGGTCTTGAACTTTCTGTGGGCTCCAGCCTTGAGTCTTAGACCAGGTACTCACTTGACAGTTTCTTCCAGAGGCCTTTCTTGATGGCTTGTGTATAGTGGCCTCACCCCGAAACAGTATATACATGGTGCTCTGCAGACTTGCTTGTGCCCACTGAGGTTTCAGCTTCTTACAAGCTCTCCTGTTGTGTTACATAAGGAACACCTCGACAACTTCCTTGAGACTGAGTCACGGCATTTCTGGTTTTGCTCCTACTATTCCTAGCGTGCCTATGTACCTGAAGGTACACACATGCACACACACACACAATTGCACCTAGATATATGCACTGTAAGTAATGTACAACTTAAATGGAAATGTGTAGAGTGTGCTGGCTAAGGTCGACTGCTCATAGTGTACAGAGTTTGGGAGAGTGTTGGTAGTCAGTGATTGTACACACCTTCAAATGCAGCACTTGAGAGGCAGTAGCAGGTGGGACTCTGAGCATTAGAATAATTTAGGGGACAAAGAGATTTCCAGGGCAGCCATGGCTACACAGAGAAAACTTATCTAAGAAAACAAACAAGAAATGAAATGTATATAATGTACAGTTACGTAGAGTGCTAGAGTGCAGAGTCCTATAGAGTGCCTGCCATCAGTCATGCTGGGGACAACTCAGGGTGCAAATACAAGAGTCCTGCTGGGAAGAAGCTAACTCTCTCCAGAACCCCAGGCAGGGGGACTCTGTGTAGCATCTCCCACCTGCCCTGCACACTATGGCTGCCAGAGCTGACAGTTGCCCCTGTCTTGGGGCACAACAGCAGAGATTCATCCTCTACCTGTCTGTGCTATAGCACAGGTGCAGTTCAATGTCACTTTGGGACATTGGGCCTCATACAGTATCACCCTCCACTCTCCACTATAGCACACTGAGGTTAAATCAGGACTTCATCCCAGGAATCTTTATGTATTTGTCCCATGATACACCCCAAACTTTCTTGTACACCTGCAATTCATTCTGATTTTCAGCCCACAATTGTACACAGAGTTCCTTCACACCAACACCACAGCCTTTACCTTGTCAATGAGCTATGCTATGAGGCAACAGAGGCCTGAACACACTTCTCTCCTGCTTCTTCCTATGTGCCTGAGTGTAGTGTGTGGGACGAACATGCTTTCCCACACTCTGCTGAGCACACAGCAAAGTGGGAGGCTGTACCTGTGGTGAGATCATCATTTATTAACACAGCCTCAACATAGATTACTCTTTCATGTAACCATGTGAATATTTGTAGGGGAAGTTATGTGACATTGATGCACTTTCACACATATGGATGTGGACCTGCAGCCATGAGCACACATACAAAGTGAAAATATGTCTGTCAGTACAGAATGAGAGGGGAGAGGATTGCCATGGTATTTCCTGATACTGACAGTGATGTTTATTTCCATATTGTATCAGGTATCTGAATAGAAATGAAAAGTTTGCTACTGGCCAGGACTGAAGTATCACAGTTCAGTGCTAGGGGTTGTTTATTTTCCCTGGACAAGCAATGTGTGCTGGAAGATGTGGACATGACAATCTCAGTTTATTATCCTTCCTCACCTAGGCTAGAGGATTGAGTCACAGTCCAGATGCACCTGTGTGGCATCATTCTGAGGTCTCTCTTCCTCAGAGAGGAATCAAATGATTCCTCTCCCTGTGGTCTTTAGAGGCCAGTCCACTGCTATGGAACTTCTGATCCCAGCTGTTTCCTGCTCTTCCTATGCTGAGAATCATCCCTCACAATTCAGTTCCCTCACAATCATGTCCCTATTTATTCATGTCCCACACCATGTTTAGTCTCCCCAACTCACAAAGACCCCAGTGAAGAAGAGGCTGGTACTGAGAGTGTAACTCACCTGATGAATTTCAGGTAGGTTCCTTCCTAGGAAAAGACCCACATCTATGCAGACACAGGGGCTTGCTGTGAATCTCAGCCCTCCTTGGTGGACTCCAAGTTGTCCTCAGGCTAAGACCACAACTGCTCCTGTGGCAGGGATGTACCCTGTGAGGTCACAGACACCTCACCTCATTTCATTCTGAGAATCACAAAGGGCATCTAGGCCTCTGCTAACTCCCAGCTTGATCCAGCCTTGTTGTCTACCAGCCTGTTACAAGCATCATTAGAAACAGTAGCTAGAAGTGTTTCTCAGAGACACCTCCCAGGAATCATGTATCTCCTGTCAGCCCCACCCCACACCCATCTTCCCATAGGTACAATTATCCTTGAAGGAAGGAACAGGGTGGACATGCTTCTTCCTCAGCTCAAATGTCTGAACCTCACACTCTGCCTCACCATCTCAGATTCTCTGTTGTCATTGTGGTTTATTGCTGCCCCTTAGCCTGCAGGATGCCATCATCTCCCCCTTGTATCTGACTCCAATAGTAACCATATTTTCTTTCCTACCTTACCTCTGTGCACCATTAATCTCAACTTGAGTTAGGCTGTGGGTTATTAGCTATTCATTACCTGGCATGTCCATGAACCTGGGTATTTGAGGGAAAAGTGGTGATGGTGGTTGTGGTAGTGGTGGCCTGCCTGGAATGAACTCAGATGGAGGGGTGTCCAGGACACTCACAACTCAGAGGCCTGGGAAGGTATCCCAGCTCTGAGGTACGACAGTATGCCAAGGGAATCCTGAGGCACAGGAGCCCAGGAACCTCTCTGAGAGGAGGCATCCTCAACAGAGACACTGCAGCTCCCAGGACAGGGTTGCCCCAACCCTTATGAGCTGAGGAGTTTTGTAGCCTGAGTGCTGCTCCTTTTCTGATTCTTTTTCCTTCTCTTCTTCCAACAAGACAGTTACAATAGCACCTGTCTTAAAAGAAATTTATTGGATGGATGAGACCAGCAGTGGCTGCCTTTGCTCCTATGAGAAGGCAGAAAGGAACTGGGCAGACATAGCCTTTGCCTAGGATTCATTCAGGGGTGGGGCTTTCTAGGGCAGGGCTATCCAGAGTATGGATTTGTTAGACTTCAAGTCCTGAGCTTGTAAAGGACAAAACTATGAAAACAGAAAAAAGGATTAGCTGTGGGCTGGGGACAGGGGAAGAGGAGTGCCTAAGGGGAGCATAGAAGATTTTCAGGGCAGTAAACCTGGTGAGCACATGGTGCTGGATCTTTCAGAAGCAGAATTCCTAATTGTCTAAGAAAGCACCAGATTGATTTCCAAAGTGGTTGTACAAGTTTACATCCCCACCAGCAATGAAGGAGGATTCCTTTTTCTCCACATCCTCTCCAAAATGTGTTCTCACTGGAGTTTGCTGAGACTTATAGCCAAACTTGGGGCAGAGTTCAGGGAATCTTATGAAAGAACAGGAAGATAAGAAGACCTTGAGGGGACTGGAACTCTACAAGGAAAGCAAAAGATCAAAAAATTCTGGGCACAGGGGTCTTTTCTGAGACTGATAATCCAACCTAGGACCGTGAATGTAGATAACATCTGCACAGATGTAGCCAATGGCAGCTCAGACTCCAAGTGGGTTCCCTACTGATGGGAATAGGAACTCTCTTTGACATGAACTCAGTGGCTGATTCTTTGATCACCTACCCCTGATGACGGAGTAGCCTTACCAGGCCACAGAGGATGACAGTGCAGCCATTCCTGATGAGACTTAATAGGCTAGGGTCAGAAGGAAGGGGAGGAGGACCTCCCCTATCAGTGGACTTAGAGATGGGCATGGGAAGAGATGAGGGAGGTGGCTACAGCAGGGATACAAAGTGAATAAACTGTAATTTATAAAATTATAAATAAATTCAAAAAATAAGAGACTACAACATGGTTTGCATCTAAAAGGGGAGATTTCTTCTCTTGGTCAAAGCCACTACCTCACTCAACATAATAGCCACTATCATCTTAAAAGTTAAAGGTATAATATGGAAGATTTATAGACATCAGGCCTGACTTTCCCTGCAAACTGTTTCTTCTCTGTGTTAGTACACAGGAACTGCTCTGGTCTCCACACTCAGCTGCAGTCTCAGGGAGAAAGGGGTATGACTCATACACCAGTTTTCTGCTTAGGCTTTCATTGTAAAAGACATCTGAACCTGGGACTGGAAGGCTAGCTTATTAGTTAAGAGAGCCTTACAACTGTCATAGTTCCAGTTCCAGGGTATCCAGCAACCTCTCCTGCTTCTGTAAGCCCCAGGCTTTTTCAAAGGTCACGTTCACACATGGAGGCAAAACATTCAGAGAGAGAAAATAAAAAGAAATGAATAAATGAATTATCTGAAGTCAAGCACATGAGTACACGGGGCAAGTGAAGGGCTCTTCAGAGAGGAGACCTGGCTCACCCGTCCAAGTCCAGAGACCAGCAGGGCAACATGCAGAGGTAGAGGGCACCCAGGTTCCACTAAGTGCTGTGGCTTTGCCTAAGTCTTCCCATTGTTTGGCTAGCTAGATCCATGGGTTCTGTGGAGACAAGGTCTACCCAGGTGGGAAAAACCTAAGCCTGGTTCTCCCACACTGTCTCCAGAACCAGGGCACCGTGCCCTTTCTGAACTAGAAAAGTTAACACTGGAGGGGCAAGTGTCCCTTTACAACCTGATGGAGGCGATGGACCTTCTCCTTGGAGAATGCACATACCCGTGTAGCTCTCACAATCCCAAGCAGTTTCAGGAGCCTCTGGACTCCAGATTAAAGACCTCAGCCCTGGGATTTCATGTGCCATCCTGTCCTTATTCCATACAAGTGTGTCTCTCTCCTCCTGATCTCCTCTTGTTTGTGATAAAGAATGCTGAGGCTGAGCCCCTTTTAGTCCATCCATCCCTTCTTCGAAGTCTTAAAGGTACACCTGATTTGTGGAACCGGGCTTTCTTCCCCAGACATTTCCAAGGCTCCTGTGCTTGGTTCCTGTTTTCCTTTTTGTGATGGAGCCCTCAGCTTAGTCATGGCTCTACTTCACTGTGGAGTCTCAACGGGAGGTTGGACTGCTGAAGGGATGGTAAATCATTTTCTCTGTCTATCCCAGGGAGAAAGAATCCTTCTGCCATTAGCCACATGCTGGCCAGGTGATCAGCTCCAGGCAGGTGTTACCTGGGATAGTGAGGGGAGAGAGGCAACAGAGCCCAGCACATGGTGCCTGTAGGTCTAGGCAGTGGGAGATGACAGCAGAGGAGTTGTGTGTGTCCCTAAATGAGCAGGGGTACAAGTAGGCATGGCCCATTGCTGATCAAGGACTCATATCTTCACATGAGAGCAGGTCATTTGAGAGCCCACAAATGTTCCCCTCCTTCCCTACAGTGAACCACTCGTTAGGAATAGAGATTGCTCTTCCCTACCTGGGCTTGAGAGGAACATATGGATTCCTGACCTGGGGTCTAACTGTCGGTATCCCCCATGCATTTGGGGTTATTGATTCTTACTGAACCCCTATGCCTTTTTCTGGGGTCACCAAGTATTCAAATAGATATGAGAAAGGGGAAGCGCCCCCCATCCCCAGGAGCTTCCATGCTCCTCCTTTCCTTGGCTAACTTACTAAATCCCTTACCATGGCCCTCAGGTAATTGCTCAGCTTGTCTCTTCCCTGCTATAACTGGACCATGCCTTCCCCTGTACTGCTCTGAAATGTTCTTCCCCACCCTCAATCCTCCCTTATTCACCAGGGCTAGACTCCAGGCCCAGGCTCCTTTGTAGGAGTACCTAAGTTAACACACAGTGTCTCCCTAGATGGTTATGTGCTGTTTAGTCCTGTGCTTGTCTCTTCTGTATGTGTATGTGTATGTGCTTTGTGTACTCATGTGCACCTTGAGTCCCCAACTAGACTGTGAGCTCCATGAGGGCAAGGGGCTGTCATTTCTTCTTCACCCCCTATTGAGTCCAGCACAGGCCTGGGATCCCAGCTCTCAAGAATACACATATCAACCGGCTGATGAAACAAATGCTGTAGGTTGTCAGGGGTAGGGGGGTTGGAGATTGTGTGCAAGGGGAGAGTACACACGGGTTAGCTAGGTTGAGTTAGAATGTGGGCTGACTCCCTGGATCCATAATGGATGCTCAAGGCCTCTGTTCCTTGCATATTGGAGTTGGTACTAGCAGGAGGGACACCCTACCAGACACAACACACATCATGGCTATACAGGAGTGCACATGAGTGGATGTCCGGGTTGGATGTTCCTAGGGACCCCTGACATAAAAAAAATGTGATTCAAACAAATGTTCTCTTCAACAGTTGCTATTTGGAGCAGCCCTTAAGAGACAAGGCTGTGGGAGGGTCCTGCCTTATATCTCAGCTAGTATCTTAGCCTCCATCACTTCTGGAGAGTATTTTATTCAAGGTCACATGAACTTGGTTTTCATTACTTTGTTCTTTTTGGTTTTTTTTTTCCCAAGACACAATTTCTCTGCGTAACAGCCTGGCTCCTTTGGACTTTCTTTGTAGAGCAGGCTGGCCTCAAACTCACATAGATCTACCTACGCCACTAGTGTTGGGATTAAAGGCCCTGCACAGCTACATGTACTTGTTTTAAAAGTGGCACAGTAGCCAAAGGCTACAGGAAGCAGATCACAAGCAACAGCAAGGGTAGCTCAGGCCTCCTTGTCCAGATAGTCACTGCTGTTTGGGTCTAGCAAAAAGATCGCAGCTTCTGCCCAAACTGGACATCACTTGCTCAGAAGCTTTGAGGTGATTCTCACTTGTATCCAAGAGGAGGGGTTTTAGCATAGCTTTTTATACTATTTTATTTTGGTTTCTTATGCCTCTTCCTCCCTTCACTCCAATCTCTTCCAACACCCCAACACGAGGTAGAAGAGAAAGAATAATAATGGGGAGAGGGGGTGGAGTTCTTGTTAGCTATTTCCTGCCAGTTAGGGTCATTGGGTTCCTTAGGGCATTCCAATCTTTGTTTCAGGATTTCTTCAACTTATCTCATCCAACTGCATCCAAAGCATCCAGGAGCAGCAGGGGGAGCACCAACAGCCTTCTTCTTTCTCTGAGCTCTCTTCTCTGTCTGGGCCCTGGCATTTATTCCATCTCCACAGTCCTCAGATTGAAACTGTCTGCAGCTGGCAAAGAGCCCTCTCAACCTGCATCAGACCAATAGTTTCTGCTGTGGACAGTTGGAAGTAGTCCCATATCCCACTCCTGGGATCAACTCAAAAACTTGTTTCAGCCCACAACAGTGGGCCACCAAGATTTGATTCAGGGGTTTAGCCTCCAAGGTGAGCCATCTCCAGTGGAAAACTGGGCCAGTCACATGTCTTTTGACTGTAACCCCCACAGACCCTGCTCTCTGTCCTCAGAGAAATGTGGTGAGAATGAACAAGTCATACATAATTGATTCAAATTCAGAGCAGAGCCTCACCTACATCCTTGCCCTAGGGTGAAGACTGTCACTGGCCACATCTCTAGTGTAAGTGCTTGACAGCACCTTGATTCAGGTGGTGACACCTACAGACACACAAAAGCCCCATCAGGCCTCATTAGCATGTAGGGTATGGCCCCAACCCACCTGTCATTAACCAAGGAGGGTCATGAGAGGGAAGTCACTCTGGGCGATTGTCTTTGGTGCTTGGCACTAGGATGAGGGGTGAGGACTGCACTAGGCAAGGTTGGTATGTTCTTTTCACATTGCCTAACCTGAAGGTGACAGCAGGGCACCTCCTCCTCTTCCTCTGTTTCCACAGCTACCATGGCAGAAGCAGCAGGTGTAGTCCAGCCCAGTTCAATTTGTTTGTGAGATTCAATGAGGCTTCAGGCCAGGATCAGCCTGAGCTCTGGCCTGGGGAGGGCATTATGGATGACTGGATGACAACCCTTCACTGAGCACTACATGTCAGCCACAGTGTGAGGTTGGGAGCAGAAAGTCACAGTTGTTTGGATAGTGGTAAATCCCAGGAGGTAAGCATGTTTTGCCCAGTTCTTAAACCCCCAAACACCAGGAATAGACTCCACTGAAAATACATGAGGATTTTTAATTGTATATGTGTTTGAACATGGGACACAAACCCCCTGTGGAAACAGGTTAGAAATGCGGCACCACGATCTAGGGGAACAAGATTTTTATAGGGCAAAACTACATGCAGGGACTTACATGCTTTGGCATTACATGATTGAGTAAGGGAAATTGACTTTTGAAATGATTGGTCCACTGTAGGCTCCAAGACCACAAACAGTTGTGGCCTAGTCACATGGGCTGGTTTCCTAGCAACTCTATTAGTGGGAGGGGGAAAATACATTAAATCTAGGTGTTTTTGTTTCTGTTTTATTTTACCCAGGTGGCTGGAACTTTAAACTTTAAAACAATACCCACTGACTCTTAATTCTTTGGTCTCTCATTTCCCCCATTCCCATGATCATTTGCAGACCCAGTCTTCAGTCTTCCAGATATGACCCCTGGAGTCGTTCAGATTTACCTTTCCACAATGGGATCTCATTACCATTACTGCCTTGCTCCCAAACATTACTTTATTAAAGCCTTCAAGTGATTTAAAATACAAGGCCCAAAGATAAAAAGCAAAATGAGTAGCGGGTCACTTCAGGGTGCATATAGAGGAAGGAAGCCAAGGAGAACTATTATGCCAGGATTTAAACCATCCTCTGGAATCTTTTCTCTCTAGTGTCTCTAAAGGCTGCAATACTGCCAGGGAGTCCCTTTTGACTTAGCATTTCAGCCTGTTAGGTGGGATTTTGGACTGAAGACTCTTCTTCTGAAGTTGCTTCAGTTCTGACAATTGGATGGCCATCAGGGGCTAGGACAGCTGAAATGCCAGGCAAAGGCTGGGCAATGGAGCAGTCCTAAGAAGCATCTGGTTAGTTGATCCATATGAAAAGACATGGAGCCATCACATTGACTGGACTGGTTTACTTCAGCCTCCAGCAGGTTCAGAGTTCAGCTGGCAGTCAGTAGCTGATCATGGAATAGAGTCAACCAGGAAAAATCTGCTGGGACAAATTCAGATTAGAGTCAGAAGTTAAATTTTTTTCTATTAAATGGGAAAAGTGAGGAATCCCAAGTCCAGGGTTAAGACTCATCTGGGGTCCATTGAGCTATGCCAGATCCAGGTCTCATGACTTTTTGATTTCCTGAAACGCATATGAATTTTTAGTTTACAAAAGAAATATTTTTTTAAATCTAATGTAACATCATTCTGAGAGTAACAGATAAAACTGCATCCAACAGAATGTGTATCAATTATTCTTAATTGTTTTTTTTTTTGTAACTTTTATGAACATATGTGTCCAAGGTCTGAAACTAACACTTTTTCTGTGGGCACAGATGTTGGTAATCAGCCACCAATGGAGCTCAGCCACTTTTTGTACACTCAGCATCTACTTTAGCCCCTCCCTCCACCCCATACTGGAAAGTTAGGCAGAAATGCATTAAGGGCTTTGGTGATAAACCCTGGATGCTTGAACTTTCCTTAACAAAGCAACTAGAAGAAATAGGTTTAAGACATTCCTAAATGCTATGTCAAAGTCCACCTCAGAAATAGCAGATATTAAAAATACCATAGTAAATGCTATGGCTTTTGGGTCAGATATACACATTAGACAGATATTTTTAACATGATGAGATGCACCTTTAAGTCTATCTCAGAAGACAACCAAAGGAAATTAAAAGCTCAAGCTTATGACTGGATAATAAGTTCCAACAACTTATCAACTCTGTTGTTCAATGTCAAAACTCTGAACTACTGAAATCTTACAGCAACACAAGAACAACCATAGCAGACAGGAGGGAGAAACCTGAAATATTTCCCATTTCTAATATGCCTTAAATCACTTTTCTATATCTTTATAACTCACATTCACATACCTTAAGACACCTACTTAGGCCTTCCAATCTTTCTTGCATTTACCAACTTGGAAACATTTTTCCAGACCATCAAACAACACTCTCTAGATTCTCACAACCTAAACTCCTATATCCTCAGACCCTACATAAATTCCATATCTTTCTATCCATATATTCCCCATAAGACACAGACAACTAACACGAAGCCTGTGAGCAAGGCAAACCTGTTTGCCTTTCTAAATAAAGGATCTAGTACCTCTACTAGTTCTAACTAGCTAAAGAACTGAACATGAAGAGTTTAAATTAGCCAGAATATAACTCCATTTTGAAATAAAGATTTTGACTGGGAACTGAATTCAGGTACCAAGAAATATCACAGAGTATACACCTGGCAGAAAACAAAGTTAATTTTCCTAGCAACAGTCTACAGGAAATATAACAGAATAAATGCTTCATAGAAAATAGAGACAAACTCCCTGGCAATAATAAATGGGAATTCATTGAGAATCGGATGGGAAAATTCTCCCCAATATTTCAGATATGGTTTAGAAAAATAGCCATTGTGATTGTGTGCCTTTGCCATTGTGATTGTGTGCCTCAGAAAAGGTCACCCTGCCCTGCTAAACTTCACCCAATTCTGTAACGCCAAGGCTTGTGCCCCCCTGCTTGCTGCCATGGAAAACCCCTGCTCACAGAATTTCCCTTTAAAAATTCTGTTCACTTAGAACTCGGGGTCCCACTTCTCTACTGCTGCACCAGTGAGACTTGGGTCCCAAGTTCGATTGCTCTCGTAATAAAGCTCTCTTGCAATTGCATCGAGTCATCTCCTGGTGGTCTCTGAGGGTCCCGTGAACCTGGCATAACAACCAATGAATGAACAGTGGATCTAATTTTCTGTTCTTTAGCTACAAAGCTACCATTAGCTTAACTTAGCCATCAATGTGATCAGAGACCTGAGAAGGATAAATTATAAACTAAATAAATGTACCAATCAAAATGACAGAGATGACTAGTTAGTCCATCACCTAGGCACTGTCCCTGGTTCCTGTGGTCTCATGGCATCAAAAGCAGAGGCAGTCCAGCCATCAGGGACAGAGGATGAGAGACTATTTCAGTGAAGAATGAGATTGACCTCACCTCATCCTCAGCAAAGTGAAACAATGACTCTTCAGGTGTCCACAGCTTTGTCCACAGGTTAGGCCGGGCCCTAGCAGTGGAACAGTTGAGGCAATCTTGCCCAGTGGTTGGCATACCACAATGCAGAGTGCTTGTCATCTGTCATTGTGCCCAAATCTTCTCAGAGACCTTGGGTAGCAATTTTTCACTTTGATCTTCCTCCTGCTTATCATCTCCTGGCTGACCAAAGCAGGGCAGCTCCTATTTTTTGCTGTTGGGCCTCGAGATGAAAGGCCCCTCTGCCTGTTTAATGATGGCAAGAGGTGACCTTCTGAATCCCATTTAGATATACACTCATTACTCCAATGCTTTCCCTTCTTACAATGCCTACAAATTCCGGGGAATCTGGCAATTGAACATTGTAGCCAGAAGCAGCTTCTTCGCTAGGAGTGAAATAACTGTATTTTTCTGAGTTAAGAAAATTCTGCCTCTGATGTCCATCCTCTTTGCCTTTCAGGACGGAGACTGAGGATTTTAGATAGGGTCCTCTCTTTTGCTTAGTTTGTTTAGATGTACCGATTTTAGTGGGTTTATCCTATGTTGTATGTTTATATGAGTGAGTATATACCGTGTGTGTCTTTTTGTTTCTGGGAAAACTCACTCATGATGATCCTTTCCAGGTCCCACCATTTACCTGCAAATTTCATGATTTCCTTATTTTTCATTGCTGAGTAATACTGCATTGTATCGATATACCACAGTTTCTGCATCCATTTGAGGGGCATCTGGGCTGTTTCCAGCTTCTGGCTATTACAAATAAAGCTGCTACAAACATGGTTGAGCAAATGTCCTTTTTGTATACTTGAGCCTCTTTTGGATATATGCCTAGGAGTGGTATGGCTGGATCTTGAGGAAGCTGTATTCCTAGTTGTCTGAGAAAGCACCAGATTGATTTCCAGAATGGTTGTACAAGTTTACATTCCCACCAGCAGTGGAGAAGGGTTCCCCTTTCTCCACAACCTCTCCAGCATATGTTGTCTCTTGAGTTTTTGATCTTGGCCATTCTGATGGGTGTAAGGTGAAATATTAGGGTTGTTTTGATTTGTGTATCCCTAATGGCTAATGAGTTTGATCATTTCTTTAAGTGTTACTCTGCCATTTGATATTCCTCTACAGAGAGTTCTCTGTTTAGCTCTGTTTCCCATTTTTTAAGTGGATTACTTGGTTTGCTGATTTTCAGCTTCTTTAGTTCTTTATATATACTGGATATCAGAAGAAGAAAACAGGAAACAACCTAGGAACCTGCTACAGAGGGCCTCTGAAAGCCAGAAGAAGAAAACAGGAAACAACCTAAGAACCTGCCACAGAGGCCTCTGAAAGCCTCTGCCCTGCAGACTATCAAAGCAGATGCTGAGCCTGATGGCCAACTGTCGGCAGAGTGAATGGAATTTGATGTAAGAAGTGGGAAATAGCAAGAGCTGGAGAGGATAGGAACTCCACAAGGAGAGCAACAGAACAAGAAAATTTGAACACAGGGAACTTCCCAGAGACTCATACTCCAAACAAGGACTATTCATGGAGATAACCCAGAACCCCTGCACAGATGTAGCCCATGGCAGTTCAGTGTCCAAGTGGGTTACATAGTAATGGGAAGAGGGACTGCCTCTGACATAATCTGATTGGCCTGATCTTTGATCACCTCTCCCTGTGATGGGAGCAGCCTTACCAGGCCACAGAAGATGACAATGCAGCCACTTCTGATGAGAACTCATAGTATAAGATCAGAAAGAAGGAGAGGAAGACTTCCCCTATCAGTGGACTTGGGGAGGGGCATGCATGCAGAAAGGGGAGGAAGGATGGGATTGGGAGGGGAGGAGGGAGGGGTTTATGGGGGATACAAAATGAATAAAGTGTAATTAATAATAATAAAAAAATTAAAAAATTAAAAAAAATTCTGCAATTTTGAGCTTTGAAGCTTCTAATCTAATAATTTCCTTGCAAATTATTAAATGAGGTGGTTCTTTTACCAGGCTCCTCAACCAAATGCCATGCTCTTCATGCTGTAACACAACATTGTTCAATCACTACCTCATCAGATGGGATTTGTTCTCACAAGTCAGCATAATGCCCTTCACCAAGCTCTTGATCTTTCCCAACATTTATCCCCCTTGTTATATTTTGTTGTTCTATTTTCAAGGCATCATTCTTTCACCACAATAATGATTTTAATTGCTGACCAGCTTCTAACACAGCTGACACCAACCCTTTCCAGTCTTGGGGAATAAGTTTATATTTCATAGTCTCATTATTTAACATATGTTTAACCAAATTTGAATGCATTCCATACCATATGATAGATTTTTTAAATTGCTTTTGATCTAACATTTCTACTGGACTCCATGTCATCTCATTGTCAGCCTCACCACCATCATTATCAGGCATATGATGCACAAAGCCTGGGAAAGCTCATGTTACCTGTGTAGTCACAGGCACTTCTGCTAGTGGAGCCCTTGGCTCCAGAGCTATTTTGGCCTGCTGGGCTTCCCGTTCTTAGTTCTTACCAGACTCTTGCCCCCTTGCAGGTACTCTGAGCACCTGGCTCATGGAGCAGTGCAGAGCAGCAAGAGAGGGTAAAATCCCGTTTTTCAGTAGTGCTTTTTGCTTTCCAAGAGCTTCAATCTCTACCCATAAACTTTCCCGTTGAACAACCAGCTCTGTAATCCTTTCCATAACAACAGCATTGAGTTGTTACATCTCTAGTCTTCCTATCTCATCTGTCATTCTTTAAATCTTTTAAAAAGCAGAATATAGGAAGAAAACAAAGCAGCAACAGAAAATTCTGTCTGGGGGCATTTTAGGAAAGAACTACACAACAGCCACTGCTATAAACCTTTTAGTGACATCTTGAAACCTCACATTCACTCTTTCAGAACTTGCCATCTCGTGTTTACAGCTCCACAACCAAGTTCCCCATCATTGTTAAGCCATGTCTGGGTGTCACTTGTTAGCCCATTTTATCCTAAACCATGTGGGTCACCACCTGTGGCAGAATGCCCCCTGCAGCAGTCTTTAAAAACTCTCCCTTATGTGACATGCTTAGACTTCTACTAACTCCTTCCACTAACTCCCCCAAAGAGAGAAAAGAGGTAAGTAGGGAGAGGGGGTCCAGACCCCATTACTTCTCCCTGATAGTTAGAGTCAAGGGGTATTTTTAGGACTCTATAGAAATCTTAGGGCTCTATAGAAACCTTCAGACACAGCTAGCAGTATCCTCCATGCTGCTGTATGCCAAAGCATTTCTCTCAGTCTGTCTGCTCCAAACTATGACACCGTCTCTGGTCTCTTTTCTCACCAAATGGCTACAAGCCACATGCCAATACCAAACATCACACTGTCTCTTTTTTAACCTCATTTATACTCAGAGTCCTAGACCACACTCCTGTCTGTGCCCCACAAGGAAGGCTATTAGCAACTGACAAAGATGATGCCCCACACATGACAATTAAAAGGTATGGACAAACTATACCCCAACTGAAATCTCACACTTCAGATTAAAACAAAAGCATAGTAACATAACATACAGAGACACCAAACCTTCCATTACATCTACTGTTTCTTTCTTTTTTATCCAAAACCTGGGCCCAAGGAACAAAGTATGTATGCCTTGGACTGTACCTAAACATGAAGAGGCCTGGGCCCAAAGAAGAAGAGTTTTGGCAAGGGTCTATCCCTTACCCTGAATTGGCCTATCCCCAACATTGAGGAGGCCTGGGACCAAAGAAGTGGTGAGGCCTTGGGCCAATCCCTAACCTTGAAGAGATGTGAGCCTAGGCCAATCCCTAAACCTGGAGAGGTATGGCCCCAAAGAAGAAGAGGTTTGGGACTGAGCCAATCCCTAACTATGTTGAGACATGGGCCCAGAGAACGGATGGGGGCATGTCTATAATTCTGAAGAAATAAGTGCCCAAAAGAGAGATATATGCCTGGGCCTAAAGATTAAGAGATGTGAATCTGGGCCAATCCATAACCCTGAAGAGTCATGGGCTCAAGGAAAAAGATATGTGTGCCTGGGCCTATCCCTAACACTGTATAGGCCTAGGCCCAGAGAAGAAGTTTGGGCCTGGGCCCATCACTAATCCTGAAGAGTCCTAGGCACAAAAAAGCAATAGTGAACTTGGCCTGTCCCTATACCTGAATGGGCCCAGACATAAAGGAGAAGTAATGTGGGCCGGGGCCTCCGCAATAAGAAATGTGGGCCCTGGCCTATCCCTAAACCTGAAGAAGCCTGTGCTCAAAGAAGAAGAGGTTTGGCAAGGGCCTATCCCTAACCCTTAAGTTGCCTATCCCTAACACTGAGGAGGCCTGGGGCAAAGAGGAAGAAGAGGTGAGGCCTTAAGCCATTCCCTAACCCTGAAGAGACCTGGACCTAATGAAGAAGAGATGTGTGCCTGGACCATTCCCTAAACCTGAAGAGGCCTGGGCCCAAAGAAGAAGAGTTGTGGAACTGAGCCAGTCCCTAACTATGTTGAGACCTGGGCCCAGAGAAGGGATGGGGGCATGGGCATGTCCCTAAACTTGAAGGAATCTGTGTTTAAAGGAGAGTATATGCCTGGGCCTATCCTATTTCTGAAAAGAGCTGGGTCCAAGGAAGTAGAGATGTGGTATTGGGCCTGCCCCTAACTGAAAAGTTGCCTGGGACCAAAGATTAAGAGATGTGGGTCTGGGCCAATCCCTAACCCTGGAGAGTCATAGGCCGAAGAAAGAAGATATGTGTGCCTGGGCCTATCCATAACACTGTGTAGGCCTGGGCCCAAAGAAGAATTGTGGGCCTGGGCCTATCACTAACCCTGAAGAGGCCTGGGCCCAAAAAAGAAGAGGTTTGGGCCTGGGCCTATCCTTAACCACAAAGTGGCCTGGGCCCAAAGATGAAGAGGGATGGGGCTGGGCCAATCTCTAACACTGAAGAAGCCTGGGTCCAAAGAAGAAGTGTGGGCTTGGGCCTGAAAGGGTTTCTAGGGACCTGGTCCCTAGAAAGAGGAGATGTGGGCCTTGGCCAACCCCTAATCCTAAAGATACCTGGAACCAAATAAGAATATGTGTGGGCCTGGGCCTATCCCTATGCCTAAACAGGCCTGAGCCCAAAGCAGAGATCAGGGTCTGGGCCAGTTCCAGACCCTGAATTGGCCTGGGCCCAAATAAAAGTTGTTGGCCTTGACCAATCAATAACCCTGAAGAACCCTAGGCCCAAAGAAGAAGAGATGTGGACCTAGGCCTATTTCTTACCCTGAACAAGGCTGGGCCCAAAGAAGAAGTGATGTGGGCCAGGCCTATCCCTAACACTTAAAAGGCCTGGGCCCTAAGAAGGGATGGAGGCCTGGGCCTGTCCATAACATTTAGGGGCCCAGGCCTCATGTTGAAGAGATGTGGGTCTGGGTTTGTCCCTATCCCTGAAGAGGATTGGGCCTAAGGAAGAAGAGATGTGGGCCTAGGTCTATCTCAGAATAACGAGGCCTGAGCCAAAGAAGACATGTGGGCCTAAGCCTATTCTATCCCTGAAGATGCTGGGGCCCAAAGAAAAATGGTTGCCTAGGACTGTCCTTAAACCTGAAGAAGTCTGTGCCCAAAAGAAAGATATATGCCTGGCACTATCCTACCCTTGAAGAAGTCTGGGACCAACAAAGTGATGTAGGCCTAGGCCTATGACTAAACCTGAAGAGGTCTGGGGGCAAGGAAGAGGTATTGGCCTCAGCTTATCCATAACACTGAAGAGGCCTGGCCACAAAGGAGAGATTTGGACCTCAGCCTCTCCCTAAACCAAGGAGCCTAGGCCTAAAGAAAAAAGATGTTCGTGAACCTGGGACAATTGCCAACCATAAAGTGGCCTGGGCCCAAAGAAGAAGAAATGTGGGCCTTGGCCTATCCCTCTACCTGAAGAGTCTGAAGCCTAAAGAAGAAAAAAGGTTGAGAATGGTAAAGACCTTGGTGAAAGCCATATAGTCAATGGAACCATGGCCTGACCTCCAAACTCAACTTGCAGCCCTTGTTTCCAGGTGAGTGGAACTTCTGTGCCTCCACAAGGGTTTACCCAGCAATCATTTGGATCCCTTCACCAACTGTCACACATACGACCTATGAACCCGCTGACAGTTCCTCACTGAACAACCATGGGTGACCAGTATCACACAGATCTAGCCATCTTCTGTGGACAAGAGCCTGGGTCCTACGCTCCAGAGACCTTTTGCTACACAATGAGGCTTCCAGGAGGCAGAGCCTGAAATGGCTCTCACTTGACAGGATGACAGTTATTAGGAAGGTTGCAGAGAAAGAAAGTGTCTTCAAACAGCCCAGGACAGAGAGAGGAGGACTCAGTATGTGTCATGGTAGACCCCCTTCCACTGAGTTCTCTGGAAACTCTGAGCACAAGACAAACCACAGAGCTCCTAGCCTCCCCTGGTCAGCTTCTGGTTACCATGTAACCAGGGCTAGGGGGACCCCCAGGTGTTGGAGATTGGTCTGATGCTAGTTACTGGCCCTCTGTGTCAACCTGCCTAAGTCATTATTCCTGATGGGCTAATTAAATGGCCTATAACTGGACATTGCTAAAGTGTTAGGTATGGCTCCATTTCCCCCGTTTGGGGGAAGAATCATGGGAAGGAAACGAACAGTCAGGAAGAGAGGAGGAAAGAGAAGGTAGCCATGGGTTAAGTGAAGAGAGTACCATATGGGCTGGAAGGTAGGACTCCGGGAATGGCTTGGAAAGGAGCACTCCAGATGAAGGATAAGAAAGTATTTATGGAATTATGGATGGGAGGTGGTCCAATTAGGAATGATTATAACAGATGGAAGGGATGCAGGCTGAGATAGTGAAGGTGGAATTATCTGCCTAGCCCAAAGTGGTACAAGGCAATTATAAAACCTGACAGGTATCTGTGTTTTCATTTGATTGTAATAGCAGGTTAGATAATATCATCATAATAATGATGGAGTTAATAATAATGTATTTAGCCTATACCATGTTTTCTCAGCAACAGTCAGCTTCCCCTGCTTCCCTGGCACCAAGACTGAGTTTGTCCAGTGCCATTTACACCAACCTAACTGATCAAGAATGTGCCTTGAATGGTGGGTCATAGGAAGATCAAAAGCAAGATGAAGGAAAAGTCATGAAGATAATGCTGGACGCTGATATTGATGTACAGCAAGTGAGCATGAAGTGCCACCACAGGTAAAGAGTACTGGTCTTCCAGAAAGATCTTACATCTCGACCTGTGCTGTGCACCTAGCTTGAAGATTTAAAAAAAAACTAGAGCTATGAGTGTGAACAAGGTGGCAGAGATTGACTGATTGATTGAATCACTTTTGTGGTGCTTAGGCATGAACTCAGGACCTCACACAATATAAATGAGTACTACTGAGTACATCTCCAGTCCCACAGCTGAAGATTTAAACACATTCTTTGGGATTAATTTTGGTACAAAGATGGAGGCACTGAGCTCCTCCTTTCAGGGACCTGGCTAGGAGTCTGCCCTAAGGAAGGTGGGTTCACCTTAAGACAGTGTGTATTTCTTCTGAGAATTCCTGACCCTGAGTGCAGTACCTACAAGCTAAGCCTCCATGAGGTTTGGTGGGGTCTGCCTGGGTTCTGAGGCGCATCACAGAAAGGTATGACTACTTCTTTTTGCTCTGTTCTGTCTTTTTCTTTCTGATGCTGGTTAATCTGAAAGATATCCATCCCTCTGCTCCTCAACTAAAGCTATGGATTTTCCTATACATGAGAATCATTAGAGTGCCTGCGCTGTAAGGGACTGACAATATCTACTACAGACAGACTGTGAAGCAACCTGTGGTGAAGGGGAAAGGTGCAGAGATTTAGTCCTCTGTCTCTCATCTCATGTTTCCTCACCGTAAAGAGACGTGTTCCTTTGTTTCCTTGTTTGTGGTCAAAGTCTCCTGTAACCCAACCTGCCATTGAGCTTGATATCTAGACAAGGAACCCTGGAACCTCCCCAGTGTAGACTTACAGGCATGTGCCACATCCAACCAAGCAGGTTTTAATCAATCTATGTGAGATCTCAGAAATTCCAGCCCCAGAATACCTAAATGCATACATTGTATGAGCATGCTCTTAGAAGCACCCATAGTAGCCAGCGTCTAGAAACAGCAAACATGTGGTCAAATAAGAATGGTGCACAGCAGTGAAATCAATACATTCTGGTCACATGTGTTACTATGAATATAAGGCACAAACAAAACTTTGGGGTATGTATATGTAAAGCAGTCCCTATTGCAGAGGATTTCCCCACGGGCTAAGTCCAGTGGCAAATGAAGCGATGGTGAGAAAGAGCAGTACAAGGGAAACTCACCAATTTCCAGCACACTGTTGTTGTCCAAGGTGTCGTGAAGGGCAAGAACTCGGAGACGCTGGAGCTGCAGACACTGCTGGACAATCAGTCTGGCCACTTGGTGAATCCCGTCCCCAGTGGGAAGAAGCAGTTCCTCCAGGTTCCTGAGAGAACCCAGAGCCAGCACTGTGGGTGACACAGCAAGCCATCCTCTGTCCCTGTTCCACCATGAGCAGCTGTGACCCAGGCATTCCGTACTCAGGCCCCACCGCTAACAGTTCCAAGACATCATGTTGTATTAAATAAAAATGTCCTCTAAAGTGGGGGCCTCTCCTACGGGTCTCCCTCCTAGCTGCACAGTGCCTTCGCCCATTCCCCTTGCCATCCCACCTCCAGCCATCACTCTGCAGATACCCATACTTCTCAGTAAAGCACCATCTACCACCATGACAGCCTTCCACCACACATCAGTCCTCCTTAGCGTGACACTCTGCACCGATGATCTCTAAGTCTCAACATTTGTGGCCTCACAGAAAATTTAAAAACCTTTCCAGCATAAACCATATTCCATATTTATCTTCAACTTTCCCCTTCCTAGTTCTGGAATAAAACATTTCTACACAGTCCTTAGTTACCACAGGAAAGATAATATTTAGAACTCAAGTCCAGGGATTTAGGCAGTTGGCTCAGTGATAAAAGTCTTGCCTAGCATGCTGGATACCATGGCACCACACATACATGTACACACACACACAAACACACACACACACACAGAATAAGCTTTGTTTTGCCTCCTTGTTCATCTGAAAGCAAAGCAGGGTGCACTGTTGGCAGCTCTACTGTGCCAGTCATGAAAACTCAGCTATGGGTCTTGCTCTTGCCACATCCATTTAAACCAGCAAATCAGATCTAAAATTTCAATCTCAGTGTGCACCACAGACAGTGGTTATGTGAGCGTGCCCAGGAAACAGGACCATTAATTTGCACTAACTGGTTGGTTGGTTGTTTGTTTGGTTGGTTGGTCTTGGCAATCTCGGAACAGAGTCTCAGCTTGTAGTCCAGACCAGAATGGCTAGAACTCATAATCCTCCTGCCTCATTCTCCCAGTACTCCCAACACATCATAGGCATGTGTTACCACCACTCTCAGCTTCTAGGTGATCTGTCATGAACAGGTTACTTCAGATATCTAGCCACTGAAAGAAATCACACTAGTTCTCTGTAAAGAAAATGGTTGCAAACCGTTAAAAAGAATGGACATCTGAGCACCTGTGTGTTCGTTACTACAGCCAAGCTTCCAGACTCTCTGGTGGCTGTGTGAGGAGCGTGCATGTGTACGACTGGAGATATGGATGACTTGAAACGTATTCAGAGCTCTCTCTCTGTTCATGGCTCAGAGCAGGTGAGACAGCTCAGGGGGAGAGGCATCTGCAGCCAAGCCTGACATCCCAGTTAGACTCCAGGAATCCATATGGTAGAAAGAGAGAACCAACCGATTCCCACCTGCTGTTCTCTGACTGCCACACCCATGCCACAGCACAGCCACACACAAACACACACAATGAACCCCTGCAAACAAACCATGCACAAAAAACTATGAGCCCACACCAACATTTCCACTTTGCTTTTCTCTTTCTGACATATATTTTTCTTGCCCAATTTGCTGTAAGGATAGAGCTTCATAAACAAAGCTTCCCAAATTTAGATCATCACAATGTGTATACAGTAATTTATTTTTAAGGGAACATATGTGGGGCTGCGGAGAAGGCCCCGAAGTTAAGAGCACTTGTTGCCTTTGTAGCAGTCCCATGCACAGTTCCCGGCCTGCACACTGTGGCTGATAATCACCTGGATTCAGGGGACTCAAAACCCTCATCTGACTTCTGTGGCTACCAGGCACACATGTGGTGCACAGAAACACAGGAGCAAACAGAATACCAGAAATGTCTTAAAATTTAATTAATTAAATTTAAGAAGGAGGAAACACACTTCATGAGATGGACTAGCTCTCAGTCTGGGCACAGGAATCTAACACTCACTTCCTCCTGACAGGGTCTGGTGAGGCCTGAGGAGTGGCCTCTCCCTGAGGCTCTTTTTGGTTGACATTCATTGACTTACATCAGGTCAGTGTTGGTGTGTGGGCACCCACATATCACAGAGCATGTGTGGGGGTAGAAGGCAACCTTGTAAGTGCTGCTTCTCCCCTTCTTCCATGTGAGTCCAGGGATCTAAACTTGGTCCTTGGGCTTGGCATAACCCCTTTACCAGCTGAGTCATCTGGCTGCCCTACCCTGCCCTGTCAATGCTTGTAAATTCTCTCTTCAGCAGCGAGGAGACTTGGCTCTCATTATACTCAATGTCTGTTTTGTATAATTGACATGTGATACATGCCAGCCATCTTGGTGCCTGATCCTGATCCTGTTCCTGCTGTTTTAGCACACTGAATTACCTATCCACTTCTACAAACAAAGAAAACTCAGGCTCTCTTTATGCACAATAAAGGCTGAAAAGCATTATGAAGACATAGCTCTCTACCACGTAGCTGAACTCTCTCCCCTCCCTTTATTTAACCTTTTACAGTATTTACCATAAAATCTGATTACTTTCTCAATCATTTCTTAAGTCAAAACTATTTAAATTTGGGGCTAAGGAGATGGCTCAGCAGCTAAGAACACTGGCTTTTCTTCTAGAGAACCCAGGTTCAATTCCCAGCAGATCAAAACCCACCTGGCAGATCACACCTGTTACAGACAGGTAACACCGACAAACATGCAGTCAAAACACCAACGCACATGAAACAAAAATAAATAAATCATTAGAAAAGTATTAAAACTCTGCCTATACTTATCATTGTGTTAATTATGAGTCATAATATAATGTTTTCTTAACATTTAATAAAAATACATATAAACTCCAGAAACATTTGAAACCAAAACAACCTATCATTGGCGTAGATGCTGGAAAATGAAGTCACACAGTGCCATCATGACCGAATTTTCTCCTAAGGTATCAGTGAGTCTAAGAACATTTCATTTAATGAACTCAAGCATGAGGATGAGTGGGCCCCACCTTGAG
Organism: Meriones unguiculatus; assembly: GCF_030254825.1. Taxonomy (NCBI): domain Eukaryota; kingdom Metazoa; phylum Chordata; class Mammalia; order Rodentia; family Muridae; genus Meriones; species Meriones unguiculatus. The sequence continues at coordinate 74,301,016 of NC_083354.1, read as the reverse complement.
GGCATCTGGGGATGAGACTGAATACTCTATGATGTCTTCCTAAGGACCCGTGTAGCTCATGCAGCTGACCCTCTGTATCGGCATGTCCACCCACCACAGCTTGTATATTTTTATTACATTTAATTAATTATGTGTGTGTATGTGTAGGTCAGAGAACAACGTGCCTTTCCACTATGCACGTCACAGGGATAAAATTCCAGGCTTCAAGCTTGACATCACACTTTTGTAGTGCTCTGAACCATTTTGCCAGACATGAAATATTTTTAAAGTTATGTCCATGTTGAGCATGTATAGACTTTTCCCCCCTGTCCTTGAAGAACACAATGCTGTTTACATAGCTCTTATATTGTACTAGGTATTGTAGGAACTAGAGAAGTTTTAAACTATTTGGGGTCATATGCAAATACTTAACCATTTTGTATCATAGACTTAAGCATTTTCCAGTGTTGGTATCAGAAGGGGTGTCCTGGAACCAATTGCCATGGATGTTGTACTGGCAGTGTTATGTCGACTTGACACAAACTAGAATCATTTTGGAAGAGGAAACCTCAGCTGAGAAGATGCCTCCACCAGATTGTCTTATGGCCAGCCTCTGGTGCATTTTCTTGTCTGATGATTGATGTGGGAGGACCCAGCTCACCGTGGGTGGTGCCACTCCTAGACAGGTGGTCATAGGTGCTATAAGAAAGCAGGTTGAGCCAGCCACAAGGACAAATCCTGCAAGAGGCACCCTTATGATTCAGTTTCAGCCTTCAGGTTCCTGCTCTGCCATCCCACAGTGATGTAGTGTGACCTGAGAGTTGTGAGATTTAGCCTTTCCTCCCCAAGCTGCTTTTGGTCATGGTGTTTCATTACAGCAACAGAAACCCTAACCAATAGTCAAAGGACAATTGTTCACAACTTGCTTTGTTGTGGGTTCACTGAAGGAGGAAGAGGAGGAGGAGGTAGAAGAGGCGAAGGACAACAACCACACAATGATGACTACGATGACAACAATAAGGAGGAAAAAGAATATATTAAGAAACGCTGATTTACAGACTTACCGAACTTTTCCGACATTTCCTTATCTGGAAATTGTTCGCATTTAAGATTCAACATCTTCAGAGAAACAAAATTTGGCAAGACGGTGACTAAGAAAGGGAAAATAAAATTGAGTTGAGTTAGATAAATTTCCTATGACACAGAGGACCACTGAAACAAAGAGTATTTCAAAAGTGATGAAAGGTGACATACTACTCAGAATTACTATGACTAAGTAGAAGACTCGGTTCTGGAAATGAACCGAGATGTAGAAAGATGTACTTCACTTTTGTGAAAGCCTCACTGAAGATCAGGTGTCATCACAGTTCCCACAACACCAGTTGCATTTTAATCCTAGAGTATTGAAAGACTGTGCACAGGAGCATTTGAGGTCAACATTATACAATTCTTACCAAATGGTGTGGTTTCAAAGCCTTGTCCAGAAAACTCAATCTCTCTGAGTTTCTTGCAGGAAGCAAGCGCAGCCATGAGAGACTCACAATTCAACAGTAAATCACATTTCAGATGGAACACATGAAGATTTGAAGAGTTCTGAATCAATTTAACTGCAAAAGATGAAGGATTTTCAGAAATTAGAGGCGGCCACAAATTTCTATCAGAATTGGGCACTCCATCCATCAGTCCCAGCCACACTGATTAAACGGGCAGTGACACAGTGACGTGGTAACACATGGTGTTCAGTGCAATTTCTCAGTGTCTAGAGCTCAGGCCATGTTGGCCTTGTGCTCAGCTTCTGGAACTGACCTGGGACAAGTTCCTGACTCTCTGGATTAATTTTCTGTTCTCAGAATTCAACATCAAGGCTTGCCATCAACTAGCACTGGCTGCTCTTCCAAAGTTCCTGAGTTCAATTCCCACCGACCACATCGTGGCTCACAATCGTCTATACTGTGATCTGGTGCCCTCTTCTGCTGTGCAGGCATACATGCAGGTAGAATACTGTGTAAATAATAAATAAATAAATCTTAAAAAAACTTTACAGATAATTTTGGAGAGGAAGATGAAGAAAAAGTGAGAAAATATGTGCTGTTTCAGTTACGCTGGTATGTTCAACAGTGGAAGGCAGGACTACGGCAGACCAGCAACTGCACAATACTAGGTTAGGGTGAGGGGGTTGTTTCAGAGGGCTAGGAAGGAAGCCCAAGTATCAGGGAAATCGTGCTTGGTAAAGAGGTAGGAAGAAGAGAAAGAAAGGCTCTGCTTCCTTGAGTGAGGGTGTAGAAAAGCATCAGGCTTATCATGGCAACATGGCTGTGGCTGCGTAAGCAGGCTGTAGTAGCTGAGAAAACTTGCGGAAATCGCTTAACATCTTTCTTTCTGCCTTAATTTCTCCAGCTGCCCAGTGGCAATAATCGCAGTACCTCAGCTCACACACTGAGTGCAAAGAGTGAGTTAATATTTGTCAAGTGCTCAGAACAGATCTTAGTATATTGTAAAAACTCAAGGTTCACAAATAAATCTCCAAGGAAGGTTAGTATTCCCACAGTTCATGCTGTGAAGCCCAGGGAAGGTTTAACTAATGATGATTTAATGGTTCTAACAATTACTAGCCAAGTAGCTTTTCCAGCTGAGACATGAGCTGGAGATCCAAGCACCATCCTTACCTAGTCTGGAGAGGTCAGACTCTGTGGAAGTTCAGATGGATAATTTCTCCATGTGGTGGAGGTTTGGGAAATCTCCAGGAAGGACTGAAAGCACATCTGCTTTGCCATCTAGTCTCACAGACAGTTCTTTGAGGCTGGGAAACTTGTCCAATTTAGCAAAGAGATGATCTGGAAAGTAGCACATAGTTCCCATCACTCAAGGTCCCCAGTGGAAGTTCTCAAGTGTGCTGTGACCTTCAACCATTTTCATGCTTTCAAGATGAAGTTTCTCAGACTTCCTAACATCTAGGAAGCACATCCAGGAAGATACTGCCAGCTGCAACATCTACTGATCACAGAATGTAGGGGAAGCCCTGTGCTGGTCTCTAGATTCACAAAATAAATGAGACATCTCCCCAACCAACAGCATGGGAACAACTGTTTTTGCATATGCAAAAGAACACAGTTGGATTCCCACTTTCAACTCATAAAAAGGTTAAATTGGATTGACAACATATGTAAGAGCTAAAACTATAAAACTCTTAGAAGAAAACAGGTAATCTTCATGACCTTGGATTTCACAATGGATCCTTAGATATGCTATAAAAGCAATAGCAACTTTGCTGAAGGTGTTTATCAGCTGAAGGAGTTCTCTGGTTGAATTTTTGGGGTCGCTCATGTATACTATCATATCATCTGCAAATAGTGACACTTTGACCTCTTCCTTTCCAATTTGTATCCCCTTGATCTCCTTGCTCACTTACTAGAATATGTCTAAGATAAGCAAAACAAAGGGAAAATGGGGTGCAAGATGTAGAAAAAGTGGAGGCTTGCACATTGCAGTGGGAGATATATGGGGTAGCCACCATGGAACACAGTTGGGGAGTTCCTCAAAGGTTAAGCACAAAAAAGATATGGTGGCTCACAGATCTAACCCCAATGACTGGGAGGCTGAGGCTGAAAGATTCCTGTGAGTTCCAAGCCATTCTAGCCATAGAGAGAGACCCTGTTTCAAAAACATAAGAACTATATAAAGCAACAATTCTACTCGTGGGAATATATAAAAACCAATACAGCAGAGCTCAAACAGACACTAGTAACACAAATTATAACTGCAGCATTAAAACTCAGTGTCCACGAACAGATTAATATATAAACAAAATGGCACGTGCACAATTTTAAACCTACACACAAAGTAATATTATTATTATTCACTTATAAAAAGAAATGAAAGTCTAATATATGCTATGCCATGGTAAACTTTGAAAACATTATATGAAGGCAAATGAGCTACACATGGGGTTAATTATTATATGATTATACTTATATAATATATCTAGGTAGATAAGTTTGTTGGGACAGACAGTAAAACAGATTCTACAAAAGACTGATCGAACTATCCCTGATTTTAAGCTGTACTACAGAGTGACAATGATAAAAACTGCATGGTACTGGCATTGAAACAGACTGGTGAATCAATGGAATTGAGTTGAAGGCTGAGAAAAAAACTCAGACACTTATGGACACTTGCTTTTTGACAAAGGAACCAAAACCTTACAATGGAAAAATAATAGCATCTTCAACAAATGACACCGGTTTAACTGAATGTCTACATGTTTAAAATGTAAATAGATCCATATTTATCACCATGCACAAAACTAAAGTCCAAGTGGATCAAGGATCTTAACATAAAGCCAGAGATACCAAATCTGTTAGAAAAAAAGGTGGGGAAGAGCTTTGAACACATTGGCACAGGAGACAGCTTCCTGAACAGAACACCAACAGCTCAAGCTCTAAGATCAATAGTCAATAAATAGGACCTCTTGAAATTGAAAATTTTCTGTAAGGCAAAGGACACTGTCAACAGAACAAAATGGCAGCCTACAGATTGGGAAAAGATCTTCACCAATCCTATATCTGACAAAAGGCAAACATCCAAAATATATCAAGAAATTAAACACCAACAAAACAAATAATCCAATTTTTAAAATGGGCACAGAGATAAAAAGAGAATTCTCAACAGAGGAATCTCTTATGTCTGAGAAGCACTTAAAAATGTTCAACATCCTTAGTCATCTAGGAAATGCAAATCAAAACAACTCTGAGATTCCACCTTACCCTAGGCGGAATGGCTGGGATCAAAAACTCAAGTGACAGAATATGCTGGCAAGGATGTGGAGAAAGGGCACCACTCCTGCATTGTTCGTGGGAGTGTAAACTTGTACAACCACTTTGAAATTCAATCTGGCAGTTTCTCAGAAAATTGGGAATAATTCTACCTCAAGACCCTGCTGTACCACTCCTGGGCATATACCCAAAGGATGCTCTATCACAAAACAAGGATATTTGCTCAACTATGTTCATAACAGCTTTATTTGTAATAGCCAGAAACTGGAAACAACCCAGATGTCCCTCAACCAAAGAATGGATAAAGAAACTGTGGTACATTTACATAATGAAATACTACTCAGCTATTAAAAACAAGGAAATCATGAAATTTGCAGGCAAATATGGGAACTAGAAAAGATCATCCTGAGTGAGATAATTCAGACCCAAAAAGACACACATAGTATGTTCTTACTTATAAGCAGATATTAGGATGCAGGACAAACAGGATAACCATACTGTAATTCACAGATCCAAAGAAGCTAAGTAACAAGGACACAGGGGAGGATGCATGAATCTCACTGAGAAGGGGAAATAGAATAGATAGAGGAAGTGCTCAAAGAGAGGGGACAGGATAGGAGAGAGAGTAATGAGGGACATGCGATAGGGATCTGGTGTGGGGAGAGAAAGAGAGGTGGAAGGAGGACAGAGGGCATGCAGGAGAAGAGAAATCATGGCCTGGGGCATCTCTGAGACAGGCTAGAGACCTACAATAGGGAAGGCTTCTGGGAGGCCTTGGGGGTGACTCTAGTGAGAAACATGGAGACTAAAGAGGCCACCCACTAACCGGACAAGACTCCAAGTAGAGGGAGGGAAACACCAACCCACCTATAAAAACTTGGAACCAAAATTTACCCTGCCTACAAAATGTGCAGGGATAAAGATAGAGCAGAGACTGAGGTATGTCCAACCAATGTTTGGCCACACCATGGGAGAGAGGCAACCCCTAACACTATTAAGGATTCTCTGCCACGCTTGTAGACAGGAGCTAGCATAGCTGGCTTTTGAGAGGCTCCACCCAGCAGCAGATTGAAACAGATGTTGAGGCTCACAGCCAAACATTGGGTGGAGCACAGGGAGCCTTGTAGGAGAGTGGGAGGAAGAGTAGAAGGACCTGGAGGGAACATGATCTCCACAAGAAGACCAACAGAGCCAAATAACCTGGGCACAGGGGGCTTGAGGAGACTGAAATAACAACTAAGAACCATGCATGGAGTGGTTCAAGGCCCCTACTCGTGTGTACATGATGGACAGCTTGGGCTTCATTTGGGTCCCTTAGCAAAAGGAGCAGGGTCTGTCTCTGAAAAAGACTCTCCTGTATGCTTTGTGGGGCTGCCTTGCCTGCCCTGTGTGGTAGAAAATATGCTCAGTCCTGATATGCCTTGATGTGCTGGGAAGAGTAGGTGGGAGGGGGCTCCCCTTTCATAAGGGGGAGAAGAGGAGGGATATGGGGAAGAAGGAAGGAGGGTGGGAGAAGAGGAGGGAGGGGGCTGAGATTGGGATGTAAAGTGAATAAATAAATGAAGAAAGAAAGAAAGAAAGAAAGAAAGAAAGAAAGAGGGAGGGAAGGAGGAAAGAAAGAAAGAAAGAAAGAAAGAAAGAAAGAAAGAAAGAAAGAAAGAAAGAAAGAAAGAAAGAAAATTGGCTAATGAAGGGAAGAGTTACTGTTTAGGGCTGGAGAGATGGCTCAGTGGTTAAGAGCCCTGTCTGCTCTTCCTGAGTTCAATTCCCAACATAAACATGGTGGCTCACAACCATCTATAATGGGATCTGATGCCACCTTACAACATGCTGTTGTACATGCAGGGCACACATATACACAAAATAAATAAATGAATAATTTTTTTAAAAAATCTAAATTAAAAACAATAAAGTTTCTGTTTAATGGAATCAAGTTGCTGGATGGGAGAATTAAAAGGTCCTAAGAAAGGGTAGGGGTGATGGAAGGACAAGAATGTGGATGTTATTTATGCCATTAAATCATATATTTTAAATGGCCAAAACATTATTTTGTTGTTTGTAATTTGGTGTAATAAAATTCAGGCAACAGGACAGGAGCTTAGCACAAAGGGCTGTTGAAAGACTTTACCCAGCAAGGTAAAGGAGATGCTGAGACTCATAGCCAAACTTTGGGCCGAGTGCAGGGAATATTATGAAAAAATAAGGAGACAGAAAGACCTGGAGGGGACAGGAGCTCCACAAAGAGAGCAACAGAACCAAAAAATCTGGGCACAGGGGTCTTTTCTGAGACTCATACTCCAACCAAAGACCATGCATGGAGATAACCTAGAACCCCTGCACAGATGTGGAGCATGGCATCTCAGTCTCCAAGTGGGTACCATAGTAATGGGAACAGGGACTGTTTCTGACATGAGCTCAGTGGCTGGCTCTTTGATCCCCTCCCCTTGAGTGGGGAGCAGCCTTACCAGGCCACAGAGGAAGACAATGCAGACAGTCCTGCTGAGACTTGATAGGCTAGGGTCAGAGGGAAGGGGAAGAGGATCTCCCCTATCAGTGGACTTGGGGAGGGGCATGAAAGGAGATGGTGGAGGGAGGGTGGGAGTGGGAGAGGATGAGGAAAGGGGCTACAATGGGGATACAGTGAATAAACTGTAATTCATAAAAATATTTAAAAATAAAGTGGAAATAACAGTTTAAAATAAAATATTTCTCTTTTTCAAGCAAGCCTGTGGTATTTCTCTCTCTGGCCCAAGCAGCCACTGAACATTTGATCCTCCTGCCTCTACCTTCTACATGCTGGCCTCACAGGCATGCACCACCTTGCCCAGATTGCAACATTCTATAGCCAAACCCAGCTATTTGTGCCAGGCAAGTAATCAACACCTGAGCTTCATCTCCAGCTGGTTTACTTAAAAGTCAATCAACGTTTTTATAATGAGTGAGTTGGTACTTATTAAATTTTGATGCTGTTTCAGAGCCAGGATGTGGTGCCATACCCAGCAATCCTGTAATCTAGTGCTGGGGAAATGGAGGCAGAAGGATCAGGTAGATAACCAGGATAAGGCCAGTCTAGACTACAGAAGACATCATCTCAAAGCATGTCCAACCATGCAACAGGCTGATGAAAAGGAAGCTTTACTATTCATTATAAAATAAAAAAGTTAAATATTTACAGTGATATCAACACGTCAAAATATATTGAAGGAAATAAAATGACGCTCACCTATAATTCAGGAATAAATGGGAAGGATGGGTGGCAATATTTTCCTAGTGTTGTCTGAGTTACTTGAAACCCATTCGAGGATTCAGGGCCTAATACACTGCCCCAAACAGTGAGAGTATTCAGATCTCTCCTATCGAGGCACATTGATGGCTTGTGCCTGAGAAGTTTTACTCATCTAACACTAAGAATGAGAAACCACAGAGTCAGCCAGAATGCTTGTGAAAGCACACTCAGGGATACCTGGTAGATGGTGCATCCCCTCGAACTCAAGAGACTGCATGGCAGGCAGGGTGAGAAGCAGCTCCTGTTCTGCTGTGCTGAGCTCCAGCCTGCACATGGAGCACTTGGTGACAGAGGTCTTATTCAGCTCCAGAGCTGGGCGGATGCTTTCAAGAAAGCCACTGCTGTTGGACAAGCAGAGCTCAATATTCTGTGAAGCTGAGAAAACTTCCATTAGGACCCAGTGCAGTGCTTGGTCTGCTGGCCCATGTTAGCCACTGCAACTTCCAACCTAGGGATCTTGTGTGGCTTGGGTGACAGTTTCCAGTACCCTTCCCTGATGTCTGGGGGGGCCCTGGGTCGGATATTTACATTTTTACTGATGATCTCCTCATTTTCAGTAAATGTTTTCTTCCAATCTTTTATATGTTCAAAAGCACATGTGTAGTCCTTATCTATAGCTGGTGGCTGTAAGTTTTCAAAATATGTCTTGAATGAATAATCTATATGAGAAGACATTTTATTTCCTTTTATGGAAACCTGTAAACTCTTCAACAGTGACAGCCGTTCTGGGTTGTCCCAAAAGTACAGGAAATTCAATATTCTCAAAGCCAGTGTTCTCCCTCGAGGGAATTGCAAAATCAATGGAGAACATGCAGAAACTGTGTTGCTTTCATAAGCAATGTTTAAAGCAATATCTAATAAATGTTCTGAAAGGAATGAACAGAAAGCTTCTGGAGATTCCTGGCACAGCGCCCTAACAAACTCCACCCACTTGAAAATTTCCGGGTAGAGTTTCTTGTAATTCTCATAGTCAGACATGTTCTCCAGCGACTCTTTCTCATCCACCAACTGAAGCAAATGAGACACAACTTCTGGCTTTGCCCTTGATGAAGGGTGGCTAGAGACATACTATAAAAAGTTGTTGTAGGTGGTCAGAGCCTTCAAGGGCGAGTTAATTTGTCTCAAATAATGAATTCCCAGATCTTGGTCTTCCTGTCTGTCTGAACCCAGAGTTCAGTCAGCCTCATGGCAGCAAGAAATTCTTGGAAGAGAGGACTTAAAACCCGGTAGACTGGTCTCAGCCTCTGGGCGGTGAATTTGCTCATCAAGCAGGTGGTCACGTCTTCATCTTCATCCACTCCAGCCTCTGTGAGGTCATCATTGTTGAACTCAAAGCATGAAGAAAAATGCCCCCTCAAGGCCAGCTGTCCACATGAGCACACAGTGGCCTTGAGGGCCTCAGCTGCAGCTTTGTACTTTAAGGACAGGTACTTCATATAGGACTTGAAAACTGCCATATCATGAAAGGGTTGGTCAGAAGGATTTTGAAACCAGTCAGTACAGACTGCTGCCATGAAGAGAGGAGTTTTGTGAATTCCCTGTAAATCCACATTCTGTCCAAAGTAAACCATAAACTCTTGCAGAAGTGTTATACTCTATGAGAAGACTTTCCGTAATACAGAGAATGAATTATAGAAAGGAAACTCTTTGATCTCTAGAATTGTATCCAGGTATGGATGGATAGACCTGGCCCTGTTTGTATGGACAGCGATCAATAAGCAGGTTCGTGACAAGTAGTTTTTGGTAATCAGTGTCTCTAGGGCTTGGGGCGGGGGGAGTCCACCCCATTATAGTCATCCAACAGGAACAGCACCTGGTGTTTTAACTGTTGGATGCTGCTGCTCAGGCACGCTTCACTAACACAGCCTCCTGCATATAGAAGTTGGGCACAGATGATACTGGCCAGACCCTGGTCTGGTCTGGTGGAACTAAGGGAGAGATAGAAGACCAGCTGGAACCTGTTCAACAGGGGACAGCACCCTGATGCCCAGAGAAAAGCTATTTTCTTCAGGAAGGTTGTCTTCCCACTGCCAGCTTCCCCCTCCACACACATGACCAAGCTGAGATTGGCGAAGAACTCGGGGATTGTCAGGGCCCCTTGCACTGGCCTGCTGATGTGCTTTGAAACGATGGATACATCACAGATAAGCAAATGGTCAGTGCCTTGGCTAGAGCACACCTCTGGCAAATTCATGTGGCAGAAAGTGGCTTTGGTGTAGGCGCCTCACAGCTGCTCACTCAGACTCTTTGACTCTTGAAACCACTGAGCTTCCCTCAGAGCCAAGCCTGTGGAGAGAAGGGAGGCAGAGGAAGGTGTATCTTCACATCTATCTGATTGCTTTGTTTGTCTGCTAAGTGTAGATTAGGACTCTCCTTCACTTCCCATGAACCCCCTCCATACCCTCTCATCTTTCCATAGCATCAGAATGTGGGGTACTATGTCTAAGGCCTCTCATTTGACAGAGACTTGGATATCCTGGCACCCTAACTTCCCTTTAGGATCTCAGGAGACCAGCCTGCTGCACGATGCCTTTAACACTGGCTGCTTTGGATCTGGCATGAGGACTGCTGTCAGTAGTCCTGCATTCACTCTCAAGATGCCACGGGAGCACTGACTCTCTCTCCCACAACTCGCTTCACCTCAGTGCTCTCCTCTAAGAGCTCCTCAGACAATTAGAAATATGCTTTCCTGTCTCCACAAGGAGAGCAACAGAACAAGGAAATTTGAACACAGGGCACTTCCCAGAGACTCATACTCCAACCAAGGACTATTCATAGAGATAACACAGAACCCCTGCACAGATGTAGCCCAGGGCAGTTCAGAGTCCAATTGGGTTACATAGTAATGTGAAGAGGGACTGCCTCTGACATAATCTGATTGGCCTGCTCTTTGATCACCTCCCCCTGGAGGGGAGCAGCCTTACCAGGCCATAGTAGAGGACAATGCAGCCACATTTGATGTGAACTGATAGACTAAGATCAGAAAGGAGAGGAGAACCTCCCCTATCAGTGGACTTGAGGAGTGGCATGCAAGCAGAGGGAGGAGGGAGGGTGGGATTGGGAGGGGAGGAGGGAGGGGCTTATGGGGGGATGAGAATGAATAAAGTGTAATTGATGAAAAATTAAAAAAAAAAAAAGAAATATTCTTTCCTGTCCAGTGTACAAATACACAGAATCCCATGTGCTTTCATGATCCTACCAGCCTCCCTGGGATGAACTGGGTCCTCGTGATTGCTTTCACTTGTGATTTCCTTTGAAAGGGAAATCCTTTATTAAATTAAAATTTGCATGACCGTGAGACATAATGTTATCATTGAGAACCCAATGTCTTCTAGACTTCACTCTGTTTGTGGCATGTATTCTACCAACAGAACAACATTTCCAGACCTTGCAACGTTATTTTGAAATTCACAAATATTGTACACATATCACATCAACCCAGAGTTGATTATCTTTTCAGTTTTCACCCATTTTTCTTCATTTTTTTTCTTGTTTGTTTGCTGTCGAGTTTTTGTTTTGTTTTGTTTTGTTTTTAGAGATGGAGTTTTATAGTATAATCCAGGCTGATCTTGTACTCACAGCCATCTTCTTGCCTCAGCTTCCAGAATGCTATATTGTAGACATGAGCCATGATTCCCAGATTTGCTTTTGATTTGTGGGAAGGCAATCATAGCATACCTACCAAACAACTGTGGCATGCAGCAGTTGGTATGCACATTGGATTGACAGTTGTGTCTTCTGTTGCAAAAATAGATTTCCTGATTTACTACTGGGCATTTGGTTTTGTTCACAAAGCACATTCATAGGCCAGAAATATATCTCACTTCAGAGTTATTGTGTAGCACAAAAGGGGTCTTGGTTTCAATACAAGAAACAACATCAAAAGTCAAATCAGCTCGACTTGGGTGCACAGTTGGAACCATAGCATTTTTAAGGCTGAGAAAGAGATCACAAGTTCCAGGTCAGGTTTGGCTACACAGAAAATTCAAGATCAGCCTAAGCTGAAAATCTGAAAATCTGTCTCAAGCAAAAGTCCAACCAAGGAAAATGACACGTGACTTTAATGTTCTAAAGTTCTAGCAGAAGTCAAGCCTAGTGCCCTGCAGGAAAAGGGCAGATGGAATGTGTTTAATCTGCATTTTAATCAAGTTGAAGTCTAAAAGAGTCTCAAGGGTCTGCTTCTTCTGGGAGAAGGGCTCACTGTTCACTGTGACGCCCCATCTATAGCTATCGTGTGACAGTTGCTTCTTAGATTCTCATGGACTTTATCTAATTATGGTACATTTAAAGTTGACAATTATGGCTCAACCCCACAATGATGTGTTGTTGAGTCAGAGAAGGGATGGGGCTCATTACCATGGCTTCCAGAAGTGCATGGTGGCTCTAAAGGGCTTGAATCACTTCTGCAGAGGACTTCAGGTTTTGAAGAAATATGCAACTATGCAGAGAAGAGAAAAGTCATGAAATGATTCCATGCAGTTAAATGTCTACATTAGCTTTATGGAGAACATGAAGATTCAGGACCAGGAATGAGGCAGAAAGTAAACATTCTCAGTGACTCTGTCAGTCTTGCATCCTGTATAACCTTCAGTCTCTGGGTTCCAAAAACCAATGCATGTGGTTTGTAAAGTAATGTTGAGAATATTCGGGGAATGTGTTGGAGTGAGAACAGAGTTAGTGTGTTAGGCCCAGCAAGAGCCTAAATATAAGAAGGTATGAAGAGAACTCAGGAAACTAATCATCCATCCATGCAAAATCGCAAGAGGTTCATTCTTACCATTGGGCAATGGGGTCAACCCTGCTGGTCAGCAAGGAGTGGCACTGGGAGACAAAGACCTTAGGTTTTTAAAAGACAAAAGGCGGGAATCTCCTGGGGATGCTATCTTGGCGATTCATGATTGGATGAGGTGTTTAACTTTTAAAATAATTGGTTAGTTCTGGTCACCCTTATGTCTAGTCAGCCCTGTTGTAAATATCTCCTCTTCAAGTCAGTTTGGAATTTCCTGCCATATGAGATAAAGCTACAGTTAAAGTGGGAAAGTGATTAACTCATCTCAGTTTCCAACCAAAGGTCATCTCACAGGTTCAGCCAGTGATTTATTCTCCATTTAGTAGGGATCTCTGCTTGTTCTCTTCCTTATCTCTGCCCTCACAGATGGCTGATATCAGGAACCTTTACATTCCTTGGCTCTCTGGAGAAGCACTAAGAGGCTTTAATTAACATGGGCCTAAAACTTGAAAATATAAGTTATAAGGCAATTGAAAGAAACATAGGTTACAAACTTGGTCTGATTCTTTCAAGTGCCTGTCTGTGAAATCAGCTAAAATAATCTTAAAGAATAGAAAATAGTGACACAGCACTGTGGGTGCAGAGGCAAGAGGATAACTAGGGCTTGTTGGATGCTACCTTTGCTCCAGGTTCAGAGAGAGACCTTGCTTCAAGGGAACAGGAGGGTGACATAAAGGAGAGGAGACTCCCTGTCTCCATTTGGCCCTATGTAGAAAACACAATGCACACACAAACACACATTAACTAAGTAAACAAGGTAAAAATAAATAAAAATTCACAGATTATAAAATGAGAAAACTCTATATAGTCATGAAAAAAGAACAACAAAGGACAATAAAAAATATTCAACAAAGTGTTCAATTAAGAATTTGGTTAACAATAATTTTTAATTCTTGTCAAACTGTCAGAAACAAATCCACAAGATCTGATTGTGCCAACTACATGAAATTCACATTAAGAATAAAAACATAGATATCACACAGTTAAATAAAATTTAATGCTTGCTGCACAAACATGGAGACTGGGCTCAGATCTCCAGCACCTGTGTAACAGCGAGGCAATAGGGACAGTGTAATCTTAGAGAAGGAGAGACAGGAAGACTGTAGGGGCTCACTAACCAGCCAGTGAGTCTCATTGGCCAGCTCCAGGCTTAATGAGAGACCTGTCTCACAAAATAAGTTGGACAGAACTACAAACCTATTTCTGAATACACAGAGCATGTTGCTTTCAGGATAGAGAGAAATCAAGCTAGAACTGACTCAGAATTTCCTCCCTGCTACCTTTCTGTCACAGTACTGGAAGAGGTTTTGCAGTCTGCTGGGGGAGGAGGGCCTCCTGTATTCTACAACATCACCATCATGCCAGACAAGATGTGGCCAACAGTGAAGAGTGGCCTGAATCTTTGGGGATAACCGACTGCTATTGAATTGGACTTGAGGCTGCTTCACAGATGCTCTAATCGTGGTCAAGCTGGGTGTGGTGGTGCAGGCCTGTAAATCTCAGCACTTAGGTGTCAAAGACAGATGGATCTCTGGGTGAAAGGCCAGACTGATCTACATAGCAAGGTCAGTACAGAAAGGGCAATTCAGTGAGACAAAATGAAAGAAAACAAACCTAAACTAAAAAAAACTAAACTAAACTAAAGAACCTAAACTAAAGAAATTAAACCTAAAGAAAACAAAAACCCAAACTAACCCTGGTCAAAAGCCCATGGCCCAGAAAGTCTATAAAGGTCTTAGCAGGGCAGGGTCTACTAATGCTGTCTGGCTTAATGGACATCCTGTCAAAATGCCTTCTGAATATTTATGTTCATATGCAAACAATTATGCTGCTTTGAACCTTGCTAGGTACGCTTCTCACTGTAGTACATGTTGTGGTGAACTGCAACGTTAGCAGCAGAGTTTTCAGACAGTGAAGTGGGAGTTTGGGGAAATGAAAGCCTGCAGAAAGATACTTTGGGGCAGGTGCTGAGACCCATAAACAAACTTTGGGCAGAGTGCAAGGAATCTTGGGAAAGAAGAGGGAGATAGTAAGACCTGGAGAGGACAGGATCTCCACAAGGATAGCAACAGATCCAAAATATCTAGGCTAAGGGGTCTTTTCTGAGACTGATACTCCAACCAAGGACCATTCATGGAGATAACTTAGAACCCCTGCACAGATGTAGGCCATGGCAGCTAATAAGGGGACAGTCTCTGACATGAACTCAGTAGCTGGCTCTTTGACCACCTCCCAAGGAAGGGGGAGAAGCCTTGCCAGGCCACAGAGGAGGACAATGCACCCAGTTCTGAGGAGACCAGAAAAGCTAGGGTCAAATGGAAGGGGAGGAGGATCTCCCTTATCCTTGGACGTGGAGAGGGGCATAGGAGGAGATGAGGGAGGAAGGGCAGGATTGGGAGGAGAGGAGGGAGGGGATACACAGTGAATAAACTGTAATTAAGATAAAATATGAAATTTAAGTAAAAAAAGAGTACTTTGGTGAAGGAGAGTTAGCTTTGGAGATGTGATATTTCAATGCCTATTGAAGATGTATCTATAGTCTCAGGCTAGAGATGGAGATGGAGGAGGCGGTGTAGACCTGGAACTCAAAGCCATTGAGCTGGATGAGGTGGTCCAGGAAGTGCACTTAACAGAGACAAAGTCAGGAGAACTCAGACCCCCAATTCCTCTGCCACACATGTGGTCATAGAGGAGAAACAGCAGGGGGCTGAGCTGCAGCTCTCTGAGGAAGAAACAGGAGTGATGCCTCAGGGAAGGTAGAGCAGGTGCTTCCTGAGGCCAGTGATGGGCCCCACTGGAGTTACCAGTAATGAAGTAAAATAAGGTACAAAAGGCCAATTAGTAATTACAGATTTACTGATTCCTTTACTGAAAGCACTGCCAGTCCACCTTATTGTCTAGCATAACTACACCTTCCTACCTGGAACAGAGTGACCTGTCATTTCTGTCTACTCACTGGATTCTGTTATAACATTTAAACATTTCTGACAATAAAGTATTACATGTCAAATCAGATAATAAACAAGATAATGTCTGATTTTATAGAGACAAGGTGTCTCTGAGTTTGAGAGACAGGTGAGTTTGAGAGACAGGTCTCTCAAACTTGGTCTACAGAGTGAGTCTAAAAGCAGCCATGACTACACAGAGAAACCCTGTCTCAAAAGAAACAGAGAGAGAGAACAGAAAGAGAAATAGAGATAGACTGTCTTGGAACCAAACATGGGTTCTCTGTAAAAGTAACAAGTGTTCTTAACAATCTCTTAACAAGTGTTCTTAACATCTCTCAAAGTCCTGAATATTTATTTTACACATTAAAAAAAATAACACTCAGAGAACTGTAAGATAAAGAATAATACAGAAAGGGGTAGAATGGAAAGTAAGAATACTTTCTGACTCACTTTACAGATATAATAAAAGATTTAATAAAATTTTAGAGCTGTTTGGAAATATATTTCCTCCAGATTTATTGAGGTATAAATTGACCAATTAAAAGTATATATTTATGTTAAGCCAACACAAGTATCAAGGTAAGATTTTTATACACATATGGAATACTAAATGACTATCAAAGCCAAATTAATATATCCATGAGTCCTTAATGTTTCTGCAAATATAATTTTAACAATCCTAGCCATAGGAGGCAGAGGCAGACAGATCTCTGTGAGTTCCAGGTAGGCCCGGGCCACATATTCAGTTCTAGGCTATCAAAGGCTACCTAGTGAAAACCTGTCTCTAAACAACAAAATGGAAAAACAAAGGAAACCTTAAGACCATTACAGCACATGCAAACTTTTCAAAAGCCTCTGGAATGAAAGCAGTTTTCTCTAAGCCCATTTCCCCCCTCACATTGGCAATGAATGAGAGATGACAGCAAGCATGGCCACACCAAGGCTGGCGAACATACAAAAGCCCTGCAAAGACTAAGCATCTCCTGGAAAGCCAGCTGCATCCTGTGGTGAAATCGACTCTTGTTTCATCATGTGTGGGACAGATGCAATACTAAAACCATCTGTTTCTTACCTCCATCAAATACTCCTTACATGTTCTGGCTTTTATACACTGATGTTCTTTTCCCCAGCCCATTCTTGTTGACCTTGCAATGGAGTGGTCTCTGCATGAACTTGACAAAAGCTGTAATCTTTAGACAGGAGGACCATACAAGGCCTGCCAAGGCACTGTTCATCATTGCTGCTAAGTTTAGTGAGGAACAGGCAGGCTTCTAGAAATTTATCAGCAGCCTACACCTTTAATAAATATGATTTCACATGATGGTTAGTTATGCCTTTATTTTTTTAACTTTTATTAATTACACTTAAATCACTTTGTATCCCCCATAAATCCCCTCCCTCCTCCCCTCTAATCCTACCTCACCCTTTTTCACACATGCCTCTCCCCAAGTCCACTGATAGAGGAGGTCCCCTCTCCTCCCTTCTGATCCTAGTCTATTAGGTCTCATCAGGAGTGGCTGCACTGTCATCTTCTGTGGCCTGGTAAGGCTCCTCCCCCCTCAGGGGGAGGTGATCAAAGAGCAGGCTGATCAGTTAAGACAAGATCTTGCTATATAACACAGGCTGCTCTGAACTTCTTGATTCTCCCACTTCAGTCTCCTAAATGCTGAAAGTACAGAGGAGTACCACCTTGCTTAGCTACAGTAAAATGTTTTAGGAAATCAGATATTTAAAACTGTCAGTAGCCTTCACCTGCATCCTTCACTTCTGAATGACAGGAGAGAATGGCAGTACCCATTTCCAGAAGATAGTCAAGCGTTTGCACTGAGGGTGTCTTTCCTTCATAGCATTCATCACTTTCATGTCCTCTTCATCCAGGAGCCAGCTGAGCATCCCGAGCCAGATGAGGCTGGGCAGTCTCATCACACACTGGCTCAGAGCCTTGACAGTGGTGGCTTGAACTTGGATGCATTCTGAGAGATGCCTGCTGATGTTCAGCTCTTGCAGATTTGGCAGGTTGTCGAGGACTTGAAAGAAATGTCTGTATCCTTCCTCTGTAATATTATGATTTACTGAAAGATTTAAGTTCTCAAGTTTCTGGAAGCCTCCACTGGTTGCTACCTTGGGTAGAAAACAAAACATTTATGAAATCAGACTCCTGAGGCTGTCAATAATGGTGACAAGTTACTGGTACTACTCCCAACCCTGACAATGAAAGTAGGAAATGGTCAACATGATGTTTTAGAGGTCATTCTTTGAAAGCACCAAACAGCTGCCTGGCCGATAGGGAATGACCTTGCCAAACTGCAAAGGGGAAACAGAAACCAGGAGGAAGTGCCAATACTGGTAAAAAAGAAACAAACAAACAAACAAACAAAAACACTGATCTACCAGAAAGATCTTACAACTCTACATGTGCTTTGCACATAGCTTGAAGATATAAAAGAAAACTAGAGCCATAAGGGAGGTAGACAGGTGGCAGAGATCAATAGATTGAATGACTGACTGATTGATTGAATGACTGATTGACTTTTGTGGTGCTTGGGCATGACCTCAGGGCTTCACACAATCTAAATGAGTACTGCTGAGTACATCTCCAGTTTCACACCTGGAGATTTAAACATACCCTCTGGAAGTAATTATGGTGTAAATAATGGAATTTATCTCACATGGAATCATGTCCTTAGCTCCTCTTTTAAGGGTTAATCATGTGGGGCAGGTCAGGGACCTGGCTAGGAGACCACCTTTAGGAAGATGGGTTCACCTTAAGATAATGTGTTTTTCTTCTTAGAATTTTTGAACCCTAGTGCAGTATCCATGAGCCAAGTGGGATCTATCTGGCTTCTGAGGTGCATCTCAGAAAGGTAAACCATTTCTTTTTCCTCTCATGTTTTTCTTTCAGATGCTGGTCAATCTGAAAGATGTTCCTCAACTCCTCAACTAAAGTGGTGCAGGATATTTGATTCCATTATGAACCCCATAATTGTGAACTATAAAACCCTGTTTCTTATCTTGTTTGGTTGAGCTGACAGTAGCAGGCCTGACCCACACCCCCCAAAAGTTACCATTGGGCATAACAAGCCCTATCACACACCTTAAGTCCAAGAATTTTTTATTGTGAACAGGTGATTATGGTGTGGTTCACCCAGCCCTAACACACACCCTTAATTCAAGAGCTTTCTGTACATCAAATTTAATAAAGTTAACCTTATATCAAGAGGCAGAGCAATAAACCAGCTCATAGTGATTAAAGAATAGGAAGGACTTTGCATTGAGGGGTATTTAAGACAGTGTGGAGACATAGAAAGGAGCTATTACCTCAAGCTCTGGCTTTAGCTTGGGCTTCAGCTCCTCAGCTCCATGGCTTTGGGGCTTTGAACTAGCAAGCCCTCAGCCTTGGGATTTTTGGCCTTTGCTTCCTGAGCTGCCACTTGAGCTAGTAAACCTTTTGGGTTTTTTCCATCCAGACCTGAGCTGAGAAGGAATGTCAGCTGGGTCCTTTCTCTGCCTCTTGAAGCTAGTAGGTTTTCATCCTGGCAACTGGCTACTGAGTCTGTATTGGTAAAATTTTTTGGTAAAAAATTGTTTATAACAACAGTTGTCAGGGACCACCTGTGGAAACTCACCAACTTGCCTCAACTTGCCCGTTCCCTTACCTGCGGTAAACATACTGCTTGGCAGCAGCAGAGATGTGCTCACAGAACCGTGGCTTATCACAAAATGTTTCAGGCCCCTGGCCGAGAAGAATCTGTAACTTTTCACCCACCCTACTTCCTCATCCTAAACCCTTTATAAAAGCTTATTTTGCTCAGTAAAGTTAGTCCTTGACAAGCACCTGTTTGCTTGGACTCCTTCTTTTCCCTCATCCATCTTTTTTTTTTCTTTTTTTTTTCTTTTATTTTTATCAGTTACATTTTATTAACTCTGTATCCCAGCCGTGTCCCAATCCCTCATTCCCTCCCAGTCCCTCCCTCCCTCCCTCATCTCCACCGTGCCCCTTTCCAAGTCCACTGATAGGGGGGACCTCCTCCCCATTCATCTGATCCTGTTTTATCAGGTATCTTCAGGACTGGCTGCAAAGCCCTCCTCTGTGGCCTAACAGGACTGCTCCTCCCTTCAGGGGTGGGGAGACCAAAGAGCCAGTCATTGAGTTCCTGTTAGAAATAGTCCCTGTTCCCCTCACTTTGGGAAACCAATTGGTTACTGAGCTACCACAGGCTACATCTGAGTGGAGGTTCTAGGTTATATCCATACATGGTCCTTGGTTGAATGTCAGTCTCAGAAAAGACTCTGTGCCCAGATATATTTGGTCCTTGTGGAGCTCCTATCCTTTCCCCATCAGACTAACTCCCCTTCTTTCTTATGATTCCCTGTACTCTGCCAAAGGTTTGGTCATGAGTCTTTGCTTTGAAAACACTGCTAGTTAGAGTCTTTCAGATGCGCTCAGTAGACTCCTGTCATACGTTCAATGCACATCCCATCTGTCTTTCTAAACGAGGATTGATCATCTTACCCCATGTCCGCTCAATTGATTATCTTTTTTAGGTGTATAGATTTCATTATGTTTATCATATCTTATAGGTCTATATAAGTGAGTATATCCCATGTTTGTCTTTCTCCTTCTGCCAGAACCTGGAAACAACCCAGATGTCCATCAACGGTGGAATGGGTACAGAAATTGTGGTATTTTTATACAATGGAATACTACTCAGCAATCAAAAAGGAGGAAATCATGAAATTTGCAGGCAAATGGTGGGATCTAGAAAAGATCATTCTGAGTGAAATAGCTCTCATCCATCTTTTCACAGGATCAGATCCTCTTCTATCCCCCAAATAACAAGCTCCGCTGGCCGGGGCAAACAGTAAAGCTTTGGATTTTATTACCCATGAGAATCATCAGAGTACCCAAACTACAAGGGATTGAGAATATTTACTAGGGACAGAATGTCAACCAACCTCTGTTGAAGGTAAAAGCTACCACAAAACCATGGAGACTTTTGCTCCTGTTTCTTTGTTTGTGATCAGTCTCCTGTGACCCAACCTGGCCTTGAACTTGCTATTTAGACAAGGAACCCTTGAACCTCCTCAAGTGTAGACTTACAAGCATGTGCCACATCTAAGCAAAAAACATGGTTTAATCAATATTTGTAAGGTATCTCAGAAATTCCATCCCCAGAAATACCCAAATGTGTATATTTTATAAGAATGCTCTTAGAAGCACTTCTCAGTAACCAGCTACTAGAAACAACTCAAGTACCCATTGAATAGACACACAGAGGGCACATGTGGTCAAATAATGAACAGATGCATAGCATTGAAATCAATGCACTATGGTCATATGTATTATTCTAAAATAAGGTACAAACACAATTTTTGGTGAAAAAAGACAAAGCATTGCCTATCGTATAAAATTCCCTTTTATGAAAATTCTAGCTGTAAATAAAGCTACGGTGAGAGAGAGCAGTGCAGTGGTCATTTGTGTATGGAAGTGGAGGGCACTGTTGGAGAATGGATACAACTTGGGCTTTCGGGCACTGGGGAAGCTCTGTGCCCTAACCTGGTTCATTGCCACACTGACTTAGATAGCAAATGTTTCAGTAACATGTGCAGGAAAACGGATGCAGCTCTATATTTCAACTTGCTACAACTTGTTTACATATTGCCAGTATCCAGTTGACTCAAAGGGGATACGGTCAGGTATCTGAAGCAACAAGGGTGGAGACATAGATTTTACCAGGGTGTGGTGCAGTAGCGGAACACTGCTCTGGTGTATGTGAAGTACTGAGTTCAATCCCCAGCACTGGGAAAACAAACCACAGCCTGAATACTTCTCTACCTCCCCTCCCTTACCCCACTACCTTGACCACCTCTAAAGAAAAAAAAAAAAAGGAGAGCATTGACCAAGATAAATCTAAATTTTCAAAAGGGCATGAGAAGCAGCAGCATGATAGTGCAAATGAGGAATGCTTTGGAAGCCTTTCTCAGGTCTAGACATTTGCAGCAGGTAGCTCCAGGGGCACCACTGCTTACACACAGGGGAAACCTTTTTCTCTGAGGGAAGCTCACCAATTTCCATCACACTGTCGTCATCCAAGGTGTGGTGAAAGGCAAGAACTCAGAGACGCTGAAGCTGCAGACACTGCTGGACAATCAGTCTGGCCACTTGGTGAATCCCGTCTCCAGTGGGAAGAAGCAGTTCCTCCAGGTTCCTGAGAGAACCCAGAGCCAGTGCTGTGGGAGACACAGCAAGCCATCCTCTGTAGTTGTTCCATTATGAGCAGCTGTGACCTAGTCATTCTGCACTCTAGGAGGCCCCACCTAACAGAGGCCCTCCTCATCACTGCCCTCTCAAAGAAGAAGACAAAAAGGGTCAGTGCTCCAGGATATTTGATCACACTGTGAATCCCGGGCTTGTGTTGTTTATCAAAATATCCTGTTTCTACTTGTGGTGGGGCTCAGCCTTAGCACACACCTTTAATCCAAGAATTTGCTTGAACAGGATTAAATAAAGTCAACAAAAGTTCAAGAGGTGGAGCAAGCAACCAGTTGATAGGGAGTGAATGTAGAAAAAAATAGTAAGAAAAGGCAGAAGGATGGATAAAGAAACACATGGGAATTAAAAGGGTAAGACACTGAGTTTTGAGGGGTTTTGGAGATGGTATTGGGAAAGAGAGTTTCCCTTTGTCACATAGGTTGAGGAGGAAGGTCAGCTGAATGCTTTCTCTGCCTCTCTCAAACATCAGCCATTTTACATTTTTTATCCAAGCATCTTGCTCCTGCATCTTTATTCGTGAAATTGAGTGATTGAAATTTGTATATATATATATATATATATACAAATAGTGCTTCAACACATGGCACAACCACATGGACAGGGAAATTATGCCAGTGCAGACAAATTGAGAAGCTATAAGATTTGTTAAGTCACCTGGAAGTTCTCCAAGAAAGAGTTAAGATGGGAAATACCATAATACAAGGTGCTAGAACCCTGCATAATCCTGCTTTAGATAGCTTTAAAACAGAAGAAGTAAATGAAAAGATAAATGACTTAACTGAGATTGACATAATTCAGATTATAATTACTACCAGCTAGCAATTAATATTTTATCCTTAATAGCCATAGTAGATTTTTGTACCCTCTCAAAGAAAAAAAAGAAAACTTAGAGATATAGGGAAAATAAAAATATCAAAAGTGGACTGATAGGATACAAGCCTTAGAATAAAAATTAGAGATACTTATAAATAAAAATGAGAACAACACTCAGACAAAGAGAGAGACATTTAGATAAGAACTTACTGTGCCACTGCATGATGAAACTGAAGAGGGGCAGCTTAAGGTTATTAGAAAACCAACCTTAGATGATATATAACTATACAAAAGATGATAGACACCCCCAATGTTCTGAGGAAGTTAAATGGAATCTTATAGGCATATTAAATTTGAGATTTAAAGAAGTAATCATTTTATTTGGTATGCATTCACCCTATGTGAAGTAAATATTAAAGTTATTGGCAACTTAGAACAGAATTATCCTTTGTCTGGAAAGATTTGGCAACAGCAATATTGGAAGCCAGTTCTCAGTTACAATGGCAAACATGGTAGAAAGAGGAAGCTAGGACTATAGAACAATGATATAAGACTAGAAGTATTAATATTTCCCAGGATCCATTGCTAGGTAAAGGTCAGTATGAAGAGTTACAAAGGTAGTTGGAATATGATAATCACACCATGACACTATGTTGCTTAGCAGCTTTAAATGTTTGGTACAAAGTTGAAGAATCAGAAAAGAGGTTGGAGTCATTTACTAAAATCTACAAAGACCAAAATATGCCTATACTGACCCTTTTGCAAAGATTGACTTCAGCTGTGAATAAAATAGTATCAGATTCACAAGTCAGACAAATTTTGATTGAATTTTTGGCTTTTGAAATGCTAATTCAGAGACAGGTGTTGTTGGTACATGTCTCTAATCCTAGCAGTCAGGAGGCTGAGGCAGGTGGATCTGTGAGTTTGAAGCCAGCCTGATCTGCAGAGTGAGTTCTAGATAGCCATGGCTACACAGAGAAATCCTTTCTCAAAAAAAAACAAAACAGAAAAAATGCTAATTCAGAATGCAAAAGTGTGAGCAGTCCTTTTAAGCAGGATTGGCACCAATAGATGAATGGACCAGAAACATGGCTGATATTGGATCTCATGTTTATAATGCTGCTCTGATAGCAGAAGTAATTTCTAACAGTCTTAAGAACAATCAAAATGTGAGATGTTTTAATTGTGGTAAGCCAGGTCATTTTTAAAGGGATCGTAGACAAAGCATTCTTAGAAACTATGGGGGTGTTTTTCCCCTGGAAATTATTGAAAAGGAAATTATCTCAGCTTTGTGGAGTATGCAAAAGGTGTGGCAAAGGATGGCACCGGACTAATGAATGAAGATCAACAAGTGAGGAAGGGGAATGGGAGAGGTGAGACTGAATATCACTATGGTGTCCTCCAAAGGACCAGCATGGTTGATGCATGACCCATACTTTGGTGGATCATGCACAGCCACCCAACACAGACTTGAAATAAGTCAATGAATGTAAACAAAAAAGGCCCAGGGAAAGGCCACTCCTCAGGCCTCATAAGACCCAGTCAGGAGGAGGCAAGTGTTCAGATTTCTGTGCTGAGTCTGAGATCTAGTCTCATCAAACAATGAGCATTTATGGGAAACACTCTTTAAAAAAGCAAGACGATGCCAATATAGGATAGAGAGCTTTCTCTTCACATTTCTTCTCAGATTCATTGTGCATAAGGAGAGCCTGAGTTTCTCCTTGATCCCTTTTGTTTCTTTTAGGTAGAGATAACAACTCTGTGTGTGTGAATGTGTGTATGTGTACGCATGTATGTACATGTGTGCTTTGTGGGGAGATTGGATAGATGAGTCATTGTGCTAAAGTATGGGCACATTCCACAACCACAGGCTGAATTTTTAAACATTGTGTCTGTACCAAACACATACAGACTCTTCTCCCTCTTCAATATTCCCAGAAGAACACAGCAGAACATTTCTTTACAGGGCGATAGGTGTTGTAGGCAATGGAGAGATGGGTTAAAGTACATGGAGGATGTGTGGAGTCATGGGCAAACATGGCACCATTTTGTATCATAGAGGATCTTCTAGTGTTTACAGCAGCAGCAGGCTTTAGACCCAACTGCCATGGGTGTCAAGGAACAACTATACACAACTTGCTTGGTTATGGGTTCATTCTAGGAGAAGGGAGAGGAGAAGAAGATGAAAAAAAATTAAGAAATGTTGTTTTACAAACTTACCAAACTTTCTTGATGTTTCCTTATCTGGAAAGTGTTGGACATTAAGATTCAGTATCTTCAGAGAAACAAAATTTGGCAAGACGGTGACTAGGACAGAAAAAATAAATTTTAGTTAGGTCAGACGCGTTTCCTATGAAAAAGAAGAGTACTGTTGAAATAAAGAGTATTTCAAATGTGATGAAAGGTGATATAATGTTCAGGTTGAATTACTATGACTAAGTGGAAGACACTGCTCTGAAAATGAAAGATTTAAATTGTAGACAGATGTGTTTCACTTTTGTGAAAGCCTCAATGAAGATCAAGTGTCCTCACAGTTCCCATGATAGCAGTTGCATTTTAATCCTAGAGTACTGAATGCCTGTGCACAGGAGCATCTGTAGTCAAAGTTGTCCAGTTCATACCAAATGATGTGGTTTCAAAGCATCGTCCAGAAAACTCAATCTCTCTGAGTTTCTTGCAGCAAGCAAGCACAGCCATGAGAGACTCACAATTCAACAGGAAATTACATTTCAGATGGAAGACATGAAGATTTGGAGAGTTCTGAATCAATTTCACTGCAAAAGATGAAAGAATTTTATTAATTAGAGAAGGCCACAAATTTCTATCAGAATTGGACCCTCAACATCAGTTCCAGCCACACTGATTTAACAGGCTGTGACTCGGGGGCCCAGTGCCTCTGTGACACAGTGGCACAGTATCTAGAAGTCAGACTACATTCATTGGGGTTATGCTCAGTTTCTGCAACTGACTAGTGAGCAGATGACCCGGGGCAAGTTCTTGACCCCCTCTGGAAACAGAGAACTGAAAAAGAAAACTATTTCTGTTCACTATATTCCACCCCCAGTGTCAGCATCCTGATGTCTCTATGTTTGCACCCTTTACTAACACAATAGGAATTCTGTGCAAAGTAACATAAAAAAAGAGAACAACTCTGAAACACAACTTTAAAAACATGTAAACCTATTTATTTTGTCTATGTGTATGTGGTGTGTGGAGATCATCCATGTGCCAAGCACATGTTGGGAGGTCAGGGGAAAACTGGGAGAACTCGATGTTTCCTTTCACCACACAGATCTATGGGACTGAAGCCAACAGGACTGACTTAAGCACATTTACCTTCAACTTGGAAAATGTTTTGTTTGCTTGCTTTTGTTTCTTTTCAGAAGGGGTCTCATATTGTATCTCCAACTAGCATGGAAATAACTACATTTACAGAGAGAGGCTGACTTTGATGTGATAATCTTCCTGTCTAACCCTTCCAAATGCTGTTACTATAGGCAGGAGCTTCCATACTCTAGTGACTTTTTAACATGCAAATCTGCCATGTCAGTTCCTAGCTAACATCTCCTTAGTATTCAGTGCCTTAAAAATTAAGGATCTCCACAATAGAGGACAATGCAGCCACTTTTGATGTGAACTGATAGACTAAGATCAGAAAGGGGAGGAGAACCTTCCCTATTAGTGGACTTGGGGAGTGGCATGCATGCAGAAAGGGGAGGCTGGGTGGGATCGGGAGGGGAGTAGGGAGGGGCTTATGGGGGGATACAAAATGAATAAAGTGTAATTAATTAAAAAAAGTCAACTGAAAAAAAAATAAGGATCTGATGTTGCTTTTGTCATTTTGCTAAATGGCATGTTCTAGAAAGATGGCTGCACAGTTGTCTGTCAACAGGAGGCTGGGATAAAGAGAAATGGAGAAAAGGTTCTAACTGCTTCTTGGCTATTCAAGCCAACTCAAAAGCCATGTACTCCCTTTGTAAACTTTGTGTACATTGTAAACCCACAAGGCCCCAGGCTTACAAGCAATAAAATTGTCTCAATCCCTGATCTCATCCCAACAATCAGGCCACAGAATCCCTCTACTCCTAGACCTCCCTGGAAAGCTGTGCCCCTCCAACCGCACACCATGCAACCCTACATAAACTCTGTGTTCCACCCAGTTCTCTGCTGCTTCTTGCTTGAGAAGAAGAACCCCCCCCCCACATCTTCCCTCCCAATAAATCTCTTGTGCGAGGTTTGTTATGTGGTGTGGCTTGGTGGTATTCCTTGGCTCTGGACTGCCAGGATATCTTCTGGAGCACCCCGAAACCCTTTTGGCTGAGCAGAACTTTTGCTGGGGAAACCTCCCCCGCAGAAGCAGAGCTATTACACTTGCACTGGGGAAACTCTCCAGGCAGTTGGAGCAGAACTCCTGTAGGGGAAGCCTTGCCCTTCAGAGCTGCAACACCTACACTGCTCCCAGTCAGATTCCTTCGTCCTCAGTAGACAGATCTGCACTTGCCACTCAGACAGCAAAAGAAGAGGACTCCACACACTGCTTTGGAGAGGAAGTGTTAGGAGTGTAAAGCTCAGGCTGTGCAGTCAAACCTTCTGTTTGGAGACACATTTCCTTAGCCCTGAGCCATCTCTGACCTCATTTCCCAAGCTGACAATCAGCAATAATCATCATACCTTCTCTCACACAGGGGCTGTGAAGACTGAGACAGCGGTTGTGAAGGGCTCAGAATAGTTCCCCACATGTTAAAGACTCGGGTAACAAATAAATCTCTGCTCTCTTAAGGAGGAAGAGCACTGTTCCCACACCTTCCCATGTGGGAACAATTCACACTGTGAAGCCCAGGGAAGGTTTAACTAATGATGGTTCTACCAATTACTAGCCAAGTAGCTTTTGCAGCTGAGACATGAGCTGGAGATCCAATCACCATCCTTACCTAGTCTGCAGAGGTCAGACTCCATGGAAGTTTGGATGGATAACTTCTCCATGTGGTGGAGGTTTGGGAACTCTCCAGGAAGGACTGAAAGCACATCTGCTTTGCCGTCTAATCTCACAGGCAGTTCTTTCAGTCCCGGGAACTTGTCCAAGTCAGCAAAGAGTTGATCTGGAAAGCAGCACATAGTTCCCATCACTCAAGGTCCCCAGTGGAAGTTCTAAACTATGCTGTCATCTTTAGCCATTTTCATGCTTTCAGAATGAAATTTCTCAGACTTCCTAACATCTGTGTAGGAAGCACAGCCATGAAGATACTGCCATCTGCTGATTATAGACTATAGGAGAAGCCCTGTGCTGGTCTCTAGACTCACAAAATATATAAAATTTCCCCCAACAAACAGCATGGGAAACAACTGGTTTTGCACATGCAAAAGATTATAGTTTAATTTTTAACTCCAACTTACATAAAAATGTAACTCAGAACCTCTCCACCAACCTGATACTGTGCATCCTCTTCCAAAGTCTGTCCAGGTAACTCTCCAACCCTCCTCTCTCATCCATCCCCAAACCGCATAGATCTAGCTTGGATCCCACATCCAGTACCTAGGCCTAGTCCAGCCACCTCTGCCTGTGTCACTGCCAAACTGTAGAATTCTTTTACAATCCACCCTGCCTTCCTTTCCATTCCCAACCTTCAGCCACATCCTACACAATCTCACAATCTTCTCCAGGGTCTAGCTGGGTGAGTTTTCCTGATGCTCCCCACCTCCCACCCTCCCCAACCCCCACAAACTTGGACTAAAATGCACATCTTGCATATCAGCTCAGGCTCCGTTGTCCACCTGAGCCATATCCAACTTGTAGGCCCAATCCAACCCTCACAATCATAAAACTGATGGAATGACAAAGAAAATCCAGGATTTGAAAATAAAATTCGATAAAGATAGAAACACTGAGGAGGACTCAAGATAAATATATATAAAATTGAAAAACCCAATAACTGAACTAAAAAACTCAAAGGACAGACTTACAAGTATAATGAATCAAGGGGATGATTCAGTATGAGGACTGACTTGAAGATAAAGTACATAAAATTAGCAAAGAATATGGGGGGAAACACAGCAAAGAAACATACAGGAAATGTGGGACACCAAGAAAAGACCAAACTTTCAAATTTGAGAAATAGATGAGGGAGAAAAAGCCCGGGTCAATGACATAGACCAGCTCTCCAACAACATCATAGAAGAAAATTTGCCAAAATTAAAAAAAGACATACCCATACAGAAGATATGGGAAGCACAGAGAACGCCAAATAAAAAAGCCTGAAAAGAAACTCTTCATGGCATATTTTCTTTTAATTTCAATAATTTAATTACTAACTACACAATAATGCTGATGTCTTTTTTAACCTTTCAGGTATTGTTGTTTCTTTTCTTCTTATTTATTAAAATTTATTTACTTTGCATCCCAGCTATAGCCCCTCCTTTATCCCCTCCCAATCTAACCATCCCTCCCTCTTCTCCTTCCAAGCCCATCCCCAGCCCACTGATAGGGGAGGTCCTCCTTCCCTTCCATCTGACCCTAGCCTATCAGGTCTCATCAGGACTGGCTTTATTGTCTTCCTCTGTTGCCTGGCAAGGCTGCACCCTCTCAGGAGAAGGTGATCAGAGAGCCAGCCACTGAGTTCATGTCAGAGACAGGCCCTTTTCTCTTTACTAGGGACCCCACTTGGAGATTGAGCTGCCATAGGCTACATCTGTGCAGAGGTTCTAGGTTATTTCCATGAATGGTCCTTGGTTGGAGTATCAGTCTCAGAAAAGACCCCTGTGTTCAGAATTTATGGTTCTGTTGCTCTCTTGTGGAACTCCTGACTTCTCCAGGTCTTCCTCACCCTTCTTTAATAAGATTCCCTGCACTCTGCTTCATGGCATATTTTAATGAAAACATTAAGTATACAAAAAATTTGAAAACATCAGGAGAAGAAACACAAGTCACACATACAGGAACACCCATCAGAATAACAGCTGATTTCTCAATGGAAACACTGAATGCCAGAAAATTCTGTGTCACTGCATATCAAATCCTAAAAAACCACAACAGACAATCTAGGTTAATACTGATAGTAAAACTATCTAACATACGTGATTGGGGGGAAATTCTATGATATAAATAGCCTATGAAAACTATATCCAAAACACCAGCCTAAAGAAATTAAGGGAGACATTATTTCAGACTGAAGAGAGGGGTGAACAGAGCTAAGAGATGAAGGAATTTGAAGGTATGATTACTAAAGTACAAAGTACCACTGAGAGCACAATCAACACCAGAAATCAACAACACATCACTACAACCAACATATGCACTTTAATAATACCTTCAAATATTAATGGTCCCAATTCTCCAATCAAATGATTCAGGCTGGCTGAATGAATCAAGAAATGAAATCATGTCAGGCAGTAGTAGCACAACCTTTAATTTCAGCACTGAAGAAGCAGAGGCAGATGGATCTCTGTGAATGAGGCTAGCCTGTTCTACAGAGCAGGTTCCAAGATAACCAAGGCCAAACAAAGAAACCCTGTCTCTAAAAACATCATCATCATCATCATCATCATTATCATCATCATCATCATCATCATCATCATCATAAATTCATCTATCTATTGTTTATGAGCAACATATCTTAGATTTAAAGATAGGCACTTACTAACTTCCCCTTCTTTCATACAATTCCCTGCACTCTGCCCAAGGTTTGGTTATGAGTCTCAGCATCTGCTTTGATACACTGCTAGATAGTCTTTCAGAGCCCCTCTGTGATAGTTTCCTGTCCTGTTTCTTGTTTTCTCCTACATCCAATGTCCATCCCATTTGTCTTTCTAAGTAAGGATTCATCAACTTACTCTGGTTCCCCTTTTTTGTTTATCTTCTTTAGGTATATAGATTTCAGTATGTTTATCGTATCTTATAGGTCTATATAAGTGAATATATACCATGTGTGTGTTTCTACTTTTGGGATACCTCACTCAGGATACCTCACTCATTTCTAGGTCCCACCATTTGCCTGCAAATTTCATGATTTCCTCATTTTTAATTGCTGAGTAGTATTCCATTGTGTAAAAGTCCCACAATTTCTCTATCCATTCCTCAACTGAGGGACATCTAGGTTGTTTCCAGGTTCTGGCTCTTACAAATAAAGCTGCTACAAACATGGTTGAGCAAATGTCCTTGTTTTGTACTTGAGCATCTTTTGGATATATGCCTAGGAGTGGTATAGCTGGGTCTTGAGGAATCACTATTCCTAATTGTATGAGAGGACAGGAGCTCCACAAGGACCAAATACATCAGGGGACAGGGGTCTTTTATGAGACTATTTCTCCAGCCAAGAACCATGTATGGAAATAGCCTAGAACCCCTCCTCAGATATAGCCCAAGGTAGCTCAGTATCCAAATGTGTACCCTAGTAAGGGGAAGAGGAACTATTTCTGACATGAACTCAATGGCTGGCTTTTCATCCCCCTGCCCTCCCAAAGGGAGGAGCAGACTTGCTAGGTCACAGAAGAGGACATTGCAGCCATTCCTGAAGAGACCTAATAAGCTAGGGGCAGATGGAAGGGGATTAGGTCCTCCCCTATCAGTGCCCTATCAGTGGACTTGGAAAGGGGCAGGGAGGAGATGAGAAAGGGATGGCAGGATTGGGAGGGAATGAGGGATGGGGCTACAGCTGGGATACAAAGTAAATAACCTGTGATTAATATAAAAAAATAAAAATTATTATTAAAAAAAGAAAAAAGCTTCTATGAATATTAAAAAATAAAGATAGGCACTTATATAGAGTAAAGGATACACAAAATACTCCAATTAAATGACAGTAGGAGTCAAGAAGCATTGTTATGCTAATATCTGACAAAATAAACTTTAAACAAAAATGATGTAGAGGAAATGAGGAAAAATACTTCACTCTAATCAGAAAACAGCTAACCAAAACACATTATTATTGTAAACATATATGCACCAAATTCTGATGCATCCAATTGTATAAAAAGTGTACTACTGGAATTAAAGACACATACTAACACCAACGCATTGGTATTAGCTGATTTCAATACCCTTGTCTCGCCAATAGAATAAAAAGTAAGCATAGAAAAATCAGCTTTAAATGACATCATCTATGAAATGAACTTAACAGATGCCTATAGAATATTACACCCAAACACCAAAGAACATACAGTCTACTAAGCTACGCACACAAGCTTCTCTAAAATAGATCATATTCTGAGACACAAAACAAATCTGTACAAATTCTGAAAGATTTAAATAACTCAGTGTATCCAGTATGGTCATAATATAATATATAAAACTTAAAATCAACACATCTCTAGTAAATACACATAGTATGGAGATTAAACACATTACTGAATGATGAATGGGTCAAAGAGAAAATCAAGACAGAAATGAAAGAGAATAACTATAACTAAATAAATACAACACAACACAAAAATCTAGAGACACATTAAATATAATCCTACATGACAATTTTATAGCTCTAAGTACTACATTAAAAAAAAAAAAGCAGATAAAGTACAGATCAATGACTTAATGGTACAACTCAAACATTTGGAAAAATGAAAAGAAACCAAACCCAGATCCAGTTAATGGCAAAAAATAGTAAAACTCAAAGTGGAAATTAATGAACTAAAATAAAACAACACCAGGAATCAACAAATAAGAATTGTGGCTTTTTTGAGAAAATAAACAAGATTGACAGGCCCTTGGCCCAACTAAACAAGTGAGGCAATCCAAACCTAGAAATACAACTGTCACCTGAGGTTCCTGGCTCAAAATCTCAGATATGAGTATATAGTCTGGAATAGCAGCAAAAAACAGGGGGGAAAGGCCATTGTGAGGAGAGCAATAGAAAGAGAAATAGCAACAGAGGGGAAATAGCAGGGTTCAAGATGTAAAAGAGTAAATAGGAAAAACAGAGGACTTTAAACACAGAGGAGAGGAAGGAGACAAATAGAGAAGGAGGATGGAGGGACTATTAACTATCTACTTAAATATACCTATGATACATTTTAGTAACATATAAATCTATACATACATATATAAATACCATAGAAATATACATAATTTAAATGAAAATTTCCCATCCGTGCTGACAATGCTCCACCCAAAAGCCCTAGGTTATCTATCAAAAATCCTGACACCAGGCATGAGAAGCCCTCTTTTTGTGTTGTCAGTCAGGATTGTCTAAGAAGCTCCCAAAACATTAAAGACTATTTCTGATGGCATTGTTTGCCTTCCAGAGGTGGATGATATATCTCTATTGCTGAAGAGAACATGTGCTTCAGACACAGGACCTTAAGATGTGAGCTGGAACTGACCTGAGAGCCTCCTCCCTGAGGACTAGCTTTTGTTGTACCAGAAGGCAGCATGCAAGCTTCCAATGGAGGGAAGCAACCAATTCTTCACAGCTATGGTATCTATGAACCACAGCAATGACCAGCGTGACACAATACCTCTAACGGTGTAATGGTGGCGTTTATACCTTAATGGTAACCAACCATCTCTAATTGGACATAAGTCCCACTCAACAAGAGGGAAGACATGACTGGTACTGGAAACCTAGCCAAGTTCTCAGGGCTTGCAAAGCTTGGATGTTGAAGAACAACCTCCACTGTACTAAACTACTGTACTAAACCAGCATAATCCCTAACTACATTCTCCATATCTGTCCTTGTGCCCACAGACTATCCCTACCCTCATCAAAGAAACTTCTCTTTGCAACAGAGGAAGACTATTACAGAAAACCAAACTGATCAAAATTAAGAATTGTGATGCCTAGTCCCAACTGACACATCTACAACATGACTGATTGGCCTAAGGCTCAGAGATCACTGTGGGGAAAAGGATAGGAAAGATTCTAAGAGCCAGAGGAATGCCAAGATTTACTGAGGTTCTGTCTTCTGGAAATGTCAGAGAATCTACACCCATGAAGTCTCACTGAGAAGGTTTCCTAAACATGACCTGAACAAGATTCACACCAATGGACATGCTAACGTGGACAGGCTGAAGCTCATGAAGCCTCAGACACACGGAAGAACATCAGGCAACTAAGGATGCTAAGACAGGGATTAATACTCTTCCCAGGGAAGAGCACACCAAATGGTTATACAATGACAAATGGTCATCACTCTGTGTGTGTGTGACATCATATGGACTGATATGGATGCAAATATATTTTGCATCCATATGTGTGCGTGTGCAACATTGTATGGACTGAGCAGGTTGCATATGTGTGTGTGTATGTATGTGTGTATAAAACATGTAAAGAAAAAGGTCATTGCTCAGACCCTGAATAATCATTTAGCCAATGTAGCTCATGCCTTAGTTGTACAAAACTGAATTAATGCTCAACTAAAAGGAAACTTGATGGTGTTCAATCAGAGGATTGACCTCGTGCAGGAGCAAATGGATACCCTATGGCAAATCGCTCAACTTGTCTGTCAATGAAAATATGCTGGACTTTGAGTCACTAGCATATAACATGAGAATTTTTCCTGTGCTGCAAATCTGTCTAAACAATTGTCTAGCTATATTTTAGGTAATTGGACTGGAGAATTCGATGCTACGATGGAGCAGCTGAGAGTGGCCATTGTCACAGTAAATTCTACCAGAGTGGACGCAGGACTAGCCACAGGATTATCAACATGGATTGATGCAGCCATGAATCATCTGAAGGAATGGGCAGGCATGGGAGCGTTAGCAGGCCTTCTGGTGTTGGTCTCCTTGGTTTGCCTGTGGTATATATGCAAGATTAGAGTCTCACAACAGCATAATGCAGCCATGACCATTCAGGCCTTTATAGCCATTGAAGCAGGACAGTCTCCCCAAGCATGGTGGGCTACCATAAAAAGCTAAAATGTTACGCTCAGGATGCGAGGCTAAGCACTGCACTCAGGGTCAGCCGCTTTCGACCCAGAGAAGAGCATGTCTGATTGCATGCGGGTTGATGCCCCAGGTCCCGCCTCTGAGAAAAAGGGTCTGATGCTCTTTGGGTGGATGACACCTAAATGAACATCAGTACAAAGTCCCAATTTATTTCTAATATCAGAGATCAGACCTCTACTCTTGCCTGATGCGTCTAAAACAAAAAGGGGGAACTGTAGAGAGCTGCGGAATGCTATGCCTTAAAGATGGAGCTGGTTTCCACCTTCCACCTTCCTGATGGTGAGTACTCTCTGTCACAAACAATTCCACATTTGGCTAAGGCTGAGGATCTGGCTTGCTTCCATGTATGTGGACCTATCTGCATTGCCCACGTGGCACGCCTGGGTTGGCTACCCAGAGGCTATTTAAGTTGTGGGCTGGCTTTCCCCAGGGTCAGATGATTGTTCAAGGTTCCTGAATAAACTGCATTGAAAAAAAAAAAAAAGAAAAAGGTCATAAAATCGATTGAGAGCAAGGGGGATTTCATCAAAGAGGTTGAAGCAAAGAAGAGGAATGAAGGAAAATATAATTGTTTTACACACACATATGTGTGTGTATACATATATTCCCCAAAATATAAATACACCTGATTGGTTTGTCCAATGTTACTTGTGTCTTTGTGGGGGGGGGGATGTTTCTGCCTTCTGTTCAATAAAAAAGCATTTAGTTACTGCCAAGGTATTCATTCCACTGCTGTAAACTTAGGGTAATAGAAACCTGATGGTTGTTTTCTTAGTTCAAAAGCATAATTTTTCTTTTGTGTTCTATGTTATAGTTAAGGATCCATTTTCAAATCTAAGGTCTAAAAGATTACCTGTTATGGTTTCATTCTTGAACTGTCATTGATCTACTTTGAGCTATATTTTTTATCCTATATCTCTTATCTTTAATTTTTAAATTGTTTTGAGATTAAAATAAAATTAAATTATTTCTCACTTTCCATTTTCTTTTACACTCCCTTCCATCTATCCCTCCATCTACATTTTTCTCATTTCTCTTATTTTGAGACAGGATCTCAAGTTCCCAGTCTGACCTTAAATTTAGTATGTAGCCAAGGCTGCCCATGAATTTCTTCTGCCACCACCTACCATGTATTGAGAATACAAACATGAACAACCTTGCTCAGTTTGCACAGTGCTGGGAATTCAACCCAAGATCTTACGAATGTTTATGTTATACAATGCATGTTTATGGCATATCAACATTCTACCAGCTAAGCTACATTCCTACCCTGCTTTGTCTACCTGTTGCATGAGAGTCAACCAGCTCTTCTGGAATCTGTGAGTGGATATTTTTCATCACATTAATTTTTTTTCACGGATGAGATATGTAGAAGCAGAACTGTCCAGCACACGGTGAGTTTAAATCTAACCTGGGCAAGCAAAGACGCTATCTAAACACCAAAACCAAACAGGAGGCACATTTTTAAAAACCAGGAAAAAGTCGTATTTAATGTTTACCTAAAAATGCACATATAATATATGTAAGTATAGGTGTACATATAAACATAACTGAAGTGAAGTTATGCCACCAGAGGTGAAATGCCATGAAAAAAATAAAGTCCAAGTGCAAGGTATAAAAATTTCTCTTCATATTGTGGTCAGGAGACCCTCCCCTCCAATATAACATAGGCTTTTGCTGTTTCCCTTGGTTGCCTCACAGAATTTGATGACAGGATCCTTTTACTCAAGACACCACATACTTCAAGCTCAAGACATGAAAGAATCTAGAACTGTCCTTGGAAGCCTCTTCCCTAAAGACTAACTCTCTCTTTCTCTCTTTTCTCATTAAACTTGTTTTAATGGGTCTCAAAATTCTGTGACAGATTTTTGGTCAAGTTGTGTCCATTAAAAAGTACTGATTTTGAAAACTAATAACTTAAAACTGCCACACACACACACAAAGGTCCAGGAAACATTCTTCTTTTCTTCTGAAGGTTTTACGATGCATTGTTATCATTAACCAGTATTTTACTATTAAACTTAAATGGCCAATTGAGACAAACAGTTCTGAGACCATTTTTTCACCACTGATTAAGACAAAGAAAACAAACAAACAAACAAGATTAACGCTCACAGTACACAAAGGTGCTATGAAAGCTGTCAAGAGAGAAAAGCAATTCACCGTCCTACCCAGCCACAAAGCCTATGAACCATAACAATGACCAGCATGGATGGTATATCCTATGATATATTAATGGCTTTTTGTATCTTGGAGGTAACCGACACCTACCCAATAAAATGTAAAGGCTGCTCAGGAATAGGAAATTCATGCCTGCTACCATAAACCTAGCTAACTTCCTGTGGCTGGTAAGGTCATGGCCCCTAGAAGATAGCCTACTCTTGCCATTTGCTAAACTAGTGTAATTTCTACCTGCATTTTGAATATTTGTCCTTATATCCACAGAGAACTGTAGCTGTCGATCTGCAGCAAAGAAATCAAAGAAGCTTCTTTTTTTTTCTTTTTTTTCTTTTTCCTTTTGTGTATGTGTGTGTGGTTTTTGGAGACAGGGTTTCAATGCATAACCCTGGCTGTCCTGGTACTCACTCTGTGGACCAGACTGTCTCAGATTCACAGAACTCTGTCTGCCTCTACCACCCAAGTGTTGGGATTAAAGGTGTATGCCACCATCACCTGTCAAAGAAGCTTCTTTTTCATAGAAGACAGAGACTATAACAGAAGTCCACAACTGGACAAAATCTAGAGAACAAGCTACCATGGGGAGCCCACCACAATTGATATATATAAGACTGCTCTTATACCCAAGGCTCAGAGAACATGGTAGAAGAGAGGACAGGAAGCTTGTAAGAGCCAGAGGATCAGAATATCTGCTATGAGATATTCTTCTATACATATAATATCTTCTATACATATGACCAGAAAGCTACACCATAAAATCTCAACAATGTGGTTGCCTAAGCAAGGCCTATACAATGACAACACCAGTTAAAAACAATATGGGTAGTTCCACCCTAGGATGAAGAGCTATGTGTGATTAGTGGACGCTGAGAGGGGACTCAGCTTCTCCACAGACAATGCCCAGCAGGTTATCCAATCCCAAGTGGTCAGGCCTGAGCACATACATATACAAGCAACACTAATAGACTCAGCAGTTTGTATTTATATGTGTGTTTATATATACAGATATGTAGACTAGGTTGACAGGGAACTGGGGAACAATAGTAGGTGTTGGAGGGAAGAGAGCATGGCATAGAAAGTATGTAAATACAGCACTCATGTATGACATTGTCAAAAATATAATGAAATAAATGTCAGTAAAAACAATAAAACAGGCAAACAAAATAAACAGAGAAAAAGAAGGAAGGAAAAAAGAAGTAAAAAGGAAAAAAAAAGATTGAAGGCTCATGAGGCCTCAACCCTACACAAAGAACTATAAAAACCTAAGGGATGCTAATGATGGGAAAAACAGTCTTCCCAGGGAAGAGCATGCCAGTTGGTTATGTCCTAACAAATGGTCAGCCCTTAAATCATATATACAAGTAGTAGTATTCAGACTGAGCCGGTA
This sequence comes from Meriones unguiculatus, assembly GCF_030254825.1. Lineage (NCBI taxonomy): Eukaryota > Metazoa > Chordata > Mammalia > Rodentia > Muridae > Meriones > Meriones unguiculatus. The sequence continues at coordinate 74,262,712 of NC_083354.1, read as the reverse complement.
TTTAAGTATTGAGAAATGTATACACATAATTAGTATACAAGTATATTAGAAATATATATACGCACATGTATGTATATATGTCAATATCAATATCAACAACTAATTTTAAAAACATGCCATGAATCTGAAAGAGAGCAAGGACGGGTATATGGAAAGGCTTGGATGGAAGATAGGAAAAAAGGACATGATATATTTTATAATCTCAAAAGTAATTCTTAAAAAGAAAAAGGACGGGGCTGGAGAGATAGCTCCGTGGTTAAGAGTGCTGTCTGCTCTTCCAAAGGACCAGGGTTCAATTCCCAACACCGACATGGCAGTTCACAACTGTTTGTGATGCCAATTTCAAGGGATCTGACATCATCACACCAAATGCACATAAAATATAAATTAAATAAATTATTAAAAAAACAAAAAAGTCATTAAAAAAGTTTTTAAAAAAAGTAAAAGGCCAATACAGACAGAGCAAAGAATACTTGAGCATATAGCATGCTGCTAAAGAAAAATCAAAGTTCTGCTACTAACAATAACAAAATTTAAAAATTAAATATTTGCCATGGTATAAAAACTGAGAAATGAACTGAATAAAAGATAGTAAAGTCTAGGAGCTGAAAAGATGGCTCGGCAACTAAGAGCTCCTGTTGTTCTACAGAGGACCACAGTTAGGTTCCCATCACCCACATTAGGCAGCTGAAACAACCTGTAATTACAGCTCCAAAAGATCTGACACTCTCTTCTTACCTCTGGGGGCAACTACACATACAAGCACAGGAACACACAGACACACACACACACACACAGTGAAATAAATATATTTTAAAACACATCATTATAAAGTCTATCCTGAAAACTATCAAACAGCGCTTAGGAGAAGACATAATTATTATTTATGCAGATTAAATGTCTTCTGTGGAGAAGCCATTTCCTCCTCTGGGCAGCGAGAGTGCAGAAGGTTCTCCAGCATCATCTGACACACAATGCCCCATTTACCAACAACAAGCTACTCAAGCACCCTTCTGAGGACCTTGAGAGATGAAATGATGGTGGCAATATTTTCCTAGTGTTCTCTGAGTTACCCCGGGCCTTATACACTGCCTCAAACAGTGAGAGTATTCAGATCTCTCCTATCAAGGCACATTCATGGCTTGTGCCTGAGAAGTTTACTCATCTAACACTAAGGATGAGAAAACACAGACTCAGCCAGACTGCTTGTGTAAGCACACTCGGGCTACCTGGTAACTGGTCTGTCCCTGAGACCTCAAGAGACTGCAGGGAAGGCAGGGTGAGAAGCAGCTCCTGTTCTGCTGTGCTGAGCTCCAGCCTGCACACGGAGCACTTGGTGACACAGGTCTGATTCAGCTCCAGAGCTGGGTAGATGCTTTCAAGAAAGCCACTGCTGTTGGAAAAGCAGAACTCAATATTCTGTGAAGCTGAGAAGACTTCCATTAGGACCTGGAGCAGTGCTTGGTCTGCTGGGCCCATGTTGGCCACTGCAACTTCCAACCTAGGGATCTTGTGTGGCTTAGGTGACAGTTTCCAATACCCAGAATTTATTTTGGGTAGATGGCTGCGTTGGTTATTCAAAAAACTGTATAAATTCTCTTCGTTTTTAGCTAAAATTTCCTCCCATTCCTTCATATGTTCAAAGGCAGATGCTTAGTCCTCATCTATAGTTGGTGGCTGTAATGTTTCATAACACTTTTTCATGACTGAGTAATCTACATTAGGTGACATTTTATTTCCATTCATGGAGACTTTTATACTTGCCAACAGTAACAGGCTTTCTGGGTGGTCCCAAAAGTATTGGAAATTCAATACATTTAAAGCCAGTGTTCTCCCTCGAAGGAATTGCAAAAAAAAAAAAAAAAAAAAAAAAAAAAAAAAAAAAAAAAAAAAAAATGGAGAAGATGCAGAAACTGTGTTGCTTTCATAAGCAAAGTTTAGAGCAATGCCCAACAAATTTTCTGAAAAAATCGAGGAAAAAGCTACAGGAGAAAACTGCCACAATTTTTTAATTGACTGTGTTATCAAGGAAGGTTCTGGTTGGTGCTTTACACGATCCTCTTCTTCAGACATGTTCTTCAGCGACTCTTTCTCATCCACCAACTGAAGCAAATGAGACACAACTTCTGGCCCTGCCTTTGATGAAGGGTGGCTGGAGACATACTTCAAAAAGTTGTTGTAGGTGGTCAGAGCCTTCAAGGGCGAGTTAATTTGTCTCAAATAATGAATTCCCAGGTCTTGCTCTTCCTGCCTGTCTGAACCCAGGAGTTCAGTCAGCATCATGGCAGCAAGAAATTCTTGGAAGAGAGGACTTAAAAACCGGTAGACTGGTCTCAGTGGGCAGTGAATTTGCTCATCAAGCAGGTGGTCAGGTCTTCATCTTCATCCACTCCAGCCTCTGTGAGGTCATCATTGTTGAACTCAAAGCATGAAGAAAAACACCCTCTCAAGTCCAGCTGCCCACATGAGGACACAGTGGCCTTGAGGGCCTCAGCTGCAGCTTTGTACTTTAAGGACAAGGTACTTCATATAGGACTTGAAAACTGCCACATCATGAAAGGGCTGGTCAGAAGGATTTTGAAACCAGTCAGTACAGACTGCTGCCATGAAGAGAGGAGTTTTGTGAATTCCCTGTAAATCCACATTCTGTCCAAAGTAAACCATAAACTCTTGCAGAAGTGTTATACTCTGTGAGAAGACCTTCTGTAATACAGAGAGTGTATTATAAAAAGGAAACTCTTTGATCTCTAGAATTGTAACCAGATATGGATGGATGGACCTGGTCCTGTTTGTATGGACAGTGATCAATAAGCAGGTTCGTGACAAGTAGTTTTTTGTAATCAGTGTCTCTAGGGCTTGGGGGAGCGAGTCCACCCCATTATAGTCATCCAACAGGAACAACGCCTGGTGTTTTAACTGCTGGATAATGCTGCTCAGGCACGCTTCACTAATGCAGACTCCTGCCTCTAGGAGTTGGGCACAGATGATGCTGGCCAGACCCTGGTCTGGTCTGGTGGAACTAAGGGAGAGGTAGAAGACCAGCTGGAACCTGTTCAACAGGGGACAGCACCCTGATGCCCAGAGAAAAGCTATTTTCTTCAGGAAGGTTGTCTTCCCACTGCCAGCTTCCCCCTCCACACACATGACCGAGCTGAGATTGGCGAAGACCTCGGGGATTGTCAGGGCACCTTGCACTGGCCTGCTGATGTGCTTTGAAACTATGGACACATAACAGCCAAGCAAGTGGTCAGTGCCTTGGCTAGAGCACACCTCTGGCAAATTCATGTGGCAGAAAGTGGCTTTGGTGTAGGCGCCTTGCAGCTGCTCACTCAGACTCTTTGCCTCTTGAAACCACTGGGCTTCCCTCAGAGCCAAGCCTGTGGAGAGAAGGGAGGCAGAGGACGATGTACCTTCACATCTCTTTGATTGCTTTGCTTGTCTGCTAAGGGTGAATTAGGACTCTCCTCTCCTTCATACCCCCCCTTCATACCCTAAGACCCTCTCACCTTTCCATAGCATCAGAATGTGGGGTACTATGTCTAAGGCCTCTCATTTGGCAAGGACTTGGATATCCTGGCAAGCTAATTTCCCTTTAGGATCTCAGGAGACCAGCCTGCTGCATGATGCCTTTAACACTGGCTGATTTGGATCTGGCATGAGGACCGCTGTCTGTAGTCCTGCATTCACTCTCAAGATGCCATGGGAGTGCTCTCTCACCCACGGCTCCCTTCACCTCAGTGCTCTCCTCTAGGAGCTCCTTGGACAATTATAAACACACTTTCCTGTCCAAAGCCCACGTACAAATACACAGAATCCCATGTGCTTTCACGTTCTTACGGGCCTTGGTGGGATGAACTGGGTCCTCGTGATTGCTTTCACTTGTGATTTCCTTTGAAAGGGAAATCCTTTATTAAATTAAAATTTGCATGATAGTGAGACATTATGTTATCATTGAGAACCCAAAGTCTTCTAGACTTCACTCTGTTTATGGCATGTATTCTACCAACTGAACAACATTTCCAGCCCTTGCAATGTCATTTGGACATTTTGAAATTCACAAATACTGTACACATATCACTTCAACCCAGAGTTGATTATCTTTTCAGTTTTCACCCTTTTTTCTTCATTTTTTCCAGTTTGTTTGTTGTTGGTTTTTTTTTTTTTTTTTAGAGATGGGGTTTTATAGTATAATCCAGGCTGATCTTGAACTCACAACCATCTTCTTGCCTCAGCTTCCAGAATGCTATATTGTAGACATGAGCCATGATTCCCAGATTTGCTTTTGCTTTGTGGGAAGGCAATCATAGCACACGTACCAAACAATTGCAGCATGCAGCAGTTGGTATGCCGATTGAATTCATAGTTGTGTCTTATGTTGCAAAAATAGATTTCCTGATTTACTACTTGGCATTTGGTTTTGTTCACCAAGCACATTCATAGGCCAGAAATATATCTCACTTCAGAGTGCTTGTGTAGCACAAAAGGGGTCTTGGTTTCAATACAAGAAACAACATCAAAAGTCAAATCAGCTGGATATGGGTGCAGATAGTTGGAACCATAGCATTTTTAAGGCCGAGGCAGAAATCACAAGTTCCAGGTCAGGTTTGACTACACAGAAAATTCAAGAGCAATCTTAGCTGAAAATCTGAAAATCTGTCTCAAGCAAAAGTCCAACCAAGGAAAAGGACACGTGACTTTAATGTTCAAAAGTTCTAGCAGAAAGTCAAGCCTACTGCCCTACAGGAAAAGGGCAGACGGAATGTGTTTAGTCTACATTTTAATCAAGTTGAAGTCTAAAAGAGTCTCAAGGGTCTGCTGCTTCTGGGAAAAGGGCTCACTGTTCACTATGATGCCCCATCTATAGCTATCATGTGACAGTTGCTTCTTAGATTCTCGTGGACTCTATCTAATTATGATACATTTACAGTTGACAATCACAGCTCAACCCCACAATCTTGTGTTGCTGAGTCAGAGAAGGGGCGGGGCTCATTACCATGGCTTCCAGAAGTGCATGGTGGCTCTCAAGGGCTGGAATCACTTCTGCAGAGGACTTCAAGTTTTGAAGAAATACACAATTATGCAGAGAAGATAAAGTCATGAAATGGTTCCATGCAGTTAAGTGTCTGCATTAGCTTTATGGAGAACATGAAGATTCAGGACCAGGAATGAGGCAGAAAGTGAACATTTTCAGTGACTCTGTCAGTCTTGCATCCTGTATAACCTTCAGTCTCTGGGTTCCAATAACAATGCATGTGGTTTGTAAAGTAATGGTGAAGATATTCAGGAAATGTTTTGGGGTGAGAACAGAGTTAGTGCCTGTCCGTGAAACCAGCTAAAATAATCTTAAAGAATATAAAATAGTGACACAGCACTGTGGGTGCAGAGGCAAGAGGATAACTTGGGCTCGCTGGATGCCAGTAGGTTCAGAGAGAGACCCTGCTTCAAGGGAACAAGAGGATGACATAAAGGAGAGGATAATCCCTGTTTCCCTTTGGCCCTATGTAGAACACACAGTGCACACACAAACACACATTACCTAAGCGAACATGATAAAAAATAAATAAAATTTCACAGATTAAAATATGAGAAAACTATAGAGTCATGGAAAAAGAACAACAAAGGACATTAAAAAATACTAAACAAAGTGTGCAATTAAAAATTTAGTTAACAATAATTTTTAACCATTTCAACTCTTGTCAAACTGTCAGAAACAAACCCACAAAATCTGAGTGTGCCAACTACATGAAATTCACATTAAGAATAAAAACATAGTTATCACACAGTTAAATAAAAATTTGATGCTTGCTGCACAAACATGGAGACTAGGCTCAGTTCTCAAGCACCTGTGTAACAGCGAGGCAATAGGGACAGTGTAATCTTAGAGAAGGAGAGACAGGAAGACTGTAGGGGCTCACTAACCAGCCAGTGAGTCTCATTGACCAGCTCCAGGCTTAATGAGAGACCTGTCTCACAAAATAAGTTGGACAGAACTACAAACCTATTTCTGAATACACAGAGCATGTTGCTTTCAGGATAGAGAGAAATCAAGCTAGAACTGACTCAGAATTTCCTCCCTGCTACCTTTCTGTCACAGTACTGGAAGAGGTTTTGCAGTCTGCTGGGGGAGGAAGGCCACCTGCATTCTACAACATCACCATCATGCCAGACAAGATGAGGCCAATGGTGAAAAGTGGCCTAAATCTTTAGGGATAACCAACTGCTTTTGTATTGGAATTGAGGCTGCTTAACAGATGCTCCAAAAGTGGTCAAGCTGGGTGTGGTGGGGCAGGCCTGTAAATCTCAGCACTTGGGTGTCAAAGACAGGTGGATCTCTGAGTCAAAGCCCAGACTGATCTACATAGCAAAGTCAGAATAGAAAGGGCACCACAGTGAGACCCTATTTCAAAAAGGCAAAATGAAAGAAAACAAAAACCTAAATTAAGCCTGGTAAAAAGCACATGGCCCAGAAACTCTCTAAAGGTCTTAGCAGGGAAGGGTCTAGGAATGCTATCTGGCTTAATGGACATCCTGTCAAAATTCCTTCTAAATATTTATGTTCCTATGCAACGAATGCTGCTGCTTTGATCCTTGGCTACATAAGCTTCTCACTGTAGTACAGAGAATACTTGGTTATTGAGTGTTGAGCCATATATACGAGAGGTCTATGTCAACCTCACACCAAGGCTCTGGGAGCATCTGATGGCACAGCCATATCCATTGGAAACAGCAAAAGTCATGAAGCCTGCACAGCTGTTTGACAGGGCTCTAGCATAGGTGAAACAAATGCAGCAATCATTTTCATTCTTTCCCTCTTTTGTAGGTTTTTAGGATCTATGTGTTTTATTGGGGGGGTGCATTCAGCATTATGATTTTTTTCTGTCTTTTCCCAAGAAAATTATGTCTGAGTTATTTCCTTTTAGAAAAAATAACAGTATCTGGCCACTGTTGTAAAGGTTTCTTATGCTTTGGAGATCACTGAGCACAGATTAGGATGTAAGCTAGAAACTATTTCATGAAGCCGTTACTACAGGAATATTTTGTGGATATCTGCCCTTAAGCAAACTCAAACAGTGTAATTGGTACAGGGAAAACAAAGATAAGGACAAGCTCTGACTGGCCAGAAAACCAGGTAACAGATTCAAGGCCTCCCTTTACAATACGCTTAGAACTCTCTGAAAATGTAGTTTACAGATAGGGGGTCATACAGGGTACACCCCTGGAGGAAGAGAACTCAGTAAATAAGACAGATTGACTAAAATAACTTGTTCCTACTTTATAGTGTAGATGATGACACAAGTAGTAAACGGAGTTAGGTATTAATATTTGCTCTTCATTAAAAAAAAAAGTTCAGGTGTTTTCTGTTTGTCTGGAGTGCCTTAAAACTACAAATACTGCCTGCCTAAAAGCAGGCTGTTACATAAGAAATGTGGTTGCTTTGGATAAGACAATCTTTAGATTCTATAACTTGGAGTTATAAGGCTTATAATAAGCATAAATCTGTTCTGTTTATATTTTCTAATCATGACTGAAGTTGTAACACTTCGTAATGAAAAATCAAACAAATCATCTGCACTTCTTGGATAGGTTAGTCTGTCATTAGTCTGTCTTTGTTCTATGAAACCTTTGTAATAAAGAAGCAATCTCATTACTAGTCAATCAGAACTGCAAAATTCCCCTGAGCACCTCTCCTGACTCATTCCTCTCTCCCTTGCCAATTATCTCCTCTGCACACCACTCTCTGTTGCTCTCATTCATCCATAATCGCTGATCAATGTGGCAGAGCTTTCTGAGCCACGATTTGGAAGCCTGTTCTTTTTTAAAAAGTATTTCATTCTTTGGAAATCACAGATGTGTGTACAATGTATGTGGATTATATCAACCCCCATTGCCTTTCTTCAGTTTCCCCAGACTCCTCCTAAAGTGAGGTTGCCTCCCAGCTTCGTATCCTCTTTTAGCTGAATTCAATTAGTGCCGCTCAAGTGTGAGTGGACACGGGGCCATCCAGCAGAGCTCAGGAAATCTCAAGGCCCATGGGCTGAACAAGTGTCAACAGCTCCCCTCCTACGGGGGGGGGGGGAGCTTGGCTTGGCTGGATTTGGCACAGGCTTGTATGGATAGGCAACCACGGCAACTGAATTCCGGAGGGAAGGACCCTGCTGTGCACAAAACAAGACAAACCCAAGACAAAGTCCTCTACAACCTCTGGCTCTTATGACCTCTTGGACTCCACTTCTGCAATGGCCCCTGAGTTTGGGAGAAGGAAGTGTCCTCCTTAGGAATGAGCAATCAATGTCACTTATTGTCTGCACTTTGACCTTGTTGTAAGTCTCTGGAATTCTATTCTTGTTAAGGTCTGAATTTATGTTCATTCCAGACTCCCATTAGCAACTGAGAGCCTTGGGGTGTCCTAGAGAGACACTTGGAAGAAAGGATATGGTCATTGTTGCCAATTGTAAGTTTTCATCTTGCTGTTGTCTATCTAAACAAAAGCTGGGGCTAAAGAGATGGCTCAGTGGTCAAGAGCACTGGCTGCTCTTCCAGAAGGCCAGAGCTCAATTCTCAGTACCCACATGACAGCTCACAACTGTCTATAGCTCTTGCTCCATGGGATCTGACTTCCTCACACATGCAGATGAAACACCAATGTATAAAATAAAAATGAATAAGCTAAAAAACAAAAAAATATTGTGTGTGGTGGAGCATGCCTGTCATCCAGCACTTGGGATATGGAGGCAGTTGGATAAGTTTAAGACCATCCTCCCTAAACACTGAGTTGGAGGTCATCCCGGGTTATCTGGCACTCTGTCTCAAACACCCCTCTACCAGCTGACCAGCCCCCCAACAAACATAGCAGGCAAGCCAGTCGATTATGGTAGCACATGGCTATGCATGTAGTATTCATGAGAGTAAGGTAAGAAGATGTGAGTTCAAGGGAAATCTGAGCTATACTTCAAATCAAGATCAGCTACACAGCAAATTTTTTAATTGTTTTTTTTTTCTGAAACAGGGTTTCTCTGTGTAGCCCTGGCTTCCTAGGACTCACTCTGTAGACATACTAGAATTCTGTCTTAAACAATGTGAGGGCTGGAGCAGTAGTTCAGTGGCAATGTGCTGCTTCTCAGTCATGACACTCTGGATTCAACCTCCTGTCCCCTTTCACACACACACAACAGACATAGAACTAAAATAAAAAGAAACAACAAACAACTGAAGAAGAACAGGCAAAGTTGAAGGTTCATGTAGATGTGTGTGTGCGTGTGTTTGGTAAAAGGACAGTGAACTGAAAATCAAGAATGTGTTTGCCCCTGGATGAGGAGGGCAGCATCCTCAGGACAAGGGAGTGGCAAGGTGGCCTCTGAGGCATTGAGAGACCTTGACTTCTTGACTTTAGCACTCAACTCAGCTCCTAGGCTTTATTGTTATTGTCCTTTAAACTAGATCCATAACTACAGTACATACACATTACGTATGCTAGTTTTAATTAAAATAAAACAAAGTTTGTTGATAGATTCTAGAACAAGTTTTAAGTACAACCAAATTCTCTTCCAATTTGCCACACAGGAATTGAGAAGAAGGACCTGGCATTCTCAACTATTTTCTACATACAACTAAAAAAAAAAGAAAAAAAGTGGGGCCTGAAAATGTTTCCATGGGAGAACAGTCACTGCTCCTGTGGAGGACTCAGGCTTGCTTCCCAACACCCATATCAGGCAGTTCACGGCCTCCTGTAACTCAGTTCTAGGATATTTGATGCCATCATTCTGACCTCTGTGGGTACCAGGCATGCAAGCAGTGCAGATATACATGCAGACAAAACACCCAAAAGTCAAATACTTTGAAAAGTAAAAGAAAAAAGTGACCACTGCTGTCACTCATCTTCTAACTTAAAATGAGATGAAAATGTTCTATGTATTTATTTATTTATTCATTTATTTATTTATTTATTTATTTATTTATTTATTTAAAACCAGGAGAAATCTTGCTATATAGCCCTGGGCTAGCAGAAAACATGTGATTTTAGAAGGAAGAGAGCTGAGAAGAGCTAGAGAGAGATAAGAGAAGGTAATGGGAGGACGGTGGTGAGCATGATTGTAGCAAACTGTAATATATATATAACATATATGTAAAACATAATGTATATATATGCCGTGTTATTGTATGTATTAATGTACACTAAGAAAACATTTTTAAGGAATATTTTAAGTGATTCAGATACTATTAGCATGCTATCTCAAGACCAGATGGTTATTTAAACCTTTACATTTAAATGTTAATAATTAAACTTAAATCAATTTAGAGCACTTTTAGGTATGTGTTGGATGGAAAGAAAACACACTGGTGGAACTGAACACAGACTGCCGAGGTACCAACACAGTTGCAGATTTTCCTGCCTTCCAAGGGAAACCAGATCAAAAGACTCTTGTTTCTTAATTACAAGTGCTGGATTTCAAAACAGATCAACTTTAGGATAATTCATATCAAAGTATTTAATATAAAACAAAACTACATTTTTCGTCATTCAGCTTCCTGAGACCTAGGACTTCATGTGTCAACCACCTTGCCTAGAAATACCCACTTTTCAATCTGCGCATATTGATATTTATCTTTGAAAATTCTAATTACTACATAATGACAAATTTCATTGTGCAAGTGGACCTTTCTAGGGTTTTCTTATGTAGAAGAGGAATAAAAATACATTTGAAGACTGACAGAAAAGGGGTGAGAGTAGCTCTATAGTAAAGTGATTGCCTGGGGTGCTTAAATCAGTTCTTCAACCAACAACACTGGAAAAAGAAAACCACTGAGGAAATATTAGACAATAGAAATAGAAACCCATAAAGCATTCTAAAAGGAGGTGAAAAGAAAAACTAGTTTGTACTCAAAAAAATCAGAAAGGCCTAGAACTGGCAGACATGATGTGCTCTCAGCAGTGGGCTTAGGTGGCTGAGGCAGGAGGATCATGAGATCAAGTCCTACTAGAATTGTTATAACAGTCTGTGCTACACAGATCCTGTTTTTAAAAGTGTGTACATAGATCCAACAAAAAACTATGATCTTACTATGATGAGTAAAAAAGCTAGACAGGGAGAGTATCAAGAGGGAAAAGAAATAAAGATACATGGATACATTCTTCACAGTGGGAACCAGAGAGTGAGCAGACACTACCCACAGATAACAAACCTGGACAGTGAGGGAATAACAGATGAAGTGAGTTCAAAGTCAACAGAATTCACTTTGCTCACTTTGAGAAAAACTTGGTGTGGTCTACTAATGGGTCGTCACCTTCCTCCCACTTCTCCATACATCCTCCACAGGAAAAACACCGGACAAGGTCCTTTATGCCTAGGAAAAGGAGATGGGGTCAGCTCAAGAGCACATACACCTGTTAACTCACAAGAATTCGACACCAGATTTCACTAGTGAAATCCTGCTTGCTCCTCCAGTTGGATTATGTGGCAATACCACGCACAGGAGGCAAGAGTTCACACAGGACTCTTGGTCCTTCCATGGGGTGGTCAGCAACAGTCAGCAACAGTCACTGAAGGTTCCCGTGCACCGTGTGCTTTGATGAAACCTGTCCCAAACCATCATCCTGAAAGATTTGCCATCAGCATCTGGAGTAGGAGCTTCATGAGAGCAGAGATTTCTGTCTGTTCTGGACAATGATGACATATGGGACATTCACAGACATAGGCAACCAACAAGATTGCTTACTGAGTAAATTGGAAGAATATACTTGTAGCTGGGGCAGGATGGAAGAGCAAACTTAGGAGCCTCTATGAAAGGCAGATTATGAAGAACCCCTGTCTCTGCTCACATTATTGCCAGCTCTCCTCCCCTAGAAATAGGAGCACTTCATCGGTGAAACTCAGGCAAGGCTGGCAAGAGAAGACAATGCGGTAAGACAATGTGGGTGGTGAGTTTTGTGACAGTGGAATAGGCCTGTCAGATGAAGTGACCTCAGGATCCCCAAGCTCAGAGGCTGAGTACCGAGGGAACTATGGAAAGCTGAAGGTCTTATGAGGCCCCAAAGAGATCTATGACAAATGAAAATAAAGAAAAGTGCAAGTCCGGGATTAGACTACCTGTCAGACACAAAATACTGACTATTTCAGGTGCTAAAGAGATGCTCAGCATAAAGAGCACTGGCTGCTCTTGCAAAGGAGTCAGGTTTGTTTCCAGCACCACATGCTGGCTCACGGCAACTATATCTCCAGTTCCAGGATCCAACACCCTGGCTAGCCTCTGAGGGCACCAGGCAGGCATGTGGCAAATGTGCTTACATGCAGGCAACATTCACACATAGAAATGTAAAATTAAAGGGGAAAACCCTGACTGACCTGTGTAGAAAAGGCCTGCTTTGACGAGAGCTTCAACAGCCTCAGGTGACTTGTGGGGCCAGTCCTTAAAAGTCTCCTTCATCAAGTCTTTTTTTTTTTTTTTAATTTAATTTTATTTATTTTTTATCAGTTACATTTTATTAACTCTGTATCCCAGCCGTGTCCCGATCCCTCATTCCCTCCCAGTCCCTCCCTCCCTCCCTCCCTCATCTCCACCGTGCCCCTTTCCAAGTCCACTGATGGGGGGGACCTCCTCCCCATTCATCTGATCCTGTTTTATCAGGTATCTTCAGGACTGGCTGCAAAGCCCTCCTCTGTGGCCTAACAGGACTGCTCCTCCCTTCGGGGGTGGGGAGACCAAAGAGCCAGTCATCGAGTTCCTGTTAGAAATAGTCCCTGTTCCCCTCACTTTGGGAAACCAATTGGTTACTGAGCTACCACAGGCTACATCTGAGTGGAGGTTCTAGGTTATATCCATACATGGTCCTTGGTTGAATGTCAGTCTCAGAAAAGACTCTGTGCCCAGATATATTTGGTCCTTGTGGAGCTCCTATCCTTTCCCCATCAGACGCTTTCTAAGACAAATAGGAATAGTGCTTCCTCCAGACCCAGCTATACCACTGCTAGGTATATACCCAAAGTTTGTTCAAGTACACAAAAAGGACACTTGCTCAACCATGTTTATAGCAGCTCTATTTGTAATAGCCAGAACCTGGAAACAACCCAGATGTCCATCAACGGTGGAATGGGTACAGAAATTGTGGTATTTTTATACAATGGAATACTACTCAGCAATCAAAAAGGAGGAAATCATGAAATTTGCAGGCAAATGGTGGGATCTAGAAAAGATCGTTCTGAGTGAAATATCCCAGAAGGAGAAAGACAAACACGGGATATACTCACTTATATAGACCTATAAGATATGATAAACATAATGAAATCTATACACCTAAAAAAGATAATCAATTGAGCAGACATGGTGTAAGATGATCAATCCTCATTTAGAAAGACAGATGGGATGTGCATTGAACGTATGACAGGAGTCTACTGAGCGCATCTGAAAGACTCTAACTAGCAGTGTTTTCAAAGCAAAGACTCATGACCAAACCTTTGGCAGAGTACAGGGAATCATAAGAAAGAAGGGGAGTTAGTCTTCCTCAAGTCTTCATTAGCAAAGACGCTGTCATTGCAGTAAGCTTGGGTAAAAAGATGTGGGTGAGAAGAGCAGGCTTTGATAACAAAGTTCAAGTTAGTTGTGTGTATAGGTGGAATGATGTCATGATCTGTGCTTGTGTCAGAATAATTGAGGGTGGTTAGAAGAGCAGGAAGAAATAAGAGGTACAAGAAAGACCATGTTAGAACTGCTGGAGCAGAGTGGAAAACACTGGGGTATTCCATCCATTCGATTCATTTCTGTGCATGGTCATTGTGTTAAAGTGTAACTTAATACTATCCCCTGGTCATCTAGCATCAGGATAGAAGAATATTGAGAGGAGATTGCTATTTCCAGAGTCAGTGTGAAGATTTGAGAAAGGTCATTTCTCCTGTGGCTTTCTTAAAAACAGTCATTTTGATGGCTTGCTCTTTGAGATCACCACACTGGGAAGAACACTCATCCTGGCCCTGGGCCAGGTCTTCTCCACACGGTGAGGACTTGAAAATTAAAGTGTCCCAACCTTGGTCTGACAAGTTTCTCAAGATGAAAGCTTGCTGTGTTCACACATAATCCTAGATTCCCCCTTTTTTTCCCTTTTGCTTTAAGTATTTCTTTGAAATTTGAAATACTACACTTTAATTTAGCCAGAAAAATATTTTTAGTGTCTAGAACCTTTTATTGACTTTTGCCTTCTATTAAGCCACAATCTATTCATAGCGAATAGATTCTACTGTTTTTCTTTTTTTTTCAACAATGTATCCTATATATATTATTTTTTTAATTTTTATTAATTACATTTTATTCACTTTGTATCCCCCCCATAAACCCCACTTTCCTCCCCTCCCAATCCCACCTTCCCTCCCCTTTCTCCACACATGCCCCTCCCCAAGTCCACTGATAGGGGAGGTCCTCCTCTCCTTTCTTCTAATTCTAGTCTATCAGATCTCATCAGCAGTGGCTGCATTGTCTTCCTCTGTGGCCTGGTAAGGCCGCTTCCCTCTCAGAGGGAGGTGATCAAAGAGCACCTACTAGAATCTGTACACCTAAAGAAACTAATCAAGAGGGAGGACTCTAGCTATAATGCTCAATCTCCATCCACAAAAGGCAAAGAGGATGGATATCAGAAGAAAAAGAAAACAGGAAACAAGTTAGGAGCCAACCACAGAGGGCCTATGAAAGGCTCTGCCCTGCAGACTATCAAAGCAGATGCTGAGACTTATGGCCAACTGTTGGGCAGAGTGCATGCAATCTTATGAAAGAAGTGGGAAATAGTGAGATCTGGAGAGCACAGGACCTCCACGAGGAGAGCAACAGAACGAAAAAATCTGAGCACAGGGGTCTTTCCTGTGACTCATACTCCAACCAAGGACCATGCATCGAGATAACCTAGAACCCCTGCACAGATGTAGCTCATGGCAGTTCAGTGTCCAAGTGGGTTCCATAGTAATGGGAACAGGGACTGCCTCTGACATGAAATGATGGGCCTGCTCTACTGTTTTTCTTAGTTCTCACAAGTATGTTTCTCTGTTTGGAGCAGGTTGGCACTTGTGTCTTTCTTTGGCTTCCTTCTTTATCTGATCATTTCCTTCACCTGTATTAGGATGCTGTCTCAGGACTATGTTGTCCTCTAGCTTCCAACATTCACACATGGACCCATGCATATACATATACATTAGGGAAATAACTGAGTGTAAATTGGGTTTTTTTTTTCTTTGTTTTAGAGACAGATTTTCTTCATGTAGACTTGTCTGTCCTGGACTAGTTTTGTAGACCAGGCAGGTTTCAAATTCAAAGATCCACCAGCCTCTGCCTCCCTGAGTGCTGGGATTATAGGCATGTGCCACAGTGCCTGACTGGGTGTCAATTTTATAAAGATTTACTTTTAAGGATTCATTTATTTTTATTTTTGATGTAGGTGTTCTGTCTGCGTGTTTGACTGTACCACATGTGTGCAGTGGCCAAGGAGGTCAGAGGACGGTATTGGATCCTCTGGAAATAGACTTGAAGAGTTGTCAGCTACTACAAGGTGCTGGGAACCTAACCTGAGTCCTTCTCAGGAGCGTGAAGTACATTAACTGCTCAGCCATTTCCCCCAGCCATAAAGTAAGAAAACAAAAAACAAACTAAAGTCATACCATGATGGAGAAATCACTTATAAAAATATTTTTTGAAGAAAGATGATGAGGGCTGAAGAGATGGCTCAGTGGTTAAAAGCACTTTCTACTCTTTTAGGGGACCTGAGTTCGGTTCCCAGCACCCACATCAGACAGCTCACAAATGCCTGTTACTCCACCTCGAAGGGATCTGATGCCCTTGTCTGGCTTCCAAAAGCACCTGTATATATGTAGCGTATGCACAGAGAGAGAGAGAGACAGAGAGACAGAGAGAAAGAGAGACAGAGACTGAAATACAGACAGAGAAAGAGAGAGAGAGAAACACAAAAAGAAAGAACCAAACAAAGCCTTTGGAATGTGCCTGAGGTTTTACCTGATACCATAGGTAATTCTCTTCTGACCCAGGAATTCACAAAATGTTCTCCCTGGGGAAAGAAATTCAGGTTACTGCCTGATTGGGTGACTTACAAGATATACATCTATCTGTGGCCTGCAACACAAGGTCTTCCCAAACTGAAGTGAATTTTCATTCAAGCAGCAGAATTTGAGCAAAGCAGCCCTTTAATTTTGGTTTGATTTCTATTGATCTTGTAAACTTTTATGCAGTGCCAAACATCAGTGAAATGGAAGCTTCTCAGGTTCACTCTTACCATACACCCTGCTCAACCACAGAACTGCAGTTACATACAGAGGTGTATTTTGACTCATGAGGAACTGAGATATGGGAAGGGAGCCTCGATCAAAAGAACCTCTCCAATTAAGCAGCTCTCCCTCTAAGAAAACTGCACCCCAACTGTCAGCCCATGCCCAGTCACACAATACAGTCTCCTTTGGCTTCAGTTTGAGGTGGGCTCCCACTGCTTGCCACTAGGATGTCCTTACTAGTTTAAGGGTGTAAATAACCAGGTTCAGGAGCCAGCTTTGAGTACCCTGCCCCTGCCATGTACTAGACAGAAAATTGAATCAGACATCCAGATGGAGGTGGCAGGAGATAGCTAGAGTAGTGAGTGGACTCACTCAGAGGGAAGACGAAGGAGGCAGCAGAATCAACCCAAAGCCAGCCTGGAAACTGTCTTAAGTGGTTCCAGCTTCACAAGACAAGAGTTTTTTTCCTCTCTGCAGAGAAGAGGCAGGACAATGACAAGAGAAAGGAAGAAAAATACAGAGTATTTGGGAAAACAAACAAGCAAACAGAAATGAACATCACCCTGATGAATCACATATTATTAGGTAACAAACATATGCTATTAGAAATGGCCCTTGTAAATTACCGTTACATGAACAAATCCCTCGTAGCTTTGAATATACTGGGCAATTTCCTCTGACGATTTCTTGCTTTGAAGAAATTCACATCTATAATTAAAAATATAATTAAAATATACTCCAAGTTCCTGGGGCTGTTCCATTTCCCAGGACCCACATCAATCTGCAGCCCTAGAGACCAGCACAGATCAGGGACCAACAGGTGAAACCTCCCCTACACTTCCCCATCTAGTGGCCTGCCAGTAGTAGTGATTTGGTCTGCCCAGAGTGCTTGAGCTCCACTTCCCTATGAGCACTAAACTTCAGTTTCCCCAGCCTGTGCCATTTACCGGGACCCGCTCCAATCTGTGGCCTTGGAGATCAGCATTGATCAGAGAACAACATCGAGGATCAGGGAGTAGCAGAACTGCATGGATCAGGGAGGAGTAGGACAACCAGAAGACTGAGGCCATCTGGGACCAAGATCTCCACCTATAACTCCAGAGACCTGCTACCATCAGAGACCACCAGACCTGCTAATACTAAAGTCAACCAAATGACTAAGAATTAGTACAAGAACACAAGCAACAAATCCCAGGGCTATGTGACATCACCCAAACCCAACTATCCTACCACAGCAAGTCCTGGGAATACTATCACACCAGAAGCACAAGAAAACAATCTTAAATCTGAGGTTGTGAAAACAAATGATTAAGGCCTTAAAAGAAGTAAATAAATCCCTCAAAGAAATTCAGGAAAATACAATCAAACAGGTAAAGGAATTGAATAAATCCCTCAAAGAAACACAGAAAAAAAAAAGCCAAATGGGAGAAGGAAAAGAATAAAACTGTCCAAGACCTAAAAAGGGAAATAGAAGCCATAATGAAAACACAATCTGAGGCAATCCTGAAGATGGAAAACCTAGGGAAGAGAACAGAAACTACAGATAAAAGCATCACCAACAGAATACAAGAGATGGAAGAGAGAATCTCAGCTGTAGAAGATACTATTGAAGAAATCGATTCATCAGCCAAAGAAAATGTTAAATATGAAACATTCCTGACACAAAACATCCATGAAATCTGAGACAATACCAAAAGACCAACCTTAAGAATAATAGGAATCGAAGGAGAAGACTTGAAGCTCCCAGGCCCAGAAAATATTTTCAACAAAATCATAGAAGAAAACTTCCCCAACCTAAAGAAAGGGGTGCGTATAAATATACAAGCCTACAGAACACCAAATAGACTGGACCAGAAAAAAAAATTCTCCCATAACATAATAATCAAAACAGTAAATGTACAGAACAAAATAGAATATTGAAAGCTGAAAGGGGAAAAGGCCAAGTCATATAAAAAGGCAGACCTATCAGAATTAAATCTGAATTCTTACCAGATACACTAAAAGCAAGAAGGGCTTGAGCAGCTATGTTACAGACACTAAGACACCACATATGTCAGCCGTGACTAATATGTCCAGCAAAACATTAATCAACATAGAGGGAGAAAGCAAGATATTCTATGATAAAAACAAATTTAAACAATACCTAACCACAAATCCAGCCCTACAGAAGGAAAACTACAGAGGGAAAACTGTAACCCCAGCAGGCCAATCACACCCAGAAAAACACAGGAAACAAATAACCCCACAACAATAAACCAAAACAGGGAAGGGGCACATACACACACACACACACACACACACACACACACACACACACACAGCACCACAAAAACCACCACCACCATCAAAATAATGGGAATCAACAACCAGTGGTCATCAATCTCTCTCAACATCAATGGCCTCAACTCCCTGTTAAACATACACACACACACACTCAAACACACACGCTAACAGAATGGATATGTAAACAGAACTCCTCATTCAGTTGCTAACAAGAAACACACCTCAGCAACAATGATAGACATTACCTCAGAATAAAGGGCTGGAAAAAGGTTTTCCAAGTAAATGGTCACAGAAGCAAGCTGGATTGGCTATTCTAATATCTAATAAAATACACTTTCATCCAAAATTAATTAAAAGAGATGAGGAAGGTTACTTCATACTCATCCAAGGAAAAATCGACCAAGATTATATTTCATTTCTGAACATATATGCCCAAAATGCAAGAGCACCCACAGTCATAAAAGAAACATTACTAAAGCTTAAATCACATGTTGAAACCCACATGTTAACAGTGGGAGGTTTCCAACACATCTCTCTCACCAAAGACAGATCATCGAGACAGCAACTAAACAGAGAAATAATGAAACTAATTGACGTAATGAGTCAATTGGACCTAACAGAGATCCACAGAACATTTCACTCAAACACAAAAGAATATGCCTTCTTCTCAGGACCTCTTGGAATCTTCTTTAAAACTGACCACATACTCAGATGCAAAGCAAGCCTCAACAAATATAAGAAAATTGAAATGACACCTTGTATTCTATCAGACTACCATGGATTAAAGCTAGACTTCAACAATAACAGAAACAATAGAATGCCTACAAACTCACAGAAATTGAACAACTCTCTAGCTAATGACTACTGGGTCAAGGAGGAAATAAAGAAATTAAACGCTTTCCAGAATTCAATGAAAATGAAAGCACAACATATCCAAACTTATGGGACACAATAAAAAAAGTACTAAGAGGAAAGTTCATAGCACTATGTGCCTTCATAAAGGAATGTAGAGAGCTTATACAAGCAACTTAATAGCACAATTGAAGGCTCTAGAAAAATGGAAGCAAACACACCCAAGAGGAGTAAGCATCAGGAAATAATCCAACTCAGGGATGAAATCAATAACCTAGAAACAAAGAGAACAATACAGAAAATCAACAAAACCAAGAGCTGATTCTTTGAGAAAATCAACAAGATAGACAAACCCTTAACCAAACTAACTAAAAGACAGAGGGAGAGTATCCAAATTAATAAAATCAGAAATGAAAAAGGGGATATAACAACAGAAACCGAGGAAATCCAAAGAATCATTAGATCATACTTCCAAACATGTATGCCACAAAATTAGAAAATCTAAATGAAATGGATGATTTTCTTGATAGATACCACTTACCAAAGTAAACTCAAGATCAGGTTAACAATTTAAATAGACCTATAACCACTAAGGAAATAGAAGCAATCATCAAAAGCCTCCCAACCAAAAAGAGCCTTGGCCCAGATGGTTTTAGCACAAAATTCTACCAGACTTGCAAAGAAGAACTAATACCAATACTCCTCAAACTACTTCACAAAATAGAAACAGAAGGAATATTGCCAAACTCATTCTATGAGGCCACAGTTACCCTGATACAGAAACCACACAAAGACCCAACAGAGAATTTCAGATCAATCTCCTTTATGAACATTGATTCAAAAATACTTAATAAAATACTTAAACTGAATCAAAAAACACATCAAAAATATCATCCACCATGATCAAGCAGACTTCATACCAGAAATTCAGGGATGGTTCAACATATGAAAATCCATCAACATAATCCACCATATAAACAAACTGAAGGGAAAAAAACAACAACTCATGATCATCTCATTAGATGGTGAAAATGCCTTTGACAAAACCCAAAACCCCAAGGGGGATCCAAGATGGCAGTGACCAGCAGCATAGTATCTGAGAGGCTGAGGACCTGAAACTCCAAAATTGGTGAGTGGAGGGGCAGCTAAAGCCTGAAAATCGCCATTGAGGCTTCCTGAACAAGAGGGGGCATCACATGAGTTGAGACCTTTAGATTCAGGTCACCCAAGGACTTCTCTGGGGACCGAGAGAATTGAACTTTTGAACCCCTTGCACTTCCGTTTTTTGGGCCTCCCTCCCCTCAGAGTTGGCCCACAGTGCCAGAGACTCTCAGCACAGAACTCTGCCTGGGGACTGAGACAGCAGAGGCAGAGCTCCTAGCTCCTCAGCCACCTGGCTGCCAGCCATACCCACCTTCCGAGTCCCAGATCCAAGGTACCATCCTTCCCGGTCCCAGGTCCTGGGTGTGCAAGCAGCTGTACAGACTCTGCAGGGCCAGCTAGCCAGTGACTGTATGGGCCGCCGAACCCCTCAGTGGAGGATAACCGGCCATAGAGCCACCAAAAGAACCAGGTACACCAGGCACCAGGCCACCTAGGTCTGTGGACCACTGTTGTGGTCCCCCAGGACTTCCCAGCAGGCACCTGGACGACCAACCTCCCATTCTGAGGCTGCGGCTGGACTCCCTAGTTCAATGGTTGCAGCACCACTGAGCTGACAGAGCTCATCCTCCCATGTTTGACTCAGCAGGTTCAAACCTGGGAGTAGAGAGCATGGGTACCAAGGTGCTTGCCAAATTGACCTGTTAGAGAGAGAGTGTGCCCTCAAGTCCCTGCAGAGTCCCAGATCCAGGGTCCTTCTAAGATAGCAGCTGGTCATCAGATCCCTCTCACCCATCCATCCACTATGGGAAACAGAGGGATTCTTGGGACATTGAATCCTGCTCTGCGGGGTCCACCAGTGGAGTTCAGGCAAATAACATCTGGAGCTCAGACAGAGCCAGATACCAGTAGCCTGTAGGCCACTGAGGTACTCAGGGAATTTACATAAGCAATTATCACCAGCATGTGTGACACTTTCAGTGCCTGCAACCCCTTTGGTGCCTGCAAGGCAGCACCCCTCCCACACACTCAAGGCTTCTACATTATCTACCTCCCTGTCCCTCAAGGTACACTTCCACCCACGTGCAAACGCACACGCTTGCCCAAACTTGTCCTGCTGCACCCTTGGACTTTCCTCCCACAGGTACATCTGAAACACCAATGCACATGCTGAATCCACTGGACCTCTCTCATCTTCCTGAAGAATTCTCCAGACTCCAGAGAAATACTGTACAGTCTGAACTGCAGAATCCAGGAACAAACAGTGACAGTTACAGATAAGCAAATGGCCAGAGGTCAGCGAAAGAACACATCCAACAAAAATCAGGACATTATGGCTTCACCAGCAACCCCCAAATCAATGGCTATCCAATCCATCTAAAACACAGGAAAATGACTGTAAAGCTATGCTTATCCAGTTATTAGAGGCACATAAAGAGGAAACAAACAGATCTCTCAGAGAAATACCATACAAATAGAGATAGTTAAAGAGGAAATGAACACATTTCTCAAAAGAATTGGCCACACAAGTGGAGGCAAATAAAGAGGAAATGAACAAAACTCTCAAAGAAACACAGTCAAATAGAGCCAAACAAAAAGAGGCATAATTACTGGAATATAGAGAGAAAACGAACAAAAAAATAGAAGCCATCATACAGAGACAGGAATCTACATCCAAAAAGATGAAGGAAATGGTACAAGGCATAAAAACAGAATTAGAATCAATGAAACACACACACACACACACACACACACACAGAAAACTTCTAACACAGTCAAATATAGCCAAACAAAAAGAGGCACAAGTAGTGGCACAGTTACTGGAATATAGAGAGGAAACAAGCCAAAATAATTGAGGCCATCATACAGAGACAGGAATCTACCTTCAAAAAGATGAAGGAAATGGTGCAAGGCATATAAACAGAATTAGAATCAATAAAACACACACACACAGAAAACTTCTAACATGAACTCTATTGCCTGGTTTGGATCAGCTCCCCGTGGCAGGACTGCGTTTCCTGGCCTCGGTGGATGAGGATATGCTCAGTCCTGATGTGACTTGATGTCTTGGGGAGGGCTGATAAAAGGGAAGAGGACTCTCATTTTCTGGAAGAAAAGGGAGAGTGGAAGAAGAAAGGAGGGGGAGAGGAGATTGGGAGGAGAGGAGGGAAGGGTCACCCTTATGATGTAATGCAAATGAATTTAAATAAAAGAAAATTTTCTTTATTAAAAAACTCTATACACAGAGATGTTCTACACTGCAAAGACCACTTGATAAAACCTCTCAAATTATTGGACTTTATACATCACTAATACTGTCAGGAAAAATACTTGCAAACACAAGACCTGAGTAGGTCCCAGCCAGATGGAGACCCAGCACTGAGCAAGGAAGTGGACACAAGGACCCTAACCAAGAAGCTATTTCCAACTGATCCCTGCTGATGAGGGGACAATCAGTCTCCAGTGCAGTGTCCCTGGGTATAACCACACATGTCAGGGCAAGCCTATGCCCAGGAATACTTGCCAACACAAAACACACTCCTTTTTTTTGGGTCATACTAGTTTTTTGATTGTTATGATTTTCTTGGGAAGAGGGGCAAAATCAAAGAATAATAGGAATAGACAAAAAAAGTCCATACCAGGCTCCAAGGTCCAGAAAATATCTTCAAGAAAATCATAGAAGAAAAATTTCCCAACTTAAAAAAAGAGATGTCCATAAATATATAAGAGGCCTATAGAACACCAAATAGACTAGACCAGAAAAGAAATTCCTCATGTCACATCATAGTCAGAACACTGAATCTACAGAACAAAGAAAATATATTAAAAGCAGCAAGGGAAAAAGGCCAAGTAACATATAAATGTAGACCTATCAGAAACACACAAAACTTCTTATCAGAAACTATGAAAGCCAGAAGGACCTGGGCAGATGTCATGCAGACTTTATGGGACCACAGATGTCAACCCAGACTACTATACCCAGCAAAGCTTTCAATCAACATAGACGGAGAAAACAAACCATTCCATGACAAAACAAAATTTAAGCAATATCTACACAGGAAGCCAGCCCTATAGGAGATATTAGAAGGAAAACTCCAATCCAATGAAAACACTACACTCAAGAAAACAGAGGATACAGATAATTTCCCAACAAAAATTACAAGAAAACAAGCAAAGAATCACAGTAAGACCACCAATTCCACAATAAAAGGAACTAACAGTCATTGGTCACTATTATCCATCAACATCAATGGACTCAAATCTTCAATAAAAAGACACAGACTAACAGGATGGTTGCAGAAACAGGATACAACATTCTGCTGCATCCAAGAAACACACCTTTGCAACAGAGATAAACACTACCTCAGAGTAAAGGGCTAGAAAAATGTTTTTCAAGCAAATGGACCCAGAAAACAAGCTGAGGGTAACTATCCTAATATCTAATAAAATAGACTTTCAACCAAAATTAATCAAAAAAGATGAGGAGGGGCACTTCATTTTCATCAAAGGAAAATTCCACCAGGAGGACATCACAATTTTGAACTTCTATGCCCTAAATACAAGACCACCTACATTTGTAAATGAAACATTATTAAAGCTAAAATCATTCATCCATCCCAACACCTTAATAGTGGGAGACTTCAACACTCCACTCTCACCAAGGGACAGATCATCCAGACAGAAGCTAAACAGAGAAATAAGGGCACCTACAGAGCTCCTAAATCAAATGGACCTAATAGATGTCTACAGAACTTTTCACCCAAATTCAAAAGAGTATACCTTCTTTGAACACCTCATGGAACCTTCTCCAAAATAGACCATATAGTTGTTCACAAAGCAAGCCTCAGCAGATACAAGAAGATTGAAATAATCTCTTATATCCCATCTGATCACCATGGAATAAAGCTGGACCTCAACAACAACAGAAATAGCAAAAAGCCTACACATTCATGAAAACTGAACAACTCCCTACTCAATGATAGCTGGGTCAGGGAAGAAATAAAGAAAGAAATTAAAGACTTCCTAGAATTCAATGAAAATGAAGGTACAACATATCCAAACTTATGGGACACAATGAAAGCAGCGCCGAGAGGAAAGCTCATAGCACTAAGTGCCTGCAAGAAGAAATTTGAAACATCCTATACAAGCAACTTAATAGCTCACCTGAAAGCCCTAGGAAAAAAAAGAAGCAAATACACCAGAGTAGTAGACAGCTGGAAATATTCAAGCTCAGGTCAGAAATCAATAAATTAGAAACAAATAAAACAATTCAAAGAATCAATTAAACCAAGAGCAGATTCTTTGAGAAGACCAACAAGATAGACAAGCCCTTAGCCAAACTAAATAAAGGGCATAGAGAACCTAAAAGAGGGACATAACAACAGGCACTGAAGAAACCCAAACAATCATTAGGTCTGACTACAAAAGCCTATATGCAATAAAATTTGAAAATCTAAATGAAATGGACAATTTTCTTGGTAGATTGCACTTACCAAAGTTAAATAGAGATCAGGCAGAAAGATTGAAAAGTCCTCTATGCCCCAAGGAAACAGAAGCAGTCATCAACAGTCTCCCTTCCAAAAAAAAGGCAGGGCCGTATGGTTTCAGTGCAGAATTCTACCAGACCTTTAGGGAAGAGCTAACTCCAATTCTCTTCAAACTATTTGACAAAAAAGAAACAGAAGGAACATTACCAAACTCATTCTATGAAGCCACAGTCACCTTGATACCTAAACGACACAAAGACCCAACAAAAAAAGAGAATTTCAGACCTATCTCTCTTGTGAACATTGATGTAAAACTACTCAATAAATTACTTGCAAACTGAATCCAAGAACACAAAAAATATCATCCATCATGACCAAGTAGGCTTCATCCCAGGCATGCAAGGGTGGTTCAATATACAGAAATCCATCAATGTAATCCACAATATAAACAAACTGAATGAGAAAAACCACGAGATCATCTCCTTAGATGTTGCAAAAGCATTTGATAAAATCCAAAACCCATTCATGATTAAAGTCTTGGAGAGACCAGGGATACAAGGTACATACTTAAACATAATAAAGGCAATATAGAGCAAGCCTATAGCCAACATCAAACTAAACAGAGAGAAACTTAAATCAATCCCACTGAAATAAGGGCCAAGGCAAGGCTGCCCACTCTCTCCATATCGCTTCAACATTATACTTGAAGTCCTAGCTAGAGCAATAAGACAAATAAAGGAGATCAAGGGGATCCAAATCAGAAAGGAAGAAGTCAAAGTATTACTATTCACAGATGATATGATAGTATACATGAGTGACCCTAAAAATTCAACAAGAGAACTCCTTCAACTGACAAACACCTTCATCAAAGTGACTGGATACAAAATTAACTCAAAAACTCAGAAGCGCTCCTGTATAACAAAGATAAAAGGGCCAAGAAAGAAACTAGGGAAACAACACCCTTCACAATAGCCACTAAAAACATAAAAGTACCTCAGTGTGATTCTAACCGAGCAAGTGAAAGACCTGTTTGAAAAAAACTTCACAAATGACATAAGGTACCTCGGAGTAACCCTAACCAAGGAAGTCAAAGACTTGTATGAAAAAAATTTCAAATCTCTGAAGAAAGAATTAGAAGAAGATATGAGAAGATGGAAAGATCTCCCATGCTCATGGCTTGGTAGGATTAACATAGTAAAAATGGCCATCTTACCAAAAGCAATCTACAGATTCAATGCAATGCCCATCAAATTACCAACACAATTCTTTACAGACCTGGAAAGAAAAATTCTCAACTTCATATGGAATAACAAGAAACCCAGAATTGCTAAAACAATCCTCTACAATAAAAGATCTTCAGGAGGTATCTCCATCCCTGATCAAAAGTTGTACTATAGAGCAACAGTTTTAAAAACTGCATGGTACTGGCATAGAAACAGAATGGTGGATCAATGGAACCGAACAGAGGACCCAGAAATAAACCCACACACTTATGGACACCTGATCTTTGACAAAGACGCCAAAACCATACAATGGAAAAAAGATAGCATCTTCAACAAATGGTGCTGGTCTAACTGGATGTCTACATGTAGAAAAATGAAAATAGATCCATACTTGTCACCCTGCACAAAACTGAAGTCCAAGTGGATCAAAGACCTCAACATAAAACCAGACACATTAAATCGGCTTGAAAAAAAAGTGGGAAATACCCTAGAACTCATTGGTACAGGGGAAAACTTCCTGAACAGAAAACCAACAGCACAGGCTCTAAGAGCAACAACCAATAAATGGGACCTCATGAAACTGAAAAGCTTCTCTAAAGCAAAGGACACCATCATCAAAACAAAGCGACTACCTACAGATTGGGAAAGAATCTTCACCAACCCTTTATCTGACAGAGGACTCATATCCAGTATATATAAAGAACTAAAGAAGCTGAAAAGCAGCAAACCAAGTAATCCACTTAAAAAATGGGGAACAGAGCTAAACAGAGAATTCTCTGTAGAGGAATACCGAATGGCAGAGAAGCACTTAAAGAAATGCTCAACCTCACTAGCCATTAGGGAAATGCAAATCAAAACAACCCTGAGATTTCACCTTACACCCATGAGAATGGCCAAGATCAAAAACTCAAGTGACAACACATGCTGGAGAGGTTGTGGAAAAAGGGGAACCCTTCTCCACTGCTGGTGGGAATGAAAACTTGTACAACCACTCTGGAAATCAATCTGGCACTTTCTCAGACAACTAGGAATAGCGCTTCCTCAAGATCCAGCCATACCACTACTGGGCATATATCCAAAAGAGGCTCAAGTACACAAAAAGGACATTTGCTCAACCATGTTTGTAGCAGCTTTATTTGTAATAGCCAGAAGCTGGAAACAACCCAGATGCCCCTCAACTGAAGAATGGATGCAGAAATTGTGGTACATCTACACAATGGAATATTACTCAGCAATGAAAAATAAGGAAATCATGAAATTTGCAGGTAAATGGTGGGATCTGGAAAGGATCATCCTGAGTGAGTTGTCCCAGAAGCAAAAAGACACACATGGTATATACTCACTCATATAGACATACAACATAGGACAAACCCACTAAAACCTGTGCTTCTAAAGAAACTAAGCAAGAGAGAGGACCCTAACTAAAATGTACAATCCCCATCCGGAAAGGCAAAGAGGATGGACATCAGAAGAAGAAGAAAACAGGAAACAACCTAGGAACCTACCACAGAGGGCCTCTGAAAGCCTCTGCCCTTCAGACTATCAAAGCAGATGCTGAGCCTGATGGGCAACTGTTGGGCAGGTGAACGGAATTTTATTTAAGAACTGGGAAATAGTAAGAGCTGGAGAGGACAGGGTCTCCACAAGGAGAGCAACAGAACAAGAAAATTTGAACACAGGGAACTTCCCAGAGACTCATACTCCAACCAAGGACTATTCATGGAGATAACCCAGAACCCCTGCACAGATGTAGCCCAGGGCAGTTCAGAGTCCAATTGGGTTACATAGTAATGTGAAGAGGGACTGCCTCTGACATAATCTGATTGGCCTGCTCTTTGATCACCTCCCTCTGGGGGGGAGCAGCCTTACCAGGCCATAGTAGAGGACAATACAGCCACTTTTGATGTGAACTGACAGACTAAGAACAGAAACGAAAGGAGAACCTCACCTATTAGTGGACTTGGGGAGTGGCATGCAAGCAGAGGGAGGAGGGAGGGTGGGATTGGGAGGGGAGAAGGGAGGGGCTTATGGGGGGATACAGAATGAATAAAGTGTAATTGATGAAAAATTTAAAAAAAAGGGAAAAAATAATTTAAGAACCTTAAATGACTTTCAAAAGTGGAGGAAAACATGGAGTTAGTCAATTGGCATGGAGCACGTCTCGCCCCTGGGGGCAATGGTCTCCTGAACCTACTCAGACCTCGGACACCACCACTGCTAGTTCTAGAACTGACGCAGGATGTTCCAACGAGGGGTTAAGGCTTCTCATAATATTTCCTATAAGCCCACACCTGTTTGTCTATATCCCCCATTTTTATTCATTATTAGCCAGATAGAGCCAAGTAGTTGTGGTAATGATACTTGTTTTTTTGCCCAATGCTGGAGTGCTAGTGAATTTAGGTATGCCCTGGTTACTCGCATGCCTAACTGGGTGCCTGTGCCCATTGATGCCCCTCATGCTATGACTCTCTTCAGACAGAAAAGGGATCTTGGAACAATAGCCACCATTGTTACTACCATCTCATTGGCGGCTGTTGGAGCTACCACCGCGACATTAGCCATGAGTCATACTGAGCAGACTGCTCAGACCCTGAATAATCATTTAGCCAATGTAGCTCATGCCTTAGTTGTACATAAAGGAATTAATGCTCAACTAAAAGGAAGCTTGATGGTGTTCAATCAAAGGATTGACCTCTTGCAGGAGCAAATCGCTCAACCTGGCTGTCAATGAAAGTATGCTGGACTTTGTGTCACTAGCATATAACATGAGAATTTTTCCTGTGCTGCAAATCTGTCTAAACAATTGTCTAGCTATATTTTAGGTAATTGGACTGGAGAATTCGATACTACGATGGAGCAGCTGAGAGTGGCCATTGTCACAGTAAATTCTACCAGAGTGGACACAGGACTAGCCACAGGATTATCAACATGGATTGCTGCAGCCATGAATCATCTGAAGGAATGGGAAGGCATGGGATCGTTAGCAGGCCTTCTGGTGTTGGTCTCCTTGGTTTGCCTGTGGTATATATGCAAGATTAGAGTCTCACAACAGTGTGATGCAGCCATGATCATTCAGGCCTTTACAGCCATTGAAGCAGGACATTCTCCCCAAGCATGGTTGGCTACCATAAAAAGCTAAAATGTTATGCTCAGGATGCGAGGCTAAGCACTGCACTCAGGGTCAGCCGCTTTCGACCCAGAGAAGAGCATGTCTGATTGCATGCGGGTTGATGCCCCAGGTCCTGCCTCTGAGAAAAAGGTATCGGACGGGTCTGATGCTCTTTGGGTGGATGACACCTAAATGAACATCGGTACAAAGTCCCAAGTTATTTCTAATATCAGAGATCAGACCTCTACTCTTGCCTGATGCGTCTAAAACAAAAAGGGGGAACTGTAGAGAGCTGCGGAATGCTATGCCTTAAAGATGGAGCTGGTTTCCGCCTTCCACCTTCCCGATGGTGAGTGCTCTCTGTCACGAACAATTCCACATTTGGCTAAGGCTGAGGATCTAGCTTGCTTCCATGTATGTGGACCTATCTGCATTGCCCACGTGGCACGCCTGGGTTGGCTACCCAGAGGCTATTTAAGCTGTGGGCTGGCTTTCCCCAGGGTCCGAGGATTGTTCAAGGTTCCTGAATAAACTGCATTGAAAAAAAAATGATTATGTAGTGAGACCACTTTCAGGGATGGGAGATTTGCCAGCTTCCATAATATGTGATGTAATTCGATTCATTTTTGTGAGCATATTATTCTATGAATCATGTTATATATTTTTTACTTTATTAAACTTTGTCCTTAATAAAAAAAAAACTTCATATTTCTGAAGAAAGAAATTGAAGAGGATATCAGAAGATGGAAAGATCTCGCATGCTCATGGATCAGGAGGATTAACATAGTGAAAATGGCCAACCTGCCAAAAGCAATATACAGATTCAATGCAATTCCTATCCAAATACCAACATAATTCTTTACAGACCTTGAAAGAAAAATTCTCCACTTCCTGTGAAAAACAAAAAACCCAGAATCTCCGAAATGATCCTGTACAACAACAGATCATCTAGAGATATGTCCATCCCTGATCTCAAGCTGTACCACAAACAGCATCTTCAACAAATAGTGCTGGTCCAACTGGATGTCTACATGCAGAAAAATGAAAATAGATCCATGTTTATCACCCTGCACAATACTAAAGTCCCAGTGGATCATAGACCTCAATATAAAACCAGACACACTAAATCGGTGAGAAGAAAAAGTGGGGAAGGGCCTAGAACTCATTGTCAGAGAACATAGATGTCCTGAACAGAAAATCAACAGCACAGGCTCTAAGAATAACAATCAATAAATGGGATCTCATCAAACTAAAAATCTTCTGTAGAACAAAGGACACTGTCATCAGAATCAAAATGACAGCCTACAGACTGGGAAAGGATCTTCACCATCCCTATATCTGACAGAGGACCAATATCCAGAATATATAAAGAAATAAAGAAGTTAAAAAGCAACAAATCAAGTAAACAAAAAGGAGCTAAAGAGAGAATTCTGTGTAGAGGACCATAGAATGGCAGAGAAAAACCTAAAGTAACACTCAACTTCCTTGGCCATCAGGGATATGCAAATCAAAACGACCCTGAGATTTCACCTAACATCCATCAGAATGGCTAAGATCAAAATCTCAAGTGACAACACATGGTAGAGAGGATGTGGAGAAAGGGGAACCCTCTTCCTTTGCTGGTGGGAATGTAACTTGTAAAACCACTTCAGAAATCAATCTGGTGCTTTCTCAGACAATTAGAAATAGCGCTTCCTCAAGATCCAGCTATACCACTCCTAGGCATATATCCAAAGATGCTCAAATACACAACAAGGACATTTGCTCAACCATGTTTGTAGCAGCTTTATTCATAATAGTCAGAACCTGGAAACAACCCAGATGTCCCTCAACAGAGGAACGGATACAGAAATTGTGGTACATTTACACAATGGAATACTACTCAGCAATTAAAAACAAGGAAATCATGAAATTTGCAGACAAATAGTGGGATCTAGAAAAGATCATCCTGAGTTAGGTATCCCAGAAGCAGAAAGACACAAATGATATATACTCACTTATAAGTGGATACTAAGCCTATAAGATAGGACAAACCTACTAAAATCTGTACACCTAAAGAAGTTTAACAAGAAGGAGGTTCCGGGGTAAGATGATCAAACCTCACTTAGAAAGACAAATGGGATGGACATTGGAAGTAGGAGAAAACAAGAAACAGGACAGGAGCATACCATAGAGGACCTCTGAAAGACTCTACCTAGCAGTATATCAAAGCAGATGCTGAGACTCATAACCAAACCTTGGGCAGAGTCCAGGGAATCATATTTAAGAAGAGGGAGTAAGTATGACCTGGAGAGGATGGAAGCGCCATAAGGACCAAATATATCTGGACACAGTCATCTTGTCTGAGACTGATTCTCCAACCAAGGACCATTCACGGATATAACCTAGAACCCCTGCTCAGACGTAGCCCATGGCAGCTTAGCATCCAAGTGGGTTTCCCTAGTAAGGAGAACAGGGACTGTCTCTGACATGAACTCAATGGCTGACTCTTTGACAACCCCC
This sequence comes from Meriones unguiculatus, assembly GCF_030254825.1. Classification (NCBI taxonomy): domain Eukaryota; kingdom Metazoa; phylum Chordata; class Mammalia; order Rodentia; family Muridae; genus Meriones; species Meriones unguiculatus. The sequence goes on along the minus strand of NC_083354.1, from coordinate 74,230,899 downwards.
ACCCACCCACCCAGGGAGGAGCAGCTTTGTTAGGCCACAGAGGAGGACATTGCAGCCAGTACTGATGAGACCTGATAAGCTAGGGTCAGATGGAAGGGGAGGAGGACCTCCCCTACCATGGACTTAGGGAGGGGCAGGGAGGAAAGGAGGGAGGGAGGGAGGGTGGCTTTAGGAGGGAATGAGGAAGAGGGCTACGGCGGGGATACAAAGTAAATAAACTGTAATTAATATAAAAAATAAAAATTAGACAAAGAAAGGCAAAAAAAGTAGTGGCTATAAGGATGATTAAAAAAAAAAACTAAGAATGTATTAAAAATATCCTTTATGGATCAAGCCAATAAAATCACTCAATAATCCAGCAAAAAAAAAAATAATAATAACTTTATAAATAGAAAAAAAAGCTAAGTTCGTGTGATTCAAACTTATCACTAGGTGACCACTTAAAAAGTTCTGGGGTGACCCCATATAGGATAGGAGGAAGATCAGAACTCAAGGGAATACCCCAACACTGTGGCTCTTTTATCTCTAGTTTTATTTTGCTCTGTAAAACATTTAAAAGTTTAATCATAAAATACGATCCACTTACTTGGGGAACCACTTGGCATGCTCCTTCCAGGGATTGTCTCCTTCTTCCCAGTTTCCCAGGCATCTCCCGCAGGAGAAGCACTGCACAGTGTCCCTTTCACCTACAGATGTGGGGAAGCAATGGCACCAGGTGTGTCTTGGAGCTGATCATACTGAACCAGAGCAACACAGACCCCAGCATGCATGCTCTTCCATGTCCCCTCTGGCTGAATCGCTGGCCACATCCCACTGCCCTAAATGACCCACTCCTGAGTCTGGACCTCCCATCCCAGCCATGGCCATCCTCCATAGACACAGCCCAGGGCTTTGGAGGTCCTAATAGGTGATCTAGCACTTAGTTACACACTCAGCCCACTGCCGGTACTCTTAAGGTCTATATGTAAAGAAAAGCAACATTTTACTGCCCACAAAATGGAACCTAACCCTTAACCACCACAGAAAACCTCACAAACTGGGACCCAGTTAGTTACCTGTAAAGACAAAGCCGGCTGCGGAGAGTCCACGTGGCGAGGTCCCATGGGCATAAAACGGCCACTTCTCAAAGGACTCCAGCCTGGCCTCCTCTTCTTGGTACTGTGCTTTGCTGCCTCTCAGCGTCTTCTCTGGACTCTTCACCCTTATGTCATACTTGCCAATGTTACCGACATCTTTGCCCAACAGGAACTCACATTCTGGATGAAATTTCTTGTGGATTTCTATGGGAAATTTCCTGAGGCTGGTGTGAAAGAGGATTAAGCTACAGCAAAAGCACTGCACCCCAAGTTTCACCCCAGTAAGGTAAAACCCAGCAGCTGCCATGTCCTCAGGCATCCATGAGCTATATGGGTCATAGGTCACAAAAGTCTTTAATCTCCTGGCTTCACTGCGCATCTGTGAGTTAAAACCTTTCTTCATTTTTATTCGTGCTTTATTCTCTTCTTCATCTTGGCTCTTGGCCAGCTGCACTGCATCCACACCGAGAAGAGCAGAGAGCTCTTGGAGATGATCATAATCAAACTCAGTAACTGGCTCCTCAGAGGCCTCTCCGTGCTCAGCCATCTTCTAAAAGAGAAAAGAAAACAGATAATGGTGATAGCAATGCTTTGCTATAAAGAACATGAATTTCAGTCCCATGAGGTGGCTCAGAAAGTAAAAACACTTGCAGCTAAACCGGGACATTGAAAGAAGAGAACTGACACCCACAAGTTGTCGTCTGACTTCCACATGGACATGGGGATACACACACTCATGCCCCTGCCCCATATGTCAAAACAAAGGCACTAAGAAGAAATAATTGCTGTGTCGACTTGTGTCTCAAGCAAGTGGACTAGGCCATGAGGACCAGCTATGAACAAGACAAATAGGCCTGTTTCCATCCATAAAGGCTCTGCCCACCTTTTGTTTCTTTGTTTGTTATTCTGAGATAGAGTTATGCTATGTATTCCATGCTGGTCTAGAACTTGTGGCCCAGGCAGGCGCCACAGGAAGGTGTTTACCCTGGGACCCTATTTGGTTTGGGTTGTGCACATCTCCCTCTTGTAATAACCTACACATACCACAGTCACCCTGCCACTTTCATTGGGCCACTTTCTGTGCTTTTGGATTTTTTTCTTTTCTCTTTTGGACAGTCAAGTGTAGACAGTCTCTAGTCAAGTGTGGCACCAATTCATTAGGAAGGGAGAATGGACAGGCTGATCTCACCTGCTCACTGGTTTGCGGTGCATATGCAGGAAAGTAAAACTACTTTCTCACGTTTATGGAAAGTTCCCTATTGAGCATCTTATCTTTCACATAATTACTTATGCATATGAAGAAAGTCAGATGTGTTATGTGAAGGACATGCTCAGGGACTAAAGGCTTGGTTAAATTCAGCCTGTCAGACAAAACAAAGAACCTGTCTCCTTTCTTGTAACTCGACTTCTCATTTCCTCAACCCCATGAGTGAAAACACAAGCAATAATCAGGGTGTGTCAGAACTCCCATTCACACAGCCATTTGTGCATCTTGACAGTGTATCCTGCTCTAATCTGTAGCTTCACTTTGCTCCACATAAACTAATTTTGCTTCTTTTGAAAATCTTAGAGCCTTTGTTCTCAGTTGTGTGAATTAAAGGCCAAGAGCTTGAAAACAGACAGACCACATCAGCCTACAGGATGCTACACAGTTTGTATCACCAAGACCTGTCCCAAATGTGAATAATGGCCCCATTGTTGTGATGTGGGCACATATTTGCCATGCATGTTAGAGAAAAATATACACGAAATCCCATAGCCTCGTAGAGACAATGTGGTAAAATTACCCTGTTCTTTAAAACCGTTCTCTTCCGTTCACTTGTCAGGGCTAGTGCTCTGCGTGTAAGTTGTGTTAGGTCCACAGTGGCCCCCACAGTGGTGGTACCAATAACCATTTCCTATCTCAGGCAGGACTCTGGCCAGGGAAACAGAAGTTTATTGAGTAAACCAGAGGGTAAATTCAGCATCCCTCAGGAACCTCAAAGGCACCTTTCTGTTTACCAGGAAAATCACCACTTTCTTTATCCAGTTGTCCCTAAAAGTCACCTACCTGGGGCACAGACATCTAGTTCCTGTTAACCGAACAGCGAAAGCCTGCACTAACTCCCAGGCTGTTTTGAGCCACACCTCTCCTCCCTATTCCCTTAAGATTGACAGGGCTTTTTCTGCACCACTGTTCCCTGGCCTCCAAGTGAACACCTGGCACTTTAATTTCCTAAACAAACTTTTTTTTACCCATGGGTGGTCCAGTTCAGTGGTTTTACTCACCCTTGCTTACAAACTCCAGATGCAGGGGAGGATTTGAGTCTGGCAGGCAGCCACTGAGCTTCCCAAGATCTTATACCTCTTTACAGTGGGTTGTATGAAGCACACCGTTGCTTATAGGCAAGGAGATAGTTTATTAAAGGAGAGATTCTAATCAGCTAAGAATGCTGCCTGGACTGTGACCCAGACCCAAGAGAGGAAAGGGGCAGCTCTGCATGACACTTCACACAACATTTGCCTCTCCCAGTGTTCTCACAAAGCTAGCTCTTCTTCAGCATGCTCCTTTGGTTGTAATGAAGCCCAGGGCTTCCAGTCTCCACTGCTGCTGTCTTTCGTGTTAATCTGTGGAACCTCCTCTACGCTATTCCCTATTCTATTATTACATTAGTAGAACATAATTATTATTATAGTTGCTACAGAATTTATCTTATCAATTATTTTTCTCTAAGTTAAAATGTTGCATTGTCCTATTAGCAGATAGCTATATATATATATATATATATATATATATATAGAGAGAGAGAGAGAGAGAGAGATAGACAAGGACAGGAACAGACATAGATATAGACATAGAGACAGAGACATAGACATAGATATAGACATAGACATAAGCATAGTCATAGGCATACACATACACATAAATACATACCTGTGCTGGGGTGGCTGTTAGGGATCGAGCCCGGATCCTCTATTTTGCCTAACAGGCTTGGACTAACCAAGCCCTTAGTCCCTTCAGTAGTCCAGGGTGGGTGTTAAGCACTGAGCCCAGGACATTTTGTATACCAGGAAAGGCCCCACCTCTGAGCTACCTCAGCCAGCACAGCCATGGGCAGTACAGGAACATAGCAGGGTAATAGTAGAAAGAGAAACAAGTCTCTGGGTTTCCTGCAAGAGTAAACGATTCTCATTTTCCCACTGCGTATTTATTGGTTTGCTAGCTACTAGAGACAGCCCTGTAGTCAGGGCTTGAGCAAACAGGATTTTTATCCTCTTATCTGAGTTCTTCCTTTTGCACTTCCTGCCCTTGTGACTTTCTGATCTGCTCCAAGGATTAGAACATTACAGATAATGTCCCTTGCCAGTTACCCAGCCAAGAGACCATTCCACAGGGAATCTGACTTACCAGAAGATACGCTAAGTTGGGAGGCATAATTATTTCCTCAGAGGATAACATTTGTATTTACAGAGCTTTCACCACTCAGCACTGCTAAGCCTGCCCAGTTTTCTTCGTTCTAACAGGGAAACTGTAGCTTAGGGGGTCGAGGGTTAAAAACACTGGATGCTCTTCCAGAGGACCTGGGTTCCATTCCCAGTAAACCCAAGTCCCAGCTCACCATGGTCTCTACTCCAGTTCAGGGAGATCTAGCGCCCTCTTCTGGCTTCCATGGGCACCAGGCATATACCTTGGTTGCACAGACATGCATGCAAACAAAACACACCTACACCCAAAATAAATGATAAAGAAATAAAATTCTTTAAGCCTGTAACTTTTCCCTTTTTTTCTATTTCTTTCTTCCTTTTTTTTTCTAGACTCCATTTCTCTGAAGACCTCCACTCCCAACCCTCACATTGCTTGTTGAACTCCACTGCTGAATTTGCCTATGTCCTTGGGTCCTAACTCAAAGGTGTAACTTTCTCTCCTCTTCTCCATGTCTCTCCGTCTGGAAGCTGCTGTGATTTATACCTTGCCTGCCTCATCGTTTTTCTCTGAAACTCTAATAAAATGATCTCTGTGCTTCCTCTGATTCTCTACTTTTTTTTTTAATTAACAACACAAAGAACCCAAGAAGGGAACCTTGATTTCCCCCTAATAGGTAGTGTGTGAGTGTTTGTGATTTGTGAGTGTGGGCGACCCAGGCCACAGTGTGTCTGTGAGGCTGGTTTTTCCCTCCACAGTGGAACCCAGGGATTGATCTCAGGCTTGCAAGGCAATGTCTTTTACCTGTGCTGCTTTGGGCTTTCGTTGCTTGTTTGTTTGTTTGTTGTTAAGTTCATTGACTTCTGAATGGCTAATCACTCCCCTACAATGGAGCATTTATGCCATTTTTCTCTTCATAAACAAAGATGGGTTCAAACTGCTAAAAACAAAACCTTTCCTCAAGTTTTCTCAGAGTAAATTCCTGAAATAATATTGCTGAGTCAACACATGCATCCTCTTAAGGGTTTGGGTGTCTGTCAGGCACTGGCTTTGCTAATGGTCATCTGGGCTCCTTTTACCTTCAGTAAGGTCACAGTCCTGCTTCTTCTCAGGTGGTTTCCTGCAATGAGGTTTCACATATCAGAATTCCATGTCTCTCTGTAACAGAAATTAAAGTCTGCTTACAAACCAAAAACTGATTTCCCAAGGGAAAAGCCTGGTCAGGCGTCTCAGTGAAGTCCAAGTCCAGCACCCCAGTGGCCATCCTGGGGGACAGGCATGGGCTCCACGCGTGGCTGTAAGTAAGTGAAACTGAGCTTGTGTGATTCCATCATAATCTATTGGTCAGTGGCTACTTCAAGTTCCCAAAGAACCTCCTGTCCTTCAAAGCCACATATAAAGTTAACTCCAAACACCCACCCAAGCCAACCCCAGTAACTTTGAAAATAGAGGTTTGCAAAAAATTTCAAACATGATATGTGATTTCTCCAGCAATCAAGAAACAAAGCCAATTTTTGGTCTATCTTATCTCCATCTTGTATCTAGTAAAATAATTCTGAAAATTGGGTTTTTGTTTTGTTTTTAGAGTAACCCAAATAAAAATATTTCCCATTTGTTAAGTCCTGTTTATCTCAGCTAACCAGCTCCCCCCCCCCCCCACTGGTTAGCTGATGAACTGGAACTTTCAGTTCAACCTGATTCCTTCCTGCAATGAGGCTGTGCTTCCCAGTTGAATCAAATGGACACTTTTCATCAACAGTTTGTAGCAGTAAGCAAGAGGATTTCCACTGCCTCTGGAATAGCAAGTGCCATCACTCAGGAGCAGAAGCCTGGATTCAGGCTATTCTGGTCTATAGAGCGAGTTCCAGGACAGCCAGAGCTAAACTCTGTCTTAAAACTCACTTCTCCCAAAAGAGAATAATAAACAAATGAATAAATATCCTCTGAGAGCATCTTAAATCCTCTCCTCTTGCATGGCTTAATTTTTACTTTTTTGCTAAAATAGGGGTAATAATACTGAAAGCAGGTGCCAGCTGCTTAGAGCTTATAGCCCTCTTACTATATAGTCTTGGCTAGCCTTAAACTTGTGGTAATCCTCATGCCTTGCTCTCCCAAATCTTAGATAACTTAATAAATTCTTTTTATTACATTTGGAAAGTATGTGTGTATAAGTGCATATCAGGTCTCTCTTTCTGCCAGGTGTATCCCAGAGAGCAAACTCATGTTATCAGGCTTCCACACAGGTACCTTTACTTGCTGAGCTATCTAGACAATACGTTCTTAAAACCCTATCAGTTCAGAATGAAGCAAGTAGAAGGTTACACTTTAGTACATCCACTATCGTCTACAATTCATTTGCTTTATCATCAACTTTTTATCACACCCCATAAAAGATTTTTAAATAATTCATAATGGTTATCAAATATACTGTGTCTTCAATGAAGGCTGCATCTCTTGACATTCCTCAGAGAGCCTATAGATCCATGGTTTTCAACCTGTGGGCCTCGAACCCTTGTGGTCAAAGGCCCCTTTCACAGGGGTTGCCTAAGACCATCAGAAAACACAGATATTTACATTAAGATTCATACAGTAGCAAAGTTGGACTTGTGAAGTAGCAACGAAGATAACTTTATGTCTGGGTCACCACAGGAGGAGCTGTATTAAAGGGTCTCAGCATTAAGAAAGTTGAGAACCACTACAATAGAGTGTTTCAAAGTAGATATGTAAGTAGGCCTCAGTGATTCAAATGTTTCTATTCAGCACCTGCAAACAGCCAAAAAGGAGATATTCATGAACTTTCTTCCCTCAGAGCTGGGGTCAGGGATAGGTTCTCCATTCAGATACCTTATCATCCTTTCTAGTAGTTCAGGTAAGACACAATCATGCAGTTGATCACATAAATTCCTACCTTCAAGCATTTCACTATTAATATTACAATGTTATTGGGACACAATGCACACATTATACATTCTCCTCTTTGCAATGCAGTTAATAGATTTTAGGACATTCACAGACTGGTACAATCAGTGATTTTCAAACAACTTACCACTCCCAAAAGAAAGAACTGTATCTATTAGTACTCGTTGGCTTTCCATTTCTCCTCAATGTCCTTAGCCCTACCAAACTTCTAATTCACTCTATTTTCAGTTTTACAGGAAAAGGTAATGCAGTCATTCAATTATTTGAAAACAGCAACATGAGAAAAATGCCATGTTTCTCCTTACACAAGCCACAGTCCTTGGGCAGAAACAAAGATCCGACGTTCACCTCAGTGGATATCAGTGCTCATGACGGCTGCACACTGAGCCTCCATATGGCATACGTGAGCAACTAATTTTGTATCCACACAGTTCTGTTGATGAACTCGTAGCCTGAAATGCTGGGGTGTGACTGATTTCTGGGAAGCATTCAGCAGCTGTCTGGAGTAAGGAGTACCCATGCTTTAGCATCACCTGCTTGGGATGGTTTGGGTTGGCAATAAATAGCATCAGGAAGATGCTGAGTCATTTCCTTTTCTTATTCCACACAGAGAAGCTGCCATAACTGCCACTCTCTGTAACAGGCAGCTGCTTAACAATCTCCCTGCTAAATGGCTTACAAAGGTGCTCACCTAAAGCAACCCTTCCAGTAGTTGGTGGTATAAAAGTTACTGGCACACAACTTATAGAAGAAAGTATTTAAGTGGCTTCATGGCTCTAGAGGGTTAGAGTTCTTGATGGTGGAGTGAAAGCAGAATGGCAGGAACAGCCTAGAGTTCACATTTCAAACCACAGGCAGGAGAGCAAGAAACAGAGAGTGCACTGAGAATGGTTAGGCTTTTGAAGTCTCAAAGCCCATCCCTGTGTCACACGAAGTCACCTTCTAGCCCTTCAAAACAGTTCCACCAATTGGGGACCAAGTATTCAAACACACAAACCTATGAGTCATTCTCACCCAAACCACCCCATCCACAGCTCCCTTCAATCCATTTTTGCTACCTAAGAGTCTTACTATTGTTTCTACAGTTCCAGGACTCCTGGGTTATGTCACTGAGCACTGAAAAAAAAATATTTTCATGAGCACAAAAGCAAAAACAAAGTTAGGCTGTGTAAATGGCTCAGGAGGTGAATATGCTTGCCTCCAGAACATGATGAGCCAAGTTCAACCTCTGAAACCCACCTAAAAGAAGTGGCCATGGTGATGCATGCTTCTGATCCCAGCAGTACAGAAAGACAATCAGGTGGATTTCTAGGTCTATCTGGACAGACAGCCACGCCAAAGAACTGGTACCCTTAGGCCAGTGAAAGGACCTGCCTGAACAAACAAGGTGGATATCCCTGAGAAATAGCACCAAGGCCCACCTCTAGCCTCTGTACGCTCATAGTGTACACACATGCACCACACACCACACAGAGAAGGAAAATACTAAAAGAAAAGCAAAGTTATTGATGCGTGCAGAATACCTATTGAGTGTCTGTAATTGTGAGAAAAAAAGCCAAAGATATTCTGTAAGAATAGTGTTTCAACTCAGATGTGTATGAGACAGATAAAGAGACAGTGAACCCCATTGGTTCACAGACACGGGGGAAGGCCAGTTTGTCATGTACCTCCTCAGTGTCTCTGGGTCAAAACAAGTCACAGAACTAACTGTTCTCATGAACCCCTGTCTCAGGCCATTTGTGAATCTGGACATCCTCCCCTCTGTCCACCTGTGCAGTGGAGCATCTTAACTCTCCTTTATTACATGTCAACCCATTCCATTGCTCTCTATACGTTGCTCTTACGGTTTTTTTTTATCCTTAACAGGTGATAGTAACTTTACTCTGGGTTCTCATGTAGCCACCAATAGCTTTATATTTCTCCAAAGAATCTCTGGTGAGAGAGGCACAGTGGTGACATAGCGGCATGACTGTTACAGGGGTAGTGAATGGCTTTCTCATTAGATTTGAGGCCTGCTCCACCTGGGAGAAATTCACACCTGGTACTGTGAACCAAGCTAAAAGCCTTTGGTTAAACTGTGTGTGGCATCACCTGTCTTTAATCCCAGCACACAGAAGGCAGAGGCAGGAAGATTTCTATGAATTAGAGGTAAGCCTAGTCTACATAGCAAGTTCCAAGCCATCTAAGGCTGCAGAGTGACAGCCTTTGTAAAAATAAATCTTTTTAAAATGCCTGGAGCTGGGAGGTCATAGACCCTAGGGAGTAACTGCTCTAATTACTTTTCTTCTATGACAGTGTGATAAATACCATGACCAAAAGCCAAAAGCCACTTAGAAAAATTCTAGACTGTGTCAAGGTGACCTCCAAAGCCAACCAGGGCAGCAACCCGTCACTGATGTTTTACATTAGGTAACACCAAACTGCTGTCTGAGTATTAATATTTATTCCCATGGATTAACTCTGCTCTCGGTCTTGGTCAAAGAAGTTCATCTTGCAGTGAACAGAAAATTATAGATTCATATAATATACATATACCTATCAATGTTTAGATTCATATCTGGTCAAAGTGCTCAGAATATGTAACTCTTGAATGTTTAGCCCTAAATGAGATGTCCATATCAACCTCACCCCATGAGGCTTAGAGAACATCATAAATGAGAGGGCAGAAAGAACGTAAGAGCTAGAGAATGAGGAAGAAGCTGAAAATGTTGTTTTTAATGACATGGACATTGAACTCATGAACTCAACAGCACCTGTAGTAAATTGCATAAGACCTTATAGGATTAAGCCAGTCAACATTGTAGCACAGACAAAGTTGTGGGACCTCAGAAGGTCCCACCCCAAATGAATAGCACATTGGCAGTTTATGGGTGCTTTGGGACAGAGTCTTTTTTTTTATTCTCCCTGAGATGTGGACAATTGTAGGTTCTCCATGATATAGAGGATGGCCTCACACCCATACAGACAGCATTAGTTGAATTCAGTTAATTATGTTAAAAAAAAGAAGGAAGGAAGGGAAAAAAGAAAGAAAGAAAGAAAGAAAGAAAGAAAGAAAGAAAGAAAGAAAGAAAGAAAGAAAGAGAGAGAGAGAGAAAGAGAAAAATAGAGAGAGATGGAGGAAAATGAGGATGAGAAAGGGACCTGTGTGGGATGTGTGAGCAAGCTTCACAGTGTGTATGATCCAGACACATTACATGCATGTATGAAATCTAAAAGAATAAATTTTAAAAGCTTTAAAGAAAATAGCCAAAGAATTTTAACTGACAAACTCACAGAATATGTAGTCAATAAATTTTGGAAAAAATAAAATATATATGTATTTAGCATATATAAAAATATATGACATATCTTTATTCAAATGTATATATACTTGACACCCTCAAACAATAAGGCACATACTTAAAAAAAAGGCACATACTGAAACATAGTAAAGGCAATATACAGCAAGCCTATAGCCAACATCAAAATAAATGAAGAGAAACTTAAATCAATGCACTGAAATCAGGGACAAGGCAAGGCTGCCCAGTCTTTCCATATCTGTTCACCATTGTACTTGAAGTCCTAGCTAGAGCAATAAGACAACTAAAGGAGATCAAGGGAATACAAATTAGAAAGGAAGAAGTCAAAGTATCACTATTCACAGATGATATGATAGTATACATGAGTGACCCCAAAAATTCAACCAGAGAACTCCCACAGCTGATAAACACCTTCAGCAAAGGGCTGGATACAAAATTAACTGAAAAAACTAAGAAGGTCTCCTGTATACCAAAGATAAAAGGACTGAGAAAGAAATTAGGGAAACAACACCCTTCACAATAGCCACAAAGGACATAAAGTGCCTCGGTGTGACTCTAACCAAGCAAGTGAAAGACCTGTCTGAAAAAGAACTTCAAGTCTCTGAAGAAAGAAATTGAAGAGGATATCAGAAAATGGGAAGCTCTCCCATGCTCATAGATCGATATGATTAACATAGTGAAAATGGCCATCCTGCCAAAAGCAATATACAGATTCAATGCAATTCCCATCAAAATGCCAACACAATTCTTTACAGACCTTGAAAGAAAAATTCTCAACTTCATATGGAAAAACAAAAATCTCAAAATCTCCAAAACGGTCCTGTACAGCAACAGATCATCTGGAGGTACCTCCATCCCTGATCTCAAGCTGTACTACAGAGCAATAGTAATAAAAACTGAATGGTATTGGCATAGAAACAGACTGGTGGATCGATGGAACCAAATAGAAGACCCAGAAATAAATCCACACACCTATGGATACCTGATTTTTGACAAAGAAGCCAAAACCATTCAATGGAAAAAATACAGCATCTTCAACAAATGGTGCTGGTCCAACTGGATGTCTACATGCAGAAAAATGAAAATAGATCCATATTTATCACTCTGCACAAAACTGAAGTCCAAGTGGATCAAAGACCTCAGCATAAAACCAGACACACTAAATTGGTGAGGAGAAGAAAAAGTGGGGAAGAACCTAGAACTCATTGGCAGAGAACACAGATATCCTGAACAGAGTATCAACAGCACAGGCTCTAAGAGCAACAATCAATAAATGGGACCTCATGAAACTAAAAATCTTCTGTAGAACAAAGGACACTGTCTTCAGAACAAAATGACAGCGTACAGACTAGGAAAGGATCTTCACCAACCCTATATCTGACAGAGGACCAATATCCAGAATATATAAAGAAATAAAGAAGTTAAAGAGCAACAAATCAAGCAATCCAATTAAAAAATGGGTACAGCGTAAATAGAGAATTCTCTGTAGAGGAATATAGAATGGCATAGAAACACCTAAAGAACTGCTCAATGTCCTTAGCCATCAGGGAGATGCAAATCAAAATGACGCTGAGAATTTACCTAACACCCGTCAGAATGGTTAAGATCAAAAACTCAAGTGACAATACATGCTGGAGAGGATGTGGAGAAAGAGGAACCATTCTCCATTGCTGATGGGAATGTAAACTTGTACAACCACTTCAGAAATCAATCTGGCACTTTCTCAGACAATTAGGAATAGTGCTACCCCAAGATCTAGCTATACCACTCCTAGGCATATATCCAAAGATTCTCAAGTATACAACAAGGACATTTGCTCAACCATGTTCATAGCAGCTTTATTTGTAATAGCCAGAATCTGGAAACAACCCAGATGTCCCTCAGTTGAGGAATGGATACAGAAATTGTGTTACTTTTACACAATGGAATTAAAAACAAGGAATTAAACAGCAATTAAAAACAAGGAAATCATGAAATTTGTAGGTGGGATCTGGAAAGGATCATCCTGAGTGAGCTTTCCCAGAAGCAGAAAGACACACATGGTATATACACACTCATATAGACATATAACATAGGATAAACCTACTAAAATCTATACACCTAAAGAAACTAATCAAGAGGAAGGACTCTTGCTAAAATGCTCAGTTCCTATCCAGAAAGGCAAAGAGGATGGACATCAGAAGAAGAAAATGGGAAACAAGTCAAGAGCCTCCCACAGAGGACTCTGAAAGGCTCTGCCCTGCAGACTACCAATGCAGATGCTGAGACTTATGGGCAACTTTTGGGCAGAGTGCAGGGCATTTTCATTTTATATTCTTTGTTGTTTTATTTCATTTTAGAAAGAAAAGAAATTTTTTTGTACACTCCAAAGACAGCAGCAGGCATGGCATTAACAGAAGAACTGCCTACTGGGATCTTTGTTGGTATAATGTTCTTTTGGAATGTACACAATTTACCCTCATTCATTCAAATGTTGATTTCTCTATCCCACTATCTGGGTTCAATTAGGACATTGCATTGTGATGCTTAGAATAAGCATCACAAACTGTCTCAAGTTTGTGTAAACATGCCACGATTTGTTTTCTGTATTGTCAATTAAACAACCAGCCCCAATGCTGTGCAATGGAGAGTATAGGGTGGGACATCCTGGTCCGGAGGAGAAGGAAAGGAAGCCAGGGAGTAGGAGCAGAGAGGTTGGCAGGAGAGGTCTCGAAACTACATGGAGAGATGAACCGCACCTAAGATATGACTAAAAGCAAGTATAGTGGGTGAATCTGAATGGTAGGAAACTACGTCAACTTGGAGGTTTAGGATGGAATAACTATTGCCCAGCATTGTGTTCTAGGTTAATTAAATAAATCACAGTCTCTGTGTGCTGATTTGGGTATACAGCTGGTCTATGACTAACCGCTGCTTAACTAAAAGATATATCAACAATAAATATTAAATAACCACAACAGATCTTTGATTGTTTCTTTCATATATACATTTGAGACAGGAACTGAGCATATAATCCACAAATTCTCCTGCCTCCATTTCCTGAATGCTGGGAAAAATGGGGATTTTCCACCATTTGCAACCATCATATTGCTTTAAGGAAACTGCAAATTCTGCTGTTGTGTCATCAGAAGGTAAGACTGTGATAAATTAGAAATTCACCCTGGTGCTTTGACAGTTGGAGGAGTTGGTGGAACAGACCCTGTATCCAGTCATTGGCATAAATTATCACATCATTTGAAATTTCAGAAGGAACCCCACTTTTTCCTCCTTTCTGGAAGTCATGTCTAAGGATTCACCTGCACATTACCATCTGGCTTACTAGACCTGAGATCTTTTCATTCTCATTGATCATCATACAACACAATTTGTACCAAATGACTAATTTAGCCTACAACAGCCTATCTCATCTTCCCCCAACATCGGACCCATATGTAGAGTTCATCTGCTTAGAGAACTTCTGAAAAATGAATCTTTATTTAAACCAAAGGCTTAAGCCAGAAGACACAATTGTGCAACTGCAGCTTCCTCTTCCACCCTTTATACACATAGACCAATCCTCAGGCCTTGTCTGCATTCTCAGCATTTCAGTATCCCACAGGAGTATCCAGCTTAACACTTGAGCTACAGTTGGACAGACCTTCCTTATCACATGTTTTACACACTCTACCTTGATCTATCTCATCCAGTTGGGAATTTTTCTACTACCCATATTTCTGCAAAAAAAAAAAAAAACCACAGCAAACTGAAGGCTTTAATTTCTTCCATCTGTTTTTATTCTGTTTTGGGGACAGGGCCCTGCTAGATGCCCAAGTTGACCTCACCGTTGACATCATCCTGCCTCAGTCTCCTGAGTGTTGGGATTCTCTGCATGTGCCACCATGCTAAATTGAAGACCTTAAAGGTAATGAAGAGTGCACCGTTTCATTTAAGGGTACATATGGCAACCAACCATGGAGAAATGATCACATTTAACAATACCTAATAAGATTTTTTAAAGACTCCTTATCACTAATGTATAAAATCCTCCAGGAATCACGCCTGTGAGGCCCCACACAGCTACTCACCTCTTTAGTTCTTTTTAGTTGTCCCCCGATGCCCTCTCCTTAAAGTCCCCTTAATGACAATGAGACAAAAGACACACTTGCCCAATTCTGTCTTCCTGTTCCATGCCTCTGCAGAAGGAACTGGCCATGACTTGGCAGCTCTGCTTAGTTACTTCATGTTTGCCCACACAAGCTGCAGTATTCCTTTTGCTGGGACAAGCTATCCTGACAAAAGCAACTAATGAAGACAGTTGAAGTTCTAAATTCCATCGTGGCAGGGAAAGGGTGGGAGAAGGAACAGAGGTTACTGGTCACATTTCATCCTCAGTGAAGAAGGAGAAAAAGAAAGTAAGAAGTTGGGCCAGGCTATAAACCCTTCAGGCTGTAACCAAGTACTCATTTCCTCCAGGGAGGCTCCACCTGTTAAAGGTTCCACAAACTGCCCAAAGGGCAAGAAATATCCAAACCCAGGAGCTGCCTATAAGGACTATTTTATAATTATGTCATAATAATCAAGAACCAGTACCCTCTACTAACTTTCCATATATATGAACAGCTTCCTTTCCCACTCCATCCTTATGCTCCTCTTCCTTTTATAAAAAAGTTTTATTGCATTTTATTTATTTTGCATGTGCTCACAAGGTATACACGTGCCACATAGTGGAGGTGTGTGGTGAAGATCAGATCTCTCCTTAAGCTAGGCAAATCCTAGGTATAGGTCTTTGACAGCTATTGTATTGGATAGTCAGTGGCCTTTTCAATTAGAGCACTTGGCTCTACCATCAAGCATGGGAAATCATTGTCTATTATTTGATTATTTTTCATGTCATTCTTTTTCTATTCTTTTCTCTCTAGTAACCCAATTTTAGGGAAATAAAATTGTTAATTTACATTGTTACCTTTTTTTCTTCGTATTTTCTCAGTATTGTGCTGGTTTCTGGGTTTCTTTACATGGTGAGACAGGATCTGTCACTGACATGGGGCCATCCAACAGAGCTCGGGAAACTTCAAGGCCCACAGGCTGAAGAAGACTGACTCCAGCAGAAACAAGTGTCAACAGCTCCCCTCCTACAGGTGGGGCCTGGCTTGGCTGCATTTGGGGCAGGCTTGTATGGATAGGCAACCACAGCAACTGTGAGTTCCTGAGGGAAGGACCCTGCTATGCACAAAACAAGACAAACCCAAGCTGTTCTCTTCAGCCTCTGGTTCTTATGACCTCTTGGGCCCCTCTTCTGCAATGGCCCCTGAGTTTGGGAGGAGGAAGTGTTCCCTCAGGAATGAGCATACCCTGTCACTTACTGTCTGCACTTTGACCTTGTTGTAAGTCTCTGGAATTCTGTTCTTGTTAAAGTCTGAATTTATGTTCATTCCAGACTCCCATTAGCAACTGAGAGCCCTGGGGTGTCCCAGAGAGACACTTGGATGAAAGGATATAGACAATTGCCATATTGTCAGTTTACATCTTGCTATTCTCTATCTAAACAAAAGGTGGGGCTAAAGAGATGGCTCAGTGGTCAAGAGCACTGGCTGCTCTTCCAGAAACCAGGACTCAATTCCCAGCACCCATATGACAGCTCACAACTGTCAATACTTCTGTTCCAGGGTATCTGACTTCCTCACACATGCAGACAAAACACCAATGTACAAAATAAAAATAAATAATCTAAAAAACAAAGCAAAACAAGATCTGGGTCTGGAGCATGCCTGTTGTCCAGCACTTGGATGGTGGAGGCAGGTGGATAAGTTTAAGGCCATCCTCCCTAAACACTGAGTTTGAGGCCATCCCAGGTTATCTGGCACTCTGTCTCAAAGGCCCCTCTACCAGCTGACCACCCCTGAACAAAAACAGTAAGTAAGTCATGTATTATTGTAGCACATGGCTGTGCTTTGAGAACTCATGAGACCAAGGCAAAAAAATGTGAATTCAAGAGAAATCTGAGCTATACTACAAATCAAGATAGTAAAATCTTTTCTTAAATTGGCTTTTTTTGAAACAGGGGTTCTGACTATTCTGGAATTCTCTTTGTAGACACAGTAAAATCTTATCTCAAACAATTTGAGGGCTATAGCTATAGCTCAGTAGCAAAGTGCTTCTCACTCTTGGGCAAGGCCTTCAATTCCAGGTCAAATATCTTACAGAGGAAATACAGGAAAACCAAGAATTTCAGGAGTAGGGCAGCGGTTTAGTGTGTACTTAGTAATCATGGCACCTAGATTCAATCTCTCTGTCTCTCTCTCTCTCCCACACACACGACATAGAACTAAAACAAAAAGAAACAACAAACAACTGAAGAAGAACAGGCAAAGTTGAAGGTTCATGTAGATATGTAGATGTGTTTGTGTGTGTGTGTGTGTGTGTGTGTGTGTGTGTGTGTGTTTGGTAAAACGACAGAGAACTGGAAGAGGAGGACAGCATCAACCAGGACAAGGGAGTGGCACAGTGGCCTCTAAGGCATTGGGAGACCTTGACTTCTTGACTTTAGTGCTCAGCTCCTAGGCTTTATTGTTATTGTCCTTTCAAGCAAATACGCAATTACAGTAGATACGCATTACATATGCTAGTTTTAATTAAAATAAAACAAAGTTTGTTGATAGATTCTAGAACAAGTTTTAAATACAGCTAGATTGTTTCCCAACTTGCCATAGGGAAGAGGGATTAAGAACAAGGCCTCTATGTTTTCAACAATTCCACATACAAAGAAAAAAAGTAGGGCCTGAAAAATGTCTCCATGGGAGAACAGTCACTACTCCTGCAGAGGACTCAGGTTTGCACCCAACATCCATATCAGGCAGTTCACAGCCTTCTGTAACTCAGTTCTAGGGGCTTTGATGCCCTCTTTCTGACCTCTGTGGGCACCAGGCATGCAAGCAGTGCACAGTTATACATGCAGACAAAACACCCAAAAGTCAAATACTTTAAAAAGGAAAAGGAAAAGAAAAAAGTGACCACTGCTGTCACTCATCATCTAACTTCATCTACCTATCTATCTAAGTTGAGGATAACTCTTGCTATGTAGTTCTGGGCTGGTAGGAAACATGTGATTTTAGACGGAAGGGGAGCAGGAGAACTAGAGGGAGATACAAAAAAGTAATGGGAAGCTGGTGTTGAGCATGATTGAAATAAACTGTAATATATATAATAAACATGTAAAAAGTAATCTATATATGAAATGTTATTGTATATAATTAATGTACACTATTAAAAGGTTTTTAAAGAATTTTTTAAGGGTTTGGGATATTATTCCTGTTCTATCTCAAGACCAGATGATTACTTAAACCTTTACATTTTAAAGTTTAACAATTGTCCTTAGATGCTGACAAAATCCAACATCCATTCATGTTTAAAGTCCCAAAAATATAAGGGATACAAGACACTTACCTAAACATAGTAAAGGCAATATACAGCAAGCCTATAGCCAACATCAAACTAAATGAAGAGAAACTTAAATCAATCCCACTGAAATCAGGAACAAGGCAAGGCTGCCCACTCTTTCCATATCTCATCAACATAGTTCTTGAAGTCCTTGCTACAGCAATAAGACAAATAAAGGAGATCAAGGGAATACAAATTAGAAAGGAAGAAGTCAAAGTATCACTATTCACAGATGATATGATAGTATACATGAGTGACCCCAAAAATTCTACCAAGGAACTCCTACAGCTGATAAACACCTTCAGCAAAGTGGCCGGATACAAAATTAAATAAAAAAAAAAAATCAGTAGCCTTCCTGTATACATAAGACAAAAGGGCTGAGAAAGAAATTAGGGAAACAACACCCTTCACAATAGCTACAAAGGCATAAAGTACCTTGGTGTAACTTTAACCAAGCAAGTCAAAGATTTGTATGAAAAAAAAAAAACTTCCAGTCTCTGAAAAAAGAAATAGAAGAAGATATCAGAAGATGGAAAGATCTCCCATGCTCATTGCTTGGCAGGATTAACATAGTAAAAATGGCCATCTTACCAAAAACAATCTAAAGACTCAATGCAATTCCCATCAAATTACCAACACAATTTTTTACAGACCTTGAAAGAAAAATTCTCAACTTCATATAGAATAACAAGAAACCCAGAATCGCTAAATCAATCTTCTACAATAAAAAATCTTCTGGAGGTATCTCCATCCCTGATTTCAAGCTGTAATATAGAACAACAGTAATAAAAACTGCATGGTCCTGGGGAATAGAAACAGGCTGGAGGATCAGTGGAATTGAATAGAAGACCCAGAAATAAACCCACACACTTATGGACACCTGATCTTTGACAAAAATGCCAAAACCATACAATGGAAAAAAGATAGCATCTTCAACAAATTGTGCAGGTCTAACTGGATATCTACAGTAGAAAAAATGCAAATAGATCCATACTTATCACCCTGCACAAAACTAAAGTCCAAGTGGATCAAAGACCTCAACATAAAACCAGACACATTAAATCTGTCAGAAGAAAAAGGGGAGAAGTGTCTTGAGCTCGTTGGCACAAGAGATAACTTCCTAAACAGAGCATCAGCAGCACAGGCTCTAAGAGCAACAATCAATAAATGGGACCTCATGAAACTGAAACATTTCTGTAAAGCAAAAGACACTGTCATCAGAACAAAACAACAGTCTACAGATTGGGAAAGGATCTTCACCAACCCTTTATCTGACAGAGGACTAACATCCAGAATATATAAAGAATTCAAGAAGTTAAACAGCGACTAATCCAATTAAAAAATGGGGTACAGAGCTAAACAGAGAATTCTCAATAGAGGAATATTGAATGGCAGAGAAACACTTAAAGAAATGCTCAACATCCTGAGTCATCAGGCAAATGCAAATCAAAACGACCCTAAGATTTCACCTTACACCCATCAGAATGGTTAAGATCAAGAACTCAAGTGACAAGACATGCAGGAGAGGATGTGGAGAAATGGGAACCCTCCTCCACTGCTGGTGGGAATGTAAACTTGTACAACCACTTTGGAAATCAATCTGGCACTTTCTCAGACAATTAGGAATAGCACTTCCTCAAGATCCAGCTATACCACTCCTAGGCATACATACAAAAGATACGTATACAACAAGGACATTTGCTCAACCATGTTTGTAGCAGTTTTATTCATAATAGCCAGAACCTGGAAACAACCCAGATGCCCCTCAGCAGAGGAATGGATACAGAAATTGTGGCACATTTACACAATGGAACTACAAACAAGGAATTAAACAGCAATTAAAAACAAGGAAATCATAAAATCTGCAGGCAAATGGTGGGAACTAGAGAAGGTCATCCTGAGTGGCCTATCCCAGAAGCAGAAAGACACACATGGTATGTACTCACTTATAAGTGCATTTTAGATGTATAAAACAGGACAAACATACCAAAATCTGTACACCTAAAAAAGCTAAGCAAAAAGGAGGACCCTGGGTAAGATGCTCAATCTTCATTCAGAAAGGCAAATGAGATAGACATCAGAGGAAGGTGAAAACAAGGAACAAGAGAGTAGCCTAACCACAGAGGGTCTTTGAAAGACTCTACCCAGCAGGGTATCAAAGCAGATGCTGAGACTTATAGCCAAAATTCAGGCAAAGTGCAGGGAATCTTCTGAAAGAAGGGGGAGACAGAAAGACCTGGGAAGGTCTGGAGCTCCACAAGGAGAGCAACAGAACCAAAAAATCTGGGCACAGGGATCTTTTCTGAGACTGATACTCCAACCAAGGACCATGCATGGAGACAACCCAGAACCCCTGCATAGAGGTAGCCCGAGGCAGCTCAGTCTCCAAGTGAGTTCACTAGTAAGGGGAACAGGGACTGTCTCTGACATGAACTCAGTGGCTGGCTCTTTGATCCCCTCCCCCCGAGGGGAGAGCAGCCTTTTCCAGCCCCCCTCAAAAGACTGTGAAATACAGTCCTGATGAGACCTGATAAGCTAGGGTCAGATGGAAGGGGAGAAGGTCCTCCACTATCAGTGGACTGGGCAAGGGGCATGGGAGGAGATGAGGGAGGGAAGGCGGGCAGGATTGGGAGGTGATGAGGGAGGGGACTATAGCTGGGATCCAAAGTGGATAAATTGTATGAAATAAAAAATTGTACAAAAATGAAGTTTAACAATTAGATTTAAATCAGTTTAGAGCACTTTTATGTATGCCTTGGAATGGAAACAGGACACACCTGTGAAACTGAACACAGACTGCATTATGAAAGCTCTCTAGAAAGAAGCAACTTTCCTAGTCAGTTTGAGACTGATTTCCTTATGTGTTGCAACAAAAATATTTGTGTATAGTCTTGTTCCAGAGCTTTTGTAGCTGTCATTTTCTTTTCCTGGGAAGTTCCCCCTTCTGTTTTAGGCAGAGTTTTCTAAAGGAACAGAACTGATAGAATATATAAATATAGGTCTAGGTAGAGATATACATATGCAAACATAGATAGATATATAGAATAGATGTGGAAATGTATCTATATATCCAAATACATGGCATTTATGAGACTGGCTTACAGAATGTAGCCTGGGTCATCCAGCAATGGCTGTCTCACACTGTGAGGCTGAGAATCTGGCTGTTGTTGACTCTACAAGGTGGGATGATGACTCAGCAGTCCCAGTCTGGCACCGGAGTCCTAGAGGATTCCTGGAGAGGGCTGGTTGGTCTTCAGTCTACATTTTACTCATGAATAAGTTGGCTCTAATACCAGTGAAGGAATGCCACAGAAGCAAGATAGATGAACTTGCCTGTGAGAATGAGCACAAGAACAAAGCACTTCCCTTCTTCCATATCTCTTTATCTGGGCTGCCAGCAAAGAGTGCTCCTTGTCATTAGGATAAGTCTTCCTCCTTCAAGTAACCTGATTAAGAAAACCCCTCATGGGAATGTCCAGAGCTTGCATTTTATTTGATTCCAGATGTAGTCAAGCTGACAACCAAGATTAGCTGTGCCATGATGGTTTGATAGTTCTGTAAGGGGTCATGTTTTGAACTGGAATCCTCATTGTAAGAGTCTAGGAGTGGGAACTTTATTGTGTTTCGAGGTGGGATCTATAGAAGGTCATTAAGGTGAAGCTCCCATTGGATCCTGGTAACTTCCTAAGATAGACCAAAAAATGGTCCATGTGCACAGACACATGGTAGGTAGAATAATTTTAGAAAATTAAAAGCGAAGACTATGACAAGGAGGAGAGTGGGAGGGAGATTCACATACAGAAGTTACTGGAGGACACTGTCTCTGGATTTATAATGTGGTCAGAATGTGAAATGTCCTCATGCGCAGCTCATGTGTTTGAGCATTTGGTTTCCAGCTGGTGATATATTTTGGAACCTTTAAGAGGCGGAGCCTGGTGGAGGAAGTGGGTCATGGGGAACATGGCTTTGAGACTTTAGAACCTGGTGCCACTTCCTGTTCATTTTCTCTGCCTCTTTGCTGCTGATGCACTGTGACCAACTGGCTGGTCTTCTGTGCCACGATGAAATAGCAATCTTCAAACTGTAAGCCAGAATAAGCCTTATTCTCTGTGAGCTGCTTTTGTCAAGGGCTTTTATCCCAGCAACAGAAAAGTAATGACAGGCTGCACTAGTGAAAATGGAAATTCACCAAGCACAGCCTTAGGCTGGCAAGTCCTGGCCAGTTCCTTCTGTAAAGGGAAGGAACAGGAAGCTAGAGTAGGGTAATTGTGTCTATAGATAAGAACACGACCTTTGTCTCATAATTGCTAACGAGACTGTAAGGTGTGGTGTATCAAGGGACGAGTTCAAAATTAACTAGACAAGATGTTGAATAGCCTGAGGGTTGATAGAAGTCCAGAAGGACCATTGCTGGGCACTTCACATGCTAGTGACGAGGAGTTCTTTTTATCTTATTAGGGATAGTCAAACGTGGTTATCTGCTACGCTGGGCAAACTCATCATAAAAATTGCCTGGTGAAAGAGTTTGCTTGTTTTCAACTTGGCCAGGTATGGTGGCACATACTTCTAGTCGAACCACTCAATAGGCTAAGCAAGATGGTGTCAGCCTTGAGGCTAGCATGGGCTATAGAGCAAAACCCTGTCCCCCAAACAAGTGAAAACCTTCAGATTGCAGCAGCTTTTGCAAAAGTGTAGCTAGGTAGGCAAATTCCAAATTGAATGAGGGAGATAAAGCATCGTGTGACAGCGCTACCTCTACCCAAAAATAGATTTGATATTCCTTTGAGAGCACTGAAATGTGTAAATTGGTCATATGCTTGCACAAAGGTGTTCCTCGTTTCGCCCTATTTAAAAACTTTTTGATAGTTTCATATCTGAGAACTATATTTACATTATTTCTACCCACCCCTCTATGATCCCACCAAATTCCTGACTCCTTCTTTAATTATGACACACACACATACACACACACATCCTTACTGAGTCCATTTAGTGTTCCTCATATGTATATGTGTTTGGGGCTGACCAGTTGGGACTGGATAGCTTATCAGGGGCTTGTCCCTCTTTCAGCAGCTGTTCACTGCCCAGACTTCTTACAGTGGGGAGGCCTTGTGACATTCCCCCATCCACACTGGCATGTCGAGCTTGTGTCATTCTGCAGGTCTTGTTTAGGTGGGCGTATTGTTGATATTTCCCAGGGGCAGCTTCCCTGCCACAGAGGTAAATGAGCCCCTCACTGTAGAGGCTCCCGGCTTTTCTGAGGGGTAGGAGTGCTGATTGCTTTTCTCCCATGGCAGCCTGCATAACACCTTCAGATACCGTGAGAGCTAATCGTCAAAGAAGAGGTTTCCAGACCTCTTTGAGGCTGATCCCTCCAAGGACTATGTCCAAAGTGTGTGACATCTTTAGCAGTAGGGTCTTTTACAAGTTCTAGAAGGAAACCAAGGACAAAGGCAATAACCTGCTTTTGGGATTCTTGTGGGAGACTCAAAGGGAGGTTATACATGTCTGGCACTGGGATTTTTATTAGATAGTCTATCACTCTTTGGAACAGCATCACCTCATGTTTTATAACTTAATTTAAATTATATACACATACATACATATATATGCAGTTTTAAAAACATAAAATAATGTTTCCTTATGGCTTTTTCAAACATCCCTAGAGTTACTTATCCACCATCCCTCCCTTTCCCTCCCTTTCCTCTCTCTCTCTCTCTCTCCCCTCCATTTTCCCCTTTCCCCTCTTCATAGCATCTGTGTCCTATCCCCCTCTCTAGAGCCCCCTCTCCCCCTGCCCATGGCCTCTTCCTACCTGCCTGGGTTTTGCACTTACTCCAGGTTATAGATTCACATCTAAGGTTCAGAACTGGGGACCACAAATAAGAGAGAACTTGCAGCATTTATCCTTCTGGGTTTGACTCTGCTCATTCAGTATATTTTCTGCTTTCACTGTTTATCTGCAGATTTCATGGTTTCATTGTTTTGCATCTTTAGAGCTGAATAGAGTTCCACTGCCTGTGTGTACCACACTTTCCTTATTCACCCATCAGCCAACAGAGATTTAGGCTGTTTCTGCTCCCTAGCTATCATAACTAGAGAAACCATGAACGGGGCTGAACAAGTCTCTGTGGAGTGGCTTGCTGAGTCCTTTGGGCACATATGCTAAGGAGGGGCATAACTGGGTCAAATTGTAGGTTGATTTTTAGCCTTTTGAGGATTCTCCACGCTGGTTCCCAGAGTGGCTGCACCAGTTTGAAGTCCTGACTGATGGCTCCCTTTCCCCAACATTTTCTCCAGCAAATGATGTTTTTGATCTTTCCCATTCTGGCAGGGGTAAGATGAAATCCCAAAGCAATTTTGAATTACATTTTCCTAACTGTTAAGGATGCTGAATCCTTTAAAGATATTTTGTGACTATTTTTACTTCTTGTTTATTGATTTATAGCTCATTTCTTGATTGGGTTATTTGTTTTCCTGATTCTTCATTTTTTGAAGAATTAATAAATGGACAAGATATGTTGTATTTAAGTATTTGTGTGTGTGTGAAATGACAACAGTCAAAGAAAAAACAGTCATTAGTTTGGGAAGGATTAAAGGTGGAGAGATTAAGGAGGAACTAGAAGGAAAAAAGGGAGCTGGGGGAATGATGTAACTTTTTTTTTATTATTTATTTATTTATTTATTTATTTATTTATTTATTTTCAATGCAGTTTATTCAGGAACATTGAACAATCCTCGGACCCAGCCCACAGCTTAAATAGCCTCTGGGTAGCCAACCCAGGCATGCCACGGGGGCAATGCAGATAGGTCCACATACATGGAAGCAAGCCAGATCCTCGGCCTTAGCCAAATGTGGAGTTGTTCGTGACAGAGAGCACTCACCATCGGGAAGGTGGAAGGCGGAAACCAGCTCCATCTTTAAGGCATAGCATTCCGCAGCTCTCTACAGTTCCCCCTTTTTGTTTTAGACGCATCAGGCAAGAGTAGAGGTCTGATCTCTGATATTAGAAATAAATTGGGAATGATGTAACTTTTTATTAACTAAAGCTTTAAAATGAAAGAAAATTCTCCACAGTGTTGTCTATTGGCTAATATGATGAAAGTGTGTTATTTTTAAGAATTTAATTGTTATTTATTTTTTTCCTAATTTTTTTAATTATTATTATTAATTACACTTTATTCATTTTGTATCCCCCCATAAGCCCCTACCTCCTCCCCTCCTGATACCATCCTTCCTCCCCTTTCTGCATGCATGCCGCTCCCCAAGTCCACTGATAGGGGAGGTCTTTCTCTCCTTCTTTCTGATCTTAGACTATCAGTTCTCATCAGAAGTGGCTGCATTGTCATCTTCTGTGGCCTGGTAAGGCTGCTCTCAAATCAGGGGGAGGTGATCAAAGAGCAGGCCAATCAGATTATGTCAGAGGCAGTCCCTCTTCCCATTACTATGTAACCCACTTGGACACTGAACTGCCATGGGCTACATCTGTGCAGGGGTTCTAGGATATCTCCATGAATAGTCCTTGGTTAGAGTATGAGTCTCTAGGAAGTTCCCTGTGTTCAAATTTTCTTGTTCTGTTGCTCTCCTTGTGGAGTTCCTGTCCTCTCCAGCTCTTGCTATTTCCCACTTCTTACATAAAATTCCATTGACTCTGCCGACAGTTGGCCGGCATCTGCTTTGCTAGTCTTCAGGGCAGAGACTTTCAGAGGCCCTCTGTGGTAGGTTCCTAGGTTGTTTCCTGTTTTCTTCTTCTGGCTTTCAGAGGCCCTCTGTAGCAGGTTCCTAGGTTGTTTCCTGTTTTCTTCTTCTTCTGATGTCCATCCTCTTTGCCTTTCAGGATGGGGATTGAGCATTTTGGTTAGGGTCCTCTGTTTTGCTTCGTTTGTTTAGATGTACTGATTTTAGTGAGTTTATCCTATGTTGTATGTTTATACGAGTGAGTATATGCCGTGTGTGTCTTTTTGCTTCTGGGACAACTCACTCAGGATGATCCTTTCCAGATCCCACCATTTACCTGCAAATTTCATAATTTCCTTATTTTTCATTGCTGAGTAATACTCCATTGTATAGATGTACCACAATTTCTGCATCCATTCTTCAGTTGAGGGGCATCTGGGCTGTTTCCAGCTTCTGGCTATTACAAATAAAGCTGCTACAAACATGGTAGAGCAAATGTCCTTTTTGTGTACTTGAGCCTCTTTTGGATATATGCCTAGGAGTGGTATGGCTGGATCTTGAGGAAGTGCTATTCCTAGTTGTCTGAGAAAGCACCAGATTGATTTCCAGAGTGGTTGTACAAGTTTATATTCCCACCAGCAGTGGAGGAGGGTTCCCCTTTCTCCACAACCTCTCCAGCATGTGTTGTCACTTGAGTTTTTGATCTTGGCCATTCTGATGGGTGTAAGGTGAAATCTCAAGGTTGATTTGAGTTGCATTTCCCTAATGGCTAATGAGGTTGAGCATTTCTTTAAATGCTTCTCTGCCATTCGATATTCCTCTACAGTGAGTTCTCTGTTTAGCTCTGTTCCCCACTTTTTAAGTGGATTACTTGGTTTGCTGTTTTTCAGATTCTTTAGTTCTTTATATATACTGGATATGAGTCCTCTGTCAGATAAAGGGTTGGTGAAGATTCTTTCCCAATCTGTAGGCAGTCACTTTGTTTTGATGACGGTGTCCTTTGCTTTACAGAAGCTTTTCAGTTTCAGGAGGTCCCATTTATTGATTGTTGGTGTTCTGTTCAGGAAGTTCTCTCCTGTACCAATGAGTTCTAGGGTATTTCCCAATTTTTTTTCTAGCCAATTTAATGTGTCTGATTTTATGTTGAGGTCTTTGATACACTTGGACTTCAGTTTTGTGCAGGGTGATAAGTATGGATCTATTTTCATTTTTCTACATGTAGACATCCAGTTGGACCAGCACCATTTGTTGAAGATGCTATCTTTTTTCCATTGTATGGTTTTGACATCTTTGTCAAAGATCAGGTTTCCATAAGTGTGTGGGTTTATTTCTGGGTCCTCTCTTCGGTTCCATCGATCCACCATTCCGTTTCTATGCCAGTAACATGCAGTTTTTAAAACTGTTGCTCTATAGTACAACTTAGGATCAGGGATGGAGATACCTCCAGAAGATCTTTTATTGTAGCGTATTGTTTTAGCAATTCTGGGTTTCTTGTTATTCCATATGAAGTTGAGCATTTTTCTTTCCAGGTCTGTAAAGAATTTTGTTGGTAATTAAGTGGGAATTGCATTGAATCTGTAGATTGCTTTTGGTAAGATGGCCATTTTTACTATGTTAATCCTGCCTAGATTGCTTTTGGTAAGATGGCCATTTTTACTATGTTAATCCTGCCTAGATTGCTTTTGGTAAGATGGCCATTTGTACTATGTTAATCCTGCCAAGCCATGAGCATGGGAGATCTTTCCATCTTCTCATATCTTCTTCTAATTCTTTCTTCAGAGACTTGAAATTTTTTTCATACAAGTCTTTGACTTGCTTGGTTAGGGTTACACCAAGATACTTTATGTCATTTGTGCCTATTGTGAAGGGTGCTATTTCCCTAATTTCTTTCTCAGCCCTTTTGTCTTTTGTATACAGGAGTGCTACTGATTTTTTTGAGTTAATTTTGTATCCGGCCACTTTGCTGGAGGTGTTTATCAGCTGTAGGGGTTTCCTGGTAGAGTTTTTGGGGTCACTCACGTATACTATCATATCATCTGCAAATAGTGATAATTTGACTTCTTCCTTTCCAATCTGTATCCCCTTGATCTCCTTCAACTGTCTTATTGCTCTAGCAAGGACTTCCAGCACTATGTTGAAGAGGTATGGAGATAGTGGGCAGACTTGTCTTGTCCCTGATTTCAGTGGGATTGCTTTAAGTTTCTCTCTGTTTAGTTTGATGTTGGCTATAGGCTTGTTGTATATTGCCTTTACTATGTTTAGATATGTGCTTTGTATCCCTGATCTCTCCAATACTTTAAACATGAATGGATGTTGGATTTTGTCAAATGCTTTTTCAGCATCTAGGGAGATTATTATGTGTTTTTTTTTTTTTCAGTTTGTTAATATAGTGAATCACATTGATAGTTTTCTGTATATTGAACCACCCCTGCATACCTAGGATGAAGCCTACTTGGTCATAGTGGATATCTTTGATGTGTTCTTGGATTCGGTTTGCAAGTATTTTGTTAAGTATTTTTGCATCAATGTTCATAAGGGAGATTGGCCTGAAGTTCTCTTTCTTTGTTGAGTCTTTGTGAGGTTTAGGTACCAAGGTGACTGTGGCTTCATAGAATGAGTTTGGTAATGTTTCTTCTGTTCCTCTTTTGTGGAATAGTTTAAAGAGAATTGGTGTTAGCTCTTCTTTGAAGGTCTGGTAAAATTCTGCGCTGAAGTCATCTGGTCCTGGGCTTTTTTTGGTTGGGAGACTTTTGATGACCGCTTCTATTTCTTTGGGGGATATAGGACTATTTAATTGATTTACCTGGTCCTGATTCAGCTTTGGTAAGTCAAATTTATCAAGAAAATTGTCCATTTCATTTAGATTTTCAAATTTTGTGGCATATAGACTTTTGAAGTAAGTCCTAATGATTGTTTGGATTTCCTCAGTGTCTGTAGTTATGTCCCCCTTTTCATTTCTGATTTTGTTGATTTGGGTGGTGTCTCTCTGCCTTTTAGTTAGCTTGGCTAAGGGTTTGTCTATATTGTTGATTTTCTCAAAGAACCAGCTCTTGGTTTCATTGATTCTTTCAATTGTTTTATTTGTTTCTAATTGATTGATTTCAGCCCTGAGTTTGATTATTTCCAGCCGTCTGCTCCTTCTTGGTGTGTCTGCTTCTTCTTTTTCTAGGGGTTTTAAGTGAGCCATTAAGCTGCTTGAATGAGCTCTCTCGAATTTGTTCTTGAAGGCACTTAGTGCTGTGAGCTTTCCTCTTAGCACTGCTTTCATTGTGTCCCACAAGTTTGGGTGAGTTGTGTCTTCATTTTCATTGAGTCCTAGGAAGACTTTAATTTCTTAACACTGCTTTCATTGTGTCCCACAAGTTTGGGTATGTTGTGTCTTCATTTTCATTGAGTTCTAAGAAGACTTTAATTTCTTTCTTTATTCCCTGACCCAACTGTCATTTAGTAGCAAGTTGTTCAGTTTCCATGTGTGTGTAGGCTTTTTGCTATTTCTGTTGTTATTGAGGTCCAGCTTTATTCCATGGTGACCAGACAGGATACAAGGGATTATTTCAATCTTCTTGTATCTGGTGAGGCTCACTTTGTGACCAACTATATGGTCCATTTTGGAGAAGGTTCCATGAGGTGCTGAGAAGAAGGTAAATTCTTTTGTGTTTGGGTATAAGGTTCTGTAAATGTCTGTTAGGTCCATTTGATTCATGACCTCTGTTAGAGACATTGTTTCTTTGTTTAATTTCTGTTTTGTTGATCTGTCCTTTGTTGAGACTGGGGTGTTGAGTCTCCCACTATTAATGTGTGGGGATCTATATGTGCTTTAAATTTTATCAATGTTTCTTTTACAAGTGTGGGTGCTCTTGTATTTGGGGCATAGATGTTCAGGATTGTGATGTCTTCCTGGTGGAATTTTCCCTTGATGAGTATGAAGTGTCTTTCCCCATCTCTTTTTATTAATTTTGGTTGAAAGCCTATTTTATCAGATATTAGAATGGCTACTCCTGCTTGCTTCTTGGGTCCATTTGCTTGGAAAGCCGTCTTCCAACCCTTTACCCTCAGGTAATGTCTATCTTTGTGCCTTAGGTGTGTTTCTTGTATGCAACAGATTGCTGGGTTTTCTTTATGCATCCATTCTGTTAGTCTGTGTCTTTTTATTGAAGAATTGAGTCCATTGATATTGAGAGAGATTAATGACCAGTGGCTGTTAGATCCTTTGATATTGATGCTGGCTGTGGTCATAAGGTTGTGTGCTTGGTTGCTTTTTGTTTTACTGTAGTGAGGTTAATTATTTCTTGTGTTTTCTTGAAAGTAGCTAGTTTTCTTAGGCTGTATTTTCCCTTCTAGTGTCTTCTGTGACACTGGATTTGTGTGTAAGTATTGTTGAAATTTGTTTTTGTCATTGAATATCTTGTTTTCGCCATCTATGAGGACTGAGAGTATTGCTGGGTATATTAGCCTGGGCTGACATCTGTGTTCTCTTAGGGTCTGCATGATATCCGTCCAGGCCCTTCTGGCTTTCATAGTCTCTGTTTAAAAGGTAGGTGTGATTCTAATGGGTTTGCCATTATATGTTACTTGGCCTTTTTTCCTTGCAGCTTTTAGTATTTTTTCTTTGTTCTGTATATTTATTGTTTTGATTGTTATGTGGCGGGAGGATTTTCTTTTCTGGTCTAATTTATTGGGTATTCTGTAGGCCTCTTGTATTCTTATTGGCCTCTCCTTTAAGTTGGGGAAACAATCCTCTGTTTCTTTTATTTATTTCAGTGATTTAAGCATTTCCTCTCTAAAGGCCACAAACTGTTTGGCTGCAACTTCCTGTATTTCTTTACAGATGACCATTATCTGTTAGAGTTTATCTTCCTCTAGGTCTTTTTAAATTTTATTTGTTTCCTCTGTTATACTCTTCATGAGCATACATGTTAGGTCATCTTCTTGAATTTCAATTATTTCTTTTCTGGTCTAATTTATTGGGTATTCTGTAGGCCTCTTATATTCTTATTGGCCTCTCCTTTAAGTTGGGGAAATTCTCTTCAATGATTTTGTTGAAAATATTTTCTGGGCCTTGGAGCAGGGAATCTTCTTTTTCCTCTATTCCTATTATTCTTAGGTTTTGTCATTTTATGTTGTCTTGAATTTCTTGGACGGTCTGTGTCAGGAATTTTTTAGATTTAAGATTTTCTTTGACAGATACATCTATTTCTTCCATTGTATCTTACACACCTGAAATTCTTTCTTCCATCTCTTGTAGTCTATTGGTTATGTTAACCTCTGTAGTTCCTGTATTCGTCCCAAGTTCTTTCTCTCCACACTTTCCTCCATTGGTGTTTCTTTAATTTTTCCAATTCCATCTTCAGATCTTGAGCCATTTTGTTGATTTCCTTCATCCGTCTGACTGTATTTTCCTGTTTTTCCTTCAATTCCTTCAGCTGTTTGTTTGAACAATCCTCTGTTTCTTTTATTTCTTTCAGTGATTTAAGCATTTCCTCTCTAAAGGCCACAAACTGTTTGGCTGCCACTTCCTGTATTTCTTTACAGATGGCCATAATCTGTTTGTTTTTATCTTCCTCTGTTTCTTTACAGATGGCCATAATCTGTTTGAGTTTATCTTCCTCTAGGTCTTTTTGCATTTTATTTTTTTCCTCTGTTATACTCTTCATGAGCATACATGTTAGGTCATCTTCTTGAATTTCAATTATGCTGGGGTGTCCAGAGCTACTTGCCCCTGGATAACTGGGTTATGGAGATGCCATATTGCTCTGTCTTTTGTTGGTTGAGTTTTTATGCTGGCCTCTACCCAATGGGCTATCTTAGGTGTTTGGAATTAGTTTCTGGTGGTTCCTTGGATCCTGTGGTGGAAAGAATCACCTTGGCAGGAAGCTGGTTTTTCCTGAAGGAAGCCTTCTCAGCTTTTTGGGTATAGTCACTGGATGGTCAGTGTTTTTCAGGAGTTGCCACTGCTCACCTCAGGCATAGAGACCTGAGT
Organism: Meriones unguiculatus; assembly: GCF_030254825.1. NCBI lineage: Eukaryota > Metazoa > Chordata > Mammalia > Rodentia > Muridae > Meriones > Meriones unguiculatus. The sequence goes on along the minus strand of NC_083354.1, from coordinate 74,199,128 downwards.
GGTAACTGTGGTCCTTTTTAGTCGAGAGGACTCTCTTCTCACCCAGAGAAGTCCTGAAGACAGCTGCCCTGCTTCTGGGTTTCTGCTGCTGTAACCTGTGTGTCCCGTGGTTTGGTCAGTTTTGTTAGGGATAACTGGTTGCCCCTTGGAGCAGTATCTGGGGGTTGATCTCGGGGATTCTGCACTTCTGTTGGTCTGAGGTTGGGGCTTTGTGCCCCAATATCCAAGCTGTAATCTGTGGCAGGTGGGTACCGCTCTCCTGGTAACAGCAGACTATCTGGTGCACAGCAGGTCCCTAGGTTGGGCTGGTCGGCAGGACCTTTTCCAGGGATATACTGGGTGGCCTAAGTCCATCACCTTTTCTTTGTTGCCTGTGAGGATTTCTCCTGACAGTGACTCCCAGTCTCTGTTGCCCTGGGGCTCACAGCTCTGTCTGTGCTGGAGAGCTGGGCACGCAGCAACTGTCTGTGCTCGCCGCTAGAGCCCAGTTCAGTGATGGCGGCTTGTACCCACCGGTATGCGAGACTTTTTCCAGGGAAAGACTGGGTGACCCAAGTCAGTCCCGTTTTCTTCCTTCCCTGTGGGGTTTTCTCGTGACTGGGACTCCCAGTCTCTGGTGTTTTTGTGCCCACTGATCCTGGGAAGGTGATCAGGACATGCAGGCGTGTGGCTCTGGTCTGGCGACCTAGTGCCCACCCGACCTGGGATCTTTTCCAAGTTCTGACTGGGTGGCCTGAGCGTGGACCCGACTGATTCCCATGCCGTGGGGGTTTCCTCTCACCTGGGAAACACAATCACTGTTGTTTTAGGGCCCAGAGTTCAGTCTCTTGGTCGCTGTACAGAAAATGTTGTCCTGCTCTTCAGACAAGATGGCGCCACCATCTTGTCACCTATTTTTTATTTTTTTTAATTAAAATTACACACGCACACCCTCTTCTACTAATCATACACTTACTTCTCTTGGCTCCCTCTTGAAACCATGGTCTCTTTATCTTAATGGTTATTGTCACAGTATTATATGTGTGTGTGCATGTACGTACCTAAACATAAAAATGCAACCTCTCTAGTTCTTTTGGTGTTACTTGTTTGCACAGGATTTGAGGGCCTACTACTTGGTATTGGATAACCAACTGGGGGCTCATCTCAGGGAATACTATTTGTCGTGTTCTTAGTGTTTCTTAGTTATCCAAGGTTTTTTATCTGGGGTAAGACCCTGTGAGAGTCCTTCCTTTCAGGCCAGCATATATACTGGTGTTGTCATTGGCCGGGCCTTGTTTAGGCAGCCAGATTGTTGAGGTATCGTGAGTGAAGCTTCCCTGTCATTTTTAGGAGACACAGTCTCACAGCAGACTTCCTGGTCCTTTGTATCTTAAAATCTCTTGACCTCCTCTTCCAAGATATTTCCTGAGCTTTAAGGGCACAAGTCATGTTGTAGATGTATCAGTTGTGCTCGTGCACCCAAGATCATGTGCTCTCTCGGTTTCGATTGGCTGATGTTCTCTATAATGTTCTCTGGTGAAGGCATTTTATCAATTGAGGCTCATTTTGCCCACATGACTCTAGCTTGTATTAAGTTGACAAAAATACTAACCAGTGAGTTAGGGCCATTAATGTTAAAGTTGTTATTGAAAGTGTATGTTCATTGCTGTCATTTTGCTGTTTACGGTGTTAATCCTTTTTTTAATTATTATTTCAATTATTATAAAAGTTTACTTTCTTCAGTTGCTTGGCTATGCTAATTTTCAGTCCAAAGAATTGCTCCTCTGTTGGTCTGGTTTACTGGAAAAGAATTCTTTTATCCTGTTTATACTTTGAAAAGTTTTTCTTTGTCCTTCAGCTATGAGAGATAGTTATGCTGCATACAGTAGTTTAAAATAGTGTCTTACTTAGGCTCTCTATTATTGCGATGAAGCATCATGACTAAAAAGCAAGTTGGGAAGAAAAGGGTTTATTTGGATTACATTTTCTCATTTTATTCTACCATTGAATGAAGTCAGGACAGGAACCCAAACAAGACAGGAACCCGGAGGCAGAAGTTGATACAAAAGCCATGGATGGGTGCTACTTACAGGCTTGCTCCACACAGCTTGCTCAGCATGTTTTTTTACAGAACTCCAATCCCAGGGATGGCACCACCCAAAATAGGCTGGTCCTGTCCATCAATAATTAAGAAAATGTCTTACAGCCTGATTTTATGCAGGCAATTTATCAGTTGAGGTTCTCTCTTCCCAGATGCCTATAGATTGTGTCAAGTTGTCGTAAAACTAGTTGGCACAGCCGCTGGCCTTGGATTCTTTTCCTTCTTCTGTGCCTATAATTAGAAGATTTTGGTCTTTTCACGATGTTCCAAAGTTCCTGCATGTTCCTTTCATGTAGTTTTAGAGAGTTTACGCATTCTTTCCTTGAGTGGTCCAGTTCCTCTACTTTATCTAATATTCTAATATCCAATATAAGAATAGTCCTAATATTCTCTCTTCTCTTTGATACATTCTATTGGTAAGGCTCCAATTTAATTTAGCTGAGCAGCCATGTTTCATTGTACATATGATTCCAACAATCTGAAGATGAACTGATAGTGCCAGTTAACCAGCCTAGCTGGTTAAACTGAGAAAAACAAGATCTAACATAAATTCCTAGGATTTACTTACATTTCTCTTAAAAAACCCAGCCTACTAAGTTAATTTTCTAGATACAAGATAAAGAAGGGGGGGCACAAATATTGGCTGAGCTCCTTGAGAAATCACATATGTTTGAGAATTTTGTAACTTCCTCCTTGAATGGAGTGGATGTTGGGGAGGAGTTAGATGTGTGGTTTGAATGAAAGCAGATTCTTTGGGAACTTCAAATAGTCATTGTCCAAAAGGTTGTGGTGGAGTCTCAGAACTCATGTTTAAAGAAGTGTCAGATACTTATTTGTGCCTAGGACAGCCTCTTGATGGTCACCCACATGGCCACTAGGATGCTGGGCTAGGAATCCATGAAGACTCCTGACCACTCTTTTCTATTGGGAAATCAGTTCTCAGTTCATAAGCAGATTTTAATTCCTATTACAGAGAGACATGGAGTTCTGATATGTGAAATCCCATTGCAAGAAACCACCTGAAAAGAAGCAGGACCCTGACCATATTGAAGGTAAAAGGAACTCTGAAGACCATTAGCAAGGCCAGTGCCTGACAAACACCAAAATCCTTAAGAGGATGCATGTGGTTTACCCAGCTATTCTTATTTCAGGAATTTACTCTGGGGAAATTTTTTAAATGTTGGAAATATTTATTAATATCATTACAAGAATACTGAATATTGAATTCATCTTTATGTATGAAGAAGGACAATGACTTAAATGATCCACATTTGGGGAGTAATTAAACAATTATGTATGAACAGATTTTTAAAAATGGAAGAGTTGGGGAGCAAGATGGATGGCTCAGTGAGTAAAAGTACATATCTTACGAGCCTAATGGCTTGTGTTGATCCCTGCATTCCACTAGAGAGGGAAGATGAAAGGAATTGAAACAACCTCTAAAAGTCCTCTGACTTCCAAAGAGCTCTGAGGCATGTGTGCACTTACACCACACACACATATACACTCACACTTCTCATACACTCATACACATTCACATTCACACACACATACTCATATATGAAGTGTTGCCAAGGAAACGAGAATTCGTTTTAAGTATTATGAGTCTTGTAACAACAACAAATTAAAAGGACTCAGAAGGAAACTTGAGGACCATTTTATTAGTGTCTGATCAAAAACAACAAGAAGGACAAGGTGTAAATCTTGGTAACTGCCAGGAGGAAAGAGATGGGGGGAAGGCCATACCTTTGGAGATGGGTCCAAGAAAACAGGCAGGTTTGACAATCAAGGTCAGTAACCACCTGGACAGAGAGTGTGTAGGGAGTCTGCAGAGTAAGGGAGTCCAGAGTGTCAAGAAAAGCATGCATAGAGTTTGGATCAGTATGTGAAAAAGAGATAGAAAGCAGAGGAAAAGTTATTACTTTTAACTTAGAATTCAGAAAAGTGGAGAGGCTTAGCTGTGGAAACCACTACATAGGGGTGAGGGTTTCTGAGAAGTGTATCTTCTTTCTGAGGAGATAAGTATTCCTCCCATTTCTTTACCTTGTCTTCCAGTGACTCTGGTGTGGACTCCCAGCCAGGTGATTCATAGGCTTAGCTAGATTTACTCTTAAAGGAGAACACAGTAATAAGCGACATTGCAATCTTTGGAACAGTGGAGAATGTTGAGTCTCTAACTGGAGCCAGAAGTAGAACTCAGATTTCATTCCTTTATCAAAGAGGAAACAGCTTTGCGATGGAAAGCTGGTGTCCAAATCCAGCTGTAAGGGAGGGCTCCATCAGTTCCATCAAAGGCTGCTAGTCTCTATTTGGCTACCTAGCATTGGCATCTCAAGTGTTGAGACCCTGGAATCGTTTCACATTTGGTGTCAAGTCAGTCTTGCTACTTCTGGCTTCCAGTCAAGGAAACTTCTTGTTTTCCAGTTACTTGAGCTCAGACTGCCTGAGTAGCTTGTATCCTCTGGTCTCATGAGAAGTATGATGGAAGAACAGGTATGGTGATGCAGGCCTGTTAGCTCAGCACTACAGATGGAGAAAAAGGAAGATAGCCACACATTTGATGCTAACCTGGTCTCTATATTGTGTTCCAGATGAGTTTGGGATATACAGTGAGCCCCTGTCTCAAAAAATGTAAACAAAACCAGCAGGATGGTGGTGGCACATGCCTATAATCCTAACATTCAGGAAGCAGAGGCAGGCAGATCTCTGTAATTTTGAGGCCAGCTTGGTCTACAGAGTGAGTTCCAGGATGGTGAAGACTATACTGTGAAACTCTGTCTCAAACAAAAACAAAACCAAAAACAGATGACAGTGCTGGCTGGGCCTGCTGCTCAGTGGTGGGTACTGATTAGCAGAGCCAAGGCCTTGGGCTCGTTCCTATAAGCACACATAGCCAAAATTCAATACATTGCAAATATTTGTCAATTTTACACTGTAAAATAGTCTGTATAGTCTATTGTAGTCATTTCAATAATTGTGAGTCAGAAGAATAGGAAATTGGGTGAAGAAAGAGGTTCCAGAAATTAACAAGAAAGGTGTAAGGCTGGAAGCCCTTCCCCACCTGGGCTTCATTAACAAAGGGAGCATGTTCATGAAGAGCTAGCTTTGTAAAATCATCAGGGCAGTAAGGTTCTATGCAAATTTCATATCAGATGTCATACTGAGCCACTTCCATCCTCTCTTGGCGCCAGGTCATAGCCCAGGTCTTATTTGATTCTGAGCTCATCAGTATCTCTCCTTTAATAAGGACTCTTCACCCTATCACTATCCACATGCTCTCTACAACCCATTGTAAAGAGTTTTAAGAACCTATGAACCCCAGCAGCTGCCTCCCAGACTCAAAACCATGCCTGAAACAGGGAGCATCTGGAGATCACATGAAGCACTAAGACTGGAGAGCAAACATGACAAAAACAATGTGTTTGGAGGCTGGAGAGATGGCCTTACAGTTGAATGGATTTACCCTTGCAATGGAGCCAATTTTGGCTCACGACCCCGAGGCCAAGCCACTCATAACTACCAGTAACTGCAGTTTATGGGGGCCCAACACCTTTTCTGAAATATATACACACATACTTAAAAATAAAATCTTCAAGAATAATTTTAACTGAATGATATTATCAGATTGTCACTCTCAGGCTACATAATTGTGCATATTTTTTCTTTAACATACGTGGTAAAGCTATGTCATTGTCTTTATACTTCAGAGGTGGAGCTGAGCATGGTGACACATATCTCAGCATCCAAGAGGCTGAGACACTGGGTTTATCATTCCAAGTTCTTGGCCTCCTATAGAAGGATTCAGAGATAAAGGGCCCCATGGATTTGCACAAGAACAAAATAACCTTAGCTGGAAGGACACAGTGGCACAGACTTTTACCTTCAAGACTGATAGTTGATCACGTGAGTGAGAGTGTTTAGGGAGTCTCATCATTGTTTAGGGATTTCTTTTATGGGGCTCAGGAGATGGAAAGGCTGGTTGCTAAGTAAGGGCCCTCTGTTTTGACTGGCGGATTTGAATTATCCAAGTCTTTGGTCATTGCGCATGTCACATGTATGTCATAGAATGTGTGTGATTTTAAGTATATATGTGCCTAAGATAGAAAATAGAGGATTCTCCTTAAACATTAAAGACACAGTTTTGCCTGCCTGCATCTGCACCCAAATCCAGGTCAGTTTGATCAGCCTTTCCAGTCCTCCTATCCCAATACATTGGGAATGTACTTGACTAGAGACTGACTAAAGTTGATTACTGTTAGGGACAGGGAAATCTATACTGTTGTCCAGAGATGAGGCTACAAGCTGTGTCTTGAAGGAGGGGTGTGGAAAGAGTGTGTACAGGTGAAGGACTTAGGAACACCAAGCACATTATTGCAAAACCAAATAGGGTCCCAGACCAAATGCTCTACTATGCTTGTTGGCTTCACCCTTAAGTGCAAGATTCTGTCTAAGAAAAACAAGCAAACAGTCAAACTGAAGGACACTTGCAAGGCTCCATGAATGGAGCCAGCTCTCTGTGTCTAGTTCACTGCCAGTCCTCAAGGCCTAGCCCATTGCTTGACACACAGGTAGGTGCTTAGCAAATATTTGTTGATTGAGTGAGTGAATATTGAAGTTTCATAGTTTCTCAAGCAACTTCTGTCTTTCACAAGTGGAGATCAGATGGCAACATACAAAAGTTGCTGGTCTTCTACCTACCATGTGGGTCCTGGGGAACAAACTGAAATCATTGGGCCTGTGGCAAGCCTCTTTACCCACTGAGCCATCTTCCTGGCTCAGAGACACAACCCTTTATAATAAAGGTATTGCAGACACCAAAATCATCCGCGTTCCTGTCTCATTTAGAAAATGGCATCCCAGGGAGAAGCCTGCGAGGAGAGAATTTATGAGTTTGATGATGATTTGGCCTCTGAGTTCTCTGCTCTTCTCGGTGTGGACGCACTTCAGATCTTAAAGAGACAGCATGAAGAAGACCACAAAGAACGAATGAAGATGAAGAAAGGTTTTAACTCACAGATGCGCAGTGAAGCCAGAAGATTAAAGACTTTTGTGACCTATGAGTCATTCAAATCATGGATGCCTCAGGACATGGCAGCTGCTGGGTTTTACCATACCGGGGTGAAACTTGGGGTGCAGTGCTTTTGCTGTAGCTTAATCCTCTTTAGCACCAGACTCAAGAACCTTCCTATAGAAATCCACAAGAAATTACATCCAGAATGTGAGTTCCTGTTGGGCAAAGATGTCGGTAACATTGGCAAGTATGACATAAGGGTGAAGAGTCCAGAGAAGACACTGAGAAGCGGCAAAGCACAGTACCAAGAAGAGGAGGCCAGGCTGGAGTCCTTTGAGAAGTGGCCTTTTTATGCCCATGGGACCTCGCCACGTGTACTCTCCGCAGCTGGCTTTGTCTTTACAGGTAACTGGGTCTCATTTTGTGAGGTGTTTCTGTAAAAATTTAGTTTCCAAACTAATCAAGAGGAAGGACTCTGAACCATCTCTCCAACCTTTCTTTTCTCTTCCTCCTTCTCTTCCTCCCTTTTACTCTTTCTCTTCTGTTCTTGTTCTTGTTCTTCTTGGACTTGGTCTTCTTATTGTTCTCCTTTTTCTTCTTGTTCTTATCCCTGTTGTTCTTGGTCTTCAACTTCTTCATCTTCTTGTTCTTCTTGTTGTTTTTATTTTTCTCTTCTTCCTCCTCTTTTTTTCTCCTTGTTCTCCTCCTTCTTTGTCTCCTCCTCCTTTTTCTCCTCCTTCTGTTTTCTTTTCTTCTCCTCATCCACATTCTTATTCTTGTTGTTCTTCTTCCTCTTTCTTTCTCCTCCTTCTCTTCTTCCTCCTCCTTCTTTTACTACTTCTTGTTAATCATTCCTTATTTGTTAATTGTTATATTATATATCTAGTTCATTAAACTTTAATAATTTTACTTCCGCTATAATTTACTTTAGTGTAGCATTATTAACTTGTCAAATATGTATAAAATAAAAGGTTTTCTGTAAATATGGACACATTTCTGTAAATGTGGGCCTAGAAATATATTAACTGAAGGTTGAGGTGTAGCTCATTACTTGAGGCCTAACTGAGGATGTGAAAGGCCATTGGTTTAGTCCCAGCACTGGAAAACAGAATAAGAAGACTCCAGAAAACACTAGCTCCATTCATAAGGACCTGAAAATGGATTATGAGATAGCTTAAGTCCACTTTCTTCTCATTTCACAAATATTACTATTTATATGTTTCCTTGATTAATTTAATTTCTATAGTTTTGGAAGGGTTTGTTTTTACTTATTTAACTCTCATCCATGAGGCAAACTATCCTCAAGAAGACTACAATTTGAAATGCCTCAGCCACACACAGGTGTTAGGACAGATGTGTATGACAATTACAACAGGATCTGTGGGTGCTGAGTACCTGCTTATGCTATACAAGGATTGAACACTAATTCTAATTCACTCAGTTTGCCCTTTCCCTGTGTTTGATAATTGAGTTCACTGAGGCTCAGAGAATTAGAGAACTGTGCCTCTATTTCCATAGAGGTGACATGGCAAAGCTAACTCTTAGACCTTCTGACAGCATTATTCCAGGTAGTTCTAGCTTTTGCCTACTTCTCCATCACTTTGGTCCTGAAAGCTAAAGAGCAGCCTCTATGTGTAAGAAACTGGCATGTTGAGGGCTAAGTCTATGGAGTATGGCCATGGCTGGGAAATGTACATCCAGAGCTTAGAAGGGGGTTCATTTAGGGCAGTGGGATGTGGCCAGGGATTCAGCCAGAGGGGACATGGAAGAGCAAGCATGCTGGGGTCTGTGTTGCTCTGGTTCAGTATGATCAGCTCCAAGACACACCTGGTGCCATCGCTTCCCTGCATCTGTAGGTGAAAGGGACACTGTGCAGTGCTTCTCCTGCAGTGGATGCCTGGGAAACTGGGAAGAAGGAGACCATCCCTGGAAGGAGCATGCCAAGTGGTTCCCCAAGTAAGTTTCAAACGCTTGTTTCATAAAGATTTCAGCTTTTATTTCTGTTTCTGTTGCTTGATATTTAGCAAAATAAAACTGGAGATAAAAGAGAAACCTTGTTGGAGTACCACATGAGTTCTGATCTTTCTCCTGTTCAATATGGGGTCACCCTAGAAATTTTCAAACAAGGAAATCTGGTCCCATAGTGAAAAGCTTGAATCACATCAACTTAAATGGCCTTTTTCTCTTTTGTGTTATTTTGCTTTTTATCTTTTCATTTTCATATTTCCTGTGTAGTATGTTGGTGCATGTAGACTGTGTTAATACGTGTGGTGTGTTGGTGTGTAGTGTACATATGTGCCCTTGTGCATTCCTGTGGAGGTCACATGCTAACCTAGCCCACCTTCTCATCATTCTTTACCTTATCTTTTGAGACAAGCCACATGGGATCCATCAGTCCCCATCTCTCCTGGGTTAGGATTAGTGACATGGTGGCCTGGTCCCTGCTTTTATATGGGCAACACAGATTCTAACTCAGGGCGTCATGCCTAAGCTAAGGTACTTTACCTGCTGAGACAATCCCCAGACCCAATTGTTTACTTCAGTTTTAATATTTGGGACATTGGGGATGTGCATTAGTGCAGGCACCCTCGAGGTCAGATGTGTCAGACTTTCTTACCGCTGCAGTTACAGGTGGCTGCCCAAAGTGGGTGCCTGTGCTGAGCCTAGGTCTTCTGCAAGTACATTGAGCACATGCTCTCCAGCCCTCTCAACAGTTACTACTGTTTTTTTATTGTCCCCAACACTACAATATGTCAGGTTGAGCAGTTTCATGATTTACCTTAACTACCAAATGAATCAATCTGCACAGGAATGGAAACGATGTATTGATGGAAAAGACGAGAACAGTCTTTAAAATATTACAAGTGGTTTCCCATATTCAGAGAAATATGCACCAAATGAAAATTCTCTCTCACTGGATATGGTATCACACACCTGTAATCTCATAACTGTGGTTCTCCCCCTGCCTGGGGGGCTGCCTCCCAGCAGCTGACGAAGTCAGGAGGAGCAGGAGACGAGAAGCCTGCCTGGAATGGCCAGCGAGAGCCATATAGGGATCACATACCCTGGGAACAGCTGATGGGCAGTTCAACTTCCAGAGAACAAAGAATATATGCCCCTGGGAAGTGGATGGGGCTTAGGAAAGACGTGTGCTTTAATTATTTGTGATAATGTGTTTAGTGGTATGATTTTGGCATCTGATGTTTTGTTTCTGTTACATACAGATGTATTCTTCTAACTAGTTTTCAAATTTTCATTATGAAAGTCTCAAAGAAATCAGAGAAGTGTATAAAATGAGCACCTGTCAGCAGCTGGCCTGATCCTATTTCATCTACCTCTTTCCTGCCATCCCCATAGAATGGTCATGATCGGGTTATGTCAAAGCAAAATCCAGCTAACACATGGTTTCATTTCTTATTCCTTTAGCATATAACTTTAAATAGTGATTAAAAAAAAAGAGCCACAGAATTGTTATGTCTCTTACAAAGATGAACAATAAAGTGGAATAACATTAAATATCTTAGCTAGTATTCAAACGCCCTGCTCCCTTCATTGTTGGTGAATTTTTACATTGATTTAGAGTATGAGTGTGTGTTCCACTCTCTGCTTGCTATGAATCAACCTCTTTGATTTACCGCATATGTGTTTCAAGAAGAGAGCAGCGGGGTATAGCAGTGCGTGCCTATAGCGTAGGCTACTGTTGAGGCTGAGGTGGGAGCACGGCCTGAGGTCAGAGTTTGGCATCACCATTGCAACACAGGGAGATCCTGCCTTTAACTAAAAGTTAAAATAATATGAAGATTGTCCTGCTCTGCTTTCTGTTGCTTTGATAAACACCATGACTAAAAGCAGCCCCGGGAGGAAAGGGTTTACTTGGCTTACATGTCCAGATCAACCCACACTGAGGGGTGTCAGAGCAGGAACATAAGCAGGAACAGACAGACACTATGAAGGGACACTGCTTGTCCCCTTGGCCCCAGGTTCATATCCAGCTTCCTTTCTTAGGCTTCCCAGGACCACTTGCCTGGGGTGGCTCTGCCCACAGCAGACTGGACCCTTCAACATCAATCATTAATCAAGAAAACGCCCCACAGACTTGTTGACAAGCCAGTGTGATGGAGGTGTTTTCTCAGCGGAGGGTCCCTCTTCCTGGATGACTCTAGCTTATATGTCAAGTTGATGAAAAACTAAAGCAGCACAAGGTTGGAATTTTAAATAATGGCAGTTTGTCATTAATATGATTTACATGTTTCTAACACAATGTTAATTCTCATGAGTAAGACTTCAGGAAAAAATGGACAGTTTTATTGAAGCATCAAATTCAACAGTTTGATGGGTTTTTAGCAAATATTTCTTATGATATAGACGGTCTTCGTCACAATACTGGAAGTGTTTTTAACCATATTTTTAATTGTAGATGTGAATTTCTTCAAAGCGAGAAATCTTCAGAGGAAATTGCCCAGTATATTCAGAGCTACGAGGGATTTGTTCATGTAACGGTAATTTACAATGTCAACTTTTTCCGAGATGTGATACGTCAGGGTGATGTTTTGTTGTTGTTGTTTGTTTGTTTGTTTTCCCAAATATTCTTTGTTTTTCTTCTTTTCTCTTCTCATTGTCCTCCCTCTCTCTGCAGAGAGGAAACAAAACTCTTGTCTTGTGAAGCTGGAACCACTTAGTTTCCAGGCTGGCTTTGGGTTGCTTCCGCTGCCTCCTTCATCTTCCCTCTGAGTGAGGCCACTACTCTAGCTACCTCCTGCCTCCTCCATCTGGATGTCTGACTCAATCTTCTGACCTAGTACATGGCAGAGGCTGGGCACTCAAAGCTGGCTCCTGAACCTGGTTATTCACACTCTATAATTAGTAAGGACTTCCTAGTAGCAAGCAGTGGGAACCCACCTCAAACTGAAGCCAAAGGAAACTGTATTGTCTGACTTACTGAGAGGCAGCCCCTGCAGAGGGCATGGGCTGACAGTTGGGGTGCAGTTTTCTCTGAGGGAGAGCTGCATGATTGGAGAGGTTCTTCTGAGCAAGGCTCCCTTCCCATGTCTCAGTTCCTCATGAGTCAAAATACACCTCTGGGTGTAACTACAGTTCTGTGGTTGAGCAGGGTCTGTGGTAAGAGTGACCCTGAGAAGCTTCCATTTCACTGATGTTGGCACTACATCAAAGTTTACAAGATCAATAGAAATCAAACCAAAATTAAAGGACTGCTTTGCTCAAATTCTGCTGCTCGAATGAAAATTCACTTCAGTTTGGGAAGACCTTAAGTTGTAGGCCACAGATAGAGGTATATCTTGTAAGTCAGCCAATCAGGCAGTAACTTGAATTTCTTTCCCCAGGGAGAACATTTTATGAATTCCTGGGTCAGAAGAGAATTACCCATGGTATCAGGTAAAACCTCAAGCACATTCCAATGGCTTTGCTTGTTTCTTTTTTTGTGTTCTCATTCTCTCTCTCTTTCTCATGCTCGAATGTGTGTGTGTGTGTGTGTGTTGTGTGTGCCACATGTATACAAGTGCTTTTGGAAGATAAACAAGAGTGTCAGATCCCTTGGAGACAGAGTAACAGGCATTTGTGATGTGAGCTGCCTGATTGTGGGTCTTAGGAGTTGAACTCAGAACAATTGGAACAGCAGTAAGTGCTCTTAACAACTGAGCCATCTCTCCAGCCCTCATCATCTTTCTTTAAAAATTATTTTCATAAGTGATTTCTGTAATAGAGAATGACTTTGGTTGTTTTGCTTTCTTAAATGGCTCTGTGTGCTGTTAAGAAGTTAAGAAATATCCACATTTGAATGAGACAAGAGGCCTGAGTGTGTTGCTCACTTGCCTAGCATGAGCAAGTCCTTAGGTTCCATCCCAGCACCCACAGGAAAACAAAACCTGAGTTTTAGGAATCTCGCTGATTGGGGAACATCTGTATAGCAAGTAGGATAGGCCCTGAGTTCAGCCCCAGCAGAGGTCAGGTACGTGGGGAGAAGGGATAGTAGACAGGATGAAAACAATCATAATACAGTAAGAATTCCATGGTTGCCTGAGGCTGCTCATCCCTGGAATTCCTGCTCTTGGAAGGTGTAAGGAGACACTTCTGCCCAGGTAGGACTATGGTAACAGGTTAGAGGCCAGTATGGGCTGCATGAGGTTGGTGCCAAGTGTAGAGCTCCATGCCTGTGATCCCAGCACTAAGAAAGCTGAGGCAGAAATAGGATGAGTTTAAGGATGGCTTAGCTTAGCCTACATGGCAACGCATTGTGTCCCACCCCCCAAATAAGCAGAAGGTGAAGGGATGTCTCAGATGTTAAGAGTATTTGTTGTTCTTGCCGAGGACTCAGGTTCAGTTTAAAGTGGTAGCAGTTTACAACAATCTGCAACCCCCTCTCACAGGAATCTGACTTCCTCTCTGGCCACCAGAGAGGTCTCCAGGCACACATGTGGTAGACATACAAACATGTAGGCAAAACACTCACACATACATGTAGTGAGGATTTTGGTTTCTTTAAAAACACAGACGGTTATAGGAATATGTTTTCATTTTAATCGCAGATGTGAGATCTGGGGCTGCTTTAGATTGTCCCCAGAAGCTGACTCTGATTTGCCTCCTACTTTGGCTTGGGTGTGATTTGGCCAACTGCAGGTAGTTTCTGCATGTGTAAGACTTTTGGAATTCTGGGGACTCTTGAGTGAGTGTAGAAATGCTAGAGCTGTCAGCGGGGCTGTGGCTGCTGCTCCTCCTGCTATGGTAGAGGCGCTGGCTGCTGCAGCTGCTGCTGGTAGTTGCTGGCTGGTGCTCTTGGAGTTGGTTGCTCTTTGTCACGCGGTTGTGTGCAGAGATGAGTGGAAGAAATTGAATATTGCTCCAAGGAAATCGATGCCCCTAACCAGCAGGAAGTATTCTAACAGTATTGAAGCCCCCTTTCCCCTGTAACCTTCTTTCTCTTTTACCTAGTGTTGGGGGTTTGGAAGGGTGGAAGAAGGGGGCAGAACGGTGGTAGATAAAAGAACCCAATAAAGTACTCAAATGTCTGGCTACACATACATACATACATACTTACAAGCACGCACACGGCATCCTTCTGACTGAAAACACCATTTTTCAATAAGTTGTTAAAATAGCAAACACTATGGAGAAAAGGAGAAGCAGTGTTCTCTAGGTCTTGGGAACGCAGAGCTGTGTCTTTGGCCACATGAGCAAGAGTCTACAAGAAGGGTGACATTGTGGACATAGGAAATGGGTTTCTCAGAAGAAGGCTTGCTCATGAATGCTGCCTTAGCAAAATGAAGAGTCTACAGCGCTGCCCAGCGCACTCTTGTCATTGTTAAATGAGCAGGTTAAAAGAGAAACAGGGAAGGTTGTCCTCAGACTTCCACAGATGTGAGTCCATATATGCAAACGGACTTGCACACACATGAAACACTCCGAATTGTAAGTCTTGAGACAGCTTCCTGATGTAGTGAAAGAAAATGATGAGATAAAGAAGGAAACTAAGGAAAGTCTGAAGTGCCAACCTGCTCTTCAGAGTACACAACCAGAAAGCACACTGGTGAGCACTGAGGAAAACACTATAACCTATTCCCTATGATCTCAGGGCTTAACGAAGTCAAAAGTAAAATACAAAATGTTTCTAAACTCTAAGTTTTTTTCTTAATTAAATTAAAGTATAGTATTCTCTGTGCCAATGAAATTCTTAAAGCAAAGGGAAAAAAATCCTAATCCTAGGATGAAATGTGAACACGGGCAGGCTTTCATCTTGAAAAACTTGTCAGACCAAGGTAATGGGAATTTAATTTTCACATGCTCACAGCATGGAGAAGACATGTACCAGTGTCCAGAGACCAGGGTGAGGTAAAAAGTCTAATGGAGACCCCACCCATACATGTGGTCATCTCAAAGAGCAAGCTGTTATAACAAATGTTTTTAAGGGAGCCACAGGGGAAATGACCTTTCTCAAATCTTCACAATGATTCTGGAAATAGGAATCTCCTCTCAATATTGCTCTATCCCAATGCTAGATGACCAGGGGACAGTCTTAAGTTACATTTTAACACACTGACCATGCACAGAAATGAATAGAATGAATGGAATACCCCAGTCTTTGCCCAGCAGTTCTAACATGGTCTTTCTTGTATCTCTTATTTCTTCCTGCTCTTCTAACCACCCTTAATTATGCTGACACAAGCACACATCATAAGATCATCCCACCTATACACACAACTCACTTGAACTTTGTTATCAAAGCCTACTCTTCTCGCCCACATCTTTTCTCCAAGCTTACTGCAATGACAGCGTCTTTGCTAATGAAGAAGTGAGGAAGGACACTTTTAAGGACTGGCCCCACGAGTCACCTGTGGCTGTTGAGGCTCTCTTCAAAGTAGGCCTTTTCTACACAGTCGGCTTTTCCCCCTTTATTTTTACATTTCTGGGTGTGAGTGTTGTCTGAATGTAAGTATGGGTGTCACAGGCCTGCCTGGTGCCCTCAGAGGCTAGCCAGGGTGTTGGATCCTGGAACTGGAGATATAGTTGCCGAGAGCCAGCATGTGGTGCTGGAAACAAGCCTGACTCCTTTGCAAGAGCAGCCAGTGCTCTTCATGCTGAGCATCTCTTTAGCACCCAAGTCAGAATTTTGTGTCTGACAAGTAGTCTAATCCCGAACTTGCACTTTTCTTTATTTTCATTTGTCATAGATCTCTTTGGGGCCTCATAAGATCTTCAGTTTTCCATAATTCCCTGGGTGTTCAGCCTCTGGGCTTGGGGATCCTGAGGTCACTTCATCCTACAGGCCTATTCCACTGGCACAAAACTCACCACCCAGTCTTACTGCATTGTCTTCTCTTGCCAGCCTTGCCTGAGTTTCACCGATGAAGTGCTCCTATATCTAGGGGAGGAGAGCTGGCAATAATGTGAGCAGAGACAGGGATTCTTCATAACCTGCCTTGCATACAGGCTCCTAAGTTTGCTCTTCCATCCTGCCCCAGCTACAAGTATATTCTCCCGATTTACTCCGTAAGCAATTGCTTGTTGGTTGCCTGTCTGTGAATGTCCCATGTGTCATCATTGTCCAGAACAGACAGAAATCTCTGCTCTCACGGAGCTCCTACTCCAGTTCCTGATGGCAAATCTTTCAGGATGATGGTTTGGGACAGGTTTCATCAAAGCACACGGTGCACAGGAACCTTCAGCGACTCTTGCTGACCACCCCACGGAAGGACTAAGAGTCCTGTGTGAACTCTTGCCTCCTGTGTGTGGTATTGCCACATAATCCAACTGGAGGAGCAAGCAGGATTTAACTAGTGAAATCTGGAGTCGAATTCTTGTGAGTTAACAGGTATACATATGGTTGAGCTGACCCCGTATCCTTTTCCTAGGCAAAAAAGGACCTTGTCCGGTGTTTTTCCTGTGGAGGATGTATGGAGAAGTGGGAGGAAGGTGACGATCCATTAGCAGACCACACCAAGTTTTTCCCAAAGTGAGCAAAGTGAATTCTCTTCACTTTGAATTCACTTCATCTGTTATTCCCTCACTGTCCATGTTTGTTATCTGTGGGTAGTGTCTGCTCACTCTCTGGTTCCCACTGAGAAGAATACATCCATGTATCTTCCTTTCTTTCCTCACATGAGAGTCTCTCTGTCTAGCTAGACATCATAGTTAAATCTTAATTTAGGTTGAGTCAATATGCACACATATTTCTCTATGTAGCTCATTCTGCCTTAGAAATGCTCTGCAGTCTGTGTTCAGCTCCTCAGGTGTGTTTGGTGTGCAGCTAATGCATACCTCAAAGTGTTCTAGATTTATTTAAGTCTAATTATTAAACTTTAAAATGTAAAGTTTTAAATAACTATCTGGTCTTGAGATAAAATAGAAATAACATCCCAAGTCCTTAAAGTATTCTTTAAAAATGTTTTGTTAGTGTATGTTAATTATATAAAATAATGACATTTTAATATATGTACATTTATGACCTTTACACACAAAAATATATATATTACAGTGTATGACAATCATGTCACCACCATCCTTCCATTTACCTTCTCTTATCTCCCTCTGTCTCCACTTAATCCTCTTCCTTCTAAAATCATGTTTTAGAGCAGCCCAGGGCTACATAGTAAAACTTTTATTCAACTTAAATAAATAAATAAATCATACATACATAGAATATTTCCATTTAATTTTGAAGTTAGAAGACTAGTGACAACAGTGGTCACTTTTTTCTTTTTCTCTTACTTTTTAAAGTATTTGACTTTATTTTTTTATTTTTATTTTTATTTATTTATTTTTTTTTTTAGTATTTGACTTTATGTGCATGGGTGTTTTGTCTGTATGTATTTCTGTGTACTACTTGCATACCTGATTCCCACAGAGGTCAGAAAGAGGGCATCAAATATCCTAGAATTGAGTTACAGGAGGCTGTGAACTGCCTGATATGGGTGTTGGGAAACAAACCTGAGTCCTCTTCAGGAGTAGTGACTGTTCTCCCACTGAGACATTTTCAGGTTCTCCTTTTTCTTTTTTTAATTTGGAAGTAATATGCAGAAAATTGTGGAGACTGCAGGAGCTATCTTCTCAGTCCCTGGGATGGTAAGTAGGGAGGAAATCTAGTTATATTTAAAACTTGTTTTATAATGTGTCGATGAAGTTTTGTTTTGTTATAATTACAAACTAGCATATGTAATGCGTATCTACTGTAATTACATATCTGGTTGAAAGGACAACAATAAAGCCTAGGAGCTGAGTGCTAAAGTCAAGAAGTCAAGGTCTCTCAGTGCCTTAGAGGCCACCGTACCAGTCCCTTGTCCTGGTTGATGCTGTCCTCCTCATTCAGGGGCAAACAGTCCTGATTTTCAGTTCATTGTCCTTTTACCAAACACACGCACAATCACACACATACACATCTACATAAACCTTCAGCTTTGCCTGCTCTTCTTTAGTTGTCTTTTGTTTCTTTTTTGTCTTAGCTCTATATTTGCTGTGTGTGTGTCTGTATGTCTGTTTGAGAGACAGACAGACAGACAGACATAAAAGGAGAGGGACAGAGAAAGATTGAATCCAGAGTGTCATGATTGCTAACTACACACTAAACCAGTGACAAACTCCAGAAACTCTTGGTTTGCCCATATTTTCCCCTAAGATGAACAAAAAAGCAAGAAGCACATTGCTACTGAGCTATAGTTCCAACCCTTATATTATTTGACACAATGTTCTATTATGTCTACAGAGAGAGTCCTAGCACAGTCATGTCTACACAGAGAACCTCTGTTTAAAAAAAAAAAAGGCAATTTAAGAAAATATTTCACTGTGTAGTGGATCTCGATTTTCAGTATAGCTCAGATTTCCCTTGGACTCCCATGTTCTTGCCTCCATCTCATGAATACCAGAAGAGCAGGCATGTGCTATCATAACACCTGGCTTAGTGACTCTTTGTGTTGGGGAAGGGCAGCTGGAGAGAGGTCTTTGTGGCACAGTGTCAGATAACCCGGGATGGACTCCAACTCAGTGTTTAGGGAGGATGGCCTTAAACTCATCCTACTGCCTCCACATCCCAAGTGCTGGATGACAAGCATGCTCCACCACACCCAGATCTTGTTTAGATAGACAATGACAAGATATAAAATGATCACTGGCAATCACAACCATATCCTTTCATCCAAGTGTCTCTCTAGGATACCCCAGGGCTCTTAGTTGCTAATGGGAGTCTGGAATAAACATAAATTCAGACCTTAACAAGAACAGAATTCCAGAGACTTACAACAAGATCAAAGTGCAGACAGTAAATGACAGGGTGTGCTCATTCCTGAGGGAACACTTCCTTCTCCCAAACTCAAGGGCCTTTGCAGAAGAGGGGCCCAAGAGGAGGCTGTAGAGGACTTTGTCTTGGGTTTGTCTTGTTTTGTGCACAGCAGGGTCCTTCCCTCAGGAACTCACAGTTCCTGTGGTTGCCTATCCATACAAGCCTGCCCCAAATCCAGCCAAGCCAAGACCCACCTGTAGGAGGGGAGCTGGTTGACACTTGTTTCTGCTGGAGTCAGTCTTCTTCAGCCCGTGGGCCTTGAGGTTTCCCGACCTCTACTGGATGGCCCTGTGTCCACTCACACATGAGCAGCACTAATTGAATTCAGTTAAAAGAGGATACAAAGCTGGGAGCAGACCTGACTTTACGAGGAGTCTGGGGAAACTGAAGAAAGGCACTGGGGGTTGATATAATTCACATACATTGCACACATTTCTGTGATTTCCAAAGAATAAAATACTTTTTAAAAAAGAACAGGCTTCCAAACCATGGCTCAGAAAGCTCTGCACTTTGATCAGTGCTTATGGATGAATGACAGCAACACAGGGAGAACCTTAGCTGAGCAAGCAAATGACCAAACTCAGTAAGAGGGAAAAAATGGCCCAGGTGGCAACAGGTGCCAGTCAGGCTCCTGGTTCTGGGATAAAGTTGGCTTGATCTTGTGTGGTCTTATTCAGGTAACCACAGATGAGGTTTCATGAATGTGATGGTCAATAATGCTCAGCAGGCAGCATTTCACAGCTGTTCAAACACTCTTTCCCAGATGTCCCCAGAGCCTCTGTGTGAGGTTGATATAGATGCCTCATTAAGAGCTGAGAACTCGATCATCAATTATTTTCTGTGCTGCAGTGAAAAGCTTATCTAGCCAAGGTTCAAAGCAGAATCATTCTTTCTATAGGAACATAAATATTTAGAAGACAATTGGACAGGATGTCCATTAAGCCAGATTGCATTAGTAGACCCTGCTCTGCTAAGACCTTTTATAGACTTTCTGGGCATTGTGCTTTTGACCAGGTTTAGTTTAGGTTTTTGTTTTCTTTCATTTTGTCTTTTTGAAATAGGGTCTCACTATGTTGACCTTTCTGTTCTGACTTTGCTATGTAGATCAGTCTGGCCTTTGACCCAGAAATCCACCTGTCTTTGACACCCAAGTGCTGAGATTTACAGGCCTGCACCACCACACCAAGACTGACCACATTTAGTGCATCTGTGAAGCAGCCTCAAGCCTAATTCAAAAGCAGTTGGCCTCATCTTGTCTGGCGCATGATGGTGATGTTGTAGAATGCAGGTGGCCATCCTCCCCCAGCAGACTGTAAAGCCTCTTCCAGTACTGTGACAGGAAGACAGCAGGGAGGAAATTCTGAGTCAGTTCCAGCTTGATTCCTCTCTATCCTGAAAGCAACATGTTCTGTGTATTCAGAAATAGGTCTGTATTTCTGTCCAACTTATTTTGTGAGACAGGTCTCTCACTAAACCTGGAGCTGGCCAATGAGACTTATTGGCTGGCTAGTGAGCCCCTAGGGTCTTCCTGTCTCTCCTTCTCAGGCACTAAGATTACACTGTCCCTATTGCCTCGCTGTTACACAGGTGCTGGAGATCTTAGCCCAGTCTCCATGTTTGCCCATCAAGCATTTGCCAACTGTGCCATCTCCAAGCTCTGGCTATCACACAAATTTTATTGTTTATCTATGTTTTTATCTTATGTGAATTTCATGTAGTTGGCACACTTGGATCTTGTGGGTTTGTTTCTGACAGTTTGACAAGAGTTGATATGGTTAAAAATTACTGTTAACTAAATTCTTAATTGTATACTTTGTTTAGTATTTTTTAATGTCCTTTGTTGTTCTTTTTCCATGACTCTAGAGTTTTCTCATTAGTTAGTCTTTAAACTTTTATTTATTTTTACCTTGTTCACTTAAGTAATGTGTGTTTGTGTGTGCACTGTGTGTTCTACATAGGGCCAAAGGGAGACAGGGAGTATCCTCTCCTTTATGTCACCCTCTTGTTCCCTTGAAGCAGGGTCTCTCTCTGAATCTGCTAGCATCCAGTGTGCCCTAGTTATCCTCTTGCCTCTGCACCCACAGTGCTGTGTCACTATTTTCTATTCTTTAAGATTATTTCAGCTGGTTTCACGGACAGGCACTAACTCTGTTCTCACCCCAACACATTCCCTGAATACCCTCACCATTACTTTACAAACCACATGCATTTTTATTGGAACCCAGAGACTGAAGGTTATTCAGGATACAAGACTGACAGAATCACTGAAAATCTTTGCTTTCTGCTTCATGCTTAATGTTAGACTAGGTTGCTTAGCAACCTCTGATGTCATCACCTGCCTCTGCCAGGTGCAAGCCAGGCATGCACCAGATATAAACGACCTGCCCATTACTGCTCTCTCTCTCTCTCTCCCTGGCTTTCTTTTTTATTTATATTTTTATAAATTACAGTTTATTCACTTTGTATGCCCGCTGTAGCCCCTTCCCTCTTCCTCTCCCAATCCTTTCCTACCTCCCTAATCTCCTCCCATGTCCCTCCCCAAGTCCACTGACTTTCTTGCTTTTTCTCCCTCCTCTGTTTCTTTCTGGGGCCCCCCTCATCCCTTCTTTCTTAACCCTCCCCCTTCCACGACCGACTTCCTTCCTTATACGAAACATGCTGGGGAGGATTTGTTATTATAACATTGGTGCTGTGAAACTCGGTGGGCTCTTCGGGTAGTGTCTGGGCACACAGGAACGCCTCTCACCTGTCTCGCCACCGGCAACACATTAGCGCTCCAGATATAAAGGACTAGGAAGCGCCAGCGGGTCTTGAACTAGACACTCACTCTTTACATAAGTGGCTAGTGTGGGTTGATAGAACCGTCTCTTTGCCAAAGAAACCTCGGAGCTAAAGCCAGTCCTCACACCTGGTCCTGATCTTCATGTTTTTTTTAAAAAAGCAAATACAAATCCTTATCTCATGGAACTATTTTATGACGTTTACCTTCTCTGCATAGTTGCGTATTTCTTCAAAACCTGAAGTCCTCTGCAGAAGTGATTCCAGGCCCTGAGAGCCACCATGCACTTCTGGAAGCCATGGTAATGAGCCCCGCCCCTTCTCTGACTCAGTGGACCCTGGTCTCAGGCAGGTAGGCCTGAGAACTTGAACTCAGTTTTACCTTATGATCAAAATGGATACTTGGAAGTAAAATGGCTTCTGATATGCTAAAGGAGACAGCATTTGTTAACAGAAGAGCTAAAGTTATGCTAAGAACTACAGTAGGTCTAAACGGAGGAGCTATAGTTATGTAAAAAGTTTAATCTGATTACAATAGAGAAAAATAAAGGAAAACAAAACAGCAGAGCAATTTTGGGTTCCCTTGATAAATCTCTTGTATTTGGAATTTTTATTTTAAATAATTAATTAGATCCTGACTGCAGTTTTTCATTCCTCTTCTTCTCCCAGCCCTTCCCCCACACCCCTATCCACTCTTCTTCTTTTCTTCTTCAGAAAATGGGAGGCCTCCTGTGGATATCAATCGCCTTGGCATATCAAGTATAGTAGGCACATTTTCTTCTGTTGAGGCTAGACAAGGCAGCCCAAATAGGGGAACGGAGTCCAAATAGGGGAACGGAGTCCAAAGGCAGGCAACATAGTCAGAGACATCCCTTTCTCCTGCTGTTAAGAATCCTACAGGAAGACTAAGCTACACAACTGTTACGTACATGCAGTGGACCTAGATCAGTCCCATGCATGCTGCCTGGTTGGTGGTTCAGTCTCTGTGAGCCCCCATGGGACTAGTTTAGTTGATTCTGTAGGTTTCCTTGTGGTGTCTTTGACCCCTCTGGTTCCCACAGTCCTTCCTCCCCTTCTTCTTGCAGGGTTCCCCAGGTTTCACCCAGTGTTTGGCTGTGGGTCTTGCATCTGTTTCCATCAGTTGCTAGGTGAAGCCTCTTTGATGACAGTCATACTAGGCTCCTGTCCGCAAGTATAACAGAATATTATTAATCATGACAGTGGTAGGCTCCTTCTCATGGAATGGGTCTTAAGCTGGACCAGTCATTGTTGGGTACTCCCTCAATTTCTACTCCATCTTTACCCCTTGTAAGTCGGACAAATTGTAGGTCGAAGATTTTGTGGCTGGGTTGGTGTCCCAATCTCTCCATTGGATGTCTTGCCGGGTTACAGGAGATGGCTGCTTCAGGCTCCATGTTCCCCATTGCTAGGAGTCTTAGCTACGGTCACCCTCAGAGATTCTTGGGAGGTTCTATTGTCTTAGGTTTCTAGCTTGTCCCAGAGAGACCCCCTATTGCAGTTGACTCCCCCAGTACTCTCTCCATCCTCCCCACACCTGATCCTTCCTGTCCCCATCCTTACCTCTGCCCTGACCCAGTCTCCTCCTACCATCCACCCACAATGCCTATTCTATTTCTCCTTCTCTGTGAGAGTCACACAACCCCACTTGAGCCCTCCTTGTTACTTAGTTTCTTTGGGTCTGTGGATTGAATCATGGTTATCCTTTACATCACAGCTAATATCCATTTATAAGTGAGAACATACCGTGTTTATCATTCTGGGTTATCTTACCAGGATGGTCTTTTCTAGTTCCATTCATTTGCCTGCAAATGTCATTCTGTCATTGTTTTTAATAATACTCCATCATGCAAATATTCCACATTTTCTTTAGCCATTCTTCCATTAAAAGGCATCTAGGTTGTTTCCAGTTGGCTATTATGAATAAAGAGGCAATGAACATGCTTGAGAAAGTGTCCTTGTGGTAGGATGAAGCATCCTTGGGTATATGTCCAGGTGTGGTATAGCTGAGTCTTGAGGTAGATCTATTCCCAGTTTTCTGAGAAACTGCTAAATTGATTTTCAAAGTGACTGTATAAGTTTGCATTCCCACCAGCAGTGGAGAAATGTTTCCCTTGCTCCACGTCCTCACCAGCATGAGCTGTGCCTTGAGTTTTTTTTTTTTTTTTTTTCCAATGCAGTTTATTCAGGAACATTGAACAATCCTTGGACCCCGGGGAAAGCCAGCCCACAGCTTAAATAGCCCCTGGGTAGCCAACCCAGGCGTGCCACGTGGGCAATGCAGATAGGTCCACATACATGGAAGCAAGCCAGATCCTCAGCCTTAGCCAAATGTGGAATTGTTCGTGACAGAGAGCACTCACCATCGGGAAGGTGGAAGGCGGAAACCAGCTCCATCTTTAAGGCATAGCATTCCGCAGCTCTCTACAGTTCCCCCTTTTTGTTTTAGACGCATCAGGCAAGAGTAGAGGTCTGATCTCTGATATTAGAAATAAATTGGGACTTTGTACAGATGTTCATTTAGGTGTCATCCACCCAAAGAGCATCAGACCCGTCCGATACCTTTTTCTCAGAGGCAGGACCAGGGGCATCAACCCGCATGCAATCAGACATGCTCTTCTCTGGGTCCAAAGCGGCTGACCCTGAGTGCAGTGCTTAGCCTCGCATCCTGAGCGTAACATTTTAGCTTTTTATGGTATCCAACCATGCTTGGGGAGAATGTCCTGCTTCAATGGCTGTAAAGGCCTGAATGATCATGGCTGCATCACACTGTTGTGAGACTCTAATCTTGCATATATACCACAGGCAAACCAAGGAGACCAACACCAGAAGGCCTGCTAACACTCCCATGCCCGCCCATTCCTTCAGATGATTCATGGCTGCAGCAATCCATGTTGATAATCCTGTGGCTAGTCCTGCGTCCACTCTGGTAGAATTTACTGTGACAATGGCCACTCTCAGCTGCTCCATCGTAGTATCGAATTCTCCAGTCCAATTACCTAAAATATAGCTTGACAATTGTTTAGACAGATTTGCAACACAGGAAAAATTCTCATGTTGTATGCTAGTGACACAAAGTCCAGCATACTTTCATTGACAGCCAGGTTGAGCGATTTGCCATAGGGTATCAATTTGCTCCTGCAAGAGGTCAATCCTCTGATTGAACACCATCAAGCTTCCTTTTAGTTGAGCATTAATTCCTTTATGTACAACTAAGGCATGAGCTACATTGCCTAATGATTATTCAGGGTCTGAGCAGTCTGCCCAGTATGACTCATGGCTAATGCCCTGGTGGTAGCTCCAACAGCCGTCAATGAGATGGTAGTAACAATGGTGGCTGTAGTTCCAAGATCCCTTTTCTGTCTGAAGGGAGTCATAGCGTGAGGGGCATCAATGGGCACAGGCACCCAGTGAGGCATGCGAATAACCAGGGCATACCTAAATTTACTAGCATTCCAGCATTGGGCAAAAAAGCAAGTATCATTACCACAATTACTTGGCTCTATCTGGCTAATAATGAATAAAAATGGGGGATATAGACAAACAGGTGTGGGCTTATAGGAAATATTATGAGAAGCCTTAACCCCTCATTGGAACATCCGGCGTCAGTTCTAGAACGAGCAGTGGTGGTGTCCGAGGTCTGAGTAGGTTCAGGAGACCATTGCCCCCAGGGGAGAGACGTGCTCCATGCCAATTGACTAACTCCATGTTTTCCTCCAATTTTGAAAGTCATTTAAGGTTCTTAAATTATTTTTTTCCCTTTTTTCTTAAATTTTTCATCAATTACACTTTATTCATCCTGCATCCCCCCATAAGCCCCTCCCTCCTCTCCTCCCAATCCCAACCTCCCTCCTCCCTCTGCTTGCATGCCACTCCCCAAGTCCACTAATAGGGGAGGTTCTCCTTTCCTTTCTGATCTTAGTCTGTCAGTTCACATCAAAAGTGGCTGTATTGTCCTCTACTGTGGCCTGGTAAGGCTGCTCCCCCCCCCCCCCCAGAGGGAGGTGATCAAAGAGCAGGCCAATCAGATTATGTCAGAGGCAGTCCCTCTTCACATTACTATGTAACCCAATTGGACTCTGAACTGCCCTGGGCTACAACTGTGCAGGGGTTCTAGGTTATCTCCATGAATAGTCCTTGGTTGGAGTATGAGTCTCTGGGAAGTTCCCTATGTTCAAATTTTCTTGTTCTGTTGCTCTCCTTGTGGAGACCCTGTCCTCTCCAGCTCTTACTATTTCCCACTTCTTACCTAAAATTCCGTTCTCCTGCCCAACAGTTGCCCATCAGGCTCAGCATCTGCTTTGATAGTCTGAAGGGCAGAGGCTTTCAGAGGCCCTCTGTGGTAGGTTCCTAGGTTGTTTCCTGTTTTCTTCTTCTTCTGATGTCCATCCTCTTTGCCTTTCTGGATGGGGATTGGGTGTTTTAGTTAGGGTCCTCTCTCTTGCTTAGTTTCTTTAGATGCACAGGTTTTAGTGGGTTTGTCCTATGTTGTATGTCTATATGAGTGAGTAGATACCATGTGTGTCTTTTTGCTTCTGGGACAACTCACTCAGGATGATCCTTTCCAGATCCCACCATTTACCTGCAAATGTCATGATTTCCTTATTTTTCATTGCTGAGTAATATTCCATTGTGTAGATGTACCACAATTTCTGCATCCATTCTTCAGTTGAGGGGCATCTGGGTTGTTTCCAGCTTCTGGCTATTACAAATAAAGCTGCTACAAACATGGTTGAGCAAATGTCCTTTTTGTGTAATTGAGCCTCTTTTGGATATATGCCCAGTAGTGGTATGGCTGGATCTTGAGGAAGTGCTATTCCTAGTTGTCTGAGAAAGCGCCAAATTGATTTCCAGAGTGGTTGTACAAGTTTACATTCCCACCAGCAGTGGAGAAGGGTTCCCCTTTCTCCATAACCTCTCCAGCATGTGTTGTCACTTGAGATTTTGATCTTGGCCATTCTCATGGGTGTAAGGTGAAATCTCAGGGTTGTTTTGATTTGCATTTCCCTAATGGCTAGTGAGGTTGAACATTTCTTTAAGTGCTTCTCTGCCATTCGGTATTCCTCTACAGAGAATTCTCTGTTTAGCTCTGTTCCCCATTTTTTAAGTGGGTTACTTGGTTTGCTGCTTTTCAGCTTCTTTAGTTCTTTATATATACTGGATATGAGTCCTCTGTCAGATAAAGGGTTGGTGAAGATTCTTTCCCAATCTCTAGGTGGTCGCTTTGTTTTGATGACGGTGTCCTTTGCTTTACAGAAGCTTTTCAGTTTCATGAGTTCCCATTTATTGGTTGTTGCTCTTAGAGCCTGTGCTGTTGGTGTTCTGTTCAGGAAGTTTTCCCCTGTACCAATGAGTTCTAGGGTATTTCCCACTTTTTTTTCAAGGCGATTTAATGTGTCTGGTTTTAGGTTGAGGTCTTTGATCCACTTGGACTTCAGTTTTGTGCAGGGTGACAAGTATGGATCTATTTTCATTTTTCTACATGTAGACATCCAATTAGACCAGCACCATTTGTTGAAGATGCTATCTTTTTTCCATTGTATGGTTTTGGCGTCTTTGTCAAAGATCAGGTGTCCATAAGTGTGTGGGTTTATTTCTGGGTCCTCTGTTCGGTTCCATTGATCCACCATTCTGTTTCTATGCCAGTACCATGCAGTTTTTAAAACTGTTGCTCTATAGTACAACTTAAGATCAGGGATGGAGATACCTCCAGAAGATCTTTTATTGTAGAGGATTGTTTTAGCAATTCTGGGTTTCTTGTTATTCCATATGAAGTTGAGAATTTTCCTTTCCAGGTCTGTAAAGAATTGTGTTGGTAATTTGATGGGCATTGCATTGAATCTGTAGATTGCTTTTGGTAAGATGGCCATTTTTACTATGTTAATCCTACCAAGCCATGAGCATGGGAGATCTTTCCATCTTCTCATATCTTCTTCTAATTCTTTCTTCAGAGATTTGAAATTTTTTTCATACAAGTCTTTGACTTCCTTGGTTAGGGTTACTCCGAGGTACCTTATGTCATTTGTGGCTATTGTGAAGGGTGTTGTTTCCTTAATTTCTTTCTCAGCCCTTTTGTCTTTTGTATACAGGAGGGCTACTGATTTTTTTGAGTTAATTTTGTATCCTGCCACTTTGCTGAAGGTGTTTATCAGCTGTAGGAGTTCCCTGGTAGAATTTTTGGGGTCACTCACGTATACTATCATATCATCTGCAAATAGTGATAATTTGACTTCTTCCTTTCCAATTTGTATCCCCTTGATCTCCTTCAACTGTCTTATTGCTCTAGCAAGGACTTCCAACACTATGTTGAAGAGATATGGAGAGAGTGGGCAGCCTTGTCTTGTCCCTGATTTCAGTGGGATTGCTTTAAGTGTCTCTCCATTCAGTTTGATGTTGGCTATAGGCTTGCTGTATATCGCCTTTACTATGTTTAGATATGTGCCTTGTATCCCTGATCTCTCCAATACTTTGAACATGAATGGATGTTGGATTTTGTCAAATGCTTTTTCAGTATCTAGGGAGATTATCATGTGGTTTTTTTCTTTCAGTTTGTTAATATGGTGGATCACATTGATGGATTTCCGTATATTGAACCACCCCTGCATACCTGGGATGAAGCCTACTTGGTCATAGTGGATAATATCTTTGATGTGTTCTTGGATTCGGTTTGCAAGTATTTTATTAAGTATTTTTGCATCAATGTTCATAAGGGAGATTGGCCGGAAATTCTCTTTCTTTGTTGAGTCTTTGTGAGGTTTAGGTACCAAGGTGACTGTGGCTTCATAGAATGAATTTGGTAATATTCCTTCTGTTTCTATTTTGTGGAATAGTTTGAAGAGAATTGGTGTTAGCTCTTCTTTGAAGGTCTGGTAGAATTCTCTGCTGAAGCCATCTGGTCCTGGGCTTTTTTTGGATGGGAGACTTTTGATGACCGCTTCTATTTCTTTGGGGGATATAGGTCTATGTAGTTGATTTACCTGGTCCTGGTTCAGCTTTGGTAAGTCAAATCGATCAAGAAAATTGTCCATTTCATTTAGATTTTCAAATTTTGTGGCATATAGACTTTTGAAGTAAGTCCTAATGATTGTTTGGATTTCCTCAGTGTCTGTAGTTATATCCCCCTTTTCATTTCTGATTTTGTTGATTTGGGTGGTGTCTCTCTGCCTTTTAGTTAGCCTGGCTAAGGGTTTGTTGATCTTATTGATTTTCTCAAAGAACCAGCTCTTGGTTTCATTGATTCTTTGAATTGTTTTATTTGTTTCCAATTGATTGATTTCAGCCCTGAGTTTGATTATTTCCAGCCGTCTACTCCTTCTTGGTGTGTCTGCTTCTTCTTTTTCTAGGGTTTTTAAGTGAGCCATTAGGGTGCTTGAATGAGCTGTCTCGAATTTCTTCTTGAAGGCACTTAGTGCTATGAACTTTCCTCTTAGCACTGCTTTCATTGTGTCTCACAAGTTCGGGTATGTTGTGTCTTCATTTTCATTGATTTCTAGAAAGACTTTAATTTCTTTCTTTATTTCTTCCCTGACCCAGCTGTCATTTAGTAACAAGTTGTTCAGTTTCCATGTGTGTGTAGGCTTTTTGTTATTTCTGTTATTGTTGAGGTCCAGCTTTATTCCATGGTGATCAACAAGATACATGGGATTATTTCAATCTTCTTGTATCTGTTGAGGCTCGCTTTGTGACCCACTATGTCGTCTATTTTGGAGAAGGTTCCATGAGGTGCTGAGAAGAAGGTAAATTCTTTTGTGTTTGGGTGTAAAGTTCTGTAAATGTCTGTTAGGTCCATTTGATTCATGACTTCTGTCAGAGACATTGTTTCTTTGTTTAATTTCTGTTTGGTTGACCTGTCCTTTGTTGAGAGTGGGGTGTTGAAGTCTCCCACTATTAATGTGTGTGGATCTATATGTGCTTTAAATTTTATCAATGTTTCTTTCACAAATGTGGGTGCCCTTGTATTTGGGGCATAGATGTTCAGGATTGTGATGTCTTCCTGGTGGAATTTTCCCTTGATGAGTATGAAGTGTCCTTCCCCATCTCTTTTGATTAATTTTGGTTGAAAGTCTATTTTATCAGATATTAGAATGGCTACTCCTGCTTGCTTCTTGGGTCCGTTTGCTTGGAAAGTCGTCTTCCAACCCTTTACCCTCAGGTAATGTCTATCTTTGTGTCTTAGGTATGTTTCTTGTATGCAACAGATTGCTGGGTTTTGTTTACGTATCCATTCTGTTAATCTGTGTCTTTTTGTTGGAGAGTTGAGTCCATTGATGTTGAGAGAGATTAATGACCAGTGGCTGTTAGATCTCTTGATTTTGATGTTGGCTGTGGTCATCAGGTTGTGTGCTTGGTTGCTTTTTGTTTTACTGAAGTGAGGTTATTTATTTCCTGTGTTTTCTTGAATGTAGCTAGCTTTCTTGGGTTGTATTTTCCCTTCCAGTGTCTTCTGTAATGCTGGATTTGTTTGTAGGTATTGTTGAAATTTTTTTTTTCATTGAATATCTTGTTTTCTCCATCTATGAGGACTGAGAGTTTTGCTGGGTATAGTAGCCTGGGCTGACATCTGTGTTCTCTTAGGGTCTGCATGATATCCGTCCAGGCCCTTCTGGCTTTCATAGTCTCTTTTGAAAAGTCAGGTGTGATTCTAATGGGTTTGCCATTATATGTTACTTGGCCTTTTTCCCTTACAGCTTTTAGTATTTTTTCTTTGTTCTGTATACTTACTGTTTTGATTATTATGTGGCGGGAGGATTTTCTTTTCTGGTCAAATTTGTTGGGTGTTCTGTAGGCCTCATGTATTCTAATTGGCCTCTCCTTTAGCTTGGGGAAATTTTCTTCAATGATTTTGTTGAAAATATTTTCTGGGCCTTGGAGAAGGGAGTCTTCTTTTTCCTCTATACCTATTATTCTTTGGTTTTGTCTTTTCATATTGTCTTGCATTTCTTGGACGGTCTGTGTCAGGAATTTTTCCGATTTAACATTTTCTTTGACAGATACATCGATTTCTTCCATTGTATCTTCTACACCTGAGATTCTTTCTTCCATCTCTTTTAGTCTGTTGGTTATGCTTACCTCTGTAGTTCCTGTTTTCTTACCTAGATTCTTCCTTTCCATTATTTCTTCCATTTGTGTTTTCTTTAATTTTTCCAATTCTATCTTCAGGTCTTGAGTTGCTTTGTTTACTTCCTTCACCTGTCTGATTGTACTTTCCTGTTTTTCTTTTAGTTCCTTCAACTCTGTTTCTATCATTTCATTCAGTGTTTTAAGCATTTCCTTTCTAAAGGCCATAAACTGTTTGGCTGCAGCTTCCTCTATTTCTTTACGGATGGCAATATTCTGTTTGAGTTTATCTTCCTCTATGTCTTTACGAATCTTATTTGTTTCCTCTATTATCATCTTCATGAGCATACTTGTTAGGTCATCTTCTTGGATTTCAGTTATGGTGGGGTGTCCAGGGCTACTTGCCCCTGGGTAACTGGGTTCTGGAGATGCCATATTGCTCTGTCTTTTGTTGCTTGAGCTTTTACGCTGGCCTCTACCCATTGTGTTATCTTAGGAGTTTGGGGTTATTTTCTGGTGGTTCCTGGGGATCCTGTGATGGAGAGAATCCCCTTTGCAGAAAGCTGTTTTTTCCTGAAGGATGTCTTCTCAGCTTTTTGGGTATAGTCCCTGGATGGCTGGTGTTTTTTCAGGAGTTGCTCACCTCAGGGATATAGACCTGAGTGGTAACTGTGGTCTTTGTTAGTCGAGAGGGTTCTCCTCTCACCCAGGGAAGTCCTGAGGGCAGCTGCCCTGTTTCTGGGTTTCTTGTTGCAAATTTAATGATCAGCTGCTGTGACCCAGTTGGACATCAGGCGCGCCTCAACTGTTTGTGCTTGTGTCTGGAGCACAGCTGAGTGCTGGCGCCTCGGCCCCACTAGACTGCTAGACTTTTTCTAGGGAAGGATTGGGTGATTTAGATCAGTACAGTTTCCTTCCTTCCCCGTGGATTCTCTGGAGACACGGACTCCTAGTGTCTTTTTTTGCCCTGGTGCACACTGCTCAGTGTCCGCCAGCTGGCTGGCCACAGAAATTTGCCTGTGCCTGGAGCACAGCTGTGTGATGGCTGCTCAGTCTCTGCCAGCTGTCTGGTGCGCAGAAACTGCCTGTGTCTGCCTTTGCGGCTTTTGGGAGCCCGAGTGGCTCCCTAAGCTGGGTAATTTTCCGGGGACCTTTTCAGGTTGGGGGTGAGCTGAGTGCTCTGAGATCAGACCCGCCTTTTCTATCTCTGGCGGCGAATCAGGCGCGCAGGCAGGCAGGGCTCTGTGCCAGAACCTGGGTCCCCGGCTCTGGCTCCAGGCTGGCTCCTGGGGTGCCCGTGGAACCCGCCTGAGTCTTTTCCAGGGGATATCTGGGTGACCTAAGGCCGGTCCCAATCGTTTCCTGTACCCTGGGGTTAGCTCTCGACTGAAAATTCCAGTCTCTGATAGTGTGGTGCCCAAGGTTCAGTCTGGGACCGTGACCAGAGACACTGGCTTGTGGCTCTGGGCTGGGGCTGGGGCTGGCGGCCGGCAGCCAAGCATCTGGCGGAACCGGGATCTCTTCCGCGGTTTAGCCGGGTGAGTTAAAAGCTGATTGAATCCCCCACCGTGGGGTATCCTCTCACCTGGGAAACACAATGACTGTGTTTTATGGCCGAGAGTTCTGATTGCTGTTCACTGTGCTGATCCTGCTGTGCTGCTGCTCAGAATGATAGTCCTCCTGGCGCCGCCATCTTGCCCCTCCCCGAGTTTTTGATCTTAGCCATTCTCAAGGGTGTAAGATGAAATCTCAGAGTCATTCTTATTTATATTTCCCTGATGGCTAAGGATGTTGAAATTTAAGTGCTTCCCAGCCATTAGAGATTCCTCTGTCAAGATTTCTTCGTTTAGATCCATACTCCATATTTTAATTGTGTAATCTGCTTTGTTGATGTTTAGTTTCTTGACTTCTTTATAAATTTTGGATATCAGCCCTTTGTCAGATGTGTGGCATTGTAAGCACAGAGGATGTAACTCAGATATCATATGGTTCCCTAAAACCATATGACGTTCCATAAAAACGTATTTAGCTCTGAATAAAATGAGGTATAGTAAGATGTTTGGAGTTCAAGAAAAGGAAAAAAAATGGTATCAAAGCCAAGGGTGTGTGTAGGCTCATTGCTATAATACCAGCAGTTGGGAAGTGGAGAAAGGCAGACAAATACTTCAACGTTACCCTTGGCTACATAGGGAATTCCAGACCAACTACACTACCTGACACTGTCTCAAAAAAAAAAGTGTGTGTTTAATAATCTGTCTGCATCCATCCCTGTGTATGGTATTAAACATGTAGTTACTAATGACTAAGCAGGGAGGAATGCTAGATGAACTTTGCAGGACTCTTCTTGTCCTAGACATTACAGTTCTGATAACTCACAAAGTCATCACCCATACAGAAGATGTGTGTAAAATGCATGTACCATACATTACAGTTCTGATAACGCACAAAGTCCTCACCCATACAGAAGATGTGTGTAAAATGCATGTACCATCTAGGAACATGACTACTGCACACATGTGAAATTTATTCTTTCATACCTGGACTATGCCTTCCTTTTATCAGAATTGAGCAGGCTAGGTTTAGAAGATGTTTAGAAGATCCTCAGTAATAATACAATGCCCACTCTTAAATCAAGACCCAGTTATGATTTAATAAAGAATTTCTCTTTCAAAGGAAATCACAAGTGAAAGCAATCACGAGGACCCAGTTCATCCCACCGAGGCTGGTAGGAACATGAAAGCACATGGGATTCTGTGTATTTGTACATTGGACAGGAAAGCATATTTCTAATTGTCTGAGGAGCGCCTAGAGGAGAGCACTGAGGTGAAGGGAGTTGTGGGTGAGAGAGTCAGTGCTCCCATGGCATCTGGAGAGTGAATGCAGGACTACCAACAGCAGTCCTCATGCCAGATCCAAAGCAGCCAGTGTTAAGGCATCATGCAGCAGGCTGGTCTCCTGAGATCCTAAAGGGAAATTAGGGTGCCAGGATATCCAAGTCCCTGTCAAATGAGAGGCCTTAGACATAGTACCCCACATTCTGATGCTATGGAAAGATCTGAGAGGGTCTTAGGGTATGGAGGGGGGTCATGGGAAGGAGAACAGAGTCCTAATCCACTCTTAGGAGACAAACAAAGCAATCAAAGAGATGTAAAGATACACCTTCCTCTGCCTCCCTTCTCTCCACAGGCTTGGCTCTGAGGGAAGCCCAGTGGTTTCGAGAGGCAAAGAGTCTGAGTGAGCAGCTGCGAGGCGCCTAAACCAAAGCCACTTTCTGCCACATGAATTTGCCAGAGGTGTGCTCCAGCCAAGGTACTGACCACTTGCTTGGCTGTTATGTGTCCATCGTTTCAAAGCACATCAGCAGGCCAGTGCAAGGGGCCCTGACAATCTCCGAGGTCTTCGCCAATCTCAGCTCGGTCATGTGTGTGGAGGGGGAAGCTGGCAGTGGGAAGACAACCTTCCTGAAGAAAATAGCTTTTCTTTGGGCATCAGGGTGCTGTCCCCTGTTGAACAGGTTCCAGCTAGTCTTCTACCTCTCCCTTAGTTCCACCAGACCAGACCAGGGTCTGGCCAGCATCATCTGTGCCCAACTCCTAGAGGCAGGAGGCTGTGTTGGTGAAGCATGCCTGAGCAGCATCATCCAGCAGTTAAAACACCAGGCGCTGTTCCTGTTGGATGACTATAATGGGGTGGAATCGCTCCCCCAAGCCCTCGAGACACTGATTACAAAAAACTACTTGTCACGAACCTGCTTATTGATTGCTGTCCATACAAACAGGGCCAGGTCCATCCATCCATGTCTGGATACAATTCTAGAGATCAAAGATTTTCCTTTCTATAATACTGTCTCTGTATTACGGAAGTTCTTTTCACATAATATAATCCGTGTACAAAGGTTTTTCAATTACTTTGGAAAGAATGAACATCTGAGAGGAATTCACAAAACTCTCTTCATGGCAGCAGTCTGTACTGACTGGTTTCAAAATCCTTCTGACCAGCCCTTTCATGATGTGGCCTTTTTCACGTCCTATATGAAGTATCTGTCCTTAAAGTACAAAGCTGCAGCTGAGGCCCTCAAGGCCACTGTGTCCTCATGTGGGCAGCTGGCCTTAAGGGGGCATTTTTCTTCATGCTTTGAGTACAACAATGATGACCTCACAGAGGCTGGAGTGGATGAAGATGAAGACCTGACCACCTGCTTGATGAGCAAATTCACTGCCCAGAGACCGAGACCAGTCTACCGGGTTTTAAGTCCTCTCTTCCAAGAATTTCTTGCTGCCATGAGGCTCACTGAACTCCTGGGTTCAGACAGGCAGGGAGACCAATACCTGGGAATTCATTATTTGAGACAAATTAACTCGCCCTTGAAGGCTCTGACCACCTACAACAACTTTTTGAAATATGTCTCCAGCCACCCTTCATCAAAGGCAGGGCAGGAAGTTGTGTCTCATTTGCTTCAGTTGGTGGATGAGAAAGAGTCACTGGAGAACATGTCTGACTATGAGGACTACATGAAGCTCCACCCGGAAGCTTCACTATGGATGGATTCCGTTAGAGGATTGTGGCAGTTATCTCCTAAACTTTTCTCTTCATTAATTTCAGTGTATTTAGTGAGCATTGCTTTAAACTTTGCTTATGAAAGCAACACAGTTTCTGCATGTTCTCCATTGATTTTGCGATTTCTTCAGGGAAGAACACTGACTTTAAAAGTATTGAATTTACAGTACTTTTGGGAGCACCCAGAAAGCCTGTTATTATTGAAGAGTATTGAGGTCTCAATAAATGGAAATAAGTGGGTACAGCAAATATATTTGTCATTAATAGAAAAAAGTTTGGAAACATTACAGCCACCAACTGTAGATCAGGACTATGCATCTGCCTTTCAACCCGTGAATGAATGCAAGAAAGATTTGGCTGAAAAAGAAGAGATCGTGAGGAACTATGTGGATATCCGACACCAGGCCCCACCAAATATCAGTACTGGCTATTGGAAACTGTCACTCAAGCCACACAAGATCCCTAGGTTGGAAGTTGCAGTGGCCGACATGGGCCCAGCAGACCAAGCACTGCTCCGGGTCCTAATGGAAGTCTTCTCAGCTTCACAGAATATTGAGCTCTGCTTGTCCAACAGCAGTGGCTTTCTTGAAAGCATCCGCCCAGCTCTGGAGCTGAATAAGACCTCTGTCACCAAGTGCTCTGTGTGCAGGCTGGAGCTCAGCACAGCAGAACAGGAGCTGCTTCTCACCCTGCCTGCCCTGCAGTCTTTTGAGGTCTCAGGGACAAACCAGTTACCAGGTATCCCTGAGTGTGCTTTCACAAGCAGTCTGGCTAATTCTGTTTCCTTGTAGGCATAAGGTTAATGTGTAATTCAAGTTCTGATTTCTATACTCCCCACATCTGTTTGCAGTCTTTGTTCTGAGAATCTCCCGCCTCAGTATTGTGTAAACACTGCTCCCCAGTTGTTGCCTGATAGGCTAATAAAGCAGCTTACAGCACAGTACTGAGAAGTTACTCTACTGTTAATCTTCTAGGCTAGTCTGGCTTTCTCCCCATGTAAATCCCCAAGATACTTGCACTTATGGCATTCTCTGCTCCAGCTGCTCTCTCCTCATGGCTCATGATGAAGAATTCAGATGGAAATCTATAGAGGCTCAAGATTTTAAAAGGCTTAAGGAGGAAAAACAAGTTGTGGCTTACACTCACCATGCGTTGAACAAATACTTAATAACTGGGCCACGCGGAATTGCATAACTCCAAAAGACTGGAGAGATTTGATGACAGCCATTCTAGAGCCTAGCTCTTAATTTCAATGGCTGGCATGGTGGAAAGATGAGGCTTCACTTATGCATTAATGAAATAGGACTAGAGGAATTGATATTGTCAAAGATGGTAAGGAATGGTTATATGGCTCATGAATGCAGGTTATCCAAGGCAATTCCTTAATTTCAGAAAACTGACTAAGGGACTTCACTCAAGGTCTGACAGAAAAAAACAACATGAACCATTAGTTTCCTGCCCACCAAAAGAGGATTATTCTAAAAAAAAAAAAATAGAAAATTCAAGTCCTGATAGGACAAACAGGGCTACTAAAAACTTAGATAAACCATTTAAAGGAGATAAAGATGCTCCTAGGGGATAAAACAAGAGGCACTAAAGATGAAAATACAGATATTTTGGCAAATGCTATAAATGATAAAAAGCCAAAATTAGAATTACAGTTAGATATCATTGAGATGGAAGGATTAGTGTCTCCTGGAGCATATGTAACAATAATTTTCTAAGACTCCTGGTATCCAATTTGGCCACTTAAAACTGTATCTACACAGCTCCTGGGAATTGTGTCACTGTCGCAGGTAAAACAAAGCCTAAAATGTCTTAAATGTGTAGGGCCAGAAATCCCAACAGGAAAATTAAGGCCATATATGACTGATGCAGCCATGAATTTATGGGGGAGGGATCTATAGCAACAGTAAGAAGCATGGATTGCCATTCCTCCAACTGCAGGGACAAGCCATAAAATCAGGGATGTTCTTGACAAAGGTAGTAAAACTGTCCAAGTTGTTCATAAACAGAACACAGCACAAGCTGATTCTCCAAGGTCATATGGAGGAGACCCTGCTGACACAACACCAATGGCCTTCCTGCTAAGGCTGACTAACCAACCTATTCGAATAGAACCATGGCCTATGAGAAAAGAGAAATTACAAGCAGCTTACAGCCAAGAGCTGAGTGGAGGAGAGAATAAGGCTGGACTTCTTGCTCTCCAGGAGGGGAAGAGTTAGAGGATGAAGTGGGGAATTTCCAGCCATGGGCAAAGGTCCAAGAGACATGAAGCGAGAGCAGCTGGAGCAGAGAATACCATAAAGTGCAAGTATGTCAATGATTTACGCAGGGAAGAAGCCAGACTAGCCTAGAGGGTTAAGAATAGAGTAATGACTACTCAGTATTGTTGTGTAATTTACCTTATTGACATACTAGGGGATAACTGGGAAGCAGTGTTTACCCAACATGGAAACAGGAGATTCTAAGAACAAGGGTTGCAACCAGATATGGGGGTGTGTGTACAGAAATCAGCATTTAAATTACACAATAACTTTATGTCTCCATTTTCTCATCCTTAGTTTTAGATGAATGAAACTTAAGTTTCATCTCTTCATGAATGTTCCTTTATAGGAGAAGTTTAAATGCTTTCACTGTTTGGGGCAGTGCATAGATCATTGGAAGGTCCTGAATGACAGAATGGGTTTCACATAATTCAAGAATAGCTTCCCTGTTTCATTGCTTGAGAGGTTGTAAGGGCACTTGAACTGCTTGTTATTAGTCAATGTTGGACTGTGTGTGTGATGTTGCTGAAGAGATATCTGCATTCTGGATGCGAGAAGGAGGAGGGGGGTTAGCTTCTCCAGAAAAGGAATTAAAAAGTAGGAACAATATAGTCTTACTTCTGTTTCCGTTGCTGTAATAAAAGATTCTGACCAGAAGTGACTTGGGGGAAGAAAGGGTTTATCACATCTTACACCTCCTGGCTAGCACAGTTCACCCCTGAAGGATGTCGCAGAGGGAATGAAAGCAGGAACCTGGAGGCAGGAACAGGTGAGACCAGGGAGGACTCTGGCTTCCTTTCCATGGCTGCTTACATATCTGCCTTCTTCTTCAACTCTTGACCACCTACCCAGAGCAGCACCACCATCCCCCCTGAGTTGGCCCCTTGCTCATCAATCATTAAATTAGGGGATTTTTTTTCCAAATTTAGGATCCTCTTCCCTAATAACTCTAGCCTGTTTCAAGTTGACAGAAACCAACTAGGAAAAATATCTCCTATTAGTTGTGTTTAACATTAGGTAATACTTGGTTATTTTCAGTACAGGCTTCACCTGACTTTCATTAAATTTGTTTATCATTACTTAGAAGTTTTGATAGTCCTATAAATGTTCGTTTTTTTTTTTAATTTCATAATCATAACTAGTCTAGTTCTTGTCTTTAGCTGTGTGTTACATGCTTAGGAATGCTTTTCTTGTCTATATCTGAATGTTTTTTTGTTTTTTACTGTGTGTGTGTGTGTGTGTTTGCAGATGTGTGCATGGGCACGGAACCGTGTCAGAGCATGCATATAGGGGGGCAGAGACAACCTCAGGAAAGCCATTTTTCCCTTCCATCCACCCTGTGGCTCTTAGGGATCAAAATGAGGTTGGCAGGCTTGGTACAAGTCCTTTTTCTCACTGAGCCGTATTCCTGTGCCATACACCCCTCTTGTTTAGGAATTTCCTGCTCATATGGCATTTGAGACAGAGGTTCAGTGTTCTGAGACAGATCCCTTCTACAGGCTAGGCTTCCCTGGGACTTACCATACAACACAGGCTAGCCTTGAGCTATGGTAACCCCCTTTTTTCAGTCTCCCAGCCACTGAGGTCACATCTGTGAGCCACCACACCTTCTTCGTGTTTAACCTGCTGAGGAAATTCCCCGCTGTGTTTCATGGTGGCTTCTTCATTATACTTCCCCACCCACAAGGTGCAAATCTCATTTAGTCTTATTTTTCCCTTTCATCTGCTTCATCGTAAATATATTCTAGTAAGTCAGTAAGTCATATTTAAGGATCCATGGTGAAACCCAAGGTTGTGAAAATTACTTGTTCTCTTCTAAGAGTTCTAGTGTTAGTTGTTATAGTTGTCATTAGTTCACTTTGAGTTAGCTTTCATGAATTGGAAGTGAGAGTCCAACTGCACCCTTTTCGCATGCGCAAAGTCAGACGTTCCCATGCTGTTGGATGGAGAGAAGCTTTATTTATTTCGTAAGTTTAGAGACCAGTATGGGGCTTTCCCTGTAGTTTATGATCAGCAGATACTATAGCTGACAGTATCTTCCTGGATGTGCTTCCTAGACTGGTGTTAGGAAGTCTAATAAACTTCATCTTGAAAGCATGAAAATGGCTGAAGGTTGCAGCACACTTGAGAACTTCCACTGGGGACCTTGAGTGATGAGAACTATGTGCTGCTTTCCAGATCAACTCTTTGCTAACTTGAACAAGTTCCCCGGCCTGAAAGAACTGTCTGTGAGACTAGATGGCAAAGCAGATGTGCTTTCAGTCCTTCCTGGAGAGTTCCCAAACCTCCACCACATGGAGAAGTTATCCATCCAAACTTCTATGGAGTCTGATCTCTCCAGACTAGGTAAGGATGGTGCTTGGATTTAGTCATAGTAATTCTGAATATTATATCACCTTTCATCACTTTTTAGATACTCCTTATCTCAACAGTACTGCTCTGAGTCATAGGTAATGTGTTTGACCCAAATAAATTTTATTTTTCCTTTCATAGTCAACATATTGCCAAATTTTGTTTCTCTGAAGACATTAGATCTTAATTGCCAAAAATTTCCAGATAAGAAAACATCAGAAAAGTTTGGTAAGTTTATAGAAGCGTTTCTTAATTTATTATTTTCCTCCCCCTCTTCCTCCTTCTCCTCCTCTTCCTCCTCCTGCAGTGAACTCACAACAAATCAAGGTGTGTACAGTTGTTCCTTTACTTCCATGACAGTTAGGTCCAGGAGGTGCTGCTGCTGTAAACACTAGAACATCCTCTACTCTATGATACAAAATGGTTCAGTGTTTTCCCATGACCCCACACACATTCATATACTTTAAGTAACTTTTCCATTGCTTACAATGCATAATGCCATGTAAAAAAAAAATGTTACATTGTGTTTTCCTTTTTTTTATTTTAATTTTATTTTATTTTTAATTACACTTTATTTACTTTGTATCCCCCTCTAGTTCCCTCCCACCTCCCCTCCCAATTCCTCCCTTACTTCCCCTTCTCCAAGCATGCCCCTCCCCAAGTTCACTGGTAGGGGAGGGTTTCTTTTTCTTCCTTCTGATCCTAGTCTGTTAGGTCTCATCAGGACTGGCTGCATTGTCTTCTTCTGTGGCCTGGTAAGGGTGCTTCCCACTCAGGGGGAGGTGATCAAAGATCAGGCCAATCAGTTCATGTCAGAAGCAGTCCCTGTTCCCATTACTATGGAACCCACTTGGACACTGAACAGCCATGGGCTACATCTGTGCAGGGGTTCTAGGTTATCTCCATGCATGGTACTTGAAAATCTGTGTTCAGATTTTCTGGTTCTGTTGCTCTCCTTGTGGAGTTCCTGTCCTCTCCAGATTTTACTCTTTCCCACTTCTTTCATAAGAATCCATGCACTCTGCCCAAAGTTTGGCCATAAGTCTCAGCATCTGCTTTGATAGTCTGCAGGGCAGAGCCTTTCAGAGTGTGTTGTTCTTAAAGTAAGGAAGAGGGGGAAACGTCTGGATATGTTTAGCTCAGACACTTTAAAAAAAAATTGAACCTGTGGTTTGTGGAATGTGCTTATAGGTCATGCACCAGCCATGTTGGTCCTTTGGAGGACACCATGGTGATACTTAGTCTCACCGCCAGATACTATTGCTCTCATGCATCCTCATGCTTAAACTCATTAAATGCAATACTCTCAGACTCACTGACACCTTAGGATAGAAGTTGGTCATGGTGGCACTGTGTACCTCTATTGTTGGACACCCATTCTAGATGTGCTCTACCTGTTCTGTTTCAAAGGTTTCAGAATCTACACAAAAACTTCTATTTATGTTAAGAAAATTAATCTGTGATAAACCATACTGAGCACAATGATGAGTATAGACAATTTATATACTTTTTTTTTTTAGTTAAAAAAATGTTAGAAGGCCAGGTGGTGGTGATGCATCCCTTTAATTCCACCACTTGGGAGGCAGAGGCACGTGGATTTCTGAGTTAGAGGCCAACTATTCTACAGAGTGAGATCCTGGACAGCCAGGGCTACATAGGGAAGCCCTGTCTTGAAAAACAAACAAACAAAAGAAAGTTTAGAAAAATAATATGGTTTCATGGGAAGCACTAATGGGGAAAATGGAGGCAATGGCGATACGGGGTGCAGAGCTCTGTCTTCACAGTGCTTCCCAGACTTTTGTAGGAGAGGTGATCCCCCCCCTTTCTCTTCCCTTCTTCAGAGGCAGCTGCCTCATGTGTTTGCTTTGGCCTTGGAGGTGCTGGTAAAGCAGCAGGGACAACATCAGGTACTCTCAAGGCTACTGTCTCAGGTTGACTGTGTAAAACTCACACTGAGAGCATCAAGTTTCCCCACTGCTGGAAAAGAAAATTACAAGTATTAAAGCAGAATGCTGGTCAGGCTAAGGAAGCAACGCTTTGAATTCCTGTGCCCAGCTTGTTAATGAAGCCTTAATGGAGTGGATTATATTTCCTTTTTTAAAGATGAGTGCACACACATACACACAAACAGTCACAAAGTGAATTTCAGGATTTCCCTCACAGAGGTCAGCCAAAATTATAGCTTTTTCAGGAAAAAGGCCGGAGATGGCTCAGCAAGTAAAAGGCCTGGCACCAAGGCTGATGACCTGAGTTGGATCTCTGGGGCCCAAATGATGGAAAGGAAAAGAGCCTACTTCCAAAAGCTGTCCTCTGATCTCTAAACCCCTAAACCCATACTATGCTACATGTATGCCAAAGTACATGCACATATGCACTCTCAAGTATGTACACACACACACACACAAAATACATATAGGTACATGCTGGAGTGCAGTGCCAGTGGGTTCAGAACCTGAAGGAGGAAGTGTGCAGTCGGTGAATGAAGACTTGCATCAAGGGATGCAGTTCACACACTCTGACACTGAGACAGCTCAGGCCACCCTTACTTGGGCTTTCTGCAAATCAGCAACCTGAATCAATTCCTCACCCTTGCTTGGCTTGCCTCTGAGTGTTCCTATTTCATCTTGGAACTAGAGATCCATCAAGACCTTCCTAACTTTCTGATAATCACATAGCTATTGTTTGGAACAGGTCGGTGGGCAAATTGTTGTCAGAACCAAGTTTCTATGTGGAGAGAACATCCAGACAATAGCTGATGTACCTAGATCAGGCCCTCACATTGGCTCAACCACATCATCATTAACAAACTCC
Organism: Meriones unguiculatus; assembly: GCF_030254825.1. NCBI lineage: Eukaryota > Metazoa > Chordata > Mammalia > Rodentia > Muridae > Meriones > Meriones unguiculatus. Next base: position 74,156,412 of record NC_083354.1, on the reverse strand, counting down.
CACAATCCTCAGAGACAAACCAGAATAGCCTGATCTGAGCCTTGCAAATGCAAGGCAAAAGTGAACCAAGCATTCCCTTGGAAAAGGCCAGGAGATTCTGCACTAATATCCTCTCAGGTCCTTGTCATGTGGAGACCCAAGTCCTCAGGCCTTGTAATAAGGGGAGCCGCCAGCATCACACTCACGCACCATTCCCAGAAGAGGCTTGGCCGCTGCCAAATGTAATTTAAGTTGTTTTTCAAATGTCAAAAAGAAAGAACCACAAATTGGAAATATGTGTGCAAACTCATAGTTTGTTATTCCATAAACACACAAGGATCTATATACATATATAGACATCTAGGTGTCTACATACAGGTATCTCTTAGGACTGTCACAGCGACTGTCTTTTCCAAAAAGTACTTTTCCAATATTTAAAGTGGTGATTTAACCAGGTGTGTTGGCATGTGCCTGAAATCTCAGCTCTCCCCGAAGGTATAAGGAAGGCAGATCACTCTCTGTAAAATGAAGACCAGCCTGGTCTGCTCTGTGAGTTCCAGGCCAGCCAGAGCCACATAGTAAGAGCCTGTCTAAAAAATGAATAAATAGAATAGAATAAAATAAAGGTAATTTAGCCAGGCATGGTGGTAGTACAGCCTTAGAATTGCAGCACTCACAGGCTGAGGAGGAGAATTAAGACATCAGGTTGGGGCTGGAGAAATAGCTCCGAGATTAAGAGTGATTGCTCTATAACCATGAGAACCAGATTTAGGACTCTGGAGACTGCTAGCTTTTAGCCTAGTTGAGTAAATGCAAGGCTCAGGTATAGGGACAAACCTCTGCCTCAAGGGAAATGATGTAATATGATAAAGACAACCGATGCCTTCTTCTGGCTTTCCCAGGCATCATGCCCACCTATACAGTGTGTATATTACATGTACACATAAGACTTTGTCTCAAAAACAAGGAGGGAGGGTAGTAATTTATGATTTTCTTAAGAGTTTCATTTCTCTCCCCTTCAGAGGAAATCTGGGCAACATTAGCTTTGATGGCTTCTTTCTTTCTCTGTTTTTTTTTTTTGTTTGTTTGTTTTGTTTTGTTTTCTTTTGTTTTTTGTGTTTTCCAAGACAGGGTTTCTCTGTGTAGCCTTGGCTCTCCTGGACTTGCTTTGTAGACCAGGCAGGTCTTGAACTCACAGTGATCTGCCTGCCCCTGCCTTCCAGAGCATGGGGAATACAGGCATTTGCTGCTGGGCCCAGCTTTGTATAGCCTCATTCATCTCTGTTTATTATAAATCAATATTTTGCCTCATTCCTTTCTCTTACATTAGGTCTCAGACCCAGAATCTTACATTTTGAAGCAATAACCTCTGACATTCTCCCTCTTGAGAAAAGCCCATCATTCAAAGCAATGAGAAATATCCCAACTATCACTGAACAGCCCTACTTAGGGCACAGCTGACACATTAGGGCTTCTGTCTTTAAAGTCAAGCTATAGCATGATTCTTGGTGAAATCAAACCTAACACTTGCCCAAATTAGGGGACACGGTTGTGACAATTAAAACTGAAGCAAAAAACACTGCTAGCAAAAACCCCACTTCCAGTCATAGACTTGGGTTAAGAACTTACTCTGGCCTGCCCCAATTTCCTCCAGAGCTCTAAGGAACCAGGGAGTCATTTGGGCACACTGGAGCACAGACACAAGGAAAAGACAAGCTTTTTGGAATAGCACCTACCCTTCTCTGCAAAAGGGGAGGCACTGTTGCCACAATTTCTCAGTCCCTTGTACTATAACCTCTTCCTATGTGCCCTGCCTTGGTGTATGTCATCCTTTGAAACCAGAACAGAAGTCCTCATTGCCCAGACAGCTAAAATGCTCTATTCTTGACTTCTGATTTCTTCTTCTTCCTTGCAGTTTGGCCAGGTGGTTCCCTATCAACTTCTCAGCTGTTCAGGGCTTTCAAAGAAATATCTTTAAAACACATTTAAAGCCAAACATTGTGGTATTTCCTTTAATCCCAGCTGTCAAAAGGCAGAAGAAGGCAGATGTGAGTTCTAGACCGGTCTCAGCTAAATAAGTGAGTTCTAGGACACCCAGGGCAGTGTAGTGGGACCTGGTCTTGGAAAAAAATATGATTAGCAATTTTCATTGGTGGTGGGTGTGAGGTTAGTTACAAATAACTTTGTAAGCTTTACTCAAGTCTTCATAGCATTGTGTCTTCATGAATATTTTGTCTGCTTTCTTTCCAGCCAAGGGAGCAACCAGCAGAGGCTTCCAAAACCTTGAGAACTTAGACATTTCAATGAATCACAAAATTACAGAGGAAGGATATAGACACTTCTTTCAAGCCCTCAACAACCTGCCAAACTTGCAAGAGCTGAACATTTCCAGGCATATCCCAGAACGAATCCAAGTGCAGGCCACCACTGTCAAGGCGCTGAGTCAGTGTGTGATGAGACTGCCCAGACTCACCAGGCTCAGGATGCTCAGCTGGCTCCTGGATGAAGAAGACATGAAAGTGATGAATGCTATGAAAGAAAGACACCCTCAGTGCAAATGCTTGATTATTCACTGGAAATGGATAGTGCCATTCTCTCCTGTCATTCAGAAGTGAAGGATGCAGCTGAAGGCTACCGACAGTTCTACAAACCCAATATTTGAATACATTTAACATTAACTGACTATGGGATAATCCCAGCATTTAGGAGACTGAGGCAGGGAGATCAAGAGGTTGAATTCACCCTGGGTTACATAACTAGTCCTTATTTTAGACCTAAATCAAAATCAAACTGTTTCATAACTATTGCATATACAAGAATGGCCAGGCTGGTAACTGTTTGAAAGCCTGAATACCTCCATGGAACTATGATGAACAGTGCCTTGGCAGTCCTTACATAGTCATGTTTAAAGATTAGAGCTTCAGTCACGTTCATACAGAAAACCCTCCATTTCCAAGGTCAGCCAGAAGGGAGGGGCTGGGGAAAGAACACTGATCTGTGTAAAAAGCACAGCATGGAAGGAGTATTTGATGGAGGTTAGAAACAGTTATAGTATTGAATTAGTCCCACACATGATGAAGCATGAGTCAACTTCACCACAGGATGCAGCTGCCTCTTTCCAGGAGATGCTCTGGTCTTTGCATGGCTTTTTTGTGTTCACCAGCCTTGGTGTGGCCATGCTAGCTAATGCCATCTCTCCTTTGACAACATGAGGGAAAATACGGGCTTAGAGATGCTTTTGTTCTAGAGGCTCTGGGGAGTTACATATGTTATGATAGCTTTATAACTTTTCTGGAAATCCACTCTGTTCAGGGTATAATCTCTTCAGGTTTTAATCTTATACCCTGAATTTCTGGGTATTTTAAACTTGATTGTGATAATTATTTGTCATTTCATAACTTTCGCCTCTCTAGAGGCAGTGAACCTGGAAGAAGAGAACCAATAAATAAGGTAGACTAAAGTCTCATGCACTGGCCAATTTTACTCAGAGCATCAGACAATTTATACTCTGATAGATAAGAAAAAAAAAGTACTGAGTAAAGTTCTCATGAGTTTAAGCTATATATAATCATAAGGACAAGCTGCATTGTAGCAAAAACATTTTTCTGTGAACACCAGTTCTCAGCCTGTGGGTACTGACCCCTTGGAGGTCAAACAACCCCTTCACAGAAGTTACTCAAGACCATCAGAAAACATAAATATTTATGATTCATAACAGTAACAAAATTATAGTTATGAAGTAGCAATAAAAATGATTTTATTGTTGGGGTCACCACAACATGAGGAACTGTACTGAAGGGTCACAGCACTGGGAAGGTTGAGAACTGCTGGTAGAGAGGCATACAAAGGATACTTAAAACATGTAATAGAATAGCAGCAAACAATGCGTAATCTGATGGAAACCTGCTCCTATTCACTACATCTGGGAGGGGCACAAAAACACATTCCAAGAACAATTCCATCTTTTGAAGACACTGACGTCACAAGACACTTGTTTTCTTGGAGTGTTCTCATAAGCACTCAAGAATTCTCACACGACTCCCATCCTTAGACCATATTCCAACACATAATGTATATAAAAACACCTAAACACCTTAAATATATATGCTTTTTATTTTTGCGTTCTGAAATAAGGTTTGGAAAGGTTGAACATAAAAAATAATTAGCATTGGTTATCTCTGAGGACTGAGGAAGGTGGCATTCTTGATTATTATTTTTCTCCTTTTTGTATTTTTTTTGTTTTATAATTGCTTGTTACTTTAATACTTAAAGTAAAACTTTAGGGTTGGGGTGTAGTTCAAAGTGCCTACAGAGTATTCTTGAGACCCTAAGCACAATCTCCAGAACTGCCAAAGAGAACATAAGAAAATAACTATAAAACTTAAGTAAGCTAGGGCTGGAGGCTCAGCAGTTAGGAACACTGGCAGATCTCCCAGAAAACTCAGGTTCAATTCTCAGCAGTCTCATGGAGGCTCCACATTGATGTACATACAGACAAAACACCCATTCACATACATAATTTTTATAATTAAATAAAGTATCTTGTCATCAAAACAATAGCACACCCTCCCTCTGGGGGATGTGATCTCTCTGCTTATTTGATATGTTAAGACTTTTGTAATCAGAAAGGTTTTACATGTTATATCAGAGTCCACTGAAGACCGAAATCATGACGCCATTACCATAGGGAAGTCTGAGGAAAGTGCGATGCAGTCGTGAGCTCTGAGGACTGGGATGAACAGAAACTGGCTTGAAAGGAGTAACTCTGACCACACTCAAGCTCTTCACCGTCGGGTGAGAAACCCTGGTGTTTAGAGCAATGCCTTGTAGGACAAAGCCATGACACCAGAACTTACTGGGACCCTGGAGCTGCAGCCTGGGATCTGCTGGGCTGTATTTGGTGCAAGAGGCCTCACAATGCACAGCCAGCCATGTGTGCTGCCCCGGATGTCTGCGGATGGAGCCGGCGCAGGGAAGACAGAGCAGGTGTTTCCTGAGGCCAGTGAGGAACCCCGTTAGTAGCTCAGCTGCTGGTAACAGGACGCTTAAGATGCGGACTGCAAAGCAGTCACTGAATGTACTAGTGTAAGAAAGTCCTCCCTACCTCTCCAGAACTAGCAGAAGCCCTGGCTCCCTCGGTGTCTCAGCAGCACCCTCTGCTGACAACACTGCATGCAGCTTTGACGGGACCAGTGTCCAGATCAGGAAGCCTGTACTGCAGGAATGCTGAATTGGGAAATAGGCAATGACATGGTAACTGCTTGAACTCATTATATGCAGTAGCACAGATGGGGAAAACCTAGGTAAGCTGTGTACAGTAGCACACGAGTGTAACGCAGCTACTCTGTAGGCTGAGGCAGAGGTTCCAGGCCAGCCTGGGCCATCTAGAGAGACACTGTCTCAAAACAAAATTGAGGAAGTACTAGGGATGCTGCTCTGTGGTCTGGCGTTCCTAAGGCCCATAGTACTGCAAAGTCAAAAGAAACAGGGGCTAGGAAGATGGTTCTTGCAGAGGACCCAGGCTCAATTTCCAGCACCCACATGGCAGCTCACAGTCATCTGTAACTCCAGTTCCAGGGCATCCAATGTTCTTTTCTGGCCTCTCTGAATACCAAGCAAACATATGCACATGGTATATACACACACACAAACACACACACACACACACACACACACAGAGAGAGAGAGAGAGAGAGAGAGAGAGAGAGAGAGAGAGAGAGAAAAACACCCATAGCCATAAAACAAAAACAAAGGCCTTTAAAGAAAGATTTCTAATAAGAATTCAATGGTTCTGGTTTATTCCTCAGCACTTACAAGGAAAAAACAAAGCTACTGAAATGTGTGTTTCTGATCACATACTCCATATACCAACTCCCTGAACCCATCCAATGGGCTGCCTTTCTGAACACTGTATCTTCTTAGAACATCTGCTTTATTTTTAAGTTAATAAAAAAAAAAACAGAAAATCAATTTTACATCAAAGCATAGTTTACATCGAGCGCAAGTGAAACAAGTAACAAGAAATAACTGTGAAGTCATGAAAATAGATATTAAATATTTTATTAAGCACCAAAGAAAACAAGTCTAGAAAACAGCTTTCTCTGGAAGGGTACTTCACAAGCAGTGGTGGGTTGTTTTTGTTTTTGTTTTTGTTTTTGTTTTGTTTTCATGCTATCTACTTTATTTGGGTTCTTATACCTCTACCTTCCTTCAAACTCCCCAGCACTAGGTAAGAGAGAAATGTTAGAGGGGAAAGAGGAGGTAGACCTCTTTAGACTTAGCTTGTTGGGGCACGTCCAATATCTGTAGTCAGAATATCCAGCAGTCCAGCAAATGCAGCAGCAGGACAAACCAAGAGCAGCAGTGGGCAGCAGCTGCCCGCTTCTTTCTCAAAGCCCCATCTCTCTCTGGGCCCTGGCATTTATACCCTCTCAGAGTCCTCAGAATTAAACTATCTGCAGCTGGCAAAGATGACGCCCTTCTTAGAGCATGAGACAATCATAGTTAACAGCTGTGGACAAACTAAAGCAGCCCGGTATCCCACACCTGGGGTTAAAACAAAATCATGTTTATATAACTGAGTTTTGAAAGAAACCAAAACTTCCACTACAGTTATGTCCTCTCCCCCAAGCTTTTAACTCCCAGTCCACCACAACAGCTGTTTTAGCATCACACAGACCTACACACTGATACATTCGTTGCAGTCCGAATCTTATCCTGTTACTAGCAGCTGAGCTACTATTGGGGTTCCTCACTGACCTCAGGAAGCACCTGCTCCACCTTCCCTGAGGCATCACTCCTGCTTTCCTCCTCAGAGAGCTGCAGCTGAGCCCTCTGCTGTTTCCCCTCTCTGACCACAGGGGAAGTGGGGGTCTGAGTTCTTCTGACTTTGTCTCTGTTAAGTGCACTTCCTGGACCACCTCATCCAGCTGAATGGCTTTGAGTTCCAGGTCTACACTGTCTCCTCCATCTCCACCTCTAGCCTGAGACTCTATTGATATGACTCCAAAAGGCATTGAAATATCACATCTCCAAAGCTAACTCCCCTTCACCAAAGTACTCTTATTGCACATTTTCATCTCTTAAAACTCCCGCTTTATTTCTCCAGTTGCTTTGTGAAACCCATGAAGTTATCCTTAGCTCTTCTCTTACGCCACATATAATCTGACAAATCCTGACAATTCACTTACAAAATACTGTGGGTTCCACATGAGTAGCCCACTTCCGTGAAGTCTGTGGTGCATCATCATGCAGCCAGAGGTTCCTCGTGGAGGTCAGATCATGTACTGCCTCTGACTCACTCTTCTCCACGGGGCTCACAGTTCAAGGAAAATGCTGTGGAACTGTCTTCACAATAGCCTGACCTTTGGGCCCTGCTTATTCCCATCTCCTTAATCTCGCCTTCCTTCCACTCCTTACTGGTCCTTGAATATTCCACACACATTCTTATTTTTTTGAGACAGGGTTTTTCTGTGTAGCCCTGGCTGGCCTGGAACCTGCTCCATAGACCAGGCTGGCCTCTAACTCACAGAGATCTGTCTGCCTCTGCCTCCCCAATGCTGGGACTCAAGGTGTGTGCATTTTTTATACAAGGGCCTTTGCCGTTTGTTATCTTTTTCTTTTCCTGGGATGTTCTCTCATGCCATGGGTTAGAAATGTTTTGAGTATTCCTCAAATGTTCATGTGTTAAAATGCAACCCCCCACTGTGAACTACTCGGAGTGGGAACTTAACCTACTGTGTTTGCAGCTGGAGGTATTTAGGTATTGAAGGTATTTAGGATAAAGTCATCAAGATGACACTCCAGCGGTTGGGAGCACTAGCTGCTCCTTCAGAGGACTGGGGTTCATTCCCAGTTGGTTGCTCGTAACTGTCTGTAACTCCTGTTCCAGGGAACCTGACACCCTCACACAGGCAGACATGCAGGTAAAACACTGATGCACATGACATATAAACAAATGAAAACATATGAAGCTCCCGCTGAATCCTGGTGGTTTTCTGAGAATCCAAATATGAACACATACACACAATGTATGCACTAATCATGCTTGTTGCCTCCTGCAATATTATGCCTGATTCAAGCTCAGCACACTAGACAAAACCATCACCCCTGAAGCTCCAGAACTGTGAGCCAAAACACATCTAACTACTCCTCAATAGGCTAATTTCCACTTTGTGAGAGGCGAGACTGCACATGTACATATGGGCACACATATGGCCATTTCCACGTGCCCTTTGTCTTTGTCCTGTATTACTCGCTCAAGAGCCTGGGTGTGGAGTTAGGCTGATGGCCAGTACACTGGTGATCCTCCTGCCATTACCTAACCATTATCCATGCTTTTACTCACCTGAGCATCTCCACTGCCTTGCTCTCTCTGCTTTACTGTATGAGATGTGATCTCGCTATGTTGGCCAGGCTGGTCCCAAACAACAAATTCTACCTCAGCTTTCCAAGTAGCTGGAACTACATTACACCAACATTCAATGCATCCTTCACCAAGAGCAACTCGCAGCATTTAAACAATGTTGAGTATTTGCTTGAATGAATGACTTCAGTTCAAATAAATGTATTAGGTGCTAAAGGGAGTTAAAATTAGTGTTAATATCCAACGTCTGGTTAGGTTTAATGGAAATGTTAATAATTAAATTTAAACTCCCAATTAACTAAGTTATGCTGAATCTATAATAGCTAGTAGTTAAGAAAGGTAATGTTCTCTTCTACAACCTCAAGTCACAGAACATATTTTGCAAAGCTACTTACTAGGTATTGACAATTCATTAAGTTAATCATGCTGACTTGACAGCTAACATGCTAGGCACAGAGGGAGCTTAGTTAATTTAGTGTACCTAGCCAAGACTTAGCAAAGGATAGCATTTGCCATATTCTGTTTTTAAAGTAGTGGAGATCACACGTAGTGCCTTGCATGTGTGCTCTACCAATGGGCTCCATTTTCAGCATAAAATGCTCATCATATTTAACCTCCAAAAGTGAGTAAACCAGGGAGAAGCCTGAGTGCTTAAACATTAATCCTTACCATAAGAATATAATGGAGGTGGTACCTGGAACAGCAAGGCCATGATGGGAAGAGAATGGCATGGGCAACTGGGTCAGGAAGTAGACATGATTAAGGAACATCATGGAGAGAGAGGGACACTAGAAGGACAGACAGAGAAAGGGAGGTGCAGAGAGAACAGCATGGCTTCTACAAGACAGAACTCTGTTAGGGTGTGGTAACACCTGCCTGGGAAGCCAGCGTTTGGGAGGCTTGTGAATCACAAGCAAGCCAGGCTGAAAACAAGACTGTTTCAATGAAGAACAGAGCTGGCAAGGTGGCTCAGCAGGTAAGGGCGCCTGTGTTGTAGTAACTAAAATGGGGTTTGGGCCACATGATGTTTATTATTAGCCCTATATTTATCGAGGCAGTATTATTTAACCCATTACCACAATTAATAAGACACAGGCACCTGTCAGATTTTATAATTTCCTCACATTGGGCCAGGCAGATATTTCACCTACGCTGTCTCAATATCCTCACAATCCACTTCCCAGCCCCCATCAAATGCCATCTGCCTTAACCATTTCTATCTGAGCTACCTTCCACCCATAATCTTATAAATACATGGCTTATATTTTTGATCTTGGTGTTTTCTCCATCCGATCATCCGGAGTCCTTCCTCCTGGCCGACATGGTTCCTTCTCCACCCTAACCCATACTGGTATCCTCCTTCCTCCTCTCTTCCTGTCTTTCTGTGTTCTTCCCATGATTTTCCTCTTCCCAAAGCCTGGGAACCTTAGCCATAGCTACCCCATTCTGCCCTGTCCAGGTTTTAGGCCTTTAGTCAACCAATCAGGTATAATGTCTTAGGCAGCTTTACACAACAAGGATAGGTTTATCCAAATCTTGAGGGCCAGTAATTAGCATCAAAACACAAGCATCAGACCAACCTCCAACACACCAGGCACCAGATGACCTCAGTTTAATCCCTAGCACCTACATAGAAAAAGAGAAGACTTCACAAGTAGTTCTCTGACCTTATATTTGGGCCACAGAAAACACACACAAACACACACACACACAACCAAAACACACCCTCGTTCCTGCCTGGTCAGGATAGCCCCTGCGACTTGAGTTAGCTTTTGTCCCCTTATCTTGGAATACCAATTTGTTCTACTTTCTGCAATTACCTTTTACCCAAATAATAAGTCTGGATAGTTTTCTTTCTGTATCTTTAAATAGACTCAATTTCACTGTATATATCCCAAAGGAAAATAGTTATAAAGTCAAGACTTTTTTAAAAAGGACTTTTATTTGTTTTTAAAGGCATTAATAAAAATCTTGACACACTAGGAAAGTTACAGTCTACAGCTGTGCTCAGACAGTTTCGGCAGACTGGCTTCCGTGCATTACATCTCCCCGTTTGATCCTCAATCCACTTATGCTCTAAACATGCTCCACTGGTGATTCAGGCATGGACCCCAGAATGGAAAAATGCTGATGACGTCACTCAAACAAGAGTCCACAAAGATGACAGTGACACTTCTGTTCTTATGGACCAGGGACACCAACGTACCATTTCCTAGGGAGAGAGCTGAACCTGAATTTGAAAGAAAAGTCTAGTCAGTTATAAAATACAGAAAAAGAAACTGCATGGGCACTTATGTATACAAGTGTGGAAGTCAGAGACAACCAGTAAGAGCTGGTTCTTTTCTTCCACCCTGGGGACTGAATTCAGACCATCAGGCCTTTGCCCTCCAAAACAATCTTGTCAGTCCCAGATCATATTTTTAAAAAGAAGGCAAAGAATAAAATATGCTAATATAAACATAATATTGATTTAAAAATTCAGAAGTACTATATTTGATCTTTACTACTAGAATTTAAACATACTACAAATTATCAAATCTTTTTTATTTTTCCTCATTAAAAAGTAGTGACTGAGCCAGGCATGATGGCACAGGCCTTTACTCCCAGCACTTGGGAGACAGAGGCAGGCAGATTTCTGTGAGTTTGAGGCTAGCCTGGCCAACAAAGTGAGTTCCAGGACAGCCAAGACTACACAGAGAAACCCTGTGTCATAAAACCAGGAAAAAAACAAAAACAAAACAAAAAAAAAAAACAAGCAAACAAACTAAAAACAGTGACTGCAACAGCATAATGAGTATTTTTTCTTCTTTTAATATCAGCTTCAACTGACACATTTTGTGGTTAATCTTGGCAGGTTTCTTGAAGTGTGAGATCAATGAATAACAATTCCCAGTGATGTTAAAAATAACATAAAAGCTTTAGGTAATACTTATAGAACTGGTTTTTTGTTTGTTTGTTTGTTTTGTTTTTTAATTTTCCAAACCATGTTGCTGTCAGAGTAAATGAAAGTACAGGAAAATGATGAATTTTGTAATTTAAGTTACTTCTAATTTGATATATATATATATATTATTTAATTCTTCATTAATTATACTTTATTTACTTTGTATCCCCCCTGTGGTTCCCTCCCGTACCAATCCCTCCTTTGTTCCCCCCTCTGCACGCATGCCCTTTCCCAAATCCACTGATAGGGGAGGTCTTCCTCTCCTTCCTTCTGGTCCGAGTCAATTAAGTCTCATCAGGAGTGGCCGCACTGTCTTCTTCTGTGGCGTGGTAAGGTTACTCCCCCCTCAGGGAAAGGTAATTAAAGAGCAGGCCAATCAGTTCATGTCAGAGACAGTCCCTGTTCCTATTACTATGGAACCCACTTGGATACTGAACTGTCAGGGGCTACATCTGTGCAGGGGTTCTAGCTTATCTCCATGCATGGTTCTTGGTTGGAGTATCAGTCTCAGGAAAGACTCCTGTGCTCAGATTTTTTGGTGAATACTTTTTTATGACTATGTATTTCCATGTAGTAAAGCTAGAAATTAGTTACTTGGATTATAATGTTAAGTGTCTCTAAAGTTAAAAATGAATTAAAATGTTTAGGGCCTCCAGAAAGTTACAAGAATTATATATATATATATATATAAACAGCTACCATTCCAGGGCCATGCCTGTTTGTTGCAGGATAATTGCTTACACTGTGAACCCCGAAATTCTGTTATTTACTAGAAAAACCTGTTTCTAGTGGTGTGGTGTGGCTTAGCCTTGCCACACAACTTTAATCCAAGAGCTTTCTGCTTGAACACTGTGAATAGAATTAAATAAGGTCAACCACAGTAAAGAGGTGGAGCAAGCAACCAGTTGATAGGAAGTGATCATAGGATTATTAAGAAAAAATCCCAGAAAGTAAGAGGTAGTCAGGTGGATGGATAGAGATGCACAGGAAGTAGAATGGAAGGACATTTAGTTTAAAGGAGGTTGTTTGAGACCCTTGAGTGATGTCTGCTGAGAAGGAAAATCAGCTGGGTGTTTTCTCTTTCTGATCTAGCAGGCTTTCACCACAACATCTGGCTCCCAAGCCTTCATTGGTAAAACCAAACGATGGAGATTTTGTTAAAAACACCTGTTGGGAGGTAGAGGCAGGCAAATCTCTGGGAGTTCAAGGTCTACAAATCGAGTTCCAGGACAACCACAGCTACACACAGAGAAACACTGTCTCAAAGAACAAAAAACAAAAACAAAGAAGGACAAACAAACCGAAACAAAAAACAAGAAAAAAACAAAACCTACCTGTCTTCTTTCTGCCATGATGATCATGGACTAATCCTCTAAAATGGTAAGCAAGCCCCCAATTAAATGGTTTCTTTTATGAGTTGCCTTGGTCATGGTGTGTCTTCCCAGCAATAGAACAGTAACTAAGACAACAGATAATACAGTCTACTGCACACTGCATTACTTATCAAAAGAGCAGGTGGGTCTGGAGAGATGGCTCAGTGGTTAACAGCATTTACTCTTATTCTTGGAAGATCCAGGCAATTTATAACCACCCATTTAGAACAAGTATCATAGGATCCAATGCCCTCTTCTAGCCTCAAGGGCACCAGCCATGCACATGGAACATAAACATTCATGTACACAAAACCACCACACACACAAAAAGTTTAACCTAAAAAGTACATGTGGATCTGGTGGCAGAATATTTGCTTACTACTTTTATGTGAGGACCTCGTTTTAATCCCTATCACACCCATCACCCAACACCCACACACAAGCACCCAAGCCTGACTGGGCAATGATACTGCAATTATCTTCACACTCTACACCAGATGGTAAGCCAAGTACAGTGGTGCAAAGTATAATCCTTGCACTATGGATACTGAGGCAGGCAGCTTGGAGTTCAAGGCCAGCCTAAGACTCTTTGTTTTGTCAACATAACCAAACCATCCAGCAAGTATTTGGAAGATGACACTTTGACACCATGAGAATTTGATCATGTGGGGATAATTCAATATTTAATCTAACTTTTGGCAGACTTTTGTGGGGATGGAGAGGACACAGCAGTTAAGAGCACTCACTGTTCCTCTAGACTATGAGTTCCATTCCAGCACCATGACAAGCAGCTGACAACCACATGTAACTCAAGTTCCAGGGGATTCAACACCCACTTATGTCGGCATGAACCAACCCCACCCCAACACACAGGGACACACGCACATGTGAAAATCCAAAAAACCTAAGAAAACAAAAAACAAAAACTTTTCCTATAGTTTACATAAACATTAATTTGTAAATGTTCAAAACACTCATTTCCCACAAACTTTAAGAGTTATACAAGAAAATAACAGACTTACTGCTTAATTTGTGGGTGAGCTCTATCCTTCCTTTTTATTTTGTCTGAAACCCTGTAAAGAATGCAAATAAAAAGTTAAAAGAACAAGGAACACACTAGATAAAAGTGTGCATAAACATTTCAGGCCAAGTTTGATGCCCAGCCTGGTGATGCAGCTTTGTGAGCCAGCATCAGGAGGCTGAGGAAGTAGGACTGGGAGTTCAAAGTCATCTTCAGCTACACAGTGAGTCCAAAGCCAGCCTGGGCTACAGTAAACCCTGCCTCATGTAGGGAGTGGTAGCCCATGCCTTTAATTCCGGCACCAGGAGATAGAAGCAGGCAGATCTCTGTAAGTCCAAGGCTAGCCTGGTCTCTCGTTAAAAAAAAAAAAAAAAAGAACAGAATGAAGCAAAAAAATAACCCTTAAGCTCAACTTAGTGATTGCTTAGTAGACAAAGCAAGAGGACTGTGATATGAAAGCCAGTCTAGGCTAGTACAAAAGCTGCAATATACAGAAAGACGCTATGCAAAGACAAACAAACAACAACAAAAACCCAGGAGACTGGGAACAGTTTAGTGCTAGAAAAATAGCATATTCATAGCAACATATTTTTTAAATTTAAAAAATTTTTATTTTATATGTATGGGTATTTTGCTTCCATACACAGAGTACCTGTGCAGGCTAGAAGAGGACATGAGATCTAGCAAAACTTGAGTTATACACATTAGGAACAGTCATGTGGGTACCAGGAATCGAAATTGGGTCTTCTAGAAAAGCAGCCAATGCTCTTGATTGCAATGACATCTCTCTATCCCAGAAACATTTTTACAGCCCCAAATTGACAAGATAGTCATTAATAGTAGACTAGAGTAGCCAGGTGTGGTGGCACATGTCTTTACTCAGGGAGGCAGAGGCTGGTGGATCACTGTGAGTTTGAGGTCTTCAAAGACCAGGACAGCCAAGGCTAGAAAGAGAAACTGTCTCAAAAACAAAACAAAAACCAAGACAAAACAACAACAACAAATGTTGTTGTTGTAGAATGGAGAACAGAACACTTATGTATTTATATACAATGGAAGGTAAGAGCTACACCTACACACAAGATTTAAACACTGAACTGCAAAAAATGGCCAGGCTGAGGTACAGCTCAGTGATAGAGCTTGGGAAGCATGCGCAAGGCCAAGGATGTGATCCCAATACCCACAGATAAACCACGTCTTGAAAAAACACAAACAAACAAACAAACAACAAAACCAGACCTTTGAAATTAACTACAATCATATTCAGGAGGGCTGATGAAACCTGTCAATTTTTAAACTTTAAGGTAGTCTTAAAAGCTGCCTTAAATTTTTAGGTTCCATAGAACAAGCCACATTTGTAGTCATTCAAGAGCTGGCTTTAGGTGCAAAGCTCAGCAGTGTACACCTTCACAGAACATGTCAGGACATTCCCAGGGAATCCTTACCATATAGTAGCCAGTATGATAACCGCTCATGTACCAAGAGATTAGCATACTGCCCAGAGCATCAGTGTCATCCAGACAATCTGGAGATATGGGAGGGGGTGGAGGAATTATCTGGGAATGGAAAAATCGAGTTAGAAAACAATGAAATCCAGGGATTCACTCTACACAGAAAAGAGTGGATATTAATTGAATCTTTCCCACACTCCAGGGGATGCCTTCTACTTAATTTTTTGAAAATCTAGCACTGGAAGAAAGGAAACCATAATAAAAGACCAACAAATTTAACGAAGATCAAAAAAAGTTACTAAGAGTATCTTTGTTCCATTATGAAGCTATGCATGAGACAAAGCAGAGATTCAGTTTTCCCACAACACACACACACACACCATTTTCAAGGCCACTGAAAGAAAAAAATTGAGGTAGGACATCTGCCTGTCTTCCACCCAAATACAGTCTGCCCAAAAAATATTCTTTTAACTACTGTTAATATCTTAAAAACAAAAACAAAAAACCTACTGTTAAAATCCCACTAGCACCATGTGCTGGTGGCACAGGCACTAGGGAGGTAGAGGCAGGTGGATCTCTGAATTCACAGCTAGTTCCAGGACAGCCAGAGCTTTTACACAAAGAAAGCCCATCTCAAAACCAAACCAAACAAAGCAAACAAACAAAAAACCTCCATTAGGACAAAAAATAAAAACCCAAGAGTAAAACAATGACAAAGAGATGTCCATGAGAAATGACATGCCAAGAAACTTGCACCCATGCTGCAGGAGACACAGCACCCATCTCCTCCATGTGCTGAGGACAGTCCTTTCTAACAGAAAGCAGCACCAGTAAACTGGATCCCAACTACTGAGGGAGGAAATATGCAAACCAGAGCTTGGAGATGAGCCTGGGAGAGCACTGTGTCTGTGGAACAGAGAGCTTTCAAAACAAAAACACGAGGCCTACAGTTTTACTCATTAGAATCCAATCTTGGGGTGGCTTAAGGTAACACACTCATATCTTCACATGTAAACAGGTCACTTGGGAAACCACAAATGTTTCCCTCCTTTGCTAGAACGAACTGCTGGTTAGGAAAAGACAGTGCTCTTCCCTACCAGGGCTTGGTAGAAACCTGTGGATTCCTGACCTGTGGTCTTACTGTTTGTATCCCCCATTCAGTTGGGGTTATTGATTCTTACTGAACCCCTATGCCTTATTCTGGCGTCACTGAGTACTCAAAGAGAGCTGAGAAAGGGAAGTCACTGCCCATTCCCGGGAGCTTCCATGCTCCTCCTTTCCTTGGCTAACTTACTGAAGCCCTTACCAAGGCCCTCAGCTAATTGCCCAGCTTGTATCTTCCCTACTGTAACTGGACCATGCCTTCCCCTGTACTGCTCTGAAATGTTCTTTCCCACCCTCAGCCCTCCCTTATTCACCAGGGCTGGACTCCTAGCCCAGGCTTTTTTGTAGGAATACACAAGTTGACACACAGTGTCTCCCTAGAGTGTTATGTGCTGTTTAGTCTGGTGCTTCTCTCTTCTGTATGTGTGTGTGTATGTGCTTTGTGTACTCATGTGCACCTTGAGTCCCCAACTAGACTGTGAGCTCCCTGAGGACAAGGGGCTGTCATTTCTTCTTCACCCCCTATTGAGTCCAGCACAGGGCTGTGATCCAGCTCTCAAGAAGACATTTGTCAACAGGCTGATGAAACAAATGATGGAGGTTGTTGGGGGGGGGGGGGTGGAGATTGTGTGCAAGGGGAAAGTAGACATGGGTTAGCTAGGTTGAGTTGGGCTGTGGGCTGACTCCTTGGATCCATAATGGATGCTCAAGGCGTCTGGTCCTTGCATATTGGAGTTGGTAGGAGCAGGAGGAACACCATTCTGCACAAAACATACATCATGGCTACACAGGAGTGCAGACAAGTGGACATCCAGGTTGGCTGGTCCTGGGGCTCCTGACATCAAAAAGAATTGTGAGTCAAATAAATTTTCTCTTCAACAGTTGCTATTTGGAGCAGTCCTTGAAGTACAAGGCTGTGGGAGGATACTGGCTTGTACCTCAGTCTATATCTTAGCCTCCATCACTTCTGGGGAGTGTTTTATTCCAGGTCACATGAACTTGGTTTTCTTTCTTTCTTTTTTCCTTTCTTTCTTTCTTTCTTTCTTTCTTTCTTTCTTTCTTTCTTTCTTTCTTTCTCTCTCTCTCTCTCTCTCTCTCTCTTTCTTTCTTTCTTTCTTTCTTTTTCTTTCTTTTTGTTTTGTTTTTTTCAAGATAGGTTTATCTCTGTGTAAGAGCCCTGCTGCTCTGGACTTTCTTTGTAGAGCAGGCTGGCCTTAAACCCACACAGATTTGCTTGCCTCCCTAGTACTAGGATTAAAGGCCCTGCTCAGCTCCTTGTACTTGTCTTTTAAAGTGGACTAGTAGCTGTTCTGCCCAGTTCACAAGCCAAAAGACCAGGAATAACTAGACCCTGCTCCAAATACATGAGGTCCTTTTTATTGTAAATTACAAGCTGCAGCTTGGGTCCACACACCCCCACCACCAAAGTGGTGGGAGAAGAGAGTGCTGTGCCCAGGTTAATTGGGTGATATATAGATTCTGGTCCCTCCCAGAATGTCCAAGGCAAGGGCAATCCCTGCCTGGCAAGCATCTATTGTAACATATTGGAACATATTGGTCAAAATGCTACATTTTGAATTGATTGGCTATAGGAAGGTCCCTAGACCATAATCACCTGGTGTCCCTCCCTAGGGGGATGGGCCAGTTTCCTAGCAATTGTTATCTCTAGTGGATGGGGAAAGAATGCAGTAAGGCAGTCCTTCCTCTCAGGGCATTACTAGACTTCTCCACCCACATATTTCAGGCATTAATTAATAGTACCTGCTAATTTTTAATCTTTTTGGTCTCTCATTTCCCCCTTTCCCATGATCATTTGAAGACCCAATCTTGGGTCTTCCAGATATGACCCCTTCTATCCTATAGATGTGCCTTTTAACAATGGGATCTGGGCACCATTAGTGTATTGCTCTCAAGCATTTCTTTATGAAAGCCATTAAGCAATTGAAAATACAAAGCCCAAAGATTCTCAATTGAGGATCTTTCTTCCCAGATGCCTCCAGGTTTTATTAATAAAAAACTATGCAGCACTTGCTTAAAGTGCATTGGGAACTTTTGACTGAAAAAAAAATGATAAATATTTGATGGGATACACTTACATATGAACATTATACAATATGTTCCTTTTTAGACCATAAATTAAGTATTTTATTTCTTCTGCCTACATTTATTTATTTTTTAAATATGTAAGCTTAGTTTTATTTTATTTTATTTTTTTATTAATTATATTTTATTCACTTTGTATCCCACCGGTTGCTCCCTCCCTCCCTCTATACCACCCATACTCTTTTCCGGTCCACTAAAAGGAAAGGTCTTACTCCCCTTTCTTCTGATCCCAGTCTATCAGATATCATCAGGAGTGGCTGCATTGTCTTGCTCTGTGGCCTGATAAGGCTGCACTCCCTGAGTGGGAGGTGATCAAAGAGCAGGACAGTCGGTTCATGTCAGAGACATTCACTATCCCCATATCTATGGAAACCACTTGGACACCAAACTGCCATGGGGTACATCAGTGCAGGGGATCAAGATTACCTCCATGAATGGTCCTTGGTTGGGGTATCAGTCTCAGAAAAAAAAACCTGTGCCCAGATTTTTTGGTTCTGTTGCTCTCCTTATGGAGCAATGAAAAACAAGGAAATCATGAAATCTGCAGGCAAATGGTGGGAACTGGAAAAGATCATCCTGCGTGAGGTTTCCCAGAAACAGAAAGACACACAGGGTCTATACTCACACATAAGGGGATATTAGACATATAATATAGGATAAACATACTAAAATCAGCAAAACAACAGAAAGTAATCAAGAAGGAGGTATCTAATCAAGTAGGAGCATCTGGGTAAGATGTCAATCCTCATTCAGAAACGCAAAGAGGATGGACATCAGAAGAGGAGAAAACAGGGAACAGGACAGGAGCCTACTGCAGAGGGCTTCTGAAGGTCTCTACCCTGCAGGGTATCAAAGGAGATGCTGAGACCTATAGCTAAACTTTGGGCAGAGTGCAGGGAATCTTATGAAAGAAGTGGGAAAAGGACAGGAGCTCCAAGAGGAGAGCAACAGAACCATTTATTTATTTTTATTATTTTTACATCATACTCAAAGTTTTCCTTCCCTCCTTTCTTCCAAGTATCTCCTTCTCAACAAACCTCTCACCCATCCCTCCATCCTCCCTTTATCCAAGGAAAATGGGAGGCTTCACATGGATATCAACCAGCCTTGGCATATCAAGTTGCAGTAGGACTAGGACATCTTCTCCAATTGTGGATAAACAAAGCAACTCTGTTAGGGGAAAGGGATCCAAAGGCAGGGAACAGTCAGAGACAGATCCTCCTTGTGCTGTTAGGAGTCTCACATGAAGTTCCAGATGCATGATTGTTACATATGTGCAGAGGGCCTAGGTCTGTGTCATGCATGCTCTCTGTTTGGTAGTTCAGTCTCTGTGAGACTCTATGAGCCCAGATTAGTTGATTCTCTAGGTTTTTCTTGTAGTGTTTTTGAGCTCTTTGGCTTCTTTAATCCTTCCTCCTCCTCTTCCTAAGGATTCCCCAAGCTCAGCCTAATGTTTGGCTGTGGGTCATTGCATCTGTTTCCATCAGTTGCTGAGTGAAGACTCTTGTAAAGCAGATATGCTAGGTGCCTGCCCGTATATCACCAATAGTACAAGAGGTGGGCTCTTTCTCATAGCATGGATCTCAAAATTGGCCATTCCCTCAATTTCTACTCCATATTTACCCCACACATCTAACAGGCAGGACAAATCATGGATAGGTTTCCCCCTACTAGAAGTCTTGTGCAGTTACAGAAGATGGCCATTTCAGGTTCCATATCCATATTAGGAGGAGTCTTAGGTAGGGTCACCCTCAGAGATTCCAGGGTGCTTCCATTGTCCCAGTTTTCTAACTTGTCCCATACATGCCGCCCAACTGGTTCCAGTTCTCTTACCAAGTACTCTTTTCCTCTGTTTTCCCCAAACCTAATTCCTCCTGCTCTCCTCCCCAACCCTCCCCTACCCAGTCCCCCCCCCTTTATCTACTCCTGATGTTGATTCTATTTCCTCTTCTGAGTGAGATTCAAGCTTCCCCCTTGGGTCCTCTTACTTAGTTAGGTTTGTTGGTCTGTCAGTTGTAGCATGGTTATCCTATATTTGACGTCTAATATCTACTTATGAGCATATGCCCCATTGTCTTTCTGGGTTACCTCACTAGGGATCATCTTTTCTAGTTCTATTCATTATCAGCAAATTCCATGAGGATTTTGTTTTTAATAGGTGAATAATATTCATTGCATAAAGGCACCACCTTTTCTTTATTCAGTCTTCGGTTGAGGAATTTCTAGGTTGTTTCCAGTTTGGGGCTATTACAGGTAAAGCTGCTTTGAACATATTTGAGCACGTGTCCTTATGGTTTGGTGGAGCAGCCTTTAGGCATATGTCCAGGAGTGGTAGAACTGGGTTGTGAGATACAACTGTTACCAATTCTGAAACACTACCACATTGATTTTCAAAGGGGTTGTACAAGTTTACACTCCCACCAACAATGGGAGAGTGTTCCCAGTGTTCTACATCCCCACCAGCATGAGCTGTGGCTTGAGTTCTTGATCTTAGCTATTCTGAAGGGTTTAACATGCAATCTCAGTTATTATAATTTGCATTTTCCTTATGACTAAGGATATTGAACATTTAATTAACTGCTTCTCAGCCATTAGAGATTCCTCTGTTTAATTCTATGTTTAGATCTGTACCTCATTTTTAATTGGGTTACTTGGTGTGTCCATGTTTAGATTCTTGAGTTCTTTATACATATTGGATACCAGCAATCAATGCAATGGAGGGTATACAATGTGTTTTTATTTCAAAATACGACATCTATAAATATGTAAACATTTTAGGTATCAAGTAAAATACTTAAAAGATATATAGGCACATACTCAAGCCATTTATCCCTTTGGCGGTTTTTACGTAGAAGGTAAGTTTAGTGGATTTGTTACAACCGGTACTGAAGATAGGCTTAAAGCAAGGTTGTATAATTAATGGAACAAGAATATGACATTTAATGTGTCCTCATTACTTAAAGAATTAGTCCAATATTTCTGAAGTGTTCATTTTGATGAACACTTGTGCTTTGAAATGCATAGCACAGAAACATCTGGTTAAACGTGAAATAATGAATGCTGATTTGAGACTGAGCATCAGAAAGGGAAGGTGCTCAAAAGTTCCACAGGAGAAAAGCTGGTTTAATTTGATTTAGCTCAGGCTAGCCCAAAATGTGACTTTCCCCACATTGTTTCAGTCATTTATCCCTCTGAAATCACAACACATTTTTGTGATGCAAATTGTAGTCCATAGTCGTGTGTTTTAAAATGGCACATTAGTGAATAGTGGAAAGTCATCTATTGAAATCATGTGTGTCTCCTGACTGTCAGTGCACAGGTAGGCATATGTGCTCACTGTCAAGAGGGCAGTCTCTGAGTTGAGAGGCCTGCAATCCACCTCAGTAAGGTCACTGGGAGAGGAGGCATGAGATATGACCAGGAGGGTGAGGAAAGACATCATGCTTCTTGGGAGAAGCACAATAAAATCATGATTTTTGAAGATGTAAGAAGAAAAAGCATTGCAGGATAAGGAAATTTTTAAAAGCTCAGTGTGAGGATCTTATTAAAATCATTGATTGATCTTTGGGTTTAGGTTACAGTTTTGAAATTGAAAGGACTAAGATTTAAAACATCTTCATGTCAAAAGGAAACCTCTGCTCCATTTCATCCAGTCATCAAGTCATCCCAGAAGGCAACATTTGTAATAATTCTGTTTTATGCGAAGGTTGACAGTGTTGAGGATTAAACTGAAGCCTCCTGCATGGCAGGTAAGCAGAACTGACTACATCTTCAGGTTATACATTTTGTAATTTAAAAGTTGAGTTTGGTTTTTGATGTGAATGTGGTATTGTGCACAAGTATGGGGAGTTTTACAGGGGTGTATGTGCACACATGTGGGAAGGTTTATTGTGCTGAGGTATATCCCTCTTATCCCTAAAATTCCCAATTCTTATTCCCTGAATAGGTGCTGCATTTGGTCAAAAGGCCTTTTCTGCATCTAATGTGATGAGATGATCATATGTTTTTGTTCTTTCAGTTTGCTTACATAGTGGATTTCATATTTTGATTTTTTTTAATTTTATTTTTTTCTTATCAGTTACATTTTATTAACTGTGTATCCCAGCTGTATCCTGCTCCCCCATTCCCTCCCACTCCCACCCTCCCTCCCTCATCTCCACCCTGTCCCTTTCTAAGTCCACTGATGGGGGGACCTCCTCCCCATTCATCTGATCCTCTTTTATCAGGTATCTTCAGGACTGGCTGCAAAGTCCTCCTCTGTGGCCTAACAGGACTGCTCCTCCCTTGGGGGGTGGGGAGGTCAAAGAGCCAGCCATTGAGTTCCTGTTAGAAATAGTCCTTGTGCCCTTTACTATGGGAAACCAATTGGTTACTGAGCTATCACAGGCTACATCGGAGCAGAGGTTCTAGGTTATATCCATATATGGTCCTTGGTTGAATGACAGTGTCAGAAAAGACCCTGTGTCCATATATATTTGGTTCTTATGGAGCTCCTATCCTTTCCCATCATACTAACTCTCCTTCTTTGATATGATTCCCTGTACTCTGCCAAAGGTTTGGTTATGAGTTTTTGTATCTGCTTTGAAAACACTGCTAGTTAGAGTCTTCCTGATGCCTTCAGTAGACTCCTGTCATACATTCAATGCACATCCTCTCTGTCTTTCTAAATGAGGATTGATCATCTTACCCCATGTCTGTTCTCTTAATTATCTTTTTTATGTGTATAGATTTCATTATGTTTATCATATCCTATAGGTCTATATAAGCAAGTATATACCGTGTTTGTCTTTCTCTTTCTTGGATATTTCACTCAGAATGAACTTTTCTAGATCCCACCATTTGCCTGCAAATTTCATTATTTCCTCCTTTTTGATTGCTGAGTAGTATTCACAAAAATTGTAAAAATTCCACAATTTCTGTATTCATTCCTCAGTTGATGGACATCTGGGTTGTTTCCAGATTCTGGCTATTACACAAAAAGCTGCTATAAACATGGTTGAGCAAGTATCCCTTTTGTGTACTTGAGCAAAGTTTGGGTATATACCTAGCAGTATTATAGCTGGGTCTTGAGGAAGCACTATTCCTAATTGTCTGAGAAAGCGCCAGATAGATTTCCAAAGAGGTTGTACCAGTTTACATTCCCACCAGCAGTGGAGGAGGGTTCCCCTTTCTCCACAACCTCTCCAGCATGTGTTGTGACTTGAATTTTTCATCTTGGCAAATGGCACATCCACATATGGAGGCAAAACACTCACACAGAGAAAATAAAAACAAATGAATAAAAAGAATTACTGAAGTCAAGCACAGGAGTACAAAGGGCACCTGAAGGGCTCTTCAGTGAGGAGACCTGGCTCACCCCTCCAAGTCCAGAGCCCAGCAGGGCAGCATGCAGAAGCAGAGGGCACCCAAGTTCCACTAAGTGCTGTGGCTTTGCCTAAGTCTTAACATTGTTTGGCTAGCTAGCTCCATGGGTTCTGTGGAAACAAGGTCTACCCAGGTGAGAAAAACCTAAGCCTGGTTCTCCCACACTCTCCTCAGAAGCCAGGGCACCATGCCCTTTCTGAACTAGAAAGTTTAACACTTGAGGGGCAAGTGTCCCTTTACAACCTGATGGAGGCTATGGACCTTCTCCTTGGAGAACACACATACCCATGTAGCTCTCACAATGCCAAGCAGTTTCAGGAGTCTCCGGACTCCAGATTAAAGACTTCAGCCCTGGGATTTCATGTGCCATCCTGTCCTTACTCCATACAAGTGTGTCTCTCTCCTCCTGGTCTCCTCTTGTTTGTGATAAAGAATGCTGAGGCTGAGCCCCTTTTAGTCCATACATCCCTTCTTCGCAGTCTTAAAGGTACACCTGATTTGTGGAACCTGGCTTCATTCCCCAGATATTTCCAAGGCTCCTGAGCTTGGTTCTTTTTCCTTTTTGTGTCTGCCAGGCTGTGACATTTTACAATGGAGCTTAGTCATGGCTCTACTTCATTGTGGAGTTTCAAGGGGAGGTTCAATTGCTGAATGGATGGTAAATCTTTTTCTCTGTCTATCCCAGAGTGAAAGAATCCTGCTTCCATTAACCACATGCTGGCCAGGTGATCAGCTCCAGGCAGGTGTCATCTGGGACAGTGAGAGTAGAGAGGCAACAGAACCCAGCACATGGTGCCTGTAGGTCTAGGCAGTGGGAGACAACAGCGGAGGAGTTGTGTGTGTCCCTGAATGAGCAGGGGTACTGGTAGGGGTGTAGGTCTTGGCCACTGCTGATCAAGGATTCATAGCTTCACATGTGAGCAGGTCATTGGGACCCCAGAAATGTTTCCCTCTTACCTTACTGTGAAACACTGGTTAGGAAAAGAGAGCAATCTTCCCTACTTGGGCTTGGTAGGAACCTGTGGATTACTGACCTGGAGTCTTACTGTCTGTAGCCCCCATGCAGTTGGGGTTATTGATTCTTACTGAACCCCTATGCCTTATTCTGGGGTCACTGAGTACTCAAAGAGATCTGAGAAAAGGGAGGTGCTCCCCATCCCCAGCACCTTCCATATTACTGCTTTCCTTGGCTAACTTACTGAAGCCCTTACCATGGCCCTCAGGTAATTGCCCAGCTTGTCTCTTCCCTACTGTAACTGGACCATGCCTTCCCCTGTACTGCTCTGAAATGTTCTTCCCCACCCTCAACCCTCTCTCATTCACCAGGGATAGGCTCCCAGCCTAGGCTCCTTTGTAGGAGTACTCAAGTTAACACATGGTGTCTCCCTAGAGTGTTATGTGCTGTTTAGTCCTGTGCTTCTCTCTTCTGTATGTGTGTGTATCTGTGCTGTGTGTATTCATGTGCACCTTGGGTCCCCAACTAGACTGTGAGCTCCCTGCGGGAAGGGGCTGTCATTTCTTCTTCACCCCCTATTGAGTCCAGCACAGGGCTGGGATCCCAGCTCTCAAGAAGACAGTTGTCAACAGGCTGATGAAACAAATGCTGTAGATTGTCAGGGGTAGGGTGGGGTGGTAGGAGATTGTGTGCAAGGGGAGAGTACACATGCATTAGAAAGGTTGAGTTAGGTTGTGGGCTGAGTCCTTGGATCCATAATGGATGCTCAAGGCCTCTGGTCCTTGCATATTGGAGTTGGTAGGAGCAGGAGTGATACCCTACCAGACACAATACACACATCATAGCTACACAGGATTGCACATGAGTGGACTTCCAGGTTGGATGTTCCTGGGGACCCCTGACATAAAAAAAAAATGTGACTCAAATACATGTTTTCTTCAAAAGTTGTTATTTGGAGCAGCTCTTAGTGGACAAGGCTGTGGGAGTCTTATATCTCAGCCTGTATATTAGCCTCCATCACTTCTGGAGAGTATTTTATTCAAGGTCACATGAACTTGGTTTTCATTACTTTGTTCTTTTTTGGTTTGTTTGTTTGTTTGTTTGTTTGTTTGTTTGTTTTTAAAGACACAATTTCTCTGTGTAACAGCCTGGCTGCTCTGGACTTTCTTTGTAGAGCAGGCTGGCCTCAAACTCACATAGATCTACCTGTGTCCCTAGTGCTGGGATTAAAGGCCCTGCGCTGCTACATGCACTTGTTTTTAAAGTGGAATAGTAGCCAGAGACTACAGGAAATAGATCACAAACTACAGCAGAGTTAGCTCAGGCCTGTTTGTCTAGATAGTCATTGCTGTTTGGGTCTAGCAAACAGATCCCAGCTTCTGCCAAAACTGGACAACACCTGCTCAGAAGCTTTGAGGTGTTTCTCACTTGCATCCAAGAGGTGGGGTGTTAGCATAACTTTTATTACTATTTTATTTTGGTTTCTTATGCCTCTTCCTCCCTTCACGCTAATCTCTTCCAACACCCCAACACCAGGTAGAATAGAAGGAACAATAATGGGGAGAGGGGTGGATTTCTTTTTTAGCTATTTCCTGCCAGTTAGGGTCATTGGGTTCCTTAGGGCATTCCAATCTTTGTTTCAGGATTTCTTCAACTTGTTTCATCCAACTGCATCCACAGCAACCAGGAGTAGCAAGGGGAGCACCAGCAGCCTTCTTTCTCTGAGCACTCTTCTCTCTATGGGCCCTGGCATTTATTCCATCTCCAGATTCTTCAGATTTAAATTGTATGCAGCTGAGAATCAGCCCTCTCAGCCTGCACCAGATAAATAGTTTGATTCAGTGGACAGTCTGAACCAGTCCTGGGATCAAATCAAAAGCTTGTTTACAGCCACAACAGTGGGCCACCAAGTAGATTTGATTCAGGGGATTAGCCTCCAAGGTGGGCCATCTCCAATGGAAAACTGGGCCAGTCACAACTCTTTTGACTTTAACCCTCACAGATCCTGCTCTCTGTCTTCACAGAGATGTGGTGAGAATGAACAAGTCATACATAATTGATTCAAATTCAGAGCACAGCCTCACCTACATCCTTGCCCTAGGGTGAAGGCTGTCACTGGCCACATCTCTAGTGCAAGTGCTTGACAGCATCTTGATGTCAGGTGGTAACATCTACAGACACACCAAAGCCCCATCGAGCCTCATTAGTGTGTAGGGTATGGACCCAACCTACCTGTCATTAGCCAAGGAGTTGGAAGTCACTCTGGGCTATTGCCTTTCGTGCTTGGCACTAGGGTCAGGGGTGAGGAGCACACTAGGCAGGGTTGGTGTGTTCTTGTCACATTGCCTAACCTAAAGGTGAGAGCAGGGCCCCTCCTCCTCTTCCTCTGTTTCCACAGCTACCATGGCAGAAGCAGCAGCTGTAGCCCAGTCTGTTAATCCGGTTCAGTTTTTGTTTGTGAGCTTCACAGGGGTTTCAGGCCTGGCTCAGCCTGAGCTCTGGCCTGGGTCAGACATTATGGATGACTGGATGACAACCCTTCACTGAGCCCTACATGTCAGCCACTGTGTGAGGTTGGGAGCAGAAAGTCATAGTTGTTTGGATGGTGGTAAATCCCAGCAGGTAAGCTTGTTGTGCCCAGTTCTCAAACCCCCAAAGACCAGGAATAGACTCCACTGAAAATACATGAGGATTTTTAATTGTATATGTGTTTGAACACTGGACAAAAACCCCCCGTGGAAACAGGTTAGAAATGCGGCACCACGATCTAGGGGAACAAGATTTTTATAGGGCAAAACTACATGCTTTGGCATTACATGATTGGGTAAGGGAAATTGACTTTTGAAATGATTGGTCCACTTTAGGCTCCAAGACCACAAACAGTTGTGGCCTAGTCATATGGGCTGGTTTCCTAGCAACTGTATTAGTGGGAGGGGCGAAATGCATTTAATCTAGTTGTTTTTTTTTTGTTTGTTTGTTTTGTTTTACCCAGGTGCCTGGAGCTTTAAACTATAAAACAATACCCACTGACTCTTAATTCTCTGCTCTCTCATTCTCCCCTCACCATTATCATTTGAAGACCCAATCTTCAGTCTTCCAGATAGGACCCCTGGAGTCCTTCAGATTTAACTTTCCACAATGGGATCTCAGTACCATTACTGCCTTGCTCCCAAACATTACTTTATTAAAGCCTTCAAGTGATTTAAAATACAAGGCCCAAAGATAAAAATCAAAGTGAGTAGGGTGTCCCTTCAGTGTGGATATAGAGGAAGGAAGCCAAGGAGAACAATAATGCCAGGATTTAAACCATCCTCTGGAATCTTTTCTCTCTAGTGTCTCTAAAAGTTGCAGTACTACTTCCTGCTCCAGCTAAGCAGGTTTCCAAGATAATAGCTAATGCCAGGGAACCCCTTTTGACTTTGCATTTCAGTCTGTTAGGTGGGATTTTGGACTGAAGACTTTCCTTCTTAAGTTGCTTCAGTGCTGACAATAGGATTGCCATCAGTGTCTAGGAAAGCTGAAATATCAGTCAAAGGCTGGGCAATGGAGCAGTACTAGGAAGAATCTGGTTAGCTGATCCATATGAAGAGACATGGAGCCATCACTTTGGCTGGACTGGATTACTTCAGCTTCCAGCAAGTTCAGTTTTCAGCTGGCAGTCAGTTGCTGATTCCAGAATAGAGTCAATCAGGTAAAAATCAGCTGGGACAAATTCAGATTAGAGTCAGAAGTTATTTTTTTCCTATTAAATGGGAAAAGTGAGGAATCCCACGACTAAGGGGAAGACTCATCTGTAGTCCATTTGAACTATGGCAGATCCAGGTCTCATGAGTTTTTGATTTCCTGAAACTCATATGAATTTTTAGTTTGCAAAAGAAATATATTTTTAAACACCTCAGAAAAGTAAAATATCAGCAAATCTAGTATAAGAACATTCTGGGAGTAACAGGAAAAACTGGATCCAACAGAATGAGTATCAGTTCTTCTTAGCGATTTCTTTTGTAACCTTTATAAACAAAGTGTGTCCATGGTCTGAAACTAACAATTTCTCTGTGGGCACAGATGTTGGTAATCAGCCACCAATGAGGCTCAGCCACTTTTTGTACACTCAGCATCTACTTTTAGCCACCCACCTCCATGTCACCCTGGAAAGTTAGGCAGAAATACATTAATGGTTTTGATGCTAAAAGTGGATGCTTGGACTTTCTTTAACAAAACAACTAGAAAGAATAGGCTTAAGATATTCCTAAATACTATGTCAAAGTCTACCTCAGAAATGTCAGATATGAGAAATACCATAGTAAATACTATGCTTTTGGGTCAGAAATACACATTACACAGATGTTTTTAGCATGATGAGATGCACCTTTAAGTCTATCTCAGAGGACAACCAAAGGAAATTAAAATCACAAGCTTATGACTGGATAATAAATTCCAACAACTTCTCAGAACGCTGTTGATCAGTGTGAAAACTCTGAACTTTTGAAGTCTTACAGCAAGACCATCACAAAAATAGCAGAAGGAGAGAGAAATCTTAAATTTCTATTTTTAATATGTCTTAAATCACTTTTTATATGATTATAACTCACATTCACATATCTTTAAGACACCTACCTAGGCCTACCAATCTTTCTTGCATTTACCAACTTGGAAACATATTTCCAGACCATCAGTCAACACAATCTAGATTCTCACATCTGAACCTCCTATATCCTCAGACCCTACATAAATTCCATATCTTTCTATCCAGCTATTCACCATAATACATAGACAACTAACATGAAGCCTGTGAGCAAGGCAAATCTGTTTGCCTTTCTAAATAAATGATCTAGTCCCTACTCATTCTAACTAGCTAATGAACTGACCAATGAACTAACAGTAGATCTAATTGTTCTTTAGCTGCAAAGCTACCATTAGCTAGCTTAGCCATCAGTGTGATCAGAGACTTGAGAAGGATAAATTATGAGCTAAATAAATGTACCAATCCATGTACCAACGGAAATGAGAGAGATGACTAGTTAGTCCATCACCTAGGTGATGTCCCTGGCTCCTGTGTTATCATGGCACCATGAGCAGAGGCAGTCCAGCCATCAGAAACATAGGATGAGAGACTATTGCTGTGGAGTAAGAGATTGACCTCACCTTGTCCTCAGCTAAGTGAAACAATGACTCTCCAGCTGTCCACAGCTTTGTCCACAGTTTAGGCTGGGCCCTAGCAGTGGGCTAGTTGGGGAAGTCTTGTCCAGTGGTTAACATACCACAATCCAGAGACGCAGTCATCTGTCGTTGTGCTCAAATCTTCTCAGAGACCATGGAGTAGCTTCTGCCTGGATTTTGGGATCTTTTGTCACAATAAATTTAAACATATTAAAGTATCATATTCATCAGATCTCTGACAAGTTTAAGGGCCAGCATATTTGAGTTACTCTTTGTCTATTTTTATCATCTGCTCTAAATTGTATCCTATAAAACAGAATGCTATAATCTCTAATTCTGGCCTATTCCTTAGATGCATGTTTTAGGACTATATTTCAAGTAGATATACATAGGCAAACTTCATACTTACCCACCCTAGGCTTAACCTTAAAAAACCATAACCAATGAGAATAGGTAAAGCTCAATCTTGTACTCAACTGCAGTCCTTAGCATAACTTTAAATCTCTTTTTTCTGAACTAAAATCAAAGCAAAATTAGAAATAGTTCATAAAAGGGCTAGCTAATCTTGTTGATCCTACCATATTGCATTAAAACTGAACATCAAAAACCTTGAAGGACAAAAGTTGCAGTTAGCACTAATCAGAGAACTAAACATAGCTGGTAACCCTAAACAAAGATGGGAGTAAAATCTGTAACTTTTCTTTCATTATTGGCCACTGCTCTAGCCACACTGGTCTGTTTGATAACTACTTTGGGGGCAAGGCTGTTGGTAGTTCAGCAGTGGCCCCTCTTATAAAATTGGAAACTCAATCCCTGTGATGTCCTGTACTTGGACAGTGGGCACAGCCTGTGATTGTTCTTGATTACACATATCAATACCTTCCACAGAAGCCTCTAACATTTCGCCCATTATTTGAGCATTGGCTGTCTCTGGGATTACAGGTATATTGATTTGAGTACCCCATTCTTGTAAAAGATCTCTTCCCCACAAATGTATGGGTATGTCAGCCACATAAGGTCTCAATTCCCTGGTTGCCATTCTGGTCCCACACATTTAATCTACTGTACAACACTTTGTCTTACTTGAGACAATTTACCAATTCCTATAAATGGTGTAGAAATCTTCTGAAGTGGCCATTCTTGTTTCCAAGACTTTTGATGTCAGCTCTTGTATCTATCAAACCTTACATCTCAACATCATTCATTTGTACTATTAACCACTGATGCCAGAGCACATGTCTTTTAAGTATTCCCAAAGGCACCTGTTCTTTCTATGGGATCGACTTTGCCCTTGACATAAAGATATAGTAACAGCTGAGCAATTCTACCCCCTGCATTAATTGGCACCTCCTGTTTTACATGTCATGATTGTATATTCTTCCTTACACTCCCCATCTACAAGAACTGGATGCACAATAAATCCTTGAGAAGTTAATCCACTTCTTCCCAAGAACATCCTTTCTGTCCCTGAAAGAAAAGGACCATAAACACCAATGGTTATTTTGTAACATGCCAATCTTGCTGAAAGGGTAAGAAGGGTATTTGTGCCCAGAACCAAAGCCCTGCTGGATTCAGCATGGGTGAGATCAGCAATTTTCCATTTTGATCTTCTTCCTACTTGTCATCTCCTGGCTGACCATAGCAGGAGAGCTCCTATATTTTGCTGCGGGGCCTCGAGCTGACAGGCCCCTCTGACTGTTTAATGGTGGCAAGAGGTGACCTTCTGAATGCCATTTAGATATACACTCATTACTCCAATGCTTTCCCTTCTTACAATACCTACAAATTCCAGCGAATCTGGCAATTGAACTTTGTAGCCAGAAGCAGCTTCTTCCCCTTATGAGTGAAGCTTCTAGCCTCATGATTTCTTTGCAAAGTCACCAAATTCACCACAATTAAAGCACCAGTCATTTTGATTTTGGAGACTTTTAGCTCAGGCTTGTCCTATGATACTGGCATGATGCTCCTGAGAGGCAATGCCAGTGGTCTCTCTTAACATCTGTCTCTTTGGGCCCCTCATTCTTTTAATGGTCTAAGTTCTCTGTTACATTTAGTATCTGCATTCTCATAAGCCATGATCTGTGTCAACACCTGTCTGGTCTCAGGGTCTGGTTTGGCTCAATTTCAAGCTGAACCCAATCTCTGTAAGAAGTTGGTAAAGGCTTTTTCATGGCCTTCAATTACCTTAGTAAAAAAGGAGGTTCTTTTGCCAGGCTCCTCTAGCATATCCCATGCTCTTACGGCTGCAAAATGACATTGTTCAATCACTCCATCTTCAGATTTGATTGTTTTCCTAAGTCAGCATAATGCCCTTCGACAAACAGTTGATCTTTACCAACATTTGTCCCCTTTCTTACATTTTCTTGTTCTATTTCTGTGGCTTCATTCCTTCACCACAATTATGATTTTATCTACTGACCAGCTTTTAATAGAGCTAAAACCAACCCTTTCCACTTTTGGTGAATAAGTCTATTTTTCATAGTCTAGTTATTTAACATTTATTTAACCAAATATGAATGCATTCCATTCCATATGATAGACTTTTAAAGTTTCTTTTCATTTAACATTTCTACTGGACTCCATGTCATGTCATTGTCAACCCCACGACCATCATTATCAGGCAAATGTTGCACAAAGACTGGGAAAGCTGAAGCTGCCTTTGTAGCCACAGATACTTCCTGTAGTGGAGCCCTTGGGACCAGAGCTCTTTGGCTTGCTGGGCTTCCAGTTCTTCCCTTCCCCCTTGGAGTACTCTGAACACCTGCCTCATGGAGCATGGCAGAACAGCAATAGAGGGTAAACTCCCATTTTTCAGTAGCACTTTTTGCTTTCCAAGAGCTTCAGTCTCTACCCATAAACTTTCCTATTGAACCAACAAGCCTGTAATTCTTTCCAGAACAAGAGAACTGAATGACACCTTTGTTCTTCCTATATCATCCGTAATTTTTTAATCTTCTAAAAAACAGAATATAGGAAGAAAACAAAGCAACAACAGAAAATTTCACCTGGGAACATTTCAGGAGAGAACCTGGCATCAGCCACTGCTATAAAATTTTAGTGCCATCTTGAAACATTACATTCACTCTTTCATAACTTGCCATCTCCTGTGTACAGCTCCATTATCAAGTTCCCCATTATTCTTAAGCCATGTCTGGGTGTCACTTGTTAGCCCTTTTTATCTTAAATGATGTTGGGCACCACCTGTGACAAAATGCCACCTGTACAAGTCTTTTCAAAACTCTACTTTATTTTGGGTGCTTAGGCCTCTACCTCCCTTCCACTAACCCCCCAACTCTATGTAAAAGAGAGGAGAGGTTAGTGAGGAGCAGGGGTCCAGACCCCTTTACTTTTCCCTGATAGAATCAAGGAGTTCTTTTAGGGCTCTGTAGAAATCTTTGTCAACTGTAGACACAGCTACAGGCTCTTCCATTCTGCTGTGCCCCGAAGATTTTTCTCAGTCTGTCTGCTCCAAATTGCGACACCATCTCTGGTCTCACCAAATGGCTACAAGCCACATGCCAATACTAAATGTCGCACTGTCTCTTTTTTAGCCTCAGTTATACTCAGAGTCCTAGACCATGCCCCTTTTTATGGCCCACAAGGAAGGCTATTAGCAAATGGCAAAGACGGTGCCCTACCCATGACATATAAAAGGTATGGAAAAAGTATAGCCCAACTGAAATCTCACACTTCAGATTAAAACAAAAGTATAGTAACATAACATACAAAGACACCAAAACTTCCATTACAACTACTGTTTCACTCTTTTTCTTTTTTTCCAAAACCTGGGCCAAAGGACGAAAGGATGTATGCCTTGGACTATCCCTAACCCTGAAGAAGCCTGTGCCCAAAAAAGAAGAGTTTTGGCAAGAGCTTATTCCTAAACCTGGAGTGGACTATCCCCAACTGAGGAAGCCTGTGACCAAAGAAGAAGTGGTGAGGCCCTGGGCCTTTCCCTATCCCTGAATAGACCTGGACCTAATGAAGAAGAGATGTGGGCCTAGACCAATCCCTAAACCCGAAGAGTCCTGGGCCCCAAAAAGAAGAGTTGTGGAACCGAGCCAATTCCTAACTATGTTGAGACCTGGGCCCAGAGAATGGATGGAGGCCTGGACATGTCCCTAAACCTGAAGAAATCTGTGCCCAAAAGAGAGATAAATTCCTGGGCTTATCTTCCTTGAAGAAAGCAGGGCCCAAGGAAGAAGAGATGTGGTATTGGGCCTACCCCTAGCTCTAAATTGGACTGGTCCCAAAGTTTAAGAAGTATGGATCTGGGCCAATCTGTAACCCTGAAGAGTCATGGGCCCAAGGAGGAAGATATGTGTGCCTGGGCCTATCCATAACCCTGTATAGGCCTAGGCACAAAGAAGAAGTGTGGGCCTGGGCCCATCACAAACCCTGAAGAGTCCTAGGCACAAAAAAGCAATGGAGAACTTGAGCTGTCTCTAAACCTGAATGGGCCCGGGAATAAAGAAGAAGTGACATGGGCCTGGTCCTCTCTCTAACTGTGAAGAAGCCTGGGCCTCTGGAATAAGAGATGTGGGCCCTGGCCTATCCCTAAACCTGAAGAGGCCTGAGGCCAAAGAAGAAGAGGTGTGGGCCTGGGCCTACCCCTAACCATATATTGGCCTGGGCCCATGATTAAGAGGTATGGGATTGGGCTAATTCTTAACATTGAAGAAGCCTGGGTCCAAAGTAGAACTGTGTGCTTGGTCCATTCCATAATCCTGAAGAGAACTGGGCCCTACGAAGAGGAGATGTTAGCTTTGGCCTAACCTTAACTCTAAAGATGCTTAGAACCAAAGAAGAATGTGTGTGGACCTGGGCCTATTTCATACCCTGAACAGGCCTGGGCCCAAAGAAGAAGAAGTGGTGAGGGCCAGGCCTATCCCTAACACCAAATAGGCCTGGGCGCTATGAAGGGATGAGAGCCTGGGGCTCTCAATACCTGAAGGGGCCCGGGCCTCAAGTTGAAGAGATGTGTACCTGGGCCTGGGCCTGTCCCTATCCCTGGAGAGGCTTGTGCCTAAGGAAGAAGAGATGTTGGCCTAGGTCTATCTCTAAGAATTAAGAGGCCTGGGCACAAAGAAGAGATGAGTTGCTAGGTCTGTCCCTAAACCTGAAGAAGTCTGTGCCCAAAGAGAGTTATATGCCTGGGCCTATCCTATCCTTGAAGAAGTATGTGAGAAAAAAAAAGTGATGTAGTCCTAGGCCTATCACTAACCATGAAGAGGCCTGGGGCCAAACAAGAGGTATTGGCCTGGGCCTATCCTTAACTCTGAAGAGGCATGGCCGCAAAGAAGAGATTCAGGGCTTAGCCTCTCCCTAAACCAAGAAGCCCGGGCCTAAAGAAAAAAAGATGTGGTCCTGAGACTATCCCTAACCATAAAGTGGCCTAGGCCCAAAGTAGAAGAGGTGTGTACCTGGACCTATCCTAACACTGAAAAGGCCTGGGCCCAAAGGAGAAGAATTGTGGCACTTGGCCTATCACCACCCCTCAAGAGGCCTGGGCCTAAAAAATAGAGATGTTGGCCTGGGTCTTTCCCTAACACAGAATAAGCCTGGATAATAAGAAGAGTTGTGGGCCTGGGCCTGTCCCTTTAGGCAGGATGCCAAGCCTAAAGAAGAAGAAAGTTTCAGAACTGTAAAGACCTAGGCGAAAGACATAGAATCATATGGGTCCCTGGCCTGACGTCCAAACTCAACTTTCAGCCCTTGTTTCCAGGTGAGAGGAACTTCTGTGCCTCCACTGGGGCTTACCCAGCAATCATTTGGATCCCTTCTCCAACTGTCACACATACGACCTATGAACCTTGTGACAGTTCCTCACTGAAGATCCATGGGTGACCAGTATCACACAGACCTAGCCATCTTCTGTGGACAAGAGCTTGGGTCCTACTCTCCAGAGACCTTGTCCCACACAATGAGGCTTCCAGGAGGCAGAACCTGAAATGGCTCTCACTTGACAGGATGACAGTTATTAGGAAGGTTGCTGAGAAAGAGAGTGTCTGTAAACAGCCCAGGACAGACCCAGGACAACTCAGTATGTCTCACGGTAGACCCCCTTCCACTCAGTTCCCTGGAAACTCTGAGCACAAGACACACCACAGAGCTCCCAGCATCCCCTGGTCAGCTTCTGGTTACCATGTAGGGCAGGGTTGGGGGGACCCCCAGGTGTTGGAGATTGGTCTGATGCTAGTTACTGGCCCTTTGTGTCAACCTGCCTAAGTCATTATTCCTGTTGGGCTAATTAAAAGGCCTATACCTGGACATGGCAGCGGAAGGAACCATGGAGAAAAGTGGCACACTGGCTTGCACAGCTTGCATTTTCTACAACCCAGGGCCATTTCATAGGGGTGGCACCACCCCCAGTGTGCTGTGCCCTCCCACATCAATCATCAACTAAGAAAGTACTGCTTCAGGCATGTCTATAGGCATTGAGGCAGTTTCTCAATTGAGTTTCTTTCTTCCCAAATGATTGTAGGTTTTATTAATTATAAACTATACAGAACTTGTTTAAAGTGCATTTGGAATGTTTGCTGAAAAAAATAATAAATATTTGATGGGATACACTTACATTTAAACATTACACAATATGTTCCTTTTTAAAGCATATATTCAGTATTTTATTTCTTTTGCCTTCATTTATTAATTTTTAAATATGTAGGCTCATTTTTTATTTTTATTTTTTTTATTAATTACATTTTACTCACTTTGTATCCCACCTCCCTCTATCCCATTCATACCCCTTCCTCAGTCCACAAATAGGAGAGGTCTTCCTCCCCTTTCTTCTGATCCCAGTCTATCAGATATCATCAGGTGTGGCTGCATTGTCTTGCTCTGTGGCCTGGTAAGGCTGCACCCCGCTGAGGAGTAGGTGATCAAAGAGCAGGCCAATCAGTTCATGTCAGAGACATTCACTGTCCCATATCTATGGAACCCACTTGGACACCAAAGTGCCATGGGGTACATCAGGACAGGGGATCAAGATTACCTCCATGAATGGTCCTGGGTTGGGGTATCAGTCTCAGAAAAAAAAAAAAAAAACCTGTGCCCAGATTTTTTGGTTCTGTTGCTCTCCTTATGGAGCAATTAAAAACAAGGAAATCATGAAATCTGCAGGCAAATGGTGGGAACTGGAAAAGATCATCCTGCGTGAGGTATCCCAGAAACAGGAAGACACACAGGGTCTATACTCACTCGTAAGTGGATATTAGACATATAATATAGGATAAACATACTAAAATCAGTAAAACAACAGAAACTAATCAAGAAGGAGGTATCTAATCAAGTAGGAGCATCTGGGTAAGATGTAAATCCTCATTCAGAAAGGCAAAGAGGATGGACATCAGAAGAGGAGAAAACAGGGAACAGGACAGGAGCCTACCACAGAGGGACTCTGAAGGTCTCTACCCTGCAGGGTATCAAAGCAGATGCTCAGACCTATAGCCAATCTTTGGGCAGAGTGCAGGGAATCTTATGAAAGAAGTGGGAAAAGGACAGGAGCTCCAAGAGGAGAGCAACAGAATCATTTATTATTTTATTATTTTTACATCATACTCAAAGTTTTCCTTCCCTCCTTTCTTCCAAGTACCTCCTTCTCATCAAAATTCTCACCCATCCTCCATCATCCCTTTTTCCAAGAAAATGGGAGGCTTCACATTGATATCAACCAGCCTTGGCATATCAAGTTGCAGTAGGACTAGGGCATCTTGTGCTATTGTGGATAAACAAAGCAACCCTGTTAGGGGAAAGGGATCCAAGGCAGGCAACAGTGAGAGACAGACCATCCTTGAGCTGTTAGAAATCCAACATGAAGACCCAGCTGCATAAATTCTGCATATGTGCAGAGGGGATAGGTCTATCCCATACATGCTCTCTGTTAGGAGGTTCAGTCCCTGTGAGCCCCTATGAGCCCAGGTTAGTTGATTCTGTAGGTTTTCTTGTACTGTCCTTGAGCTCTTCAATCCTTCCTCCTCCTCTTCCTAAGGATTCCCCAAGTTCATCCTAATGTTTGGCTATGGGTCATTGCATCTGTTTCCAACAGTTGCTGAGTGAAGCCTCTTATAAAACAGATATGCTAGGTGCCTGCCTGTAAAAAGTCAAATATCATTAATAGTGAAAGGGGTGGGCTCTTTCTCATAGCATAGGTCTCAACCTTGTCCATTCCCTCAATTTCTGCTTCATATTTACCCCTGCACATCTAACAGGCAGGACAAATCATGGATAGGTTTCCCCCTACTAGAAGTCTTGTGCGGTTACAGAAGATGGCAATTTCAGGTTCCATATCCATATTACTAGAAGTCTTAGCTAGGGTCACCCTCACAGATTCCAGGGTGCTTCCATTGTCCCCATTTTCTAGCTTGTCCCATAGATGCCACCCACCAGGTTCCACCAGTTCTCTTACCCAGTACTCTTTTCCTCTGTCCTCCCCAAACCTAATTCCTCCTGCTCTCCTCCCCAACCCTTTCCTACCCGGTCTCAGCCCTTTATCTACTCCTGATGTCTATTCTATTTCCTCTTCTGAGTGAGATTCAAGCTTCCCCCTTGGGTCCTCTTAGTTAGCTTTGTTGATCTGTCAATTGTAGCATGATTATCCTATATTTGATGGCTAATATCTGCTTATGAGCTTATACCCTGTTGTCTTTCTGGGTCTGGGTTACCTCACTCAGGATCATCTTTTCTAATTCTATTCATTATCTGTGAATTCCATGTGGTTTTTGTTCTTAATAGGTAAATAGTATTCATTGCAGAAATGAACCACCTTTTCTTTATTCAT
Organism: Meriones unguiculatus; assembly: GCF_030254825.1. NCBI lineage: Eukaryota > Metazoa > Chordata > Mammalia > Rodentia > Muridae > Meriones > Meriones unguiculatus. Next base: position 74,117,817 of record NC_083354.1, on the reverse strand, counting down.
TCTTCGGTTGAGGAACTTCTAGGATGTTTCCAGTTTGGGGCTATTACAAGTAAAGCTGTTTTGGACATAGTTGAACACGTCTCCTTATGGTTTGGTGGAGCATCCTTTGGATATATGTCTAGGAACGATAGAACTGGGTTGTGAGATCTAATTGTTACCAATTCTGAAAAAACTACCACATTCGTTTTCAAAGGGGTTCTACAAGTTTGCACAACCACCAGCAAAGGGGGAGTGTTCCCAGTGTTCCACATCCCCACCTGCATGAGCTATGGCTTGAGTTCTTGATCGTAGACATCCTGAAGGGTTTAACATGAAATCTCAGTTGTTATAATTTGTGTTTTCCCGATAACTAAGGATATTGAACATTTCATTAACTGCTTTTCAGCCATTAGAGATTCCTCTGTTTAATTCTATGTTTATATTGTTCTTCATTTTTTATTGGGTTACTTGGTGTATCGATGTTTAGTTTTTTGAGTTCTTCATAAATATTGTATACCAGCAATCAATGCAATGGAGGGTATACAATGTGTTTTTATTTCAAAATACCACATCTATAAATATGTAAACATTTTAGGTGTCGGTTAAAATACTTAGAAGATGAACAGGCACATACTCAAGCCATTTATCCCTTTGGCTGTTTTTATGTAGAAGGTAAGTTTAGTGGATTTGTCACAAATGGTACTAAAGATAGGCTTAAAGCAAGGTTGTATAATTAATGGAACAAGAATATGACATTTAATGTGTCCACATTACTTAAAGAATTAGACCAATACTTCTGCAGTGTGTTTTGATGAACCCTAGTGCCCTGGAATGCACAACACAGAAACATTTGGTTAAACATAAAATAATGAATGCTGATTTGAGACTGAGCATCAGAAAGGGAAGGTGCTTAAAAGTTGGACAGGAGAAAAGCTGGTTTAATTTGATTTAGCTCAGGCTTGCCCAAAATGTGACTTTCCCCACATTGTTTCAGTCATTTATCCCTCTGAAATCACAACACATTTTTGTGATGCAAATTGTAGTCCTTAGTCGTGTGTTTTAAAATGGCATATTAGTGAGTAGTGGAAAGTCATCTATTGAAGTCATGTGTGTCTCTTGACTGTCAGTGCACAGGTAGGCATATGTGCTCACTGTCAAGAGGGCAGTCTCTGAGTTGAGAGGCCTGCAATCCACCTCAGTAAGGTCACTGGGAGAGGAGGCATGAGATATGACCAGGAGGGTGAGGAAAGACATCATGCTTCATGGGAGAAGCACAATAAAATTGTGCTTTTTTTAAAGATGTAAGAAGAAAAAGCATTGCAGGCTAAGGAAATTTTAAATGGCTCAGTGAGAGGATCTTATTAAAATCATTGATTTGTCTTTGGGTTTAGGTTAGGGTTTTGAAACTGAAAGGACTAAGATTTAAACATCTTCATGTCAAAAGGAAACCTCTGCTCCATTTCATCCAGTCATCAAGTCATCCCAGAAGGCAACATTTGTAATATTTCTGTTTTATGCAAAGGTTGACGAAGGTTGACAGTGTTGAGGATTAAACTGAAGCCTCCTGCATGGCAGGTAAACACAACTGACTACATCTTCAGGTTGTAAGTTTTCTAATTTAAAAGTTGAATTTGGTTTGTGATGTGCATGTGGTGTATGTGCAAAAGTGTGGGCGTTTACTGTGAATGCACACACATGTGGGGAGTTTTACAGGGGTGTATGTGCACACATGTGGGAAGGTTTATTGTGCTGAGGTACATCGCTCTTATCCCTAAAATTCCCAATTCTTATTCCCTGAATAGGTGCTGCATTTGGTCAAAAGGCCTTTTCTGAATCTAATGTGATGAGATGATCATGTGTTTTCCTTTTTTTGCTTTGCTTACATAGTGGATTCCATGTTTTGATTTTTTTTATTGAGCTATCCTTAATCTCAGGGATGAAGCCTACTTGATCATAGTGAATGACCATTTTATGCATTCTCTGATGTAGTTGACAGGTATGTTGAGTCTTTTGCATCTATGTTCATATGGGAAAATATTTTGTAATTTACATTGTTTGAGATATTTGTGGTTTGGGTAAATTGATACCTTGGCCTCATAAAAGGAATTGCACAGTGTTCCTTCTGTTTCTAATTCTGAGATATATTGAGGAGTGTTGCCATGATCAGTTTGAAAGGATAGTAGACTTCTGTGCCAAAATAAACTTTTCTGGAGTTTTTGTTATTGTTGTTTAGAAACCTATTTTTCAAAATAGGGTTTTTCTGCCTAGATTTGTGTTGCTCTGGAATCAAATTGTACACCAGCATGGATTTGAGTTCAGAGAGGTTTTGAGAAATTTATTTACTGCTTCTATTTCCTAACAAGGTATTGGTCTATTTCAACTGTTTAACGTGCCTTTATTTTACTTTGTTAAGTGCTATTTATCCAGAAAATGATTTCTTTTTAGATTCTCCAATTTGGTGAAAGGTTTTAAAACCATGTCTTAGGATTCGATGGGTTTCCATGCTGTCTGTGGTTATGTGCCCATTCTCATCTCCAATTTTGTTAATTTTTATCCTGAATCTCAATTTTTTAGTGAAACTTCGTAATGGTTTGTCATTCTTCTGATTTTCTCAAGCAACCAACTCATATACCCCAGGGATATATGTGAGACTATTTTTCACCATCCATGAGTCTCAGAGACCATCTGGAAGAGGGGTAGAAAAATTTTAAGATCCAGAAATCAGAGAGTTTTGAATAAAGCAGTGTCTCCTGTATCTGCAGTACTGAACTCAGGAACACACTCTGAGATCAAGGCAGTGACTATAGAAAGGGTCTCACTGACCACACCCCAAAGTGAGAAGTTGTTGACAGTTTGGCTGCTTCTAGAGGAGGCTTCAGGATTATAGGATTTCATTGTGAACCCTGAGATTGTGAACTGTGAAAACCTTTTTTTTTTCAGGTGTGGAGTGGTTCAGGCATGGCACCCACCTTTAATCTAAGAACTTTCTGTTTATTATGAACAGATAGCTGTGGTGTGGTTCACCCTATCATGTACCTTTAATCCAAAACCTTTCTCTAAGCAGGATTAAAGAAAGTTAACTCTGGAGCAATTCACCTATAGCAGAAGGCCACCTGTAGAGATCTCTTTAAAACTCTACTTTATTTGGGGTATTTAGACCTCTACCTTTCTTCCACCAACACCCCAAAATTAAGTAGGATAGAGAAAGTGTTAGTGGGTAGAGGGTGCCCAGACAACCTTACTCCTCCCAGCAATTTAGGGTCAAGGGTTTCTTTTAGGACTGTATACCTATCTCTGTCAACTACAGACACAGCTAGCAATCACCTCCATGCTGCTGTGCCCTGGAGAGTTTCTTTCTGTCTGATCCAAACCAGCACACCATCTCTGGCCTCTGGTCTCTCCAAACTGCTCCATGCCAAATGCCCAGACTGACCATCACCAAAAACAGCACTTCTTCTCTTTCACAGCCTCATATTTATACTGAGTCCTGGAACACTCCCCTCTCTGGGCAGCAAGTGAAAGACCCTTAGCAGCTGGCCACTATGGCCCAACTAAAATCCCACACATTTAATTAAAACAAAAATATGAGATTGCAAAGAAACCAAAATTTCCATTCCAGTAACCAGCAGTCATAGACTAACAGAAAAGAGGGCCTTTTGATTTCAAGGCTGTTTAAAGCAGTATGGAGAAGAAGGTGGAGAAGGTGCTTTTGGCTTTTGGCTTTTTCCTCTGGGACTTGAGTTGAGTAGAAAGGCTTCTTCCTTCTGGGATAATGACTAGTCAGTGGGGTTCTTTCCCAAGGTTAGTAGACTTTTACCTCAGCATCTGGCTCCTGAGTCTTTAGGGGTAGAATCTAATGATTGGGACTCTTGTTTTTAAAACAACAGCCCTCTGATGCTGGTCCAAGTGCATTGCATTCAGGGTCTGCAAGCTGCTTTCCAGGAGTGGAGGCAGTGCCCTGTGACATGCATTGAACCTTCTGCTCCTCCTCTAACTCCCAAGCCCTTCATCAGCATTCTCTGAAAGTTGGTGCTCATCTGATATCTGCACTGGAAGGGGTAGATAGCAGCCCATCCAACAAGGAAATCTTATCTCAGTGAATGTAAGAGTAGATGAGGGTTCCTGCCTATTTCACCCTTTGTACTATTGGTTGTTGTTGTTTCTTAAGAAGGGCAAAGATAAAACCCCCAAGCGGATCCATTGATCTTGAGAATGAGGTCTGAGCATACAGATATTTGTCTTACTCGTGGAGCCTCCTATATTTGTGAGCAACCATCTCAGCCTCTTCTTAAGTAATTCAAAGATTGAAAGGATCATTTTTAAACATAGGAAAAGAGCCAAATTAAACATTTCAGGATGATCATGTTAGCATATGAAACTTATATTTATATTATATACACAGTGCTAGGACATTTCCAAGAAAGAATGATAGAAGATTACAAGTCTTCAGAAATTTTAAGAGTGGCATAGAAATCGATATATAAATTTGGACACTTCTAGGTAGGCCCTGCAAGGGCTTAAGGAATCTTTGGCAATTCTGTTGGTGAGCCTGTCCACAAACATGGCTTCAGAGGAAGATTTCAGGGTTGTTCATTACACATCTGCACTGAAGTTGTGTCTGGGTCATCACTTTGTTAATCCACAGATGATTTGATGTTTCTGGTCAGGTCAGGTTGAGGACCAAAGTCAACAATGAGTACCGAAGGTGTCAGGACATGAGGGTTTGAACCATAGTCTGGAAATCTGTGAGGGTGATGTCACACATCAGACAACAGATTTGGTTGTTCTGTCTACAGTTTCCTTTGAGATCTTGTTGTTCACTAACACAGAGAAGATCTCTTCTCTTGGATCTCTTGAAAACAGCTGGAGCCTATAACATATCTGGGTGGGGTCCACACACCCAGCATGCCAAAGTTGCCCACATGGTTTCTCTGCTGTGGTCCAGACATGATGAAGACCATGTATTCTGCTTGTGGTTCTAAACTGGAGCACAACTCCTGGGTTGGATGAAGAGAACCATTGAAGTTAAGCTGGACCCTGTGGACTCGGTAAACAAGGAGTTGGCAGGACTCATTTGATGTCACTTTATGGCCTTTGTCTTTGTGTCATTCTTCAGACATCCACCTCATGAAGTTAAAGTGTGTCCATCCGCTCCGGAGTGGTGTGTTACCTAAGTCAGAGTTGAGGTCAATTTGTTTTCCTTCATTTGTAGTGTTCCAGATAAGAAGAGAACACAGAGGGTTTCCTGGGTGCGGCCCACACACCCTTGCTCCCACAGTGTCCCATGTTCTCTGATGTTTATATGTGGTCCAGAATACTTAAAAGCCATGCTGTTGTTTTGACACACTTGAGGTGAGAATGTTGTCTGTGTTGTTAGAATGGCAGGTACAGCCCACAAACCACACTGTACCAAAAGGATCATCTAGATTACTAATGATTGGCATTCATGGCCATGGTCCGATGGCACTCATCAATGGTGAGTCCAGATTTCTGTTAACATTGCATGAAATTGGTCAGTAATTAGGCTGTGGTTGGTTTAAGAAAATCAATTAACATAAAGATAATGCCTGGCTTTACACCAGGTCAGGGTCATGGTTTTGTCCATTTCAACTGGTCATTCAGATGAGGGTAGTCTCTTTAAGGCCTGCCTCCTTAGTGGTGAAATGCATCCTGCGTAGGATAGAAAGAGTCAGCCCGCACACCCTTGTTGACAATATAGAATGAGGCTACTTGGTGTTCAAGGAGCTGCCAGGTTTCCTTGGAGGTCATGCATGGTACTACACATGTGTTCATAATCAGGTCATTATCAAGGTCTTGCTTCTTGGAGGATAAAATGTTTCCAGATGTCAGTTCATTGGAACAAGAACAAGAATGAGCCCATGGTTCTTCAGAAATTCAGAGAGGCCCGAGGTCCATACCAAGGCTTATTTTGGCCTAAGACAGTTCTAGGTTAGGGATAGGCTCTGGCCCATTTCTCTTCCCCTTTGGGCCCAGGCCTCTTCAGGGTTAGGGATAGGCCCAGGCCCTTGTCTCTTCACTTTTGGGCCCAGGCTTCTTCAGGATTAGGGATAGGCCCAGGCCCTTGTCTCTTCACTTTTGGGCCCAGGCCTCTTCAGGGTTAAGGACAGGCACAGGCCCTTCTCTCTTCTCCTTTGGGCCCAGGCCTCTTCAGGGTTAGGGAAAGACCCAGGCCCATATCTTTCCTTCTTAGCCCATGCCTCATTAGTATTAGTAATAAAGCCAAGTCCACATCTCTTCTTGTTAGAGCCCTGTGTTTTTCAGCTTTGTGGATAATTTCATGCCTGCATTTTTTTTAAGTCTTCACTTCTTAAAGTCACAAATTTTTCTAGGCATACCCTTTTCTTCATTTTCCTAAATTGTTTCTTTACTTAGATTCACCCATGTAGCTTCTTATATTTGTATTTTTGCATCCTGTCATCCTTTCAGACAGAATACTTGTTTTTCCTAATGATTGAGGTTCTGCATCCTTATGAATCCTCATATAGATGTAAACATATTTCACCTTCATATATTGTCTATATTTTGGGGAAAAATAAAAGAAAGAGACATTAGATGATTAAAAGCTTTGTTTTCCTTGTATGTTATGTAACTATGCTTTTGTTTTTAATCGGAAGTGTGAGATTTCCGTTCGGCTATACTTTGAGCCCAAATAGACAAATGGATAAGACAGACCACTGGCATTGCTCTCAGCAACATCATGCCAATATCACATGAGAGCTGAACCTAAAAGTCTCAAATATCAAAATGCCCAGTACTTTAATTGTGGTAAATTTGGTCAATTTCCAAGGAAATTTTAAGGCTGGAAAATTCAAAGTTCAAAAAAGCAAGAGTATTAACTCAGAGCAAACAGGCTGATTCTGGCTGCAATGTTCAAATGCCCAGATTTCCTGGAACTTTTTGGCGTTGTAAGAATGGAAAGCACTGGAGTAATGAGTGTATATCTAAATGGGATTCAGAAGGTCATCCCTCTTGCCACCATTAAACAGACAGAAGGGCCTGTCAGCTCGAAGTCTAAAAACAAACATATACAGTTTATAAAAACAACTAATTGAATTTTTCCATGTATTGTAAAGGTGTTCGAAATTAATAACAAATATCCTAAAAGCAAACATTTACAGTTTCTGAAAATAACTAATTGGATTCTTCCATGTATTGTTAAGGGAACACCAATTCCAGAGCCACCAACATTGTATACTGATGCAAACAGGATGTGAATGGCAGGTTATAAATCACACAAAATAAGCAAGGTAATCAAAATCCCATATTCTTCATTTCAAAAATCAGAATTGTATGTAATATAATGGTATTATTAGATTTTCCTAAACCTCTTAATATATTTACTGACTCTCAATATGCAGAGTTGTTTTACATATAGAAATGGATGAATTTGTTCCTGCTAACTCATAGTTAACTGTTATTTATGCAATTGCCCCAAGCCATCAGAAGCAGAAACTATCCAATATTGATTACTCATATTCTGTCTTCCACAGGTTTGCTAGGTCCATTAGTACAAGGAAATGAAGAAATTGACTAGTTACGGATAGGAAATGTATAAGAAGCTTCAAAATTTCATGGAAAAGGAAAGCCATGTTAACAGTAAGACTTAAAGGTCTAGAACTCTGTGAGTATAAATATGCAGCAGAGAAACAAAGGGTGTCGCATTGTGTGGCATTGAGTGTTGGTGTGTGCAGTGTAGCAGTTTGGAGAGACCAGAGGCTGGAAACCAGAAACTGGAGACTAGCGATGCTGTAGCGGTTTGAAGCAGAGAGAGGGAGAGAAACCCTTCAGGGTGCAGCAGCATGAAGGAGACTGCTGTGCCTGTGGTTGGCAGAGATTGGTACGTATCCCTTAATGAACCCCTTTACCCTAAATATCTGGGAGAAAATAAGAAGTCTTGGTCTCCTCTACACATGAAACATTTCTATCTGCTACTTAAGTTTGGTTGGTTGAAAGAAGGAAGGAAGGGGCCTAACAACCCAAATAAAATAGAGTTTTAATATAGAGCACCACAGGTGGCATTCCACTACAGTTAGACCTGTGGCTGTGCATACAGGAAAACATGGCTATCCTTTTCTGTCATCTCAAATGTTCTCAGAGCATCACAGACACTTACTACTGAGAGTCCAGATGAAACAAGTCATACATCCAATATTTAGGGGAGAGAAAGTTGGGAAAGATCCTCTCATTCCTCATGTGACTGTACATGGGATGGTTGGGCCCATGGCACATGTGTAAAGACTGATGATTCTAAGTTGTGAGTCCCATGAGAGAGTCTCCACAAGGTAGCACCATGAGGCATTTCCTTCCTTCTTTGAGATACCATGATGGAATATCACAGCTAGTTAGAGAAACAATAGATGTTAGTCCTCCAATGTCTAGAGGATGCCTTGCTAAAGAACTGGAGGCTGTGTCCATCTTCACATGACCTCTTTCTGCTGTGTGGGCATGCTGTCCCTTTTCTCCAGTTATGTGTGACCACGCTCTACCAGGGAGTCGCTGTGGTCCTTGCCACTGACCCTCTTCTCAGGTTCACATCTGTCCTGTATATTAGAAACCCTCAGACCTTGAACTATGCTGTTCTCACCCTTCTTTAAAGGTGTTTGACAAGTTCATACACTTATTTGAGTCACTTCTTCACCCACAGAATTTTTCTGCACTGACTTACCTGAAAGGCATCCCTGCCAACCTTGTCCTGGTTCCACTCCAAGCCCTAGCCCACTCTAGGAGGCTCTGATGCTTACATACCTGGGACACACCCACAATCATGATATTGACTTTCTTCTGAGGTCACAGAGGCCAAGGCTATCTCTGTTTGGGAAACCTGAAAGGCTGTCCAGGCACACAGTGTCTTTTTGGACTAGTATTTGAGGACAATAGCTGAAGGCTTCTCTTATGATCATTTCCTATTAAGAGACTCACACCCAGTCCTCTTGTTCCTCCTAGTAACTTTACTTTTGGGTCAAGCAAGGTCAAAGCGAAGGGTCATAGTCACTCTAGTGAGCAACACTTAAGACTTGATCTATCATTTCTGCTCTTCAGTTTATCAGCAACTTTCTCTTGTCATGAGGCATGAAGTGTACTATCTGCAGCATTCTGGGTACCAAAATGATTGAAAATTTGGTCTGCACACTGTCCACTCACCACCATTAAACACAGCTTGAAGTAGGCTTCGCCAGGTAGTAGGATGTCATGAAGTTTCCCTCCCTGACCCTATAGAGGTAGCTTGTGACTTCTGAGGATGTCATTCCCTGGAGAACAGCATGACAGAGAGCTTCATCCTGTCCCACTTTGCAAACTGGAGTCCTGTGATAGGTGCTGGCTCTGCCTCAGCTGCTGTCACCTATTCTCACAAGTAAAGGTGGAGACTACTAGAAAAACACACCTGACACAATTTCTCTCCCACACATGGACACACAGATTCATCCACAAATACATTAATGCTTGTTTCCTAATGAAGTTATAAGGATGAAGTTAGATGAAGAGAGAGGGAAATCAGTGTGTATGGTTGGGCAGGGTAGGGTCTGTGAGCTGAATGTCAATGGCTGTTTCCAGGAAAGTTCATGTGTAGGGCAGCCTGGGAGAAGGTCCCAGGAAGCACTTCCCTCTCATTTTGAGATGCAGGTGTTGGCTGAGGGTGGGTGGTGGAAGTAGTTGGTCTTGAACTTTCTGTGGACTCCAGCCTTGAGTCTTAGACCAGGTACTCACTTGACAGTTTCTTCCACAGGACTGTCTTGATGGTTTGTGTATAGTGGCCTCACCCCGAGACAGTATATACATGGCACTCTGCAGACTTGCTTGTGCCCACTGAGGTTTCAGCTTCTTACAAGCTCTCCTGTTGTGTTACATAAGGAACACCTCAACAACTCCCTTGAGACTGAGTCACAGCATTTCTGGTTTTGCTCCTACTATTCCTAGCGTGCCTATGTACCTGAAGGTACACACATGCACACACACACACAATTGCACCTAGATATATGCACTGTAAGTAATGTACAACTTAAATGGAAATGTGTAGAGTGTGCTGGTTAAGGTCGACTGCTCATAGTATACAGAGTTTGGGAGAGTGTTGGTACTCAGTGATTGTACACACCTTCAAATGCAGCACTTGAGAGGCAGTAGCAGGTGGGTCTCTGAGCATGAGAATAATTTAGGGGACAAAGAGATTTCCAGGGCAGCCATGGCTACACAGAGAAAACTTATCTAAGAAAACAAACAAGAAATGAAATGTATATAATGTACAGTTACGTAGAGTGCTAGAGTGCAGAGTCCTATAGAGTGCCTGCCATCAGTCATGCTGGGGACAACTCAGGGGGCAAATACAAGAGTCCTGCTGGGAAGAAGCTAACTCTCTCCAGAACCCCAGGCAGGAGGACTCTGTGTAGCATCTCCCACCTGCCCTGCACACTATGGCTGCCAGAGCTGACAGTTGCCCCTGTCTTGGTGCACAACAGCAGAGCTTCATCCTCTACCTGTCTGTGCTATAGCACAGGTGCAGTTCAATGTCACTTTGGGACATTGGGCCTCATACACTATCACCCTCCACTCCCCACTATAGCACACTGAGTTTAAATCAGGACTTCATCCCAGGAATCTCTATGTATTTGTCCCATGATACACCCCAAACTTTCTTGTACACCTGCAATTCATTCTGATTTTCAGCCCACATTTGTACACAGAGTTCCTTCACACCAACATCACAGCCTTTACCTTGTCAATAGCTATGCTATGAGGCAACAGAGGCCTGAACACACCTCTCTCCTGCTTCTTCCTATGTGCCTGAGTGTAGTGTGTGGAACGAACATGCTTTCCCACACTCTGCTGAGCACACAGCAAAGTGGGAGGCTGTACCTGTGGTGAGATCATTATTTATTAACACAGCCTCAACATAGATTACTCTTTCATGTAACCATGTAAATATTTGCAGGGGAAGTTATGTGACATTGATGCACTTTCACACATATGGATGTGGACCTGCAGCCATGAGCACACATACAAAGTGAAAATATGTCTGTCAGTACAGAATGAGAGGGGAGAGGATTGCCATGCTATTACCTGTGATACTAACAGTGATGTTTATTTCCATATTGTATCAGGTATCTGAATAGAAATGAAAAATTTGCTACTGGCCAGGACTGAAGTATCACAGTTCAGTGCTAGGGTGCTTGGTTTATTTTCCCTGGACAAGCAATGTGTTCTGGACAGATGTGAACATGACAACCTCAGTTTATTATCCTTCCTCACCTAGACTATAGCATTGAATCCCAATCCAGATATATACCTGTGTGGCATCATTCTGAAGCCTCTCTTCCTCAGAGAGGAATCAAATGATTCCTCTCCCTGTGGTCTTTAGAGGCCAGTCCACTGCTATGGAACCTCTGATCCCAGCTGTTTCCTGCTCTTCCTATGCTGAGAATCATCCCTCACAATTCAGTTCCCTCACAATCATGTCCCTATTTATTCATGTCCCACACCATGTTTAGTCCCCCCAACTCACAAAGACCCCAGTGAAGAAGAGGCTGGTACTGAGAGTGTAACTCATCTGATGAATTTCAGGTAGGGTCCTTCCTAGGAAAAGGCCCACATCTATGCAGACACAGGGGCTTGCTATGAATCTCAGCCCTCCTTGGTGGACTCCAAGTTGTCCTCAGGCTAAGACCACAACTGCTCCTGTGGCAGGGATGTACCCTGTGAGGTCACAGACACCTCACCTCACTTCATTCTGAGAATCACAAAGGGCATCCAGGCCTCTGCTAACTCCCAGCTTGATCCAGCCTTGTTGTCTACCAGCCTGTTACAAGCATCATTAGAAACAGTAGCTAGAAGTGTTTCTCAGAGACACCTCCCAGGAATCATGTATCTCCTGTCAGCCCCACCCCACACCCATCTTCCCATAGGTACAATTATCCTTGAGAGGAGGAACAGGGTGGACATGCTTCTTCCTCAGCTCAAATGTCTGAACCTCACACTCTGCCTCACCATCTCTGATTCTCTGTTGTCATTGTGGTTTATTGCTGCCCCTTAGCCTGCAGGATGCCATCATCTTTCCCTTGTATCTGACTCCAATAGTAATCATATCTTGTTTCCTACCTTACCTCTGTGCACCATTAATCTCAACTTGAGTTAGGCTGTGGGTTATTAGCTATTCATTACCTGGCATGTCCATGAACCTGGGTATTAGAGGGAAAAGTGGTGATGGTGGTGGTGGTAGTGGTGGCCTTCCTGGAATGAACTCAGATGGGGGTGTCCAGGACACTCACAACTCAGAGGCCTGGGAAGGTATCCCAGCTCTGAGGTAGGACAGTATGCCAAGGGAATCCTGAGGCACAGGAGCCCAGGAACCTCTCTGAGAGGAGGCATCCTCAACAGAGACACTGCAGCTCCCAGGACAGGGTTGCCCCAACCCTTATGAGCTGAGGAGTTTTGTAGCCTGAGTGCTGCTCCTTTTCTGATTCTTTTTCCTTCTCTTCTTCCAACAAGACAGTTACAATAGCACCTGTGTTAAAAGAAATTTATTGGATGGATGAGACCAGCAGTGGCTGCCTTTGCTCCTGTGAGAAGGCAGAAAGGAACTGGGCAAACATAGCCTTTGTATAGGATTCATTCTGGGATGGGGCTTTCTAGGGCAGGGATGTCCAGAGTATGGATTTGTTAGACTTCAAGTCCTGAGCTTGTAAAGGACAAAACTATGAAAACAGAAAAAAGGATTAGCTGTGGGCTGGGGACAGGGGAAGAGGAGTGCCTAAGGGGAGCATAGATTTTCAGGGCAGTAAACCTGGTGAGCACATGGTGCTGGATCTTTCGGAAGCAGAATTCCTAATTGTCTAAGAAAGCACCAGATAGATTTCCAAAGTGGTTGTACAAGTTTACATCCCCACCAGCAATGAAGGAGGATTCCTTTTTCTCCACATCCTCTCCAAAATGTGTTCTCACTTGAGTTTGCTGAGACTCATAGCCAAACTTTGGGCAGAGTTCAGGGAATCTTATGAAAGAACAGGAAGATAAGAAGACCTTGAGGGGACTGGAACTCTACAAGGACAGCAAAAGATCAAAAAATTCTCGGCACGGGGGTCTTTTCTGAGACTGATAATCCAACCTAGGACCATGAATGGAGATAACATCTGCACAGATGTAGCCAATGGCAGCTCAGTTTCCAAATGGGTTCCCTAGTGATGGGAATAGGAACTCTCTTTGACATGAACTCAGTGGCTGACTCTTTGATCACCTACCCCTGATGAGGGATTAGCCTAACCAGGCCACAGAGGATGACAGTGCAGCCATGAGACTTGATAGGCTAGGGTCAGAAGGAAGGGGAGGAGGACCTCCCCTATCAGTGGACTTGGAGATGGGCATGGGAAGAGATGAGGGAGGTGGCTACAGCAGGGATACAAAGTGAATAAACTGTAATTTATAAAATTATGAATAAATTTAAAAAATAAGAGACTAGAACATGGTTTGCATCTAAAAGGGGAGATTTCTTCTCTTGGTCAAAGCCACTACCTCACTCAAAATTATAGCCACTATCATCTTAAAAGATAAAGCTATAATATGGAAGATTTATAGACATCAGGCCTGACTTTCCCTGCAAACTGTTTCCTCTGTATGTTAGTGCACAGGAACTGCTCTGGTCTCCACACTCAGCCACAGTCTCAGGGAGAGAGGGGTGTGACTCATACTCCAGTTTTCTGCTTAGGCTTTCATTGTAAAAGGCATCTGAACTTGGGACTAGAAGGCTGGCTCATTTGTTAAGAGAGCCTTACAACTGTCATAGTTCCAGTTCCAGGGTATCCACCAACCTCTCCTGCTTCTGTAAGCCCCAGGCTTTTTCAAAGCTCGCATCCACACATGGAGTCAAAACACTCACAAAGAGAAAATAAAAACAAATGAATAAAAAAAAAGAATTATCTGAAGTCAAGCACATGAGTACACGGGGCAAGTGAAGGGCTCTTCAGAGAGGAGACCTGGCTCATCCCTCCCATCCTGAACCCAGCAGGGCAGCATGCAGATGCAGAGGGCACCCAGGTTCCACTAAGTGCTGTGGCTTTGCCTAAGTCTTCCCATTGTTTGGCTAGCTAGTTCCATGGGTTCTGTGGAGACAAGGTCTACCCAGGTGAGAAAAACCTAAGTCTTGTTCTCCCACACTGTCCCCAGAGCCAGGGCACCGTGCCCTTTCTGAACTAGAAAAGTTAACACTTGACGGGCAAGTGTCCCTTTACAACCTGATGGAGGCTATGGACCTTCTCCTTGGAGAATTCACATACCTGTGTAGCTTTCACAATCCCAAGCAGTTTCAGGAGCCTCTGGACTCGAGATTAAAGACTTCAGCCCTGGGATTTCATGTGCCATCCTGTCCTTATTCCATACAAGTGTGTCTCTCTCCTCCTGATCTCCTCTTGTTTGTGATAAAGAATGCTGAGGCTGAACCCCTTTTAGTCCATCCATCCCTTCTTCGAAGTCTTAAAGGTACACCTGATTTGTGGAACCTGGCTTTCGTCCCCAGACATTTCCAAGGCTCCTGCGCTTGATTCCTGTTTTCCTTTTTGTGATGGAGCCCTCAGCTTAGTCATGGCTCTACTTCACTGTGGAGTCTCAATGGGAGGTTGGACTGCTGAAGGGATGGTAAATCATTTTCTCTGTCTATCCCAGAGAGAAAGAATCCTGCTGCCATTAGCCACATGCTGGCCAGGTGATCAGCTCCAGGCAGGTGTTACCTGGGACAGTGAGGGGAGAGAGGCAACAGAGCCCAGCACATGGTGCCTGTAGGTCTAGGCAGTGGGAGATGACAGCAGAGGAGTTATGTGTGTCCCTAAATGAGCAGGGGTACAAGTAGGCATGGCCCATTGCTGATCAAGGACTCATATCTTCACATGAGAGCAGGTCATTTGAGAGCCCACAAATGTTCTCCTCCTTCCCTACAGTGAACCACTCGTTAGGAATAGAGATTGCTCTTCCCTACCTGGGCTTGAGAGGAACCTGTGGATTCCTGACCTGTGGTCTAACTGTCGGTATCCCCCATGAATTTGGGGTTATTGATTCTTACTGAACCCCTATGCCTTATTCTGGGGTCACCAAGTATTCAAATAGATCTGAGAAAGGGGAGGTGCCCCCCCATCCCCAGGAGCTTCCATGCTCCTCCTTTCCTTGGCTAACTTACTGAATCCCTTACCATGGCCCTCAGGCAATTGCCCAGCTTGTCTCTTCCCTACTGTAACTGGACCATGCCTTCCCCTGTACTGCTCTGAATTGTTCTTCCCCATCCTCAACCCTCCCTTATTCACCAGGGCTAGACTCCAGGCCCAGGCTCCTTTGCAGGAGTACCTAAGTTAACACACAGTGTCTCCCTAGATTGTTATGTGCTGTTTACTCCTCTGCTTCTCTCTTCTGTATGTGTGTGTATATGTGCTGTGTGTACTCATGTGCACCTTGAGTCCCCAACTAGACTGTGAGCTCCATGAGGACAAGGGGCTGTCATTTTTTCTTCACCCCTTATTGAGTCCAGCACAGGGATGGGATCCCAGCTCTCAAGAAGACAGTTGTCAACAGGCTGATGAAACAAATGCTGGAGTTTGTCGGGGGGGGGGGGTTGTAGATTGTGTGCAAGGGAAGAGTACACACGGGTTAGCTAGGTTGAGTAAGGATGTGAGCTGACTCCCTGGATCCATAATGGTTGCTCAAGGCCTCTGTTCCTTGCATATTGGAGTTGGTAATAGCAGGAGGGACACCCTACCAGACACAACACAAACATTATGGCTACACAGGAGTGCACATGAGTGGACGTCCAGGTTGGATGTTCCTAGGGACCCCTGACATAAAAAAAATGTGAGTTGTCCCAGAAATAAAAAGACACACACGGTATATACTCACTCATATAAACATAGAACATAGGACAAACCCACTAAAACCTGTGCATCTAAAGAAACTAAGCAAGAGAGAGGACCCTAACTAAAATGTCCAATCCCCATCCGGAAAGGCAAAGAGGATGGACATCAGAAGAAGAAGAAAACAGGAAACAACCTAGGAACCTACCACAGAGGGCCTCTGAAAGCCTCTGCCCTGCAGACTATCAAAGCAGATGCTGAGCCTGATGGGCAACTGTTGGGCAGAGTGAATGGAATTTTAGGTAAGAACTGGGAAATAGTAAGAGCTGGAGAGGACAGGGTCTCCACAAGGAGAGCAACAGAACAAGAAAATTTGAACACAGGGAACTTCCCAGAGACTCATACTCCAACCAAGGACTATTCATGGAGATAACCCAGAACCCCTGCACAGATGTAGCCCAGGGCAGTTCAGAGTCCAATTGGGTTACATAGCAATGTGAAGAGGGACTGCCTCTGATATAATCTGATTGGCCTGCTCTTTTTTCATCTCCCCCTGGGGGGGAGCAGCCTTACCAGGCCATAGTAGAGGACAATGCAACCACTTTTGATGTGAACTGATGGACTAAGATCAGAAAGGAGAGGAGAACCTCCCCTATCAGTGGACTTGGGGAGTGGCATGCAAGCAGAGGGAGGAGGGAGGGTCTGATTGGGAGGGGAGGAGGGAGGGGCTTATGGGGGGATGCAGAGTGAATAAAGTGTAATTGATGAAAAATTTAAAAATAAAGGGAAAAAATAATTTAAGAACCTTAAAGGACTTTCAAAAGTGGAGGAAAACATGGAGTTAGTCAATTGGCATGGAGCACGTCTTGCCCCCGGGGGCAATGGTCTCCTGAACCTACTCAGACCTTGGACACCACCACTGCTAGTTCTATAACTGATGCAGGATGTTCCAATGAGGGGGTTAAGGCTTCTCATAATATTTCCTATAAGCCCACACCTGTTTGTTTATATCCCGCATTTTTATGCATTATTAGCCAGATAGAGCCAAGTAATTGTGGTAATGATACTTGCTTTTATGCCCAATGCTGGAATGCTAGTAAATTTAGGTATGCCCTGGTTACTCGCATGCCTCGCTGGGTGCCTGTGCCCATTGATGCCCCTCACGCTATGACTCTCTTCATACAGAAAAGGTATCTTGGTACTACAGCCACCATTGTTACGGCCATTTCATTGGTGGCTGTTGGAGCTACCACCGGGGCATTAGCCATGAGTCATACTGGACAGACTGCTCAGACCCTGAATAATCATTTAGCCAATGTAGCTCATGCCTTAGTTGTAAAAGGAATTAATGCTCAACTAAAAGGAAGCTTGATGGTGTTCAATCAGAGGATTGACCTCGTGCAGGAGCAAATTGATACCCTATGGCAAATCGCTCAACTTGGCTGTCAATGAAAATATGCTGGACTTTGAGTCACTAGCATATAACATGAGAATTTTTCCTGGGCTGCAAATCTGTCTAAACAATTGTCTAGCTATATTTTAGGTAATTGGACTGGAGAATTTGATACTACGATGGAGCAGCTGAGAGTGGCCACTGTCACAGTAAATTCTACCAGAGTGGACGCAGGACTAGCCACAGGATTATCATCATGGATTGCTGCAGCCATGAATCATCTGAAGGAATGGGCAGGCATGGGAGCGTTAGCAGGCCATCTGGTGTTGGTCTCCTTGGTTTGCCTGTGGTATATATGCAAGATTAGAGTCTCACAACAGTGTGATGCAGCCATGATCATTCAGGCCTTTACAGCCATTGAAGCAGGACATTCTCCCCAAGCATGGTTGGATACTATAAAAAGCTAAAATGTTACACTCAGGATGCAAGGCTAAGCACTGCACTCAGGGTCAGCCACTTTGGACCCAGAGAAGAGCATGTCTGATTGCATGCGGGTTGATGCCCCAGGTCCCGCCTCTGAGAAAAAGGTATCAGATGGGTCTGATGCTCTTTGGGTGGATGACACCTAAATGAACATCGGTACAAAGTCCCAATTTATTTCTACTATCAGAGATCAGACCTCTACTCTTGCCTGATGCGTCTAAAACCAAAAGGGGGAACTGTAGAGAGCTGCGGAATGCTATGCCTTAAAGATGGAGCTGGTTTCTGCCTTACACCTTCCCGATGGTGAGTTCTCTCTGTCACGAGCAATTCCACATTTGGCTAAGGCTGAGGATCTGGCCTGCTTCCATGTATGTGGACCTATCTGCATTGCCCACGTGGCATGCTAGGGTTGGCTACCCAGAGGCTATTTAAGCTGTGGGCTGGCTTTCCCCAGGGTCAGATGATTGTTCAAGGTTCGTGAATAAACTGCATTGAAAAAAAAAAGGCTAATTGCTAAGTGAATGGTAAACTCCACAGAAACACAGCTACGATGCACAAATTATCTATTCTGGACAGGAGGACAGCATCTAACATGGGCACAAAAAATAGAGAGAGATGGCTGGGTGTATTTCATCAAAGACAAAAGAACAATCATCATGAAAACCTGGTGTTTTGCTGTTGTTGTTAGCCAAAAGTACTTTCATAACTGTGAAAAATACCACTTCTTGCCATTTTTGTCTAC
Organism: Meriones unguiculatus; assembly: GCF_030254825.1. NCBI lineage: Eukaryota > Metazoa > Chordata > Mammalia > Rodentia > Muridae > Meriones > Meriones unguiculatus. Next base: position 74,099,384 of record NC_083354.1, on the reverse strand, counting down.
AAGATATCTGATAAGTTGAAAAAAAAATGTGACTCAAATAAATGTTCTCTTCAACAGTTGCTATTTGGAGCAGCCCTTAAGAGACAAGGCTGTGGGAGGGTCCTGGCTTATATCTCAGTATATATCTTAGCCTCCATCACTTCTGGAGAGTATTTTATTCAAGGTCACATGAATTTGGTTTTAATTACTTTGTTCTTTTTTTTTTTTTTTTTTTTCCAAGACACAATTTCTCTGTGTAACAGCCCGGCTGCTCTGGACTTTCTTTGTAGAGCAGGTTGGCCTCAAACTCACATAGATCTACCTACGCCACTAGTGTTGGGATTAAAGGCCCTGCACAGCTACATGTACTTGTTTTAAAAGTGGCACAGTAGCCAAAGGCTACAGAAAGCAGATCACAAGCAACAGCAAGGTTAGCTCAGGCCTCCTTGTCCAGATAGTCACTGCTCTTTGGGTCTAGCAAAAAGATCACAGTTTCTGCCCAAACTGGACATCACTTGCTCAGAAGCTTTGAGGTGATTCTCACTTGGATCCAAGAGGAGGGGTTTTAGCATAGCTTTTTATACTATTTTATTTTGGTTTCTTATGCCTCTTCCTCCCTTCACTCCAATCTCTTCCAACACCCCAACACGAGGTAGAAGAGAAAGAATAATAATGGGGAGAGGGGGTGGAGTTCTCCTTAGCTATTTCCTGCCAGTTAGGGTCATTGGGTTCCTTAGGGCATTCCAATCTTTGTTTCAGGATTTCTTCAACTTATCTCATCCAACTGCATCCAAAGCATCCAGGAGCAGCAGGGGGAGCACCAACAGCCTTCTTCTTTCCCTGAGCTCTCTTCTCTGTCTGGGCCCTGGCATTTATTCCATCTCTACAGTCCTCAGATTGAAACTGTCTGCAGCTGGCAAAGAGCCCTCTCAACCTGCACCAGACCAATAGTTTCTGCTGTGGACAGTTGGAAATAGTCCCATATCCCACTCCTGGGATCAATTAAAAAACTTGTTTCAGCCCACAACAGTGGGCCACCAAGATTTGATTCAGGGGTTTAGCCTCCAAGGTGAGCCATCTCCAGTGAAAAACTGGGCCAGTCACATGTCTTTTGACTGTAACCCCCACAGACCCTGCTCTCTGTCCTCAGAGAAATGTGGTGAGAATGAACATGTCATATATAATTGATTCAAATTCAGAGCAGAGCCTCAACTCCATCCTTGCCCTAAGGTGAAGACTGTCACTGGCCACATCTCTAGTGTAAGTGCTTGACAGCACCTTGATTCAGGTGGTGACACCTACAGACACACAAAAGCCCCATCAGGCCTCATTAGCATGTAGGGTATGGCCCCAACCCACCTGTCATTAACCAAGGAAGTCACTCTGGGCAATTGTCTTTGGTGCTTGGCACTAGGGTGAGGGGTGAGGAGTGCACTAGGCAAGGTTGGTGTGTTCTTTTCACATTGCCTAACCTAAAGGTGACAGCAGGGCCCCTCTTCCTCTTCCTCTGTTTCCACAGCTACCATGACAGAAGCAGCAGGTGTAGCCCAGCCTCTGTTGACCCAGTTCAGTTTTTGTTTGTGAAATTCACTGAGGTTTCAGGCCTGGATCAGCCTGAGCTCTGGCCTGGGGAGGGCATTATGGATGACTGGATGACAACCCTTCACTGAGCCCTACATGTCAGCAACACTGTGAGGTTGGGAGCAGAAAGTCACAGTTGTTTGGATGGTGGTAAATCCCAGGAGGTAAGCATGTTTTTCCCAGTTCTTAAACCCCCAAACACCAGGAATAGACTCCACTGAAAATACATGAGGATTTTTAATTGTATATGTGTTCAAACATGGGACACAAACCCCTGTGGAAACAGGTTAGAAATGCGGCACCACGATCTAGGGGAACAAGATTTTTAAAGGGCAAAACTACATGCAGGTACTTACATGCTTTGGCATTACATGATTGGGTAAGGGAAATTGACTTTTGAAATGATTGGTCCACTTTAGGCTCCAAGACCACAAACAGTTGTGGCCTAGTCATATGGGCTGGTTTCCTAGTAACTCTATTAGTGGGAGGGGGAAAATGCACTAAATCTAGTTGTTTTTGTTTCTGTTTTGTTTTACCCAGGTGACTGGAACTTTAAACTTTAAAACAATACCCACTGACTCTTAATTCTTTGGTCTCTCATTTCCCCCCTTCCCATGATCATTTGAAGACCCAGTCTTCAGTCTTTCAGATATGACCCCTGGAGATTTACCTTTCCACAATGGGATCTCATTACCATTACTGCCTTGCTCCCAAACATTACTTTATTAAAGCCTTCAAGTGATTTAAAAGACAAGGCCCAAAGATAAAAATCAAAGTGAGTAGGGGGGTCACTTCAGGGTAGATATAGAGGAAGGAAGCCAAGGAGAACTATTATGCCAGGATTTAAACCATCCTAAGGAATCTTTTCTCTTTAGTGTCTCTAAAGGCTGCAATACTGCCAGGGAGTCCCTTTTGACTTAGCATTTCAGCCTGTTAGGTGGGATTTTGGACTGAAGACTCTTCTTCAGTTGCTTCAGTGCTGACAAGAGGATGGCCATCAGGGGCTAGGACAGCTGAAATGCCAGTCAAAGGCTGGGCAATGGAGCAGTCCTAAGAAGCATCTGGTTAGTTGATCCATATGAAAAAACATGGAGCCATCACATTGACTGGACTGGTTTACTTCAGCCTCCAGCAGGTTCAGAGTTCAGCTGGCAGTCAGTAGCTGATCATGGAATAGAGTCAACCAGGAAAAATCTGCTGGGACAAATTCAGATTAGAGTCAGAAGTTAATTTTTTTTTCCTATTAAATGGGAAAAGTGAGGAATCCCAAGTCCAGGGGGAAGACTCATCTGGGGTCCATTGAGCTATGACAGATCCAAGTCTCATGACTTTTTGATTTCCTGAAACTCATATGAATTTTTAGTTTACAAAAGAAATATTTTTTTTAAATCTAATGTAACAATATTCTGAGAGTAACAGATAAAACTGCATCTAACAGAATGTGTACCAATTCTTCTTAATTGTTTTTTTTTTTTTTGTAACTTTTATGAACATATGTGTCCAAGGTCTGAAATTAACACTTTTTCTGTGGGCACAGATGTTGGTAATCAGCCACAAGTGGAGCTAAGCCACTTTCTATACACTCAGCATCTACTTTAGCCCCTCCCTCCACCCCATACTGGAAAGTTAGGCAGAAATGCATTAAGGGCTTTGGTGATAAACCCTGGACGCTTGAACTTCCCTTAACAAAGCAACTAGAAGGAATAGGTTTAAGACATTCCTAAATGCTATGTCAAAGTCCATCTCAGAAATAGCAGATATTGAAAATACCATAGTAAACGCTATGGCTTTTGGGTCAGATATACACATTAGACAGATATTTTTAACATGATGAGATGCACCTTTAAGTCTATCTCAGAAGACAACCAAAGGAAATTAAAAGCTCAAGCTTATGACTGGATAATAAGTTCCAACAACTTATCAACTCTGTTGTTCAATGTCAAACTCTGAACTACTGAAATCTTATAGCAACACAAGCATAACCATAGCAGACAGGAGGGAGAAATCTGAAATATTTCCCATTTCTAATATGCCTTAAATCACTTTTCTATATCTTTATAACTCACATTCACATACCTTAAGACACCTACTTAGGCCTTCCAATCTTTCTTGCATTTACCAACTTGGAAACATTTTTCCAGACCATCACACTCTAGATTCTCACAACCTAAACTCCTATATCCTCAGACCCTACATAAATTCCATATCTTTCTATCCAGATATTCACCATAAGACACAGACTACTAACATGAAGCCTGTGAGCAAGGCAAACCTGTTTGCCTTTCTAAATAAAGGATCTAGTACCTCTACTAGTTCTAACTAGCTAAAGAACTGAACATGAAGAGTTTAAATTAGCCAGAATATAACTCCATTTTGAAATAAAGATTTTGACTGGGAACTGAATTCAGGTACCAAGAAATATCACAGAGTGTACACCTGGCAGAAAACAAAGTTAATTCTCCTAGCAACAGCCTGCAGGAAATATAACAGAATAAATGCTTCATAGAAAATAGAGACAAACTCCCTGGCAATAATAATTGGGAATTCGTTGAGAATCGGATAGGAAAATTCTCCCCAATGTTTCAGATATGGTTTAGAAAAATAGCCATTGTGATTGTGTGCCTTAGCCATTGTGATTGTGTGCCTCAGAAAAGGTCACCCTGCCCTGCTAAACTTCACCCAATTCTGTAATGCCACGGCTTGTGCCCCCCTGCTTGCTACCATGGAAACCCCTGCTCACAGAATTTCCCTTTAAAAATTCTGTTCACTTAGAACTCGGGGTCCCACTTCTCTACTGCTGCACCAGTGAGACTTGGGTCCCGAGTTCAATCGCTCTCGTAATAAAGCTCTCTTGCAATTGCATCGAGTCGTCTCCTGGTGGTCTCTGAGGGTCCCGTGAACCTGGCATAACATCCAATGAATGGATCTAATTTTCTGTTCTTTAGCTGCAAAGCTACCAATAGCTTAACTTAGCCGTCAATGTGATCAAAGACCTGAGAAGGATAAAATATGAACTAAATAAATGTACCAATCAAAATGACAAAGATGACTAGTTAGTCCATCACCTAGGCACTGTTCCTAGTTCCTGTGGTCTCATGGCACCAAAAGCAGAGGCAGTCCAGCCATCAGGGAAAGAGGATGAGAGACTATTTCAGTGAAGAATGAGATTGACCTCACCTCATCCTCAGCAAAGTGAAACAATGACTCTTCAGGTGTCCACAGCTTTGTCCACAGTTTAGGCCGGGCCCTAGCAGTGGAACAGTTGGGACAATCTTGCCCAGTGGTTGGCATACCACAATGCAGAGTGCTTGTCATCTGTCATTGTGCCCAAATCTTCTCAGAGACCTTGGGTAGCAATTTTTCACTTTGATCTTCCTCCTGCTTATCATCTCCTGTCTGACCAAAGCAGGACAGCTCCTATTTTTTGCTGTTGGGCCTCGAGATGAAAGCCCCCTCTGCCTGTTTAATGATGGCAAGAGGTGACCTTCTGAATCCCATTTAGATATATATTCATTACTCCAATGCTTTCCCTTCTTACAATGCCTACAAATTCCGGGGAATCTGGCAATTGAACATTGTAGCCAGACGCAGCTTCTTCACTAGGAGTGAAATAACTGTATTTTTCTGAGTTAAGAAAATTCTGCCTCTGATGTCCATCCTCTTTGCCTTTCAGGATGGGGATTGAGGGTTTTAGATAGGTTCCTCTCTTTTGCTTAGTTTGTTTAGATGTACCGATTTTAGTGGGTTTATCCTATGTTGTATGTTTATATGAGTGAGTATATACCGTGTCTGTCTTTTTGTTTCTGGGACAACTCACTCAGGATGATCCTTTCCAGGTCCCACCATTTACCTGCAAATTTCATGATTTCCTTATTTTTCATTGCTGAGTAATACTCCATTGTATAGATGTACCACAATTTCTGCATCCATTCTTCAGTTGATGGGTATCTGGGCTGTTTCCAGCTTCTGGCTATTACAAATAAAGCTGCTACAAACATGGTTGAGCAAATGTCCTTTTTGTGTACTTGAGCGTCTTTTGGATATATGCCTAGGAGTTGTATGGCTGGATCTTGAGGAAGCTGTATTCCTAGTTGTCTGAGAAAGCACCAGATTGATTTCCAGAATGGTTGTACAAGTTTACATTCCCACCAGCAGTGGAGAAGGGTTCCCCTTTCTCCACAACTTCTCCAGCATATGTTGTCTCTTGAGTTTTTGATCTTGGCCATTCTGATGGGTGTAAGGTGAAATATTAGGGTTGTTTTGATTTGCATATCCCTAATGCTAATGAGGTTGATCATTTCTTTAAGTGCTATTCTGCCATTTGATATTCCTCTACAGAGAGTTCTCTGTTTAGCTCTGTTCCCCATTTTTTAAGTGGATTACTTGGTTTGCTGCTTGTTCATCTTCTTTAGTTCTTTGTATATACTGGATATCAGAAGAAGAAGAAAACAGGAAACAACGTACGAACCTGTTACAGAGGGCCTCTGAAAGCCAGAAGAAGAAAACAGGAAACAACCTAGGAACCTGCCACAGAGGGCCTCTGAAAGCCTCTTCCCTGCAGACTATCAAAGCAGATGCTGAGCCTGATGGCCAACTGTCGGCAGAGTCAATGGAATTTTATGTAAAAAGTGGGAAATAGCAAGAGCTGGAGAGGACAGGAACTCCACAAGGAGAGCAACAAAACAAGAAAATTTGAACACAGGGAACTTCACAGAGACTCATACTCCAACCAAGGACTATTCATAGAGATAACCCAGAACCCCTGCACAGATGTAGCCCATGGCAGTTCAGTGTCCAAGTGGGTTACATAGTAATGTGAAGAGGGACTGCCTCTGACATAATCTGATTGGCCTGCTCTTTGATCACCTCCCCCTGATTTGAGAGCAGCCTTACCAGGCCACAGAAGATGACAATGCAGCCACTTCTGATGAGAACTGATAGTCTAAAATCAGAAAGAAGGAGAGGAAGACTTCCCCTATCAGTGGACTTGAGGAGGGGCATGCATGCAGAAAGGGGAGGAAGGATGGGATCGTGAGGGGAGGAGGGAGGGGCTTATGGGGGGATACAAAATGAATAAAGTGTAATTAATAATAATAAAAAAATTAAAAAAATAAAAAACATTCTGCAATTTTGAGCCTTGAAGCTTCTAACCTAATAATTTCCTTGCAAATTATTAAATGAGGTGGTTCTTTTACCAGGCTCCTCAACCAAATGCCATGCTCTTCATGCTGCAACACAACATTGTTCAATCACTACCTCATCAGATGGGATTTGTTCTCACAAGTCAGCATAATGCCCTTCACCAAGCTGTTGATCTTTGCCAACATTTATCCCCTTGTTATATTTTGTTGTTCTATTTTCATGGCATCATTCTTTCACCACAATAATGATTATAATTGCTGACCAGCTTCTAACACAGCTGACACCAACCCTTTCCAGTCTTGGGGAATAAGTTTATATTTCATAGTCTCATTATTTAACATATGTTTAACCAAATTTGAATGCATTCCATACCATATGATAGACTTTTTAAATTGCTTTTGATCTAACATTTCTATTGGACTCCATGTCATCTCATTCTCAGCCTCAACACCATCATTAGCAGGCATATGTTGCACAAAGCCTGGGAAAGCTCATGCTACCTGTGTAGTCACAGGCACTTCCACTAGTGGAGCCCTTGGCTCCAGAGCTGTTTTGGCCTGCTGGGCTTCTTGTTCTTACGGGACTCTTGCCCCCTTGCAGGTACTCTGAACACCTGGCTCATGGAGCAGTGCAGAGCAGCAAGAGAGGGTAAAATCCCGTTTTGCAGTAGCGCTTTTTGCTTTCCAAGAGCTTCAATCTCTACCCATAAACTTTCCCGTTGAACAACCAGCTCTATAATCCTTTCCATAACAACACAATTGAGTTGTTACACCTCTAGTCTTCCTATCTCATCTGTCATTCTTTAAATCTTTTAAAAAACAGAATATAGGAAGAAAACAAAGCAGCAACAGAAAATTCTGTCTGGGGGCATTATAGGAAAGAACTACACAACAGCCACTGCTATAAACCTTTTAGTGACATCTTGAAACCTCACATTCACTCTTTCAGAACTTGCCATCTCCTGTTTACAGCTCCACAACCAAGTTCCCCATCATTGTTAAGCCATGTCTGGGTGTCACTTGTTAGCCCATTTTATCCTAAACCATGTGGGTCACCACCTGTGGTAGAATGCCCCCTGCAGCAGTCTTTAAAAACTCTCCCTGATGTGGCATGCTTAGACTTCTACCTCCCTTCCACTAACTCCTACAAAGAGAGAAAAGAGGTGAGTAGGGAGAGGGGGTCCAGACCCCATTACTTCTCCCTGATAGTTAGTGTGAAGGAGTACTTTTAGGACTCTATAGAAATCTTAGGGCTCTATAGAAACCTGCAGACACAGCTAGCAGTATCCTCCATGCTGTTGTATGCCAAAGCATTTCTCTCAGTCTGTCTGCTCCAAACTGTGACACTGTCTCTGGTCTTTTTTTCTCACCAAATGGCTACAAGCCACATGCCAATATCAAACATCACACTGTCTCTTTTTTAACCTCATTTATACTCAGAGTCCTAGACCACACTCCTGTCTGTGCCCCACAAAGAAGGCTATTAGCAACTGACAAAGATGATGCCCCACACATGACAATTAAAAGGTATGGACAAACTATAGCCCAACTGAAATCTCACACTTCAGATTAAAACAAAAGCATAGTAACATAACATACAGAGACACCAAACCTTCCATTACATCTACTGTTTCTCTTTCTTTTTTATCCAAAACCTGGGCCCAAGGAAGAAAGTATGTATGCCTTGGACTATGCCTAACCATGAAGAGGCCTGGGCCCAAAAAAGAAGAGTTTTGGCAAGGGTCTATCCCTTACCCTGAATTGGCCTATCCCCAACATTGAGGAGGCCTGGGACCAAAGAAGTGGTGAGGCCTTGGGCCAATCCCTAACCCTGAAGAGATGTGGGCCTAGGCCAATCCCTAAACCTGGAGAGGTATGGCCCCAAAGAAGAAGAGGTGTGGGACTGAGCCAATCCCTAACTATGTTGGGACCTGGGCCCAGAGAAGGGATGGGGGCATGTCTATAATTCTGAAGAAATAAGTGCCCAAAAGAGAGATATATGCCTGGGCCTAAAGATTAAGAGATGTGGATCTGGGCCAATCCGTGTCCCTGAACAGTCATGGGCTCAAGGAACAAGATATGTGTGCCTGGTCCTATCCCTAACACTGTATAGGCCTAGGCCCAGAGAAGAAGTTTGGGCCTGGGCCCAGCACTAATCCTGAAGAGTCCTAGGCACAAAAAAGCAATAGTGAACTTGGCCTGTCCTTATACCTGAATGGGCCCAGACATAAAGAAGAAGTAATGTGGGCCCTGGGCCTATCCCTAAACCTGAAGAAGCCTGTGCTCAAAGAAGTAGAGGTTTGGCAAGGGCCTATCCATAACCCTGAAGTTGCCTATCCCTGAGGAGGCCTGGGGCCAAAGAAGAAGAGGTGAGGCCTTAAGCCATTCCCTAACCCTGAAGAGACCTGGACCTAAGGAAGAAGAGATGTGTGCCTGGACCATTCCCTAAACCTGAAGAGGCCTGGGCCCAAAGAAGAAGAGTTGTGGAACTGAGCCAGTCCCTAACTATGTTGAGACCTGGGCCCAGAGAAGGGATGGGGGCATGGGCATGTCCCTAAACTTGAAGGAATCTGTTTTTAAAAGAGAGATATATGCCTAGGCCTATCCTATTTCTTAAAAGAGCTGGGCCCAAAGAAGTAGAGATGTGGTATTGGGCCTGCCCCTAAGTGAAAATTCGCCTGGGACCAATGATTAAGGGTCTGGCCAATCCCTAACCCTGGAGAGTCATAAGCCGAAGGAAGAAGATATGTGTGCCTGGGCCTATCCATAACACTGTATAGGCCTGGGCCCAAAGAAGAATTGTGGGCCTGGGCCTATCACTAACCCTGAAGAGGCCTGGGCCCAAAAAAGAAGAGGTTTGGTCCTGGGCCTATCCTTAACCACAAAGTGGCCTGGGTCCAAAGATGAAGAGGGATGGGGCTGGGCCAATCTCTAACACTGAAGAAGCCTGGGCCCAAAGAAGAAGTGTGGGCTTGGGCCAATCCTTAACCCTGAAGAGACCTGGTCCCTAGAAAGAGGAGATGTGGGCCTTGGCCAATACCTAACCCTAAAGATACCTGGAACCAAATAAGAATATTTGTGGGCCTGGGCTTATCCCTATGCCTAAACAGGCCTGAGCCCAAAGCAGAGATCAGGGCCTGGGCCCAAATAAGAGTTGTTGGCCTTGACCAATCAATAACCCTGAAGAACCCTAGGCCCAAAGAAGAAGAGATGTGGACCTGGGCCTATTTCTTACCCTGAAAAAGGCTGGGCCCAAAGAAGAAGTGATGTGTGTCAGGCCTATCCCTAACACTTAAAAGGCCTGGGCCCTAAGAAGGGATGGAGGCCTGGGCCTGCCCATAACATTTAGGGGTCCAGGCCTCATGTTGAAGAAATGTGGGTCTGGGTTTGTCCCTATCCCTGAAGAGGACTGGGCCTAAGGAAGAAGAGATGTGGCCCTAGGTCTATCTCAGAATAACAAGGCCTGAGCCAAAGAAGACATGTCGGCCTAAGCCTATTCTATCCCTGAAGATGCCGGGGCCCAAAGAAAAATGGTTGCCTAGGACTGTCCTTAAACCTGAAGAAGTCTGTGCCCAAAAGAAAGATATATGCCTGGCACTATCCTACCCTTGAAGAAGTCTGGGACCAACAAAGTGATGTAGGCCTAGGCCTATGATTAAACCTGAAGAGGTCTGGAGCAAGGAAGAGGTATTGGCCTCAGCTTATCCATAACACTGAAGAGGCCTGGCCACAAAGGAGAGATTTGGGCCTCAGCCTCTCCCTAAACCAAGGAGCCTAGGCCTAAAGAAAAAAGATGTGATCCTGGGATAATCGCCAACCATAGAGTGGCCTGGGCCCAAAGAAGAAGAACTGTGGGCCTTGGCCTATCCCTCTACCTGAAGAGTCTGAAGCCTAAAAAAGAAAAAAGGTTGAGAATGGTAAAGACCTTGGTGAAAGCCATATAGTCAATGGGACCATGGCCTGACCTCCAAACTCAACTTGCAGCACTTGTTTCCAGGTGAGTGGAACTTCTGTGCCTCCACGAGGGTTTACCCAGCAATCATTTGGATCCCTTCACCAACTGTCACACATACGACCTATGAACCCGCTGACAGTTCCTCACTGAACAACCATGGGTGACCAGTATCACACAGATCTAGCCATCTTCTGTGGACAAGAGCCTGGGTCCTACTCTCCAGAGACCTTTTGCTACACAATGAAGCTTCCAGGAGGCAGAGCCTGAAATGGCTCTCACTTGACAGGATGACAGTTATTAGGAAGGTTGCAGAGAAAGAGAGTGTCTGCAAACAGCCCAGGACAGAGACCAGACGACGCAGTATGTGTCATGGTAGACCCCCTCCAACTGAGTTCCCTGGAAACTCTGAGCACAAGACACACCACAGAGCTCCTAGCCTCCCTTGGTCAGCTTCTGGTTACCATGTAGGGCAGGGTTGGAGGGACCCCCAGGTGTTAGAAATTGGTCTGATGCTAGTTACTGGCCCTCTGTGTCGACCTGCCTAAGTCCTTATTCCTGATGGGCTAATTAAATGGCCTATACCTGGACATTGCAGAAAGGGTTAGGTATGGCTCCATTTCCCCCGTTTGGGGGAAGAATCATGGGAAGGAAACAAACAGTCAAGAAGAGAGGAGGAAAGAGAAGGTCGCCATGGGTTAAGTGAAGAGAGTACCATATGGGCTGGAAGGTAGGACTCCGGGAATGGCTTGGAAAGGAGCACTCCAGATGAAGGATAAGAAAGTATTTATGGAATTATGGATGGGAGGTGGTCCAATTAGGAATGATTATAACAGATGGAAGGGATGCAAGCTGAGATAGTGAAGGTGGAATTATCATCCCAACCCAAAGTGGTACAAGGCAATTATAAAACCTGACAGGTATCTGTGTTTTCATTTGATTGTAATAGCAGGTTAGATAATATCATCATAATAATCATGGAGTTAATAATAATGTATTTAGCCTATACCATGTTTTCTCAGCAACAGTCAGCTTCCCCTGCTTCCCTGACACCAAGACTGAGCTTGTCCAGTGCCATTTACACCAACCTAACTGATCAAGAATGTGCCTTGAATGGTGGGTCATAGGAAGATCAAAAGCAAGATGAAGGAAAAGTCATGAAGATAATGATGGACGCTGATATTGATGTACAGCAAGTGAGCATGAAGTGCCACCACAGGTAAAGAGCACTCGTCTTCCAGAAAGATCTTACATCTCGACCTGTGCTGTGCACCTAGCTTGAAGATTTAAAAAAAAAAAAAAAACTAGAGCTATGAGTGTGAACAAGGTGGCAGAGATTGACTGATTGATTGATTTACTTTTGTGGTGCTTAGGCATGAACTCAGGACCTCACACAATATAAATGAGTACTACTGAGTACATCTCCAGTCCCACAGCTGAAGATTTAAACACATTCTTTGGGATTAATTTTGGTACAAAGATGGAGCCAGGCACTGAGCTCCTCCTTTCAGGGACCTGGCTAGGAGTCTGCCCTAAGGAAGGTGGGTTCACCTTAAGACAGTGTGAGAATTTTCTTCTGAGAATTCCTGACCCTGAGTGCAGTACCTACAAGCTAAGCCTCCATGAGGTTTGGTGGGGTCTGCCTGGGTTCTGAGGCACATCACAGAAAGGTATGACTACTTCTTTTTGCTCTGTTCTGTCTTTTTCTTTCTGATGCTGGTTAATCTGAAAGATATCCATCCCTCAGCTCCTCAACTAAAGCTACGGATTTTCCTATACATGAGAATCATTAGAGTGCCTGCGCTGTAAGGGACTGACAATATCTACTACAGACAGACTGTGAAGCAACCTGTGGTGAAGGGGAAAGGTGCAGAGATTTAGTCCTCTGTCTCTCACCTCATGTTTCCTCACCGTAAAGAGATGTGTTCCTTTGTTTCCTTGTTTGTGGTCAAAGTCTCCTGTAACCCAACCTGCCATTGAGCTTGATATCTAGACAAGGAACCCTGGAACCTCCCCAGTGTAGACTTACAGGCATGTGCCACATACAACCAAGCAAGTATTAATCAATCTATGTGAGATCTCAGAAATTCCAGCCCCAGAATACCTAAATGCATACATTGTATGAGCATGCTCTTAGAAGCACCCATAGTAGCCAGCATCTAGAAACAGCAAACATGTGGTCAAATAAGAATGGTGTACAGCAGTGAAATCAATGCATTCTGGTCACATGTGTTCCTATGAATATAAGGCACAAACAAAACTTTGGGGTATGTATATGTAAAGCAGTCCCTATTGCAGAGGATTTCCCCATGGGATAAGTCCAGTGGCAAATGAAGCGATGGTGAGAAAGAGCAGTACAAGGGAAACTCACCAATTTCCAGCACACTGTTGGTGTCCAAGGTGTTGTGAAGGGCAAGAACTCAGAGACGCTGAAGCTGCAGACACTGCTGGACAATCAGTCTGGCCACTTGATGAATCCCATCCCCAGTGGAAAGAAGCAGTTCCTCCACGTTCCTGAGAGAACGCAAAGCCAGTGATGTGGGTGACACAGCAAGCCATCCTCTGTCCCTGTTCCACCATGAGCAGCTGTGACCCAGGCATTCAGTACTCAGGCCCCACCGCTAACAGTTCCAAGACATCATGTTGTATTAAATAAAAATGTCCTCTAAAGTGGGGGCCTCTCCTACGGGTCGCCCTCCTAGCTGAACAGTGCCTTTGCCCATTCCCCTTGCCATCCCACCTCCAGCCATCACTCTGCAGATACCCATACTTCTCAGTAAAGCACCATCTACCACTATGACAGCCTTCTACCACACATTAGTCCTCCTTAGCGTGACACTGCACCTATGATCTCTAAGTCTCAACATTTGTGGCCTCACAGAAAATTTAAAAACCTTTCCAGCATAAACCATATTCCATATTTATCTTCAACTTTCCCCTTCCTAGTTCTGGAATAAAACATTTCTACACAGTCCTTAGTTACCACAGGAAAGTTAATATTTAGAACTCAAGTCCAGGGATTTAGGCAGTTGGCTCAGTGATAAAAGTCTTGCCTAGCTTGCTGGATACCATGGCACCACACATACATGTACACACACACACACACACACACAGAATAAGCTTTGTTTTGCCTCCTTGTTCATCTGAAAGCAAAGCAGGGTGCACTGTTGGCAGCTCTACTGTGCCAGTCATGAAAACTCAGCTATAGGTCTTGCTCTTGCCACATCCATTCAAACCAGCAAATCAGATCTAAAATTTCAATCTCAGTATGTACCACAGGCAGTGGTTATGTGAGCATGCCTAGGAAACAGGACCATTAATTTGCATTAACTGGTTGGTTGGTTAGTTGGTTGGTTGGTTGGTTGGTTGGTTGGTTGGTTGGTTGCTCTTGGCAATCTCGGAACAGAGTCTCAGCTTGTAGTCCAGACCAGAATGGCTAGAACTCATAATCCTCCTGCCTCATCCTCCAAGTACTCCCAACACATCATAGGCATGTGTTACCACCACTCTCAGCTTCTAGGTGATCTGTCATGAACAGGTTACTTCAGATATCTAGCCACTGAAAAAAATCACACTAGTTCTCTGTACAGAAAATGGTTTCAAACCGTTAAAAAGAATGGACATCTGAGCACCTGTATGTTCGTTACTACAGCCAAGCTTCCAGACTCTCTGGTGGCTGTGTGAGGAGCGTGCATGTATACGACTGGAAATATGGATGACTTGAAACATATTCAGAGCTCTCTCTCTGTTCATGGCTCAGAGCAGGTGAGACAGCTCAGGGGGAGAGGCATCTGCAGCCAAGCCTGACATCCCAGGTAGACTCCAGGAATCCAGATGGTAGAAAGAGAACCAACCGATTCCCACCTGCTGTACTCTGACTGCCACACCCGTGCCACAGCACAGCCACACACAAACACACACAATGAACCCCTGCAAACAAACCATGCACAAAAAACTATGAGCCCACACCAACATTTCCACTTTGCTTTTCTCTTTCTGACATATATTTTTCTTGCCCAATTTGCTGTAAGAATAGAGCTTCATAAGCAAAGCTTCTCAAATTTAGATAGTCACAATGTGTATACAGTAATTTATTGTTAAGGGAACATATGTGGGGTGGCGGAGAAGGCCCCGAAGTTAAGAGCACTTGTTGCCTTTGTAGCAGTCCCATGCACAGTTCCCGGCCTGCACACTGTGGCTGATAATCGCCTGGATTCAGGGGACTCAAAACCCTCATCTGACTTCTGTGGCCACCAGGCACACAGGTGGTGCACAGAAACACACGAGCAAACAGAATAAGAGAAATGTCTTAAAATTTAATTAATTAAATTTAAGAAGGAGGAAACACACTTCATGAGATGGACTAGCTCTCAGTCTGGGCACAGGAATCTAACACTCACTTCCTCCTGACAGGGTCTGGTGAGGCCTGAGGAGTGGCCTCTCCCTGAGGCTCTTTTTGGTTGATATTCATTGACTTACATCAGGTCAGTGTTGGTGTGTGGGCACCCACATATCAGAGAGCATGTGTGGGGGTAGAAGGCAACCTTGTAAGTGCTGCTTTTCCCCTTCTTCCATGTGAGTACAGGGATCTATACTTGGTCCTTGGGCTTGGCATAATCCCTTTACCAGCTGAGTCATCTGGCTGCCCTACCCTGCCCTGTCAATGCTTGTAAATTCTCTCTTCAGCAGGGAGGAGACTTTGCTCTCATTATACTCAATGTCTGTTTTGCATAATTGACATGTGATACATGCCAGCCATCTTGGTGCCTGATCCTGATCCTGTTCCTGCTGTTTTAGCACACTGAATTACCTATCCACTTCTACAAACAAAGAAAACTCATGCTCTCTTTATGCACAATAAAGGCTGAAAAGCATTATGAAGACATAGGTCTCTACCACATAGCTACACTCTCTCCCCTCCCTTTATTTAACCTTTTACAGTATTTACCATAAAATCTGATTACTTTCTCAATCATTTCTTAAGTCAAAACTATTTAAATTTTGGGCTAAGGAGATGGCTCAGCAGCTAAGAACACTGGCTTTTCTTCTAGAGAACCCAGGTTCAATTCCCAGCAGATCAAAACCCACCTGGGAGATCACACCTGTCTGTAACTCAAGTTCCACAGGATCCAACACCTCCACACCGACAAACATGCAGTCAAAACACCAACGCACATGAAACAAAAATAAATAAATCATTAGAAAAGTATTAAAACTCTGCCTATACTTATCATTGTGTTAATTATGAGTCATAATATAATGTTTTCTTAACCTTTAATAAAAATACATATAAACTCCAGAAACATTTGAAACCAAAACAACCTATAGTTGGCGTAGATGCTGGAAAATGAAGTCACACACTGCCATCATGACCGAATTCTCTCCTAAGGTATCAGTGAGTCTAAGAACATTGCATTTAATGAACTCAAGCATGAGGATGAGTGGGCCCCAACTTGATGGCATCTGGGGATGAGACTGAATACTCAATGATGTCTTCCTAAGGACCTGTGTAGCTCATGCAGCTGACCCTCTGTATCGGCATGTCCACCCACTACAGCTTGTATGTTTTTATTACATTTAATTAATTATGTGTGTGTATGTGTAGGTCAGAGAACAACGTGCCTTTCCACTATGCACGTCACAGGGATAAAATTCCAGGCTTCAAGCTTGACATCACACTTTTGTAGTGCTCTGAACCATTTTGCCAGACATGAAATATTTTTAAAGTTATGTCCATGTTGAGCATGTATAGACTTTTCCCCCTGTCCTTGAAGAACACAATGCTGTTTACATAGCTCTTATATTGTACTAGGTATTGTAGGAACTAGCGAAGGCTTAAACTATCTGGGGTCATATGCAAACACTTAACTATTTTGTATCATAGACTTAAGCATCTTCCAGTGTTGGCATCAGAAGGGGTGTCCTGGAACCAATTGCCATGGATGTTGTACTGGCAATGATATGTCGACTTGATACAAACTAGAGTCATTTTGGAAGAGGAAACCTCAGTTGAGAAGATGCCTCCACCAGACTGTCTTATGGCCAGCCTCTGGTGCATTTTCTTGTCTGATGATTGATGTGGGAGGACCCAGCTCACTGTGGGTGGTGCCACTCCTAGACAGGTGGTCATAGGTGCTATAAGAAAGCAGGTTAAGCCAGCCACAAGGACAAATTCTGCAAGAGGCACCCTTATGATTCAGTTTCTGCCTTCAGGTTCCTGCTCTGCCATCCCACAGTGATGCAGTGTGACCTGAGAGTTGTGAGATTTAGCCTTTCCTCCCCAAGCTGCTTTTGGTCATGGTGTTTCATCACAGCAACAGAAACCCTAACCAATAGTCAAAGGACAATTGTTCCCAACTTGCTTTGTTGTGGGTTCACTGAAGGAGGAAGAGGAGGAGGAGGTAGAAGAGGCGAAGGACAACAACCACACAATGATGACTACGATGACAACAATAAGGAGAAAAAGAATATATTAAGAAACACTGATTTACAAACTTAACAAACTTTTCCTACATTTCCTTATCTGGAAATTGTTCGCATTTAAGATTCAACATCTTCAGAGAAACAAAATTTGGCTAGACGGTGACTAGGAAAAGGAAAATAAAATTGTGTTGAGTTAGATAAATTTCCTATGACACAGAGGACCACTGAAACAAAGAGTATTTCAAAAGTGATGAAAGGTGACATACTACTCAGAATTACTATGACTAAGTAGAAGACTGGGTTCTGAAAATGAACCGAGATGTAGAAATATGTACTTCACTTTTGTGAATGCCTCACTGAAGTTCAGGTGTCATCACAGTTCCCACAACACCAGTTGCATTTTAATCCTAGAGTATTGAAAGACCGTGCACAGGAGCATCTGAGGTCAACATTGTACAATTCTTACCAAATGGTGTGGTTTCAAAGCATTGTCCAGAAAACTCAATCTCTCTGAGTTTCTTGCAGGAAGCAAGCTCAGCCATGAGAGACTCACAATTCAACAGTAAATCACATTTCAGATGGAAGACATGAAGATTTGAAGAGTTCTGAATCAATTTAACTGCAAAAGATGAAATATTTTCAGAAATTAGAGAAGACCACCAATTTCTGTCAGAATTGGGCCCTCCGTCCATCAGTCCCAGCCACACTGAATAAACGGGCAGCGACACAGTGACGTGGTAACACATGGTGTTCAGTGCAATTTCTCAGTGTCTACAGCTCAGGCCATGTTGGCCTTGTGCTTAGCTTCTGGAACTGACCTGGGACAAGTTCCTGACCCTCTCTGGATTAATTTTCTGTTCTCAGAATTCAACATCAAGGCTTGCCATCAACTAGCACTGGCTGCTCTTCCAAAGTTCCTGAGTTCAATTCCCAGCAACCACATCGTGGCTCACAATTGTCTATACTGTGATCTGGTGCCCTCTTCTGCTGTGCAGGTATACATGCAGGTAGAATAATGTGTAAATAGTAAATAAATAAATCTTAAAAAACTTTACAGATAATTTTGGAGAGAAAGATGAAGAAAAACGGAGAAAATATGTGCTGTTTCAGTTACGCTGGTATGTTAAACAGTGGAAGGCAGGACTATGGCAGACCAGCCACTGCACAGTACTAGGTTAGGCTGAGGGGGTTGTTTCAGAGGGCTAGGAAGGAAGCCCATGTATCAGGGAAATCGTGCTTCCTAAAGAGGTAGGAAGAAGAGAAGGAAAGGCTCTGCTTCCCTGAGTGAGGGTTTAGAAAAGCATCAGGCTTATCATGGCGACATGGCTGTGGCTGCATAAGCAGCCTGTTGTAGCTGAGAAAACTTGCGGAAATCACTTAACATCTTTCTTTCTGCCTTAATTTCTCCAGCTGCCCAGTGGCAATAATCGCAGTACCTCAGCTCACACACTGAGTGCAAAGAGTGAGTTAATATTTGTCAAGTGCTCAGAACAGATCTTAGTATATTGTAAAAACTCAAGGTTCACAAATAAATCTCCAAGGAAGGTTAGTATTCCCACAGTTCATGCTGTGAAGCCCAGGGAAGGCTTAACTAATGATGATTTAGTGGTTTTAACAATTACTAACCAAGTAGCTTTTCCAGCTGAGACATGAGCTGGAGATCCAAGCACCATCCTTACCTACTCTGGAGAGGTCAGACTCCATGGAAGTTTGGATGGATAGGAGGTTTGGGAACTCTCCAGGAAGGACTGAAAGCACATCTGCTTTGCCGTCTAGTCTCACAGACTGTTCTTTCAGGCTGGGAAACTTGTCCAAGTTAGCAAAGAGCTGATCTGGAAAGCAGCACATAGTTCCCATCACTCAAGGTCCCCAATGGAAGTTCTCAAGTGTGCTGTGACCTTCAACCATTTTCATGCTTTCAAGATGAAGTTTCTCAGACTTCCTAACATCTAGGAAGCACATCCAGGAAGATACTGCCAGCTGCAACATCTACTGATCACAGAATGCAGGGGAAGCCCTGTGCTGGTCTCTAGATTCACAAAATAAATGAGACATCTCCCCAACTAACAGCATGGGAGCAACTGTTTTTGCATATGCAAAAGAACACAGTTGGATTCCCGCTCCCAACTCATAAAAAGGTTAAATTGGATTGACAACATATGTAAGAGCTAAAACTATAAAACTCTTAGAAGAAAACAAGTAATCTTCATGACCTTGGATTTCACAATGGATCCTTAGATATGCTATAAAAAGCAATAGCAAAAAAAAAAAAAAAAATAGACCTTGGGCCATCCTTGGTTGTTAACTTCATTACATCTAAAATTACCTAAAACCTAAATGATTGGGCACACCTGTGAGGTTTTTTCTTTTTTTCTAATTAAATAATTTGAAGTGGGAAGATCAACTTCTAACTTGGACCTTTGAGTCGGGAAGAGCCATCTTTAATCAGGACCATACTTTCTCCAGGCATCCTACGTAAGGACATAAAAAAATGAAAGTTCTCTTTCTCTCCCTCTCTCTCTCTCTCTCTCTCTCTCTGCCTGATTGCTATGCCTCTTGTTAGCAAATCTGTTCTTTCACTATCATTAGAGCCTGTTTCTTTAGGATTCTAGCATATACTGAAGACCAGCTGAGACAACCAGCCTCATAAACTGAACAACTACTGGATTCTTGGACTAGCAATTGTAGACAATAATTATTGGACTAGCTAGACCATATCATGTAAGTCATTCATATATATATATATATATATATGTATATATATATATATATATATATATATGCTCTGTAAGTTCTGTTCTTCTATAGGACCCTTGCTAGTACAGACCTTATCAAAATTAACAGTTGTTCATGCATCAAAGGACATTACAAGATGAAATGACAATCTACAGGATGGGAGAAAATGGCTTTCAAGCTACATCTCTGAATTTAGGTTTGGATAGATTTTTTTTTCAGGCTGAGACAGAACTCCAGGTCTTACAACTGGTAGACCAATGCTCTCCCAGTGAGATGCTTTCCCTGTATCATAAGGGTTTAATATCCACAGTACACAAAGAACTCCTGCAATAGAGCAACAATGATTCTGTTCTGTTTTGTTTGAGATAGTTTTACTCTACAGCCTTGGCTGCCCCAGACCCATTGTATAGCTCAAGCTGGTCTCAAAGTCAG
This sequence comes from Meriones unguiculatus, assembly GCF_030254825.1. Lineage (NCBI taxonomy): Eukaryota > Metazoa > Chordata > Mammalia > Rodentia > Muridae > Meriones > Meriones unguiculatus. Next base: position 74,079,140 of record NC_083354.1, on the reverse strand, counting down.
GACTGCCCTCTTCCCTCATGTTTGATTACTGAGAGTGCAGGTATAAACCTCCATACCTTGACAACATGTTTATATGGACAAAGATTTAAGCGCACTTTTCTCTCAGAAAGGTACACAGTCACACAAAGAGGCCCATACAGTCACTAGAGGAACGTAAATCTGAACTACAGGTGAGAATGCTCATTTACTAGAATGTGTCTAAGATAAGCAAAACAAAGGGAAAATGGGGTGCAAGATGTAGAAAAAGCGGAGGCTTGCACATTGCAGTGGGAGATACATGGGATAGCCACCATGGAACACAGTTGGGGAGTTCCTCAAAGTTTAAACACAAAAAAGATATGGTGGCTCATAGATCTAACCCCAATGACTGGGAGGCTGAGGCTGGATGATTCCTGTGAGTTCCAAGCCATTCTAGCCATAGAGAGAGACCCTGTTTCAAAAACATAAGAACTATATAGAGCAACAATTCTACTCGTGGAAATATATAAAAACCAATACAACAGAGCTCAAACAGACACTAGTAACACAAATTATACCTGCAGCATTAAAACTCAGTGTCCACGAACAGATTAATATATAAACAAAATGGCACATGCACAATTTTAAACCTACACACAAAGTAATATTATTATTATTCACTTATAAAAAGAAATGAAAGTCTAATATATGCTATGCCATGGTAAACTTTGAAAACATTATATGAAGGCAAATGAGCTACACATGGGGTTAATTATTATATGATTATACTTATATAATATATCTAGGTAGATAAGTTTGTTGGGACAGACAGTAAAACATTCTACAAAAGACTGATCGAACTATCCCTGATTTTAAGCTGTACTACAGAGTGACAATGATAAAAACTGCACGGTACTGGCATTGAAACAGACTGGTGAATCAATGGAAACGAGTTGAAGGCTGAGAAAAAAACCCAGACACTTATGGACACTTGCTTTTTGACAAAGGAACCAAAACCTTACAATGGAAAAATAATAGCATCTTCAACAAATGACACCGGTTTAACTGAATGTCTACATGTTTAAAATGTAAATACATCCATATTTATCACCTTGCAGAAAACTAAAGTCCAAGTGGATCAAGGATCTTAACATAAAGCCAGAGATACCAAATCTGTTAGAAAAAAAAAAAGTGGGGAAGAGCTTTGAACGTATTGGCACAGGAGACAGCTTCCTGAACAGAACACCAACAGCTCAAGCTCTAAGATCAATAGTCAATAAATAGGACCTCTTGAAATTGAAAAGTTTCTGTAAGGCAAAGGACACTGTCAACAGAACAAAATGGCAGCCTACAGATTGGGAAAAGATCTTCACCACTCCTATATCTGACAAAAGGCAAACATCCAAAATATATCAAGAAATTAAACACCAACAAAACAAATAATCCAATTTTTAAAATGGGTACAGAGATAAAAAGAGAATTCTCAACAGAGGAATCTCTAATGTCTGAGAAGCACTTAAAAATGTTCAACATCCTTAGTCATCCAGGAAATGCAAATCAAAACAACTCTGAGATTCCACCTTACCCTAGGCAGAATGGCTGGGATCAAAAACTCAAGTGACAGAATATGCTGGCAAGGATGTGGAGAAAGGGCACCACTCCTGCATTGTTCCTGGGAGTGTAAACTTGTACAACCACTTTGAAATTCAATCTGGCAGTTTCTCAGAAAATTGGGAATAACTCTACCTCAAGACCCTGCTGTACCATTCCTGGGCACATACCCAAAGGATGCTCTATCACAAAACAAGGATATTTGCTCAACTATGTTCATAACAGCTTTATTTGTAATAGCCAGAAACTGGAAACAACCCAGATGTCCCTCAACCAAAGAATGGATAAAGAAACTGTGGTACATTTACATAATGAAATACTACTCAGCTATTAAAAACAAGGAAATCATGAAATTTGCAGGCAAATGGTGGGAACTAGAAAAGATCATCCTGAGTGAGATAACCCAGACCCAAAAAGACACACATAGAATGTTCTTACTTATAAGCAGATATTAGGATGCAGGACATACAGGATAACCACACTATAATTCACAGATCCAAAGAAGCTAAGTGACAAGGACACAGGGGAGGATGCATGAATCTCACTGAGAAGGGGAAATAGAATAGATAGAGGAAGTGCTCAAAGAGAGGGGACAGGATAGGAGAGAGAGTTATGAGGGACATGAGATAGGGATCTGGTATGGAGAGAGAAAGAGAGGTGGAAGGAGGACAGAGGGCATGCAGGAGAAGAGAAATCATGGCCTGGGGCATCTCTGAGACAGGCTGGAGACCTACAATAGGGTAGGCTTCTGGGAGGCCTTGGGGGTGACTCTAGTGAGAAACATGGAGACTAAAGAGGCCACCCACTAACCGGACAAGACTCCAAGTAGAGGGAGGGAAACACCAACCCACCTACAAAAACTTGGACCCAGAATTTACCCTGCCTGCAAAATGTGCAGGGATAAAGATAGAGCAGAGACTGAGGTGTGTCCAACCAATGTTTGGCCACACCATGGGAGAGAGGCAACCCCTAACACTATTAAGGGTTCTCTGCCATGCTTGTAGACAGGAGCTATCATAGCTGGCTTTTGAGAGGCTCCACCCAGAAGCAGATTGAAACAGATGCTGAGGCTCACAGCCAAACATTGGGTGGAGCACAGGGAGCCTTGTGGGAGAGTGGAAGAGTAGAAGGACCTGGAGGGAACATGATCTCCACAAGAAGACCAACAGAGCCAAATAACCTGGGCACAGGGGGGCTTGAGGAGACTGAAATAACAACTAAGAACCATGCATGGAGTGGTTCAAGGCCCCTACTCGTGTGTACATGATGGACAGCTTGGGCTTCATGTGGGTCCCTTAGCAAAGGGAGCAGGGTCTGTCTCTGACAAGGACTCTCCTGTATGCTTTGTGGGGCTGCCTTGCCTGCCCTCTGTAGTAGAGAATGTGCTCAGTCCTGAAATGCCGTGATGTGCTGGGAAGAGTAGGTGGGAGGGGGCTCCCCTTTTCTAAGGGGGAGGAGAGGAGGGATATGGGGAAGAAGGAAGGAGGGTGGGAGAAGAGGAGGGAGGGGGCTGAGATTGGGATGTAAAGTGAATAAATAAATGAAGAAAGAAAGAAAGAAAGAAAGAAGGAAGGAAGGAAGGAAGGAAGGAAGAAGAAAGGAAGGAAGGAAGGAAGGAAGAAAAAAGAAAGAAAAAGAAAGAAAGAAAGAAAGAAAGAAAGAAAGAAAGAAAGAAAGAAAGAAAGAAAGAAAGAAAATGGGCTAATGAAGGGAAGAGTTACTGTTTAGGGCTGGAGAGATGGCACAGTGGTTAAGAGCCCTGTCTGCTCTTCCTGAGTTCAATTCCCAACATAAACATGGTGGATCACAACCATCTATAATGGGATCTGATGGCACCTTACAACATGCTGTTGTACATGCAGGGCACACATATACACAAAATAAATAAATGAATATTTTTTTTAAAAAAATCTAAATAAAAAAAAATAGTTTCTGTTTAATGGAATCAAGTTGCTGGATGGGAGAATTAAAAGGTCCTAAGAAAGGGTAGGGGTGATGGATGGACAAGAATGTGGATGTTATTTATGCCATTAAATCATATATTTTAAATGGCCAAAACATTATTTTGTTGTTTGTAATTTGGTGTAATAAAATTCAGGCAACCGGACAGGAGCTTAGCACAAAGGGCTGTTGAAAGACTTTACCCAGCAAGGTAAAGGAGATGCTGAGACTCATAGCCAAACTTTGGGCCCAGTGCAGGGAATATTGTGAAAAAATGGGGAGAAAGACCTGGAGGGGACAGGAGCTCCACAAAGAGAGCAACAGAACCAAAAAATCTGGGCACAGGGGTCTTTTCTGAGACTCATACTCCAACCAAAGACCATGCATGGAGATAACCTAGAACCCCTGCACAGATGTGGAGCATGGCATCTCAGTCTCCAAGTGGGTTCCATAGTAATGGGAACAGGGACTGTTTCTGACATGAGCTTAGTGGCTGGCTCTTTGATCCCCTCCCCTTTAGTGGGGAACAGCCTTACCAGGCCACAGAGGAAGACAATGCAGACAGTCCTGCTGAGACTTGATAGGCTAGGGTCAGAGGGAAGGGGAAGAGGATCTCCCCTATCAGTGTGCTTGGTGAGGGGCATGAAAGGAGATGGTGGAGGAGGGGTGGGAGTGGGAGAGGATGAGGAAAGGGGCTAGAGTGGGGATACAGTGAATAAACTGTAATTCATAAAATATTTAAAAATAAAGTGGAAATAACAGTTTAAAATAAAATATTTCTCTTTTTCGAGCAAGCCTGTGGTATTTCTCTCTCTGGCCCAAGCAGTCACTGAACATTTGATCCTCCTGCCTCTACCTTCTACATGCTGGCCTCACAGGCATGCACCACCTTGCCCAGATTGCAAAATTCTATAGCCAAACCCAGCTATTTGTGCCAGGCAAGTAATCAACACCTGAGCTTCATCTCCAGCTGGTTTACTTAAAAGTCAATCAACGTTTTTATAATGAGTGAGTTGGTACTTATTAAATTTTGATGCTGTTTCAGAGCCACGATGTGGTGCCATACCCTGCAATCCTGTAATCTAGTGCTGGGGAAATGGAGGCAGAGGATCAGGTAGATAACCAGGATAAGGCCAGTCTAGACTACAGAAGACATCATCTCAAAGCATGTCCAACCATGCAACAGGCTGATGAAAAGGAAGCTTTACTATTCATTATAAAATAAAAAAGTTAAATATTTACAGTGATATCAACACGTCAAAATATATTGAAGGAAATAAAATGACACTCACCTATAATTCAGGAATAAATGGGAAGGATGGGTGGCAATATTTTCCTAGTGTTGTCTGAGTTACTTGAAACCCATTCTAGGATTCAGGGCCATATACACTGCCCCAAACAGTGAGAGTATTCAGATCGCTTCTATCGAGGCACATTCATGGCTTGTGCCTGAGAAGTTTTACTCATCTAACACTAAGAATGAGAAACCACAGAGTCAGCCAGAATGCTTGTGAAAGCACACTCAGGGATACCTGGTAGATGGTGCATCCCCTCGAACTCAAGAGACTGCATGGCAGGCAGGGTGAGAAGCTGCTCCTGTTCTGCTGTGCTGAGCTCCAGCATGCACACAAAGCACTTGGTGACAGAGGTCTTATTCAGCTCCAGAGCCCGGCGGATGCTTTCAAGAAAGCCACTGCTGTCGGACAAGCAGAGCTCAATATTCTGTGAAGGTGAGAAAACTTCCATTAGGACCCAGTGCAGTGCTTGGTCTGCTGGCCCATGTCAGCCACTGCAACTTCCAACCTAGGGATCTTGTGTGGCTTGGGTGACAGTTTCCAGTACCCTTCCCTGATGTCTGGGGGGGCCCTGGGTCAGATATTTACATATTTACTGATGATCTCCTCATTTTCAGTAAATGTTTTCTTCCAATCTTTTATATGTTCAAATACACAGGTTTAGTCCTTATCTATAGCTGGTGGCTGCAAGTTTTCAAAATATCTCTTGAATGAATAATCTATATGAGAAGACATTTTATTTCCTTTTATGGAAACCTGTAAACTCTTCAACAGTGACAGCCGTTCTGGGTTGTCCCAAAAGTACAGGAAATGCAATATTCTCAAAGCCAGTGTTCTCCCTCGAGGGAATTGCAAAATCAATGGAGAACATGCAGAAACTGTGTTGCTTTCATAACCAATGTTTAAAGCAATATATAATAAATGTTCTGAAAGGAATGAACAGAAAGCTTCTGGAGCTTCTTGGCACAGCACCCTAACAAACTCCACCCACTTGAAAATTTCCGGGTAGAGTTTCTTGTAATTCTCATAGTCAGACATGTTCTTCAGCGACTCTTTCTCATCCACCAACTGAAGCAAATGAGACACAACTTGTGGCCCTACCCTTGATGAAGGGTGGCTAGAGACATACTATAAAAAGTTGTAGTAGGTGGTCAGAGCCTTCAAGGGCAAGTTAATTTGTCTCAAATAATGAATTCCCAGGTCTTGGTCTTCCTGTCTGTCTGAACCCAGAGTTCAGTCAGCCTCATGGCAGCAAGAAATTCTTCGAAGAGAGGACTTAAAACCCGGTAGACTGTTCTCAGCCTCTGGGCAATGAATTTGCTCATAAAGCAGGTGGGTGGTCAGGTCTTCATCTTCATCTACTCCAGCCTCTGTGAGGTCATCATTGTTGAACTCAGATCATGAAGAACAATGCGCCCTCCAGGCCAGCTGCCCACCTGAGCACACAGTGGCCTTGAGGGCTTCAGCTGCAGCTTTGTACTTTAAGGACAGGTACTTCATATAGGACTTGAAAACTGCCACATCATGAAAGGGCTGATCAGAAGGATTTTGAAACCAGTCAGAACAGAGTGCTGCCATGAAGAGAGGAGTTTTGTGAATTCCCTGTAAATCCTCATTCTGTCCAAAGTAAACCATAAACTTTTGCAGAAGTGTTATACTCAATGAGAAGACCTTCCAAAATACAGAGAATGAATGATAGAAAGGAAACTCTTTGATCTCTAGAATTGTATCCAGGTATGGACGGATGGACCTGGCCCTGTTTGTATGGACAGGGATCAATAAGCAGGTTAGTGACAAGTAGTTTTTGGTAATCAGTGTCTCTAGCACTTGGGGGAGGGAGTCCACCCCATTATAGTCATCCAACAGGAACAGAACCTGGTGTTTTAATGGCTGGATGATGCTGCTCAGGCACACTTCACTAACACAGCCTCCTGCATCTAGAAGTTGGGCACAGATGATGCTGGCCAGACCCTGATCTGGTCTGGTGGAACTAAAGGAGAGGTAGAAGACTAGCTGGAACCTGTTCAACAGGGGACAGCACCCTGATGCCCAAAGAAAAGCTATTTTCTTCAGGAAGGTTGTCTTCCCACTGCCAAGTTCCCCCTCCACACACATGACTAAGCTGAGATTGGCGAAGACCTTGGGGATCCTCAGGGCCCCTTGCACTGGCCTGCTTATGTGCTTTGAAATGATGGACACATCACAGCCAAGCAAGTGGTCAGTGCCTTGGCTAGAGCACACCTCTGGCAAATTCATGTGGCAGAAAGTGGCTTTGGTGTAGGCGCCTCGCAGCTGCTCACTCAGACTCTTTGCCTCCTGAAACCACTGGGCTTCCCTCAGAGCCAAGCATGTGGAGAGAAGGGAGGCAGAGGAAGCTGTATCTTCACATCTCTCTGATTGCTTTGCTTGTCTGCTAAGAGTAGATTAGGACTCTCCTTCACATCCCATGAACCCCCTCCATACCTTCTCATCTTTCCATAGCATCAGAATGTGGGGTACTATGTCTAACGCCTCTCATTTGACAGAGACTTGGATATCCTGGTACCCTAACTTCCCTTTAGGATCTCAGGAGACCAGCCTGCTGCACAATGCCTTTAACACTGGCTGCTTTGGATCTGGCATGAGGACTGCTGTCAGTAGTCCTGCATTCACTCTCAAGATGCCACGGGAGCACTGACTCTCTCACCCACAACTCGCTTCACCTCAGTGCTCTCCTCTAGGAGCTCCTCAGACAATTAGAAATATGCTTTCCTGTCCAATGTACAAATACACAGAATCCCATGTGCTTTCATGTTCCTACCAGCCTCGGTGGGATGAACTGGGTCCTCATGATTGCTTTCACTTGTGATTTCCTTTGAAAGGGAAATCCTTTATTAAATTAAAATTTGCATGACCGTGAGACATAATGTTATCATTGAGAACCCAATGTCTTCTAGACTTAACTCTGTTTGTGTCATGTATTCTACCAACAGAACAACATTTCCAGACCTTGCAACGTTATTTTGAAATTTGCAAATATTGTACACATATCACATCAACCCAGAGTTGATTATCTTTTCAGTTTTCACCCTTTTTTCTTCATTTCTTTTTCTGGTTTGTTTGCTGTCGGGTTTTTGTTTTGTTTTGTTTTGTTTTGTTTTTAGAGATGGGGTTTTATAGTATAATCCAGGCTGATCTTGAACTCACAGCCATCTTCTTGCCTCAGCTTCCAGAATGCTATATTGTAGACATGAGCCATGATTCCCAGATTTGTTTTTGATTTGTGGGAAGGCAATCTTAGCACACCTACCAAACAACTGGGGCATGCAGCAGTTGGTATGCCCATTGGATTCACAGTTGCGTCTTGTTGCAAAAATAGATTTCCTGATTTACTACTTGGCATTTAGTTTTGTTCACAAAGCACATTCATAGGCCAGAAATATATCTCACTTCAGAATGCTTGTGTAGCACAAAAGGGGTCTTGGTTTCAATACAAGAAACAACATCAAAAGTCAAATCAGCTCAACTTGGGTGCACAGTTAGAACCATAGCATTTTTAAGGCTGAGACAGAGATCCCAAGTTCCAGGTCAGGTTTGGCTACACAGAAAATTCAAAATCAGCCTAAGCTGAAAATTTGAAAATCTGTCTCAAGCAAAAGTCCAACCAAGGAAAATGACACATGACTTTAATGTTCAAAAGTTCTAGCAGAAAGTCAAGCCTACTGCCCTGCAGGAAAAGGGCAGATGGAATGTGTTTAATCTGCATTTTAATCAAGTTGAAGTCTAAAAGAGTCTCAAGGGTCTACTTCTTCTGGGAGAAGGGCTCACTGTTCACTGTGACTCCCCATCTATAGGTATCGTGTGACAGTTGCTTCTTAGATTCTCGTAGACTCTATCTAATTATGGTACATTTAAAGTTGACAATTTCGGCTCAACCCCACAATGATGTGTTGCTGAGTCAGAGAAGGGACGGGGCTCATTACCATGGCTTCCAGAAGTGCATGGTGGCTCTCAAGGGCTGGAATCACTTCTGCAGAGGACTTCAGGTTTTGAAGAAATAAGCAACTATGCAGAGAAGAGAAAAGTCATGAAATGGTTCCATGCAGTTAAATGTCTGCATTAGCTTTATGGAGAACATGAAGATTCAGGACCAGGAATGAGGCAGAAAGTAAACATTCTCAGTGACTCTGTCAGTCTTGCATCCTGTATAACCTTCAGTCTCTGGGTTCCAAAAACCGCATGTGGTTTGTAAAGTAATGGTGAGAATATTCGGGGAATGTGTTGGAGTGAGAACAGAGTTAGTGTGTTAGGCCCAGCAAGAGCCTAAATATAAGAAGGTATGAAGAGAACTCAGGAAACTAATCATCCATCCATGCAAAATCGCAAGAGGTGCATTCTTACCATTAGGCAATGGGGTCAACCCTGCTGGTCAGCAAGGAGTGGCACTGGGAGACAAAGACCTTAGGTTTTTAAAAGACAAAAGGTGGGAATCTCCTGGGGTTTATATCTTGGCGATTCGAAATTGGTTGAGGTGTTTAACTTTTAAAATAATCAGTTAGTTCTGGTCACCCTTATGTCCGGTCAGCCTTGTTGTAAATATCTCATCTTCAAGTCAGTTTGGAATTTCCTGCCATATGAGATAAAGCTACAGTTAAAGTAGGAAAGTGATTAACTCATCTCAGTTTCCAAACAAAGGTCATCTCACAGGCGCAGCCGGTGATTTATTCTCCATTTAGTAGGGATATCTGCTTGTTCTCTTCCTTATCTCTGCCCTCACAGATGGCTGATGTCAGGAACCTTTACATTCCTCGGCTCTCTGGAGAAGCACTAAGAGGCTTTAATTAAAATGGGCCTAAACCTTGAAAATATAAGTTATAAGGCAATTGAAAGAAACATAGGTTACAAACTTAGTCTGATTCTTTCAAGTGCCTGTCTGTGAAATCAGCTAAAATAATCTTAAAGTATAGAAAGTAGTGACACAGCACTGTGGGTGCAGAGCCAAGAGGATAACTAGGGCTCCTTGGATGCTACCTTTGCTCCAGGGTTAGAGAGAGACCCTGCTTCAAGGGAACAGGAGGGTGACATAAAGGAGAGGAGACTCCCTGTCTCCCTTTGGCCCTATGTAGAACACACAATGCACACACAAACACACATTAACTAAGTTAACAAGGTAAAAATAAATAAAAATTCACAGATTATAAAATGAGAAAACTCTATATAGTCATGAAAAAAGAACAACAAAGGACAGTAAAAAATATTCAACAAAGTGTACAATTAAGAATTTGGTTAACAATAATTTTTAATTCGTGTTAAACTGTCAGAAACAAATCTACAAGATCTGAGTGTGCCAACTACATGAAATTCACATTAAGAATAAAAACATAGATATCACACAGTTAAATAGAATTTGATGCTTGCTGCACAAACATGGAGACTGGGCTCAGATCTCCAGCACCTGTGTAACAGCAAGGGAATAGGGACAGTGTAATCTTAGTGCCATAGAAGGAGAAACAGGAAGACTATAGGGGCTCACTAGCCAGCCAGTAAGTCTCATTGGCAAGCTCCAGGTTTAGTGAGAGACCTGTCTCACAAAATAAGTTGGACAAAACTACAGACCTATTTCTGAATACACAGAGCATGTTGCTTTCAGGACAGAGAGGAATCAAGCTGGAACTGACTCAGAATTTCCTCCCTGCTGTCTCCCTGTCACAGTACTGGAAGAGGCTTTGCAGTCTGCTGGGAGAGGAAGGCCACCTGTATTCTACAACATCACCATCATGCCAGACAAGATGTGGCCAACATTGAAGAGTGGCCTGAATCTTTGGGGATAACCGATGGCTATTGAATTGGACTTGAGGCTGCTTCACAGATGCTCTAATCATGGTCAAGCTGGGTGTGGTGGTGCAGGCCTGTAAATCTCGGCACTTGGGTGTCAAAGACAGATGGATCTCTGGGTCAAAGGCCAGACTGATCTACATAGCAAAGTCAGAACAGAAAGGGCAATTCCGTGAGACAAAATGAAAGAAAACAAACCCTAAACTAAAGAAACTAAACTAAACTAAAGAACCTAAAGAAATTAAACTTAAAGAAAACAAAAACCCAAACTAACCCTGGTCAAAAGCCCATGGCCCAGAAAGTCTATAAAGGTCTTAGCAGGACAGGGTCTACTAATGCTATCTGGCTTAATGGATATCCTGTCAAAATTTCTTCTGAATATTTATGTTCATATGCAAAGAATTATGCTGCTTTGAACCTTGGCTAGGTAAGCTTCTCGCTGTAGTACATGTTGTGGTGAATTGCAATGTTAGCAGCAGAGTTTTCAGACAGTGAAGTGGGAGTTTGGGGAAATGAAAGCCTGCAGAAAGATACTTCGGGGCAGGTGCTGAGACCCATAAACTAACTTTGGGCAGAGTGCAAGGAATCTTGGGAAAGAAGAGGGAGATAGTAAGACCTGGAGAGGACAGGATCTCCACAAGGATAGCAACAGAACCAAAATATCTGGGCTAAGGGGTCTTTTCTGAGACTGATACTCCAACCAAGGACCATTCATGGAGATAACCTAGAACCCCTGCACAGATGTAGGCCATGGCAGCTAATAAGGGGACAGTCTCTGACATGAACTCAGTAGCTGGCTCTTTGACTGCCTCCAAAGGAAGGGGGAGCAGCCTTGCCAGGCCACAGAGGAGGACAATGCACCCAGTTCTGAGGAGACCAGAAAAGCTAGGGTCAAATGGAAGGGGAGGAGGATCTCCCTTAACCTTGGACGTGGAGAGGGGCATAGGAGGAGATGAGTGAGGAAGGGCAGGATTGGGAGGAGAGGAGGGAGGTGACTATAGCTGGGATACAAAGTGAATAAACTGTAATTAAGATAAAATATGAAATTTAATTAAAAAAAGAGTACTTTGGTGAAGGAGAGTTAGCTTTGGAGATGTGATATTTCAATGCCTATTGAAGATGTATCTATAGTCTCAGGCTAGATCTGGAGATGGAGGAGGCGGTATAGACCTGGAACTCAAAGCCATTGAGCTGGATGAGGTGGTCCAGGAAGTGCACTTAACAGAGACAAAGTCAGGAGAACTCAGACCCCCACTTCCCCTGCCACACATGTGGTCATAGAGGAGAAACAGCAGGGGGCTGAGCTGCAGCTCTCTGAGGAGGAAACAGGAGTGATGCCTCAGGGAAGGTGGAGCAGGTGCTTCCTGAGGCCAGTGATGGGCCCCACTGGAGTTACCAGTAATGAAGTAAAATAAGGTACAAAAGGCCAATTAGTAATTAAAGATTTATTGATTCCTTTAGTGAAAGCACTGCCAGTCCACCTTATTGTCAAGCATAACTACACCTTGCTACCTGGAACAGAGTGACCTGTCATTTCTATCTACTCACTGGATTCTGTTATAACATTTAAACATTTCTGACAATAAAGTATTACATATCAAATCAGATAATAAACAAGATAATGTCTGATCCTATAGAGACAAGGTGTCTCTGAGTTTGAGAGACAGGTCTCTCAAACTTGGTCTACAGAGTGAGTCTAAAAACAGCCATGACTACACAGAGAAACCCTGTCTCAAAAGAAACAGAGAGAGAGAACAGAAAGAGAAATAGAGATAGACTGTCTTGGAACCAAACATGGGTCCTCTGTAAAAGTGACAAGTGTTCTTAACAATCTCTTAACAAGTGTTCTTAACATCTCTCAAAGTCCTGAATCTTTATTTTACACATAAAAAACAAAACAAAACAAAACAATACAAAACAAAAAACCCCAGAGAACTGTAAGATAAAGAATAATACAGAAAGGGGTAGAATGGAAAGTAAGAATACTTTCTGACTCAACTTTACAGATATAATAAAAGATTTAATAAAATTTTAGAGCTGTTTGGAAATATATTTTCTTCAGATTTATTGAGGTATAAATTGACCAATTAAAAGTATATATTTATGTTAAGCCAACACAAGTATCAAGGTAAAATTTTATATACATATGGAATACTAAATGACTGTCAAAGCCAAGTTAATATATCCATGAGTCCTTAATGTTTCTGCAAATATGATTTTAACAATCCTAGCCCTAGGAGGCAGAGACAGACAAATCTCTGTGAGTTCCAGGTAGGCCCGGTCCACATATTCAGTTCCAGGCTATCAAAGGCTACCTAGTGAAAACCTGTCTCTAAACAACAAAATGGAAAAACAAAGGAAACCTTAAGGCCATTACAGCACATGCAAACTTTTCAAAAGCCTCTGGAATGAAAGCAGTTTTCTCTAAGCCCATTTCCCCCCTCACATTGGCAATGAATGAGAGATGACAGCAAGCATGGCCACACCAAGGCTGGTGAACATACAAAAGCCCTGCAAAGACTAAGCATCTCCTGGAAAGTCAGCTGCATCCTGTGGTGAAGTCGACTCTTGCTTCATCATGTGTGAGACTGATGCAATACTAAACCATCAGTTTCTTACCTCCATCAAATACTCCTTACATGTTCTGGCTTTTATACACTGATGTTCTTTTCCCCAGCCCATTCCTATTGACCTTGCAATGGAGTAGTCTCTGCATGAACTTGACAAAGTCTGTAATCTTTAGACAGGAGGACCATACAAGGACTGCCAAGGCACTGCTCATCATTGTTGCTAAGTTTAGTGAGGAACAGGCAGGCTTCTAGAAAATTATCAGCAGCCTACACCTTTAATAAATATGATTTCATATGATGGTTAGTTATGCCTTTATTTTTTTAACTTTTATTAATTACACTTAAATCACTTTGTATCCCCCATAAATCCCCTCCCTCCTCCCCTCTAATCCCACCTCCCCCTTTTTCACACATGCTTCTCCCCAAGTCCACTGATAGGGGCAGTCCCCCTCTCCTCCCTTCTGATCCTAGTCTATTAGGTCTCATCAGGAGTGGCTGCACTGTCATCTTCTGTGGCCTGGTAAGGCTGCTTCCTGCTCCGGGGGAGGTGATCAAAGAGCAGGTTGATCAGTTAAGACAAGATCTTGCTATGTAACACAGGCTGCTCTGAACTTCTTGATTCTCCCACTTCAGTCTCCTAAATGCTGAAAGTACAGAGGAGTACCACCTTGCTTAGCTACAGTAAAATGTTTTAGGAAATCAGATATTTAAAACTGTCAGTAGCCTTCAGCTGCATCCTTCACTTCTGAATGACAGGAGAGAATGGCAGTACCCATTTCCAGAAGATAGTCAAGCGTTTGCACTGAGGGTGTCTTTCCTTCATAGCGTTCATCACTTTCATGTCCTCTTCATCCAGGAGCCAGCTGCGCATCCCGAGCCAGATGAGGCTGGGCAGTCTCATCACACACTGGCTCAGAGCCTTGACAGTGGTGGCTTGAACTTGGATGCATTCTGAGAGATTCCTGCTGATGTTCAGCTCTTGCAGGTTTGGCAGGTTGTCGAGGACTTCAAAGAATTGTCTGTATCCTTCCTCTGTAATATTATGATTTACTGAAAGATTTAAGTTCTCAAGTTTCTGGAAGCCTCCACTGGTTGCTACCTTGGCTAGAAAACAAAACATTTATGAAATGAGACTCCTGAGGCTGTCAATAATGGTGACAAGTTATTGGTACTACTCCCAACCATGACAATGAAAGTAGGAAATGGTCAACATGATGTTTTAGAGGTCATTCTTTGAAAGCACCAAACAGCTGCCTGGCCAATAGGGAATGACCTTGCCAAACTGCAAAGGGGAAACAGAAACCAGGAGGAAGTGCCAAGACATGTAAAAAAGAAAGAAACAAACAAACAAAAACACTGATCTACCAAAAAGATCTTACAACTCTACATGTGCTTTGCACTTAGCTTGAAGATATAAAAGAAAACTAGAGCCATAAGGAAGGTAGACAGGTGGCAGAGATCAATAGATTGAATGACTGACTGATTGATGGAATGACTGATTGACTTTTGTGGTGCTTGGGCATGACCTCAGGGCTTCACACAATCTAAATGAGTATTGCTGAGTACATCTCCAGTTTCACACCTGGAGATTTAAACACACCCTCTGGAAGTAATTATGGTGTAAATAATGGAATCTATCTCACATGGAATCATGCCCTTAGCTCCTCTTTTAAGGGTTAATCATGTGGGGCAGGTCAGGGACCTGGCTAGGAGACCACCTTTAGGAAGATGGGTTCACCTTAAGATAATGTGTTTTTCTTCTTAGAATTTTTGAGCCCTAGTGCAGTATCCATGAGCCAAGTATGATCTATCTGGCTTCTGAGGTGCATCTCAGAAAGGTAAACCATTTCTTTTTCCTCTCATGTTTTTCTTTCAGATGTTGGTCAATCTGAAAGATGTTCCTCAACTCCTCAACTAAAGTGGTGCAGGATATTTGATCCCATTATGAACCCCATAATTGTGTACTGTAAAACCCTGTTTCTTATCTTGTTTGTTTGAGCTGAGAGTAGCAGGCCTGATCCCCACCCCCCAAAAGTTACCATTGGGCATAACAAGCCCTATCACACACCTTTCGTCCAATATTTTTTTATTGTGAACAGGTGATTATGGTGTGGTTTACACAGCCCTAACACACACCCTTAATTCAAGAGCTTTCTGTACACCAAATTTAATAAAGTTAACCTTAGATCAAGAGGCAGAGCAATAAACAAGCTCATAGTGATTAAAGAATAGGAGGGACTTTGAATTGAGGGGTATTTAAGACACTGTGGAGACATAGAAAAGAGCTATTACCTCAAGCTCTGGCTTTAGCTTGGGCTTCAGCTCCTCAGCTCCATGGCTTTGGGGCTTTGAACTAGCAAGCCCTCAGCCTTGGGATTTTTGGCCTTTGCTTCCTGAGCTGCCACTTGAGCTAGTAAACCTTTTGGGTTTTTTCCATCCAGACCTGAGCTGAGAAGGAATGTCAGCTGGGTCCTTTCTCTGCCTCTCTGAGCTAGTAGGTTTTCATCCTGGCATCTGGCTCCTGAGTCTTTATTGGTAAAATTTATTGGTAAAAAATTGTTTATAACAACAGTTGTCAGGGACCACCTGTGGAAACTCACCAACTTTCCTCAACTTGCCCGTTCCCTTACCTGCGGTAAACATACTGCTTGGAGATGTCAGGGAACACCTGTTGAAACTCACCAACTTGCCTCAACTTGCCCGTTCCCTTACCTGCGGTAAACATACTGCTTGGCAGCAGCAGAGATGTGCTCACAGAACCGTGGCTTATCACAAGATGTTTCAGGCCCCTGGCCGAGAAGAATCTGTAACTTTTCACCCACCCTACTTCCTCATCCTAAACCCTTTATAAAAGCTTATTTTGCTCAGTAAAGTTAGTCCTTGACAAGCACCTGTTTGCTTGGACTCGTCTTTTCTCTCTTCCATCATTTCACAGGATCAGATCCTCTTCTATCCCCCGAATAACAAGCTCCGCTGGCCAGGGCAAACAGTAAAGCTTCCGATTTTATTACCCATGAGAATCATGAGAGTACCCAAACTACAAGGGATTGACAATATTTACTAGGGACAGAATGTCAACCAACTTCTGTTGAAGGTAAAAGCTACCACAACACCATGGAGACTTTTGCTCCTGTTTCTTTGTTTGTGATCAGTCTCCTGTGACCCAACCTGGCCTTGAACTTGCTATTTAGACAAGGAACCCTTGAACCTCCTCAAGTGTAGACTTACAAGCATTACCACATCTAAGCAAAAAACATGGTTTAATCAATATTTGTAAGGTATCTCAGAAATTCCATCCCCAAAAATACCCAACATGTATATTTGATGAGAATGCTCTTAGAAGCACTTCACAGTAACCAGCTACTAGAAACAACTCAAGTGCCCATTGAATAGACACACAGAGGGCACACGTGGTCAAATAATGAACAGATGCATAGCAGTGAAATCAAGGCACTATGGTCATATGTATTATTCTGAAATAAGGTACAAACACAATTTTTGGTGAAAAAAGACAAAGCATTGCTTATCGTGTAGAATTCCCTTATATGAAAAGTCTAGCTGTAAATAAAGCTATGGTGAGAGAGAGCAGTGCAGTGGTCATTTGTGTATGGAAGTGGAGGGCGCTGTTCGAGAATGGATACAACTTGGGCTTTCGGGCACTGGGGAAGCTCTGTGCCTTAACCTGGTTCATTGCCACACTGATTTGATGGCAAATGTTTCAGTAACATGTGCAGGAAAACGAATGCAGCTCTATATTTCAACTTGCTACAACTTGTTTACATATTGCCAGTATCCAGTTGACTAAAAGGGGATACGGCCAGGTATCTGAAGCAACAAGTGTGGAGACATAGATTTTACCGGGGTGTGGTCCAGTAGAGGAACACTGCTCTGGTGTATGTGAAGTACTGAGTTCAATCCCCAGCACTGGGAATACAAACCACAGCCTGAACACTTCTCTACCTACCCTCCCTTACCCCTTTACCGTGACCACCTCTAAAGAAAAAAAAAAAGGGAGAGCACTGAACTTCCCACTTAGACCAAGATAAATCTAAATTTTCAAAAGGGCATGAGAAGCAGCAGCATGATAGTGCAAATGAGGAATGCTTTGGAAGCCTTTCTCAGGTCTAGACATTTACAGCAGGTAGCTCCAGGGGCACCACTGCTTACACACAGGGTGAAACCTTTTCTCTGAGGGAAGCTCACCAATTTCCATCACATTGTTGTCATCCAAGGTGTGGTGAAAGGCAAGAACTCAGAGACTCTGAAGCTGCAGACACTGCTGGACAATCAGTCTGGCCACTTGGTGAATCCCGTCCCCAGTGGGAAGAAGCAGTTCCTCCAGGTTCCTGAGAGAACCCAGAGCCAGTGCTATGGGAGACACAGCAAGCCATCCTCTGTAGTTGTTCCATTATGAGCAGCTGTGACCTAGTCATTCTGCACTCTAGGAGGCCCCACCTAACAGAGGCCCTCCTCATCACTGCCCTCTCAAAGAAGAAGAGTAAAGGGTTCAGTGTTCCAAGATATTTGATCACACTGTGAACCCCGAGCTTGTGTTGTTTATCAAAATATCCTGTTTCTAGTTGTGGTGGGGCTCATCCTTAGTAAACGCCTTTAATCCAAGAATTTGCCTGAACAGGATTAAATAAATCAACAAAAGTTCAAGAGGTGGAGCAAGCAACCAGTTGATAGGGAGTGAATGTAGAAAAAAATAGTAAGAAAAGGCAGAAGGATGGATAAAGAAACACATGGGAAGTAGAAGAGTAAGATACTGAGTTTTGAGGGGTTTTAGAGATGGTATTGGGAAAGAGAGTTTCCCTTTGTCACATAGATTGAGGAGGAAGGTCACATAAATGCTTTCTCTGCCTCTCTCAAACAGCAGCCTTTTTAAATTTTTTGCCCAAGCATCTTGCTCCTGCATCTTTATTGGTGAAATTGAGTGATTGAAATTTGTACATATATATATATATATAGTGCTTCAACACATGGCACAACCACATGGACAGGGAAATTATGCCAGTGCACAGTGCAGACAAACTGAGAAGCTGTAAGATTTGTTAAGTCACCTGGAAGTTCTCCAAGAAAGAGTTAAGATGGGAAATACCATAATACAAGGTGGTAGATCCCTGCATAATCCTGCATTAGATAGCTTTAAAACAGCAGCAGTAAATGAAAAGATAAACGACTTGACTGAGATTGACATAATTCAGATTATAGTTACACCAGCCTAGCAATTAATATTTTATCCTTAATAGCCATAGTAGAATTTTGTACCCTCTCAAAGAAAAAAAAGAAAACTTAGAGATATAGGGAAAATAAAAATATCAAAAGTGGACTGATAGGATACAAGCCTTAGAAGAAAAATTAGAAATACTTATAAATAAAAATGAGAACAACACTCAGACAAAGTCAGAGACATTTAGATAAGAACTTACTGTGCCACCGCATGATGAAACTGAAGAGGGGCAGCTTAAGGTTATTAGAAAACCAACCTTAGATTATACAGCAACTATACAAAAGATGATAGATACCCCTAATGTTCTGAGGAAGTTAAATGGAATCTTATAAGCATATTAAATTTGAGATTTAAAGAAGTAATCATTTTATTTGGTATGCATTCACCCTATGTGAAGTAAATATTTAAACTTATTGGCAACTTAGAACAGGATTATCCTTTGTCTGGAAAGATTTGGCAACAGCAATATTGGAAGCTAGTTCTCAGTTACAATGGCAAACATGGTAGAAAGAGGAAGCTAGGACTATAGAACAATGGTATGAGACTAGAAGTATTAATATTTCCCAGGATCCATTGCTAGGTAAAGGTCAATATGATGAGTTACAAAGGTAGCTGGAATATGATAATCACACCATGACACTTTGTTGCTTAGCAGCTTTAAATGTTTGGTACAAAGTTGAAGAATCAGGAAAGAGGTTGGAGTCATTTACTAAAATCTACAAAGACCAAAATATGTCTATATTGACCCTTTTGCAAAGATTGACTTCAGCTGTGAATAAAATAGTATCAGATTCACAAGTCAGACAAATTTTGATTGAATTTTTGGCTTTTGAAATGCTAATTCAGAGACAGGTGGTGTTGATACATGTCTCTAATCCTAGCAATCAGGAGGCTGAGGCAGGTGGATCTGTGAGTTTGAAGCCAGCCTGATCTGCAGAGTGAGTTCCAGATAGCCATGGCTACCCAGAGAAATCCTTTCTCAAAAAAACCAAAACAGAAAAAATGCTAATTCAGAATGCAAAAGTGTGAGCAGTCCTTTTAAGCAGGATTGGCACCAATAGATGAATGGACCAGAAATATGGCTGATATTGGATTTCATGTTTATAATGCTGCTCTGATATCAGAAGTAATTTCTAACAGTCTTAAGAACAATCAAAATGTGAGATGTTTTAATTGTGGTAAGCCAGGTCATTTTTAAAGGGATAATAGACAAAGCATTCTTAGAAAGTATGGGGGTGTTTTTCCCCTGGAAATTATTGAAAAGGAAGGCTCTCAGCTTTGTGGAGTATGCAAAAGGTGTGGCAAAGGATGGCACCGGACTAATGAATGAAGATCAACAAGTGAGGAAGGGGAATGGGAGAGGTGAGACTGAATATCACTATGGTGTCCTCCAAAGGACCAGCATGGTTGATGCATGACCCATACTTTGGTGGATCATGCACAGCCACCCAACACAGACTTGAAATAAGTCAATGAATGTAAACAATAAAGGCCCAGGGAAAGGCCACTCCTCAGGCCTCATAAGACCCAGTCAGGAGGAGGCAAGTATTCAGATTTCTGTGCTGAGTCTGAGATCTAGTCTCATCAAACAATGAGCATTTATGGGAAACACTCTTAAAAAAAGCAAGACAATGCCAATATAGGATAGAGAGCTTTATCTTCACAGTTCTTCTCAGATTTATTGTGCATAAGGAGAGCCTGAGTTTCTCCTTGATCCCTTTTGTTTCTTTTAGGTAGAGATAACAACTCTGTGTGTGTGAATGTGTGTATGTGTACGCATGTATGTACATGTGTGCTTTGTGGGGAGATTGGATAGATGAGTCATTGTGCTAAAGTATGGGCACATTCCACAACCACAGGCTGAATTTTTAAACATTGTGTCTGTACCAAACACATACAGACTCTTCTCCCTCTTCAATATTCCCAGAAGAACACAGCATAACATTTGTTTGCAGGGCGATAGGTGTTGTAGGCAATGGAGAGATGGGTTAAAGTACATGGAGGATGTGTGGAGTCATGGGCAAACATGGCACCATTTTGTATCATAGAGGATCTTCTAGTGTTTACAGCAGCAGCAGGCTTTAGACCCAACTGCCATGGGTGTCAAGGAACAACTATACACAACTTGCTTGGTTATGGGTTCACTCTAGGAGGAGGGAGAGGAGAAGAAGATGAAAAAAAATTAAGAAATGTTGTTTTACAAACTTACCAAACTTTCTTGATGTTTCCTTATCTGGAAAGTGTTGGTTGTTAAGATTCAGTAGCTTCAGAGAAACAAAATTTGGCAAGACGGTGACTAGGAAAGAAAAAATAAATTTTAGTTAGGTCAGACATGTTTCCTATGAAAAAGAAGAGTACTGTTGAAATAAAGAGTATTTCAAATGTGATGAAAGGTGATATAATGTTCAGGTTGAATTACTATGCCTAAGTAGAAGATGAAAATGAAAGATTTAAATTGTAGACAGATGTGTTTCACTTTTGTGAAAGCGTCACTGAAGATCAAGTGTCGTCACAGTTCCCACGATACCAGTTGCATTTTAATCCTAGAGTACTGAATGACTGTGTACAGGAGCATCTAAAGTCAAAGTTGTCCAGTTCTTACCAAATGAAGTGGTTTCAAAGCATCGTACAGAAAACTCAATCTCTCTGATTTTCTTGCAGGAAGCAAGCACAGCCATGAGAGACTCACAATTCAACAGGAAATTACATTTCAGATGGAAGACATGAAGATTTGGAGAGTTCTGAATCATTTTAACTGCAAAAGATGAAATATTTTCAGAAATTAGAGACGGCCACGAATTTCTATCAGAATTGGACCCTCAACATCAGTTCCAGCCACACTGATTTAACAGGCTGTGACTCGGGGGCCCAGTGCCTCTGTGACAAAGTGGCACAGTATTTAGAAGTCAGACTACATTCATTGGGGTTATGCTCAGTTTCTGCAACTGACTAGTGAGCAGATGACCCGGGGCAAGTTCTTGACCCCCTCTGGAAACAGTGAACTGAAAAAGAAAACTATTTCTGTTCAGTATATTTCACCCCGAGTGTCAGCATCCTGATGTCTCCATGTTTGCACCCTTTACTGACACAATAGGAATTCTGTACAAAGTAATATAAAAAAAGAGAACAACTCTGAAACACAACTTTAAAAACATGTAAACATATTTATTTTGTCTGTGTGTATGTGGTGTGTGGAGATCATCCATGTGCCAAGCACATGTTGGGAGGTCAGGGGAAAACTGGGAGAACTCGATGTTTCCTTTCACCACACAGATCTATGGGACTGAAGCCAACAGGACTGACTTAAGCACATTTACCTTCAACTTTGAAAATGTTTTGTTTGCTTGCTCTTGTTTCTTTTCAGAAGGGGTCTCATATTGTATCTCCGACTAGCATGGAAATAACTACATTTACAGAGAGAGGCTGACTTTGATGTGATAGTCTTCCTGTCTAACACCTCCAAATGCTGGGACTATAGGCAGGAGCCTCCATACTCTAGTGACTTTTTGACATGCAAATCTGCCATGTCAGTTTCTAGCTTACATCTCCTTAGTGTTCAGTGCTTTAAAAATTAAGGATCACCACAGTAGAGGACAATGCAGCCACTTTTGATGTGAACTGATAGACTAAGATCAGAAAAGAGAGGAGAACCTTCCCTATTAGTGGACTTGGGGAGTGGCATGCATGCAGAAAGGGGAGGCTGGGTGGGATCGGGAGGGGAGTAGGGAGGGGCTTATGGGGGGATACAAAATAAATAAAGTGTAATTAATTAAAAAAAAGTCAACTGAAAAAAAATTAAGGATCTGATGTTGCTTTTGTCATTTTGCTAAATGGCATGTTCTAGAAAAATGGCTGCACAGTTGTCTGTCAACAGGAGGCTGGGATGAAGAGAAATGGAGAAAAGGTTCTAACTGCTTCTTGGCTATTCAAGCCAACTCAAAAGCCATGTACTCCCTTTGTAAACTTTGTGTACATTGTAAACCCACAAGGCCCCAGGCCTACAAGCAATAAAATTGTCTCAATCCCTGATCTTGTCCCGACAATCAGGCCACAGAATCCCTCCACTCCTAGACCTCCCTGGAAAGCTCTGCCCCTCCAACCGCACACCATGCAACCCTACATAAACTCTGTGTTCCACCCAATTCTCTGCTGCTTCTTGCTTGAGAAGAAGCAACCACCTCCCCCAACTCTTCCCTCCCAATAAATCTCTTGTGCGAGATTTGTTACGTGGTGTGGCTTGGTGGTATTCCTTGGCTCTGGACTGCCAGGATATCTTCTGGAGCACACCGAAACCCTGTTGACTGAGCAGAATGTTTGCTGGGGAAACCTCCCCTGCAGAAGCAGAGCTATTACACTTGCACTGGGGAAACTCTCCAGGCAGTTGGAGCAGAATTCCTGTAGGGGAAGCCTTTCACTTCAGAGCTGCAACACCTGCACTGCTCCCAGTCAGATTCCTTCGCCCTCAGTAGACAGATCTGCACTTGCCACTCAGACAGCAAAAGAAGAGGACTCCACACACTGCTTTGCAGAGGAAGTGTTAGGAGTGTAAAGCTCAGGCTATGCAGTCAAACCTTCTGTTTGGAGACACATTTCCTTTGCCCTGAGCCATCCCTGACCTCATTTCCCTAGCTGACAATCAGCAATAATCATCATACCTTCTCTTACACAGGGGCTGTGAAGACTGAGTCAGCGGTTATGAAGGGCTGAGAACAGTTCCCCACATGTTAGACTTGGGTAACAAATAAATCTCTGCTCTCTTAAGGAGGAAGAGCACTGTTCCCACACCTTCCCATGTGGGAACAATTCACACTGTGAAGCCCAGGGAAAGTTTAAGTAATGATGGTTCTACCAATTACTAGCCAAGTAGCTTTTCCAGCTGAGACATGAGCTGGAGATCCAAGCACCATCCTTACCTAGTCTGGAGAGGTCAGACTCCGTGGAAGTTTGGATGGATAACTTCTCCATGTGGTGGAGGTTTGGGAACTCTCTAGGAAGGACTGAAAGCACATCTGCTTTGCCATCTAGTCTCACAGACAGTTCTTTCAGTCCCAGGAACTTGTCCAAGTCAGCAAAGAGTTGATCTGGAAAGCAGCACATAGTTCCCATCACTCAAGTTCCCCAGTGGAAGTTCTAAACTACGCTGTCATCTTTAGCCATTTTCATGCTTTCAGAATGAAATTTCTCAGACTTCCTAACATCTGCGTAGGAAGCACAGCCATGAAGATACTGCCATCTGATGATTATAGACTATAGGAGAAGCTCTGTGCTGGTCTCTAGACTCACAAAATATATAAAATTTTCCCCAACCAAAAAAAAGCATGGGAAACAACTGGTTTTGCACATGCAAAAGATTATAGTTTAATTCTTAACTCCAACTTACATAAAAATGTAACTCAGAACCTCTCCACCAACCTGATCCTGTGCATCCTCTACCAAAGTCTGTCCAGGTAACTCTCCAACCATCCTCTCTCATCCATCCCCAAACCGCCTAGATCTAGTTTGGATCCCACATCCAGTACCTAGGCCTAGTCCAGCCACCTCTGCTGAGTCACTGCCAAACTGTAGAATTCTTTTAAAATCCACCCTGCCTTCCTTTCCACCCCCAACCTTCAGACACATCCTACACAATCTTCTCCAGGGTCTAGCTGGGTGAGTTTTCTTGATGCACCCCACCTCCCACCTTCCCCAACCCCCACAAGCTTGGACTAAAATGCACATCTTGCATATCAGCTCAGGCTCCAGTGTCCACTTGAGCCATATCCAACTTGTAGGTCCAATCCAACCCTCACAATCATAAAACTGATTAAATGACAAAGAAAATCCAGGATTTGAAAATAAAATTCGATAAATATAGAAACACTGAGTAAGACTCAAGATAAACATATATAAAATTGAAAAACCCAATAACTGAACTAAAAAACTCAAAGGACAGACTTACAAGTATAATGAATCAAGCTGTTGATTCAGTATGAGGAGTGACTTGAAGATAAAGTACATAAAATTAGCAAAGAATATGGGGGGAAACACAGCAAAGAAACATACAGGAAATGTGGGACACCAAGAAAAGAGCAAACTTTCGAATTTGAGAAATAGATGAGGGAGAAAAAGCCCAGGTCAATGACATAGACCAGCTCTCCAACAACATCATAGAAGAAAACTTGCCCAGATTAAGAAAAGACATACCCATACAGAAGATACAGGAAGCACAGGGAACACCAAATAGAAAAAGCCTGAAAAGAAACTCTTCATGGCATATTTTTTTTTAATTTCAATAATTTAATTAATAACTACACAATAATGCTGATGTCTTTTTTTAATATTTCAACTATTGTTGTTTCTTTTCTTTTTATTTATTAAAATTTATTTACTTTGCATCCCAGCTATAGCCCCTCCTTTATCCCCTCCCAATCTAACCATCCCTCCCTCTTCTCCTTCCATGCCCATCTCCCAGCCCACTGATAGGGGAGGTCCTCCTTCCCTTCCATCTGACCCTAGCCTATCAGGTCTCATCAGGACTGGCTGCATTGTCTTCCTCTGTGGCCTGGCAAGGCTGCACCCTCTCAGGAGAAGGTGATCAGAGAGCCAGCCACTGAGTTCATGTCAGAGACAGTCCCTTTTCTCTTTACTAGGGAACCCACTTGGAGATTGAGCTGCCATAGGCTACATCTGTGCAGAGGTTCTAGGTTATCTCCATAAGTGGTCCTTGGTTGGAGTATTAGTCTCAGAAAAGACCCCTGTGTTCAGAATTTATGGTTCTATTGCTGTCTTGTGGAGCTCCTGACTTCTCCAGGTCTTCCTCGCCCTTCTTTAATAAGATTCCCTGCACTCTGCTTCATGGCATACTTTAATGAAAACATTAAGTATACAAAAAATTTGAAAACATCAGGAGAAGAAACACAGGTCACACATACAGGAACACCCATCAGAACAACAGCTGATTTCTCAATGGAAACACTGAATGCCAGAAAAGTCTGTGTCACTGCATATCAAATCCTAAAAAACCACAACAGACAATCTAGATTAATACTGATAGTAAAACTATCTACCATACTTGATTGAGGGGAAAATTCTATGATATAAATAGCCTATGAAAACTATATCCAAAAAACTAGCCTAAAGAAATTAAGGGAGACATTATTTCAGACTGAAGAGAGGGGTGAACTGAGCTAAGAGATGAAGAAATTTGAAGGTATGATTACTAAAGTACAAAGTAGCACTGAGAGCACAAACAACACCAGAAATCAACAACACATCACTACAACCAACATATGCACTTCAATAATACCTTCAAATATTAATGGTCCCAATTCTCCAATCAAATGATTCAGGCTGGCTGAATGAATCAAGAAATAAAATCATGTCAGGCAGTAGTAGCACAACCTTTAATTCCAGCACTGAGGAGGCAGAGGCAGATGGATCTCTGTGAATGAGGCTAGCCTGTTCTACAGAGCAGGTTCCAAGATAACCAAGGCCAAACAAAGAAACCCTGTCTCTAGAAACATAATAATAATAATAATAATAATATATTCATCTATCTGTTGTCTATGAGCAACTATCTTAGATTTAAAGATAGGCACTTACTAACTCCCCCTTCTCTCTTATGATTCCCTGCACTCTGCCCAAGGTTTGGTTATGAGTCTCAGCATCTGCTTTGAAACACTGCTAGGTAGAGTCTTTCAGAGGCCCTCTGTGGTAGGCTCCTGTCCTGTTTCTTGTTTTCTCCTACATCCAATGTCCATCCCATTTGTCTTTCTAAGTAAGGATTCACCAACTTACCCTGGGTCCTCTTTCTTGTTTATCTTCTTTAGGTGTATAGATTTCAGTATGTTTATCCTATCTTATAGGTCTATATAAGTGAGTATATACCATGTGTGTCCTTCTGCTTTTGGGATACCTCACTTAGGATGGTCATTTCTGGTCCCACCATTTGCCTGCAAATTTCATGATTTCCTCATTTTTAATTGTTGAGTAGTATTCCATTGTGTAAAAGTACCACAATTTCTGTATCCATTCCTCAACTGAGGGACATCTAGGTTGTTTCCAGGTTCTGGCTCTTACAAATAAAGCTGCTACAAACATGGTTGAGCAAATGTCCTTGTTTTGTACTTGAGCATCTTTTGGATATATGCCTAGGAGTGGTATAGCTGGATCTTGAGGAATCACTATTCCTAATTGTCTGAGAGGGCAGGAGCTCCACAAGGACCAAATATATCAGGGGACAGGGGTCTTTTATGAGACTATTTCTCCAGCCAAGAACCATGTATGGAAATAGCCTAGAACCCCTCCTCAGATATAGCCCAAGGTAGCTCAGTATCCAAATGTGTAGCCTAGTAAGGGGAAGAGGAACTATTTCTGACATGAACTCAATGGCTGGCTTTTCATTCCCCCCCCCCCCGAAGGGAGGAGCAGACTTGCTAGGTCACAGAAGAGGACACTGCAGCCATTCCTGAAGAGACCTAATAAGCTAGGGGCAGATGGAAGGGGATTAGGTCCTCCCCTATCAGTGCCCTATCAGTGGACTTGGAAAGGGGCAGGGAGAAGATGAGGAAGGGACGGCAGGATTGGGAGGGAATGAGGGATGGGGCTACAGCTGGGATACAAAGTAAATAACCTGTGATTAATATAAAAATAAAAATTATTATTAAAAAAGAAAAAAGCTTCTATGAATATTAAAAAAATAAAGATAGGCACTTATATAGAGTAAAGGATACACAAAATACTCCAATTAAGTGACACTAAAAGTCAAGAAGCATTGTTATGCTAATATCTGAAAATATACTTTAAAGAAAAATGATGTAGAGGAAATGAGGAAAAATACTTCACTCTAATCAGAAAACAGCTAACCAAATCACATTATTATTGTAAACATATATGCGCCAAATTCTGATGCATCCAATTGTATAAAAAGTGTACTACTGGAATTAGAGACACACACTAACACCAACGCATTGGAATTAGCTGATTTCAATACCCTTGTTTCGCCAATAGAATAAAAAATAAGCATAGAAACATCAACTTTACATGACATCATCTATGAAATGAACTTAACAGATGCCTATAGAATATTTCACCCAAACACCAAAGAACATACAGTCTACTAAGCTACACATACAAGCTTCTCTAAAATAGATCATATTCTGGGACACAAAACAAATCTGTACAAATTCTGAAAGATTTAAATAACTCAATGTATCCAGTATGGTCATAATATAATATATAAAACTTAAAATCAACACATCTCTAGCAAATACACATACTATGGAGATTAAACACATTACTGAATGATGAATGGGTCAAAGAGAAAATCAAGACAGAAATGAAAGAGATTAACTATAACTAAATAAATACAACACAACACAAAAACCTGGAGACACATTAAAAATAATCCTACATGACAATTTTATAGCTCTAAGTACTACATTAAAAAAAAAACAGATAAAGTACAGATCAATGACTTAATGGTACAACTCAAACATTTGGAAAAATGAAACGAAACCAAACCCAGATCCAGTTAATGGCAAGAAATAGTAAAATTCAAAGTGGAAATTAATGAACTAAAATAAAACAACACCAGGAATCAACAAATAAGAATTGTGGCTTTTTTGAGAAAATAAACAAGATTGACAGGCCCTTGGCCCAACTAAACAAGTGAGGCAATCCAAACCTAGAAAGACAACTGTCACCTGAGGTTCCTGGCTCAAAATCTCAGATATGAGTACATAATCTGGAGTAGCAGCATAAAACAGGGGGGAAAGGCCATTGTGAGGAGAGCAATAGAGAGAGAAATAGCAACAGAGGGGAAATCGCAGGGTTCAAGCAATGTAAAAGAGTAAATACGAAAAACAGGGGACTTTAAACACAGAGGAGAGGAAGGAGACAAATAGAGAAGGAGGATGGAGGGACTATTAACTACTATATCTACTTAAATATACCTATGATACATTTAAGTAATATATAAATCTATACATACATATATAAATATCATACAAATATACATAATTTAAATGAAAATTTCTCATCTGTGCTGACAATGCTCCACCCAAAATCCCTAGGTTATGTAACAAAAATCCTGACACCAGGCATGAGAAGCCCTCTTTTTGTGTTGTCAGTCAGGATTGTCTAAGAAGCTCCCAAAACATTAAAGACTATTTCTGATGGCATTGTTTGCCTTCCAGAGGTGGAAGATATATCTCTATTGCTGAAGAGACCATGCACTTCAGGCACAGGACCTTAAGATGTGAGCTGGAACTGACCTGAGAGCCTCCTCCCTGAGGACTAGCTCTTCTTGTACCCGAAGGCAGCATGCAAGCTTCCAATGGAGGGAAGCAACCAATTCTTCACAGCTATGATATCTATGAACCACAGCAATGACCAGCGTGACACAATACCTCTAACAGTGTAATGGTGGCGTTTATACCTTAATGGTAACCAACCATCTCTAATTGGACATAAGTTCCACTCAACAAGAGGGAAGATATGACTGGTACTGGAAACCTAGCCAAGTTCTCAGGGCTTGCAAAGCTTGGATGTTGAAGAACAACCTCCACTGTACTAAACTACTGTACTAAACCATCATAATCCCTAACTACATTCTCCATATCTGTCCTTGTGCCCACAGACTATCCCTACCCTCATCAAAGAAACTTCTCTTTGCAACAGAGGAAGACTATTACAGAAAACCAAAACTGATCAAAATTAAGAATTGTGATGCCTAGTCCCAACTTACACATCTACAACATGATGGTTGGCCTAAGGCTCAGAGATCACTGTGGGGAAAAGGATAGGAAAGATTCTAAGAGCCAGAGGAATGCCAAGATTTACTGAGGTTCTGTATTCTGGAAATGTCAGAGAATCTACACCCATGAAGTCTCACTAAGAAGGTTTCCTAAACATGACCTGAACAAGATTCACACCAATGGACATGCTAACGTGGACAGGCTGACGCTCACGAAGCCTCAGCCAGAAGGAAGAACGTCAGGCAACTAAGGACTGCTGAGATTGGGATTAATACTCTTCCCAGGGAAGAGCACACCAAATGGTTATACAATGACAAATGGTCATCACTCTGTGTGTGTGTGACATCATATGGACTGATATGGATGCAAATATATATACATATGTGTGTGTGTGTGCAACATTGTATGGACTGACCAGGTTGCATATGTGTGTATGTGTGTGTGTGAGTGTGTGTGTGTGTGTGTGTGTGTGTGTGTATGTGTGTATAATACATCTAAAGAAAAAGGTCATAAATTCGATTGAGAGCAAGGGGAGTTCATCAAAGAGGTTGAAGCAAAGAAGCGGAAGGGAGAAAAATATAATTGTTTTACACACACATATGTGTGTATACATATATTCCCAAATATATAAATACACCTGATTGATTTGTCCAATGTTACTTGTGTCTGTGTGTGTATGTGTGTGTGTGTGTGTGTGTGTGTGTGTGTGTGTTTCTGCCTTCTGTTCAATAAAAGAGCATTTAGTTAATGCCAAGGTATTCATTCCACTACTGTAAACTTAGGGTAATAGTTACCTGCTGGTTGTTTTCTTAGTTCAAAGGCATATTTTTTCTTTTGTGTTCTATGTCATAGTTAAGGTCCATTTTCAAATCTAAGGTCTAAAAGATTACCTGTTATGGTTTCATTCTTGAACTATCATTGATCTACTTTGAGCTATATTTTTATCCTATATCTCTTATCTTTAATTTTTAAATTGTTTTGAGATTAAAATAAAATTACATTATTTCTCACTTTCCATTTTTTTTACACTCCCTTCCATCTATCCCTCCATCTACATTTTTCTCATTTCTCTTATTTTGAGACAGAATCTCAAGTTCCCAGTCTGACCTTAAATTTAGTATGTAGCCGAAGCTGCCCATGAATTTCTTCTGCCACCACCTACCATGTATTGAGAATACAAACATGAACAACCTTGCTCAGTTTGCACAGTGCTGGGAATTCAACCCAAGATCTTATGAATGTTTATGTTATAGAATGCATGTTTATGGCATATCAACATTCTACCAGCTAAGCTACATTCTTACCCTGCTTTGTCTACCTGTTGCATGAGAGTCAACCAGCTCTTCTGGAATCTGTGAGTGGATATTTTTCATCACACTAAATTTTTTTTCAAGGATGAGATATGTAGAAGCAGAACTATCCAGTACATAGTGAGTTTAAATCTAACCTGCGCAAGCAAAGACACTACCTAAACACCAGAACCAAGAGCAGGAGGCACATTTTTAAAAACCAGGAAAAAGTCATATTTAATGTTTACCTAAAAATGCACATATAATATATGTAAGTATAGGTGTACATATAAACATAACTGAAGTGAAGTTATGCCACTGGAGGTGAAAATGCCATGAAAAAATTAAAGTCCAAGTGCAAGGTATAAAAATTTCTCTTCGCATTGTGGTCAGGAGACACCCCCCTCCAATATAACATAGGCTTTTGCTGTTTCCCTTGGTTGCCTCACAGAATTTGATGACAAGATCCTATTACTCAAGACATGACATATTTCAAGCTCAAGACATGATAGAATCTAGAACTGACCTTGGAAGCCTCTTCCCTAAAGACTCTCTCTCTCTCTCTCTCTCTCTCTCTCTCTCTCTCTCTCTCTCTCTTCCCTTCTCATTAAACTTGTTTTAATCGGTCTCAAAATTCTGTGACAGATTTTTGGTCAAGTTGTGTCCATTAAAAAGTACTGATTTTGAAAACTAATAACTTAAAACTGACACATACACACAAAGGTCCAGGAAACATTCTTCTTTTCTTCTGAAGGTTTTACGATGCATTGTTATCACTAACCAGTCTTTTACTATTAAACTTAAATGGCCAATTGAGACAAACAGTTCTGAGACCATTCTTTCACCACTGATTAAGACAAACAAAACAAACAAAAAAGACTAACTCACAGTACCTAAAGGTGCTATGAAAGCTGTCAAGGGAGAAAAGCAATTCACCATCCTAACCAGCCACAAAGCCTATGAACCATAACAATGACCAGCATGGATATATCCTATGGTATATTAATGGCTTTTTGTATCTTGGAGGTAACCAACACCTACCCAATAAAATGTAAAGGCTGCTCAGTAATAGGAAATTCATGCCTGCTACCATAAACCTAGCTAACTTCCTGTGGCTGGTAAGGTCATGGACCCTGAAAGACAGCCTACTCTTGCCAATTGCTAAACAAGTGTAATTTCTACCTGCATTCTGAATACTTGTCCTTATATCCACAGACAAGTGTAGCTGTCGATCTGCAGCAAAGAAATCAAAGAAGCTTCTTCTTTCTTTTTCTTTTTCTTTTCCGTGTGTGTGTGTGTGTGTGTGTGTGTGTGTGTGTATGGTTTTTGGAGACAGGGTTTCAATGCATAGCCCTGGCTCTCCTGGAACTCACTCTGTAGACCAGACTGTCTCAGACTCACAGAACACTGTCTGCCTCTGCCTCCCAAGTGTTGGGATTAAAGGTGTATGCCACCACCACCTGTCAAAGAAGCTTCTTTTTTATAGAAGACAGAGACTATAAACCACAGAAGTCCACAACTGGACAAAACCTAGGGAACAAGCAACCATGTGGAGCCCATCCCAATTGATATATATAAGACTGCTCTTATACCCAAGGCTCAGGGAACATGGTAGGAGAGGGGACAGGAAGCTTGTAAGAGCCAGAGAATCAGAATATCTGCTATGAGATAGTGAGTTCTATACAAATGACCAGAAAGCTACACCCATAAAATCTCAACAATGTGGTTGCCTAAGCAAGGCCTATACAATGACAACACCAGTTAAAAACAATATGGGTAGTTCCACCCCTAGATGAAGAGCTATGTGTGCTTAGTGGACGCTGAGAGGGGACTCAGCTTCTCCACAGACAATGCCCAGCAGGTTATCCAATCCCAAGCGGTCAGGCCTGAGCACATACATATACAATAAACACTAATAGACTCAGCAGTTTGTATTTATATGTGTGTTTATATATACAGATATGGAGAATAGGTTGACAGGGAACTGGGGAACAACAGTAGGTGTTGGAGGGAAGAGAGCATGGCATAGAAAGTATGTGAATACAGCACTCATGTATGACATTGTCAAAAATATAATGAAATAAATGTAAGTAAAAACAATAAAACAGGCAAACAAAATAAACAGAGAGAGAAAAAGAAGGAAGGAAAAAAGAAATAAAAAGGAAAAAGAAATATTGAAAGCTCATGAGGCCTCAACCCTACATAAAGAACTATAAAAACCTAAGGGATGCTAATGATGGGAAAACCAGTCTTCCCAGGGAAGAGCATGCCAGTTGGTTATGTACTAACAAATGGTTAGCCCTTAAGTCATATATACAAGTAGTAGTATTCAGACTGAGCAAGTATTTAAGTATTGAGAAATGTATACACATAATTAGTATACAAGTATATTAGAAATATATATACACACATGTATGTATATATGTCAATATCAATATCAACAACTAAATTTAAAAACGTGCCATGAATCTGAAAGAGAGCAAGGAGGGGTATATGGAAAGGCTTGGATGGAAGATAGGAAAAAAGGACATGATATATTTTATAGTCTCAAAAGTAATTCTTAAAAAGAAAAAGGACAGGGCTGGAGAGATGGCTCAGTGGTTAAGAGTGTTGTCTGGTCTTCCAAAGGACCAGGGTTAAATCCCAACACCCATATGGCAGTTCACAACTGTTTTTCAAGGGATCTGGTTTTCAATTTCAAGGGATCTGACATCACCACACCAAATGCACATAAAATAAAAATTAAATAAATTATTAAAAAAAACAAAAATATCGTTAAAAAAAGTTAAAAGACAAAAAGAAAAAGGACAATACAGACAGAGCAAAGAATACTTGAGCATATAGCAGGCTGCTAAAAAAAAATCAAAGTGCTGCTACTAAAAATAAAAAAATTTAAAAATTAAATATTTGCCATGGTATAAAAACTGAGAAATGAACTGAATGAAAGATAGTAAAGTCTAGGAGCTGAAAAGATGGCTCGGCAACTAAGAGCTCCTGTTGTTCAGCAGAGGACCACAGTTAGGTTCCCATCACCCACATTAGGCAGCTGAAACAACCTGTAACCACAGCTCCAAAGGATCTGACACTCTCTTCTTACCTCTGGGGGGCACAGGCACAGGAACACACACACACACACACACACACACACACACACACACACACACTGAAATAAATATATTTTAAAAGACATCATTATAAAGTCTATCCTGAAAACTATCAAACAGTGCTTAGAAGAAGACGTAATTATTATTTATGCAGATTAAATGTCTTCTGTGGAGAAGCCATTTCCTCCTCTGGGCAGCGAGAGTGCAGAAGGTTCTCCAGCATCATCTGACACACAATGCCCCATTTACCAACAACAAGCTACTCAAGCAACCTTCTGAGGACATTGAGAGATGAAACGAAGGTGGCAATATTTTCCTAGTGTCGTCTGAGTTACTTGAAACCCATTCTAGGATTCTGGGCCTTATACACTGCCCCAAACAGTGAGAGTATTCAGATCGCTCCTATCATGGCACATTCATGGCATGTGCCTGAGAAGTTTACTCAGCTAACACTAAGAATGAGAAACCACAAAGTCAGCCAGAATGCTTGTGAAAGCACACTCAGGGATACCTGGTAACTGGTTTGTCCCTGAGACCTCAAGAGACTGCAGGGCAGGCAGGGTGAGAAGCAGCTCCTGTTCTGCTGTGCTGAGCTCCAGCCTGCACACAGAGCATTTGGTGACAGAGGTCTTATTCAGCTCCAGAGCCCGGCGGATTCTTTCAAGAAAGCCACTGCTGTTGGACAAGCAGAGCTCAATATTCTGTGAAGCTGAGAAGACTTTCATTAGGACCCAGAGCAGTGCTTGCTCTGCAGGGCCCATGTTGGCCACTGCAACTTCCAACCTAGGGATGTTGTGTGACTTGGGTGACAGTTTCCAATACCCAGAATTTATTTTGGGTAGATGGCTGCATTGGATATTCAAAATACTGTATTAATTCTCTTCATTTTTATCTAAAATTTCTGCCCATTCCTTCATATGTTCAAAGGCAGATGCATAGTCCTCATCTAGAGTTGGTGGCTGTAGTGTTTCATAACACTTTTTCATGACTGAGTAACCTACATTAGGTGACATTTTCTTTCCATTTATGAAGACTTTAATACTTGCCAACAGTAACAGGCTTTCTGGGTGGTCCCTAAAGTAATGGAAATTCAATACATTTAAAGCCAATGTTCTCCCTCAAAGGAATTGTAAAATCAATGGAGAACATGCAGAAACTGTGTTGCTTTCATAAGCAAAGTTTAGAGCAATGCCCAATAAATTTTCTGAAAAAATCAAAGAAAAAGCTTCAGGAGAAAACTGTCACATTTTTTTTTTTAATTGACTGTGTTATCAAGGAAGGTTCTACTCTGTGCTTTACATAATCCTCTTCTTCAGACATATTCTTCAGTGACTCTTTCTCATCCACCAACTGAAGCAAATGAGACACAACTTCTGGCCCTGCCTTTGATGAAGGATAGCTGGAGACATACTTCAAAAAGTTGTTGTAGGTGGCCAGAGCCTACAACAAGGACGAGTTAATTTGTCTCAAATAATGAATTCCCAGATCTTGGTCTTCCTGTCTGTCTGAACCCAGAGTTCAGTCAGCCTCATGGCAACAAGAAATTCTTTGAAGAGAGGATTTAAAAACTGGTAGACTGGTCTCAGCCTCTGGGGGGTGAATTTGCTCATCAAGCAGGTGGTCAGGTCTTCATCTTCATCCACTCCGGCCTCTGTGAGGTCATCATTGTTGAACTCAAAGCATGAAGAAAAACGACCCCTCAAGGCCAGCTGCCCACATGAGGACACAGTGGCCTTGAGGGCCTCAGCTGCAGCTTTGTACTTTAAGGACAGGTACTTCAAATAGGACTTGAAAACTGCCACATCATGAAAGTGCTGGTCAGAAGGATTTTGAAACCAGTCAGAACAGAGTGCTGCCATGAAGAGAGGAGTTTTGTGAATTCCCTGTAAATCCTCATTCTGTCCAAAGTAAACCATAAACTCTTGCAGACGTGTTATACTCTCTGAGAAGACCTTCCTTAATACAGAGACTGTATTATAGAAAGGAAACTCTTTGATCTCTAGAATTGTATCCAGGTATGGACGGATGGACCTGGCCTTGTTTGTATGGAAAGTGATCAATAAGCAGGTTAGTGACAAGTAGTTTTTGGTAATCAGTGTCTCTAGCACTTGGGGGAGCAAGTCTACCCCATTATAGTCATCCAACAGGAACAACGCCTGGTTTTTTAACTGCTGGATAATGCTGCTCAGGCATGCTTCACTAACACAGCCTCCTGCCTCTAGAAGTTGGGCACAGATGATGCTTGCCAGACCCTGATCTGGTCTGGTGGAACTAAGGGAGAGGTAGAAGACCAGCTGGAACCTGTTCAACAGGGGACAGCACCCTGATGCCCAAAGAAAAGCTATTTTCTTCAGGAAGGTTGTCTTCCCACTGCCAAGTTCCCCCTCCACACACATGACAGAGCTGAGATTGGTGAAGACCTTGGGGATCGTCAAGGCCCCTTGCACTGGCCTGCTGATGTGCTTTGAAACTATGGACACATCACAGCCAAGCAAGTGGTCAGTGCCTTGGCTGGAGCACACCTCTGGCAAATTCATGTGGCAGAAAGTGGTTTTGGTGTAGGCGCCTCGCAGCTGCTCACTCAGACTCTTTACCTCTTGAAACCACTGGGCTTCCCTCAGAGCCAAGCCTGTGGAGAGAAGGGAGGCAGAGGAAGCTGTACCTTCACATCTCTCTGATTGCTTTGCTTGTCTGCTAAGGGTGGATTAGGACTCTCCTCTCCTTCCCATGACCCCCTCCATACCCTAAGACCCTCTCATCTTTCTATAGCAGCAGAATGTGGGGTACTATGTCTAAGGCCTCTCATTTGACAGGGACTTGGATATCCTGGCACCCTAATTTCCCTTTAGGATCTCAGGAGACCAACCTGCTGCACGATGCCTTTAACACTAGCTGGTTTGGATCTGGCATGAGGACAGTTGTCTGTAGTCCTGCATTCACTCTCAAGATGCCACAGGAGCACTGACTCTCTCACCCACAGCTCCCTTTACCTCAGTGTTCTCCTCTAGGAGCTTTCCAGATAATTAGAAATATGCTTTCCTGTCCAATATACAAATACACAGAATCCCATGTGCTTTCATGTTCCTACCAGCCTCGGTGGGATGAACTGGGTCCTTGTGATTGCTTTCAGTTATGATTTCCTTTGAAAGAGAAATCCTTTATTAAATTGAAATTTGCAAGATAGTGAGACATGTTATCATTGAGAACCCAAAGTCTTCTAGACTTCACTCTGTTTGTGGCATGTATTCTACCAACTGAACAACATTTCCTGACCTTGCAACGTCATTTTCAAATTCGCAAATATCGTACACATATCACATCAACCCAGAGTTGATTATCTTTTCAGTTTTCACCCTTTTTTCTTCATTTTTTCTGATTTGTTTGCTGTCAGGTTTTTTTTGCTTTATTTGTTTTTAGAGATGGGGTTTTATAGTATAATCCAGGCTGATCTTGAACTCACAGCCATCTTTTAGCCTCAGCTTCCAGAATGCTATATTGTAGAAATGAACCATGATTCCCAGATTTGCTTTTGCTTTGTGGGGAGCAATCATAGCACACCTACCAAACAACCATTGGATTGACAGTTGTGTCTTCTGTTGCAAAAATAGATTTCCTGATTTATTACTTGGCATTTGGCTTTGTTTATAAAGCACATTCACGGGCCAGAAATATGTCTCAGTCCAGAGTTATTGTGTAGCACAAAAGGGGTCTTGGTTTCAATACAAGAAACAACACCAAAAGTCAAATCAGCTGGACTTGAGTGCAGACAGTTGGAACCATAGCATTTTTAAGGCTGAGGCAGAGATCACAAGTTCCAGGTCAGGTTTGGCTCCACACAAACATCAAGATCAGCCTATGCTACAAACTGAAAATCTGTCTCAAGGAAAAGTCCAACTAAGGAAAATGACACGTGACTTTAAGTTTCAAAAGTTCTAGCAGAAAGTCAAGCCTACTGCCTGCAGCAAAAGGGCAGATGAAATGTGTTTAGTCTGTGTTTTAATCAAGTTGAAGTCTAAAAGGGTCTCAAGCATCTGCTTC
This sequence comes from Meriones unguiculatus, assembly GCF_030254825.1. Taxonomy (NCBI): domain Eukaryota; kingdom Metazoa; phylum Chordata; class Mammalia; order Rodentia; family Muridae; genus Meriones; species Meriones unguiculatus. The sequence continues at coordinate 74,041,551 of NC_083354.1, read as the reverse complement.
TTCTGGGAGGAGGGCTCACTGTTCACTGTGAAGCCCCATCTATAGCTATCCTGTAACAGTTGCTACTTAGATTCTCGTGGACTCTATCTAATTATGATACATTTACAGTTGACAATCACAGCTCAACCCCACAATCATGTGTTGCTGAGTCAGAGAAGAGGCGGGGCTCATTACCATGGTTTCCAGAAGTGCATGGTGGCTCTCAGGGGCTGGAATCACTTCTGCAGAGGACTTCAGGTTTTGAAGAAATACTCAACTATGCAAAGAAGATAAAAGTCATGAAATGGTTCCATGCAGTTAAGTGTGTGTATTAGCTTTATGGAGAACATGAAGATTCAGGACCAGGAATGAAACAGAAAGTGAACATTTTCAGTGACTCTGTCAGTCTTGCATCCTGTATAACCTTCAGTCAGTGGGTTCCAATAACAATGCATGTGGTTTGTAAAGTAATGATGAGGATATTCGGAGAATGTGTTGGGGTGAGACCAGAGTCAGTGCCAGTCTGTGAAACCAGCTAAAATAATCTTAAAGAATAAAAAATAGTGACACAGCACTACTGCCTGCAGCAAAAGGGCAGATAGGGTTTTAGAGATGGGGTTTTATAGTATAATCCACGCTGATCTTGAACTCACAGCCATCTTTTAGCCTCAGCTTCCAGAATGCTATATTGTGGGTGCAGAGGCAAGGGGACAACTAGGGCTTGCTGGATGCTAGCAGGTTCAGAGAGAGACCCTGCTTCAAGGGAACAAGAGTTTGACATAAAGGAAAGGAGATTCGCTGTCTCCCTTTGGCCCTATGTAGAACACACAGTGCACACACAAATACACTTTACCTAAGTGAACAAGGTAAAAAATAAATAAAAATTCACAGATTAAAATATGAGAAAACTATAGAGTCATGGAAAAAGAACAACAAAGGACATTAAAACATACTAAACAAAATGTACAATTAAGAATTTAGATAACAATAATTTTTAACCATTTCAATTCTTGTCAAACTGTCAGAAACAAACCCACAAGAACTGAGTATGTCAACTACATGAAATTCACATTAAGATTAAAAACATAGATATCACACAGTTAAATAAAATTTTAATGCTTGTTGGGCAAACATGGGGACTGGGCTCAGATCTCCAGCACCTGTGTAACAGCAAGGCAATAGGGACAGTGTAATCTTAGTGCCAGAGAAGGAGAGACAGGAAGACCGTAGGGGCTCAATAACCAGCCAGTAAGTCTCATTGGCCAGCACCAGGTTTAGTGAGAGATCTGTCTCACAAAATAAGAACTACAGACCTATTTCTGAATACACAGAGCATGTTGCTTTAAGGATAGAGAGGAATCAAGCTGGAACTGACTCAGAATTTCCTCCCTGCTGTCTCCCTGTCACAGTACTGGAAGAGGCTTTGCAGTCTGCTGGGGGAGGAGGGCCACCTGCATTCTACAACATCACCATCATGCCAGACAAGATGAGGCCAACGGTGAAGAGTGGCCTGAATCTTTGGGGATAACCAACCGCTTTTGAATTGGGCTTGAGGCTGCTTCACAGATGCTCTAAATGTGGTCAAGCTGGGTTTGGTGGTGCAGGCCTGTAAATCTCAGCACTTGGGTCTCAACGACCAGTGGATCTCTGGGTCAAAGGCCAGACTGATCTACAGAAAGGGCAACACAGTGAGACAAAATGAAAGAAAACAAAACCTAAACTAAAGAAACTAAACCTAAATTAAAGAAAACAAAAACCTAAACTAAACCTGGTCAAAAGCCCATGGCCCAGAGAGTTTATAAAGGTCTTAGGAGGGCAGGGTCTACTAATGCTATCTGGCTTAATGGGCATCCTGTCAAAATTTCTTCTAAATATTTATGTTCCTGTGCAAAGAATGCTGCTGCTTTGAACCTTGGCTAGATAATAATTGATGATCAAGTGCTCAGCAAGAAATGAGACGTCTATGTCAACCTCACACCATGGCTCTGGGAGCATCTCATGGCACAGCCATATAAATTGGAAACAGGAAAAGCAATGAAGCCAGCACAGCTGTTTGACATGGCTCTAGCATAGGTGAGCCAAATGCTGCAATCATTTTCATTCTTTCCCTCTTTTGTAGGTTTTTAGGCTCTATGTGTTTTATTTTGGGGGGGAATCCTTTATGCATTATGATTTTTTCTGTCTTTTCCCAAGAAAATTATGTCTGAGTTATTTTCTTTTAGAAAAATTACATTATCTGGCCACTGTTGTGAAGGTTTCCTTATGCTTTGGAGATCATTGAGCACAGATTAGCACATAAACTAGAAATTCTTTTATGAGGCCATTACTACAGGAATATTTTGTGGATATCTGCCCTTTAGCAAACTCAAACAGAATAACTGGTGCAGGGGAAACAAAGACAAGGACAAACTCTGACTGGCCAGAAAACCGGGTAACAGATTCAAGGCCTCCCTTTACAATACTCTTAGAACTCTCTGAAAATGTAGTTTGAATATCCTATCGGGGGTCATAGAGGGTACACCCCTGGAGGAAGAGAACTCAGTAAATAAGATAGATTGACTAAAATAACTTGTTCCTACTTTATAGTGTAGATGATGACACAAGTAGTAAAAGGAGTTAGGTATTAATATTTGGTCTTCATAAAAAAAAGTTCAGGTGTTTTCTGTTTGTCTGGAGTGCCTTAAAACTACAAATTCTGTCAGCCTAAAAGTAAGCTGTTATATAAGAAATGTGTTTGGTTTGGATAACACAATCTTTAGATTCTATAACTTGGAGTTATAAAGCTTATAATAAGCATAAATCTGTTCTGTTTATATTTTCTAATGATGACTGAAGTTGTAACACTTCGTAATGAAAAATCAAACAAATCATCTGCACTTCTTGGACAGGTTAGTCTGTCATTAGTCGGACTTCGTTCTCTGAAACCTGTGTAATAAAGAAGCAATCTCCTTGCTAGTCAATCAGAACTGCAAAATTCCCCTGAGCACCTCTCCTGACTCACTCCCCTTTCCCTCACCAATTACCTCCTCTGCACACCACTCTCTGTTGCTCTCATTCATCCATAATCGCTGATAAAAGTGGCAGAGCTTTTTGAGCCACGGTTTGGAAGCCTTTTATTTTTTAAAAATTATTTTATTCCTTGGAAATCACAGAAATATGTACAATGTATGTGGATTATATTAACCCCCACTGCCTTTCTTCAGTTTCCCCAGACTCCTCCTCAAGTCAGGTCCCCTCCCAGCTTTGTATCCTCTTTTAACTGAATTCAATTAGTGCTGCTCATGGGTGAGTGGACACAGGGCCATCCAGCAGAGCTCAGGAAATCTCAAGGCCCATGGTATGAAGAAGAATGACTCTAGGAGAAACAAGTGTCAACAGCTCCCCTCCTAGAGGTGGGGCTTGGCTTGTCTGGATTTGGCACAGTCTTGCATGGATAGGCAACCACAGCAACTGAATTCCTGAGAGAAGGAACCTGCTGTGTACAAAACAAGACAAACCCAAGCTGTCCTCTACAACCTCTGGCTCTTCTTACCTCTTGGGCCCCTCTTCTGCAATGTCTCCTGAGTTTGGGAGGAGGAAGTGTCCTCCTTAGGAATGAACAATCCATGTCACATACTGTCTGCACTTTGACCTTGTTGTAAGTCTCTGGAATTCTGTTCTTGTTAAGGTCTGAATTTATGTTCATTCCAGACTCCCATTAGCAACTGAGAGCCCTGGGGTGTCCTAGAGAGAAACTTGGATGAAAGGATATGGTCATTGTTGCCAGTTGTCAGTTTACATCTTGCTATTGTCTATCTAAACAAAAGCTGGGGCTAAAGACATGGCTCACTGTTCAAGAGCACTGGCAGCTCTTCCAGAAACCAGGGCTCAATTCTCAGCACCCACATGACAGCTCACAATGGTCTATAGCTCTCGTTCCATGGGATCTGACTTCCTCACACATGCAGATGAAACACCAATGTATAAAATAAAAATGAATAAGCTAAAAAACAAAAAAAATGTTGGGTGTAGTGGAGCATGTCTGTCACCCAGCCCTTGGAATGTAGAGGCAGTTGGATGAGTTTAAGGCCATCCTCTCTAAATACTGAGTTGGAGGCCATCCCAGGTTATCTGGTGCTCTGTCTCAAACACCCCTCTATGAGCTGACACCCCCCCAACAAACATAGCAGGCAAGCCAATCAATTATGGTAGCAAATGGCTGTGCATCTAGTATTCATTAAGGCAAGATGTGAGTTCAGGGGAAATTTGAGCTATACTGCAAATCAAGATCAGCTACACAGCAAATTTTTTAATTGTTTTTTTCTTAAATAGGGTTTCTCTGTGTAGCCCTGGCTTTCTGGGACTCACTCTGTAGACATACTAGAATTCTGTCTTAAACAATGTGTGGGCTAGAGCAGTAGTTCAGTGGCAAAGTGCTGCTTCTCACTCATGACACTCTGGATTCAACCTCCTGTTCCCTTTCACACACACACAACACACATAGAACTAAAATAAAAAGAACCAACAAACGACTGAAGAAGAACAGGCAAAGCTGAAGGTTTATGTAGATGTGTGTGTGTGTGTGTGTGTGTGTGTGTGTGTGATTGTGTGTGTGTGTGTGTGTGTGTGTGTGTGTTCGGTAAAAGGACAGTAACTGAAAATCAGGACTATGTTTCCCCCTGGATGAGGAGGACAGCATCAACCAGGACAAGGGAGTGGCACAGTGGCCTCTAAGGCATTGAGAGACCTTGACTTCTTGACTTTAGCACTCAGCATCCAGGATTTATTGTTATTGTCCTTTCAACCAGATATGCAAGTACAGTAGATATGCATTACATATGCTAGTTTTAATTAAAATAAAACAAAGTTTGTTGATAGATTCTAGAACAAGCTTTAAGTACAACCAAATCCTCTCCCACCTTGCCACACAGGGATTGAGAGGAAGGCCCTGGCATTCTCAACTATTTTCTACATACTCCTAAAGAAAAAAGAAAAAAAGTGGGGCCTACAATGTCTCAGTGGGAGAACAGTCACTACTCCTGGGAGGACTCAGGTTTACTTCCCAACACCCATATCAGGCAGTTCACGGCCTCCTGTAACTCAGTTCTAGGATATTTGATGCCCTCTTTCTGACCTCTGTGGACACCAGGAATGCAAGCAGTGCACAGATATACATGCAGACAAAACACCCAAAAGTCAAATGCTTTAAAAAGTAAAAGAAAAAGAAAAAAGTGAGCACTGCTGTATCTCTTCTAACTTCAAAATTAAATAGAAATATTTTGTGTATTTATTTATTTATTTATTTAAAACCAGGATAAATCTTGCTATATAGCCCTGGGAGGGCACAAAACATGTGATTTTAGAAGAAAAAGAACTGAGAAGAGCTAGAGAGAGATAAGAGAAGGTAATGGGAGGACGGTGGTGAGCATGATTGTAGTAAACTGTAATATATATAACATATATGTAAAACATAATGTATATGTATATATGCAATGTTATTGTATGTATTAATGTACACTAAGAAAACATTTTTAAGGAATATTTTAAGTGATTCAGATACTATTAGCATGCTATCTCAAGACCAGATGGTTATTTAAACCTTTACATTTAAATGTTGATAATTAAACCTAAATCAATTTAGAGCACTTTTATGTATGTGTTGGATGGAAAGAAAACACACTGGTGGACCTCAACACAGACTGCTGAGGCACCAACACAGTTGCAGATTTTCCTGCCTTCCCAGGGAAACCGGATCAAAAGACTCTTGTTTCTTAATTACAAGTGCTGGATTTCAAAATGGATCAACTTTAGGATAATTCATATCAAAGTATTTAATATAAAACAAAACTACATTTTTTGTCATTCAGCTTCCTGAGACCTAGGATTTCATGTGTCAACCACCTTGCCCAGAAATACCCACTTTTCAATCTGCGCTTATTGATATTTAGCTTTGAAAATTCTAATTACTACACAATAACAAATTTCCTTGTGCAAGTGGACCTTTCTAGGGTTTTCTTATGTGTAGAAGAGGAATAAAAATACATTTGAGGACTGACAGAAAAGGGGTGAGAGTAGCTCCATAGTAAAGTGATTGCCTGGTGTGCTCAAATCAGTGCTTTCACTCCCAACCCTGGAAAAAGAAAACTACTGAGGAAATCTTAGACAATAGAAATAGAAACCTGTAAAGCATTCTAAAAGGAGGTGAAAAGAAAAACTAGTTTGTACTCAAAAAAATCAGAAAGGCCTAGAACTGGCAGACATGATGTGGCCTCTGCAGTGGGCTTAGGTGGCTGAGGCAGGAGGATCATGAGATCAAGTCCTACTAGATAGAATTGTTATGACAGCCTGTGCTACACAGATCCTGTTTTTAAAAGTGTGTACATAGATCCAACAAAAATTAAGATCTTACTATAATGAGAAAAAAGCTAGACAGGGAGAGTATCAAGGGGGGAAAGAAATAAAGATACATGGATGTATCCTTCACAGTGGGAACCAGAGAGTGAGCAGACACTACCCACAGATAACAAACCTGGACAGTGAGGGAATAACAGATGAAGTGAGTTCAAAGTCAAGAGAACTCATTTTGCTCACTTTGGGAAAAACTTGGTGTGATCTGCTAATGGGTGGTCACCTTCCTCCCACTTCTCCATACATCCTCCACAGGAAAAACACCGCACAAGGTCGTGTTTGCCTAGGAAAAGGAGATGGGGTCACCGCAACAGCACATACACATGTCAATTCACAAGAATTTGACTCCAGATTTCACTAGTGAAATCCTGCTTACTCCTCCAGTTGGATTATGTGGCAATACCATGCACAGAAGACAAGAGTTCACACAGGACTCTTGGTCCTTCAGTGGGGTGGTCAGCAACAGTCAGCAATAGTTGCTGAAGTTTCCTGTGCACCACGTGCTTTGATGAACCTCTTCCAAACCATCATCCTGAAAGATTTGCCATCAGGATCTGCAGTAGCAGCTCCATGAGGGCAGAGATTTCTGTCTGTTCTGGACAATGATGACATACGGGACATTCACAGACATAGGCAACCGACCATCAATTGCTTACAGAGTATATTGGAAGAATATACTTGTAGCTGGGGCAGGATGGAAGAACAAACTTAGGAGCCTCTATTTAAGGCAGATTATGAAGAACCCCTGTCTCTGCTCACATTATTGCCAGCTCTCCTCCCCTAGAAATAGGAGCACATCATCCGTGACACTCAGGCAAGGCTGGCAAGAGAAGACAATGCGTTAAGACCGGGTGCTTAGTTTTATGCCAGTGGAATAAGCCTGTCAGATGAAGTGACCTCAAGATCCCCAAGCCCAGAGGCTGAGCACTGAGGGAACTATGGAAAGGTGAAGGTCTTATGAGGCCCCAAGAGATCTATGACAAATGGAAATAAAGAAAATTGCTTGCAAGTCCGGGATTAGACTACATGGCAGACACAAAACACTGACTATTTCAGGTGCTAAAGAGATGCTCAGCATGAAGAGCACTGGCTGCTCTTGCAAAGGAGTCAGGTTTGTTTCCAGCACCACATGCTGGCTCATGGCAACTATTTCTCCAGTTCCAGGATCCAAAACCCTGGCTAGCCTCTGAGGGCACCAGGCAGACATGTGGCACCCATACTTACATTCAGGCAACACTCACACACAGAAACGTACAAATAAAGGGGAAAACCCCGACTGACCTGTGTAGAAAAGGCCTGCTTTGACAAGAGCTTCAACAGCCACAGGTGACTCGTGGGGCCAGTCCTTAAAAGTGTCCTTCCTCATTTCTTCATTAGCAAAGACGCTGTCATTGCAGTAAGCTTGGGGAAAAGATGTGGGTGAGAAGAGCAGGCTTTGATAACAAAGTCCAAGTGAGTTGTGTATATAGGAGGAATAATCTCATGATCTGTGCTTATGTCAGAATAATTGAGGGTGGTTAGAAGAGCAGGACTAAATAAGAGGTACAAGAAAGACCATGTTAGAGCTGCTGGAGCAGAGTGGAAAACACTGGGGTATTCCATCCGTTCTTTTCATTTCTGTGCATGGTCATTGTGTTAAGGTGTAATTTAATAGTATCCCCTGGTCATCTAGCATCAGGATAGAAGAATATTGAGAGGAGATTCCTATTTCCGGAGTCAGTGTGAAGATTTGAGAAAGGTCATTTCTCCTGTGGCTTTCTTAAAAACAGTCATTTTCATGGCTTGCTCTTGGAGATCACCACACTGGGAAGAGGGTTTACCTCATCCTGGCCCTGGGCCACTGGTATAGTCTTCTCCACACTGTGAGGACTTGAAAATTAAAGTGTCCCAACCTTGGTCTGACAAGTTTCTCAAGATGAAAGCCTACTGTGTTCACATATAATCCTAGATTCCCCCTTTTTTCCCCTTTTGCTTTAAGTTTTTGGTTTTTTTTTTTTTTTGGCATTTGGGATACTACACTTTAATTTAAACAGAAAAATATTTTTAGAGTCTAAAACTTTTAATTTATTGACTTTTGACTTCTATTAAGCCACAATGTCATGGCGAATAGATTCTACTGTTTTTCTCTTTTTTTTTCAACAATGTATCCTATGTATATATTTTTTATTTTTATTAATTACACTTTATTCACTTTGTATCCCCCCCATAAGCCCCACCCTCTCCCTTCCCAATCACACCATCCCTCCCTCTACTTGACGAATACTCCTCCCCAAGTCCACTGATAGGGGAGGTCCTCCTCTCCTTCCTTCTGATGCTAGTCTATCAGATCTCATCAGGAGTGGCTGCATTGTCTTCCTCTGTAGCCTGGTAAGGCTGCTCTCCTCTCAGGGGAAGGTGATCAAAGAGCACCTAATAAAATCTGCACACCTAAAGAAACTAATCAAGAGGGAGGACTCTGGCTATAATGCTCAATCCCCATGCTAAAAGGCAAAGAGGATGGACATCAGAAGAAGAAGAAAACAGGAGACAAATTAGGAACCTGCCACAGAGGGACTCTGAAAGGCTCTGCCCTGCAGACTATCAAAGCAGATGCTGAGACATATGGCCAACTTTGCACAGAGTGCAGAATCTTAGGAAAGAAGTGGGAAATAGTAAGACCTGGAGAGGACAGGAGCTCCACAAGGAGAGCAACAGAACCAAAAAATCTGAGCACAGGGGTCTTTCCTGAGACTCATACTCCAACTAAGTACCATGCATGGAGATAACCTAGAACCCCTGGACAGATATAGCCCATGGCAGTTCAGTGTCCAAGTGGGTTCCATAGTAATGGGAACAGGGACTGCCTCTGACATGAACTGATTGGCCTGCTCTACTGTTTTTCTTAGTTCTCACAAGTATGTTTCTCTGGTTGGAGCAGGCTGGCACTGTGTCTTTCTTTGGCTTCCTTCTTTATCTGATCATTTCCTTCACCTATATTAGGAAGCTGTCTCAGGACTTAGAGTTCTGTGTGTGTTCATGTGTGTGCAGGTATACGTGCAGGTACATTGTTCGGATATCTGTGGAAGTCAGAGGACAACCTTCACTGTGTCTCCCTTGTTGTGAGGGGCTTTCACTTCTCTGGTGTGGTTGAAGATCCCCAGGATTCCATCTTTCCCTGCTTCCCCAGCCCTGAGATTACACATGCACAACAGTAACACCTGGCTTTGTCACATGGTTTCTGGAGACAGAATGCAAAGCCTCGTGTTTGCAAGGAAAGCACCCTGCACTTACTGCCCCATCCCTGACCCTTAGAGTTCCTAATCACATAAATACTTTCAGTGATTCTCTTCCCAGGAATCCTGCTCATGACTTGCTTCTTTAATAAAAAAAGAGCATGCTGGGTAACACTGTAGACTCTTCCAGTTTTGCTATGGTATTATTCATGATCACGCCTTTTTGACAGCACATTCCCCATCGCAACAATATCACTTTTTTTGTCGACTCTTGCATATGTGGCCAAAGAAACAGCTCTGCGTTCAATGGCCAAGAGAACAAACATTGTCTGCATCTTCTTTTTCCCTTTGTGTTTGTTATTTAGCAAGTTACTGGGAAACGGTGTTTCCAGCCAGAAGGATGCCATCTCTCTCTCTCTCTCTCTCTCTCTCTCTCTCTCTCTCTCTCTCTCTCTCTCTCTGTTTGTATATGTGTGTGTGTCTGTGTGTGTACACTCACTCCATTATGAATGTATGTGTGACTGTTTTGCCTACAGGAAGCATGTATGTATACCACAGGTGTGCCTGGGGCCCCAGGTGGACAGAGAGGATGTTACATCCCCTCGAGATGAAGTTAGAAATTGTTGTAAGTGACTACCTTGGAGACACTTTGAACTGAAACTGAGTCCTTGGCAAGAACAACAAATACTCATAACATCTGAGGCATCCCTTCACCCTCATGCTCATTTGGGGAAGGAGGCACAGTGTTTTGTCATGTAGGCTAAGCTAAGCTATCCTTAAACTCATCATATTTCTGACTCAGCTTTCTTAGTGCTGGGATTACAGGCATAGACCTCTACACTTGGCAGTAACCTCATGCAGCCTATACTGGCCTCTAACCTGTTATCATAGTCCTACTGGCCATGGACACCTTATTCCACCTTCCAAGAGCAGAAAAACAGGGAGAAGCACACTCATGTGACCATAGAATTCTTACTCTATTACGACTATTTTCACCTGTCTACTACCCCATGTTCCCATGTCTCTGACCTCTGCTAGGACTGAACTCAGAGCCTGTCTTACTTCATGTATGGATGCCCTACAACTGAGCTAGATTCCTAACGTTAAGGTTTTGTTTTCCTTTGGATGTTGGCATGAAACACAAGGACCTTGTTCATTTTAGGCAAGTGAGTAATATCCTTAAGCCTGTCACATCATTTTAATGTGAATATTCCTTAATTTCTTAACAGCACACTATGTCACTTAAGAATGTTTTGGGGGACTGGAAATGTAGCTCAGTTGGTAGCATGCTCTAGTAGCTTTCAGGAAGTCCTCAGTTCCATCACCAGCACCCAAGAAGCTCTGTCTCAGCACTCAGCAGGAGAAACAAAAGTTCAAAATTCACTTGCATTTGAGGCCAGCCTGGAACAGGAGAGATGCTCAAAAATGCTTCCAAAACATGTTATCCAAAATGTTAGCTGTTTTAAAGAAGCATCCATGACAGTGCCCACCCTACCACACTTAGCTGTGTTTACCTATGCTAAGCAGTGAGCCAGTTCATGGCTCCACGGTACAGATGCTTGCTGCTGAGCCCCAAAAAACTTTTAATTAATCCCTGGAACCCTCATGGCAGAAGGAGAGAAGCAACTCCTATGTTGTCCTCTGGCTTCCGACCTTCACACATGGACCCACACAAACACATATACATTATGGAAATAACTGAGTGAAAATTGGGTTTTATTTTCCTTTGTGTTAGAGACAGATTTTCTTTGTGTAGACTTGTCTGTCCTGGACTTGCTTTGTAGACCAGCCAGGTTTCAAACTCAAAGATCCACCAGCCTCTGCCTCCCTGAGTGCTGGGATTACAGGCATGTGCCACAGTGCTTGGCTAGGTGTCAATTTTTAAAAACTTTACTTTTAAGGATTCACTTATTTTTATTTTTGATGTAGGTGTTCTGTCTGCATGTTTGGCTGTACCACATGTGTGCAGTAGCCAAGGAGGTCAGAGGACGGTATTGGATTCTCTGGAACTAGACTTGCAGAGTTGTCAGCTACTACAGGGTGCTGGAAACATAACCCAAGTCCTTCCCAGGAGCGCCAAGTACATTAACTGCCATATGTCTCTCCCAGCCATAAAGTAAAAAAAAAAAAAAAAAAAAAAAAAAACACAAAACAAATCAAAGTCATTCCATGATGGAGAAATCACTTATAAAGATATTTTTTTGAAGAAAGTTGATGAGGGCTGAAGAGATGGCTCAGTGGTTAAAAGCATTTTCTACTCTTTTAGGGGACCTGAGTTCGGTTCCCAGCACCCACATCAGAGAGCTCACAAATGCCTGTTACTCCACCTCGAAGGGATCTGATGCCCTTGTCTGGCTTCCAAAAGCACCTGTATATATGCACCGTGTGCACACGGAAAAAGACAGAGAGACAGAGAGACAGAGACCGAGATATATATATATATATATATATATATATATATATATATATATATATATATATAGAGAGAGAGAGAGAGAGAGAGAGAGAGAGAGAGAGAAACACCAAAAGAAAGAACCAGACAAAGACTTTGGAATGTACCTGAGGTTTTACCTGATACCATAGGTAATTCTCTTCTGACCCAGGAATTCACAAAATGTTCTCCCTGAGGAAAAGAAACCTATCTGTGGCCTGCAACTTAAGGTCTTCCCAAACTGAAGTGAATTTTCATTTGAGCAGCAGAATTTGAGCAAAGCAGCCCTTTAATTTTGGTTTGATTTCTATTGATCTTGTAAACTTTTACGCAGTGCCAAACATCAGTGAAATGGAAGCTTCTCAGGGTCACTCTTACCATACACCATGCTCAACCACAGAACTGCAGTTACACACAGAGGTGTATTTGGACTCATGAGGAACTGAGACAAGGGAAGGGAGCCATGCTCTATAACCATGCAGCTCTCCCTCTGAGAAAACTGCACCCCAACTGTCAGCCCATGCCCTCTGCAGAGGCTGCCTCTCAGTCAGTCAGACAATACAGTCTCCTTTGGCTTCAGTTTAAGGTGGGTTCCCACTGCTTGCCACTAGGAAGTCCTTACTAATTTAAGGGTGTAAATAACCAGGTTCAGGAGCCACCTTTGAGTGCCCTGCCTCTGCCATGTACTAGGTCAGAAGATTGAGTCAGACATCCAGATGGAGGCAGGAGGAGGTAGCTAGAGTAGTGAGTGGCCTCACTCAGAGGGAAGATGAAGGAGGCAGCAGAAGCAACCCAAATCCAGCCTGGAAACTGTCTAAGTGGTTCCAGCTTCACAAGACAAGAGTTTTGTTTCCTCTGTGCAGAGAAGAGGCAGGACAAGACAAGAGAAAGGAAGAAAAACAGAGTATTTGGGAAAACAAACAAACAAACAAAAATGAAGAGAGAGAGACAGAGAGACAGAGAGACAGAGAGACAGAGACCGAGATACAGACAGACAGAGAGAGAGAGAGGGAGAGAGAAATAATATGTGATTCACCCTGATGAATCACATATTATTAGGTAACAAACATATGCTATTAGAAATGGCCCTTGTAAATTACCGTTACATGAACAAATCCCTCGTAGCTTTGAATATACTGGCAATTTCCTCTGACAACTTCTTACTTTGAAGAAATTCACATCTATAATTAAAAATATAATTAAAATATACTCTGAGTTCCCGGAGCTGTACCATTTCCCAGGACACGCACCAATCTGCACCCCTGGAGACCAGCACAGATCACAGAGTAGCAGGTGAAACCTCCCCCACGCTTCCCCATATACTGGCCTGCCAGAGCCTGCTAGCAATAGTGTTGAGGTCAGCCCAGAGTGCTTGAGCTCCACTTCCCTGTGAGCCCTAAACCTCAGTTCCCTGGGCCTGTGCCATTTCCCAGGAACAACTCCAATCTGTGGCCTTGGAGATCAGCATTGATCAGAGAGCAACATCAAGGATCAGGGAGTAGCAGACCCACATGGATCAGGGAGGAGTAGGAAACCCAGAAGACTGAGGCCATCTGGGACCAAGATTTCCACCTATAACTCCAGAGACCTGCTACCATCAGAGACCACCAGGCCTGCTAATACCAAAGTCAACCAAATGACTAAGAATCAGTACAAGAACACAAGCAACAAATCCCAGGGCCATGTGACATCACCCAAACCCAACTATCCTACCACAGCAAGTCCTGGGGATACTATCACACCAGAAGCACAAGAAAACAATCTTAAATCTGAGGTTGTGAAAACAAATGATTAAGGCCTTAAAAGAACTAAATACATCCCTCAAAGAAATTCAGGAAAATACAATCAAACAGGTAAAGGAATTGAATAAATCCCTCAAAGAAACACAGAAAAAAAAAAACAGACAAATGGGAGAAAGAAAAGAATAAAACTGTTCAAGACCTAAAAAGTAAATAGAAGCCATAAAGAAAACACAATCTGAGGCAATCCTGAAGATGGAAAACCTAGGGAAGAGAACAGAAACTACAGACAAAAGCATCACCAACAGAATACAAGAGATGGAAGAGAGAATCTCAGCTGTAGAAGATACTATTGAAGAAATCGATTCATCAGCCAAAGAAAATGTTAATATAAAACAATCCTGACACAAAACATCTGTGAAATCTGAGAAAATGGCAAAAGACCAACCCTAAGAATAATAGGAATCGAAGGAGAAGACTCCAAGCTCCCAGGCCCAGAAAATATTTTCAACAAAATCATAGAAGAAAACTTCTCCAACCTAAAGAAAGAGGTGCCTATAAATATACAAGCCTACAGAACACCAAATAGACTGGACCAGAAAAAAAAAATTCTCCCATCACATAATAATCAAAACACTAAATGTACAGAACAAAATAGAATATTGAAAGCTGAAAGGGAAAAAGGCCAAGTCACATAAAAAGGCAGACCTATCAGAAGTAAATCTGACTTCTCACCAGAAACTCTAAAAGCAAGAAAGGCTTGAGCAGCTATGTTACAGACACTAAGACACCACATATGTCAGCTGTGACTAATATGTCCAGCAAAACGTTAATCACCATAGAGGGAGAAAGCAAGATATTCTATGACAAAAACAAATTTAAACAATACCTAACCACAAACCCAGCCCTATAGAAGGAAAATGACAGAGGGAAAACTGCAATCCCAGCAGGCTAATCACACCCAGAAAAAACACAGGAAACAAATAACCCCACAACAATAAACCAAAACAGGGAAGGGGCACATACACACACACACACACACACACACACACACACAGCACCACAAACACCACCACCACCAAAACCACCACCACCATCAAAATAATGGGAATCAACAACCAGTGGTCATCAATCTCTCTCAACATCAATGGCCTCAACTCCCTGTTAAACACACACACACTCACACACACACGCTAACAGAATGGATGTGTAAACAGGACCCATCATTCAGTTGCTAACAAGAAACACACCTCAGCAACAATGATAGACATTACCTCAGAATAAAGGGCTGGAAAAAGGTTTTCCAAGTAAATGGTCACAGAAGCAAGCTGGAGTGGGTATTCTAATATCTAACAAAATAGACTTTCATCCAAAATTAATTAAAAGAGATGAGAAAGGGCACTTCATACTCATCCAAGGAAAAATCAACCAAGATTATATTTCATTTCTGAACATATATGGCCAAAATGCAAGAGCACCCACAGTCATAAAAGAAACATTACTAAAGCTTAAATCACACGTTGAACCCCACACGTTAACAGTGGGAGGACTTCAAACCATCTCTCTCACCAAAGACAGATCATTGAGACAGCAACTAAACAGAGAAATAATGAAGCTAATTGACGTTATGAGTCAATTGGACTTAACAGATCCACAGAACATTTCACTCAAACACAAAAGAATATGCCTTCTTCTCAGGACCTCTTGGAATCTTCTTCAAAACTGACCACATACTCAGATACAAAGCAAGCCTCAACAAATATAAGAAAATTGAAATGACAACTTGTATTCTATCAGACTACCATGGATTAAAGCTAGACTTCAACAGTAACAGAAACAATAGATTGCCTAAAAACTCATGGAAATTGAACAACTCTCTAGCTAATGACTACTGGGTCATGGAGGAAATAAATTGAAAGCTTTCCAGAATTCAATGAAAATGAAAGCACAACATACCTAAACTTATGGGACACAATGAAAGAAGTACTAAGAGGAAAGTTCATAGCACTATGTGCCTTCATAAACAAATGTAGAGAGCTTATACTAGCAACTTAATAGCTCACTTGAAGACTCTAGAATAATGGAAGCAAACACACCGAAGAGGAGTAGGCATCAGGAAATAATCCAACTCAGGGATGAAATCAATAACCTAGAAACAAAGAGAACAATACAGAAAATCAGCAAAATCAAGAGCTGATTCTTTGATAAAATCAACAAATTAGACAAACCCTTAGCCAAACTAACTAAAATACACAGGGAGAGTATCCAAATTAATAAAATCAGAAATGAAAAAGGGGATATAACAATACATACCGAGGAAACCCAAAGAATCATTAGATCATACTTCTAAAACTGTATGCCACAAAATTAAAAAAAAAAACTCTATAAACAGAGATGTTCTACACTGCAAAGACCACTTGATAAAACCTCTCAAACTATTGGACTTTATACATCACTAATACTGTCAGGAAAAATACTTGCAAACACAAGACCTGAGTAGGTCCCAACCAGATGGAGACCCAGCACTGAGCAGGGAAGTGGACACAAGTTCCCACCCTAACCAAGAAGCTATTTCCACTGGAACCTACTGATGAGGGAACAATCAGTCTCCAGTGGAGTGTCACTGGGTATAACCACACACTTCAGGGCAGGCCTATGCCCAGGAATACTTGCCAACACAAAACACACTTTTTTTTTTTGGTCATACTAGTTTTTTGATTGTTATGATTTTCTTGTGAAGAGGGGCGTTTTGAAACACAGAGAGAAAGAACACAAGTTGGCTGAGTAGGGAAGTGGGGAGGATGTGGGAGGAGTTGGAGGAGGGGGAAAATCATGATCAAAACATATTGTATTACAAAAGATTTTAACTCACCCCAAACCTTTTTCATGAGAATTACAAGTGTTCTGGTAGAATTATTTTTATTTATATTAAGGAAAATACATATATTTACTTAAAATTCAGTCTTAAGACTACTTTATTTTTATTTTATATTGAGGGGTTCCTATGTTGCCCAGACTGGTGATAAATTCCTTGAAATCTTAAAGCAATCTCCTGCCTCTGTCTCAGGAGCATTATAAGCACACAATAGAGCACAATTTTTTCTTATACTAAACATGCAGAACAGGCAGTTGAGCCTCGTTCCCACAGTCAGATCACAGTGACAGTAAAGGGAACAATATGAAAATTAGAGGTAGCATATTTCACCTACTAAAGAAAACTGTCATGATAATTTTTAAAATGGCAGATATTAATCTATTGGTTTTGATTTTTGTAACGTATGTTGAATATCATCTTGAAATGCATTCCTTTTCCCATACAAACCACGCTGCTTTTAAGACTGAACAATGTTTCTCTAACTGACACTAGCGTTCCTAGCAGTGTGGTAAGGAGGAGACTGAGAGCTCTTTTATCAATGGGGATGAGACCAGCCTTGCCTTGCTGCTTTTAACAACATGAGGAGATGAACTCTACATAGCTCCAGAACTTCCATTCGGTTTTTGTGGCATCCATGGATCCTGGCTCCATTTTTCAACTTTCCATGCATTGCCCTATGCCTAAATGTACCCCATGTGGTACAGAGCAGTGACTTGATGCTATTAATTCTTTTTAAAATAGTAATAAATGAAATTGCTCTTAAAATATTTCAATAACTCTTTCTCTTTTGAGATAGGATTTTATATGGCACAGACTCATTTTAGGCTCTCTGGAACAAAAACCTTGAATTCCTGCTCCTCTTGTCTCCCACTCACAAGACCTGGGATGTCCTTCCCACCTCAACATTACTTTCTTAAATGCTATTTTTAAAACAAATGGAGGGACTGGAGAGATGGCTCAGAAGTTAAGAATATTGGCTTTTCTTCCAAAGGTCCTGAGTTCAATTCCCAGTAAACACATGGTGGCTCATAACCATCTATAGTGAGATCTGGTGCCCCCTTCTGGTGTGGAGGTGTACATGCAGGCAGAATACTGTAAAAATAATAAATTAATCTTTAAAAACTTTTGTGATAGCTGGGCATGATGATGCAAATTGCAATCTCAACACTTGGAAATCAAAGAAAGGAGCACGGTGAGTTTGATGTCAGTTTGGGATACAGAGTGAGTCTATGTTTTAAAACTTAAAACTATACTAAAACCAGCTCATATTTATTATTCAGTTTTTTTAAAAAAATGTAAGAAAATATTCAGATATTTTACCAAAATTTCATAAAAGAAGTGATCAGGCCAGTGTTTATAACTGAAGTCTCAGAAGCTAAGGATAAAGAACACAACAGGAAATTTGGAGACTGAGTTCTGATGTCAGCCCTGTGCTCATGCTGATAGACATAAGGAAGGTACATCAGTCATTGCATGTGATGCATGGTAGGTTTTACAGGACCTACAGGCTATATGTTATTATCTGCATTTTACACTCAAGGCTCTGCGAAGGTCAGTGCCTCAGTTCAGGACTGGACGTCAGGCGGTCTGCACATGCAATTTTGCCTCGCTCCAGCTCTGTCTGGTCCTTCTTGTGTGAGCAGGCTGAAAAAATCATACTAACTTTGTAACCTATGTTTCTTTTAATTGCCTTATAACTTATATTTTCAAGTTTTAGGCCTATATTAATTAAAGCCTCTTAGTGCTTCTCCAGAGAGCTGAGAAATGTAAAAGTTCCTGACATCAGCCATCTGTGAGGGCAGAGATAAGGAAGAAAACAAGCAGAGATCCCTACTAAATGGAGAGTAACTCACATATGAAACCACTTGTAATGCCTTAACATTCTGACTTTCTTTGTTTTATACACCAATTCTACCCCTGTACAGACTAACACATTTATTAGTTGGGATAAGTCACGGGGCTGTTGCCTGACAGACATTATCTTAGTATTTGGGTTACTGAGTAAGTAGGTTAGTAGGGAAAATGGCACAGTATAGGCTTGAGGGTCTGCAGTTTGAAGCCCAGTGTGTATGTAAAGGTGGGGTATGGTCACACACTTCTTCAACCCTCGCCCTGGGTCAACAGAGACAGGCAGGTCCTAGACACTCCCTGGCCAGCTAGTCAGCCAATCTGTGAGTTCTGGTTCAGTGATCCCTGTCTAAAGATAGGGAGAGAGTGATAGGGAAAGCATGCTAGGTCAACATGTGCCCACAAAATGAACACACACACACACCAAACCAAACCAAAAATATGTTTTCAAATGAAAGCAAAATTACTTTAAGGTGGATCCAAGATGGCAGCACACCATATCAGAGAGGCAAAGGATCTGAAACTCTGAAATTGGTGAGTAGAGGGGCAACTGAAGCCACAAAATCAACATTGAGGCTTCCTGAGTGAGCAGGGACATCACATGAGCTGAGACCATTTAGATTCAGGTCAACGTTGGACTTCTCTGGGGATGGAAAGTGGTGAATATTCACTTCCCCATTTAGAGGCTCCTTCCTCCTCAGTGGAGCCGGCCGACAGAGAATCTTAGAGACTCCAGAGACTCTTAGCACAGAACTCACTGCCTGGGGACTGAGACAGACGAGGCAGGGCTCCTAGCTCCTTAGCCACAGCTGCCAGCTCTACCAGCCTTCTGATTCCCAGATCCGCAGTACCAACCTTCCGAGTCCCAGGTATGCAGGTGGCCATACGAACTCCACAGGTCCTCCCAGCCAAAGGGCCACCCAATTGACTGTAAGGGCCACCCAATCCCTCAGTGGTGACAGCTGGCTGTACACCATCAAAGTTGCCAGACCAGCCAAACCACCCAGTTGCACCAGGCACCGGGCCACATAGGTCTGTGGACCACTGTTGTGGCTCCCCCAGGACTTCCCAACAGGCACTTGGACCATCCTCCCAGTCTAGCTGCTGCAGCTGGACTTCTAAGTTCAGCGGCTACAGCACCAGTGAGCTGAAGGAGCTCCTACCCCCACATTGACTGAGCAAGCCCCAACTGAAAGTAGAAAACAGGGGGAACCCCTGTGCTTTCCAATTTGACTTACTAGAGAGTGAGTGTGCCTTCAAGAGCTTACAAAGCCCCAGATCCAGGGTCCTTGTAAGCTAGCAGCCAGACATCCGACCCTCCCACCCATGTGCAAACTGTGGGAAACAGAGGGACAGTGTTCTCAACATTGAGGCCCCAGAATACTGGGGGTCTACCAGTGGAGTTCAGGCAAATAACTCCCTGGAGCTCAGAGCTGAATACCTGTGGCCTGCAATGCCATTGAGGTATTCAAGGAATCTACACAAGCGAATTGCACCTGTGAAGACCTCCAGCACCTATAATCCCTTTGATGCCTGCACAGTCTCCTGCCCCACACTTCAAGCATTTATATTCTCTAACACCCTGTCAGTCAAGGCACCCTTCCACACACATGCCCATGCACACACACACTTGTCGCGCGCAGCCTTTGCCGATATGGATGACGCGGCAACAGAGGATTTGTCCAGCAGCAGTTTTATTGCGAAGCTCTTGAAAGTAGATGGAGAAGGACCCCAAACCCTGTGCGTGCTCTGCTTAAATAGCCAGCAGGGTGACTTGCTCGTCTGTGATTGGTGCTCTACACAAAACCCAATTAGCATGTGTTCTCCAATAGGGAGAACAACCAAACCTACATTAGCATAAAGTGGCGCATGCGTACATCGCAAGACAACGTTTGGCAAGAAGAACCAGGAAGCAGGAAACCGGCGCCATCTTGTAATGGCGGGAGCGGCTCCCGACATCTCCCCCTTAAAAATTATATTAAAATCAGCCAAAAATGATCCGTAACTACACCATGAGTTTTCCGATCAGCCTGCTGACTCAACAGCATCAGCGATCAAGGAGGTTACACAGTGTATGAGACCCTTTACGCCCTTAGCCCCGTGCAATGGGAACCTGAGCCCTGGGGGGCGCAAAGGTCTGCCAAGAACAGCTTCCTAGTGCAATGGGAACCTGTGCCCGTAAGGATTGCTTTTAGTTCTGACAGTGTCTCAACGGCTGAGCATATTTAGCCATACTTGAGGAGAGGCTCCCTGCTCTACAGCCAACATGGCTTGGACTATAGCCACATTTTTTGCTTGCTGCTGTTTTTTTTTTTTTTTTTTTTTTTTTTTAATTGCAGAGCAACCAAAAACAGAGGAGCAGTCCTGCAACCAAGGTTACTCCAAACATTCCCACCCCCACCCAATCTGAAGTAAGAAAAGGCAGAAGAAACCCAGGGTAAAGCCAGTCTGTGGGCAATGAATCCACTCGAGTAGAATTAGTGGTCCTCCTCGCTGTCCTTGATTCTTTAAGCAGTAGCAGGTGTGTCTGTTGAAAGATCATCTTCAGCTGTCACGAGCTTTCGCGTGAGGCACTCCGGTACCCAGAATGGATTGTTTTCTTCCTGTGGAAAAACACAGACAGCTCCCCTGGATCTTATTAAAATAGGATCCGGTCCTTTCCACTGATTATCAAGCACATCCTTCCATTTTACCAATTCTTTCGGGTATGCATGGCTGACATGTCTGTCTGCCGCAGACTGTCCATTAGAATCCAATTTTAAAAAATTTAGGGTAAATAAAGTAAGGGAGATAGTTGCTTTCTGACCCATATTTATGGGCCAGAGTCCCCCTTTTTGTTTTTGCAAATACGTTTTGAGTGTGCCATGCGCACGTTCCACCACGCCTTGTCCTTGTGGATTATAAGGCAACCCCGTGACAAGATGGACTTCCATTTTTGAGCAAAATTGTTGAAATGCCTTAGAAGTATAAGCAGGTCCATTATCAGTTTTTAATTGTTGTGGCTTTCCCCATGCTGCCCAAGCCTCCAGGCAATGGGTAATAACATGGGCCACCCTTTCTCCTGAAAGAGGTGAGGCATGGATGACACCAGAACAAGTATCCACGGATACATGAACATATTTCAACTTACCAAAGGCAGGAATGTGAGTAACATCCATTTGCCAAATATGTAAAGGTCTCAATCCTCTGGGATTAACGCCAATGGCAGGTGTAGGTCTAAACTCTGCGCAATTGGCACATTTCAGCACAATATCACGAGCGTCTGCTCGTGAGATACCAAATTTCAACCTAAGTGTTTCAGCCGGCACATGATATAACTCATGGAAGGTTGCGGCATGTTGCACAGAATTAAGCGAAAGGAATACTGCTCTAGTGGCTTTATCAGCCAAGTCATTAGCTTTTGACATTGGTCCAGGTAATAACGTATGTGCTCTCATATGTTGAATAAAAAATGGATTTACTCTTGTTCTAATAGATTGTTGAATATCAACAAAAACTTGCGCTACATTACTTTTGGAAGAAATGAGTCCCACGGTTTCTAAAATTTGTACTGCTCCTACCACATAGTGTGAATCTGAAATAATATTCACGGGCTGAGGAAAGGCTCGTAACACCTCAGCTACAATTGCACATTCAACCAATTGTGGGGATGAAACACTAAAATGCTTTTGAAACACTTCATTATTAACAACATAACTTCCTACACCAGTTTTTGATCCATCCGTAAAAACATCAATAGCCCCCACAATAGGCTGAATTTTTGTAATTTTTGGAAAAATAAATGCATTGGTTAATGTAAATTGTAATAAGGGATGTTTAGGATAATGATTATCAATATTGCCAGAATAAATACAGCGCAAGATAGCCCAATTATCCAAAGTGGAGCACAACACTTGTATCTGATAGCTAGTATAAGGGGTGATAATAGAACATGGCTCCATTCCAAAATGAGTTAAAGCCATGTGAATTCCCTTTAGAGCAATTTCTCCCACCTGGGTTGGATAATGACTTAACACTTTTCCAGGGGAAGTCTGGGAATGGACCCATAAAAGTGGTCCTTGCTGCCATAACACTGCTGTCTAATTCTGCTTGTTCATCAGGATCAAGCCCTGTCTCTTCCTCCTCGCTAGAGTCATCAGACTGTCGTGGTTCCTCTTCCTCTGAGGACGTCTCCTCCCCGGAAGAGGACTCCACCCTAAGATTTTTAAATTCATCTAAGAGGGGGTACAGTTTACGACCGTCCTCTCTTTTAATGGGATCCCTCTTAGTATCTGCGGTTAATTTTGGCCTTTTAGCTTTTAACTCGAGTTTAGCTGTTTTTCCTGCACTTTTAAGTTTTTTTCTCTCCTTTTGACATCTTCCCCTTTTCTGCTTCGGACAGACTATCTTGATGGTCTGACAAAACTCTCTGACCCTCCTTGACCTTTTCTTATAGATTGGCCATACTCCTGGTCTTAACGTTACCTTTTCCCGTTTCCCACAATTGAGACAGAAACAACACAACAAAACAAAAACGAAACTAACCACGAGAAACGGAATACCCCAGACCACAGAAATCATACCTTGCAGAAAAGTACCGCGGTTCCTCACACTGCTGGCTTGAATCCTCCTCCGACGAGCAGTCGGGGGTCCTTCGAGTCGTCCCTCCGCCCTGGGTTCGGCAGGTTCCCGGGTTTCGGCACCACTTGTCGCACGCAGCCTTTGCCGATAAGGATGACGCGGCAACAGAGGATTTGTCCAGCAGCAGTTTTATTGCGAAGCTCTTGAAAGTAGATGGAGAAGGACCCCAAACCCTGTGCGTGCTCTGCTTAAATAGCCAGCAGGGTGACTTGCTCGTCTGTGATTGGTGCTCTACACAAAACCCAATTAGCATGTGTTCTCCAATAGGGAGAACAACCAAACCTACATTAGCATAAAGTGGCGCATGCATACATCGCAAGACAACTTTTGGCAAGAAGAACCAGGAAGCAGGAAACCGGTGCCATCTTGTAATGGCGGGAGCGGCTCCCGACACACACTCACTTGCTCGCCCACATTTGTCCTTCAGTGCCCATGAATGTTTCTCCCTTAGGTACACCTGAATCACCAACACACACTCTCAAACCACTGGACCACTCTCATCTTCCTGAAGAATTCTCCAGACATCAGAGAAAGATGCTACCAGTCTGAACTGGAGACTCCAGGAACAAACAGTGAAGGTTACAGATAAGCAAATGGCCAGAGGTCGGCAAAATAACACATCCAACAAAATCCAGGACATTATGGTGTCACCAGCAACCCCAAAAATCTATGGATACTCCAATTCATTGGAAACACAGGAAAATGATTTTAAAGCTATGCTTATCCAGTTATTAGAGGCACATAAAGAGGAAACAAACAGATCTCTCAAAGAAATTTAAACACGGATGGAAGCAAATAAAGAGGAAATGAATAAAGCTCTCAAAGAAACATAGGCAAATATAGCCAAACAAGAAGAGGCACAATTAGTGGCATATAGAGAGGAAAACAACAACAACAACAACAAAAAAAAAGAAACAGAGATTATCATAGAGAGACATGAATCCACATTTAAGCAGATGAAGGAAATGATGCATGAAAACAGAATTAGAAGCAATAAAGAAAACACAAACAGAGAAAACCCTGGAGCTGGAGAACTTAGAGAAAAGATCAGGAAACACAAAGGTAACCATCAAAAAATAGAATAAAAGAGATGGAAGAGAGAATCTCTGGTGCTGAAGATACACTTGCAGAAATGGAAACTTTTCTCAAAGAAAAAGTAAAATTGGAAAAGTCCCAAACACAAACATCAAAGAAATCAAGGACACCACAAAAAGGCAAATTCAAAAAATAATAGGAATAGACAAAAAAGAACATACCAGGCTCCAAGGTCCAGAAAATATCTTCAAGAAAATCATAGAAGAAAAATTTCCAAACTTAAAAAAAAGAGATGTCCATAAACATATAAGAGGCCTACAGAACACCAAATAGACTAGACCAGAAAAGAAACTTCTCACATCACATCATAGTCAGAACACTAAATCTACAGAACAAAGAAAATATGTTAAAAGCAGCAAGGGAAAAAGGCTAAGTAACATATAAAGGTAGACCTATCAGAAACACACAAGACTTCTTATCAGAAACTATGAAAGCCAGAAGGACATGGGCAGATGTCATGCAGACTTTATGGGACCACAGATGCCAACCCAGACTACTATACCCAGCAAAGCTTTCAATCAACATAGATGGAGAAAACAAACTATTCCATAACAAAACAAAATTTAAGCAATATCTACATAGAAAACCAGCCCTACAGAAGATACTAGAAGGAAAACTCCAATCCAATGAAAACACTGCACCCAAGAAAACATAGGATACAGATAATTTCCCAACAAAATTAAAAAAAAAAAACAAGCAATGAATTACAGTAAGACCACCAACTCCACAATAAAGGAACTAACAGCCATTGGTCACTATTATCCATCAACATCAATGGCCTCAAATCTTCAATAAAAAGACACAGACTAACAGGATGGTTGCAGAAACAGGATACAACATTCTACTGCATCCAGGAAACACACCTCTGCAACAGAGATAAACACTACCTCACAGTAAAGGACTAGAAAAATGTTTTTCAAGCAAATGGACCCAAAAAACAACCAGAGGTAGCAATCCTAATATCTAACAAAATAGACTTTCAACCAAAATTAATCAAAAAAGATGAGGAGGGGCACTTCATTCTCATCAAAGGAAAATTCCACCAGGAGGACATCACAATTTTGAACATCTATGCCCCAAATACAAGACTACCTACATTTGTAAATGAAACATTACTAAAGCTGAAATTATTCATCCATCCCAACACATTAATAGTGGGAGACTTCAACACTCCACTCTCACCAAGGGACAGATCATCCAGACAGAAGCTGAACAGGAAATTAAGGGCACTTACAGAGCTCCTAAATCAAATGGACCTAAAAGATGTCTACAGAACTTTTCACCCAAATTCAAAAGAGTATACCTTCTTTGAGCACCTCTTGGAACCTTCTCCAAAATAGACCATATATTTGGTCACAAAGCAAGCCTCAGCAGATAAAAGAAGATTGAAATAATCCCTTGTATCCCATCTGATCACTATGGTCTAAATCTGGACCTCAACAACAGCAACAGAAATAGCAAAGTCTACACATAAATGAAAACTGAACAAGTCGCTACTCAAAGACAGCTGGATCAGGGAAGAAATAAAGAAAGAAATTAAAGACTTCCTAGAATTCAATGAAAATGAAGGTACAACATACCCAAACTTATAGGACACAACAAAAGCAGCGCTGAGAGGAAAGCTCATAGCACTAAGTGCCTGCAAGAAGAAATTTGAAACATCCTATACAAGCAACTTAATAGCTCACCTGAAAGCCCTAGGAAAAAAAAGAAGCAAACACACCAGAAGAGTGGACAGCTGGAAATATTCAAGCTCAGGTCAGCAATCAATAAATTAGAAACAAATAAAACAATTCAAAGAATCAATGAAACCAAGAGTTGATTCTTTAAGAAAATCAACAAGGTAGACAAGCCCTTAGCCAAACTAACTAAAAGGCAGAGAGAACCTAAAAGAGGGACATAACAACAGGCACTGAAGAAATCCAAGCAATCAGTAGGTCTGACTACAAAAGCTATATGCAACATAATTTGAAAATCTAAATGAAATGGACAATTTTCTTGATAGATTGCACTTACCAAAGTTAAATAGAGATCAGGCAGAAAGGTTGAAAAGTCCTATATGCCCCAGGGAAATAGAAGCAGTCATCAATAGTCTCCCTTCCAAAAAAAAAAAAAAAAAAAAGCCAGGGCCAGATGTTTTCAGTGCAGAATTCTACCAGACCTTCAGGGAAGAGCTAACTCCAGTCCTCTTTAAACTGTTTGACAAAATAGAAACAGAAGGAACATTACCAAACTCATTCTATGAAGCCACAGTCACCTTGATACCTAAACCACACAAAGACCCAACAAAAAAAGAGAACTTCAGACCTATCTCTCTTGTGAACATTGATGTAAAACTACTCAATAAAATAGTTGCAAGCCAAATCCAAGAACATATAAAAGATATCATCTGCCATCACCAAATAGGCTTTATCACAGGCATGCAAGGGTGGTTCAACATACAGAAATCCATCAATGTAATCAATCACATAAACAAATTTATGGAGAAAAACCACATGATCATCTCCTTATATGCCAAAAAAGCATTTGACAAAATCCAAAACCCATTCATGATTAAAGTCTTGGAGAGACCAGGGATACAAGATACATACTTAAACATAGTAAAGGCAATTTAGAGCAAGCCTATAGCCAACATCAAACTAAACAGAGAAACTTAAATCAATCCCACTGAAATCAGGGACAAGGCAAGGCTGCCCACTCTCTCCATATCTGTTCAACATTGTACTTGAAGTCCTAGCTACAGAGAGACTAAAGGAGATCAAGGGCATACAAATCAGAAAGGAAGAAGTCAAATGTCACTATTCACAGATGATATGATAGTACACATGAGTGACCACAAATATTCAACCAAAGAATTCCTTCACCTGATAAACGACTTCAGCAAAGTAGCTGGATACAAAATCAACTCAAAAATTCAGAAGCCCTACTGTATAACAAAGATAAAAGGACCCAGAAAGAAATTAGGGAAACAACACCCTTCATGACAACCACTAAGAACATAAAGTACCTCAGTGTGATTCTAACCAAGCAAGTGAAAGACCTGTTTGAAAAAAACTTCAAGTCTCTGAAGAAAGAAACTGAAGAGGATATCAGAAGATGAAAAGATCTCCCATGCTCATGGATCAGTAGGATTAACATGGTGAAAATGACCATCCTACCAAAAGCAATCTAAAGATTCAGTACAATTCCCATCAAAATACCAACACAATCCTTTACAGACCTTGAAAGAAAAATTCTCAATTTCATATGGAAAAACAAAAACCCAGAATCTCCAAAATGATCCTGTACAACAACAGATCATCTAGAAGTATTTCCTTCCCTGATCTCAAACTGTACTACAGAGCAATAGTAATAAAAACTGCATGTATTGGCATAGAAACAGAATGGTGGATCAATGGAACCAAATAGAAGACCCAGAAATAAATCCATACACCTATAGATACATGATTTTTTACAAAGAAGCCAAAACCATTCAATAGAAAAAAAGGACAGCATGTTCAACAAATAGTGCTGGTCCAACTGGATGTCTATATGCAGAAAAATGAAAATAGATTCATATTTATCACCCTGCACAAAACTAAAGTGTAAGTGGATCAAAGACCTCAACATAAAAGGAGACACACTAAATCCATTAGAAGAAAAAGTAGGGAAGAGCCTAGAACTCATTGGCACAGGAGACAACTTTCTGAATGGAGCATCAACAGCACAGGCTCTAAGAGCAACAATCAATAAATGGGACCTCATGAAACTGAAAAGCTTCTGTAAAGCAAAGGACACTGTCATCAGAACAAAATGACAGCCTACAAACTGGGAAAGGATCTTCACCAACCCTATATCTGGACTAATATCCAGAATATATAAAGAAATAAAGAAGTTAAAAAGCAACAAATCAAGTAAACAAAAAAGGAGCTAAAGAGAGAATTCTCTGTAGAGGACTATAGAATGGCAGAGAAACACCAAATTAACACTCAACATCCTTAGCCAGCAGGGGAGATGCAAATCAAAACAACCCTGAGATTTCACCTTATACCCATCAGAATGGATAAGATCAAAATCTCAACTGACAACACATGCTAGAGAGGTTGTGGAGAAAAGGGAACCCTCCTCCATTGCTGGTGGAAATGTAACTTGTACAACCACTTCAGAAATCGGTCTGGGTGCTTTCTCAGACAATTAGGAATAGTGCTTCCTCAAGATCCAGCTATACCACTCCTAGGCATATATCCAAAAGATGCTCAAGTATACAACATGGACATTTGTTCAATCATGTTTGTAGCAGTTTTATTCATAATAGCCAGAAACTGGAAACAACCCAGATGTGCCTCAACGGAGGAATGGATATAGAAATTGTGGTACATTTACACAATGGAATACTACTCAGTAATTAAAAGCAAGAAAATCATGAAATTTTCAGGAAAAAAAGTGAGATCTAGAAAAGATCATCCTGAGTGAGGTATCCCAAAAGCAGAAAGACACAGATGGTATATACTCACTTATAAGTGGATACTAAACCTATAAGATAGGATAAACATACTAAAATCTGTACACCTAAAGAAACTAAACAAGAAGGATGTTCCAGGGTAAGATGATCAATCCTCATTTAGAAAGACAAATGGGATGGACATTGGAGGTAGAAGAAATTAAGAAACAGGATAGGAGCCTACCATAGGGAACCTCTAGCCCATGGCAGCTTAGCATCCAAGTGGGTTTCCCTAGTAAGGAGAACAGAGGCTGTCTCTGACATGAACTCAGTTGGTTGCTCTTTCACCCTTCCCACCCCTCAAGGGAGGAGCAGCCTTTCTAGGCCACAGAGGAGGACAATGCAGCCAGTCCTGATGAGACCTGATAAGCTAGGCTCAGATGGAAGGGGAGGAGGACCTCCCCTATCATGGACTTAGAGAGGGGCAGGGAGGAAAGGAGGGAGGGAGGGTGAGATTGGGAGGGAATGAGGAAGGGGCCTACATTGGGGATACAAAGTAAATAAACTGTAATTAATATAAAAACTAAAAATTAGACAAAGAAAGGCTAAAAAAAAAAAAAGAAAAGTAGTGGTTACAATGTTGATTAAAAAAAAAACTAAGAATGTATTAAAAATATCCTTTATGGAACAAGCCAATAAAATCACTCAATAATCCAGCAAAAAACAAAACAAAACAAAACAAAAAAAACCCACAAACTTTAAAAATAGAAGAAAAAGCTAAGTTCCTGTGATTCAAACTTATCACTATGTGACCACTTAAAAAGTTCTGGGGTGACCCCATATAGGATAGGAGGAAGATCAGAACTCAAGGGAATACCCCAACAATGTGGCTCTTTTATCTCTAGTTTTATTTTGCTCTGTAAAACATTAAAAATTTTAATCATGAAATACGATCCACTTACTTGGGGAACCACTTGGCATGCTCCTTCCAGGGATCGTCTCCTTCTTCCCAGTTTCCCAGGCATCCACCGCAGGAGAAGCACTGCACAGTGTCCCTTTCACCTACAGATGCAGGGAACCGATGGCACCAGGTGTGTCTTGGAGCTGATCATACTGAACCAGAGCAACACAGACCCCAGCATGCTTGCTCTTCCATGTCCCCTCTGACTGAATCCCTGGCCACATCCCACTGCCCTAAATGACACACTCCTACATCTGGACCGCCCGCCCAGCCATGGCCATCCTCCATACGCACAGCCCAGGACTTTGGAGGTCCTATTAGGTGATCTAGCACTCAGCTACACACTCAGCCTACTGCCGGTACTCTTAAGGTCTATATGTAAAGAAAAGCAACATTTTACTTTATACACACCCAAGTGTGTGTGCATAAGATTTTAAGGTACATATCCAGAGCTTAGAGATGGCACAGTTGGCAAATGCTTGCTGGGCAAACATGGAGACTGGGCTCAGATCTCCAGCACCTGTGTAATAGCAAGGCAACAGGGACAGTGTAATCTTAATGCCAGGGAAGGAGAGACAGGAAGACCCTAAGGGCTCACTAACCAGCCAGTATGTCTCATTGGCAAGCTCCAGGTGTAATGAGAGACCTGTCTCACAAAATATGTTGGACAGAACTACAGGCCTATTTCTGAATACACAGAACATGTTGCTTTCAGGATAGAGAGGAATCAAGCTGGAACTGACTCAGAATTTCCTCCCTGCAATCTTCCTGTCACAGTACTGGAAGAGGCTTTGCAGTCTGCTGGGGGAGGAGGGCCACCTGCATTCTCCAATATCACCATCATGCCAGAGAAGATGAGGCCAATGGTGAAGAGTGGCCTGAACCTTTGGGGATAACCGACTGCTTTTGAATTGGACTTGAGGATGCTTCACAGATGCTCTAATGGTGGTCAAGCTGGGTGTGGTGTTGCAGGCCTGTAAATCTCAGCACTTGTGTGTCAAAGACAGGTAGATCTCTGGGTCAATGGCCAGACTGATTTACATAGCAAAGTCAGAACAGAAAGGGCAACACAGTGAGACCCTATTTCAAAAAGGCAAAAAGAAAGAAAACAAAAACCTAAATTAAATCTGGTGAAAAGCACATGGCCCAGAAACTCTCTAAAGGTCTTAGCAGGGAAGGGTCTAGGAATGCTATCTGGCTTAATAGACATCCTGTCAAAATTCCTTCTAAATATTTATGTTCCTATGCAAAGAATGCTGCTGCTTTGATCCTTGGCTAGATAATAATTGATTATTGAGTGTTCAGCAATAAATGAGATGTCTATGTCAACCTCACACCAAGGCTCTGGGAGATCTGATGGCATAGCCATATCCATTGGAAACAGCAAAAGTCATGAAGCCAGCACAGCTGTTTGACATGGCTCTAGCACAGGTGGGGAAAATGCAGCAATTATTTTCATTCTTTCCCTCTTTTGTAGGTTTTTAGGATCTATGTGTTTTATTGGGGGGGGAATCCTTTCTGCATTATGATTTTTTCTGTCTTTTCTTGAGAAAATTATGTCTGAGTTATTTCCATTTAGGAAAAATAACATTATTTGGCCACTGTTTTGAAGGTTTCCTTATGCTTTGGAGATCATTGAGCACAGATTAGCACATAAACTAGCAATTCTTTTATGAGGCCATTACTAAAGGAATCTTTTATGGATATCTGCCCTTAAGCAAACTCAAACAGTATAATTGGTATAGGGGAAACAAAGATAGCTGACAAGCTCTGACTGGCCAGAATACCAGGTAACAGATCAAGGCCTCCCTTTACAATATGCTTAGAACTCTCTGAAAATGTAGTTTAAAGATAGGGGGTCATACAGAGTACACCCCTGGAGGAAGAGAACTCAGTAAATAAGACAGGTTGACTAAAATAACTTGTTCCTAGTTTATAGTGTAGATGATGACACAAGTAGTAAAAGGAGTTAGGTATTAATATTTGCTCTTCATAAAAAAAAATTTCAGATATTTTCTGTTTGTCTGGAGTGCCTTAAAACTACAAATACTGCCTGCCTAAAAGCAGGCTGTTATATAAGAAATGTGTTTGCTTTGGATAACACAATCTTTAGATTCTATAACTTGGAGTTATAAGGCTTATAATAAGCATAAATCTGTTCTGTTTATATTTTCTAATGATGACTGAAGTTGTAACACTTCGTAATGAAAAATCAAACAAATCATCTGCACTTCTTGGACAGGTTAGTCTGTCATTAGTCGGTCTTTGTTCTGTGAAACCTGTGTAATAAAGAAACAATCTCCTTGCTAGTCAATCAGAACTGCAAAATTCCCCTGAGCACCTCTCCTGACTCACTCCTCTCTCCCTCGCCAATTATCTCCTCTGCACACCACTCTCTGTTGCTCTCGTTCATCCATAAACCCTGAACAAAGTGGCAGAGCTTTCTGAGCCACGGTTTGGAAGCGTGTTCTTTTTTAAAAAGTATTTTATTCTTTGGAAATCACAGATGTGTGTACAATGTATGTGGATTATATCACCCCCACTGCCTTTCTTCAGTTTCCCCAGACCCTCCTCCTCAAGTCAGGTCACCTCCCAGCTTTGTATCCTCTTTTAACTGAATTCAATTAGTGCTGCTCATTTGTGAGTGGACATGGGGCCATCCAGCAGAGCGCGGGGAAACCTCAAGGCCCACGGGCTGAACAAGTGTCAACAGCTCCCCTCTTACAGGTGGGGCTTGGCTTGGCTGGATTTGGGGCAGGCTTGTATGGATAGGCAACCACAGCAACTGTGAGTTCCTGAGGGAAGGACCCTGCTATGCACAAAACAAGACAAACCCAAGACAAAGTCCTCTACAGCGTCTGGCTCTTATGGCCTCTTGGTCCCCTCTTCTGCAATGGTCCCTGAGTTTGGGAGGAGGAAGTGTTCCCTCAGGAATGAACACACCCTGTCACTCACTGTCTCCACTTTGCCCTTGTTGTAAGTCTCTGGAATTCTGTTCTTGTTAAGGTCTGAATTTATGTTCATTCCAGACTTTCATTAGCAACTGAGAGCCCTGGGGTGTCCCAAAGAGACACTTGGAAGAAAGGATATGGTCATTGTTGCCAATTGTAAGTTTTCATCTTGCTGTTGTCATCTATCTAAACAAAAGCTGGGGCTAAAGAGATGGCTCAGTGTTCAAGAGCTCTGACTGCCCTTCCAGAAAGCCAGAGCTCAATTCTCAGCACCCACATGGCAGCTCACAACTGTCTATAACTCCTGCTCCATGGGATCTGACTTCCTCACACATGCAGTTCAGTGGCAAAGTGCTGCTTCTCACTCATGACACTCTGGATTCAACGTTCTGTCCCCTTAAACACACACACAACAGACATAGAACTAAAACAAAAAGAAACAACAAACAACTGAAGAAGGACAGGAAAAGTTGAAGGTTTATGTAGATGTGTGTGTGCTTTTGTTTGGTAAAAGGACAGTGAACTGAAAAACAGGACTGTGTTTGCCCCTGGATGAGGAGGACAGCATCCTCAGGACAAGGGAATGGCACGGTGGCCTCTAAGGCATTGAGAGACCTTGACTTCTTGACTTTAGCGCTCAGCTCCTAGGCTTTATTGTTATTGTCCTTTCAACCAGATACGCAAGTACAGTAGATATGCATTATATATGCTAGTTTTAATTAAAATAAAACAAAGTTTGTTGATAGATTCTAGAACAAGCTTTAAGTACAACCAAATCCTCTCCCACCTTGCCACACAGGGTTTAAGAATAAGGCCCTGACATTCTTAATTATTTTCCACATACTCCTAAAGAAAAAAGGAGACTGAGAGCTCTTTTGTCAATGGGGATGAGACCAGCCTTGCCTTGCTGTTTTTAATAGAATGAGGAGATGAACTCCATATAGCTCCAGGACTTCCATTCAGTTTCTGTGGCATCCATGGATCCTATAAAACTATACTAAAATCAGCTCACATTTATTATTCAGTTTTAAAAAAAATGTAAGAAAATATTCAGATATTTTACCAAAATTCCATACAAGAAGCGATCAAGCCAGTGTTTAAAACTGAAGTTTCAGAAGCTAAGGATAAAGAACACAACAGGAAATTTGGAGACTGAGTTCCAATGTCAGCCCTGTGCTCATGCTGACAGACAGATGGAAGGTACATCAGTCATTGCATGTGATGCATGGTAGGTTTTACAAGACCTACAGGCTATATGTTATTATCTGCATTTTACACTCAAGGCTCTATGAAGGTCAGTGCCTCAGTTCAGGACTGGATGTCAGGTGGCCTGGACGTGCAATTTTGCCTCACTCCAGCTCTGTCTGGTCCTTCTTGTGTGAGCAGGCTGAAAGAATCAGACAACTTTGTAACCTATGTTTCTTTTAATTGCCTTTTAACTTATATTTGCAAGTTTTAGGCCCATATTAATTAAAGCCTCTTAGTGCTTCTCCAGAGAGCTGAGAAATGTAAAAGTTCCTGACATCAGCCATCTGTGAGGTCAGAGATAAGGAAGAGAACAAGCAGAGATCCCTACAAAATGGAGAGTAAATCACTGGCTGGTGCCTGTAAAATGAGCTTTGTTTGGAAACGGAGATGAGTTAATTATTCTCCCACCTTTAACTGTAGCTATATCTCATATGGCAGGAAATTCCAAACTGACTTGAAGATCAGATATTTACGACAGGGCTGACTGGACCTAAGGGTGACCAGAACTAACCAATTATTTTAAAAGTTAAACACCTCATCCAATCCTGAATCACCAAGATAGCAACCCCAGGAGATTCCCGCCTTGTGTCTTTTAAAAACCTAAGGTCTTTTTTAACCCAGTGCCACTCCTAGCTGACCAGCAGGGGTAACCCCATTGCGCAATGGTCAAGATGAACCTCTTGCCATTTTGCATGGATGGATGATTAGTTTCCTGAGTTCTCTTTATACCTTCTTATATTTAGGCTCATGCTGGGCCTAACAAGGCCTTACTCCTTCCAGCTGTGGGCCAGTGGCTGGACCGTCTCCTCTTCCTGTGTAGGTCATGTTCACTCTGCTGTGTCAGAGAAGCAACCAAAGACCACTGGAGGCAGATGTGCAGCTCTAGTTAGGGCTGATCACATGGGAATGGTGTGGCTGGAAGTTGTCCAGAGTGTAGCCAGCAACACTAAACCCAGGGCCATGAGCTGGGCCAAAGCTTCTTTAGGAGCCCAGGTGCAGCAGTGGGGCCCCTGTCTGAGGCTGAACTGCAGCAGGTGCATCTGCAGGGTACAAGCCCAACTCCTAAGGAGATGGTGACATTCTATGATTTGCTAATCAGGGCCCATCGTTCCTATGACTATATCATTGATTTCCAGGAATCATTTCTTCCTCAGCTACTGTTTTCACCTCTTTTTCCTTTCCTCTTTGTCCCCTCTTCCCTTTAAACCTCCTCTTACTTTCTTTTAGGCTTCCTTTCCAATAATTTACGTGAAGCAAGTAAAATGTGAAGTTTTCTTGCCACCTCACAGCTCAACAAACCCAAGCCCAAGATCATCTATTTAATTTACATCATCATTTCATAGCTTTTTCTATACATTTGTGAACATGTTGCGATATAATTTAAGAATTTTTTTTTTTTTTGGTTTGGTTAGTTTTGGGGTTTTTTGTTTTTGTTTTTGTTTTGTTTTGTTTTTTGAGACAGAGTTTCTCTGTGTAGCCTTGGCTGTCCTGGACTTACTTTATAGACCAGAAACCAGGCTGCCCTTGAGCTCATAGAGATCCACATACCCTCTGGCCTCCCAGGTGCTAGTTTTAGAATTTTTAAAGACTGCTCACCATACATGAATTGTGCATATTTATATTTCCATTTACAAATAATCCTAGACAACCTTTCATTTCTGTGAGCATGGCTGCCTGTGTGCAAGGTGTCTGGTAAATACTTGCCTAGTTGGTTTGTGTGTGATCTAGCATCTACCCAGGAACTTTCCTATATACAGTATGAGGTACAACTATTTGGAAAAAAAATCCCAGTCACGATGGTGTGTACCCACAATTCTATGTCAGAGGGTGAAGCAGAAAGCTGAGCAAGTTGAGGCCAGCCTGGGATATATAATGATGCTCATCAATAAAATAAAATAAAAGGCCTTTCTAGTCAAGTACCATTCACTGACATTACAGAAAAACACAGCCATAAATAAATAAATAAATAAATAGGAACATTCAGCCAAGTATAAAGTGTAGGAAATTATACAGAGCAGCTTAAGTGATTTCTTTTAAGAAATAATTGAAAAGGTGAAAGGTGAGGAAAATGGATTCATAATTCTGGACTGGAAAAACAGCTAAGAGGGCAGCTATGCTTGCTATTAAGCCTGATGATTTGAGTGTGATACCCAGGTTCCCTTCACTCAGGCCATCTTCTGACCTCCACATACATCCTGGTAGAAGAACAATACCCCCATTCTCACAGCCCCAGAAGTGCACTTTTTATTTTAAAAACAAACACACAAACAAACAAAACTGTAACAGAGGGAGGGAGATGAGCATTTGAATGCTGATTCATGTATTTGACATTAGGCACTTATGCCATCTTTTCCTAGAAGACATGAGGATACTATGGTCCCATCTCACATGCTATAATACTAACAGATGCTTTATGTGGTCCCTGGAACTCACTTTGAAGTATCCTGGTTCTTGTTATTCCATAGAAAACATTGGCAGGCAGTGGAGGAGGAAATAGTTCCTGACCAGGTGCTGACAAGTGCTAATTATAGTGATCTTTTCATTTCCATGAGATGTTCCATAATCAAGGCTTGAAAACCAGTGAAAGAAGTAAATCTTTGTTGGCAGAAACAAATAAAGAAAAGCAAAGAAATGACAAAACCAGTATTAAACAGATCACTAAAATTAATTAAAATATGTTTTTTCTAAGCGGGGAGCTGAAGACCACTGCAATCCCAAAATCCTTGAATCTCTGAAGCAAAACTTTTCTCTTGTGGCAGGGGGATGTGGATGACCTAGACATCTGGCCCTCTTGCCTTTCAGCAGAGGGTGGCTTTGAACTCCTGATTCTCCACTCTTCATCTTCCTAGTGCTGGGATTACAGGTATGTGCCACTGCATCCAGCAAGAATTTTCATTTGGTGTATATTCCACACATGTGAAACCACTTGTAATGCCTTAAACATTCTGACTTTCTTTGTTCTATACACCAATTCTACCCCTGTACTGACTAACGCATTTATTAGTTGGGATAAGTCACGGGGCTGTTGCCTAACAGACATTGTCTTAGTATTTGGGTTACTGAGTAGGTAGGTTAGTAGGGAAAATGGCACAGTACAGGCTTGAGGGTCTGCAGTTTGAAGCCCAGTATGTATGTAAAGGTGGGGTATGGTCACACACTTCTTCAATCCTCACCCTGGGTCAACAGAGACAGGCAGGTCCTAAACACTCCCTGGCCAGCTAGTCAGCCAATCTGTGAGTTCTGGTTCAGTGATCCCTGTCTAAAGATAGGGAGAGAGTGATAGGGAAAGCATGCTAGGTCAACCTGTGCCCACAAAGTGAACACACACACACCAAACCAAACCAAAAATATGTTTTCAAATGAAAGCAAAATTACTTTAAGGTGGATCCAAGATGGCAGCACACCATATCATAGAGGCAGAGGAACTGAAACTCTGAAATTGGTGATTAGAAGGGCGACTGAAGCCACAAAATCAACATTGAGGCTTCCTGAATGAGCGGGGACAATACATGAGCTGAGCTGAGACCATTTAGATTCAGGTCACCCATGGACTTCTCTGGGGATGGAGAGTGGCGAACATTCAGTTCCCCATTTAGGGGCTCCCTCCTCCTCAGTGGAGCTGGCCCACAGAGACACTTAGAGACTCCAGAGACTCTTAGCACAGAACTCACTGCCTGGGGACTGAGACAGAAGAGGCAGGGCTCCTAGCTCCTTAGCCACAGCTGCCAGCTCTACCAGCCTTCTGATTCCCAGATCCACAGTATCATCCTTCCTAGTCCCAGGTATGCAGGTGGCTGGCTATACGAACTCCACAGGTCCTCCCAGCAAGTGACTGTAAGGGCCACCCAATCCCTCAGTGGTGACAGGTGGCTGTACACCCACCAAATTTGCCAGACCAGCCAAACCACCTAGTTACACCAGGCACAAGGCCACATAGGTCTGTGGACCACTGTTGTGGGCCCCCAGGACTTCCCAGCAGGCACCTAGACCAGGCTCCCAGTCTCGTTGCTGCAGCTGGACTTCCGAGTTCATTGGCTGCAGCACCAGCGAGCTGAAGGAGCTCCTACCCCCGCATTGACTGAGCAGGACTCAACTGAGAGTAGAAAACAAGGAGAACCCCTGTGCTTTACAATTTGACCTGCTAGAGAGTGAGTGTGCTTTCAAAAGCTTGCAGAGACCCAGATCCAGGGTCCTTCTAAGCTAGCAGCCAGACATCCGACCCTCCCACCCATGTGCAAACTGTGGGAAACAGAGGGACAGTATTCTCAACATTGAGGCCCCCAGAATACTGGGTGTCTACCAGTGAAATTCAAGCAAATAACTCCTGGAGCTCAGAGCTGAATTCCTGTGGCCTGCAATGCCATTGAGGTATTCAGGGAATCTGCACAAGCAAATTGCACCTGTGAAGACCTCCAGCACCTATAATCCCTTTGGTGACTGCACAGTCTTCTGTCCCACACTTCAGGAATTTATATTCTCTAACACCCTGTCAGTCAAGGCACACTTCCACACACATGCCCATGCACACACAATCACATGCCCACCCACATTTGTCCTTCTGTGCCCACGAATCTTTCTCCCTTAAGTACAGCTGAAGCACCAACGCACACTCTCAAACCACTGGACCTCTCTCATCTTCCTGAAGAATTCTCCAGACACCAGAGAAAGATGGTACCACTCTGAAATGAAGAATCCAGGAACAAACAGTGACAGTTACAGATAAGCAAATGGCCAGAGGTTGGCGAAAGAACACATCCAATAAAATCCAGGACATCATAGTGTCACCAGAAACCCCAAAAATCTATGGGTACTCCAAGTCATCGGAAACACAGGAAAATGATTTTAATAACTGCTTATCCAGTTATTAGAGGCACATAAAGAGGAAACAAACAGATCTCTCAAAGAAATTAAAACACGGATGGAAGCAAATAAAGAGGAAATAAACAAAGCTCTCAAAGAAACATTGGCAAATATAGCCAAACAAGTAGAGGCACAATTAGTGGCATATAGAGAGGAAAACAACAACAACAACAACAAAAAAACAGGGATTATCATAGAGAGACATGAATCCACATTCAAGCAGATGAAGGAAATGATGCATGAAAACAGAATTAGAAGCAATAAAGAAAACACAAACAGAGAAAACACTGGAGCTGGAGAACTTAGAGAAAAGATCAGGAAACACAAAGGTAACCATCAAAAATAGAAAACAAGAGATGGAAGAGAGACTCTCTGGTGGTGAAGATACACTTGCAGAAATTGAAACTTTTCTCAAAGAAAAAGTAAAATTGGAAAAGTCCCAAACACAAACATCAAAGAAATCAAGGACATCACAAAAAGGCAAATTCAAAAACTAATAGGAATAGACAAAAAAGAACATACCAGGCTCCAAGGTCCAGAAAATATCTTCAAGAAAATCATAGAAGAAAAATTTCCCAAATTAAAGAGATGTCCATAAATATACAAGAGGCCTACAGAACACCAAATAGACTAGACCAGAAAATAAACTCCTCACGTCACATCATATTCAGAACACTAAATCTACAGAACAAAGAAAATATATTAAAAGCAGCAAGAGAAAAAGGCCAAGTAACATATAAAGGTAGACCTATCAGAAACACACAAGACTTCTTATCAGAAACTATGAAAGCCAGAAGGACCTGGGCAGATGTCATGCAGACCTTATGGGACCACAGTTGCCAACCCAGCAAAGCTTTCAATCGGCATAGATGGAGAAAACAAACTATTCGATAACAAAACAAAATTTAAGCAATATCTACATAGGAAACCAGCCCTACAGAAGATACTAGAAGGAAAACTCCAATCCAATGAAAACACTACACAAAAGAAAACATAGGATACAGATAATTTCCCAACAAAATTAAAAAAAAAAAAACAAGCAATGAATCACAGTATGACCACCAACTCCACAATGAATGGAACTAACAGTCATTGGTCACTATTATCCATCAACATAAATGGCCTCAAATCTTCAATAAAAAGACACAGACTAACAGGATGGTTGCAGAAACAGGATACAACCTTCTGCTGCATCCAAGAAACACACCTCTGCAACAGAGATAAACACTACCTCAGAGTAAAGGACCAGAAAAATGTTTTTCAAACAAATGGACCCAGAAAACAAGCTGGGGGTAACTATCCTAATATCTAATAAAATAGACTTTCAACCAAAATTAATCAAAAAAGATGAGGAGGGGCACTTCATTCTCATCAAAGGAAAATTCCACCAGGAGGACATCACAATTTTGAACATCTATGCCCCTAATACAAGACCACCTACA
This sequence comes from Meriones unguiculatus, assembly GCF_030254825.1. Classification (NCBI taxonomy): domain Eukaryota; kingdom Metazoa; phylum Chordata; class Mammalia; order Rodentia; family Muridae; genus Meriones; species Meriones unguiculatus. The sequence continues at coordinate 74,001,483 of NC_083354.1, read as the reverse complement.
TTTGTAAATGAAACATTATTAAAGCTAAAATCACTCATCCATCCCAACACATTAATAGTGGGAGACTTCAACACTCCACTCTCACCAAGGGACAGATCATCCAGACAGAAGCTGAACAGGAAATTAAGGGCACTTACAGAGCTCCTAAATCAAATGGACCTAAAAGATGTCTACAGAACTTTTCACCCAAATTCAAAAGAGTATACCTTCTTTGAACACCTCATGGAACCTTTTCCAAAATAGACCATATAGTTGGTCACAAAGCAAGCCTTAGCAGATACAAGAAGATTGAAATAATCCCTTATATCCCATCTGATCACTATGGTCTAAATCTGGACCTCAACAACAGCAACAGAAATAGCAAAAAGTCTACACATAAATGAAAACTGAACAAGTCACTACGCAAAGACAGCTGGATCAGGGAAGAAATAAAGAAAGAAATTAAAGACTTCGTAGAATTCAATGAAAATGAAGGTACAACATACCCAAACTTATAGGACACAACAAAAGCAGCACTGAGAGGAAAGCTCATAGCACTAAGTGCCTGCAAGAAGAAATCTGAAACATCTTATACAAGCAACTTAATAGCTCACCTGAAAGCCCTAGGAAAAAAAAGAAGCAAACACACCAGAAGAGTAGACAGCTGGAAATATACAAGCTCAGGTCAGAAATAAATAAATTAGAAACAAATAAAACAATTCAAAGAATCAATGAAACCAAGAGTTGATTCTTTAAGAAAATCAAGAAGGTAGACAAGCCCCTAGCCAAACTAACAAAAAGGCAAAGAGAACCTAAAAGAGGGATATAACAACAGGCACTGAAGAAATCCAAGCAATCATTAGGTCTGACTATAAAAGCTATACACAACAAAATTTGAAAACCTAAATGAAATGGACAATTTTCTTGATAGATTGCACTTACCAGAGTTAAATAAGAGATCAGTCTGAAAGGTTGAAAAGTCCTATATGCCCGAAGAAAATAGGAGCAGTCATCAATAATCTCCCATCCAAAAAAAAAAAAAAAAAGCCAGGGCCAGATGTTTTCAGTGCGGAATTCTACCAGACCTTCAGGGAAGAGCTAACTCCAGTCCTCTTTAAACTATTTGACAAAATAGAAACAGAAGGAACATTACCAAACTCATTCTATGAAGCCACAGTCACCTTGATACCTAAACCACACAAAGACCCAACAAAAAAAGAGAACTTCAGACCTATCTCTCTTGTGAACATTGATGTAAAACTACTCAATAAAATAGTTGCAAGCAGAATTCAGGAACACATAAAAGATACCATCCACCATCACCAAATAGGCTTCATCACAGGCATGCAAGGGTAGTTCAACATAAAGAAATCCATCAATGTAATCCATCACATAAACAAACTTATGCAGAAAAGCCACATGATCTTCTCATTAGATGCCAAAAAAGCATTTGACAAAATCCAAAACCCATTCATGATTAAAGTCTTGGAGAGACCAGGGATACAAGATACATACTTAAACATAGTAAAGGCAATTTAGAGCAAGCTAATAGCCAACATCAAACTAAACAGAAAGAAACTTAAATCAATTCCACTGATATCAGGGACAAGGCAAGGCTGCCCATTCTCTCCATATCTCTTCAACATTATACTTGAAGTCCTAGCTACAGCAGTATGACAACTAAAGGAGATCAAGGGAATACAAAGCAGAAAGGAAGAAGTCAAATATCACTATTCACAGATGATATGCTAGTACACATGAGTGACCCCAAAAATTCAACCAGAGAACTTCTTCAGCTGATAAACACCTTCAGCAAAGTGGCTGGATACAAAATTAAATCAAAAACTCTTAAGCCCTCCTGTATACCAAAAATAAAAGGGCCAAGAAAGAAACTAGGGAAACAACATCCTTCATGACAGCCACTAAAAACATAAAGTTCCTTCGTGTGATTCTGACCAAACAAGTGAAAGACCTGTTTGAAAAAAAAAAAAAAAAACAACTTCAAGTCTCTAAAGAAAGAAATTGAAGAGGATATCAGAAGATGAAAAGATCTCCCATGCTCATGGATCAGTAGGATTAACATGGTGAAAATGACCATCCTACCAAAAGCAATCTACAGATTCAATGCAATTCCCATCAAAATCCCAATACAATTCTTTACAGACCTTGAAAGAAAAATTCTCAACTTCATATGGAAAAACAAAAATCCCAGAATCTCCAAAACGATCCTGTACAACAACAGATCATATGGAGGTATCTCCATCCCTGATCTCAAGCTGTACTACAGAGCAATAGTAGTAAAAACTGCATGCATTGGCATAGAAACAGAATGGTGGATCAATGGAACCAAATAGAAGACCCAGAAATAAATCCACATACCTATGGATACTTGATTTTTGACAAAGAAGCCAAAACCATTCAATGGAAAAAAACCCAGCATCTTCAACCATTGGTGCTGGTCCACCTGGATGTCTACATGCAGAAAAATGAAAATAGATCCATACTTATCACCTTGCACAAAACTAAAGTCCAAGCGGATCAGAGACCTCAGCATAAAACCAGACACACTAAATCGGTTAGAAGAAAAAGTGGGGAAGAGCCTAGAACTCATTGGCACAGGAGACAACTTCCTGAACAGAACATCAACAGCACAGGCTCTAAAAGCAACAATCAATAAATGGGACCTCATGAAACTATAAAGCTTCTGTAAAGCAAAAGACACTGTCATCAAAACAAAACGACAGCCTACAGACTAGGAAAGGATCTTCACCAACCCTATATCTGGACTAATATCCAGAATATATAAAGAAATAAAGAAGTTAAAAAACAACAAATCAAGTAATCCAATTAAAAAATGGGGTACAGATGTAAAAAGAATTCTCAATAGAGGAATATAGAATGGCAGAGAAACACCTAAAGAACTGCTCAGTGTCCTTAGTCATCAGGGAGATGCAAATCAAAACGACTCTGAGATTTTACCTAACACCCATCAGAATGGCTAAGATCAAGAACTCAAGTGACAGAAGAGGACCTCCCCTATCAGTGGACTTGGGGAGGAGCATGCGTGAAGAAAGGGGAGGGAGAGTGCAGTAGGGAGGGGAGGAGGGAGGGGCTTGTGGGTGGATACAAAGTGAATAAAGTGTAATTAATAATAAAATAAAATAAAAAGAACTCAAGTGACAACACATGCTAGAGAGGATGTGGAGAAAGGAGAACCCTCCTCCATTGCTGCTGGGAATGTAAACTTGTACAACCACTTTGGAAATCAATCTGGTGCTTTCTCAGACAATTAGGAATAGCACTTCCTCAAGATCCAGCTATACCACTCCTAGGCACATATCCAAAGATGCTCAAGTATAAAACAAGGACATTTGCTCAACCATGTTTGTAGTGGTTTTATTCATAATAACCAGAATCTGGAAACAACCCAGATGCCCCTCAGCAGAGGAATGGATACAGAAATTGTGGTACATTTACACAATGGAATACTACTCAGCAATTAAAAAACAAGGAAATCATGAAATTGGCAGGCAAATAGTGGAATCTAGAAAAGATCATCCTGAGTGAGGTATCCCAGAAGCAGAAAGACACAGATGGTATATACTCACTTATAAGAGGATACTAAACCTATAAGATAGAATAAACCTACTAAAATCTGTAACCTAAAGAAGCTAAACAAGAAGGAGGTTCCAGGGTAAGGAGATCAATCCTCACTTAGAAAGACAAATGGGATGGACATTGGAAGTAGGTGAAACAAGAAACAGGACTGGAGCCTACCATAGAGGACCTCTGAAAGACTCTACCTAGCAGTGCATCAAAGCAGATGCTGAGACTCATAACCAAAACTTGGGCAGAGTGCAGAGAATCATACTTAAGAAGGGGGAATTAGTATGACCTGGAGAGGACAGGAGCACCACAAGGACCAAATATATCTGAGCACAGGGGTCTTTTCTGAGACTGATTCTCCAACCAAGAACCATTCATGGATATAACCTAGAACCCCTGCTCAGATGTAGCCCATGGCAGCTTAGCATCCAAGTGGGTTTCCCTAGTAAGGAGAACAGGGACTGTCTCTGACATGAACTCAGTGGCCCACTCTTTAACCGCCCACCCCCCCGAGGGAGGAGCAGCTTTGTTAGGTCACAGAGGAGAACATTGCAGCCAGTCCTAAAGAGACTTGATAAGGTAGGATCAGATGGAAGGGGAGGAGGACCTCCCCTATCATAGACTTAGGGGCAGGGAGGAGATGAGGGAGGAGATTTGGGAGGGAATGAGGGAGGGGCTACATCTGGAATACAAAGTAAATAAACTGTAATTAATATAAAAAATAAAATTATTTTAAAAAGAAAAAATATAGAAATCATTAATATATATATATGTATATATATATATATATTAAGAAGAATCATCTAGAGAAAAAGATACTTTCCAGGTTATGTCTCAGAGAAGCCTGAACTGTCCTGACCAGCCTGATTTTTAACTCTTCCTCATCACAGAATATAAACTATTTAGGCAGGAAACTACAATACCGTTCCCGGGTACAGTCATTACAGCATGGAAATCATGGTGCCAGACTCTTGAGGTAGCTGGTCAAATTGTGTCTTCAGTCAGGAAGCAAAGAGTGATAGGTACCTAATTTGCTCTGTCTATTTAAATTGGCATACTCTGGAGATTTCACAAAACTAAACTATAATATGTGGTCCTCCTATTTGGTTATATTCACTTAGCATAATATTTTCATGATTCATCCATGCTATACAACATGCATCTGTACATCTACTCCCTTGTTAAAGAATATTATATTGCTGTGTATATACGTCATATTTTATTTTTCCAATCATATTTATCAAGTAATTTGGTTTGATTATATTGTTTTAGATTTTATGTTCAAGTGTGGGCATTTTCACTCTAAAATCTATAAGTGCATTTTCTTTTTCTTTTTTCATAATCATCAGCTTTTATTTTATTTTTTAAATTCTTATTAATTACACTTTATTTACTTTATATCCCCCCTGTGCTTTCCTCCCTCCTCCTGTCCCAATGCCTCCCTTCCTCCACCCTCTGCTTGCATGCCCCTCCCCAAGTCCACTGATAGGGGAGGTCTACTTTTTCTTCCTTCTGATCGTAGTCAATTAGGTCTCATGAGGAGTGGCTGCATTGTCTTCTTCTGTGGCCTGTTAATGCTGCTTCCCCCTCAGGGGGAGGTAATTAAAGAGCAGGCCAATCAGTTCATGTCAGAGACAGTCCCTGTTTCTATTACAATGGAACCCACTTGGATACTGAACTGCCATGGGCTACACCTGTGCAGGGGTCTTAGGTTATCTCCATTCATAGTTCTTGGTTGGATTATGAGTCTCCGGAAAGACCCCTGTGCTCAGATTTTTTGGTTCTGTTGCTCTCCTTGTGGAGTTCCTGTCCTCTCCAGATCTTACTGTTTCCCACTTCTTTCCTAAGATTCCCTGCACTCTGCCTACACCCATCAGAACTGATTAGATCAAAAACTCAAGTGACAACACATGCTGGAGAGATTGTCGAGAAAGGGGAACCCTCCTCCACTGCTGGTGGGAATGTAAACTTGTACAACCACTCTGTAAAGCAATCTGGCACAATCTTCCTCAGACAACTAGAAATAGCGCTTTCTCAAGATCCAGCTATACCACTCCTAGGCATATACCCAAAAAAGGCTCAAGTACACAATAAGGGCATTTGCTCAACCATGTTTGTAGCAGCTTTATTTGTAATAGCCAGAAGTTAGAAACAGTCCAGATGCCCCTCAGTAGAGGAATGGATACAGAAAGTGTGGCACATCTACACAATGGAATATTACTCAGCAATAAAAAACAAGGAAATCATGAAATTCGCAGGTAAATGGTGGAATCTGGAAAGGATCATCCTGAGTGAGCTATACCAGAAGCAGAAAGACGCACATGGTATATACTCACTCATATAGACATATAATATAGGATAAACCTACTAAAATCTGTACACCTAAAGAAACTAATCAAGAGGGAGGACTCTTGCTAAAATGCTCAGTTCCTATCCAGAAAGGCAAAGAGGATGGACATAAGAAGAAGAAAACAGGAAACAATTTAGGAGCCTCCCACAGAGGACCTCTGAAAGACTCTGCCCTGCAGACTACCAATGCAGATGCTGAGACTTATGGGCAACTTTCAGGCAGAGTGCAGGGCATTTTGATTTTATATTCTTTGTTGTTTTATTTCATTTTAGAAAGAAAAGAAATTTCTTGTACACTGCAAAGACAGCAGCAGGCATAGCATTAATAGAAGAACTGCTTACTGGGATCTTTGTTGGTATAATGTTCTTTTGGAATGTATACAATTTACCCTCATTCATTCAAAAGTTGATTTCTCTACCCCACTATCTGGATTCAATCCGGACATTGCATTGTGATGCTTATTGTAAGCATCACCTGTCTGTGGTTTGTGTAAACATGCCACCATTTGTTTTCTGTATTGTCAATTAAACAATGCTGTGCAATGGAGAGGAGAGGGTGGGACATCCTGGTCCGAGGGGAAGGAAAGGAAGCCAGGGAGTAGAAGCAGGGAGGTCTGCAGGAGAGGTCTCAAAACTACATGGAGAGATGAACTGCACCTAAGATATGACTAAAAGCCAAAATAGTGGGTGAAATGTGAATGGTAGGAAACTATGTCAGCTTGGAGGTTTAGGATGGAATAACTATTGCCCAGCATTGTGCTCTAGGTTAATTAAATAAATCCCAGTCTCTGTGTGGTGATTTGGGTATACAGCTGGTCTAGGACTAACTGCTGCTTAACTAAAAGATATATCAATAATAAATATTAAATAATGACAACAGATCTTTGATTGTTTCTTTCATATATACATTTGAGACAGGTAAGACTGTAATAAATTAGAAATTCACCCTGGTGCTTTGACAGTTGGAGGAGTTGGTGGAACAGACCCTGTAGCCAGTCATTGGCATAAATTATCACATCATTTGAAATTTCAGAAGTAACCCCACTTTTTTCCTCCGTTCTGGATGTCATGTCTAAGGATTCACCTGCACATTACCATCTGGCTTACTAGACATGAGATCTTTTCATTCTCATTGATCATCATACAACACAATTTGTACCAAATGACCAATTTAGCCTACAATAGCCTATCTCATCTTCCTTCAACATTGGACCCATATGTAGAGTTCATCTGCTTAGAGAACTTCTGAAAAATGAATCGTTACTTAAACCAAAGGCATAAGCCAAAAGACACAATTGTGCAACTGCAGCTTCCTCTTCCACCCTTTATCCACATAGAGCAATCCTCAGGCCTTGTCTGCATTCTCAGCATTTCAGTATCCCACAGGAGTATCCAGCTTAACACTTGAGCTACAGTTGGACAGACCTTCCTTATCACATGTTTTACACACTCTACCTTGATCTATCTCATCCAGTTGGAAATTTTTCTACTACCCATATTTCTGCAAAAAAACACAGCAAACTGAAGGCTTTGATTTCTTCCATCTGTTTTTATTCTGTTTTGGGGACAGGGCCCTGCTAGAAGCCCAAGTTGGCCTCACTGTTGACATCATCCTGCCTCAGTCTCCTGAGTGTTGGGATTCTCTGCATGTGCCACAATGCTAAATTGCAGACCTTGAAGGTAATGAAAAGTTACATCATGGAGAAATGATCACATTTAACAATACCTAATAAGATTTTTTAAAGACTCCTTATCACTCCTTATCACAGAAGAATCACGCCTCTGAGGCCCAACACAGCTACTCACCTCTTTAGTTCTTTTTAGTTGTCCCCCGATGCCCTCTCCTTAAAGTCCCCTTAATGACAATGAGACAAAGACACACTTGCCCGACCCTGGCTTCCTGTTCCACGCCTCTGCAGAAGGAACTGGCCATGACTTGGCAGCCCTGCTTAGTTACTTCATGTTTGCCCACACAAGCTGCAGGGTTCCTTTTGCTGGGACAAGCTACCCTGACAAAAGCAACTTAATGAAGACAGTTGAAGTCCTAACTTCCATCGTGGCAGGGAAAGGGTGGGAGAAGGAGCAAAGGTCACATTTCATCCTCAGGGAAGAAGGAGAGAAAGAAAGTAAGAAGTTGGGCCAGGCTATAAACCCTTCAGGCTGTAATCAAGTACTCATTTCCTCCAGGGAGGCTCCACCTTTTAAAGGTTCCACAAACTTCCCAAAGGGCTCTAGCTGGACAAGAAATAGCCAAACCCATGAGCTGCCTATAAGGACTATTTTACAATCATATCATAATAATCAAGAACCAGTACCCTCTAATAACTTTTTATATATATGAACAGCTTCCTTTCCCACCCCATCCTTATGCTCCTCTTCCTTTTATAAAAAAAAAGTTTTATTGCATTTTATTTATTTTGAATTTGCTTGTGGTAAGGTATACACATGCCACATAGTGGAGGAGTGTGGTTGAACATCAGATCTCTCCTTCAGCTAGGCAAATCTGGGGGATGGCTGTCTTTCCAAGCAGTTGTTTTGTTTTAGTATAGGATCTCACAGAAGCCCTTTAATGAGAAACCAAGAAAGTGCTGGAGGAACTAAAAGTCGAATTGCACAATTATGGAAACTACCAGTTAAGGCTCTATATTGTACTAAGATGGTTAGTCAGGACCCCAGGAGAGTAAGTCCTATATATTTCATTTTGAACCATTTAGGGTTGTTGTAATTTTTTTGTGACACTATTCTGAGGGGAACATGAACACCTACCAACCCCAAATAGAGACCCAACCACAGAATGCAATCGAGAGTGGTATCACATCACAGAATGCCCAAGTCCAACCTGGGGCCAGGAGTGCTGGTACACACCTTTAATCCCAACACTTGGGAGGTGGAGGCAGTAGATCTCTGTGAGGTCAAGGTCTACATGGTAAGTTCCAAGCAAGACAGATCTATGCAGTAAAAGAAAAAAAAACATCTGGGGCTGGAGAGATAGCTCAGTGGTTAACAGTGGCCATTGCCCTTACAGAGGACTGTTCCTGCAGAGGACAGGAGTTCCATTCCCACCTCCCACATCAGGCAGCTCACTACTACCTATAACCCCAGCTCCAGTGTATTCAATACCTCTGGCCTCCATGGGCACCTTAATTCACTTGTACAAACCCACAAACAGACCACACACATTCACATAATTAAAAATTAAGCTTAAAAAGTCTAACTGACAAGCCAGTTAGTGTCATTGTAGGTACTTACAGAAAGATGGGGGAGGGGAAAGGACTCACCAAAAGCCCCTTGCAGCACAGGCGACAGCTCCCCAGAGCTAGAGACCCAGAGCACACCCTCTACCCGCAGGCAGCTCAACAGGCTGGAAAGTGTACAAGGTCCCAGGCCCTAGGGGAACTGGGGACCTCCCAATAGCTGAACAGCTCCTGTTGTAAGGAGACAGTTGTCTGAGTCCATCCATCTCAAGGACAGCTTCTCCATCTTGCTGGCAGGGTCAAACTAAGTTCATGTACCCAGGCCCAGGAACCAACTCCTCCTACCCTGATTGGTGGGAAAATATAACAATCATTTGGCACAAATACTTGTAGTTTGCAAGCTTAAGTATTCTGTGATATTCTGGCTCAGGGTTGCAATTTAGTTCATGAGCCTGTTCTGTGGCCCTGATCAATCAGTAGCAGCTTGATTACAATACATTTGTGTCACCTGTATTGACCTGGTGTTTGAGTTACGTTGGGTCTAAGAGAACCCCATAACAAGAAATCTATGTTTCCTTTGTGAAGCATTTCTTGATTACCTTCCTGCTGACCATCCCACCATATGATTGCTTTCTGTTTAGTCCCATTTCCTCTACAAACTGGAAGATGCTATACTTGTTTTTGTTTGTTTGCTGGCTTGTTTGTTTTGAGTCAGGGTCTGTGTAGTTCCACCGGTCCTGGACCTCATTAAGTAGACTGGGCTAACCTCAAACTCTGAGATCCCCCTGCCTCTGCCTCCCAAGTGCTGGGATTAAAACTGTATGTCATCACATATGGCCTGATGCTGTACTTCTTAAGTTTCCATGAGCCTTAGCTTGTGCAAGACCTCCTGATTGCAATCTTTATTTTCTCATCACCTGTCCTTCTCCTTTGGACTCTGCACTGAAGAAATGACCTGCTGGTCCAGGTCAACTTTAGTGTCAGAGGAAAGTATTATACAACATCTAGTTTACTTTCTGTTTTTGTGGGATACACCATGACATAAAGCTTGGAGTTGGGAGGGCTTATTTCGGCTTTCAGTTTAGAATCCATCATCAAGGGAAGCAAGTGCAGGAACTCAAAGCAGGAACCTGGAGGCAGAAATTGAAGCAGAGGCCATGGAAGAATGCTGCTTAGGGGCTTGCTGTCTGTGGCTTGCTCCACCTGCTTTGTTACAAAACCCAAGATGACCTGTCCAGGGGTAGCATTACCCTGTCAACTAGGTCCTTCCGCATTAATCATTAATGTCAAAAACACCCACACAGACTTGTGTAGAAGGTATTTTCTCAGTTGAGGTTCTCCCTTCCCAGATAACTCTAGATTATGTCAAGCTGACAAAAATTCGACAGTCCAGGGGTATAGTTAAATGTGCTACTGTAATCCTGTGTCTTTGATAGAAACAGTTCCTACTTTCTGGTGTTCTTTTTTTTTTTCTGGTTGGTTGGGTTGTTTGTTTGTCTGTGGGGGGGAGTGTTTGTTTGATATTGTTTCTGACAAGGTCTCACATTATAGCCAGCCTAACCTTAAAATTATAATGTTGCCATGCTGGCCTCTGACCCAGCCCCTTAAGTTCAAGGATTTCAGGTACTGGCCACCACACCTAAATCTTTATGTTGCTTTTAAAAGACTCTGTCATTCTTAATATTATAAATTTCCTAAATGTGTCTAACTATAGGTCTTTCTACAGCCATTTTACTAGATACTCGATGGGCCTTTCTATTTTCATTTCTTTTCTTTCTTTTTTTGTGTGTGTTTTGTTTGTTTATTTGTTTGTTTGTTTTGTCTTCAGAGGCAGGGTTTCTCTGTGCAGGCTGTCCTGGACTTGCTTTGTAGACCAGGCTGGCTTCAGACTCACAGAGATCTATCTGCCTCTGCCTCCCAAGTGCTAGGTGACACAACTACCATTCCCGGCTTCGATGGACCTTTTCAATTTGTACGCTTAGCTCTCCCATCAAGTACAGGAAATCATTTTCTATTATTTATTTGATTGGTTTTTTTTGGACTTTTTCTCTCTAGTATCCCCATTTTCAGGAAAGAAAATTAATAACTTACATTCTTACCTTATTTTTTTTCCTCATATTTTCTCAATATTGTGCTGATTACTACATTTCTGTACCTTGATTTTGTGGGAGGTGGCTAGGTTTGCTGCTGGGATTGAACCCAAACCCTGTGTAGGCCAGACAAGTATTCTACTACTAAGCTACATTTCCCAACTATATTATACCCTCAACCCCCTGCAACACACACACACATACACACACACCTCCACACACACACATGCATTTGTCACACTGGCTTTGAATTTTCTATGTAGCCAAGGCAGACCTCAAAAGGGTTACCCTCCTAGCTCAGATTCTTGAGTGGTTGACATTATAGTGTGTACTATCACATTTAGTTTCTGATAATATATTACCACACAATATATAATTATCATGGTTTGGTTTTGAAACACAGTCTCATACTGTAAACCCAAGTGCCTTGAGCTGACTGTGGAGCTCAGGGTTTTTTTTAAATCCTAATCCTCTTGCCTCCACCTCCAAAGTGATGGCATCACAGGCAGACAGGCATCATGATTCCTGACTTGTGGTAGTATTTTTAAATTTCAGCAATTGTAATTGTCCATGGTTCTGTTTTCCTTCCTGCATGTCCATTTGTGTGTGTGTGTGTGTGTGTGTGTGTGTACATGTGTTGGGGTGCACTGTATACTCATGCATGTAAGGCCAGAGACTCACAATCACTCTCCACCTACTTTGTGAGATAGGATCAGTCACTGAACGTGGGGCTCATTGAAGCAGCTGAAATGGCGGGCAGCTAGCCTCAGGAATCAGCTTGTCTTCAGCTCTTCACCTGAAGAGCTGAGATTTCAGGAGTCTTGCCCTGCCCTACTTTTACATAGAAGCTAACAAACCAAACTTGGGTCCTCAGGTTTGCCCAGCAAGCATTCTACAGATGAACCATCTCCTCAGCCCATCTAATTCTTTCTGCTTGACTCTCTCCTACGATATTATTTGAGCTCACATGTTTCTGGAATTGTCTGTTTCTTCCAAGATTGTTACCATTTACCTCAGTGCTTATTTCTCAGACTATCAGCTATCCTCACAGATGTAGTGATCCTTGGTTTAACAACTGGACAATTTCAAAGCAGTTCAGGCAAAACTTGGCCTGGTGAAGTCTAGTGGTCAAACAGTTGTCTAACACCTGGGAGTTCCGGGCCGTGTACCAGAGAGAGTACATGGATGTGGCTCAGTTGGTCGATTGACTGATAGAATGAATAAACTTCTAATTCAGGTCCTAACACCAACAAAAACTAGGTAAGGAGGCACTCAGAGGCTGGGACAAAAGGATCAGAAGTTCAAGATTATTTTTGGCTAACACAGCGAGTTTTAGGCCAGTCTAGACTATGGAATCCTCTGACTAAATAAATAAATAAATGGCATCTTCTGTGATTTGGAGGTTTGGGGTCTTTTACATTATGGATAACAGATTAGATTACCTGTAGAAAGGCTAGATGTCAGAGAAGCACTTCGGAAAATGACTCCAAGTTACATTCAAAGTCAAAGGCAATAGCTGAAAGCTCATTGGGAACAGTCCTTTGAAATAAACTGTCTCTGGGTAGTACCAAATTGAAGTCATGCTCACCTCACTGGTATCCACACAAAAACTGTACAACTGATGTAGAAAACCATTCATTTCATGCAAAAAAAAATGTGTGTACATTTATTTCTTTATAGGCTTTAAGTAAACTTAGTTTCTTATTATGAGAAATATATATTGAAGAGATTTTTTACATTATGAGTACATACAAATTAAGAAACAGAAAAGTAACCATCAGCACATAGAACATTTTTAATAAAATTTTGGGAGGTGGAAACTAAATAGTAGTAACAATGAAGCAAGCCAGAAGAAACCACAGGCTGAGCACCCTGCCTTACAGAAAACTCTATCCTGGAACTGGAGAAAACTGAGTATGAAGGATGAAGGAAGGAGAAATGGCATGAGGGGAAAAAAGGAAGAACTAATTCAAAATCTCTGCAAAGTACAGTCAGTTCCTTTTACTCCACCATCAGATATTTACACAAAGGTACAAAGAGGTAGTTGAATACTGATGTCTTGTTTTGTTTTTGAGACAGGGTCTTACTATGTGGTTCTTGCTCGCCTAGAGCTCTCAACATAGATGAGGCTAGCCTTGAACTCAAAGAGATCTCAGCCTGACTCTACCTCCAGAAGAATGCTGGGGTTAAAGTTGGGTACCAATATACCCGACAGACCTTTTTTTTTATTCCACTCATTAAGTTTGTATATTTTTATTGGTGATAAGAGTCCATTTCCTTTTTGTTGTTGGCAGTGGTGTTGGTGGTGGTTTGGTTGGTTGGTTGGGTGGGTGGGTGGTTTTTTTTTTTGAGATAAAGTTTCTCTGTGTAGCCCTGGCTGTCCTGAAACTCACTCTATAGTCCAGGCTGATCTCTAACTCTCAGAAATCTGCCTGTTTCTACCTCCCAAATGCTAGTATTAAAGGCATGCAGCACCACTGCCTAGCTGATCGACCATTTTCATGTAATGTTACTAATGAAAAAGGTTTGCTACTCCCTATGGATTTGTTAGAGAATGTTTTAGTGTGCTGGATTACTACTTGTTATGGGTTACTAATGTTTATTATTGATTTGTCTTTTAGTTAAACAGTGTTTATTTCTAAACCAGCTGTTTGCCCAAATCACCACACAGAGACTAGGATTTATTTAATTAATCTAGAGCACAATGCTGGGCAACGATTACTCCATCCTAAACCTCCAAGCCCGCATAGTTTCCTACCATTCAGATTTCACCCATTATACTTGCTTTTAGTCATAACTTAGGTCTGGTTCATCTCTCCTTGTGGTTCCAAGTCCTCTCCTCTAGACCTCTCTTCTCTGACTCCTCCCATTTGCTTCTTTCTCCTCCCCTCTGGAGCAGGAGGCACCACCCTATTCTTCCCATTGCTCAGCATTGGTGGGTTGTTTTATTGAATTACAGAGAATACACATGCTTAGAACTATGCTTAGAATGAAGATCACACTGCAATGTGCAGATTGAAACCAGATAATGGGATAGAGAAATCAGCATTTGAATGAACAAAGATAAATTGTATGCATTCTATAAGAACATTATACCAACAACTGCTATTTCTTTTCTTTCTCCCCTATTAGTTTTGGGAATTTTTTTTTTTTTTTTTTTTTTGCTGTTAATCTGTTTATTTCATGGGGCACATACTTTTACTTTCATGGACTATCACAGAAGCTATCATTCTTCTTCCTCCCTCTATAGCTATGGTTCTCAACCTGTAGGCTGCAACCCCTTTGGGAGTTGAATGACCCTTTCACAGGGATCACATATCAGATATCCTTTGGATCAGATATTTACATTATGATTCATAACATTAGCAAAGTTAGTTATAAAGTAGCACCACACACTGGGTGTGGTGGTGCATGCCTATAATCCCAGCACTCAGGGAGGCAGAGACAGGAGGAGCTCTATGAGTTCAAAGGCTAGCAAGTCCAGGACAGCCAAGGCTACACAGAGAAACCTGTCTCAAAAAAGCAACAAAGTAATTTTATGGTTGGGGAGGTTATCACAAGTTAAGGAACTATATTAAAGGGTCTCAACAATAGGAAAGTTGAGAACCATGGCTCTCTGGCATTCCTTTAATATCCTGGCTTGTTGGTTTGACTGTCATAAATAGCATCCATTTGTATTTGTCTTGAAATATTCTTATTCTTCATCAATTGTGAAAGTTAACTTTTCCAGAACTGCAAATGTATTGTTTCATGCTTTTCTAGCTTTTATGGATGCAGATGAATGTTCTGTTACTTACATATACCTGTTTCTGTAAGCTGAGTTAATATTTTCTCATACTTTTAATATTGCTTCTTTGCTTTGTATGTCTGACATCTTGACTATGAAGTATGGTTATTTTTTCTCAGGCCATACTGACTGAGGACTCTAATGCCTCTTGTGTTTGGATGTTTACTTCACTCTCTGGGTTTGAGACAGTTCTAGTATAATTTCATTAAGCACTCTGTTCCTTTTGACTTCATCTCTGCTCCTTCTATACCACAAATTCTCAGGTTTGACCTCCTGAATGTATCCCCAACTGCATGGAAAACTTGTTCATGATCCTTTTCTCCTTATGCATGTCTGTTTAACTGCCCCCCCACCCTATCTTCGCATCCCTTTTATTCTTCTGCATGGTCTTGTCTGTTGATGATGCTTTCTGATGCAGTTTTTAGTTAATTTCCTTCACTTTCAGTATTTCAATTTGGTTTTTAATATTTCAATTCTCTTGCTAAATTTTCCCTTCTTATATTGAACTTTTGCCTCCAATTTGTTAAATTTTCATTCACGTTGAACACTACCTCAGAAGTTTTGGACAGATGTACTTAACTCATCCAACTTCTTGCTTGATTTCTTTATGGTAATTAATTCCTATTAAAAGTAAGAAATTTCCTTCTCAGAACTTTCAGCTTCCTTGATGACTTTGGCTTCCATTTGGAATTGGGAGGTTTGGAATGAGTATTGTAATGGGTAGCTGTGCTATTTTTTAAACTTCTTTTTTGTGTTTTGCACATATGTTGGTTGAATTTATCTTACAGTTTTCAGGTCTTCCAACTCCCTGGCTGTCTTGTCTGTGTGTCCTCATGAATCTCAGCTATGGAGACTGGTGAGGCTTGGCATTGATTCCAAAGTGGGCTTACTGAGGTGACCTACACTTGGCTGGGTGACAACAGGACCACCACACACTGACTACTAGAGTGACCACATGGAGTAAAAGCCCCAGTGGCATACTGAACTTTGTGAACCTGCTAGGGGCTGCAGTCAAAATGACAGTTTCACCCTGAACTCTGAACTGATTGAGAAGGAGTCAAATCCTCAGTCCAGTAGTGATCTCTAAGAACTTTTGGAACCAATGCCTTTCCTTTGAACAATGATCAATGCTAGAACCTCTAGAATAAAAACCCCTATGACATGATGAAATCTAGAGCTGCTATAACCAAATTTCTGGCTCAAAGATAAACTCTGGGACAGCTGAGGCCAAAATCCTTGTTATAATGACCTCTGGGACCCCTGGAGCTAAAAGTATTTTTCCAAGATAAACTCTGGGACCACAGCAAACAACACCTGCGTCCTAAGGTGAACTCTCAGATGGCTCAAAGGATCAAAGGCCAAGTCCCAAGGTGAACTCTGAGACCACTGGAACCAAAGACCAGGGACTGAAGCGAACTCTGAAATCCCCCTCTGAAGCCATGATTGTGGACATGCTCACTGACAGAATTGCCAAAGATTCCTTAAGCCCTTGCAGGGCCTACCTAGAAGTGTCCAAATTTATATATCGATTTCTATGCCACTCTTAAAATTTCTGAAGACTTGTAATCTTATAACATTCTTTCTTGGAAATGTCCGAGCACTGTGTATATAATACAAAAATAAGTTTCATATTCTAACATGATCATCCTGAAATGTTTAATTCGGCTCTTTTACTATGTTTCTAAATGATCCTTTCAATCTTTGAATTACTTAAGAACAGGCTGAGATGGTTGCTCACAAATATATAAGGCTCCACGAGTAAGACAAATATCTGTATGCTCAAACCTCATTCTCAAGATCAATGTATCTGTTTGGGGGTTTTATCTTTGCCCTTCTTAAGAATCAACAACAATCAATAGTGCAATGGGTGATGTAGGTAGGAACCCTCATCTACTCTTACATTCACCGAGATAAGATTTACTTGTTGGATGGGCTGCTATCTAACCCTTCCAGTGCTGATATCAGATGAGCATCAACTGATAAAGAATGCTGATGAAGGGCTTGGGAGTTAGAGGAGGAGCAGAAGGTTCAGTGCGGGTCACAGGGCACTGCCTCCACTCCTGGAAAGCAGCTTGCAGACCCTGAATGCAATGCACTTGGGCCAGCATCAGAGGGCTGTTGTTTTAAAAACAAGAGTCCCAATCATTAGATTCTACCCCTACAGACTCAGGAGTCAGATGCTGAGGTAAAAGTCTGCTATCCCTGCGAAAGAACCCCACTGACTAGTCAATATCCCAGAAGGAAGAAGCCTTTCTACTCAGCTCAAGTCCCAGAGGAAAAAAGCCAAAAGCCAAAAGCACCTTCTCCACCTTCTTCTCCATACTGCTTTAAACAGCCTTGAAATCAAAAGGCCCTCTTTTCTGTTAGTCCATGTCAGCTTGTTACTGAAATGGAAAATTTGGTTTCTTTGCAATCTCATATTTTTGTTTTAATTAAATATGTGGGATTTTAGTTGGGCCATAGTTTGTCCACACCTCTTAGTTGTCAAGTGCAGGGTGTGATCTTTGCCAGCTGCTAAGGGCCTTCTACATGCTGCACAGAGAGGGGCGTGGTCTAGGACTCAGTACAAATATGAGACCGAGAAAGAGAAGAAGTGCTGTGTGTGGTGGCAGTCAGGCTTGGCTTTGGCATGGAGCCTTGTGGAGAGACCAGAGGCCAGAGATGGAGTGCTGGTTTGGATCAGACAGACAGAGAGAAACTCTCCAGGGTGCAGCAATATGGAGGTGATTGCTAGCTGTGTCTGTAGTTGACAGAGATAGGTAAAGATCCCTAAAGAAACCCCTTGACACTAACTTTCTGGGAGAAGTAAGGTTGTCTGGGCCCTCTCAATCCACTAACACTTTCTCTATCCTACTTAATTTTGGGGTGTTGGTGGAAGAAAGATAGAGGCCTAAATACCCCAAATAAAGTAGAGTTTCAAAAAAAGATCTCTACAGGTGGCTTTCTGCTACAGGTGATTTGCTCCATAGTTAACTTTCTTTAATCCTGCTTACACAATGGTTTTTTTGATTAAAGTTACATGATAAGGGTGAACCACACCATAGCCATCTGTTTACAATAAACAGAAAGTTCTTAGATTAAAGGTGGGTGCTATGGCTGAACCACTCCACACCTGAAAAAAAGGTTTTCACAGTTCACCATCTCAGGTTTCACAATGGGATCCTATAATCCTGAAGCCTCCTAAAGAAGCAGACAAACTGTCAACAGCTTCTCACTTTGGGGTGTGGTCAGTGAGACCCTTTCTCTTCCCTGCTTGAATAGTCACTGCCTTGATCTCAGAGTGATTTCCTGAGTTCAGTACTACAGATACAGGAGACAATGCTTTATTCTAAACTCTCTGATGTCTGGATCTTAAAATCTTTCCATCCCTATTCCAAATGGTCTCTGAGACTCATGAATGGTGAAAAATATTCTCACATATATCCCTGGGGTATATGAGCTGGTTACTTTGGAAAAATCAGAAGAATGACAAACTAGTACACAGTTTCACTAAAAGAGTGAGATACAGGATCAAAATTAACAAAATTGGAGATAAGAATGGGCACATAACCAAAGACATCATGGAAACCCAGAGAATCCTAAGACGTGCTTTTAAAATCTTTCACCAAATTGGAGAATCTAAAAAGAAATCATTTTCTGGATAAATAGCACTTAACAAAATAAAATAAAGGTAAGTTAAGCAGTTGAAATAGACCAGTAACCTGTTAGGAAATAGTATTTGTAACTAAATTTCTCAAAACCTCTCTGAACTCAAAGCCATGCTGGTGTACAATTTGAATCCAGAGCAAGACAAATCTTGGCAGAAAAACCCTGTCTTAAAAAATAGGTCTCTAAACAACAACAAAAACTCCAGAAAAGTTTATTTTGGCACAGAAGTCTACTATCCTTTCAAACTGATCATGGTAACACTCCTCAATATATCCCAGAATTAGAAACAGAAGGAACACTGTGCAATTCCTTTTATGAGGCCAATGTATCAATTTTCCCAAACCACAAATATCTCAAACAAAGTAAATTACAAAATATTTTCCCGTATGAACATAGATGCAAAAGACTCAACATACCTGTCAACTACATCAGAGGATGCATAAAATGATCATCCACTATGATCAAGTAGGCTTCATCCCTGAGATTAAGGATAGATCAATAAAGAGAAATCAAAACATGGAATCTACTATGTAATCAAACTGATAGAAGTAAACCACATGATCATCTCATCACATTAGATGCAGAAAAGGCATTTTGAGCAAATCCAGCACCTAGTCAGGAAATAAGAATTGGGAATTTTAGGGATAAGAGGGATACACCTCAGCATAATATACCTTGCCACATTTGTGCACATACACCCCTGTAAAACTCCCCACACGTGTGCACATTCACAGTAAACCCCCCAAAATTGTGCACATATATCACATGCACATCAAACTCAACTTTTAAATTAGAAAACATACAACCTGCAGATGTAGTCAGTTGTGTTTACCTGCCATGCACGAGGCTTCAGTTTAATCCTCAACACTGTCAACCTTCGCATAAAACAGAAATATTACAAATGTTGCCTTCTGGGATGACTTGATGACTGGATGAATTGGAGCAGAGTTTTCCTTTTGACATGAAGATGTTTAAATCTTAGTCCTTTCAGTTTCAAAACCCTAACCTAAACCCAAAGACCAATCAATGATTTTAATAAGATCCTCACACTGAGCTTTTAAAAATTTCCTTAGCCTGCAACGCTTTTTCTTCTTATATCTTCAAAAAAGCATGAAGTTATTGTCTTCACCCATGAAGCACGATGTCTTTCCTCACCTTCCTGTTCATATCTCATGCCTTCTCTCCCAGTGACCTTACCGAAGGGACTGCAGGCCTCTCAACTCAGAGACTACCCTTATGACAGTGGACATATATACCTACCTGTGCACTGACAGTTAAGAGACACATGATTTCAATAGATGACTTTCCACTACTCACTAATATGCCATTTTAAAACAGTCGATTAAGGACTACATTTAGCATCACAAAAAATTGTTGTGATATCAGAGGGATAAATGAACAAACAATGTGGAGAAAGTCACATTTTGGGCAGGCCTGAGCTAAATAAAATTAAACCAGCTTTTCTCCTGTGGAACATTTGATCACCTTCCCTTTCTGATGCTCAGTCTCAAATCCGCATTCATTATTTCACATTTAACCAAATGTTTCTGTGCTGTGCATTCCAAGGCACTAGTGTTCATCAAAACACATTGCAGAAATATTGGTCTAATTCTTTAAGTAATGAGGACACATTAAATGTCATATTCTTGTTCCATTAAGTATACAACCTTGCTTTAAGCCTATCTTCAGTACCGGTTGTAACAAATACACTAAACTTACCTTCTTCTACATAAAAATAGCCAAAGGGATAAATGGCTTGAGTATGTGCCTATATATCTTTTAAGTATTTTCACTGACACCTAAAAACTTTACATATTTATAGATGTGGTATTTTGAAATAAAAACACATTGTATACCCTCCATTGCATTAAATGCTGGTATCCAATATGTATAAAGAACTCAATAAACTAAACATCGACACACCAAGTAACCCAATTAAAAATGAGGTACAGATCTAAACATAGAATTAAACAGAGGAATCTCTAATGGCTGAGAAGCAGTTAATGAAATGTTCCATATCCTTAGTCATCAGGAAAACACAAATTATAATAACTGAGATTGCATGTTAAACACTTCAGAATGGCTAAGATCAATAACTCAAACCACAGCTCATGCTGGTGGGGATATGGAACACTGGGAACACTCCCCCATTGCTGGTGGGAGTGCAAACTTGTACAACCTCTTTGAAAATCAATCTGGTAGTTTTTCAGAATTGGAATCAGTTCTATCTCACAACCCAGTTCTACTACTCCTGGACATATACCAAAGGAATGCTCCACCAAAGCATAAGGACAAGTGCTCAACTATGTTCAAAGCAGCTTTATTTGTAATAGCCCCAAACTGGAAACAACCTAGAAGTTCCTCAACCAAAGAATGAATAATGAAAATGTGGTGCATTTCTGCAATGAATACTATTCATCCATTAAAAACAAAAACCTCATGAAATTTGCAGATGATGAATAGAACTAGAAAAGATGATCCTGAGTGAGGTTTCCCAGACCCAGAAAGACAGCAGGGTATATGCTCATAAGTAGATATTAGCCATCAAATATAGGATAACCATGCTAAAACTGAGAGACAAACAAAGCTAAATAAGAAAGAGTACCCAAGGGGGAAAGCTTGAATCTTACTCAGAAGAGGAAATAGAATCGACATCATGGGTAGATAAAGGGAGAAGGGTTGGGGAGGAGAGGAGGAGAAATTAGGTTTGGTGAGGACAGAGGAAAAGAGTACTGGATAAGAGAACTGGAACCAGTTGGGCAGCATCTATGGAACAAGCTAGAAAACTTGGATAATGGAAGCATCCTGAAATCTGTGAATGTGACACTACCTAAGACTCCTAGTAATAGGGATATGGAACTTGAAATGGCCATCTTCTGTAACCACACAAGACTCCCAGTAGGGGGAAATCTATGCACAATTTGTCCTGCCTGTTAGATGTGCAGGGGTAAATATGGAGCAGAAACTGGGACAATGGCCAAGCTTGAGACCCATGCTATGAGAGAGAGCCCACCTCTTGTACTCTTAATGATATTTGACTGTATTTACAGGCAGGCATCTAGCATATCTGTTTTATAAGAGGCTTCACTCAGCAACTGATGGAAACAGATGCAATGACCCACAGCCAAACATTAGGCTGAGCTTGGGGAATGCTTAGGAAGAGGAGGAGGAAGGATTGAAGAAGCCAAAGAGTTCAAAAACAATACAAGAAAACCTACAGAATCAATTAACCTGGGCTCATAGGGTCTCACAGAGACTGAACCACCAAACAGAGAGCATGCTTGGGACAGACCTAGGCACTCTGCACATATGTAACAGTTATGCAGCTGAGTCTTCATGTGGGATTCCTAACAGCTCAAGGAGGGTCTGTCTCTGACTGCTGCCTGCCTTTGGATCCCTTTCCCCTAACAGGGTTGCTTTGTTTAGCCACAATAGGTGAAGATGCCCTAGTCCTACTATAACTTGATATGCCAAGGCTGGTTGATATTGATGTGAAGCCTCCCCTTTTCCTTGGAAAAAGGGAAGATGGAGGATGGGTGAGAGGTTTGGTGAGAAGGAGGTACTTGGAAGAAAGGAGGGAAGGAAAGCTTCGATTATGATGTAAAATAATAAAAATAAATAAATTGTTCTGTTGCTCTCCTGTTGGGGTTCTGTCTTTTCCCACTTCTTTCATAAGATTCCCCGCACTCTGTCAAAAGTTTGGCTATAGATCTCAGCATCTGCTTTGATACCCTGCAGGGTAGAGACCTTCAGAGCCCCTCTTTGTTAGGCTCTTGTCCTGTTCCCTGTTTTCTCCTCTTCTGAAGTCCATTCTCTTTGCCTTTCTGAATGAGAATTGAGCATCTTACCCAGATGCTCCTTCTTGATTATATACCTCCTTCTTGATTAATTTTCATAGTTTTACAGATTTTAGTATGTTTATCCTATGTTATATGTCCACTTATGAGTATACCCTGTGTGTCTTTCCGTTTCTGGGATACCTCACGCAGGATGATCTTTTCCAGTCCCACCATTTGCCTCCAGATTTCATGATTTCCTTGTTTTTAATTGCTCCATAAGGAGAGCAACAGAACCAAAAAATTTGGCACAGGGTTTTTTTTTTTTTCTCGAGACTGATATTCCAACCAAGGAGGTAATCTTGATCGCCTGCACTGATGTACCCCATGGCAGTTTGGCGTCCAAATGTGTTCCATAGATATGGGGACAGTGAATGTCTCTGACATGAACTGATTGGCCTGCTCTTTGATCACCTCCCCCTCAGGAGGGTGCAGCCTTACCAGGCCACAGAGGAAGACAATGCAGCCAATCCTGATGATATCTGATAGACTGGGATCAGAAGAAATAGGAGGAAGAACTCTCCTATTAATGGACTGAGGAAGGGGTATGGGTGGGATAGAGGGAGGGA
Organism: Meriones unguiculatus; assembly: GCF_030254825.1. Lineage (NCBI taxonomy): Eukaryota > Metazoa > Chordata > Mammalia > Rodentia > Muridae > Meriones > Meriones unguiculatus. The sequence continues at coordinate 73,978,425 of NC_083354.1, read as the reverse complement.
GGAAGCTACAGGTGGGATACAAAGTGAATAAAATGTAATTAATAAAAAAGAAAATAAATATAGAACTAAGCTTCCATATTTAAAAAATAAATAAATGAAGGCAAAAGAAATAAAATACTGAATTTATGCTCTAAAAAGGAACATATTGTATAATGTTGAAATGTAAGTATATCCCATCAAATATTTATCATATTTTTCAGTCAAAAGTTTCCAATGCACTTTAAACAAGTTCTGAATAGTTTATAATTAATAAAACCTGGAGTCATCTGGGAAGAAAGATCCTCAATTGAGAACTTGCCTCAATGCCTATAGACATGCCTGAAGCAGTATGTTCTTACTTGATGATTGATGTGGGAGGGCACAGCACACTGTGCATGGTGCCACCCCTGAGCAATGGCCCTGGGTTGTAGAAAAAAGCAAGCTGAGCAAGCCAGTGTGCCACTTTCCTCCATGGTTCCTGCCTCTGCTCCTGCTGGAGTCCTTGCACTGGATTCTCCACTGGTGGATGATGTTCTAAAAGTTGTAAGATACAATAAACCTTTCTACACCTAAGTTGGTTTTGATCTGTCTTTTGTCAAAACAAGAGAAAGCAAACCAGGACAAAATCTTTAAAGGAAATGACTAGGTCATTATGTATAGCAATTGCACAGAGCTACAAGAACTCCTAACCTTAACCTAGGACACTCACCTTTTCCCTCCAGCTGTGTCCGTTAGTATTCATTAGCTTGATTTAAAGGCCTTGATAAATAGACTTCTAGTGATTCTGATTCACTAGGTCTGAAGTAGATCCAAGATTGCCATTTACAACAAGTTCCCATTTGACTCTGAGGTTGCAGCTACAGGAGTCCCAGTATAATGTGGGAATTTAGTAACTCCAAAAGGAATAAAGAAAGAAGGAAAGGAAAGAAGGAGGGAAGAAAGGAAGGCAGAAAGTAAGGAAGGAGTGAAAAAAGGAAGGAAAAGGAACCTAGAGGCTAGAATAAAAGGTTGTGAATGTTTATAGACATGTACTCCTAACTTCCCATTTCAGCATCCTATTTCATGGTTGCCTCAGCATACAAGGGAGCTGATCAAAGTGTAGATATCATGCTAGGTTTTAGGCAGCATGGAAGCAGGGATAGCACCAGCTTTTCTCCCAGATAACAACTCTATGCAGAATAGTGTGAACTAGTCAAGCCTCCTTCATTAATTAGACATAGAACCTCTAAGTGCAGTGTTGTCACAAGTTAACCTTTGAATGTAACGACAATCAATTTTTTCAGGGGGCTTGATATGTGATCCTTTGCTTGTAAATAGGCTAACCCACATAGAACCTCTAAGTGCAGTGTTGTCACAAGTTAACCTTTGAATGTAACGACAATCAATTTTTTCAGGGGGTTTGATATGTGATCCTTTGCTTGTAAATAGGCTAACCCATCCTGGCATCCTCCTTCTCTTCCTGTCCCTCTGTCCTTCTCATGATTCCTTGTGGGAGTCTCCAAACAGGGGAAATGGAGCCATACCTAACACTTTGTGCAATGTCCAGGTATAGGCTGTTTAATTAGCCCATCAGGAATAATGACTTAGGCAGGTTGATACAGAGGGCCAGTAACTAGCATCAGACCAATCTCCAACACCTGGGGGTCCCCCCAACCCTGCCCTACATGGTAACCAGAAGCTGACCAGGGGAGGCTAGGAGCTCTGTGGTGTGTCTTGTGCTCAGAGTTTCCAGGGAACTCAGTGGAAGGAGGTCTACCATGACACATACTGAGTCGTCCTGTCTCTGTCCTGGGCCTTTTGCAGACACTCTCTTTCTCTGCAACCTTCCTAATAACTGTCATCCTGTCAAGTGAGAGCCATTTCAGGCTCTGCCTCTTGGAAGTCTCATTGTGTAGTAAAAGGTCTCTGGAGAGTAGGACTCAGGCTCTTGTCCACAGAAGATGGCTAGATCTGTGTGATACTGGTCACCCATGGTTGTTCAGTGAGGAACTGTCAGCGGGTTCATAGGTCATATGTGTGACAGTTGATGAAGGGATCCAAATGATTGCTGGGTAAACCCTCGTGGAGGCACAGAAGTTCCTCTCACCTGGAAACAAGTGCTGCAAGTTGAGTTTGGAGGTCAGGCCATGGTTCCATTGACTATATGGCTTTCACCAAGGTCTTTACCATTCTCAACCTTTTTTCTTCTTTAGGCTTCAGACTCTTCAGGTAGAGGGATAGGCAAAGGCCCACATTTCTTCTTCTTTGGGCCCAGGCCACTTTATGGTTGGTGATTGTCCCAGGATCACATCATCTTTTTTTCTTTAGGCCTAGACTCCTTGGTTTAGGGAGAGGCTGAGGCCCAAATCTCTCCTTTGTGGCCAGGCCTCTTCAGTGTTATGGATAAGCTGAGGCCAATACCTCTTCCCTGCCCCCAGACCCCTTCAGGTTTAGTCATAGGCCTAGGCCTACATCACTTTGTTGGTCCCAGACTTCAAGGGTAGGATAGTGCCAGGCATATATCTTTCTTTTGGGCACAGACTTCTTCAGGTTTAAGGACAGGCCTAGGAAACCATTTTTTGTGGGCCCCAGCATCTTCAGGGATAGAATAGGCTTAGGCCGACATGTCTTCTTTGGCTCAGGCCTCGTTATTCTGAGATAGACCTAGGCCCATATCTCTTCTTCCTTAGGCCCAATCCTCTTCAGGGATAGGGACAAACCCAGACCCACATCTCTTCAACATGAGGCCTGGGCCCCTAAATGTTATGGACTGGCCCAGGCCTCCATCCCTTCTTAGGGCCCAGGCCTTTTAAGTGTTAGGGATAGGCCTGGCCCACATCACTTCTTTGGGCCCAGGCTTGTTCAGGGTAAGAAGTAGGCCCAGGTCCACATCTCTTCTTCTTTGGGCCTAGGGTTCTTCAGGGTTATTGATTGGTCAAGGCCAACAACTCTTATTTGGGCCCAGGCCAATTCAGGGTCTGGAACTGGCCCAGACCCTGACCTCTGCTTTGGGCTCAGGCCTGTTTAGGCATAGGGATAGGCCCAGGCCCACAAATATTCTTATTTGGTTCCAGGTATCTTTAGGGTTAGGGGTTGGCCAAGGCCCACATCTCCTCTTTCTAGGGACCAGGTCTCTTCAGGGTTAGGGAATGGCTTAAGGCCTCACCTCTTCTTCTTTGGCCCCAGGCCTCCTCAGTGTTAGGGATAGGCAACTTCAGGGTTACAGATAGGCCCTTGCCAAACCTCTTCTTTGATCACAGGCTTCTTCAGGTTTAGGGATAGGCCAGGGCCTACATTTCTTATTGCAGAGGCCCAGGCCCACATCACTTCTTCTTTATGTCTGGGCCCATTCAGGTTTAGGGACAGGTCAAGTTCACTATTGCTTTTTTGTGCCTAGGACTCTTCAGGATTAGTGATGGGCCCAGGCCCAAACTTCTTCTCTGGGCCTAGGCCTATACAGTGTTAGGGATAGGCCCAGGCACACATATCTTGTTCCTTGAGCCCATGACTGTTCAGGGACACGGATTGGCCCAGATCCACATCTCTTGATCTTTAGGCCCAGGCATATATCTCTCTTTTGGGCACTTATTTCTTCAGAATTATAGACATGCCCCCATCCCTTCTCTGGGCCCAGGTCCCAACATAGTTAGGGATTGGCTCAGTCTCACACCTCTTCTTCTTTGGGGCCATACCTCTCCAGGTTTAGGGATTGGCCTAGGCCCACATCTCTTCAGGGTTAGGGATTGGCCCAAGGCCTCATCACTTCTTTGGTCCCAGGCCTCCTCAATGTTGGGGATAGGCCAATTCAGGGTAAGGGATAGACCCTTGCCAAAACTCTTCTTTTTTGGGCCCAGGCCTCTTCATGGTTAGGCATAGTCCAAGGCATACATACTTTCTTCCTTGGGCCCAGGTTTTGGATAAAAAAGAAAGAGAAACAGTAGATGTAATGGAAGGTTTGGTGTCTCTGTATGTTATGTTACTATGCTTTTGTTTTAATCTGAAGTGTGAGATTTCAATTGGGCTATAGTTTGTCCATACCTTTTAATTGTCATGTGTGGGGCATCATCTTTGTCAGTTGCTAA